>NW_027526203.1:253460340-254709400 GCF_048455015.1 Haemaphysalis longicornis
AAGCGTTAAAAAAGGTACAGATGTACCGGGCAGAGAAGTGTTATATCAGAAAGGAAAATCTTAGTTATCGTAGAAATAACTCAACGCTTTGCATTTTGAGGCTACAGCAAGTTGCATAAGAACGAAGAGGCTAGTGGGGAAGTATAGCCAAATTGTAGGGGCATGTGTGGTCTACGGACTGAAAACAGAAACGAAACTATTCAGCACTTTTTGTGGCAATGTGGAACGTGATAGCATCTAGTCAATAACATATAAGGAAAGTGTCCATCTTCCTGAAGCCGCAGTGTTCATATATGTAACCTGCACCAAGTAAACTACGAGAAATTCCATCTTGAATTAACTTGAATAAAAAAAAAACGCTGACTTGAAGTAAGAACTTCTTCAGCACCCAAAACTCCCATTCGACCGGATTCGCTTGAATGTAGGCTACGTGAACTATTTCCCGCCAGGGTGACAACCTTACAACCATGTCTGTGACGACCGCGAGTCTGTAGCGTGCGGAATGACTCACGTTACGAGCACGCTTCCATTTCATACTGCACGCGGAAACGTTATACGAATGCGTTATTTGTTGTTATCGTTTTTGTTGTCGTGATATGCATTTTCTTAACTTGATTACAGTCCTTGCTGGGACCTTGCAGGAGGGGAAGATATGTCAGGGAGGGGGGAGGAGGAAGGGAGAGGGCAATTTCGCAATTTGCCGAGCCGATTCAGACGCTTCACCATCTCAGTCACAATTTCGCAATTTTCTGAGCAATTGCGACTGTGACCGTCTGCGCCATTCTTCTTGGCCTCCCGCTTCTCACGGCGGTTAGCTTTCTGAGCTGCTCGTCTTGGCCTCTTTGTATAGAGTCAGGTGCTGCGACCGGTCACCTCAACTTTACTACGACGAGATCCACACTCATCTGACTCCCCAAACTGTCTCGTCTGTCCTCAAATTACTAATGGTGCTTGTCCTTTTGCCTGGCATAACGGGCCTCGCACTTTACGACCTGCTAGCAGCGGACTTACGCGCATTAACCGCGGGGGACCTAACGTACCAAAACGCCGCCCAACACTCCTGGCAGGCATGGTCTTGACTTTACCTCTACCAGGCTGCCTGAGTGCAACAAGACGCGGCCCATTCTCTTACTGCGAGGGCCGTGCGCCGCCGCCTCAAAATTCTGAGCTGGTACCCTAAGAACGTTTCACGTTCATATGGTCAAAGCTGCATGTCCACACTATTGAACGCCCTGTCACACTTCAGATCCGCCCGGACTCTTGGGGCCAGATGCGTGGGCAGGAGCGAGCCGCCAATCGGCTGCACCCATTTCTCGCGGCGGCCTCATCGGCGGCGCCGTCTCCGCTTCCGTCCTTGCACCGCGCGTGGCCGCGGAGAGCGTGATGGACGCCAGTATCCCCTTCGCCGCCAGCGTAAACAAGCCTTGACGTCGCGCCGGGTTTCGGCTCGGTCGCCAGCCCCCCGTCAATTGCGCCCGATAAGGAAGAACGCCGCTGGCTGCCAAACCGAGCCGCCAGCGAGCGCAGGAGGACGAGAGGCAGCTGCGCCGTGTTACAGGGCCGGGCCTCCGCACGTGCCGTGGTGAGCGTCTTCCTGTTGACGCTGGGCCTGCCTGTCGATGGCTCGGTCAGCCGTGTCACCCATTCGCAGACGCCCACGTGACACGTCCAGGAACACGTCCTTTGTGTGCGCGTATGCATACGGGATTAAAGGCGAGCGCCGACGTTATGCGCCCATTGTGCTCTCTCCGGAACAGCAGCGTTGACGGCTCACGTGGGCTGCGCTTGGATTCAGTTCTCGGGCATCATTCTATCTTCGGAGGAACGAAATAAAATTCATACGCCCTAGAGACAACCTTCCTTTCAAGCCCGCTGCCCTTGAGCGCTACAATGGCGATGACTGCAACGCGAGAATGCGCTGTTGTTAGCAGCTGAACCTACAGCAGTTTGAGCCGTGAAACCTGACAGGATCTGCCTTCTACAGGTCTTTATGTATCCGCTACGCACGTTTGTACAACAATCAAGAAGTAACTTTTCGGGTGTCGTACAGAAGGCGAAATCCACGATCTGAGGAATTTCACTTTAGCCACAGGCTGGGCACACAGCCGTGCATTACATGTGCAATGTACGGAACCCAACGCAGAACCTAACTCATCATCAAGCCGTTACAGGGGAGCTGTATTAAGCTAGGTTCCAGCCCATTTTTCGATGTCCTCACATGAAAATTCCAGAAGCTTCACATGCAGTTGAAGCGCGAGGCGTTCCGTAGTACTCGCTTTAACTCGGGGCAGTAGCGAAAGGGAGGCAGATCGAAGCCATACGAAAGCGTAAGGCGGAAGCGGACTACGAAGCAAATCGTGTCAAGCGTGCAGAGTCAGTTCGAAAACGCGGGGTGGAAGCAAAGCGCCTCAGGCGTTCAATTGGACGTTTCAATCGGACTGTCCTGGGGACGCATAGGTCAGTTGCTATGACCTTATACTCCTGTGGTCTTAGTCGTTGATTTCAGTGTGGATGTGTGGGAACCGAAAAGGGAGTGCATTGTTTACGCGTTTCGAGTTGAAAATATTTGGCTTGTGACACAACGCTGATCCAGAACAACCGACAACCAAGTGGCATATGGGCATAGATTTGACATAATCTAAGGATGTCTCTGCAGTTGCGAGCATGCCGATCATAGTGACAACAAAGTCATTGCTACCGTCGTCATAAAGTGACAGGGACTTCACAGCTCCGCTGTTCATGCACATTCGCAGGGCGGAATGGTCTTTGCATGCATGCGTATATGCGAGCACATTCTATGTACAAGCGCAGGTGTTCGAAATAAAACTGTGATGTTGGCCGTTAGAATCACCGTGATTACAATTAGTGTTGATACTTACAAGCGCGAAGTACTGAGTCAACCAGAGTATTTTATTTTACTGTATGCGAACAGAATTCGGCATCGTTCTTAGTGGGCGTCTACCTCCCTCCCTATTCCCCCTGTTCCCCCTCCAGCGACCTTCGATCCTCCCCTTCCTAATAAAAGAATTTATCATCATCATCTTTTCCCCGAACGTTCAGATCGGAAGAAAATGCCCGGAAGATCTCGTCTCAAAAGCTGTCACTCGGGATTGCCTGTATTGTTCTGGTATTTCGGATCCTTCCTGCTTCCTCACATCGAAAGAAAAATGTAGAGCAGACGACATCAAGTCGAGCGCACTCGTTAGAGGCAAAGGTGCAGCAGTGCACACACGATTTCAGAAAACTCAGCTCTTACATCAGCCGCGGTCGCGTGCGATTTTGGCCATAACATCTTTCCCGTCCGCGCCGTGGGAGCCTGCGAACGATTGTGGTTCAGTACCAGGGATCGCATGACAAGCTTCCACGAGATCACGAAGGCCTACAGGATGGCCAGACGAACGCTACCGCCGCACTGCAAAGGGCTCGGCCGGGAGCAGGCCGTCATATACAGGCAACTACAAACAAGAACGATCCCGAGCCCAGCGCTCAAGCACAAGATGTACCCAGAAGCACACCCCGACGACAAGTGTAGGGTGTGTCGAAAGGAAGTAGCAACGCTCGAACACATAGTTTGGGACTGCATCAATTTCCCAACGGAGTCAGTATCAGGGAAGTTACCGCCGGCGATGGAAGAAGCAACGCGGCAAGGAAACCAAGACCTACAAATCGAGGCCGTCCAGCGGGTCATCGTGGCACTGGCTCGGCAGGAGTCCGGCGGGCCGGGAACGGCTAGCAGGGCTCCGGCTGCGGTTGGGGTCAGGAAGACGACGTAGGCCACGTCTGAAGTCTGCAAGCAGACTTTACTGAGGGACCAATAAAAGTTTTTCCAATCCAATCCAATCCCGTCCCCTCCTCTTCCCTCCCCTCCCCTCCCCTCCCCTCCCCTCCCCTCTCCTCCCCTCCCCTCCCCTCCCCTCCTCTCCTCTCCTCCTCCTCCTCCTCCTCTCTCTCTCTCTCACACACACACACACACACACACACACACACACACACACACACACACACACACACACACACACACACACACACACACACACACACACACACACACACACACACACACACACACACACACACGAGCGTGCGCGCGCACGCACGCACACATTTTTCGTTCATGCAACGACACATCCGGGCAAAGCTCGAGCGGGACTGTCGGGAGCAGGACGGAGGTACTGAAGGGACTCCCCCGCTCCGCAAATATTCGATTTCCTGGGAGGGAATGGAAGAGGCCACTGGCTCGCGTTTCACTCGATTTGGGCCAAGGTTACTTAACAGCCGTGTGGTGTTGAAGATCATTTACACTAAAAAAGGTGCCTGTTTCGCTAGCGCTAACTTTCGACTTATTTTTTTAATGCGTTACAAGTGTTTTTATATCTTTAGTGACCAATGTCAGATTCCTTCGTGGAGATTTGTGTTTCAAGTTGGGCGTAAATTGCACAACGTTTCATCAGGCCTTTACGTGCGTACGTTGCCGATCGCTTACGCAAAACATGACGAATTCACGCAACATTAACAATCTCGAGAATGGTTTCCAAAAAGGTATATCAGCATTGGGTATACCGTAGGGATGGCGTTGTCGCCACCGCACGAGTAGATGTAATGGTGACCGGATATTGCGGTCACTGTCGCCGTTGTCTACGTATATCACCCAGACCATCACGTAAAAGCATCATGGCAAAGTGGGATTTCATATGTGTGAGGTCATTGCGCTGTTGCTGCAATCCCGAGCGCCTATCTGAGGTCGACCTTTCAGTTTTTTCCCTAGCTTCTTCGTTCTGGATAGACCGTTGAGAGGCCGCTATTTTACTAAGCCATTGCTGCGCAGAAGCGTGTCAGGAGTAGAGGATAGCGAAGGAAACTTTAGTCTAAGGCAACATGCGTGTTGCAACAGCCGTTGGCAATGGCGGCAGCTAGGCCGCTTGTTGACGTGCGTTGTTCGGCCAGTTGGTAATCCATCACTTGTGAAAAGAAGCAGCGCAGCCAAAGACAATGCACGTGCATGAAGGACACACGGCGCAGGCAGAGTGTTTCTTCGTTTATGTCTTCGGTGGCAGTGTTTCTATTCAACGAACCAAAACATGTACCGGCATTATGGCCATGGCAGAAACCATACGTGCTAAAACTTGGTCTCGTGAAGCCTCGGGGTTGTGTGTTGTGGTCATTGTAAGAGTGAATGCATGCAATTTATTTTCATGTGCCGACCATATCGCTCTACACGGGTTCAGCGAACTGCTTAAAACACGTGTTCAGGGCCCCATCCCATTGCCCTTAAGTGCTAAACTTTAAGGCCCCGGAGTAATAAATCCTTATTGTATACTGGTATATTGGTTTTCATGGTGGTTAGTGATTGTAGCTTTGTTACAGTCAAATGGGCCAGCCGTGTTTTGAAGATAACTACCTAAAAATAATAGTTTCCCGCACGCTTCAAAGGGTGCATATAATTCGTGCTGGTGTATAAGGTGTGTGTGCGTGTGTGTGCGTGTGCGCGCGTGTGTGGGTGGTGAAGAGAGAGAGAGTCACTGTGGATGGAGGGAACGTCGTGGGCAATGAGGAGAACATGCGGGGATTAACAGGTGCGGGTGGAATTAGAGTGGACTGAAGTACTTGGGAGTGAATAAGTAGTATAAGTCCTATGCGCCGAATAGCAATCGCTGAATGCACATACCGTATTTACCCGATTCTAACGCGCACTTTTTTTCCGAAAAAAAAAAAAGGCCGAAAAATCGCATGCGCGTTAGAATCGGATACAAAACCGAAACTGCCGAAACCGCGGAAATTTCGTCCCACCCATCGCCATCGCCACCTCAAGATGGCGCCAAAGCTTTTAGCAACGATTTTTCGGACGCAGCAAGTATTCTATAGCAGCAAGGCTAGGCGCCTAGGTTTTTCTAACGGCGTTCACACAAATCGTCAAATCGTTTCACTTGCGCGCTTGATAACAGCAATTGCAGCAGCGGTTCCCACGCGTTCAAAACGAGCGGTCGGCTGAAGCGTGTACCTCTGGAGAAGCTCTCGGGATGGGCGTGCGAGGCGTGGGCCATGATCCAATCGACCATGGTTGAACGTTCGTTCAGAAGTGTGGCATCGCGAACGCGTTTGAAGGCACCGAGGCCGAGATGTTGTGGTCAGCGGAGAGCGACGAGGAGTGAGATGAGTGAGATTACTTCAGGAAATAAATCGCCCGTTTCTCTGGCATTCATTTGTCTGGGTCAGAAAGTCCCGTGCGCGTTACAATCGGAGGTGCAAGTTTTTTGGTTTTCTTTTTTCCCAGGAAAATCGGATGCGCGTTAGAACCGGGGGCGCGTTAGAATCGGGTAAATACGGTACACTTTTTTCATGTACGCAAGGATAGTAAATTGACCAAGAAACGAAGTCTGGCGAAAACACGATGCTGTATTACGAACAGGTGGTGTAACGCGGTAACAGTGAAACCGAAGCTAACGGAAAGTAAACAAACTGCTGCACGAGCCGAAACATGCCTCCTCGACTTGTCATAACCGACGTGGGCAAGAGTCACGTTATTTTGTGTTGTTCAACGGAATAGACACAGGATACGCAATAACACGTTATGCCATCGGGCGGACGTGTACAACGAAAAGCGACACACTCGCGACAAAGTGCCGTATCGTAGCCTGGAACAAAGCAATAACGTAACCCAAGACAACGAACATTGCCTGCACTTCGGAAAGAGGTCCCTCACTGTTGAAAAAAAAGGACATATGTTACATTTTGTCTTCCGACTTTTCAGTTAAAACAAACTTAAAACACCGATTAATGCACGCCGAATCTTTAAAAATTTGATTATAACCGAAAAGGTCGGTATTTAGCATCGACAGACGTAGAATATGATCTAGGTTTTCAGTCGCGGCCTCGTCATCTTGTGACTCCGTGAAGCACGCCAGTAAATCGTGCGGGTCTGCTGACCTTTCCGCGTCATCATCGCTTCATTCCCTCTGGCAAAAAAACAACACTGAACTACATTACCACCCTTGATTCTACGCTGGTATTTTCGTGGTACCCTTAAGACGAACTTAATCGAAGCGGCGTCTGGAGTCGTGCACTCTTAATGCCACCTGTCCTGTATAAGAGTGCCAGATCATTAATCTTCGTGTTTCATCTGCACGCATAATTTGAAAAAAAGACGAACACGCGATTTGTTTGTTCCACTCACGTCGTCACATTTCAAATACTGTCACCGATCTGCCAGAGCATCCCACATTCATGGGGTATTCGGTTGGCCCTTTACGAGCGCTCTGGAGTGCTCTGAAAAGCGGCCGCGCCTTCGGTTGGTAGAATTCGAGCGCTCGAACTGCCTTCGGTTGGTTATTTCGGAGCGTCAGCCTCCGACTCGGAGCGCTCCCGACCGCTCTGACTTCGAAGTGAGAGCGTGGCCCGATCTGGCCGGGAGGACGGGTCACGTGACACAAAATGCCGCGGTTTGCCACGGCCGGACTGGAGCAGCGGCGAGCGCGCATGCGCACCTGCCGCTCCTCCATCCCGGCCGTGGGTTTGCCCGGCGGCTTCCCGCGCTGGCTGCACGGCGGCGCTACAGGCGCGCTGCTCCGAGATCGCCGATGCATTCGGTTGGTACGCTGCCTCTGGCGCTCTGATTGCTAGCCGCCTTGGCATCCGGCGACTCCGAGCCAGAGGAGCGGAGCGGTCAACCGAATACGCCATCAGATACAGCTGCTCCATGCTCATTGTGACGGGAGGCACATAACAGCTCTTGCTTTCAGTCCTAGCATTTCGATCTCTGTGGGGACGGCCGGTGGAAGGATGGACAAGGCCACTAACTCTGAATGCCATCAAATAAAGAGTACTGCTAATTATTTTCCTTCCGCAAGCTACGCTCATGAGTTCACGCGGATTATGTCTGCTATTATCACGACGATCAGCCATCGCACAACACCCCTGATTAGAAAACCAAAAATTAGAAAAATTACAAAATTAGAAAATTAGCAAAAAAGATTAGAAAAGCAAAAATTACGAAAAGCTTCGAAATTACCCGGAAAGTTGCGCACAGTGAGCGCACGGCATCTCAAAATTTTTATTTTTATTTCTTACATAATTCGTTCTTCTGGCTTTTTGATTACCTTACTGGGCGCAATTTGTACGCTCTTAGCAAGTTATTTTTCGGAGGAATTTATCTGTTTATAAATCAATTTACTTTTGCCGAAAGTATGTACCTTGTTTGTAAATCATAGCGCCAACTTTAAGGTGTTTAAAGCTCCTAACAAGTCGTTATACAGTACAGAAATGTGCGGAATGGTTGGTGGGTTTCCCTCCAGAAAAGCTATTCTTGAATTATTCTGCTTCATTCTTGAGATCTCCGAAACCCTGAGATCTCCGTGTTTTATACGTTGTGCATGACGTACAAAAAATTCTGTACAAAATTCCGTGGTACAGAAAATCGGAATCCCGCCGGGCCGTGTGCGCCAGAAAAGAGAAACAGCAGCACCAGAGGAGGGTTCTGGGAATGGGCGACGGGCTGTAGAACATTCTAGACGTTCTAGACGTAAAATATTTACTAAAAAGTAGAAAACAAGAGAGAATAATAACATCCTTAGTAAACAGTTACAAAAGGCAAACTTGGGCTTCATCTATTGAGGCAACTAGAATTTGTCTTTTGAATGAAGCCTACATGTTTAGCCCACTTTTTATGTGAGCAGACGTGGGAGCGGCTGCATTCGGTGGTGTTGTGGTGTTTTGACCTTATCGGTTTGCTTCATTCATTGTGCCCGTTTTTTTACTATTAATAAGGGAGGTGCCCCTGGGACATATCGCATATGCTGTTCTTAGCGCGATCAGTGTTTGGAAGCTAGCACATCCAAAAAGTTGAAGGAATAAAGCATTGGTTGAGCTCACACATGACCGATTTTGGCAGTCAACGATTGCAATGAATGCGAGTATATTCACATAACGCACGTAAAATATCTGCCAAAAAGGGGAGAAGAAGGCATGCATAATGACGACATCGTCAGTAGACAGTTTCAAACAGGCGAACTTGCACTTGATCTGTCACATGCTTAGACCATTTGCTATGCGAGCAGATGTGGCAGGCTGCCGCATTCACGTTGTCTCAAGTTCCCCAGTGGCGCAATTGGTTGGCGCACGGTACTTATACGACAGTGCTCGTGAGCCATGCCGGGGTTGTGAGTTCGAGCCTCACCTGGGGAACATTTTTTGACCTTGTCGGTTTACTTCCTTCATTGCGCCCGTTTTTTACTATTAATAAGGGAGGTGCCCCTGGGACATGTCGCATATACTGTTCTTAGCCCGATCAGTGTTTGAAAGCTAGCACATCTAATAAGTTGAAGGAATAAAGCATTGGTTGAGCTCACACATGACCGATTTTGGCAGTTAACGATTGCAATGAATGCGAGTATATTCACATAACGCACGTAAAATATCTGCCAAAAAGGGGAGAAGAAGGGGTGCATAATGACGACATCCTCAGTAGACAGTTTTAAACAGGCGAACTTGCACTTGATCTGTCACATGCTTAGACCATTTGCTATGCGAGCAGATGTGGCAGGCTGCCGCATTCACGTTGTCTCAAGTTCCCCTGTGGCGCAATTGGTTAGCGCACGGTACTTATACGACAGTGCTCGTGAGCCATGCCGGGGTTGTGAGTTCGAGCCTCACCTGGGGAACATTTTTTGACCTTGTCGGTTTGCTTCCTTCATTGCGCCCGTTTTTTACTATTAATAAGGGAGGTGCCCCTGGGACATATCGCATATGCTGTTCTTAGCGCGATCAGTGTTTGGAAGCTAGCACATTCAAAAAGTTGAAGGAATAAAGCATTGGTTGAGCTCACACATGACCGATTTTGGCAGTCAACGATTGCAATGAATGCGAGTATATTCACATAACGCACGTAAAATATCTGCCAAAAAGGGGAGAAGAAGGCATGCATAATGACGACATCCTCAGTAGACAGTTTTAAACAGGCGAACTTGCACTTGATCTGTCACATGCTTAGACCATTTGCTATGCGAGCAGATGTGGCAGGCTGCCGCATTCACGTTGTCTCAAGTTCCCCAGTGGCGCAATTGGTTAGCGCACGGTACTTATACGACAGTGCTCGTGAGCCATGCCGGGGTTGTGAGTTCGAGCCTCACCTGGGGAACATTTTTTGACCTTGTCGGTTTGCTTCCTTCATTGCGCCCGTTTTTTACTATTAATAAGGGAGGTGCCCCTGGGACATGTCGCATATACTGTTCTTAGCCCGATCAGTGTTTGAAAGCTAGCACATCTAAAAAGTTGAAGGAATAAAGCATTGGTTGAGCTCACACATGACCGATTTTGGCAGTTAACGATTGCAATGAATGCGAGTATATTCACATAACGCACGTAAAATATCTGCCAAAAAGGGGAGAAGAAGGGGTGCATAATGACGACATCCTCAGTAGACAGTTTTAAACAGGCGAACTTGCACTTGATCTGTCACATGCTTAGACCATTTGCTATGCGAGCAGATGTGGCAGGCTGCCGCATTCACGTTGTCTCAAGTTCCCAAGTGGCGCAATTGGTTAGCGCACGGTACTTATACGACAGTGCTCGTGAGCCATGCCGGGGTTGTGAGTTCGAGCCTCACCTGGGGAACATTTTTTGACCTTGTCGGTTTGCTTCCTTCATTGCGCCCGTTTTTTACTATTAATAAGGGAGGTGCCCCTGGGACATGTCGCATATACTGTTCTTAGCCCGATCAGTGTTTGAAAGCTAGCACATCTAAAAAGTTGAAGGAATAAAGCATTGGTTGAGCTCACACATGACCGATTTTGGCAGTTAACGATTGCAATGAATGCGAGTATATTCACATAACGCACGTAAAATATCTGCCAAAAAGGGGAGAAGAAGGCATGCATAATGACGACATCCTCAGTAGACAGTTTTAAACAGGCGAACTTGCACTTGATCTGTCACATGCTTAGACCATTTGCTATGCGAGCAGATGTGGCAGGCTGCCGCATTCACGTTGTCTCAAGTTCCCCAGTGGCGCAATTGGTTAGCGCACGGTACTTATACGACAGTGCTCGTGAGCCATGCCGGGGTTGTGAGTTCGAGCCTCACCTGGGGAACATTTTTTGACCTTGTCGGTTTGCTTCCTTCATTGCGCCCGTTTTTTACTATTAATAAGGGAGGTGCCCCTGGGACATATCGCATATGCTGTTCTTAGCCCGATCAGTGTTTGGAAGCTAGCACATCCAAAAAGTTGAAGGAATAAAGCATTGGTTGAGCTCACACATGACCGATTTTGGCAGTCAACGATTGCAATGAATGCGAGTATATTCTCATAACGCACGTAAAATATCTGCCAAAAAGGGGAGAAGAAGGGGTGCATAATGACGACATCGTCAGTAGACAGTTTCAAACAGGCGAACTTGCACTTGATCTGTCACATGCTTAGACCATTTGCTATGCGAGCAGATGTGGCAGGCTGCCGCATTCACGTTGTCTCAAGTTCCCCAGTGGCGCAATTGGTTAGCGCACGGTACTTATACGACAGTGCTCGTGAGCCATGCCGGGGTTGTGAGTTCGAGCCTCACCTGGGGAACATTTTTTGACCTTGTCGGTTTGCTTCCTTCATTGCGCCCGTTTTTTACTATTAATAAGGGAGGTGCCCCTGGGACATATCGCATATGCTGTTCTTAGCGCGATCAGTGTTTGGAAGCTAGCACATCTAAAAAGTTGAAGGAATAAAGCATTGGTTGAGCTCACACATGACCGATTTTGGCAGTCAACGATTGCAATGAATGCGAGTATATTCACATAACGCACGTAAAATATCTGCCAAAAAGGGGAGAAGAAGGCATGCATAATGACGACATCCTCAGTAGACAGTTTTAAACAGGCGAACTTGCACTTGATCTGTCACATGCTTAGACCATTTGCTATGCGAGCAGATGTGGCAGGCTGCCGCATTCACGTTGTCTGAAGTTCCCCAGTGGCGCAATTGGTTAGCGCACGGTACTTATACGACAGTGCTCGTGAGCCATGCCGGGGTTGTGAGTTCGAGCCTCACCTGGGGAACATTTTTTGACCTTGTCGGTTTGCTTCCTTCATTGCGCCCGTTTTTTACTATTAATAAGGGAGGTGCCCCTAGGACATGTCGCATATACTGTTCTTAGCCCGATCAGTGTTTGAAAGCTAGCACATCTAAAAAGTTGAAGGAATAAAGCATTGGTTGAGCTCACACATGACCGATTTTGGCAGTTAACGATTGCAATGAATGCGAGTATATTCACATAACGCACGTAAAATATCTGCCAAAAAGGGGAGAAGAAGGGGTGCATAATGACGACATCCTCAGTAGACAGTTTTAAACAGGCGAACTTGCACTTGATCTGTCACATGCTTAGACCATTTGCTATGCGAGCAGATGTGGCAGGCTGCCGCATTCACGTTGTCTCAAGTTCCCCAGTGGCGCAATTGGTTAGCGCACGGTACTTATACGACAGTGCTCGTGAGCCATGCCGGGGTTGTGAGTTCGAGCCTCACCTGGGGAGCATTTTTTGACCTTGTCGGTTTGCTTCCTTCATTGCGCCCGTTTTTTACTATTAATAAGGGAGGTGCCCCTGGGACATATCGCATATGCTGTTCTTAGCGCGATCAGTGTTTGGAAGCTAGCACATTCAAAAAGTTGAAGGAATAAAGCATTGGTTGAGCTCACACATGACCGATTTTGGCAGTCAACGATTGCAATGAATGCGAGTATATTCTCATAACGCACGTAAAATATCTGCCAAAAAGGGGAGAAGAAGGGGTGCATAATGACGACATCGTCAGTAGACAGTTTCAAACAGGCGAACTTGCACTTGATCTGTCACATGCTTAGACCATTTGCTATGCGAGCAGATGTGGCAGGCTGCTGCATTCACGTTGTCTCAAGTTCCCCAGTGGCGCAATTGGTTAGCGCACGGTACTTATACGACAGTGCTCGTGAGCCATGCCGGGGTTGTGAGTTCGAGCCTCACCTGGGGAACATTTTTTGACCTTGTCGGTTTGCTTCCTTCATTGCGCCCGTTTTTTACTATTAATAAGGGAGGTGCCCCTGGGACATATCGCATATGCTGTTCTTAGCGCGATCAGTGTTTGGAAGCTAGCACATCTAAAAAGTTGAAGGAATAAAGCATTGGTTGAGCTCACACATGACCGATTTTGGCAGTCAACGATTGCAATGAATGCGAGTATATTCACATAACGCACGTAAAATATCTGCCAAAAAGGGGAGAAGAAGGCATGCATAATGACGACATCCTCAGTAGACAGTTTTAAACAGGCGAACTTGCACTTGATCTGTCACATGCTTAGACCATTTGCTATGCGAGCAGATGTGGCAGGCTGCCGCATTCACGTTGTCTCAAGTTCCCCAGTGGCGCAATTGGTTAGCGCACGGTACTTATACGACAGTGCTCGTGAGCCATGCCAGGGTTGTGAGTTCGAGCCTCACCTGGGGAACATTTTTTGACCTTGTCGGTTTGCTTCCTTCATTGCGCCCGTTTTTTACTATTAATAAGGGAGGTGCCCCTGGGACATGTCGCATATACTGTTCTTAGCCCGATCAGTGTTTGAAAGCTAGCACATCTAAAAAGTTGAAGAAATAAAGCATTGGTTGAGCTCACACATGACCGATTTTGGCAGTTAACGATTGCAATGAATGCGAGTATATTCACATAACGCACGTAAAATATCTGCCAAAAAGGGGAGAAGAAGGGGTGCATAATGACGACATCCTCAGTAGACAGTTTTAAACAGGCGAACTTGCACTTGATCTGTCACATGCTTAGACCATTTGCTATGCGAGCAGATGTGGCAGGCTGCCGCATTCACGTTGTCTCAAGTTCCCCAGTGGCGCAATTGGTTAGCGCACGGTACTTATACGACAGTGCTCGTGAGCCATGCCGGGGTTGTGAGTTCGAGCCTCACCTGGGTAACATTTTTTGACCTTCTCGGTTTGCTTCCTTCATTGCGCCCGTTTTTTACTATTAATAAGGGAGGTGCCCCTGGGACATATCTCATATGCTGTTCTTAGCGCGATCAGTGTTTGGAAGCTAGCACATTCAAAAAGTTGAAGGAATAAAGCATTGGTTGAGCTCACACATGACCGATTTTGGCAGTCAACGATTGCAATGAATGCGAGTATATTCACATAACGGACGTAAAATATCTGCCAAAAAGGGGAGAAGAAGGCATGCATAATGACGACATCCTCAGTAGACAGTTTTAAACAGGCGAACTTGCACTTGATCTGTCACATGCTTAGACCATTTGCTATGCGAGCAGATGTGGCAGGCTGCCGCATTCACGTTGTCTCAAGTTCCCCAGTGGCGCAATTGGTTAGCGCACGGTACTTATACGACAGTGCTCGTGAGCCATGCCGGGGTTGTGAGTTCGAGCCTCACCTGGGGAACATTTTTTGACCTTGTCGGTTTGCTTCCTTCATTGCGCCCGTTTTTTACTATTAATAAGGGAGGTGCCCCTGGGACATATCGCATATGCTGTTCTTAGCCCGATCAGTGTTTGGAAGCTAGCACATCCAAAAAGTTGAAGGAATAAAGCATTGGTTGAGCTCACACATGACCGATTTTGGCAGTCAACGATTGCAATGAATGCGAGTATATTCTCATAACGCACGTAAAATATCTGCCAAAAAGGGGAGAAGAAGGGGTGCATAATGACGACATCGTCAGTAGACAGTTTCAAACAGGCGAACTTGCACTTGATCTGTCACATGCTTAGACCATTTGCTATGCGAGCAGATGTGGCAGGCTGCCGCATTCACGTTGTCTCAAGTTCCCCAGTGGCGCAATTGGTTAGCGCACGGTACTTATACGACAGTGCTCGTGAGCCATGCCGGGGTTGTGAGTTCGAGCCTCACCTGGGGAACATTTTTTGACCTTGTCGGTTTGCTTCCTTCATTGCGCCCGTTTTTTACTATTAATAAGGGAGGTGCCCCTGGGACATATCGCATATGCTGTTCTTAGCGCGATCGGTGTTTGGAAGCTAGCACATCCAAAAAGTTGAAGGAATAAAGCATTGGTTGAGCTCACACATGACCGATTTTGGCAGTCAACGATTGCAATGAATGCGAGTATATTCACATAACGCACGTAAAATAGCTGCCAAAAAGGGGAGAAGAAAACATGCCTAATGACGACATCCTCAGTAGACAGTTTTAAACAGGCAAACTTGCACTTGATCTGTCACATGCTTAGACCATTTGCTATGCGAGCAAATGTGGCAGGCTGCTGCATTCACGTTGTCTCAAGTTCCCCAGTGGCGCAATTGGTTAGCGCACGGTACTTATACGACAGTGCTCGTGAGCCATGCCGGGGTTGTGAGTTCGAGCCTCACCTGGGGAACATTTTTTGACCTTGTCGGTTTGCTTCCTTCATTGCGCCCGTTTTTTACTATTAATAAGGGAGGTGCCCCTGGGACATATCGCATATGCTGTTCTTAGCCCGATCAGTGTTTGGAAGCTAGCACATCCAAAAAGTTGAAGGAATAAAGCATTGGTTGAGCTCACACATGACCGATTTTGGCAGTCAACGATTGCAATGAATGCGAGTATATTCTCATAACGCACGTAAAATATCTGCCAAAAAGGGGAGAAGAATGGGTGCATAATGACGACATCGTCAGTAGACAGTTTCAAACAGGCGAACTTGCACTTGATCTGTCACATGCTTAGACCATTTGCTATGCGAGCAGATGTGGCAGGCTGCCGCATTCACGTTGTCTCAAGTTCCCCAGTGGCGCAATTGGTTAGCGCACGGTACTTATACGACAGTGCTCGTGAGCCATGCCGGGGTTGTGAGTTCGAGCCTCACCTGGGGAACATTTTTTGACCTTGTCGGTTTGCTTCCTTCATTGCGCCCGTTTTTTACTATTAATAAGGGAGGTGCCCCTGGGACATATCGCATATGCTGTTCTTAGCGCGATCAGTGTTTGGAAGCTAGCACATCCAAAAAGTTGAAGGAATAAAGCATTGGTTGAGCTCACACATGACCGATTTTGGCAGTCAACGATTGCAATGAATGCGAGTATATTCTCATAACGCACGTAAAATATCTGCCAAAAAGGGGAGAAGAAGGGGTGCATAATGACGACATCGTCAGTAGACAGTTTCAAACAGGCGAACTTGCACTTGATCTGTCACATGCTTAGACCATTTGCTATGCGAGCAGATGTGGCAGGCTGCCGCATTCACGTTGTCTCAAGTTCCCCAGTGGCGCAATTGGTTAGCGCACGGTACTTATACGACAGTGCTCGTGAGCCATGCCGGGGTTGTGAGTTCGAGCCTCACCTGGGGAACATTTTTTGACCTTGTCGGTTTGCTTCCTTCATTGCGCCCGTTTTTTACTATTAATAAGGGAGGTGCCCCTGGGACATATCGCATATGCTGTTCTTAGCGCGATCGGTGTTTGGAAGCTAGCACATCCAAAAAGTTGAAGGAATAAAGCATTGGTTGAGCTCACACATGACCGATTTTGGCAGTCAACGATTGCAATGAATGCGAGTATATTCACATAACGCACGTAAAATATCTGCCAAAAAGGGGAGAAGAAAACATGCCTAATGACGACATCCTCAGTAGACAGTTTTAAACAGGCGAACTTGCACTTGATCTGTCACATGCTTAGACCATTTGCTATGCGAGCAAATGTGGCAGGCTGCTGCATTCACGTTCTCTCAAGTTCCCCAGTGGCGCAATTGGTTAGCGCACGGTACTTATACGACAGTGCTCGTGAGCCATGCCGGGGTTGTGAGTTCGAGCGTCACCTGGGGAACATTTTTTGACCTTGTCGGTTTGCTTTCTTCATTGCGAACCATGTATAAGTTTATTGTTTGTTTTTGCTACCCGGCCATGCCAGGCTGTGTTATCTGCGTTCCGTCTTCCATTATTTATTTTTATGCCGCACGGGCTATCACATTCAGATAAGCAGATTCTCTCGTCCTGACGTCACTAGCCCAGAATGTCTTCTTTGATCTGCAATGTTCGGGATGTAAATCGACGTTTCCAGAAACACTCGCGCGAAGAGACAAAAGCCTGCAGAGCAGACGCCATGGCATTCGAATCGCCGACACCCGTTTACGTACGTCACTTTGTTGATTGCTGTATCGCCGCCTTGTATTCTTTGAGTTGTTAGGGGAGCACACGTTCGCTCCAATAAACTTGTCTTTCTTGAAGACAACTGCGTCGTCTTTGGAAACTAGACACTATTAATAAGGGAGGTGCCCCTGGTACATGTCGCATATACTGTTCTTAGCCCGATCTGTGTTTGAAAGCTAGCACATCTAAAAAGTTGAAGGAATAAAGCAGTGGTTGAGCTCACACATGACCGATTTTGGCAGTTAACGATTGCAATGAATGCGAGTATATTCTCATAACGCACGTAAAATATCTGCCAAAAAGGGTTGAAGAAGGGGTGCATAATGACGACATCATCAGTAGACAGTTTTAAACAGGCGAACTTGCACTTGATCTGTCACATGCTTAGACCATTTGCTATGCGAGCAGATGTTGCAAGCTGCCGCATTCACGTTCTCTCAAGTTCCCCAGTGGCGGAATTGTTTAGCGCACGGTAGTTATACGACAGTGCTCGTGAGCCAAGCCGGGGTTGTGAGTTCGAGCCTCACCTGGAAATGTTTTTTGAACTTATCGGTTTGCTTCCGTATGCATTGACTGAGCTAGGGTTTTCCGTCTAGTGGTTTTGTTATTTTCTCAACTCGGAGAATTAAGCTGGGAGTCGATTTTTAAGTTGTTCACCAGATATAAATCGAAATTTTTTACTTCCTCTCACAAAAGTGCTCCTATTTATATCGATTAGTAAACGTTATTGAGCAGTAATGCCACAATTTAATGCATAGAAAATGATCATGTAATCCTAACCTAAATGCAGATATCAGGGGTAAGTCAAACAAGGCGTTCACCCGCCACGGGGACTGAGTGGCTAAGGCGTTGCGCTGCTGAGCACTAGGACACGGGTTCGATTCCCGGCCGCGGCGGCCGCTCTTCTGATGGAGGCGAAAAGCAAAAACACCCGTGTGTACGAGATTTCGGCGCACGTTAAAAATCCCCAGGTGGCCAAAATTAATCTGGAGCCCTCCAGTACGGCGTGCCTCATTGCCTGCGTTGCATCGGCGCGTTAAACCCTACAATCAAATAAGGCATTCGATCTCAAACCAACTCTGCACTAATTTTAGGCAATTCGTCGCTGTAGTAATATTGCGAATGACTCCTCTCCGTCACTACACGGCTTCCGGGGCAAAAGAAATCGCTGTTCCCCGTTCTACGTGGCAGTACACCCTGAGCAAGCAGCTTGATTTTTGGTTATTTTCACATCCTCGCAGGTGGTGCTTCTGCATCTGGCTTCCTTTCCACGAGACTATCTTTTGGTGTAAATAACATTTTTGCGCACTGATGCAACAAACATGTTCCACGTCAAAAAATAAAACGAAGCGTGTTGATAACTTTAAGTCCCGGCATTTCGATGTCACTTGGTGCATTTCGCACATTAACTCACGCTGCATTGAGAAAGAGAAAGAGAGAGAAAGAGAGATAATAAATTTATTGGAGGAGGCGATGTTAGGCAAGCCATGCGCTCAGCCTGCTATGCTTCATGTCAACAATAAAAAATTGGTGAGAAGTTTTGGTATGATGTGCACGTGCCAACCCAACCACACACACGAATTCTCGCACTGTCTTTTGGAGAATTTTGCCCAGTCATGGGATCCGCAGGTACATAAAATAGCTTCGGCAACAATTGCGGGCTCTATTGGACGCGACCAAGGACTAAAGAAAACACAGCCTTAACTTCGTCTCACCAATCTGTTGTCTGCACAGTGAAGCAATGAGCGGCTGCCTGGACACCCTTAAGCATGAACATCTAGACATAAGGCATGCTCGATGGGCTTGAGTGTATCGCATATGGGGTGAAGCGTCGTAGGGGTCGGCTGATTTTAAAAGGAAATACCTTATGAAGGCCGCATTCAACCACAGTTTCAAGGCGGCTTCCTCATGCTTGCCTGTTCTACGGGGTGTCAATGAAGTGCACGGGCATGTACTGCTGTTTTGCAGGCGTTCAGATAGAAAGCTACGTTTCGCAGACAGTCCAGATTGCCAGGACTGCCGCATCCTTTCTCGCGAATGGAATTGGCACCGAGGGAGAACAAGGGCTGTGGGCAGATGACGGCGCTTTGTCTGCTGCGACATTACCGGCGACACCGTAGTGCGCAGGAATTCATTCCAGCTCCATGGTGTGCAGCACATGTTTTTCTTGAGGTGTGGGAAGTGTGTTCCCTCGTCCAGCTGTTCTTTCCAAAACGCCACATGTGTACGAAACGTCTCGTATGCTGACTGAGATCAGCAAAAATATCCGGTGTAACCGCTAGCTGCTTTGTAATATGAATAAAAGGATTGATAAGTCCAGCCAGCGCAGTAGCCATCGTAGCTGTCTTGTGACTAAGTGGGGCTGTGTGCGACGATGCGATACAAATCCCGATCGCCGATGACGTTGCCGTCACTGAGCCCTGAGTGTATACATAAGTATGAGCTCTATAGCTGATGCTAATGTTCTTCAAGACAGCTAGCTTTGGAGCCGGGCAGGCATGTGTGCCTCTACGCAGCGATAAGAGTAACAAAGACAGGCAGCCGTAATCCCTGGCTCCTGGACATGTGCAACACTGGGCCTATCTGAATTTACACGTTGTATTGTGTACCTAAAAACAAACACTTACTGGAGCTGCCGCTGCTACACGAATTATTTCTTTAAGGGCCCGCAAAAATTCCCTTCCAGGGGCCAATATGCTTTATTTTGAAGCGAGCGGAAGGAAACGCAAAAATGTCATACGTTGATGCATGTTCTGTGCCCACCGTCTTCGTTGTCGGGGTGACGAAGGAATTACGAATTATTGCCATAGCGTCCAACCTTCTTGACAACACTTTTACTTCTCTCTACGTTCGTAGAGAGATCGAGATAAGAACGTTAATTTAGTGAATTTGACTCATCTAGAGTTGCCGCGTTTCATGGTGCCAATGACGGGAGTATGGTAAGTCCAGGGGCTTTGCAGGGGCGGACCGAAAAAAATATGTACTTTACCCCTATACATCTCCACGTAACTGAAGGGCGTTTGTACCCAGAGTTGCGCACACTTTATCTCTCGCCAAATTTCACGCAATAAGCTGCAGAGACACACGTTGCACTGCTGACTTTGCTAGTCTACATTGTCACCGTGCAATAGCTGCTCCAGTCAGGCTGTTTCCCGTTCGAAACGCGCCATTAGTGTTATCGACTTGGAGGATGACGCAACAATTTCAAGCAAAACATGAAGCCCCGAGCGGCATGCACGCACAGCATGCTCGACGTGCCATGCGCGCGTCCTCCTTCCCAAGCGAACAATTCGGTCTCCTAACTGGTTCACATGACTCCTGTTTGTCACGTCCTGAGTCACCTCCACGAGCATGCTCGTGGAACGGCTTACGCAAGCGCCAATCAGCTACCGAGTACCAAACAAGTAGTCCCGGCGGTGACGCTGCAAAAAAAAAAAAAAAGGCTCGCGTTGCATCATGTAAGCGATAGAGCGTGACGAACGTGAAGTGGGCGCTTTCTAACTTGTAGTACAAGTCCTGTACCCACCCTTTCTCGCGTCGCGCTCCCACTCGCCGACACAATAGGCGCCACGTGTATTGCGGGGCTTCCTCGTGAGTCATAACGTGCCTACGTGACGAGTTATAATGTCCCGTTGCCCGCCAAGCGGAACAATGGGCAGCGCGACGCGCACAAATACCGATCGGCGTCCTATGCGGCGCGCGCTTCCTGAAACGAAGGCCCCGTCGGCAGGAGATTGCGTAACAGTTATCCACGACGTCAGGCAGCGGCCGCGCCGCCGGCCAACGTGCGCGTATACTACATGGTAGCGCGTGATTATTGAATCACGCGCGCGCACTCGTCATTCGACTGCGCGTTGAGTCATTTCCTTTAGAAATGTTATTTAATCACTCTTCACAATACCCAGCCCGGCGGGAATTGGCGTCTGCAGGAGGTTTTTTTCTTTCCCGAGGAGGGCAACTATATATCCACCGGCGAAAAGTGAAACTGGATAAATTGGATAAGAACGGTCTTTATAAGAACACACTAACGCTACTGTAACTGCCGTGTTGGAGCCCTGCTTGCGCGGTGGAAGGCTGTTTGCTTATCTGCAGCTCTTACCTCGAGTAGCGGTGGGAGAGCTAAGAGTAGTGTTCCAGAAACGCTTGCGGTCTGAATGTCCAACCAGACGAAAGATCCACCGAGTCGGAAGGTCCAATCGAACCTGAATGTCCAACGAGACGAAAGATCCACCGAGTCGGAAGGTCCAATCGAGCCTGAATGTCCATCGAGTGCAAAGATCCACCGAGACAAAAGGTCCAATAAGAAGATAAATTTAGTGGGCTCATTCGGATAAAGCGGATAGCGATGGGTTTGAAACAGTTGTGTAAAATTTTACCCCATCAAACATAACTGACCGTTTTGACAATTTTGTAAGTCTTATGCATGTAGGACACAGTTTTGCGTCTATGTAACCTGTTGCACATGAACGTATTGCATGATTGATTGATTAATTGTGGGATTTAATGCGGCGATGCTACACAGGGGACCAGGCTTACCGTAGTGGAGGGCTCCGGATTAATTTTGACCACCTGGGGATCTTTAACGTGCGCCGAAATCTCCAACACACGGGCGTTTTCGCTTTTCACCTCCATCTGAAAAGCGGCCGCCGCGGCCGGGAATCTAACCTGCGACCATGGGCTCAGCAGCACAAACGTGAGCGTATTGTCCCGCGATGTTCTGGATAATTTCAGCAATATGGTCTGTTCATAAACCAAACAATAAAGTTTAGTTTTGAGTACTGCAATTCGTCAGGAACTAATCCGTTGGGTTCCTCACACACAGTGTGGTCGCATAACTGAATACACGTGAAGATGGTCGTCAGAAAATAACATTTCGATAATTACCCGTAGGCTAGAAAAACAAACTTCTTGCACTTGCCATTTTCATTGAAATCAACGCATGGTCTGTCCTATTGAGTTGGCCGGTGCACTAAAAAACCTGATTAAAGTTAAACTTGACGGGAATAAACGTGCAGACAAAAGCAGCCCGAGAGCCAGCGGAGTGCATAATTGAACCGGTTCAGCATCGGCAACCAGCCCTGTCACTCTTTCGCTCCGTTGTTTTAAATAAAGCCGTTCATTATTGTACAGTTGTAGGCGAAAAGTGATCCGAAGGTGTCAAAAATTTTCGAAGTGTTAAAATTCAGTTGAAACTGAAAATGTCTGAGCAAAAGTTACTGCGAGGCTTTGCGGACAGTTGTTTGAGTGGGAGGAGGGGCTACGGACCAATTTATGATGCCTAACTTATTTGAACGTGCGCAACACTCGTGCTACATAGACGTTTTTGCTTGTGCTACTTTGTCGTTCTGCTGCCTTGCTTTTACTTGATGGAAAAGGCGGCTGTCGTTGCCAGGAATCAAGCCGAAACTGTGTTCACTAGTGCAGTACCTTATTCATGCACTGAGCTGCCATAGTCTAGAGATAAAATGGTTTAAAATGAGATCGTTATATAAATGCATTTCTAATATCAATGTTTGTAAAGGCAGCAATACCGTTCGAATATTCTGAGCTCCGCGCCGAATCGTCATACCAATCTGTGACTTTCTCCATTTTTCGCCAATAATTGAGCTGCTTTCTTGGTGAAAGTGGAGCCCACGAAGAGTACTGGGAAAATTGCACCCGCCAAGAAAAAAATCGAGTTGGAATTTTAAGAATACTACACACCCTAGTTAGTTTGTTGCTAAGTCGCAACCGACCTTTTTTTTTTAATTTGTTTAACTTGTGTTTGTGTTTCCATTGCATAGACGGCCGCAAACATGGTTTTCTTCGTTTATGCAGTCGCTAATACCGTATTTAAGTTTTAAAGCCCGAAAGCAGAAAAAAATGCCATGCGACGTCTGCGGCGGCCGCAACAACTGCAGCAGCAACGCGAAATGACGCAAACTCATCTTGCGATGTAATGGACGACGACCGAGATTATAAGATTTCGGCGCACGTTAAAGATCCCCAGGTAGTCAAAATTAATCCGGAGCCCTCCACTCCGGCCATCGCCTGCTTTGCATCGGCGCGTTAAACCCTACAATCGATCGAACCGAAATTGACCAAGATTATAGAGTTCATGCATGCGCACCTGCGTTTGTGTAAAGGATGTTTTTTTCGGAAATACGTTAGTGCCTGGTCACATGTTTTTGACTTCAGAGACGGACCGGATAAAACGGTTGAAATAAAGAAATTCGGTGGTAAACTGGGGACTCGAGCAGCGCAGGACACGAGCGGCTGGAGGTAAATGGGAGAGGCCTTTGTCCTGCAGTGGACCTGAGTAGGTTGATGATGATGATGATGATGATTACCGTTTCTAGCGAGCAGGTATTGTTTTATATACTTGACGTACAACGCTTCGCCGAAAGCTGTATACGCCGGTGCAACGGCGGCACCTGTAAAAATCTAAGGCAAATTAAAACAGAAGTAATATACGTAATAAAAAAATGAGACCAATTGAATTTTTCATTGTAAACCGTGAAACCATTTCGCAGGGTGCAGACCGGTCTTCAGCACGACCATACATTTCCGTTCGATAATACGGCCAGAAGAAATGTAGTAGCTGATATTTTTTGGGGCTAGGGTAAGCCTACTGAACAAACGTTATCCAAGCAATGCTCACCTTAGCAGCTCAAAGTACTGCAATCCAACAAGTAAACAGCAATGGCCGATGTAATGTTGGAAGCGCCTGTCCTGTCCTCTTTCTTGTATTCGTCTATTCTTAGCGCTAAAACCATGTCGCATATGTCCGATACGTCGGGGTTGGGCCTCAACATATATGTACTTGTGATTTGTAAACGTCGTTGCATGTTACCGAAGCCTAATTTGATGAAGCACAGTGCATTGGCATCCACTGGGTGGGTTGAAATCTAGGGGTAGAGACCTTTTTTTTATTGGCCAAATGTGTTTACTGGGCCGATTCGCAACGACGCGGCAGGTACTACGGAGAAAAGACATATAGGTGAGATCCGTAGGTGCGGGAGAGACGTCCCGCGGTTCACCATCTCCGATGAACTGGAGCACCGGAGTTCAGCCACTGCGTCCACCTCGGCTCGGCCTTCCTTACTGCATTAAACAATACTTGTTAGCTCGAAGCGGCGCAAGGATGTTTATGCGGCCCATTTCTGCAGTCAACAACATGTGAATAGCAGATCATGACGATAATTGAAGTATGACCAATGTGCGATTACAGATAACGTCGGAAACCATGGACTATCCTGGCACGAGTGGTGGAGGCCATGCATCCAGATGCCCGAGTAGTCAGTGGCCAGGCCCAACGGGTCTTGCCCGGACGCATTAGCAGAGACGCCCGGTCGCTCCTGCTTCGCCTGCGGCTCCATTGCTGCAATGTGGGGCGCGCTTGCACCACCAAGGCCGCCGAGCGTCCCCCACCTGCGCCGACTTCCCAGAGCCCGAGACGCTAGAGCACTTACTGTGCTCTTGCCGCCAGCACGACACCGTGAGGGCCGAACTCCGGGCCGCACTCCAGCGACTTGGTGCTCCACGCCACAAGCTAGAAGACTTCCTGTCCTCCACGGGACCGGACGCCATTCGACGGGAGGTCTCCAGCACCTACTCAACTTCCTGGTTACAACAGGACTAGCGCTGCGTTTGTAGCCAATGGACGAAACGAACGCGATATAGACTATCCCCCACTCTCCTACCACTCTTCTCTTCCCCCTTCTCTCTTCCTGTCCTTTGAAGCCCCAATCCCCTTCCCTGGACGAGGGTGAACACCCCGTTGAGTTCAACAATATCCCCAGGCCTTTTCTCTTCCCTCCTTTGTTAATAAATCACCACCACTACCACCCACTCTCACGTGGACATCATGGGCAACGAGGTAGCAGACGCCCTGGCCAAGGGTGCTTCTCGCTTGGCAGGGGTCCCAGCCTCCCGGGATGTGCTGTCATTCGACGCTGCAAGGACTATCCTGGCCCGGGTGGTGGAGGTTCTGCATTCAGATGGCCGAATGGTCAGTGGTCGGGCCCCACGGGTCCTGCCCGGACGCATCAGCAGAGACGCCCGGTCGCTCCTGCATTCTCCTGCGGCTTAATTGCTGCAACGTGGGAGCCCGCCTGCACCACCAGGGCCGCCCGGCGGCCCCCACCTGCGCCGACGGCCCAGACCCCGAGACGCTAGAGCACTTACTGAGCTCTTGCCGCCAGCATGACACCGCGAGGGAGGAACTCCGGGCCGCCCTCCAGCGACTCGGTGCACCAAGCCAGAAGTTGGAAGAATTTCTATTCCCAACGGGTCCGGACGCCTTCCGACGTACGGCAGGTCTTCCAGCACCTCCTCAACTTCCTGGTTGTAACTAGACTAGTGCATCGTTTGTAGCCATCGAGCCTTGGACGAGACGAACGCGACATAGACTGTCCCCCACTCGCCACTTTCTTTTCTCTCTTTCTCCCTTCCTATCTTTTGAAACCCCCCTTCCTTTCCCTGGCCTGGGTTGTATGAGGGTGAACTCCCCGTTGAGTTAGCAATATCCCCAGTTCTTTTCTCTTCCCTGCTTTCTTAATAAATCACCACCACCACCACCACCACCACCATTTCAAAATTAATTTTTCTACTAAGAAAGTTGCGTAAATGCACCCAGAGTGCTAGAAACCTGGTATAGGGACTCCAGACTACAATCTCCACAAGTAATCCCGCCATGTTTACAAATCACTTCACCGTCCCCTTGGGGTAATTCGACCTCCATACACAAGGTGACGTGTATGGAACAACGTCACAGGTGGTCCGCTACCCAGTCTCATGCCTACTTATGATCTATCTATGTAGGGGGGATTGACCGAGGATTGGCCAAGGCCTATCGGTTGTAAACCCTTTCAGCCCTGGTTTTTTTATTTTAAAGCAAAACTGTGTTTTCTGTCTGTTTTCCTAAATTTTAGGGTCCCGTAAGCCCACAAATAAAAAATAGAGCTGGAAGTAAAAGTAATAACAGAGTTATTAATGAGGCAATTAATTAAGACATCTGACAATTAAACGTTTTATGCAGAGTAATGACATCCCTTTTGCACATTATCCTAAACGTTATGACCACATGACCCTACAAACGAAAAATTAGCTTCTGAGTACACGTATTTATAAATTTACAAGCTCAAGAATAAAACTGAGACCGCCATTTTTTTTCAGCATCAGTGTCGTAATTTCGACTTCACCGGAGATTTTTCTTTTTTGTAGCGAGTAGCTCCAATAAAATGAAACAATTGTGATATCTATCGCAACAGGCATCGTTGAAAGACAATTCCCCAAAAAACTAGCAGTTTTGGTTTCGTTCTCTACGCGCTAGAGGAACTTTTATGTGATGGCGTCAATTGACACCCCCATCATCTTGTGTCCAGAAAGACACAAAGCTGCTTCAGACAACCTAGGGTGAACAACAGAAATATATGATCTGCACTGGTACATCACCCATGCAGGATGACCAAGAACGAATGAAGGATCAGCACCACGCGGTTGTCACGTAGCCAAGGCGACGCGCAAGGTTTGTGAAAGAATTAAGTTGCTCGTGGCGAACTTGTGCCCCGCAATTAGCTTGAGGAATACACAAACACAAACGTCGCAGAAGCAGTCAACAAAATGACGAGCACCGGCCGTCGTCGGCGAATCGAATGCCGCCCGCCGTGGTGCCTCAGTGGCTAAGATTGTTCTTCTGAGGCCAAGGCCGCGGGTTCGATCCCAGCTGCGGTGGCTGCTTATGAGATGGATGTGGAAAGCGAAAACACCCGTGTGTCGGCATTTTCTGCGGTTGTTAAAGATCCCCAGATGGTCAAAATGAACCCGGAGCACTACGGCGCGCCTCATAACCTGTGTAGATTCGGCGCATTAAACCCCATAACCAATCAGTAATCCGAAGCCCTCCCATATATATTTTTTTTAATAATCGAATTCCGCGGCGTTTTCCCTGCACGAATGTATATCGGAACGCCTTTCCTTTCCAGAACCATCGAAATAGATCGAGAACATTTGCCGATCAAACACCAACGGCCTAGGTTTGTGCCGGCAGGGTCCTTTCCCTATCAAACAAGATTACTTGGCGCGGAATACAACAGATTAAGCAAACGGGGCTTCGCTTGAAACGCAGGATAAGATAACCTGGCGCGGCCACGCCCTGGTAACAAAGCATAAACAAAACGAATCCCAAGGCACAATTTTTGGCACTAAATAAAATTGCCGGAGTTCTTGTTTGGGGCATGCTCAGCCAAAGAGTTAATTTTCGCGTGTTATGCAGTCGGCTGAGATTTTTTTGGGGGAAAAGTAAATTACTCTCCGGTGCACTCGCTAACAGAAAGAGACAAAGTGAGCCAAGTAACTTCCCACGCATTATTATTCGGCGAAAATTATTGCATTCCTGGCGTTCTCTGAGTGCCTAAAATGGTTATTAACGCTTTGTATACACTTTCGTCATTGATTCAGCGTATTAGCTGAAAAAATAAAACACAAAAACCTTGCACGCATTTTGAGTGAAATCTTGGTGTTGGGCGGAGAATGCGCTGCAAAGTGCTTCCGCATTTTTCAGACGCAACGATTAACAGTCATGTGTGTCTATCCTTCTGTGTACGAACGTGGCGCCCGTCTGTCTTGGACCGCAACTGTGTGGAACGAAAACAAGATACGGCGCCACACCGTTACGCATACGGGGACGCCAATTCCTCTCTCACCGAGGAAATTGCATTTCATCACGTTGCTGTTTCATCATGTAGGAAAACTTGTTTTTCGCGTCGGCTGCACGTTCTTTCGGTCATTAGCCACCTCCAAGTTTAAAGCCCGTTGCTACGCTAGCTGATTCCACAGCTAGGCTGGATAGCATTTTTGCTCGGTGTAAGGAAGAAGGAACAAATATAAAGTGAGTTAAAATTTCGTCCGATAATATTTACCTGTGGCCACTTTAGGGCACCCAGCTTCGCCACTAGGGATGTATATTATCTCTTTCAAGCCCGAATTGGTTTTATTGATGTGCGCTCGACAACCACTCGTATTGACTGCGCAGGCATAGCGTGTGTATAGAGACCTTGACATTGTACCTGTCGCGCATTACTGGATGGAGGCCGAACGTGGCCTGGGGTTACGTTTCCGTTGCTTCGCCGGTTAGCTTTCTGGGTTACCTGGCGTCCCACATTGCCAGCGCATTGGGCAATACAATCTGAGGCGAACAAATACGTACCTCAGAAAGAGGATGGCCTCCTCAGCTATTTTTTATATATTAATTGCAGCTGATTGTGGAACGGGGGGTTTGTATCAAGTGAACGAAGCAGATTCTTTGAGGTTATGAGCATAATCCGCGCGGTGGCTCAGTGGCAAAGGCATTGCGCTGCTGAGCCCGAAGACGCGGGTCTGATCCCAGCAGCCGTGTTTTTGTGGAGTAGAAAAAGAAAACGCCCGTATGTCAGGATTTCACGCAGCGTTAAGGATGCGCAGGTGGGTCTTCACTAACGCGCACCTCATAGCCCAGGTGAAACTTCGGTGCGGAGAACCACCACTTAAAAAAATACTAGCCGAGAGTGTGCACAGGTTTTACAACACATAAGGTCTAAGCGTGAACCAATCGCAACGACATCCTGGGAGAGTAACAACGTCTTTTCCGAGTATGCAACCCTCTCTTGTTATGAATGTTTACTATCCATTTTTTTTTATTAACGTCCACTAAGGTTCCAAGGCCATTACAGAAGAAGTGTATGGTTGGAAATTACTTCTAATTGTTAGAGAAAGCAAGAATACAAAAATAAACAGCTCTTAGCACAAAGAGGGCAGACACTCTGATAGTTAAACCAACCAATAAGAAGCAATGAACAGCTCCTTACCAAAAGAAGCTAAACACTACACAAGTTGGAGCAAGCAATAACGCAATAAACACCCTTAACACGCAGCAATTTAGCCTCGAAGAGGCTAGACACTAATCTTTACTCGAAGAGGCTAGACACTACACGTTACAACAAGCAATAATACAATTTTAAACAGATATATAACACCAATACAAACAATTAATAACATATAGCGGAGATTTACTGTAATAGGAGCCACTCTAAATGCTTACTTAAACAAGTAAATAAGCTTGAAAACAGTCTGGCATGCTTAACATTCCAACGACATTAAACCTGTAGGCATAACCTCCGTAATATTGAAGTTGAGTATAAAAAAACGCATTGGGCGAAAGGAGGGATATTTACTTCTAGGCCACAGAGGCTGTTTTTATGATGAAGATGAACAACTAAAACACTCATGTGCCGTGATTTCATAAGCCATAGCCCCTCAAATCCCAATATGGTTACACCCCCTCCTCTCCCCCCACCTGGCCCCCTAACACGCCATGATTCCCACAGCTTGAACTTGCATCTCGTAGACAAGTGCTCCAGGATCATCATTCTAACTCGCTTCATTTTCTTCGAAACCTGCATCATGACACCTTTTTGTAAGCAAGTTGTAAAAAAGCATAACACTTTTGTACACCTTGCAATCAACCAGTCGCACGAATGTATGCTGCAAGCAAGCGAGACAACCGAAAGTAATTGGCGGCGTCAGCTGAAACAGACTTGCAAGAATTAACCTGCGAAAAACGGGGCGTGTAAGCGCATATCGGTGCCAAGGGCATCGCCAACACTGCCGATACAACGAGCTTGTCAGGCTGGTTTTGTTGATCATTGTTTTTTATATGCGACTATTTTCCCATATAACGCGTAGTAATCCAAGCGGAACCGGCGACGTCATTTATTACAAGGGTGGATTCGTTACAACTGGAGTTACCATAATGGGATTATAGTGCACTTTGCAGTGGGCGCTTTTACGACATGTGTACATCGGGGCTGTTTCATATCGCGGGCCCAGCCGAATCCAAAAGAGTCCCACGTAGGTGGCACCGGTCTAGCGTCTCCGTATAGATATACATTTAGGTAAGCAAGGGAGGCCGCCTCGTCAGGAGAGATGTGTGTTTCTCTCGGGCGAGGAAGACGGCGGGGGCCGAAGGGGTGAAATGTATTTCCAGAACAATCTCGCACCTTTCATAAACAGTGGGGGGATTCGTGCTGTCGAGAGGCGCACGAGCGCGTTATCAAACAAGGCCCAAGATGAGATACTCGGGCGGCGTCCGCGAGTCGGCGCCCACCCAGCACGTGCGGCCACGCGTCGTTCCCGCTCACGTTGCAAGAGCTGAGCCGCGCACGCGGCCTGTGACGGCGTCGCCTCGGGCCGAGTCATCCCCGAGCGAGTAAACGCATTCCCATTGACGCGGTCACACGGCGCGTCTGTTTGGGTACGCAACGGGGCCTGGCGCGGTGCCCGGCGCGAGCACAAGTCACGCGGTTGTTGCTTCCCGTATCGCCATTAGCGCCGCGTCTGGCCTTCCCAGACGGCGCCTAATGGCTCCTCTGTACGCGAGTTGTGCGCAGCGGTACAGGCGCGGTGACGGCGCTTTCGGTTTGCCCGCACACATGAGCACCGCTCATACGTCTTCTGAGAAGTTCGATCACTCATCGGCCGCGTTCCCGGGAACGATGAAAATAGGTTGCCTTTCCCGCCGACCTCGTTCGCGCCCGTAGCAAGAAACGTCAACGTATTGCACAACCGCCGGGGTGCGTACGCTGCGTGCTATTGACCCACTTGCCAGTGCATCAAGGATGAGGACTAAATGAAAACATTCCAGGCTCGTATCACTCTAAACAATATCGGAATCATTGCAAACTGCACGCGGCTCCAAGCGGGGAGCAGCAGCCGAAAATAACCGCATGCCCGAACTGGACCTTGCGGGTGATTTATGTGGGGCTCTTCCACGTCCCCCGAAGATTCCCATCGAGAACGAGCCGGGTCCCCGGACGGCTCCGCTATGTGTATACACTTTTGCCTGGTCTGCTTACGTGAGGCCTCGCTAAAGCTCGCAGCCTTTAGACCAGGAGATGCAGACTAGGTTAAAAAAAAAAGACAGTATGATTTCTGAATATATAAGATTTATGACTCCCACGCTTGACAAGGGAAGCGAATAAAAAGGGGCATTGTGCATGTCGTACATCATGGAGGATTGAAATGCTTGAGTAAGGCACAGACGGTGTGGGTTGGTCCGATTAACGGAATGTCGGAAGAGGGCCTAACATGCCTGACCAGGACAATAGAACTTCGCTCCCGCCATTCGCCATTCATGCGGTGGAGGACATATGGATGCCGTTTGGCGCAGCGCATTCCAAGCACGTCTTGAAAGCGCGAAATTAATTCGCACGCCAAACTAAACGCCCCCGCAGCGTGCTAACTGAGCGGCAAGGCCTTGGAAGTGTATTCAAGTAACTAGCAACGCTCCCTTTAAAGCCATGAAGAGAAAATACAACTTCGTTTAATTTGAAAGAACTAGGATTCAGTATCTCACTCAGCTCCATTACAGCCACAAAAGATGTTTTTTAACAACAAAAAAGTAAGAAGTATTTAAAACTTTCAAATTTTGCGCCACAGTGATGTGTTATGAGCAAGAATGACGTCATACGGGCCAATAATAAAACATAATTTACAGTGCGTTAACTGCACGTTAGCATTCAAGTGATGCGGTCAAATTTAACTAGAGGCTCCATTACAGACGTCCAGTCATGTGTCGTCGCGACAGGTCAGTTAGGCGGCCGCCAATCGCACAAACAAGGTTCCGTGACGTCATAGAAAAGTTGCGGGAAATTGGCTAGGGGGTCGCGATGCTTCATACGTTTTCTTTAATATCTCCGTTATTTTCTCGAAGATAGCGATGATGTTGGTATCATTGTTATCGGGGCTAAGCCGTCTTTTTAATAAAGCCAACTTGTATTTTGTCTTCATAGCTCCTTTAACGTAAGCATGATGTGAATGCTCCTTGTTCCTCACAAGAATACTACGAATAACAGTTGACATTTCTCTGAAAAACCTGAGCACATGGCCGTAATGACATTAGTGTCCTATAACATAAAAGTAGTTATTTTTGTGGACATTTGGTTCTGGTTTTTTGGGTCTGCACATTTAATAGATTGCTGCTTGATTGAATGCCTTCAAGGGAAACTGACCTCATCTCAATGAAGGGAAACAGGATTTGATCTCATATTTGCGGCGGCATTCTGTATTTGAACTCAAGTAATCCTCCATTTAAAATTTTTGTGGAAGTCTAGAGTCATATTATTTGCTAATTTTGGAAGCAGAGAAAATGCGAGGAGGTGCCCTTGACACCAATGCCATTACGTTTTTGCAGTATCGTTCGATAATAGACTTCAGTACAGTTTGACATTGACATGTGCTATGGGTAAATCTAGCTGCTGTTTGTCAACGCACGGTTACTGCACACAAAACAGGCTCACAGTTCATTAAAATGTGCTTTGCAAGAACAATTAGGAAAGGAAACGAAATTTCAACGATCTGTTCTCATGGAAAAATGCGTGCAACTCGTCCGGTGAAAACTGAGCACACGGCATTCCCATTCTACGCTCTGAACAGAGGAAGTAATTAGGCAATATTCAATAATTTTTGGTGTTCTTTCAACAGCCTTGGCCGTTACGTGAAAAACTATTGGTAGCCAATACACCGGAAATGTTTGATTCTGCTCAATATCTCTTTTGATACCCCCATCTTCCTTCCTTTCAAGGGCCTTCTTACTTCCTTTGGCATGCTGCACTTCATTACCGCCAGCCCTTCTTTTTTTGTGTGTGTGTGTGTGGGGGGGGGGGGGGGAGCCCGCACGCTTCCAAACTATAATCCACTTATTAACAATCTACGTACAAGTCTACGTACTAACGAAGAAATAAACTACACATAAAACTGGAAATAGTCTATTTGGCTGGTGACATCACGCAATGCACAGCTTCGCCAATCAATCACCTGCACAAAGTGAAATGGTACGGATTTTTCATTAAAATATGCACTAAGGAATCACTCAAAGCCTTGGCAAACTCGTCTGCGAGATCCTTACGAACGCTGAAAAAGCAACGAAGCGCCCGCGCCATGATTCGTGCCTACACAAGAGAGAGGAGGTAAGGTTGCCCATGCACCGCGTCACCTGGTGTGAGGCTAGGTATCACTCTGGTATCACCCTCGCCCGATGGAACAGTATTTTAAGCTATACATATAAACACCGAGCCGCGGTCACGTTACCGAATTAGCGAATTAGTCACGTTACCGAATCGTATTGAAGTCGTTATGATTTCCGATTTGAAGGGAAAAAATGCGAGTAGGCTTAAGTAGTTCTAATCATTTGGAAGATGCGAAAGCATTTCTTTTGAAATTGCCAGACAAATATGCTGGCATTGGGGATGCCGCCATAGCTCCTCGGATCTCTGGTGACTGTGGCGCCGCTGGGTGCGAAGCTCGGCGCGCAGCGGGCTGAAATCACGCTTGCTATCTAGCGATCCGCACCCTCTCCCACTTGCGCGTTTTTCTGCTCTCCCTCACTAGGACTCAGAGCTTTGGAAAATAGTCCTTGCTAGGCGTATACGCGAACTTATCGTAACGTAGACGTAGCATTGAACATTACGGCGTGAGAAGCAACGTTAGACTCAATGTATGTAAACTTGCGGCTACCGGTTGACGACGTTAGAAATCAGAGCGGAACGCTAGGTACATTGTCAGGCGTGGTGGGGGGTATCAACTCAAATCCTCCAAGAAAAGAAGACATTTTGCGGAGAACTACTCAATTAGCTACTCCCCTACATCCGCATGCTTTAATTACTCACGACAACAATGAAAACTGGCACAGACCAACAGTGTTTATAAAACCCAAAAAAGACGTTTCGGCTCTCGTACGGATGTTTGTTCCCAAATCTGCGTTTTCCCGACCAGACGGGCATCCGTCCAACCCTTGATTTCTTAAATTACTCACGTAGGCCTCAGTACGTCCCTGACACACATTTCTAGGTCGAAGGCCACAACACATTACCTAGGTCCATATTTAGTCAGAGTGCATATTTAGTCAGAAAAAGACATCAAGTTTTCGTGGCGTTGTTTATGCTTGCCCGCTTGGCATTTCTGGGACTCTGGATTTGATTCTTATCCAGGCCCACATTTATCAAATTTTCTTTTGGGACTCCATTAGTTTACTTCGTTTAAAGCAGCTTCAATGGGCCTTTTGGCGTCGATCCGAGGATTATTTGACCTGCTTTTGTGTATTCTTCTGTTTTTGTCTTTTATAAAAGTACGCCCCCGGATTTTCTACCTGGTGACGCATCTAATGCAATTGCAATAAAAAAAAGTTAGGCATTCAAACGACAGAGTGCTGATGACTAATTACTTTCATGTTTCACACCTCGGTGAAAATGGCTATGTAACGGGGGTGCGCGCGCACAAAAGCTTGAATGAGATTGGGTTCCACCAAAACCAGTTAATGCCTCATAAAACAAGCGAACCAATCGCACCCATTTGGTTTTAAAGGTTTACTGACATCAAATTTTGATGGTCCCTTTTTATAGTTTTTGTCGGTGGTTAATGGCATGGAAAACCCGAGACAGCACTTCAAAACTTGATCGCGCGATAATTAATTACATAGAACGGCCTGAAAATAGTCAGTTTCGGATTCCATCGCTTCCAGGTCGAAGCGGATGAAGCGATGGAGGTCACAGCGTGAGGTCATAGCGTAGTTTTGTCCTATAGGACAGAGCCACGCTATGGCCTCAACGTTTTGTGGGGACGTCAAAACACTGCGGAAGCCGGTGGAGGTGTTTATTTCGACCGCCGCGCCGCCGGAGCTAGATGAGCGGATGAAGACGTTTAGGCCTACCATCGCGGCGGATATTTGATGGCCGGATAAGAGTCTTGATGGCGGCTTCAGCTGAGATTCCAGGCTATATTATCGGCTAGCTCCATTCCCGTATGTTGAATTTTGCTCTTGGCAAGGTGCCTATCTGGGAAGCGGTTACGTTTGTAGCTGTGGCTACCGGCAGGGACGTAGCCAGAGGGAGGGGGGGTTCGAACTCCCTCCGAAATTTTTTCCAGTTAGCGTGTCAGCATGGCTCCTTGTTCCTTTTGGCAAAATTTCGCCCTTCCCATAACCCATAACCCCCTCGAAAAAAAAAAAAAAAAACTCCCACCTCCCCTCGCGGGAACCCCTGTGTAGATGTGACGCATAGGGGGTTCACGTTGCAGCGTTGGACAGCGGAGGAACGGCGCTGGAACTAGTGTCACTATATACTCTAGCTGGAACGATGGAGCGGAGCGGCGCAGGCATCGCGTTTTATAGCGCGCATAACGGTGAGGGGACGCGCCGGCGCCGGCGCGAGTGCGTCTGCCGCGGCTATGACGCAACACAGTCCAACACAATCCACTTTAATCCAATCCAAATCCAAAATCAAATCCAATACAATCTAATACAAGCCAAGCCAAGCCAAGCCAAGCCAAGCCAAGTTAAGCCAATCCAAGCCAATTCAATCGAATCCAATCCAATGCTCCTCGCGAGAGAGTGTTCGCTATCGGAGAGGAGAGGGGGTGAGCGGCGGAGAGTGCAGCTGGCGCGGCGAGGAGAATGGGGGTGGGGCGGACGCCGATGACGACAACGCCGGATGCAGGGACAAGGCAGGTGAATGAGATGCGTTGCATCTAAAAAAATTCTGGCTACGGCCCTGGCTACAGGCATCAGTTCGTGAACGCGCCCGCGCATAGTCGCCACTCGCTGGCCCGCGCGTGTGAAATGACGTCGCGAGTTTCTGGTGAACGTCGGTGACTCACGGCTACGTCACCTTCCTTTCCCTACCATGGAGTGATGTTACGCTGATGTCTGTTTGCTGCGCCCCGCTCCGCGGGCTGTTCCGCCGGCGCGATAAATGAGATCAAATTAAAGTATGTTTCACGTGTCGCAGGCCGTTCATATTTCCGCTAGGGTATTCTGATGAGCAAAGGTAACGAATTATGCAATAATATTAACCCACAAAATTGGTTTCAGTGCCCTTTAAACGCGCCAATTCTGAAACTATATCAATCGTTCATACTGATGCGGCAGCGGGGCCAATCAGTGGCTTCACTTCACCTTGGTGTGAAACCAACCACGGTCACCTCAAAGCTCATGCACTCAACCTTCTTCGTCGTGGTGCATGCTACCTTAGGACCGGTATGTCCTACAACTCACATCCTCCATCTTTCCAAATCTAACCCCATCGAAGAACCGCAGGATGACGTGATGGCGGTTGTGTATTCAACAACGTCTGACGACGCAATGACACGCGCATTTTACTCCCCCTCCAGAGTTTCGCTGTCATCCATTACTATAAACAAGCAGAGCGAGATTTTTTTTTTTTTGCGCACGTTATGAACTGGTCGGAGCTCAGCCGGAATATTTCGCCCTGCACATCCTTTGGCTCATTATTGTGAACAAGAAATTCGTGAGGAGGAAGCTGGCGAGGCAGCCGTTTCGTTCTCGGCGGTCGGTAGTGCGCGCACACGTGTCCGTGCGCGATCTACATGCCAGCGAGCGCAGTACCGCCCTCAAAATGTCTCTAAATTGAGGTCGGCTCTCGGTTCCCCCGCTTGCCTGAGAGTGAGCAAAAATAGTAAAGATACAAAAATCGGGGGTAGCAGGGAGAGAGGCTACAGCATGCCGAGTTGGGCCGTGTGTGTTTATATACATTCGCGCTCTGGGTCGTACTTATTTCGTCCAGCCCAATCATCTTGTCGCTGAGCCACTTCATTCATCGCCCAGGCGGGAATGTCGGGCTGGCCGCTCTTCGAAGTGCGTGGGTAACCGTGCAGCATCAAAGAAATAAGTGGACGATTGAACGCAAGGAGCTTTTGCACCAGTTGTGTAACTTCTAACTGTAGTAATCGCAAACGGGAGCACTTATTTCCATAACAGACCCATAGTTCCAATAAGAAGTGATATCTTTCGTAAGCTCGATACCACAAAGAAGCCCGGACAAGCGACGAGTGTGTGGAACCGAAAAAAACACCCCCTCGGTTACGGTTCGGGTTCGGATAAATCCAATGTGTTCCGGTTCAGTTGCGGTTCGGCTAAATCACGAGACAAACGAGACAAACCGATTCGCGAACCGGTTTAAAATGCTAAATTATTAGTTAAGTGCAAAAAAAAATCTTTTGGAGTTTAAATCACGATAAAAATCAAATACAACTTTTTGTAGTTAAAAATACTGCCTTTTCTCAATTAAAGGTGTGCAATTTTAAAGACAAGTTTAATAAATGGCCAGATATTAAGGAAAACGTACCAACCACTTTTCTCTCAGTCTTTGTGCCGTCGTAGCGTCTACATAAAGCCACCGCCAAGAGGCTGCGGGAGTTATTGACGCCTCTTGTTTTTTTTTTATTGTACCGTTTGAATGATTACAAGAAGTTAACACACTACTAAGTATATTTTTTTATTTTCTTATTACGCCACTGATGACGTTGTGTAGCAGGAAATTTTAATGTTTTTCAGGGTTACTTATATTTGTGGTGAAAACAATGTCCTTGAAGCCATAAGAGAATTGAGCGAGTAACAAAGGCTAGTTCTTTTAAATAAGGCAAGGTGGATTTGTCTTCATGGTCCATTTAACGTTCCAAGTCAAGCGTGTAAGGAGACGCAGCATAGAATTGTAACCGACCGCAGGCTGTGGCTCCTCCGGTATCGGGTTTCCTACCATGGAAACCAAGAGGGAAGGCTGCCTGCATCCCTATACCAAAACAATCCATAAAAACTCCCACGTAAAGGGCACGCATGTACTAGCCAATGTTCGCACCCACAATAGAGCGTTCCACCCGCCTTTGAAGAGCAGCTTTTCCTGTACAAGAAACAATATAACGAAATACTGTAGTGGCCATAAGTGAACTCGAACGTCTAGTGCCCAATGCCGGGCCAAGCTCTCAATCGAAAGATTACAACCTCTCGAATTTCTAATCGCGACTCGAAATTTTGCACTGGAAGATGTCTTTGTTGTCCCCCTGTTCGTGCTTTAGAAACTTATTTACTCGGCCCCCTTCGCCTTCTTTTTCTCCTCGCCTCCCTTTCTCTTGTTGCATGGGGTTCGCCTTTCGTATAAAACCAATGCCATAACAAAAAAAAAAAAAAGAACAACATACGGTTGCTATAGTCACCGCAAGTGTGCGTCTCTTTCTTCCTGTGTCCAGTCCATCGAACTGTTGTTTACATTCTTACAATTATGTTCCAACCCACCAAAATTTGAGCACTTGTGAGGTGCTACAAGTAGGCATATATTAAGTGTTTGAGCCTTCGCTAGTGCGCCATGCAGCGATCTCGCGGCCGGATTGTCCCTGCACTTTCCCAGCGAGGGAAGCTTGGGCGAAATCGGTGCTTCAACCATCCTGCAGGCTGCACCGAGAGGGCGAAATTTCTTTCTCCCAGCCTTGCACCCTGCTTTCGCCTCCAGCAACAGCATACCATTGCAATGTTGGTGCACAATCTTCTCCCAATGTTGCGATCACGAACAGAGCGTTTCTAGCTTTTTGATTCACCTGAAGGGGAAAAGTGCGCGAGGGACTGCGAAGTTGATGGTGGGTGAGAGAGAAGAGCCCCTAATGACATTCACCACCCGTTTTCAACAACAGACTGTTGAGCTGTTTTGTCTTGAACCGGTAACCGTTATTTATTATGTAACATCCGGTTAATTCTGCGTAATTATGCCTAGACTCGAGATTCCGCCGAGGTCGAATTAAGTTGAGTCAACTGGCACTGCACCGCTGGACAAGTATCACACTTACCCAGCACAGCTCCAAACCTCCAAATGCCCGCACAGGAAAGAGTAAAAGAAAGCTTATTCACTGATTTTCGAAAGGTAGCGTAGCCACGTTGTTTAAGTTCGAGCCCTTAATTCTCATTTGGTACAACAGCACACAGCATCGCTACGGCCAACGACCGTCGAAAATAGCGTAGAAACACGCAACCGTGTCCCCTTACTCACCTATCTTCGATCAATAATTTCGCTGTTTCAACACTTTCTTTGAAATACGTGCCTAATTTGGTGGATAAACAATGTATGCCGAGGAAAATAAGAGACCACGAGCCGTGAGACGTTCCGGGAATGGTAGTGAGATGGGAAGGAGGCGGGCGTCGTTAGCCAGTGCGGCGATGAGAAATTGAGCTATCCATCTTGGGGAGCCGCAACCCGCGACGGTGCCGGCTAAACGGCACCCTCAAATGAGGTTTCTCCGGAGAAGGCTCTCGAGGTTCCGCCAGTGCAAAAAGCTATCGTAGCGCTGCGTTCCAAGGGAAAAATGAATGGCAGAATGAAAACCAAAGAAAACATTACGCGGCAAAGAAATCATCACCGCCACTTGGTTCATTCTTATAACACCATTTGAAGCCGATGACAGCCGTTTTCCATCTTGCCAGCTGACGTCTGCGCACGGAGCTACCCGCGACTTCAATGCCGTCTCTTTTGGCTGATTGATAATAGGGCCCGAACGACGTTTTCGATCTCCGCCGTTTGAGCAGAAGTTCCTTTACTTATGAAGTTGTCGCTTGCATGCTGCTCGCAGAAAGTGAGGACCACGGGAAAACAGGCAAGCAAGGCGCGCTCGGAACAACCATTATGTGTGCCTTTCCTCCAAGCGATATCAGCACGCGTGACTCGTCAACTCCGCTCTACGGCATATGCAGTTCCTGAGTGGCCTTGAATATCCTTGCATAGACTTAAATATCATCCCCGAGAGGCTAACAAAAAGAGTAATAAAATGTTATCGTTAAAAGCATAACTGAAGAGGCGTAGTCTGTGCGTGTGGGTGTGCGAGCGTGCGTGCGTGTGCGTGTGCGTGCATGCGAGCGTGTGTAGAGGTCACTACCCCAAAGAGTTCGTAACGACACCGGGTGAGTCTCGAAAAACTCACAGTTTTCATTTGAAAAAGCTGAATTGTCTTTTCTTTTACCAGAACTGCCCGCTCTGGCGGGAAGTGTATAATGTTGGCATTTAAATCACCACCCGAATGGAAAGGAATGCTTGCGTAATGAATACTTAACAAGGGAAAGTACTGCTACCCACTTCACTAAACGTGCTGCCACAACCAATTCAGATTGGGAGTTGAGGATGAAGTATAATTACCGATAGTCTTTCACGTGGGGAGATATTTCAGACGTGTGGAAGAATTCTGCCTTTCCCCACCCGGGAGGAAGATGCCTGCAATCGTACTCTCGCTGTGCCGTGCTCCGCAGAAAGCCTTGTAGCCGCGGTAGCGCGCCCTTCGTACAACCTAAAGCGCTCATGAAGGCAAAATCCCGACTTGTTTGATACAAAAGAACACATTTTTGTAACCTACTCAGCTTTATTCCAGCCTCGAAAGACGTTTTTCCATTTCCGTCCACCTGGGCGATCAATTTATGCCATTCAAAAAAATTCGGCAGTTCCTTTATTGAACCACATTGCTGGGCCGTTGAACAGGCCGCGAAAATGGTGTTTACTCTCAGCGTGCGAAATGACGGATACAAGTCAGGACGCAGACCTGCGCCCGTCTGTTTCTGGCCTGGTGGTATTCCTTACTTCGCACATTGACATTTCAATTATGAACTTTTGTCAACTCTTTCAGCTGTCCTTGATACTAATTTCTGATTGTTGCCTTGCAAGCGCTATACATATATCGGTTCCCCTTTTAAATTTGCTTGGGCATCACCAAGCGATTGACCACTTCTTCGTCCATTTGTTGGAATGCTCAAGACAGCTAGGGCTCGAGTGCGAGCTGTGGCTGCGGCCGACACTAGAGGCACCGTCAACTTGGTTTCTGCCGTGCCAAGCGTTTTCCAGGCCCAAAACAGCAAAAAAAGTATCTTCCGCCAGCACACGTACGCAAAACCAAAGTCCACTGTCATTTGAAGTTGAAATATTATACAATTAATAGGAGCTACTGACGTCACTCAACGCCGCGAGAGAGAGAGAGAGAATAAACTTTAGTTAAATCAAGGAAATGCTTCAGAGAGGCGTCCTCATTCCAGGATGCCTTGAGCTCGGGCCGCAGAAATCGGCCGCAGAAAAAAGCGACTCTAAAAAGCTGACTCAAGGAAAACTCGGAAGTTCAATAATGTGCTTCGAGTGTAAAATTGAAGGGCTCACAGCTCATGCAAAAAGTTCTGATGCGGTAGCATGTCACTACAGCACACATAACATAAGCAATGGAGCCCCATTAACTTGCTGTTCTAAAATTCGCGAAAATAAGATAGGAGTGAGCGAATTCAGAGGTATGACAGCTACCGTAAATTTCACTGTACCAGTTGCAAATTTAACGTAGAAAGGAATACTTCTAATATAAACCTTGAATTTGCTGTAAAATTGGCCCAATAGGAGTGGCCCAGATATTCCAGGGACTTACGAGCCCCTTGCCCTTCAAAATAGCTAACGCGCCACGAAGTGTGTTGTTGAACACGTTTATTTCACATTTTGATGCCAATCTAAGGCTGCTGTGAAAAAAAAAAGAGGTAAACGTTTTGTCGTTTTATCACTGGCTTCGGTCATGACGGGCTGAAGTTTTGGCAGTGTGTCCGAGCCGGGAACCGGTGGCAGGAGCTTCTGCGTCATCGATAAACTGGTTTAGCGATTTAGCGACCGCCAAAGTTCGTTGGCGACCGCTGCAGTTGTACACGGGGGTGGTGCAGCCCAGCTCTGAAGGGAGTTCAGCCTTATCTCACTCGGGAGTGATTTCCACTGAAGATTAATTGTTTCCAAAGCAGGAATTTCCCATAATCAAACTTACGTCGACCACGGCTCGCGTGACCAACCCAGCACGTAGTGAAGGATGATAGAAATAGATAATTTTTCTTTATTTTGCACAAGCGCGACTCAACGTCGTGACAGGGCTGGGGAAAGCGGATAAAGGAGGTGGAAACGTCTACTTTCTCTTACTGGGTACTTGCAAAAGTCCGGAGGGACGTGACAGCCTCCTCTTGGCGCGTCCGGCGAGGGGGAGGCAATGCCCACTCCTGGATGGTCCTGATGTTCGAAGGAAGATGGTTTCTTCTCGTCGCGAGTCTCCACCATACTCACAGCATGTGACACGTGGAGGAGAGCTCGTGGGTAATTCCAGCAGGAGTGCTGGCTGTGTGGACACTGTACGTTATATGGGAAGCGAACAGCGGGGTTGATAAGTGTATACCTTCCACCAGAGGGTTTGTACCGGCAACCTACAGAGATAGCACACGAAGCCATCCAGACATCCGTGAGTGTGCGGTGGATAAGTAGCGTTCCGGATGTGTTGGTTCCTACGGCAGTTAGAGAAAAAGCAAGGTGCGCGCAGATCTCTCACACACGGAGCAGTACGAGAAAACCGGTAGCTGCCAGTTGGTTGACTTTTTCAAGCACGCCCTGCTCTATGAGCCCAAAGCTTTACCCTACTCTTTCCTGCAACGCGAAGAGGCAAACGAGGAAGCGAGTCATGACTCGCTCACCCACGGGGGCGCCGATGAAAGGCTGGCGACCCCTTTTTATCGCTGCTGCTCGCTCAGACAGACAAGATAACGCGGTAACCACCCCGTAGCACGCTCCTTGTGTGTTTCGTCGTCGCAGCCACGGTCAGGCTCGCCTGATTAATGTACTAACCCGGGGGTCGTGTCTTGCAGTCCCAGCGCCGCATCAAACTCTTTCCCAGCAGGCGGCTGCCGTCCTGTTCGGTGTTGGAGGAATCCGAGCTATATGAGGCACGCCGACGAAATGAAATGAAATACTTTATTTCCATAAAACAAGTATAGTTTTATGCAGGATATTTAGGGAAAAAATGTTGTGAAAGTACTAGCCATAAAATCTATATTGGCAGGCAGCAGCAGAGCAAGAGCACCGATTAACAAAGGGAAAAAGTAAATAGAGAGAGAGAGAGAGAGAGAGAGAGAGAGAGAGAGAGAGAGAGAGAGAGAGAGAGAGAGAGAGAGAGAGAGAGAGAGAGAGAGAGAGAGCAAAGTACAACTGACAAATACAACTACATCGTAGAATCCCAAAATTTCACGAGTATAAATACATTGTGGATGACACGGCATAATAGCAGAGAAAGAACTGACAGAAACATTGTACACAAAAATTTTTCCCAAGGAAAAAAAGGGGCGATACAAATCTGTTGTGGAACAGAAATAAGACTGTTCAGAAGCCTTGGTAAGCGGGGCTGTAACATCTGCATGCAATAGTTAGTTCTTGGCTGCGCTATAGGCTTACAGTAATGCATTATGTTAGAATTCAAGTTTTCCAATGAACATAAAAACGATTCCCAGACCTTTGTTCTTTTCGATTACTAATTGCCAGCCGGTAATTTAGGAGGTTGTGAATTTTTATGAGCTGATGTATTGTGAAAAAAGGTCTAGGATGGGCAATGGAAGGTAGCTTAAAAATATAGTGCGAATGAACGTTTTCCTGCTGAAGGTAGATTAGGTTGATATTGGTGACCGTATCAGTACCCCAAAACAGTCTACAGTAGTTTAGGTGGCTAGCACACAGAGCATTGTAAATTAGCAGTTTAATACGGTACGGTATGTGAAAGAGAGCATAAATAATGCCAATGATTGGCGAAAGTTTACGTATACAACGAAGTCAACATGATTAGACAGGACATCTGTTTAACGAATAATATGCCTAGTGCTTTCATTTAATCTAAAAGGTCAATGGTTTGGAAAACAATTTTAATATCGCTTTGCAGAAATCATTTCTTGTTTATGTGATAAAACAGTATAGGCTTTTTTTTTTTGGCGTTAACGGTCAGACCGCTTGTATCGGAACATTTCTGCAGTTTTGCAAGTACAGTAATAGCAAGGGACACGAATTTGTCAGCGTTATCAGAAGAATACAGTGGAGTGCTATCGCCGGCGTAAATAATGTACTTGGTGCCTGAGTCTGTATCAACAAGGTCGTTCACATATATGCAAAAAAGGAGGGTATTTAATACACTATTCTGAGGAACACCCGCTTCTATTCTACGCGGTTAAGAAAATGCCCTATGTCCTTATGCGAACAGGATTCTATTTTGCAGTTACGATTTCAAGAGGCCATGGGCAACGTCACGGATACCATAATGGTCAAGTTTTTGCAACAACAGCGAATGATTGATGGAGTCGAAAGCTTTAGTAAATCCATAAGCACACCGAGTGTCAATGAACAATGTTCGAACTTGTTCAGAATAGATTCTTTTTGATCGAGTAGAGCAAGCTGAGTGGATATATTTTTACGAAAAGCAAACTGGCATTCTTTGATTAGTCTCCTCTGATCCAGACAGTCTGAGATACGTTTGCGGATTATTTTTTTCTAAGCATTTAGAAAAAATGGCAGTATGGATATTGGCCTGTAATGTCTGTTCTACAACGTTTCTTAAAAAGAGAAAGAACTTTCGCTATCTGCATTTTACTGGGGAACACTCCATACGCAACACATAGATCATAGACATGTGCCAGGATAGGGGCAATATTATCTAGAACATATTAGGGATCGGACTGTTGGCGTTTCATGTCGTCGTCGTAACCATCGTCTCATGTAGTCACAGTAATAAAACACCGGGACACTCGTCTACGCCTCGTGCTGGAACTCTTCGTAACGGGTACTAAAAAACACCGGGTACTCATTTACGCCTCGCGGTAGAACGCTTCGTGCTTCGAATACACGAGACTCTTACAGCAAAGCATACCTCTACCCCCCAATAGTTTCAACTCCGGGGGCAAAAACGCCAAGGCACCAAGAATACACTTATATACTGCATGCTTCGCCCCTCCCCACGTTTCACGCTTGTGGAGATGGCCTGGGTTTTTGGAACTTGTGTGCTGTTCACTTTGTTTCCTCTGTAGCCCATTGCGTATATCCTGTGTTCTGTCAAATCGTGTAGTAGCTGTCTACAGCGAGTCCGAGCTGTAACTATACTTAAAAAATGGCTGAGGAAGCTCACAATAGAGAGTTTTACAATAACGTCTGCAGCCGTACGCGAACAGTTTGCGAACGCTATTTCTTTGCGTCGTTAGCACTGCGCATGTGCCGTACGCTGAGCCAGTTCTGCGTTTAGCGGACGGAAGACGAGCCGACGCTATTTCAGCAAAATAGCGTTCGTAAGCGAGGCCGCTTGCGTTTACAACATGGCGGCAAGTAGAGCGACAACCATCCACGGTGATTCCGCTCTTCTGTGAACAGTGATTTGCTTCCAATAGACACAGTTCTTTGCGTCTGCTTTTTTAAAATACGTCGCGTGGTTAGCACGTCGCCCCCGGGCAGCTCTGTATCGTTGTGGCATGGCTGACTGAGCGAACGAAGCTGTGTAGCCAGACCAGAGACCGAAGCTCTCTCTCTCTCCCTCTCTCCCTCCCTCCCTCTCTCTCTCTCTCTCTCTCTCTCTCTCTCTCTCTCTCTCTCTCTCTCTGTGTGTGTGTGTGTGTGTGTGTGTGTGTGTGTGTGTGTGTGTGTGTGTGTGTGTGTGTGTGTGTGTGTGCGCGTGCGTGCGTGCATGCGCGCGCGCGGGTGTGTGTGTGCGCGGTTGTGTGTGCGGGTGTTTGTGCGGGGGTGTGCGGGTGTGCGTGTGCGTGTGTGTGCGCGTGTGTGTGTGTGTGCGCACGTGTGTGCGCGCGTGTGTGCGCGTGTGCGTGTGTGTGTGTGCGTGCGTGTCCGCGTGTGCGCGTGCGTGCGTGCGCGTGCGCGCGGGTGTGAGTGAGTGTGCGGGTGTTTATGCGGGGGGGTGCGGGTGTTTGTGCGTGTGCGCGTGTGTGCGTGTGTGTGTGTGCGTGTGCGCGCCTGCGTGTGTGCGTGTGTGCGTGTGTGCGTGTGTGCGTGCGTGCATGTGTGCGTGTGTGTGTGTGCGTGTGCACGCATGTGCGAGTGCGTGCGTGCGTGCGTGCGCGCGGGTGTGTGTGTGTGTGCGGGTGTTTGTGCGGGTGTGTGTGTGTGTGTGTGTGTGTGTACGTGAGTGTGTGTGTGTGTGTGTGTGTGTGTGTGTGCGCGTTGTGCATTGTGCGTGGCTAAAAGCCTTCTCGGCTTCCGCGCCAAAGTTAAGTGACTTGCCGTTCGTCCCCGCAAACCTCGAGAGGTGAGTGCCGAATTTACGGCGGGGAGGAGGAGGCAACCGATCGCCTGTCAATCGCGGTTCAGACTTGCAAGGCATGTCGTGACGTTGTGTTCGTTCGAAACGCAGCTCTGGATTCTTTTGAAGTTGAATAAAATGTATGTTAATTGGCGTATTAATGGGAGGTTGTAGCCATTACTACACCAGGGTGGCCAATCCTGCTCTGGTGAGGGAGTGCGTTACCGGCAACGGAACGAGGAATTGAACGGAACATGATAGGTGTAACATTAGCGAGTTTTAGCTGACTGTTTTTCGCGGTCCGCTCCGCTCCGATAGCAAGCGGGAGTGTCATTGTGCATGCGTGGCACGCTTGGACGCGAAAGGCATTCGGTTGCGCTGAGCGGGCCACTGATACCAGAGCGGGCCTGTCGAGAACGGTCAGTTAAAACTCTCTATTAAGGGACAAGAAGAGAGCGGAGTGGGTCACGGAACAAACGCGCGTTAAGGACATATTAGGAGAAATTAAGAATAAGAAATGGACGTGGGCAGAACATGTAATGCGAAGGCAAGATAACCGCTGGTCATTAAGGGTAACAGAGTGGATCCCTAGAGAAGGCAACCGTGGTAGGGTGCAGCAAAAAGTTAGATGGGCAGATGAGATCACGTTTGCTGGGATAAATTGGTCGCAGTAAGCACAGGACCGGGATAATTGGGGATTAATGGGAGAGGCCTTTGCCCTGCAGTGGGCGTAGATAGGCTGACGGTTATTATTATTGTTATTATTATTATTATTATTATTATTATTATTATTATTATTATGATGATGATGAGGATGATGATGATGAAAACGTATGTGTTAAACCCGAGCACTCGGTTCAGGGCGTTCTGAGTGATTGCACGAAGGAAGGGCCACGGGGCTTCAACGTTTTCTTTATGGAACGTACTCAGGTAAGAGAATATTCATGTCATGTTATGGACGTGTTGCATTCAATACTAACTGGAAAGCGTTTTTTTGCACTTGTTTGTATAGTCTTAAAATGTCCAAGCACTCCGGCACTCCGCTCGTAGATCAGCCGCAAATGACTTCTGAAAAACATTCGACAGACGGCGCCGTAAGTATTAGCGTGTCGCTAAGCAAAACTGATGAGACGGTCTTCTAAAACTCCCCTCGCGGCGTTTAAGTAGCGTGACGCAAAAATTTAGCGCTTAGCGTACGCAAAGGCAACAAACGCTGTACTAAAACTCCCTACTAACGCGTAAGACTTCAAGGTAGCGAAGATGTACGCCACCTTCACGACAATCACGACGGTTTAAATCCACAATTGCAGCGATTTCCTTCTTGTTCGCTGCGGCGACGTCCTTTAAGCCATCATTGCTGTTATAAGTGTGAGCTTCCTTCATTTTTTTGGAAGTGATAATCATTAAACATCCCCATGGAGGGGCGTACGCTGTAACGTGTCTTTCTCGTTCCGAGCAAGTGTTGCCACGATTACGGTGAACCCTGTAGTTTCTTTTTCTTTCATTGTGGCCAATCTCCTTAGGTGGGTATGCTTGGCTTGACAAACGTGCGCCGTGGACGCTGGGCGCTCGCCGCGATGTACGCGCACTCGACCGCTCGGCGTTTTCTTGTTTTTTTTTTTGTTGTTAACCGCCAGCCGGTCGCCGCAATCTTGGCCTGCCTCTGAGTAGGCAGAGATAGGCCAGGCCTTGCGTATATCTTGTGCCCTGTTGGCCGGTGTAGTAGCTAACTGCAACGGGTCCTAGCTGTAAATAGTTTTAATAAATTCTCTTTTCGACATACATAAAGACCCAAATTTCCGCGTTCCAGTAGCCCAATAAAGACTATCGTCTTTAAAAGAAAATGCATAGTGTAGTACAAAATGTTCTCGTGCGGTAATAAATGGCCATGAAAAGCCCCCTCAGTACGACGAGCGTATGTTTAACCGCCGGGCTGGTTGAGAGAGAATCATTCAAGGAACTGTCAATTAAAATTAACGTCCTTAGCTCCTGAAGTGCCGCATCATTAAAAGATAAGCATGAAACAAATACCCTGAAACAAATAGCATGAAACAAATACCCACAAAAGGGCGTTAACCCGTCCTGTTAAGCAGCGCTCCCAGTAGCAATCGTCATGTCACCGAAAAGCGACGGTGAACAGAACAAAACGGCTCGTACAGAGTCGGTCTTATTTTGGTTTTGCATTAAGGGTTGTGGCTGTCCACAACCTGGGGCTGGCGGAAGTCAGTCTCGGTTGCTCCGGCTGGGAGCGAGAGCTGAGCCGCCACGATCAGGCGCTGCCTTAAAGAATTTTTATTTTTCTCCTGTTACAGAGGCAAGTACAAAACACTCGTGGTTACACTTTCCCATGTACACACACTTGGTCCGTCTGTTACATTCCAGGACGACTTCGCTCTTTCCACGAAATGAGGCAAGAACAATCACTGTATGAACACAAATACAAATGGCGTACACTTCTTGGCGCATGGATTTTGCACTGAGAGGGCAGCCAGCGTCCTGGGAGGGGGGGGGGGGAGAGGAATTATTCCCCCCTCCCAGGCACCCGCTCCCTTTACACAAGATAGTTCATTTACACGGGGTCAACCAGGTGTTGCACCTCCGTCTGGGAGCTGCAGCCCCGTTGTCTTGTTCCCGTCGCAACGAGGTTTTCTAATGCGAAGCGACTAATTTCGGGCTGCCTTGTATACACGGTGACAGGCAATCTACGCTCTAAAATCCTGCTCCACCCACCCCTGCGACTAGGATGGAAAGAAGCGAAAAAACTGCTAGCCTTCTAGAAGTTGTTAGGTCTAACCTTCCTTGCGCTGTAGATGAAACATATATGGGGAGGAAAACGTGGAAACCGCAAGAGAACCTCGCAAAAGTGACGAATAATAATGCAGGCGAGAGGCGATCACGATGGGGCTGGCTTGTTAGCACCACGACGTGGCAGCACGTGCAGCACGTATACGCGCCCAGACTGAGAAATTCAGCGGGCACAAATATTTGATTGGTCTGATTTGTAGGTTGTTAGCGTCTCACCTATCACTATCTGAGTTCATCGAATAAACGGGTTGTAGTGAAAGAGGTGGGCATGGGGCCAAATACAAGAGACCGCAGCGGCGACAGATAAAAAAAACCGACCAAAGGAAGAAGAGAAAAACGAAGATGGAGATGAAGATGAAGAAGATGGCACATAGCGCATAGGGATAAGCACGGGAGAGGAGAAAGAAGAGATCGGTCGTCGGAATTTCTCTCCCCCTCGGACGCCCGGTTTGAGGGACGAAAATACTGCGGCAGTCGACCAGACTGCCAGTGCACAGGGCCGACGCCACTGCCAATCATTTGAAAAACGATCGCGGACTGTGCGTAAAGGAATGCGCTTGAAATAACAGGCTCCGAAAATATTTATAAAGTTATCGTACGCCGCATCATAGGTCTGTGCGGTGAAAGCATCATCCTAGTTCAGTTCCTGTAATTGACTGCGGAAACTTTGCAGACATCTTGCGTGATAACTTGAGATGTGAAAGAGCGACTTTTGTGTCGTTTGACTTTTTGATTTACACTTAAAAATATGGGCATATGATCGCTTAGGCTGTAGGACAATGCGCAGGCTTTAACGATATTTGGGGAGAAATTCGTAATAAAAAATTCATTGCAGGTGGAGGTGGATAATGTAGCTCTGGTTGGGGAGGAAATTACACTACAACAGCCGTATGATGCTAACAAGGTATTGAGATTACGCGTTGCAGGACAATCAGCTAGTATATTGATATTGAAATCACCTCCACAGAATACTTTGTACCCCGGCATTGCAGCGTAAGAAAAAAACTGTTCAAGAAAGTTCAGTCTATATTACCGTTTGGCGAGAGATGAACCACAGAATACACAGTCTGAGAACTCAACACAGATAACGCCTAAAAGTCAATTGTTGCACAACAAAGCACTTCAATGGGATTAACGGGGATTTTATCGCGAACTGCGAGGCTGACGCCGTCACTACGTGATCCTTTTTTGTATCCAGTGAGACATTGGTATTTATGCAGGCACCACGGGACCGGAGACATTGGTATTTATGCAAGCACCACGGGGCCGAAAACTGATCACACCAAGTTTGTCTACAAAATCGTCGAATTTAAAGTTCAAACCGCACAATAAAAAAGAACGTCAATTTCATTGCCTTAGTTTCTAGCGGATTGGCAGTTCACGTCAAAGCACAGTATTGCCTTTTTGTGATCGGTACCTACGAAGTAGTCAGAGGGGGGTATCTTATCATCTTATCATAACTCGGCATGTAAAGGAAAGTAGCCAGAAGTCAGCATGTTTTATTCTGCCAGTTTATTCATAACAGAAAATTTCCTTATCTGGTGCACACCGTCGCCTTCTTTCCGTTGCGGTGTCACGCAAAGCGGAAATTGTTGTCGAGTGCCCAATCTTGTTCAGCTTTGAGCAGTATCCTCTTTCGAGTCGTCAGATTTTCATTGATGAAGCGGAGGACTTTGAGTGACGATAGAAATTTTCTGTTTTCAAGCCATTTACCCCTGGTTGTCTGATTAGTGAACCTAAGAATGATTGCAGGAATCTTGCCTGTTTTTGTACGGAAGCCTGTGGACTGCACACACCGAGTGTTCAGTAAGGAGATCAATGCCAAGTTTAGAGTCAATAACATTAACTTCGGTCAGGAGGCATTCATCATCTTTTTCTTTGATTCCATGAATTTCAATGTTTAGTTTCCTGCACTGAAATTCTAGTTCATTTAGTGCAGCTGTAACAGACTGCACTTCGCTGGAAGAATCACCTTTCTCAAGTATAGAAACCCTAGACTTGAGGTTCTTAATCACGGTGTCCTTTTAGCGACAGTCTCAAGAATAGTGTCATACTTATAGGACATAAGTTTAACGGACTGTTAAATCTCCATAACTGCTTCCTTCAAGGGCAGCAAACTATCCAGCTTTCTGATTATTTCGGCCAACATGCGAGCAGTAGAATTACCATTTTCTTTTTCTTTTGAAGGCATGTTCCCCGGGTGGTTTTTCCAGCACTGAGGACACCTCCAGTATCTCTTGTAGTCGTGTCCTTTAGACTTGAAAGTGCTCTGAGAAATACCGGAACAAGTGCCCAGCTGATAGCATCCCGATTAATCACAGCGTGTCATGTAAGGCTCATCATTCTGGAACGCGTCGCCGGCTTTAGCGACGGATGAATCAGTTGGCGAGCTCGTTTGTGTGTTGGGATTACAATTTGACGAAAGCCAGCGGTATACAAGACAACAGTAATAGAAACTGCAAACACGCTCCATGACAAGTCAAATGGCAGTAAAAGAAGCGGAAATGGCAACGGCATCTCGAATAGCTTGTGTTTGGCTTCCCAGGGGTAAGGTGAAAAGAAATCGAAGCCCATTTTTTAAGAGAAAGATGGTTATGGCGCGAATCTTTCTTCCATGCAACCCGAGTCAAAGTCAAAGTCAAAATCCAAACTACTTCGACAGTGTCGGAATGGCCAATCGCAAAGAACCCAGGTTCGATTCCGACAACGGGAGGCGCTTTTCCTTGGGGGGCTTGATGGGCCTTCGCTTATAATCATTATCGTTTTGTGAAACCCACTGCGTAAAGCTCGCTTTCCTGCAGCGCGTTTTGGCGCGACATCGAATGCCATCAGTGAGGCATAGGAAGCTGCGCTTTAAAAACAGCGCTCACAAAGGGCGGAGTGAGAGAGAGTGAGAAAAGGGTTGGATGGAGGGGGTGAGGGAGACTTCCCATGGCAGTGGCCAACAACCAATGCTTCATTTTGAAATGAAAGAACATCGTCTTATACACTACAAATGTGTGTGTGTGTACCGCATAAGCACTGTTTTTATCATTCCATGATGCATCAACCAGCCTAGTTTTCAATGTTTCCCATTTGCTTTCTATAGCTCTGCATCTAAGTCTTGTCTACTTCTTTGTCCCTGTCTTCTATCTCTTCCTCATCACTCGTCATTACTCCGTCGCTCATCCTCATCCGAAGAAGTCTTCGGACGATAAGAAGACTTCGGAAGAACTCTTCTAGTGCTTCCGTGGCGGACCATTTGTGAGTATACTCCGCTTATTAGGGTGTCACTTCGGCCAAGGCATTCACGAGTTACCACCCATAGCTGTTTCGCTGCCCTACACGACGCTTACATTAGTGACTATAACGCCACCGGAAGTGACGTTACGGGCAGCCATGCCGTCATTAATTCTGTCATTTCTCTTATGACGTCAGGTCCTGTTGTTGGCGCACGCACAGGGCCGTGACGCTCTATACTTTCTTGAAAGGGAAATTTAGCCTTCACAACACGTTAGGGCAACAACGCAAGCATGGGTCTACACTTCGCTTTATACGATATGCAAAAACAAAAAGCATTAGGCACCGCAATAACATTAAATACAAACCAATCAACAACAAAACGAGAACATCCGTTTTATTTCCTGCTGTGAGATGCGATTGTTGACGCTCACCGCTTGGTACACGACGTCGTCACTGAATACTCGTTTAACGGCCTGCTTGATCAACGCTCAGGACATGGGCGTACACAACAGGCAGCACAGGCGATTTGCGTTGTTCATTGAGGCAATAACGCCGCTACGCCGCCCTGGCCTGCGCTTTGAAATTGCTTCTGTCACACTCAGCGTATACATAATCATCGTGTATAAGAAGAGGACCCAACTCCTGGCTCAATGAAATACCGGCCTAATCAAGCCGGTATTCCAGTGGGCCAGGGGCGAGGTTTGTGCTTGTAATAAGAATTAGAACCTCTAATTTCACATATAACCTCCGAGCTTAATGAGCTTTATTGCGAAAGTCAATGGGAGACGAAGTGCACTACAATTCGTATGTGGAGTAAACACCACGTAATCGATAGGAATATACGGGAGAGGCGCAGGCGCAGCTTCCAGAAATATTTTTCATGCCTATGGTAGATGGGGGCATCACATCCAAGGCCGAAGTAATGAAAAAATTGGTGAAAAATGCGGTGCATCCCGTATTTGTAGGAAGGGCACGTACGTTTTGATTGAAACAGTGATGTATCGCGAGCGGTTCAAAGATGTTGAAAATTTATACAAATTTCTTAAAGTCGCACGAACACTTCCGAGAGCAAATGCCAAGGACCCTAAATGAAGCGCGGGGCATGGTACGGTGAGACGACGCGGCAACGTCCATGTGTCGCTCGGAGCCGACTAAGTGCTTGTCCCCGCAAGCATTCTATTTCGAGTAGTTCGGCCACCCATTGCTCTTTTGCGGGATAAAAAACATTCGCCGTTGCCCGAGCTGCCGGCTGAGTAACCTCGATGTCGGAGAACGGCTGCATCTGGCTTCGCTTTTAATTATCCGAAGGCCCGGTCGGCGCAGGGAGCGAATCGATCAACCAGCAGCTCGACCAGAAGCGGCGCAGAAGATGAGGCCGAGTCGTCGCCTCCACTGCGGCGGCCGTTGCCCATGTCCTGCTCACGCCGGCGAACCGGAAGCACAGGAGTGTTCGAGCAAAGCAGGGCGGCCATTACGAAATGCACCAGTATGCTTGTAGCCCCAAGCGAGGCAGAAGGAGGCGACAGGACACCAGCAATACAGTTTTATCATCCCTCTCTGCCCTCCTGTCCTGCGAGAATAGATATTCCTACTTTACAACGCTGCCCTCCCAACACAGCCAGCACATGTAGTGCGACTTGTTCTCATTTGCTCCATGCTTGGCGTAATATACTCTTGTTCGCACTTCGTTTGCATTTTCAACCTTTTTTTTTTATTTCGCTAGACTATTCCTGCGGTTTATTTGATGTTTTTTTTTTCGTTCCCGCCAATATAAAGACGAGGCCTCACCGACACTGGGGGTCTCGTTCACTGCACACGTATCGACCGCCCTACTTACTCCAGTCACCACTATCCTCGTAATTACAATTGCCACGGCGGCCGCAACGACAACGACAAGAAGAACAGTGCGCCAGTGGCAATGGGACGAAACAGCGTCGCTGCAGTAATTGCCTCATTTGGCCGCGAAAAGGACCGCCGTTCTGCTCGCCGTAGGTGTCTGCGTGCGATAACAAACGCATGGACTGTAGACGCCCACCGTGCATGTACGCGCCATAGGTCGTTGAATTCTCGGCCGAGTGCGTCGGCTACTGCAAGTTAGGGGCCGGGGCGAATGAAAATGCGCCAAGTTCGCGCTCGCGGCGGAGCTCCATGTGTATGCTGGAGCCCACGTGCACGATACGCTCCGCCGTGCAAGCGCGCGGTGGGGGTGCGTAATAAAGCTGCAGATGCTGACCCAAACGTTTACAGAGACCTTTCCAAGCGTGGTTCGTCATTCCCGCCGCAGTAATGGCATTTTTTCGGTTAACAAGCACCGACCTGGTACCCTTAGATTGCCTCATTCGGCCAGCCATCGGTCAAGGTAACTTAACCACGGCTAATACCCCTACCGACGCTTATTAACCGGCTGCCAATACCCCTCTGCCAAATGCTCTATCCGTCTCTATATACGGGCATGTTCCTTTTTTTCTTTCTTCGTTCTCGATCCCGCGTCGTGATACACGCACACAGCAGCCGGTCCCATCCTCCTCCTCACGGTTCTCGGGTTTCGTTTCCGCGTTGTTGCGCGGCATAAGCGCTGCCTGCGCGCCCCATTAATGACAGATAACTGCCCGTTCACCGCACGAACCGCCTGTACGCGAGAGCAGCCGAAATTGTGCGATCGCGCGCGAGTTCGCGCACGACAGTGTCTTTAACGCACCAGACGTGAGACAAGGCCGAGGCCGAAGCACAGCGAAACAGTAGAGCGATTCGCGCAGGTTTAAACCAGATGCATTCGAAGTATATGAGTGAACGAGACACGCCAAAGAACGAAATGGGAGGCTAAATGAGGGAAAAGGTTCGTTCGATCTCCTTTTTACCATGGGCGAATATGTGCTCGTAAAGTGAGAGTAGACGTAGTGAAGAAAGATGCAAGTAACACTCATTTACACGTTAGCCTAAATGCCCCCATTCTGTGGATCCGCGTTACGGCTGTATATATGTCACGGATGTACAGAGCTCGCTTGAAACACCGGCATCATAGCACGCGCCGTTGCAAGGTGACGTCGTTCTGTCAGAGTGTTAAGCTTCTATGTCAAGGTCATAGAGGGAAAGAATGCCGTGCAAACAAGAAAGCGCATTGATATGGGCAGCACTCAGGATAGTTAAGGCCAGCGCTGCAGGCGGTCGGGCGCGTTTGAAGTGCGCCGTCTGCTACCGTGCATAACCAAGCCGTGCTCCGCCCCCCTCGAGCACTGTCACTCACATTCACCTCAGCGAAACCGCCTTCAATTTCACGCTTGAGCGTATATGCCCTAACCTGGAAGAATCTCGTACAAAATAAAAGGATAATTACATAAACAATGACGGACGATGTAGAGAGAAAGTACGCAAAATTCGGGCTCACTTCGTGGAACGGCTGTTCAATATATGTATTAGCGCGGTAATTCCTCAGGTTATGGAAAGGAGATAGTGATCATCATAGCTATTCCAATGGTCGAGCTCTGATGACTCGAACTCGCTTAATTTGAATTTTAGAATTATTCCAAGTGGTTTCTGTGCATCATCACAGCCATGGCCATTAAAACGACTTCATATACACTGAATATACGCTTTACTTTGAGCAATGTTTCGTCCACATTTAACGAAAAGGGTTACTTGGCTAAGGCACCAGATTTCAGTGTGCCTTACAGCCATTCCAGGAACTGACGCTCCCTCACATCAAGCTGAAGCAACAACCGCAGCAACCATCGGGTATGCTCCAGACGTTATGCCTATACGTTTCGCTTTGAGGTCTTACGGCGTCAGGCGGCAACCGCAGCTTGATGCAAACTGCGCTTGTCGATGCGTTGCACATCGATAAGCTGGACGTTAGGGCTACCATACCCCTTTCCTGCCCAACAAAATGTTTTTAGAAAAAATCGCCAGTTGTAATTGAATTTTGTGTATTTACCCCTTCCTTATGATGCTTCGACAAGTGAAAATGGAAAGCTCAGGGTATTTCACACAGAAAACAAGCCCACACTTATGTGTGGGCTGGGCTTCTATGATCTACAGGTAGTAAGCATACCTTAAAAACGGCATGATAATTATATTTATAGTATTATCATAAGTAATTAATGAGCTAGTTCAAGCTAAAGATGCAAGAAAACGTCACCAACGAGCCCCCACAAAACCGCGAATAAATAAGACACCAAGAAAGCGCGAAAAATTTATCGCCAGCGCTGCAGCGGACAAGCCCGCCACCCTGTACCACCTAGTGAAATTTTCGTGAAGGCGAACGCCCAGCCCACACAAATGTGTGAGTGTATTTTTCTAGCGTGATGACGGAACGCACACGAAATGAATGGGTGTATTTTTTAGCCGATCGTGTTGTTTCAACTCACACAATTCGTTTCTTATGCTTATTATCCAGAAAATACGAGGAAAGCAAGAGGAAATATCAGTTTGCATCTTGAAGGCGGCTAGCGTGATCATGCCGGCTGGGGCGCCGTTTTCATGTGTGATTTCTCGCCCTCTGATGTCGAAATGAGTCAACTACCAAAATCCTCAGAAACGTTCGCAGCGACTACCCAGGGCTGTGAAAACAAAACCGAAACAGGTGCCACTTAGGAAACGAATTTGTTGACCCACACGTTTGTGTGGGCTGGGCCGTAAGGGGATACGGGACGCGGAAACGGCGACAAGGACATTAACAATCGGGCATTTGCCGGAGGTTAGGCTTGACGTTTCACTTTGAGGCTTTACGTCTTCTACCGGTACCCGAAGATTCACGCACGGTGAATTTGACGTTGATTGGCACGTTCTTAAGCTTCAAGCTAAGGCCATGTGCTCTGTGGGATCTCAGGACACCTGGAGAAAAAAGAACCATAAATGAAATTGACATAATCAGGCGCAATGGGTTAGTTCACTTTCAAGAATGATCACTTCAGACCCTGTATTTAAATTAAGGAAATATAAACCTTGTAAAATGTGAACCGAAGTGTGACTTGTTTCATCAGAAAGTAGCGATGCCGCTTCGAGCTAGCGAGCCCCTTATTTTCGTTGCCCCATGGGTGCTTGCAAAAGCGGGATTTTGAACGCTCCACCTGGCACCCCCTCTCCGTCATCCTGACGCTGCGCGAGCGGCAGAACGGCACCCACAGGCGAGCTGCGGACATACGAGTGATGCCTGCCAGGTGGACAAATCGGATCATTATCATAAAGTCACATTTTTAGCTGCTAATGATGCCATGCTTGCGCGAAACGAATGTGGCCCTTGATGGACAAAGTAAGATCAGCTCTTTTGACAACAGTTTATTTTTTAGAAGACACACTCATATACTTGCACGTGAAACTTCAGGAGTCAAATTTCCCTGCAGCCGTATACGGGCGCATGGTTCCGGTTTAAATTGAAGCTGCGACCCCAAGATTCACCCCAAGATGGGTTCGGGTATGCCCTTCCTTAGTCCTCACTTGTTTGGCGGCAAAAATCTTATCCCGAATGGAATTCCAGCTAGGCCGGCTTGCTGGGATTCTCCAGCGGCACAACCTTGAGCCCAAGAGTGCGGTGCATATTTCCAAGCGAATAGATCTCATCACCTTTTCCGGCAGCGAGCGCGCACCTTCTTCCACGCTGCGGCTTCTCATTCCGAGAGCCTGGAATGCCGAGCGTGGGCTCGCGAGAGGCAGGCACCTGCGGCGTCATCTAAGCAGCAGGGCGGACGACGGCAATTATGTACAAGTAAAAACAACCAACTGGGCACCAACGCCCGTGCACCGTGGAAGGGGTAAAAAAAAAAACTAAGCCCGCACTAAGGCGGACGTCCTTCTGAAATGAACGACTTTAAGAGTATTAGCCGTAATAATAAGGCGACGCCAGTCGATTGGCTTTCCAGGCTGCCGGCGAAACTTGTGACCGGACTTTTTTTTTTTTTTTTAACTTGTGGCCGGACGGCCGCAGTAATCGGCTCCACACCCAAAGCGTATAAATCTGCCGTCTCTCCGTACCCGCTTTCTAGTACATGCAGACACACACAAAAAAGGTTGCCACGTGCGGCTGCATGCTCGGATGAATCCGCCGTGCGCATGCGGTAACGCTTCGCTGCTCCGTTGCAACGGGCACGATACCGCCTCGCACGTGCTATCGGCCAGGCCTGGCTCGAGTGCGGCGAAGGGCGCTAGGCACTCGGGGCCGCGGCTTAATCCTGTGAGCTTTGCGAAATCCCTCTGGCCGCAAGCGTCCAGGGATCTTAATTTTGCGATAGGAAACTATGCGTAGGTTTGGCATGCTGACCCTGGCCAGCTTCCTTCCTATTTGGAAAACAGTGGCTAGAGGTGGCGTGCTGTTTAGCTAAAAAGAGGTCGCGAGTTTGATTCTTGCTCGCACATTTTTGACGCAGGCTGAACACGAGAACGCCTGATGTTTGGACACGTTGACGAGCGTCCACTGGTATGCATTAATCCAGAGTCCCACATCAAAGTAGCCAGAGCCTTGCAGCCAGAGTCTTTCTCTGGTTTACTTCACTCACTTGAGGGACTTGCGGGCGAAACCGCATGCTTTGTAAGTAATCTCACCACGAAGGCAACGGGCATCCTCGTTTTAGTCGGAAGAACAACCCTCTCATAACTCACCGGGTTCCATTTCGTCCTGAAGTACTGGGGAGTTTTGACCAAAAAAAAAAAAAAAAAAAGGCCGCGTATTTGCTTCTTTCATTGCAAATGTCGATGAAAGACGATAGTCGACTGGCGCCGCTGCCAAGTAAATGCCTCTCTTCTCTTCCCTGCTCACCTTTCACGCTGTTCCTCTCTCGTCTCGGTCCTTCCATGATAACACGCTAGAGGTTTGCTTAAGTCAATTTAAATTTACCGCGTTCCACTGCTCCAAGGCGGGTGCCTCGTTGCCAGAGCTGCCGTACGGCGGAGACGCGCGTGAATTGAGCACCCTACTGCAACGTTTATAGAATTACGTTGCCCTACTCCACGGGAGTTCCAAGCGGAACGTGGATCCTATCTAGTGGAACTTTTCGTTGCTGTTGCCGTTGCATTTCTTAGATGCCGCCAGGAGCGCGGGCAACAGCAGGCGACGGTTTTCTGCCGTTGATGTAGCATTTCATTTGCTATAGCAAAAACCAAGCATCCATAAATTTTTAAATAAAGGAACCCTGCAAATATCACTTATGTATTGATTTTCAGCCATATATTTGCGTAATGTCTTGTTCTCGTTCGACAATGTCGACAAGTATATGAACATTGACACCGGACTTTGACATTTAGATTTGGCTGTGGGTATATAAGACTATTGCGCAGCTTTTTCTTTCACTTTGGCCTGGTGGCTGAATCGAGTCACAGACAGACAGACAGACAGACAGACAGACAGACAGACAGACAGACAGACCAAAATTTCTGCGTTTAAGTAGCCCAAGAAAGACTATCGTCTTTAAAAATGATGCTTGCGGATACAAACCTTCGAATTTACCCCTACACAACTCAGCAGGGACATCAAGGAAGCCCCCCCCCCCCCCCCCCCCCGCCCCCAAGAAAAAAAGTGTATTCAACGTGTTATCGAATAATCATGTAATCATGCAGGAATTCAAGCGACGAGATCAAACGAAACCCCAGACACCGCTAAAATCGCAGAACGATGTTTATTGGCATTACCTTTTGTCGGTGAACTCCTATCCGTACTGTCTAGTAGTCCCTGGCATCTCAAATGAGCAGTACAATAAAATGGGTGGTGTCTCCACTCGTTCGCCTGCTTTCCTTATTATATATACACGGTGATCAAAATTAGTTCGGCAGTTTTTTTTTTAAATTAGGCGCTTATGTTTACGTGAAGACCACCTATACAGTGATGCTATGCACCCAGGGGAACACAGAATTATGGGGTAATTATTGTTGTTGGCGGCTTAATTAACTAAAATTTATTAATCAACTTTTCAGTGGCTGCAGTAAGCAGGCATGTTTGTATTGAACAGTTAGACGCGATCGTGTTTCTACACAGTTTCATTTGGCAGGATTCTTCTAGCGCATCCGTACTCCGGGATATCAAACTGCGAAGTTTAATTGCCGTTCGCATGATTACGCATGCCAGACCGTGACGACCGGCCCAAAGCTCCTCCCTTTTGTGACGTAGCTGCTGTGTACAGTGTTTAGTTTGACAACGGGGTAGGAAGGGGGGGGGGGTTGGGGGGGGGGGGGGGGCATAGGCAAAAGTGATGATAACTGACACCCTTGGTTGGCGTTACCGAAGTCTGCACTCTAAATCGCTATCGAAACACAGAACAAAAGGGAGGAGCTTTGCTCCGGTCTTCACTGTCTAGCATGCGTAATCATGCGAGCGGCAATTAAACTTCGCAGTTCTGTATCTCGAAGTACAGATGCGCTAGAAGAGTTCTGTCAAATGAAACTGTCTCGAAACACGATTGCGTCTATTTTTTCACTACAAACATGCCTGCTTACTCCAGCCAATAAAAAGTTAATTAAAGCAATTTTAGTTAATTAAGCCACCAACATTAATAGCTACCCCATAATTCTCCATCCCCCTGGGCGCATAGCCCCACTGTAGAGGTGGTCTTCACGTAAATATAAGGGCCTAATTAAAAAAAACTGTCGACTTAATTTTGATCACCCTGTATAGCTTGTCATGCGAAGAAATCGCAACGACGTAAAAGAAACGCCCAGAGAAGACAACAACGAAGACGCGAGGCACGCGGCGCGTAGGTCATCGACACCGGCTACGGCGCCGAAGGCTCGCGACCACGGCTCGAGCTTGCGCCGGCGACCAGCCAATGGGAAGCGGCCAACGAGAGCGGCTGGCGGCAGAAGCGGCGGAAGAAGGACATCGAGAAGATGAAGAGAGTGCAGCGAGACCGGAACGCTGGCGGCCGGGCGCCCTGACCCGGGCCACGTCCAAGAGGTCCTGCACAACGAAACGCCTGACGCCCTCTCCCGCAAGTAAGTTGTCACGTCGGACATCGGCAGCGACGTTCCAAGAGAGCTGCGTCGGCTCTTCAGCGACGGGAGCTCGGAGCGCGTTGCCCTACCTCCAGCCACGAGAAGTCACGCCCTGACTGTGCTACCGGGAAGTGAGGTGCGGTGGACCATTTTTGGTGACAAACAACGTAGTTTCTCTACTTTTGTTTGGACTGTAGTGTTTTGCCAATAGTTAGCCACGCTCATATTTTGTTATTCTCTCATCACTGTGTCTGTTTCTGTTGTGTTCATTTTGGGTGGTTTGGAACAATAGAACGTAGTCTCGTCAAAAGTTTTTTCGTTGTCTTATTATTATTGTCCCGAACCTGACAGCTGAATTGTTTGAAGTTCTAATTGACCCGCCGCGGTGGCTCAGTGGCTAAGGCGTTGCGCGGCTGAGCACGAGGTCGCGGGTTCGATTCCCGGCCGCGGCGGCCGCTTTTCGGATGGAGACGAAAAGCAAAAACGCCCGTGTGTACGAGATTTCGGCGCACGATAAAGATCCCCAGGTGGTCAAAATTAATCCGGAGCCCTCCACTACGGCGCGCCTCATCGCCTGCGTTGCGTCGGCGCGTTAAACCCCACAATCAATCAATCAATCAATCAAGTTCTAATTGAAACTGGTATGATTGTTACTCTTACCTAACCACCTTTAGAATGAACCAAACTTGTAACTTGGTCTTCGTGGTACATTTAAAGCAGCTCCGGTGAAAAGCGTAGGCATTTTTAGCCGGTGTTCTCACTTTTCTCGGCTGTTTTGTACAGACGGATGTTCATTTTTTTTCACCGCAAAATTGTGCTGAAAACTACTCTTCCCATTTCACCATCTTCCGCACAGATTTGGTGCCTTCAGCTGTGGCTAATCTCTAGCTAGGCCGGAGGGCAGCATTCAAGGAATTACGAGCGAGTTAATCCTCTATGATCTCCTTCTTACCGTAGCAGATACCATCAGTAAAATGGGACTAGAAGAAAACTTAGCCACTCATCATCATCATCGTCATTATAATTATCATCATCATTAGGCTCAGGTCCACTGCAGGACCGAGGCCTCTCCCACTGACCTCTAACCGCCCCTGTCCTGCGCTACTCGAGTCCACAGTTTACCCCGAAGTTACGTATTTCATCCCTCCATCGTGTTGGCCTTCCGTGTTGGCCTTCCCCTTCTTCTATACCCACCTCTTGGTATCCATTCTGTTACCATGATTGCCCACCAGTTGGTTCGTCTCGCTGCAGGGTCAACCCAAGTCCATTTCTTTTTCTTTATTTCAACTGTGATATCGTCAACTCTAGTTTGTTCTTTGATCCAGGTAGCTAGTTTCTTGTCCCTTAGTGTTATTCCTAACATTATTTGTTCCATGGCCCATTGAGCAGACCTAAGTTTGCGTTTTCGATGTTTAGTAAGGCGCCAAGTTTAAGCTCCGAATGTCATCACCGGCAGTATGCACTGATTGTAGATTTTTTTTGTTTTTTAGTGACAGAGGCAGCTCACTTTTCCTTATTTGGGAGTGCTTGCCGAGTGCTCGCAGCCCATACCTATTCTGCGCCGGATTTCTCTTTCGTGGTTAAGGTCAGCCCTAAACATCTGCCATAGGTAGTTATATTCTTTTACTTCATCTAGCGTTTCGTTTCCTAAGCAGGAGAAGACGTTCTTGGCATGCTTATTCCTAATTACTTTTGAGTTATTCACATTTATTTCTATCCCCACGGCCCTGCTTTGATTGTAGTTCCTCAAGCACTGTTTGTATGTGTCCTGCAGTCTCACTCAGCAAGACTATGTCGTCCGCAAACCTTAAATGGCTCAAGTATTACCCATTTATCCTTAATCCTATGTGTTCCCAGTCAAGCTTTCTAAATACCCCCTGCAGACATGCTGGGAATAGTTTTGGAGATATGGTATCTCCCTGTCCTGGTCCCTTAAATTTCGGGTCGGAAATTAATTGATTTGCTTGTGGAAGGTTATCCGGCCCGCACGTCCCTTATATATGTCTTCTAGAAGTCTTATGTAAATTTGCTCTATTCGCTGGTATTTTAGTGCTTCTAACACGGCTACGGTGAGTACGGAATCAAACGCTTTCTCGTAATCTATAAATGCCATGTAGAGGGGTTTAGTGTGCTCTACGAATTCTTCTATCACTTGGTTGACGACATGGATGTGATCCATGGTTGAGTACCCTTTCCTAAACACAGCCTGCTCTCTTGGTTGAATGGAATCCAGGCTGTCACCTATGCAGCTAAATATAACTTTGCTAAACAGCTTGTAAACAACTGAGAGTAGGCAGATCGTCTGTAATTATTGAGGTTCTTGGGGTCTGCCTTCTAATGAATCAAAATAATGTTGGCGTTTTTCCACGCTTGGGCACTTTTTGAGACTGCAAACATTGCGAAAATAGTACAGCAGGCTTTTGCAGCACAATATCTTCTCCCTCCTTCAAAAGATATACGGTTATGCCGTCGTCCCCTACAGCTTTTCTGATTTTCCTGCTTTTGAGAGCCTTTCCAACTTTCTTTTAGTTACTTGTGGAACATCGCAAGTTGAGCTTGTATTCTCGGTAGTTTCCCTTGGTCTAACGTCGCTGACATACAGTGTGGTGGAGAATCGTTCTGCTACTTTAATTATCTCGTCCAAGTTGTGCGTACTGTTTTAATGCTCATCTCTGAGTGCGTAAATTCTGTCTGCCGATAGCTAGCTTTCTCTTAGTTGCGTTCAAGCTTCCCCCTTTTTGCCCGGTTTCCTCGATCACTGTCATATCATATGCACGAATATCTTTAATTTTATTTACGTTAACCAGTTTTGACAGGTCGGCTAATTCAATTCGATCCACCGTATTTTACACTTTCGCGTTCTTACGTTTGACAAGTAGTTGTTTCGTTTTCTTAGTTTTTCAGTTTGTTCCTCACATGTTGCTCCTCCCACAGCTGCTGCTGATTCACTGAGTGCTGATGTTAGGTTATCATTTAGCCTGTCTACACTGACTTCGTTCTTCTCGTCTAAGAGCGCGAATTTGTTTTGAAGAGTTATTTTAAACTCCTGCGATCTCGCCCTGACTGATTTCATGCGGGGTTTCTTAGTTTTCACGAGTTTGGTTCTTGCTCTCCTGAGATTCAGCCTTAGCTTGGATCTAACCAACCTGTGATCGCTGCTCCGAATCTTACTTAACACCCCTACGTCTTGCTCGATACCCGGGTTGTCACTCAGAATGAAGTCAATTTCATTTTTGGCTGTATCATCGGGACTTTTCCATGTCCATTTCCTATTCTTTCGTTTGTAGAAGAATGTGTTCATTAACCTCAGGATATTTCTCTCTGCAAATCCCACCAGTGTATCTCCTCGACTGTTGCGATTGTCTGTTCCAAAGTTTCACGCTGACCTTTCTCCCATTTGCTTCTTACCGACCTTTGCATTAAAGTCTCCCACCCCAATCGTGAACGGCATTGTTGCCTTCTTCACTGCTGATTCGACGTCCTCGTAGAAGCTATCTACGGCTTCATCGCCATAGCTGGTTGTTTGGCGCATAGGACTGCACTATCTTTAACCTGTTTCGCTTGTTTAGCTGGATGACAACTCCCGCGACTCTCTCACTAATGCTGAAAAGCTCCTCCACGTTTCCTGCTATTTCTCTGTGGATTAAAGATCCCACCCCGCGTTTTTTTCTTCTCTTGGGGTCCACTGTAGCATAGGATATGCCCGCTAGTGAGCACCATGAACCCTTCTCCATATCCAACTTTGTGTTAGAGAGCTCCTCTAGTAGTATAGCTAAGCTTCCCTCGCTGGGTAAAGTGCGTGCATTTTGCGTTGCCAGGGTCAAGTTCCAATGGCGGCCTGTCCGGACCCAGAGATTCTTAGCACCCTCTGCTGTATCGCTGTTCTGACTGCCACCGTGGACAGGTGCTCTACAGCTGCTGGGGATTGAGTGCCCAGAATTGAGTTGGTCAGTAATGGGAGGCGGCTGCCAACTACTGCACCACGGTGGCCAGATCCTTCTCTGGTGAGTGAGTACTCTTTATGTCCCTAAGAGTATTCCTAACATGGTTGAACCTTTCTAGTGTAGCCCCTTAGGAATCCGGGATGATGGTTACTTCCGGAGCAGGCAGCACTCCATACCTGCATGGGTTGGGCATAAAGAACCACACGAAAAACAGCGAGAAAGCGAGATAAGCTTCCCGCCGACGACGTTGTCGTGCAGGCCTGTAGTGATACTGAGCCAGCGTTTGTCGGTTTCGTTTTTTCTACGCGCGGTTCTGAAGGAGTAAGATGACACGCTGACTCTGAAGGAGTAAGCCATTCAGATAGCATCAAATTCCGCCGAAAACCAGTGTGATGCCCCTGCGGTAGTCTATAACGCGGCCGTGAAATGCAGCTGACGTTCTCTCGTCTTCAGAGCGTAAAAGTGGCATGAAACACTCCTCCCAGCTTTTTCAGTGCAGCTGGTAGCCTCTCGTTGATCGGAAAATTTTGTGTCGTAAACAAAAACCCAGGCAGTAGTCAGCAGTTCTCGCCCAAGACGACGAGCGCATGCGTCAGGCTAATCAGGCGTGCAGCTTAGAACTCAGTATTCGTGTAAAGAAAACACCACAAAACAGGCATCGGAACGGCATGATGGATGATGAAGTGCCAACTGTTAAAATTACGTCACGCCTTCTCAGCCAATCACAGAGAGGGTGTGACATACAAGCCGTATTGTTGTTGAAGAGCGAAGACAGGCCTACGTTTTCATGTCTTCTGTATTTAGTCTAGTTTTTTTTAGCCGGCCAAGAATGATGCGCTTTCAGTAAAGAGAAATAATGCAAACTTTAAAACTGGTGCCAGGAACGTCATGAAACGTCAAAATGATGAAAGCACACACAACCACTTTGCCAACCAGAAGCACGTGCCCAAAATTGAAAGCCAATAAGAAAAGTCTTCCGGCATATTCACAGTTCACAGAGAATTCCGTGCGTCGAGAATAGGGCACCAGGGGCCCTATTCTCGACTGCACAAATTGCCGGCAATTCTGGCAATTTGCCGGAAGTCTTTTCTGATTGGCTTTCAATTTTGGTCACGTGCTTCCGGTTGACAAAGCGGTTGTGTGTGCTGTCGTCATTTTGACGTTTCATGTCGTCTACGGACACCAGTTCTAAAGTTTGCCTTATTTCTCGTTACTAAAGGCGCATAATCTTGGCCGGCAATGAAAAACCAGACTAAATGCAGTGTACATGACAACGTAAGCCTGTCTTTGCTATTCAATAACAATACTGCTTGTAATACAGACCCCTCTGTGAGTGGCTGAGAAGTTGGACGTAATTTAAACAGTTAGCGGGAACGATTACGTCATGCATTGGCAACTTCAGCCTCCGTAAAAGTGACGTAATGCTACGTAACAGCTTGAAAATGGCGGCTTTCTTTTGTCGCAAAATACAAGCAAAATAGGGCAAAAAATTGCCCCGGCTTACGGCGCCGCGAAATGTGCGGCAATTTGCAGCAGGCGCAGTTTCGCATGCGCGCTGTTTAAAGCATTCTCCTGCCGAAACAAATTATAGTTTCAACTGCTTCCAAGTCAGCGATCATGGAGCATACAAATAACGTGCAGTATTTTGCTTTTATGTCTGGCAATAAAATAAAAATTATTTGTTTGGGCGTAACCGCAACATAAGAGGGCAGTACAAGCCTCTCCATGACAAAGAGAACCAAATGCATGGCATTTGTCCATACTCGTCCTAGTAAGCTGTTGGGTCACATGATCGAACTCAAGAGAAAAATAACAAAGAAAAATTCCCCCGCATTTCCCCGAGGGGGAGAATGTGAAAGTGCGAATGCACGGTTGTCGGCCCGCTTGCGGCGCTTGCGCTCGGCCCCCGCAGCCCACCGCCTCGCCGCCTTCTCTTCCATCTCTTCCATCGGGTTTGTAGTATCACGTGTACACCACGCAGTTATCAAGCCGCTATAACGCCGCTGAGTCGCCAACGCACGCCGCTGACGACGTAGTTTGAATGCGTTAAAGATATAAGGCGCGTTACTCACACTGATATCAGCGTGGCTTCCGTGGCTTAGTCGGTAGCGCGTCGCGCTGCGGCCGCAAAGTCCTCGGATCGAAACCTGGCGCCGGATGCTGTTTCTTTTTTAAATGTAGAGGAGCACTGCGGACGCCGCCGACGCCGCCGCCGCCGCCGCCGCCGCCGGCGGTGGATGGTTTGGGGTCGCTTATAAAGAGCATTCGCTCTTAAAAGTGACTATTTGGTTCATTACAACGCTGATTGAAGTCGAGCTTGACGAATGAGGGAATCGGCGACATCGGTGCGCTCCGCGGTTATCAGGCGTAGCGCTTCGCTGCTCTTTTGTGTCATAGAAGCGATGGTCGCGGCCGTCTTTTTCTGTGATCACGCCATAAACTTGTAACATAGCAGCAGACGATGGCGTGGCGGCGGTGGCGGCGGGGAAGGTGATAACGCAACAAAGCCTGCATTGAAGCAGAGAGCCCAGCTATGTTACCAAAAGCGATTGAAATAAATAAATAGATACGGTAAAAAAATGTGAGATGTTCTTTAGCTCGACATCCGCCTTTCGCTCGCTTTTGGATCAACGTTACTCGATCGCCTTGTGGTGTTGACGCCAAATTTGACCTCCAGAAATGTGTTTTTCTTGTCTGCCTCAGCTACCGTCTTAATTTTTATTGTACATGCCAAGTGTTTTTATATCTTTCTTGCGCAATATGTGATACCTTGGTAGCGATCTTTATGAGTGACTCGTCAAATTACACTGCATGTCGTCATAGCTATAGGTGCAGCACGTCACTGATTGCTTACGTCGTGCTTACGCAAAAAAACATGGGCGAATTGCCGGCAATTTGTGCAGTCGAGAATAGGCCCCCAGTACCTTTTAAAAGTTGTTTGCGATAGCGAAGCGATAACTTACAGCGGTTCGCACGCGCAGCAAGATATACCGATAAAAGCGCGGGAACACAAGAGGCGGGAAGCATAAAATTTTAAATCAAACGAAGGAAAACCTGAATAGATAGAAAATGCGCCCATGCACTACGTACAGATGGTTAACCAACGTAGCTGTAACGTGCGGCCGTTTGCCATTGCCACGTTGTCGCTGCTCTTCCCGCATCGCCATATCCTCTGCCCGCCGCTACTTGTGCTATGCTTCACACAGTAGCCCGCTGCGCATGCGCTCTGCGGCGAGGGAGACTGATTTCCGCTCCCTCCGATAAGCGCCGTGCCCACGTACCAGTGCCGGTAGAAGCGAGAGTGCAGCTACGGCACCTGTAAACCCACCCAACCTTTCTCCCCATATTTCTAACTACCCTCCAACCATTTAAAGCGGAAACTTTCTCAGTGGGGCCGATGGCATCCTGCCCAGAAAGCTAATGCATTTCCCCATAGACCGGTTGGTCGGCCGAAAAGCTCTGACAAGATCTTTGCACATGTTCACACGGCGCGTGCGTGAAACCGGGCCGCCATTGTGTTGACAAGGGTTAATTGAAAATTGCAATAAAGGAACTGTTCTAGATGCGACAACACACGCATGGATCATGAAGAAGCAGTACAATAGTGTACCTTTATCTCATAAGCCACGTATCGGTATACATTTAGATAGTCAATCCAGATGCGTTTACTTAGTGCGCGAAAAATATGCACATAGGTTCGTTCTTCGTTTGCGATTTGGGTCTTCGAAGGTTTGACGATCCATTGAAGGCACTTTTAGGGGAGGTTGTACGCACTTTTGTCGAGGGTTTTTATGCACTTTTGACGCAATTTCGATGTGAGAAAGCTTTCGGACTTCTCTTTCTTTCTTGAAGAAGAGATAGTAGTTTTTTTCCGCTTGCACAGAGGGTTGCACCGAGGTGTTTTCTGCGTACACGGGACCGCTGGATATTCGTTTCGCCCAGCCACATAAAGCCGCGCTTTTAAAAGAGATGGGAAAATCGGGCCTGGAGAAACAGTGCGAAGGACATTGCAGACGGCTCACCACGGCGCACTAATAGGGCACGTACGGGTGGTCAAGGTGAGAACAAACGCATTATATCACTGTGCTGTAGGGCCTAAAAGCCTTCGTTAAAATTCGTAGCAACCGAGTATGATGCGAGAGTTCTACGTGCGGCAAGAAAGCATCCATCTATGAGTTGCATGCTAATCGATGTAAACAAATAAATGTCGATGATTTAGAATTATTTATATTTACAAGTCCAAAGAAAGCAAAAAAAAAACAATCAAAAGCAGGACTGTGCGGAGAGAGAGACAGAATTATGTTTATTCGCCTGATTGCCATGCGCTTGAGGAAATGAAGTTTACGTACAGTCTGACACATTTTCTTTGTATTGGTCGGAGTAGCCAGTTTACCAGAGGCGCACTTCCCAGAAGTGTGCCACTGGTGTGGTCACATTTTATTGCAGTGGCAGTGGGGTCAATCATTCGTATAAGTAAGCTCGCAACTGGCTACATATGTGAAATGCCCCCAAAAATCTCATTTTAATGAAGAATAAATTGGGCCCTAAAAATAGGGCTAAACAAGTTTTAACCTGCACCCAGCAACATTTCCGCGGTTCTGTTTTGCGGGCCACAAAACAGCATGTTTTTAGGGGCTAATACGGCCATTTCATGAAACCACATAATGATCAGTCACACAGCTGCTCATAATGGCCCGTTCTTTACACCGATAACAAGCTGATTGCAGGATTTGTATTCAAGTTTTGGGACCTGTTTACAAGCCTCCGGGGAGAAGATAAAAAGAGAAAAACATTTATTTAACAGTCCGAAGGTCCACTCAAACTATGGGTGCTGCCCTCCATCCAGGGCTCCAGTCTCCTTCGATCCTCTTCAGGCCGTGAGTGTCAGGTCACTCTGGATCCCTGGGTCGGAGCTGGGCAGAGCTGAAGCAGAATATAAGGAAAATTATGGTTTTATACATCGGTACAACTGGAAATAGCGACAGCAGAATAGAAATACATGCCGTTGCTGTTCTAGACGGATGCCCAGAGAGAGAGAGAGAGAGAGAGAGAGAGAGAGAGAGAGAGAGAGAGAGAGAGAGAGAGAGAGAGTAATCATGTTCGTTGCGAACAGCAATGGCGAAGAGTCCTCACTTCGAAACCCTTTGAGCTCTTCCAGCCTTAACAGGCCTCAACACCAGCAGGCGCTGATCATTGAAATCGGCGGAGCTGGTCAGAGCTCTCTCAGAAACCTCGTAAGAATGCTAGAGGTTGCGCGAATGTAGTGGTGCGTGGTCGCGGCCCGCTACCGTATAAAAAAAATCAGCGCAGCTTCATTAACTTAATGTCGCGAGCGCTGATGTTAACCGCGAAGCTACCTGGCGTTCCTTATTAGCAAGGCTAATCTTTATAGAACTTCTCAAAGCCAACAGATTGGTTCCTGTTCGCGCCCGTTCACGCACCAATACTCGCTGGCGCTCCTGACGGGCGGCTTCTTCTTCCTGGGAGCGAACGACTTCACCCGTCTTCCGAACATTCGAGAAACGACCGCCAAACGCACTCGTATGTAATGCGCGCTCCTCCGAACCATCTGTTGGACGCTCCACATCTCCCATACTCTGCCAACCTGCGCTCGGCGCGTGCTCTCACCCGGGTCTTAGATCCGCCCACCTGCGCTTCGCGCCCCCTCCCCCTCTCCCCAATACGCTGCACGTTTGCTTGGTGCTTGCTCTCCGCCTCGCTAGGCTACGCCCTCAAGACATCGCTGCGCCTGCGTTACCACGCCTCGTCCCATGAAAGCCTCGACCAAGAACAGCTTCGCTGTTAAAAGCGTGTGGTGTCTTCGCAGAAGCGGCTTAGCGGGAAATATATTGAAGGGGGGGGGGGGTGCAATATATGGTATTTAATGTGATGGATAAGGTATTTGTTTGAAGTGTACGGAGCTGCTGTACCCCCCCCCCCCCTTTTCGTTAGGTGTTTGCGGGGGTGGGCACGTGATCAACGGGATCGGCCTGTCATGCTCGCTTCCTGGGGTCCCGCGGGAGAACTCTCGGGCCAACAGTTGGGCGGTTTCGTTGCCCGGGACGGTAGTGTAGGCAGGTGCCCATATGATCATGATGTATCGGTCTGGTGGACGTTGGCATATGATTTGTTGTGTTGTCCGGTGAATTCGCCCGCACGAGATGTTACGGGACACTTGCTGCGAATCTCTAATAATGACTTTTGCTGTAGTTTCCATTATGGCGAGAGCGACGGCCGCTTCTTCCGCTTGTAAGGGGTCGTTTATTTGTGGGTAGCGTTTGGCTGGTGACGTGCTTATTGTGAAAGGACGACCACGGCCGTTATTGCTCTTATGCCGGGATAGGAAACCACGTCCGTGTATGCCGTGGTTGGTTCCATCCCGCAGCCTTTGTAGGTGGTCTTGCGGCTCTGGCGCCCCTGCGCCCAGTGTGATGCACGGGGTGAATGTTTCGGTGGAGCGGTGCAATGAAGAGTGGTTCCCTGATATCCTGAGGGAGACTTCTGATTTGCAATACCTGTCGCTGTGAGGGGTTGTGAGCCCCAGATGAGAGAGGAGAATCCTCCGTGTGCTCGTGCTTCCCCGCCTTAGTCTTTGGCTCAAAAGATGGGCTTCTATGAACTCGTCTGCCGTATTGTGCAGGATGAGCTTTAGTAGTTTGTCGGTGTTCCGACGGATGCCCAATCACAAATGACACATTGCACATATTCACACGGTAAGAGAGTGAGCAAAGTGGCAGTGCTATAGTATCGGATTAGTCCGTATCCGGAGGGTTGTATTCCTCGGGCCGATACCCACACAAGGTACGCACCCACGTTTTCTCTTCTCGTTTTGAGGCTACAACTTCCTGGAGTACCGCGCACGTAAATATTGTTTTTGGAGAATCATTGTGAGGTCATAGCGGTACGCACAACAGCTGTTGCTGTGGCTCGTATCACCTTGGGGGGATTTTTCTGGGTTGAAGGCCCTTTCACTGCCTGTGGAGGTTCGGAACAGTGTCACTGTTGGCTCATGTGCCTGAACTCTTCGGAGGCACTCCCATCATTAAAGTGCAAATTTTGTCGCTAAAAAGTTCTGGGTGCGTGCAGCTCTTGACTGAACTCATTGCCGTTATTGAATTGCAGCAATTGTGGTCTCTCTGCCTCGCAACATGCACCACCCTAGCATTGCACAAGGCATGCACTCATACACACTGCGAGGAACCACCGCGGGTTCGAGCTAGTTGAGCATCACGATACTGAAACGCCGTCGCGCCAGCTCAACACCGCCTCTATTGGGCAGGTGGAGTAGGGGGCGACAAAGGAATATGCCCTGGATACGGAAGGAAGACATTTATTTTACACCAACGTCCTGGTTACGTAATTTACAGTACAGGCACGCCTTTCCTTTTAGGGGATAGGGGCGATGGTGGTGGTGGTAGTAAAAACATTTATTATGTATGTTAATGAAAATACATGAGAGGTATGCAGGGACCACTCCTTAAGGGGGCGACCCTTACAAATACTAGGTGTAGGTCTCCAGTACGGAACCCCATTGGCGTCGGCCGCTGCCTGGGCCCGTCCGACCAGGGCCTTTTGGGCCTGGAGGTCAGAGCATGCAAGCAGGGTCGCCTCCCAGTCCTCCCGTGTTGGGTTAGGGATAGGGGGTATGGCAGGATTGGAGGGGCAGGCCCACACCATGTGGTAGGTGTCCGAAGACTTCTCCCCACAGTGCGTGCAAGTGCCGGAAAAGGCGGGATCGAAGTGTTTGAGAGCTGCCGGGCACAGCATGGTGTTTGTGTAAAGTCGGAGTAGAAGCCGCTCCTCCGCTTTACTTAAGCCTTTACACGGGCGTGGATAAAGGCTGTGGCCGGATTGATAATGCTGAATGGTTTCTCGGAAGGAATATACCGGATTGAATTCGAGGTCTCCCTCTTCGGTGGAGTCGAGTGGGAATGCCCGGTAAGAGAGCGCGCGGGCGGCGGCGTCGGCTGCCTCATTCCCTTCTAGTCCTATGTGAGCAGGAGCCCAGACTATACGGCGGGTTGCGGGGTTCCCTTGATAGTCGGTATGTTTCAACAGTCGGTACGCTAGGTACGCCACACAGCCGTTTTCTATGTTCCGACAGGCCCCTCGTGAGTCGGAGATGATAGTTTGCGATGTGGGGTGGCAAGCTGCCAGTGCAATGGCGACTTCCTCCGCGTGTGTTATGTTCCGGGCTCAGAAAGTGAGCCCGTTAACTATTCGGTTCTCGTGGATGACAGCAGCTGTATACCATCCCCCATGGTGTGGGCCGGAGGCGTCCACGTAAAACACGCCGGTTTTCGATCCATATTGGCGGGCCAGGGCTTCCGCCCGCGCCAGGCGCCGGCCATTATGTTCTTCTTTAGTCATGTTGCTTGGAAGAGGGCGCACATGGAGGGCGCATCTCCACTCGAATGGGAGTTGAACGCGATCTTCCGTGATGGTGGTGTGTTGGATGTTTAAGCGGGCTAATAGGCGGCGACCCGCTACCGTATTTGAGAGACGAGTGTACTGATTTGCGAGGTGGGGCTCCCGGAGCTCACGAAACGTGTTCACCATGCCCAGGCCCAGAAGGCGCTGGTTTGAGGTGTTCACGGGGAGGTCGAGGGCCCGCTTTACAATTTTGCGGAGGATGACTTCAAGTGCATCCTCGTCTTGCTTCCGTAGGTGGAGGTATGGAGTAGAATATAAGATTCTACTGGTTACAAATGCATGTGCCAGCCGCAAGGCATCCTTGCACCGTAGCCCTCCCACCTTACGGAGTTTGGTCAGTGTAGTGTCTGACCGTCTGTTTTGATTAATAAAAAGCCCCAGTACCCGGACTTTCTGTTCAGGGATTGGTCCTGTCTCCAGCGAGAGTTCGATTTTGGCCGTGCACTTTGGCGAGGGGCGTATGTGCACGAATTCTGATTTGGAGGGAGAGCATTGGAGGCCGCACTGGCGGGCATAGCGTGCGACTATGCGCGCGGCTTGCTGCAGGCTCGCCTCAATGTCTCCTAGTGAGCCCTGCGTGGCCCATATGGTGATGTCGTCAGCATACAACGCATGTTGTATACCGGGAACATCAGCCAGCCGAGCCGGCAGGTGCATCATGGCCAGGTTGAATAATAGAGGAGACAGCACTGCACCTTGTGGTGTGCCTCTAGTTCCTAACGGGAAAGGGCCGTGTTCCTTATCCTGTATGCGCATGTAAGATTGTATATCGGTTGAGAACTGCCGAATGTATTCGAACGCTCTCAAGCCGCATCCGGTTTGTGATAAGTGTGTTAGAATTGCCTCATGAGTCACATTATCAAATGTCCCCTTTAAGTCCAAGGCGAGTACGACCTTGTCGTTATGGGGGCATTCGACGGGGTCTAGGATATCCCGATTAAGTTGAAGCAGAATGTCCTGCGCGGATCCGTGTGGGCGGAACTCGTGCATTGATTCTGCAAAAATAGATTGGTTCTCCATGAACTCCGACAACCGATCCCGTACCATGGTCTTCATCAGTTTGCCCACACATGATGTGAGAGAAATGGGGCGAAGGCTGTCCGTGCTCACGGCTTTGCCAGCTTTTGGGATAAATGTGACCAGGGCGGTCTTCCATTCTATGGGGAGTGGCGCTTCCCCTGACCAAACTGAGTTGATGTAAGCTAATAGTGATTCATATGCCGGGTCAGGAAGGTTAGCTATAGCATTTTGACAGTAATTTGTCCCGACCCGGAGCGGTGCCACGTTTCATTTTAGCCAGGGCCTTCCGCAGCTCGAAAAGCTCGAACGGTCGATCCAGCTCAACGTTCTTCGAACCTGCATAGGAGTACGCCGATCCGCGGGTGTTCTGTGTGGAGCACAAGTATTGGTCCCTTAACTTCTGCGCCAGCTGAGTTGTATTGCCCTGGAAGCTATGAATTGCCCTTTGTAGATGTTTTTGAGTTTCGGTTTTTGAGTGCGGGTCTGCGTTGGGTCTATGAGCGCGCGAAATAGCCGCCAAGTATTTTTGCCGGACATCTGGCGCGCTGCCGTGTTGCATCTATTCACCCAGTTGGCGTCCGCGAGTTGGGCCGCATATTCGGCCGCCGTCTGGGTGAGCTCGGCGATTCGAGCTTTAAGTTTACGGCTACGCTTTTGTCGGCGCCATCGACGAACAAGGCGATTCCGCGCTTCCCAGATGTGGAGGAGGTGGTTATCCACGTCCGAGACCACCTCTGAGAGCTGAATTTTGGTTTCAGTGGAGTGAAGGTTACTAACCAGGTCTTGGGACCACTTGTCGCAGCCTCGCTCGAGTATTGGTGTTGCGTTGTTGTAATTAAGCCTAAATTTCGGCCAATCTGGTAGCCGGGCCTGCGATATTGATTTTGCCAATGGTTTCGTTCGGATTGTTATGTTCAAAATGCAGTGATCGCTACCGAGGTTTTCCTCGGTGTTGATCCACTCTGCATACTGAATGTTGCGGGTAAAGGTCAAATCTGGACACGTATCTCGTGTCACAGAATTTCCTATCCGAGTTGGGTGGACTGGATCGGTGTGAAGAGTGAGGCCCAGCGTCGACGCAAGTTCCGACAGTTTGCGCCCACGCTTCTCTTCACGATGGTATCCCCAAACCCGACTGGGGGCGTTGAAGTCACCCACAATCAGAAGAGGGTCCTTACAAGCAGCTCTAAGCGCGCGGCTAAAGAGGTCCGAGAATGGAATATTACGCAGTTTTGGAGTACAGTACGCGTTAAGGATATGTAACGGTGGATCTGATTTGCGGATGGGGAGAAGAGTCACCATTACGTATGAGTACTCAAGTTGTAGGTCGAGGTTGACCATGGTGGCAGTATAGTTCTTATGAACGCACAGACAAGATGAGGGGTCCTGTTGGAACGTCGTATAATTTGTTAACCTGGCACCCTTTCCTGGCTCCTGAGGGGCTACCACGGCGGGCAATTGCTCAAAAGTTGAAATGTACATTCGGAGTTCGGCTCGCTTAGTACGGGACCGGAGCCCCCGACAGTTCCATTGGGTTATTAGGGTGGGGGAGGTCAATTTAGATTTGAGGGATTGCCTTTATGGAGGTTGTCCCGCCATTTTCGATTTTGAGAATTACGACTGAGTGGGCTGTAGCTCCGGAGCCAGCTCACTGGCTTGTACCTCCGTCCCAGAAAGGGAGCTACTGTCCTCTTCGTCATCTAGAATGCTCAAACGACGAGAAAATTTGCTTGGGTGGCCAGATGTATCCTTCAGGTTACCTTTGCGCGCAGCCCGGGCAAGCATGTTGGGAAGGGCATCCGCTACTTGAGCGTTAACCTGGGCATGAAATTGTTTAGTGATCTTAGACAAGAGTTGACTTCCCAACTCGCTCATCATGTCTGCAAATTTGGTTTCAAGGCGGGTCTCAAGGGCGTTAATGGAAGATTCCAGAGTCGCCGGCGCCGCCGCCTCGCTCTCCATGACTTCTGCATGCGGGGAAGACTGTGGAGGCGGAGTAGATTGACTTTCAATAGCTTCAATTTTGACTAAAAGCATCTCGTTTTGTGCCTTAACAGATGCCACTAGGTTGAGGAGCTCAGAGTCAGCCGCTGAGCGGGAGGGGGAGGAGGGAGGAGAGGTGGAGGTGGAGGCACCCGTGCTCGTGCTGCCCTCCTTGCCATGCTTGACTATGTCTGCCCAGGAGTTACCAGGGCTTTGCCTTTTGGTTTGCTGCTGCTGGGAGCGGCTTGGGTTCCCTTGGCTGCCGTGTGGGGGCCGTGGTGGTGCCGCTGCTCCTTGCTTTTCGGCACGCCCGCTGGGTGCCGCCCGCGTCGAGTTGACGTCACTGCGCCGTGGTGAGTCACCGCTGCTGCCAGTGATGTGTGCCGGCTGACGTTTCGCCGGCTACCCCGCTGGGTTCTTGTTTTTGCCTTTCCGGGCGTCCAGTTTGGTGAGCGTGCGGTATTTCGCCGTACAGTCTCTTGAGTTTGTGGCGTGGCCGCCACCACACACCGCACACTTTGCGTTGCACTCATGAGGGGCCCGCATCCCCTCCACAAAAGGCGCGTGCTGGCCACACAGACCACAACAATCTTGGTTGGGGTTGGGGCATGTATCCGCCCTGTGTCCCACGGTGCCACACAAGCCGCAGGCCGGGATGGTCCGGAGGTAGGGTCGGACAGTGATTATCTCTGAATTGTATAAGACAGTCCTTGGCTTCACCTTCCCGGCGAAGGTGAGTCAGGCCCTGTTGGACGTTCCGCATTTTCGAATATCAAGGATAGTACCCTGCCTCCATTGGATACTACCCTTCAGTGTTTCTGAAGTCTCATGATTAGCTATGGAGACGACGCCATAGCTAACCTGTTCGTCGCCTTGTTTGAGGTTGCCACGGAGGGGCACATCTCCTTTCGCAGAGTTGATCACGAAGTCCCCAAGAATGCGTTCGGCCACGTAGGCGTTCTGGGTGCTTGCGAGAATAAGGTTTTGCTCTCGGGAGAGCACAAAGCTAAAGTCTGCAGCTAACTGCGCGCCGAGGTAAGTGCGCAGAGAGAGACCAAGCTCACCAGGTTGGAAAATGGCTCCGAGTTCCACGGCGCTTCGTGGCTTTAAGACAACCACAAAGTCGTCCGGGTGAAATTTCGGAAGAAGCTTGGGTTTCCATGCTGGTTTGGCTGGCTCCTTTTCCCTGCGCGAGGCAGGAGCTTGCTGCTTTGATAGCTGCTTGCCGGGAGCATCTTGGGCAGTGGCCGCCGCCATTTTGTCTTTCCGTCGTTGAGAGCGTCTCTCCACGAGCCGGAATAAATTTTCGTTGCGGAGGGGCTCCGCCGCCGCCGAAACTTCTTCCCCGGCGAGCGAGATGGTCGACCATGCCATTTCCTCGGGATCGTAGCCGCGTTGAGAGGGAGAGACAGCCGTGTTTACAGGAGCGGTGGTTTCTCCGTGGCCAGACGTCGGCCTAGCCGTGAGGCTATGCGTTGGCGCCATAGGGCGGGGCGGAACCGTTGCTCGAATTTGATGTCAAGTTGGCCCACCTTGACAAAAGGAGATGTCTTCGTGGTCCGGGTAACTTGCTGGGTCCGGAGGACGCAGTATTGAAAGGGTCCGGTCGAATGGTCCTTTGCTCCTGTCAAAAATTGACGGAGCCGATGTGCCATGCGTCCGCTCGCTGCGCGCGCTCGCAGCGCCCCCCCGGGGCGATGGGGCGCCACGCGCAAGTGTGCGCGTCGTCAGCGCATAGCCAGTGGGCTCTTTGATGAGGGCAAAATCCGGGGGCGCGGCGCAACTGCTGTGCGCGCGCATCGCCGTGCTGGCCAGATCGGCTCGCAGCAGCGAGGGAGACGCGGCCCATTCGGTCACAGGCGCGTATAGCACGGCGTGATCGTCGAGTGGTTGGTACGGCCTTACTATATGCAAGCGTATTGACAACAGGAACAGCCTAAGGCACGGGCCGGCAGCCGGGAGGGCCGGCGGGTAAAGAAAGCGTCACGTATACCTTCAGCCAACGCCTTCAGCGTTCTGGAAGCGTCTCCCCGAGCGGACCCCTGCGCACGGCGCGCGTTCGCGTCCCGGCGAAAAGGGGAGTCGGGAATCGTTCAAACGGGCCAATTAAGTGAGGTTAGCTCCGCTACCAGGGCGGAGCACCTGCTGCGTGACAGTGTTTTATCGCCGCAACGATCGCTGCAGCCTTCACCTCAGGCAGGAGTTTGAGAAGACGGCGCGGCTCTACACAGTGGCGCCGAGACGAGCCGGCATTTCGAGGAGAGAGTGGAAAAGCGCCGCGCCATGGTACAAACCTATCGATCGGACCGTGACGTGCCGCCGAGCAGCGAGGACGTGTTCTTCTTCGCTCCGTGATTTCGGCGATTCGAACTACGGTTTTCGTGCCCGTGTCTAGTGTTTCGCACCACTATGCGGCAGTTCCTCTAGGAACTAGCCCAGATAGACTGCGCGAAGATGTCTACGGGCGGCAGCCTGCCCCCGCCTTCGACCAGCGCATCGGCCGCGCGGGAACACATGTTACGTCGCCGCTCGAACAGTTTCGGGTGTTCCCGCAGCCTCGCGAGGCTCATGGCCTCCTACAAGGACATTCTTCAGCAGCAGCAGCGTGCCCAGCAGCTAGTGGGGATGCTTCAAGGCAAGCCTGCATCTGTGCTCGTCGCGCACCACGCCGAGCCGACCCAGGTTACGGCCGATGTTTGCGCTGCCACACCCCCCCCCCCATGTGTGTTGGTGCTGTGAACTATTCGCAAGAGAACCCCGCCGCAACCATGGAGGAGCCAATGGATGAGACGGCGCTCCTCAAGCGCCCGCGGGACGTCTCGGATGGCTCGGATGACGAGCGCGGGGCCAACGACGCCATGCCGAAGGAGAAGTGGCGGCCATTGCTCGCTCCTACAAGCGCCGGGGCCGGCTCGGGGAAGCCGTCGATGCGTCACGAGCCCATGTGACCACCACGGCCATCCTTGCCCCTCTCCCGTCAGACGACATGGCTCCCCCGGGTGAGCTTCCACCGGCTTCCGCCCCCCCTCCCAGTGGCGCCACGAGCCACCATGCATCGGCGTTCGCCTCAAGCACCACCGCCGCTGCCTTCCCTGCTGATCCGGCTGACGCGCAAGATGGCGGCACCCAGGACAACAAACAGCCGAGTGGGCCCTTCCCGATGGAGACCGCGACATGCGGCGGCTCTTCAGGCGACTCCTCGGCTTCGGAACTTTCCCCCGGACATCGTGAAGGCCAGTGGACCATCTAGCAGAGCAAGGCAGTACGACGGAAGGCCAGGAAATTGGCCGCTCGGCGCCCGATTGTGCAGCCGGCCGCCGGCACCTGCCTGTTCCGTCCCACAGACCGAGCCGCCTCCTTCCTCACGGCATCGAGGGAGGTCATCGCCCGTGTACTCGCCGCCACCCCCGGGGTGTCCCAGGTTAGAGTGAACACCCGGCTGAACGTGGTCGCGGTTGACGCTGAGACGGACGAGTGTTTGGCTGTCCTCCTGACCACTCAGAGTGTGGCTGGGATTGCTGTCCGAGCCGGCCGCCCCGCCAGTCGAGGCACGAGCCGCGGTCTCGTTTTTGGTGTTGACCGTCAACTCACCGTCGAGGAGATCCAGGCCAATATCGACTGTGAGGTGGCGGTGAGGGGTGTGGCACGGAAGGCTGATGGGGCTGTGGTGATCACGTTTGCGGCCCCTTGCCCTTCCCCGTTTGTGGCTGTGTACGAGCTGCTGCTGCCTGTGCGTGGTTGTCGGCCGCAGCCCACGTAATGTGCGCGCTGCGGTCGACTGGACCATGTGACAGCCTGCTGCAAGGACAAACAGAGGTGTGCTCGCTGCGCTGGGGGCCACCCGCGCAGCAGTTCCCTGCCTCTACCCCACGCTGCACCAACTGCAGTGGCCCGCACCCCGTCACCGACCCCCGCTGCCCCCGCTGGCAGCACGAAGGCAAGGTGGTCACAGCCATGGCACGCGCACCACAGCCAGTACCCCGAGCGGAGGCCGCAGCGTCAGTCCGCACTGAACAGCCACCAAGCTACGCGGAGATGGCCAGGCGACGTTCTAGCCAGCAGCAGGCCAGCCGCCAGCTGCAGCAGCGTCCTGCCACCCAGGGACGCCAGCAGCAGCAGCAGCCTCCAGCTACCCAGGGACGCCAACAGCAGCCACGCAAGCCAGCCGGGCGCCCACCTGCCCAGCCGTCGGCACAAACAGGGGTGGAGCAGCTGCCTGCTCCATAGGCCGCCAAAGGTCGGTAGGCCGCCAACCGAGCCTGCATCGTATTGGCCGGTCTCCCTGACGTCCGTGGCGGGAAAGCTGATGGAGAACACGATCCTGGCCCGCCTCCAGTGCATTGCTGATCGTCGGGGCGTCTTCAAGGAGCAGCAAAGCGGCTTCAGGCGCCACTGCTGCACGGCTGACTCCCTGGGAGATGTGGTGTCTATGCTGGAGCAGGCCCGCCACGACAAGGAGGCGGCCTTCTTGCTCCTGCTGGACATGAAGTCGGCCTTCGACTCCGTCCCTCACACGGCCATCCTGGACGCCCTGGACAGCATGGGCGTTTCGGGGCACCTCCGAAGATACGTGAGGGCGTTCCTGACTAACCAGACCCTACGAGTCAGGGTGGGCCGAGCAACGAGCAGCCCAAAAGATGTCAGCTCGGGGGTTCCCCAGGGGAGTGTGCTCAGCCCATTCCTTTTCAACCTCGTCCTGGCTCCACTCCCGGACTGCATCCCAGCTGGGCTTGCATTTCCAGTGGGGATGGCAGTCTATGCTGACGACATCGCCATCTGGGCGCACGGACCAACGAGGCTACTCTCCAAGGTGAAGGCGTGTCTCTAGGGGGTGCTGTGGGCAGTCGCCGCCTTCCTGACAAGCCGTGGCCTGCAGCTGTCCGAGACGAAAACGCAGGCCATGATCTTCCACTCGAGGGGCTACAGAGCACGCAAGACGACACCGCCGCTCACCTTGAACGGTCAGACTCTTCCGTGGTGCACTAGCGCCAAGTATCAGGGGCTTTTGGTCGACTGCCAGTTGTCCTGGCTACCTGCGGTGAAGGCGCTTCGGAAACGCACAACGAGGGTCCACCAGGGCGTGCGGAGGTTGCTGGCGCATGAACAGGGCTGCACACACACCGTGGCCCTGAAGGTGTTCCACGGGATGGCATCGTCCGCCGTCCTTTATGCTCTGTCTTTAGTGCAACTCAAGCTGCGCCGGTGGGAGGAGCTGGAGGTGTATCAGCGCCGGGCTATCCGCCTCTGCTTGGGCCTTCCGAGCACATCTCCGTTGGCGGCGACATACACGGAGGCAGGCTTCTGGCCCATCCAGATGCGGGCCCTGCAGGTGGGTCTCCACCACATCCACCACCTGCAGGGCACACCTGACGGCGTGGCACTCCTTGAGCGCTACCGCAGCCGGCCCAACTCTCGGATGGGCATGCTGCTCAGTACGTACGAGAGCCACATCGCGTTGCCGCAGCGGCCACGCCTGGAGCCACCACCCCCAGGCACGGGGCAAGCTCTACGCATTGTCACCACATTGCCGGGGGTCCGTAGTAAGAGGTCGACTCCACCCCAGGCTGTCCACCAAGAGGGGGCTGCCCTGCTGCAGGGCGACGCTGCCGGACATCTGCAAGTGTACATGGATGGATCTGTACAACAGTCGATGGGCAGAGCCGGAGCCGCCTGCACGGCCCTAGAACTCGGCACCAGCCAGGTGTGCAGCCTGCCCTTCCCTGCCTCATCCACCCACGCAGAGCTGGCTGGACTCCACTTGGCTGCAGATCTTCTTCTCAAGCAGGGCACCCAGGCCCGGGGGGCCATCATCCTGAATGACTCACGGTCTGCCCTCCTCCGTCTGCGTGCCGCCGACCAGCCAGCCAGCTCTAGCGGCTGCGTTGAGTGGTCGCTGGCGGCCAAGCTTCATGCGGTGGAAGCGCAGGGGTGTCCACTGCGACTTCACTGGCTGCCATCGCACGTGAAAATCACGGGCAACGAGGTTGCAGAAGCCTTGGCCAAAGGTGCTGCTTGCCAGGCAGGGGTTTCAGCCTCCCGGGATGTGGTGTCATATGACGCTGCAAGGACTATCCTGGCACGAGTGGTGGAGGCCATGCATCCAGATGCCCGAGTAGTCAGTGGCCAGGCCCCACGGGTCTTGCCCGGACGCATTAGCAGAGACGCCCGGTCGCTCCTTCTTCGCCTGCGGCTCAATTGCTGCAACGTGGGAGCGCGCTTGCACCACCAAGGCCGCCGAGCATCCCCCACCTGCGCCGACTGCCCAGAGCCCGAGACGCTAGAGCACTTGCTGTGCTCTTGCCCGCAGCACGACACCGCAAGGGCACAACTCCGGGCCGAACTCCAGCGACTCGGTGCCCCAAGCCACAAGCTAGAAGACTTCCTGTTCCCCACGGGACCGGACGCCATCCGACGGGAGGTCTTCCAGCCCCTAGTCAACTTCCTGGTTACAACAGGACTAGCGCTGCGTTTGTAGCCATCGAGTCATGGACTAAACGAACGCGATATAGACCATCTCCCACTCTCCTACCTCTCTTCCCCCTTCTCTCTTCCTATCCTTTGAAGCCCCAATCCCCTTCCCTGGACTGGGTCGTATGAGGGTGAACTCCCCGTTGAGTTCAACAATATCCCCAGGCCTTTTCTCTTCCCTCCTTTGTTAATAAATCACCACCACCCAAACCTATCGATCGCGCATTTTCTCGGGCGCCAGGATCCCCACACACTTCCCAACTTACTAGGTCCTACTTTTTTACGATCCATGCTGTGGCACACGGCCTGTTTGGATGGGCGGGTACTGGGGACCTAAACTATTTACGCTTATATTAGGCTCCATAGCTGTGCGGTAAAGGACGAATGCATACTGATAACACTGAAAAACGTCGATTGCTCGGCGAGGTGGGCCTTCGGCAATTCAGATACGACCAGCGAACTTTATGCCCGGTGTACCTTTAATGACTCCTTGTGCGCATTTGGCTTGGAGCTGCAAAGCTTGCGTGCAAGCAGATATTCGTCGGGCAGTCTTCCTGCTCAGTCTTTTGCTGGAGCAACCGCCTGTGTCCATACGAAGGCTCCGTTGCAGTGAATCTCAGTAGTACGGGCACTCCTGCGTTCTAATGATGAGAGAGAATCTAAGCCGGCTTCCGTGTACACTTGCAGGGACTAGCCAGGAAATGGTCATTAACCATTCGTGGATACTATCATCCCCGTCCAAGCGCAGTGAGGGAACGGCAGAAGAAGGCATTGTTCGTTAGTTGTCGTGGCGTGACAACAATGAACGGAAAGCCGCAAGTGTCGTGTCAATACATGATTACTTCGTCTGAGATAATCTTCATGTGACGTAGTAATGGTTGTTCTATCCGGCGATGTCCACATTTGGCCCCGATACCTACACTTGTCACAAGTTCTCATATGCTTTGACGGCTTTGAGGAAAGCTTCCTCCGACCCCGGGGTTGTCTTATTTCTAGTGGGAACAAATATACAGATTGGTTGAGGGGGTCCTCTCCACGCGTCCCTTGTTCTTGGAGAAAGCGTGGACCGATCTGACGTATAATAAACTTGTTATAGTCACCCTGACGAGTGTGAAAAAAAAAATTTGGAGGAACGCTACCTTACTTAAAGGAACTCGTATAGCGAATAACTGAGTGATTAACTAACTCGTCAAGTACCACGAATGTAGCGTGGCATAACCTAAATGACGGCCAACAATTTGCCGTGTATTCACTTCTGTCGGTTCCCGCCGTTGTTTCTCATCTACATCCAATATATGAATATCTGGCTGAATACCAATATTGGTCGTCCCTTGGTTCAGCTTAAGCACTGAGTTCCTCGTCGCCGTGGTTATGGGATCGGTGCTTCTCCTCCCTTCTTCACTGTGAGAATAGAGGAAATGTTTCAGGTCCTACGATTTCGTGGTTTGAACACTCCTTACAGTAAACAAGGTAAAAAAGGGGAAGGGAATCAGCTCACTCGTTGGAAAGACTATGATACACAGGAAAAGGAAAGGGGGGGGGAGATATAGGGAAAATGGGGATATGTTCAGGTCCTCATTCCCCCCAAATTGGTCTCGTATGTGCAAAGAGGGGAACAGCGCAACACAGACGAAACACAAGAAGAAAGTGACTACCACGAGCGATTTCTTCTTGTGTTTCGTCTGTGTTGCGCTGCTCCCCTCTTTGTAATTATGGACGAACTCGCCCAAGCTTTGCTACAAACCTCGCCAAAAACGGAAGTCGTGTCCCTCTAATCCTTCCCCTTCCCGTCTTTTCTCTTCCCTTCCTCCCTCGCTGCTCCCATGATTAATGGGGAGTAGGTTTGTCCAGGTCAACGAAATTTTCCCGGGTTCGCACTGCTCGAGCACCACGTGTTAGGACTGTTGGTATTTTCACTAATATTTTGTTTTTGTTTTTTGCTCTGCTTTAAACAGCACGAGTTGACATCCTTTTTTTTAGTGTTTGCTTTTTTCTCGCCTCTTTTTTAGCGCCCTTTAACACCATTTTTAACTCGTGTGTTTTTTCCTCTCGGCTGCACTGATGTTTTCCCCCTTGCCTGAGTCCTTTGTGCTGAATAATGGGGACATGTATAAGTCACAACCAGGTTTGGCAATTTGGAACGGTCCTATCTATGTACACTTCGTGGTCAAGCATTATTGCCCTATGGCCGGGCGGCTAAATGGAGTAACAGACCGACCGACAGACAGACAGACAGACAGACAGGTCCACATTTTGCGCTTGGGTAGCCGAAGAAAGGTTCTGTCTTTATTGAGATCTTCCGAAGCTTCTGAACTAAATAAGGCCTAAAAGAAGCTAATGCATGGTAGCTGCTTCTTGAGAACAATTCAAGCGATCTATGACCACTTTTCGCCTAGAGTACCCCCAACAAACTTTGTTGGACATAAAACGAATTGACTTGAAAAAACCCGTATCAGCTCAATGGAGCTTTATTTGAATTTTTTTCACAACTTGAATTCCTCCTTCAACTTAGTGTAGTGAGGCTTCGGTGTAAGTACCCGACATAGTAGCTTTATTCATCCTAAAGACCAGCCCATGTGTCCCCATATTCTGGTGGACAAAAGCTCGCCGTTCGCGAACAACTCATTACCATCCAAAACCCGTGGTGCGTTAGCGGCGTTAAGTGGCTCAAAGCGAGAATTAACAGCACTGTCCATAGTTGTCTGTTCATATTAACGTAAAGGTCGTGCGTATGCCCCGCTCAGTCTAAGATAGCGCATTATGGCAGCAGGGAATGTGACCAAAGAAAGGTAAACACAAAAAATTCGGGAACTACAGTTACTGCGTAACGAGAGATTTCTTGAAAGCGTCGACGCCCCGAGTTACCAGTTGAAGATCAAGGTCACGATCGTGGTTTTCCTAAACAACCGTTGTCAGTCTACGGGCATGCGTCACTTCCGTGAATATTCTAATGAATCGACATATCTCACGGCTGCCCAGTCTTCACCAAAGAGTAGCATTCCCACTGGCGCACATGGGCGTTTTCGCATAGCGATCGCTTTTTTTTAAGCCCCTGTTACCATAGCGGTAACTTAAGGACACCCGAATCGGAAGGCGGGACACTGCCCATCACGCCATGTCTCGCAGCCCGGTTCGGTGGCTATCCTTGTCTGCCTAAAGCTAACGTACTCCACTCGGTTCAGGCCGAACTGTGGTTAGAGGCGTACGGGGCGGCTCGCGCGCGCACGCGTCTCCCTGCGGCGGGGTGTGTGTGACAGGCTGCGCGTGAAGGACGAGCGGCGTGACTGCTGTGGGCGAGGAGAAGGCCCAGTAGTGACCCACCCGGGCGCTGTGCGGCAATCGCCGATGCGCACGTTACAAAACTGGCACTGGCGGCCTGGGTGGTCCGCCAAACTACAGGGTTCGCGTGTTTCTACGCGGCGCTCGCCTTTCAATGACGTTTACACAGCTCTCTGCGGTATGCGCCGGGCCTACCCAGTAATTGGGCGCCACATAGGTGGTGGGTATCTTCTTTGCCATCTAGTTCCCCTACCGTTGCACCACGTTAGCCTGGTTTGCGTGCGCGCGTGTGTGTATGCCGCGTACACGCGCGGGCCCCGTACGCGCGAGCTTTACCTTTTTTGACCAGGGCGCAGTCGCAGATAAAAACCGAAGGCACGCGCCCAAAACAGTAGCGCAAGGTGGTGCCGTGAGATCCGTGTTGTTTACTAGCCCTCACAAACTGTGGAGCTCACTGACCTCCCTCTTCAAGGTATTTTTTTTCTTTCTTGCGACGCGTACGGCAAATTTAATCACGTGCCCACTACAACCTTTTCAAAGGGCGTCAAGTTTTCTCAAACGCAACAACCATCAGCGAGAGAAACAAAGTAATCATGATCTCACCTGCATGAAAGAGGTCAATCGAAGGTAAAAAAAATTATAAAGAGGTCAAAGGTCATATATATATATATATATATATATATATATATATATATATATATATATAATATATATATATATATATATATATATATATATATATATATATATATATATATATATATATATATATATATATATATATATATATATATATATATATATATATCAGTGTGTCGAACCGAAAAACATACCGGTTTGGTTACGGTTGTGGTTCAGGCGAAATCATTTCGTTCCGGTTCAGTTCCGGTCGACAAAATCATGTGTACCGAACCGGTTCGCGAGCCGGTTAGGGAGCTTGAACCGGTTCGCAAACCGGTTCGATGGGTTGAATTATCCCTGAAATTAGAAATAAATATTTAGTAGTTTAAAATGAGAGTCAAATCAAAATACAAACAAAAATTCAAAATTCTGCTGTTCCTTAATAAAGGGCAGTGGCGCAATTGCAAAGCAAACTTTAAACAATTACGAGATAGAAAAACAGATGAAGTGGCGACCATTTACCACCTACTTTCTCGCTTGTCCTAGCGACTATTCCTAAAGCCACTGCCAAGAGATATGCCGATGGGATATATTTTCTGCCCTTTCCTTTTCTGCTGAAATCACAATCGTCGCTATGGAATCGCCCATCACGCTAACCTTGATGCCTTAAATTTAGGCCTGCGTACTGGTGCGTTCAAATACCAGCGCTTAATTCAAATGGCGCACATTTTTTATATTTGTAACAAAACAGAAAAATCCTACAACAGGCACATAAATACTACCAATGAATTAGATTATTTGGTCACCCTGAATAATTTGTTAGCTGTTACCTTATCGAATGTATTAGCCACACTTTCGTTAAAAGTAAGCTTTAGTTAACGCTCAGTCACTGCATTATTGCTCTTACCTCTGCAATTCCTTTGGCGATAGCTATACCGGATGTCTGCATTACAATCAGTATGACATCGTACCGCCTGACCCCAGGCCCTCGTTCCGTGTGCTACATTGCAGAATCCTATAACAGATTATGCTGTTACAAAATGAAAGGGAAATTTGACGCGCGGAGCATGAGAAGGGACTTTTTTGTGTAGACGCTCTTTAATTTGTTCACAGCAGTACTCCCCTCCGGAACGAGTAGCAGTAGAAGTAATGTAGCAAGTTGGGCAGTCAGTACAAGTGCACCTTCGAAAAAAAGCAGATCTGAAAGAGACAAAACTGCAGGACGAGCAGAAAAGAGGATCGCTGGGTGAATGGGACAGTGGGAGGTACCGGCCTCCTTTCTGCCCGTGTCATCTGCTTTATTACTGTTTCTGCTTCCAAGACAACGTCGAGGGCGGCAGTTTCTTGTCAAGTGATTAAGTCCGCACCTTAACAGTTTTCTCTGACATATCTGTTGTTATTTGTATCTGTAAAAAACGGATCTTGTCCACTGTTCTGTCTTCAAAAACTGACCACGGAACTCACTTCCTTCGCATTGATGACACGTTTGGTTGTGAAAGGCAGGGCAAAGAAAAGTATAGAGCAATATCTACAGTCTGGTGCTTTTTTTTACTTATTCGGTTTTACTTACTTGTGTAATATTTTAAAATAACGTGATTCGCCTTTTCTTTTTTGTTGTTTTCCTTGTAAACACATTTAAAAAAAACTGGAGCATTTGATCCCCCATGCTATATCTCTGCTCCGAGGCGCAGCTTATGTTGCAGGCCGGCAGACTTATTTTAACCAGCTGGTGACATTAAACGTGGATCAAAATCTCGATACCTGGACGTTCCCGATTTCCATCTACTTCAGAAAAACGGTCGTGGGGAAGGGAGATCGAGGCCACTTGTGGTCAGCAGCAAACGGCTTAGCCACTGAGCAGCTCCTGCGGTCACACTTGTCAAGTATTACCAATTTGCAGGTGTCGCACCTTTTAAACAAATTATGAAATGCAAAACGTTTGCACACATTGGTTGTGGGCTTTCGCTGTTGCGCAGTGGAGCACTCCTGCAGCCTGAATGCTTCAATAAAGTCGCAGCTACGGAGGGCAAAGTCGTTTTATATCCCCAGCAAGCTGCCGAGAAATACATTTCGTTTGGTCAGCTTGCACAACGCTCACGCTTCGAGCAGCAACAGACCATTGCTACATTGATGCTCGTTCATTTCCCCTGTTGTCACATAGAGCGTGATATTCAATTGTCTGGAGGGGAAAGTGCGCGATCGGGTACGAAGTTGATGGTCCGTGAAAGAAAAAAAGGCCTGAATTGCATTGAGTGTGCAATATCAACAACGGAGGGTCGAACCGTTTCGGCATGAACCGGGAAAGGTTATTCCTTTTTTCGGTTCGGTTCGGTTCCGGTTCGACACCCTGATATATATATATATATACTTTTCTTAATTGTCACTTCGTTTCTCCTGTTCTTCTTTTTAACACGAAGGTGTGTGATTACCGGATATAACGATTTCCCCGACGTCATATCCGTCACGGAAATGACGTCAGTACAACGGAACAAGCGGCCTGCAAAGGGTGCACCCCTACACAGTGGGTGTTCTTGCGGGGAAGCAACCTTTAGTACTAAAGAGTACGTTATACTTAAGGTTGTTCGTTTTCGGGTTTTATATTTTAACACGAAAGTTTATTATGCCGGTGTACACCAAGATTTCGCTGACGTCGTATCCGTCATGGAAATGACGCCAGTACACCTTTCCCGAAGCAACCCACCAGCAGGACGTCGCTCTCCAAGCACACCCGCAAGACAACCGCCGACCCGCAAATCATGCTCAGCTTCAGATTTCGCTGCACATTCCACTTCGTGTTTTACCGATTCATATATGACAGAGAAATCAACCAAACGTTTTTGCGTGTACTTGTTTCTAGCAGAACATGTCATGCAGGCTCGGCTCAAGTAGGAGTGTCACTTTAATTGAAAATGAAGGCCAAAGGACAGTTTATGGAGTAGTAGTAAGGACGCGGAATGCAGTGCCGTCAACAGGGAGTGGCAGCTTCCCAGGGATCAGAGTCATCAACCCCAGATTCACTGCCCGTGCCCGTGCTAGGCCATTTCTGATAGACAATAATGCTTCCATATGCACGGCTCAAGCGAACAATGTGTCCGTATCTTCGTCACGGGGACCCCCTCCCCCCTGCCTTCTTACACAGGATGTATATCCTCCGTGGGGGCGTAGTGGACGAATGGGGAACCAGAACTTATTGTTCCCCAGTAAGGATGTTGCAAGTTTCTTGGGAATCCTGCATACGCCTCTAGTATATCTGTGTTCTGACCAAATTCCTTCTAAATGGAAAGTACTAAGCCTGAATTTCATTTTGCGGAATTTGTTTAACTGGCCATTTTTTTTACTACTGAGTCTGGAGCAATGACCATCAGTGTGAATAGGGTGGAGAATAAAACTAAAAAAGAAATCAAATTTCTGTCAGCTTCATTTTATGGCATACCAAGACTGAACAACCTTCTACTGCAGCCTGGTCATGTAAAAATAATTCACGACATTTGTTCTCTATGGATCTTCTCAGTCCCCACTGGTAGAAGGAACAAAATGTAATTCCCGCAATGAAGGCGTTAAATCATCGGCAGTTGTCTTAGCTCCCTGGCCTCCCAAATGTCATGGCCAATTCCGCCTTCTCTTGGGCGTACATTGCAGTTGAGAGAGAGAGAGAGAGAGAGAGAGAGAGAGAGAGAGAGAGAGAGAGAGAGAGAGAGAGAGAGAGAGAGAGAGAGAGAGAGAGAGAGAGAGAGAGAGAGAGAGAGAGAGAGATCAATGTTGTCCGGTTCGGGCTGCAATTCCCCCAGTATGCTCGAAGAAACACTCGATCTGTCAGGCGCAATGTCCTTCCAACGCATTCTCTTGAACTTGAGCTTTCATCCAGTGAATCATGCGCACGAGCGTTCCTGCCATCCCCGTCCGGAGCAGGGACAGGCCGGGCGTCGTACGCAGCCCGACCCGGCTGTCCTTCCGCGTCGGCCAGCCTTGAGAGGCGCCCCGGCGCCGCACATAACGGCTCGCGTTTTGGGAAGTCCGCGGCGGCGGCGGCGCTTTGGCCGTTTCATTATCCCGGAATTTCTTACAGAAAGGGGCCGGGTAATCCCGGACGGCGAGCCTAATGAGCGGCACCACTTAGCCCGTACACGCTCGCCTACACCCATACTTACCTCGGATGTCCTCCCCGAGTTCGCCGCACTATTCAGCGTCAAAACTGCTCCACAGGGGCGAAAAACAAACCCGGGAGACGGATGTGCGCATTTTGCCGCTCCATCACCCCTCTTGGTTTTTGCGTGCTTATTGGTTTTTTTTTATATGGCTAGCCCTTTACTGCACTGTTGCATAGTCGCGCATGAGAACCTGTAGGGAGGATGCGTCGCCGAAAATGCAAAGGAGGATAATTATCTGATCTCCCTTTTTGCTCGTTTATTTCAGTGCGCGCTGAGAGCGTCGATTGCCGCTCGAACAGGACCAGACTGCCGCTTAGTGTGGCTGGCGCGAAACGATGAATGGGTTTCCGTGGCGTAATGTACGCGGAAGAGACTACGGCGGCCGCGGACAAAAGGCGGCCAAGGCGGCGGCAACGGCTCGCCGGCGCACGTGACGGGAAAGAAGTACGCGCCGCGCAGGCAGCCGCCGCCGCCTCCGTGACGTTTCCGACGCGCACGAGAGTGTCACGGTCGCAGGCGCCAGCATGCCTGAGCGCGCGCGTGGTGCCCATTCCTTGGCGGTGACGCACGCTTCCCACACTGCTGGGAGAAGGAGCAAAGGGACTCTCTCGGGAGGACGGAAATCCGCCGCCCGTTGGAACCACGGGGCCCGACTATGTCATCGCTCTTATCCATCTTCGAGTAAGCCGATACACCGAAAGTCCGGCGCTGATCGAAGAGGGCTTGAGCACAAAAAACTGCGTAATTGTTTAGTTGGCGATGGCGCAAAAATTACGCACACCACAGGGCCCTCGCGGCAGGTTAATTGAACGAGGCTATGACATGACGGCAAGGCCTGAGTAGCGCCGTCTTTGTGCCCGCCGTTGACATTCTGAGCACGCAGAAGTTAACAGTGGCAGGTACACACTAAATACGTATTTTGGGGCTGGCTCGGGGTTTGTGTGTGCGATAGGTGTGCGAAGAGGACTTGATTAGTCCTTGATTAGTGCAGAAGTTTGAAGGAATTATGCGATTTCTTTTCGTTAGTGATCCCTTAATTAAGAAGAAAAGTTTGGTGAGGAGACGGACCACAAACCCCAAAATGTAAAAGGTAACGTTTTTCCTGTGAACAAAAATGTCTGTACAAAAAATAGGGCGGGGACAAGATTTGCTAGTTGGTATGGCTGCGTTTTAAGGGGAGAAAGGATCGGGGTATGCAAATTAAACTATGGGCTCACACTTGCTGAGACCCACGGATATTTTGAAAATGAACGGTACTAGCAGGTTGGGCCCGCACCGTTTGTCTGGTCGAGCGCATGCCGATGTTTTGACTGCGAGGCACTCGAGAGAAACTTGTTCTGCCTATTCATTGTCAACGCTTACCTAGCCGGTACGGCATTTATAGATTTGATATAACATTGAAGAATAACTTGTACTATACCAATCATGGCTACCATATGACCTGTCGTACCACCACCGCTGATATTTCCCTTTTTGCTGCGTACTTGAGAGCTTTTTACCCTAAACTTCTCTTTTACCTAAACTACTAACCACGGTTACATTGGCTGAATCTTCCTTCCATGACCTTGGCCTTTCATCGAATACCCTATTCGCATAAGTAACCCATCTCCAAATTGTAATTGTTTCGGCATATAGTCCCACCTACCCCGTGACTTGAGGGGATCGTATTTTCGTATTTAATACATTCAAATTAAGGATTAATACTTAACTGGCTACCTGGTGCCAAACCGTATTATGCCTTTTCTTTTGCTACGACTAATGCTAACCCCGACAGCTTTCGTTACGGACCGCGACCGACAACTAATTACAAGGATCGCATGACCTCGTCGTTTGATGGATAGCGCTTCCGTCTCGAAAAGCTTTGGCACTTCTTGTGCATACGTGCGACTGCTTTACACTTAACTGCTATTAACTGGCACTAATCGACATTATGCATATCTATTGGCTGCACCAATTTTCCACCCCTGGCAGCTGTCATTTCGCACTCAGTTCGGAATGTAACAGCACTATGAGCTTCATATAATACTATTACTAGTGAAAGCTATTATATAATTTTCTCATTGGCTGGGATAAATATTTATTCGCGTCATTTACGAATGTGTAGCCATTTATACGTTCACAGTGATTTCTTCCAGAAATACCAATGCAAGCAACTACGGCCGACCGATCATCGGATCAACAGATCGATGCGAAACCTTAGTGGGTTCGCTCAGGGAGCCCACCATTTAATGAACCATACATACTCAAGGCAGTCCAAGGCCTCCGCAGGGCAAGAGCTTCCCTGAACAAGATCTTTTCTCAGGACGTTTCGTCCCCCCCCTCCCCCCCCCCCCCCCTTACTGTGAGAGGCGCATGCTGTTACGCTAAAAAGTAGCTAGAGTGAATTCCAATATGGCTATGTGGAGATGTTTTATTGCTCACGTAGAGTTAGTGCTTCACCCTCGCAAATAATGCGCCGAACAGCGAGATTCAAAAACCTGACAGATGCTCCGCAGCCGAATTCGTAGTGACTGGTCACGGTGGCGTTCAAATGTTGGCCTGTATTTTCATCGACTGGGACGTTTAACGACCGCTCGGCTTTTTGCTGAATTCCCATTGGTAATTAGCAATAACAGGAATACAAGCCCTCCGGCGCATCTACCTGAATTCTTGGTCTCTGTATATGTACTTGTTCTAAGCAAATATTTTGTGGAGAAGGTCTGGAGCTGAAAGAGCGACTATTTTTAGCCCGAAAACCTTCGAGCTGTTATTAAAAACGCGCGCTTGTTATCCTCAATTTTACCAGCTAGCGAACCCAGCTTATGTTAAAAAAAACTACTGTTCTCGTCCCAAGAAAAACGTGGCAAAGATTTAAAAAGTTATAAGCCTCTCAAACGTGCAATGCATTGTGATAATAAAAATGCACCGGCGAGAGCTAAATCGATGTCACGCCGACATGCCTTCGTTCTCTTTTCGAACGGGATTTAACTGGCTAGTGAACTGGTCTCGAATCAAAGAGCGTGACAAAATGTTCCCAGTAACGTCTCAACTCTCAATATCTTCCCAAAACTTTCGTGATAATCAACGCAAGCATTCCCATGACTTTGACATGCAACTCATGTTCGGGTTAGGTTAAGTTATAACGTAACCCTAACGTGTTTATAACAGAACCCGAACGTAGTTATAACTCGCAGATAAATGTAAGGAACGCGGAATGCGCAACACGCGGGACAGCTACGCGTCGAGAAGTGGCGCCTGGCTGTCGGGCCGCGTACACACAACGCACGCGCATACCTCAACGGCGGAAGCGGCCAGAACCGGCCCCGCGTACTAGTATGCTAAAATCGGCGATGGCCGGCCGAGGGGGAGCGTGAATGCGTAGGCTCTCGGCCAAGGCTGAGCCGGAGGTTGCGCCTGCCACGGCGGCCGCCCACCGGCGGGGCGCCGTCACCGGCGTACTCGCGCGGCAATGAGTCAGAACGACGCGCTCCTTATTCCGGTTATAGCAACGACGCGTCTGCCGTTGCGAATCGCATTTCCATACCAAGTAGCCCCTCTGACTGGCCGTCGCCCCCTGCGATGCATTCGTGAAAAAATCTCGGTCAATGCGTGTCCCCCAAATCGATGTCGTGGCCGCACCGCAGCAACGGCGTCGTTCTGTCGGAAGGTTGCGTCACACCTGCGTGCATGCAGCGCTGCGTGGAAATTCTGAGAAAACTTGTCGATACCATACGGATGTACGAGGCAGCGTCGTACAGTAAAGCGTGGTTACTGGACCACTGGAGTAGACAATAAAATAATCGCGAACAGTAGCAATCCGTAAGAGCTTACTGCTAGGTTCAAACATTAGGTGTGCCTAAAGCAAGGGTAGGTTTCTGCGCCTTAGTTGCAACTGAAATAGGTTTCGACAGCGGGTAATCCTGCGGGCACTACGGCTGGTGTTATTCCGTTGTGCGGGTGCAACCAGCATTGCGAAGTGTTTCTGCGCGTTATACACGCTGTGGTAACTCTGAGAATGAGGCGTTGTTGACCTTAGTGCTACGTCGCAAGTGCGGTTCGGGGTTGCGGCGGCTGGTTTTTTTGTTTTTTTTCATGGCTGCTAGACAAAACAAAACGCTGGCATGTACGAAGTATCGAATAGTATTAAGATGCCTTGGTGGCTTAAATTTATGCGTAATGCGGAACTCCGAAGATACTCATAGCCCAGCTTTCACCATAAAATCCCAGCTCGAATTGTTTTTTTTTTCGCCGTGTCAAAGCTTGCGGCGTTGCTCTCGAAGCTCCTGAGCAAAGAACACAAAAATCGCATACCGACAGCCCCTGGCAGTGACGCAGCCAAGGTTGCCTACACGCGAGCCGATGGAATTTAAATTAGCACGATGCATAGACCAGGCTTGCCTGCGTTCCTATGGTTATACAGGCGTCAGGAATGGTGTCATCGTCAGGCCATCCACAAGCCTTCAAAGCTACGTTCGCTCGGACCCCTTCTTCGTATCTTGATATTAAAAAAAATATACGATCAAGCTACCTCCCTGACCGCGAATGTGCGCTGAGCCGCTGACAGTGGTATTGACAGTTATAAATGTTTCTTTGAATTGACAAGCCACATGGTTTCGGGCACGTTACGTAGCGCCGGAAGTTAGACCGGGCCAACACCACTGTTTCAAAGCAGCCTGTGAAAACCCTTGATATGTTACCGTCCAGATGGCCAGGCGGACAGGATGGGTCGCGGGTTTCTCCCGCTTCAAGAACGTCGCAGTTGCCAAGGCCGAGAGCAAGATTCACATACTCCAAGAAATCGTAATGAGAGAGATACTATGAATGGGCTGTCACATCCGACTGGTGACAACTGCACAAGTTCCTGCTAGGACGAAATGTGCCACTGAATATTAGTTTGCACGGGTGCTATTTCCTAGCGGCGGAGGGTTGAGACCATATTGGGGGGCATTGAGTAAGGTGGTCTTACAGAGCTGAACACAGAGCAGGAATGATGATACATTATCGCGAGGCCTGTAACTGTTGCGACAATAGAGGCAGGGATGCATATGAACCATATGGTTAAAAAAATCAGATTTTCAACCGCGGGCCTGACTTCTTACTCATCTCATTCTATTTTCCCACGTTCATTTTGCGATATATATATATATATATATACATATATATATATATATATATATATATATATATATATATATATATATATATATATATATATATATATATATATATATATATATATATATATATATATATATATATATCAGGGTGTCGAACCGGAACCGAACCGAACCGTAAACCGGAACTGAACCGATATTTTTGCCGGAACTGAACCCGAACCCGAACCGTTATTTTTTGAGCGCGCTGAACCCGAACCGGAACTGAACCGAAAAAAAAAATAACGGTTACCGGTTCATGCCGAAATGGTTCGACCCTCTGTTGTTGATATTGCACAGTAAATGCAATTCAGGCCTTTTTTTCTTTCACGTACCATCAACTTCGTACTTGCTCGGGTACTTTCCCCTCCCGACAATTGAACACTATCACGCTCTATGTAACAACAGGGGAAATGAATTAGCACCATTGTAGCAATGGTCTGTTGCTGCTGGAGGCGCGAGCGTAGTGCAAGCTGACCAAACGAAATGTCATTCTCGGCAGCTTGCAGGGGATATAAAACGACTTTGCCCTTCCCTAGTTGCGACTTCATTGGAGCAATCAGGCTGCAGGAGTGCTCCACTGCGCAACAGCGAAAGCTCACACCCGATGTGTGCAAACTTTTTGCATTTCATAATTTGTTTAAAAGGTCCGACACCTGCAAATTATTAATACTTGACAAGTGTGACCGCAGGAGCTGCTCAGTGGCTAAGCCGTTTGCTAAGCCGTTTGCCCAACTCGCTACATTGCTTCTACTGCGACTCGTTCCGGAGGGGAGTACTGCTGTGGACGAATTAAAGAGCGTCTACCCAAAAAGTCCCATCTCATGCTCCGCGTGACAAATTTCCCTTTCATTTTGTAACCGCATTATCTGTTGTAAGATTCCGCAATGTAGCACACGGAACGATGGTAGGGGTTCAGGCGGTACGATGACATACTGATTGTAATGCACACTTTCGGTATCGCAAAAGGAATTGCAGTGGTCAGAGCAATAATGCAGTGACTGAGCATTAACTAAAGCTTACTTTTAACAAAAGTGTGGCTAACACATTCGATAAGGTGACAGCTAACAAATTATTCAGGGTGACCAAATATTCTAATTCATTGGTAGTATTTATGTGCCTGTTGTAGGATTTTTCTGTTTTGTTACAAATATAAAAAAAAATGTGCGCTATTGGTATTAAGCGCTGGTATTTGAACGCGCCAGTACGCAGGACTAAATTTCAAGCTTCAAGGTTAGCGTGATGGGTGATTGCATAGCGACGATTGCGATTTCAACAAAAAAGGAAAGGACAGAAAATATATCCCACCGTCATATGTCTTGGCGGTGGCTTTATGAATAGTCGCTGGGACAACATAATGTGAGCGAGAAAGAAGGTGGTAAATCGTCGCCACTTCATTTGTTTTTCTAATATCTCGTGATTGTTTAAAGTTTGCTTTGCAATTGCGCCACTGCCCTTGGGGAACAGCAGAATTTTGAATTTTTGTTTGTGTTTTGACTTGACGGTCGTTTTAAACTAGTAAATGTTTTTTTCTAATTTCAGTGATAATTCAACTCGTCGAACCGGTTCGCGAACCGGTTCAAGCTCCCGAACCGGTTTGTGAACCGGTTCGGTACGTGATTTTGTGGAACCGGAACTGAACCGGAACGAAATTATTTCACCCGAACCCGAACCGTAACCGAACCGGTATTTTTTTCGGTTCGACACCCTGATATATATATATATATATATATATATATATATATATATATATATATATATATATATATATATATATATATATAGCGAATCAGAATAGGAAATTAAGGGCTCGTAGAAATAACACAGAAATAAGGGTTGGCAGTCAAGAAAACCTCGGAAAGCAAAGGGGAGGTTGTGATAGGTCATTGAAACAGATAAAAAATTTGGAAAGAAAGAAAGAAAGCGGAGAAAAAATGCCCGCCAGGTGGGATCCGAACCCACGACCTCCAGAATACCGGTCTGGTGCGATATTCTGGATATTCGATATTCGATATATATTCGATATTCTTTGCTGGTTTTCTTGACTGCCAACCCTTATTTCTATATATACTATATATATATATATATATATATATATATATATATATGTGTGTGTGTGTGTGTGTGTGTGTGTGTGTGTGTGTGTGTGTGTGTGTGTGTGTGTGTGTGTGTGTGTGTGTGTGTGTTTGTGTGTGTAGGGAAGGGTGGTTTGTCATTTATTTTTCTTGAAAACTGTATAGTTTTTGAAATGTTTGAAAAGAAAATGCAACGAACCTTTTCCCTCTGGAAACAGGGGTGCACGCGTAGCTTAACCTCAGTGAAAACGAACATGACCAAAATCACAACGCAATGACCGAAATGAAAGCGCAATACCATCGATCGACCAAAACGAAACCCTTCCATTTCGCTGAGTTTTGCCGAAACGCAAATGTTTGGTGCACGTTACACTTGTGTCGCGCGCCCGCGCCAGCTGCGATGGGCGGGCGAGAGCTGTGCCCGAAGAACGTGTGGATAAAGTTGGCTTCACCGCAAAGCGTTTTAGCGTACGCCATCAGCGACGGTGCAACACAGCCAATCAACAATGGCACAGTAAACACTTTACCCCGAGTGGGTACGTGCCATACTTCAATGGCATCACCACCAATATACCACGACCACGGCGACGAGCTCACCGTTCCTCTCCTCGCCGAGGACATGGATCATCATACGGAAACTGAGGGAGCAACGGTCCGCAGAGGCGTGGTTTGATCAGGACACGAAGCGGTCATTGCTGTACGCAATAGACCCAAGCTTACAGTTCCGACTGAATGTGGAGCTGCCCCGAAATGTGATGATGATGATGGTTAGAGTTTTTTGGCGCAAGGCCAGCTGGGGCAAAGAGCGCCAAACAAAAGTATCTAAAATAACATAGTGGCTACTAAAGCCAAAACAATAAAATCAATTAACGGCAATGGTGATGGCTGGTGTATTGGCCGCGAGGCCCACCACTGGAGAGGCCGGCGCTGCGATCGTTTTGACGTCACTTGTAGGATCACCTTCCTATCTTGCTGCGTAGTTGGCTTGCAGCGCGTGACACTTCGCTTAGGAAGCGCGTTCTAAAAGTATTTTCGTGTTAATTTCCTTCGTTTGAAGTTAATTCTCAGTGCGCCAAGCGCAGTTCGGCCTCATGGGGACTTTATAACCGTATCAACTGTGGTAAATTATCCGCAAACACCGTGAGCGTGGTGGTGTATTACGTATGCGACCGAAGCGTAAGCAGCGGCTTGTTCCCCCGATCAACAATGTGGACTACGACGATTGCCGAGTGAAGTTTCTAGATTTCCCTTGTTTGCAAGAAATGTATAAAGCAGAAAATCGTGAAGCACCCGCCGCGGTGGCTCAGTGGCTAAGGCGTTGCGCTACTGAGCACGAGGTCGCGGGTTCGATTCCCGGCCGCGGCGGCCGCTTTTCTGATGGAGGCGAAAAGCAAAAACGCCCGTGTGTACGAGATTTCGGCGCACGATAAAGATCCCCAGGTGGTCAAAATTAATCCGGAGCCCTCCACTACGGCGCGCCTCATCGCCTGCGTTGCGTCGGCGCGTTAAACCCCCACAATCAATCAATCAATCAATCAAAATCGTGAAGCGTTAACTGCTCGCAGAAGCACACGCACCCGCCGTGCCTGCCCGCACGGCCGACGGTGCGGCTCGAAGGCGACGCAGGTCGCGGCAGCAACAACTTGTCGCCGCTTTTTAAAATCACACAAGTCGTGGAAAATAAGTTCAGGATTGGTGAAAGTGGATGTTAGTGTGATGGAAAATTCTGACAGGTAGTGTCATCAGCTGTGGTTTTCAAAGCAATGCTCAAATATCTGCCGCGATCGCCGGCCTCCGTGGCGCCAGCCCGTTCACGCACAGTGCGGCGAGCGGTCGAAGGATGGCTATGCTTGCGCGCAAGAATCGGCCGAGGCCGTGCAGGTATCTTGATCGTCGATCGCTTCAACGGAAATCACCGCGGTTACAGAGTTCCCAGCGCGGTGAAACGTTCTGTTACGGACGGTCACTCGCAACTCTAACGGCGATGAAATATCTGCTGCGACGCCAAGCCTAAAGTTCCCAACATCCGATTACGTGCATCCGAAGCCGGCTGCGAGCTGTTGGGGAAGGCCCTTCCGTCGCGCACGCGCGTGTTGCATTTGGGTTCCTCTAGCTCCTTGGGGGCCCCCAACGCTCGGTTCTCCTATTCTAAATCTCCCATTACCCAAAATCATTAACGACGTGTTTCGCCTCGTACGCAGCCTCGCCTTCTGTAAGCAGTCGTGTTTCAAAATTGATGCTTGAGAAAGGCCGGCTCACTGTAGACATACAAAACACGCTACAGTTATAAATGACCACGCCGAGCACCTAATGAAAACTAAATATAGCCTTGTAAAAACCCGCTCGAAGGTGTTAAAAACTCGCGTTCATACCGTTCATACATTGCGGACAAGTTGTCGCCAAAAGTAAACATCACCCGTGCAGGGTACAGGCTACGGCAGTGATCGTTAATCAAATCAGGGCATGACTATAAAAACATCGTAGGGGAAATAGGAACTGATTAAGCCAAACTGCAGACCATATCAATACTTTTAATGTGCGGCGAAGCAATCTGATCACCGTTCTCACGTAGTCATTCATTTACCAGGCAATACGAGCAGTTCGCGCGGTGAGATCATAAGTGAGCGACGCGTTTCCGTCGCTATTACAAGGTGTTTCCTTGCACACACATATCCCGTCACAAGTATTTCATAACGAATTTACAGCGCACTTTTCTCGGCATCAGCTGCATCGTCCTTGGCGTTAGCTGGCTGCGTATGTAAGAGCAGTGGGTCGCGATGGTAGCAACTAAACGCGGCGGTATCGCCGGGAACAAGCGAGTCGCTGATTGCTGGCCTGGATTATTTGGTTTACAGACAACTTTTTTGGTAATTTGCATCAAATCCACACGGAGGGGGCGAGACGGTGGCCACAACAAGAAAACACGCTTCCGCATACGCACGGGAAATGTGTTGTAGCAGACGACAACACGATTCGGCGTCCTACAAGTGACGTCACTCGTAGGTGGCGCCACGGTATGTCCTCGAGGCCAATAGGGCCAGATTTGATTATGCGTGATAGGAAATGAGGTTTAAAAAATTCACATCTGACAAGTACTCAAACACACGTTTAACGGAAAACATGGAATCGTCACCCAGAAACAGAGATGGATGTAGGGGAATATGTTGTCTATAGAGTTCTCTGAAGTGTTTGTGTCGTGTTGTGTGAAGTGCCTTGCATGTGATTAGTATGTGCACTACGGATAGGGCCTCTCCGCACCTGCCGCACTGGGGTCTAGAAGATCCAATCAGCAGATACGAGTGCGTCGCATGGGTGTGCCCTATCCGCAGCCTACCCAAGGCGACTTCCGTGTGTCTGTTGTGTGAGTCAGATGTGTACCGTCCCAAGTGTGGCTTTATTACATGTAGTTTGTTGTCTGTCTGTTCGTCCCAGTGTCTTTGCCATGTTCTGCGCAGGTGTTGTCTTATGTGTGGCTTGAGGTCTGTGTAGGGTATTGTTGTAATGTCTACGGTGTTCCTGAGTGCAGCAGCAGCGGCCCTCTCGTCTGCCAACTCGTTCCCAGTGATCCCAGCGTGTCCTGGGAATCAGCAGAGGAGCAGCTGATGCTTCTGTGCATACACAGACATGATAGTGTTAAATACAAGATTAACTATGTGGTTTTTGGGGGGTGTATGCGATGACAGTGCGCGAACAACACTCAAGGAATCTGTTTAAATGATAGACTTCGGAATTTGATTTTCAAGTAAGTGTCGTACAATCAGTAAAATTCCATATGCTTCTGCTGAAAAAATTGTTGTGTGGACGCTCATGGTTCTGGCTGCACTGAAGTTCGGACCATGAGCAGCGCAGGAGACCATAGTCGAGGTTTTAGACGCGTCACTGTAAAATTCTGCAAGTGGGTATTTAAACTGCAGAGACAGAAAGTGCTGCAGTATTGCAGCTCGCGGTACCCGATTTTTGTCAAGTTTCATAAAAGAAAGGTCGGAGGACACAGGACGAACTTTCCAAGGAGGTAAAATGTCTGAAAAGGATGATCTGTACACATCTAAAAACGAAGCGCTCAGATCCGAGGCTCGCTCTCTCACTCTAAGTGAAAAGGGCAGAGGAACGGATGGGCGATTTACAAAAAGCACAGATGTGGATGTGTCGTTAAAGATAGGATAAAAAGGATGGTTATTCAGCGATGAAATTTTAAAAGCATAAAGTAAGTCCATGTACGTCCGTTGGTTCTCAAGGCTCCACTTATTACACTCGGCATACAGACTCTCGACAGGGCTAGTGCGAAAAGCACCCGACGCAAGCCGCAGCCCCAAGTGTAGCACTGGGTCAAGCATTCTCAACGCTATTTTAGTCGCGGACCCATATACCACACTGCCATAGTCTAAACGAGACCCAACCAAAGCAGTATAGAGCCGTAGTAGGAGTTCTTTGTCGGAACCATACGATTGATGGGAAAGAACCTTAAGTATATTCATTGTTTTCAGACATTTATGTAAGTTCCTTGATGTGTGGAATGAATGTGAGTTTCTGGTCAAACACAACACCTAAGAACTTGTGCTCCTTGTTCACAGGAAGCGACACGCCATTCAGAGTAATGTCTGGGTCCGGATGGACCCCGCGCTTCCTGGAGAACACAACGCAGGAGCTTTTTGCAGGATTCAATTTAAACCCATTCTTGTCTGCCCAGCCGGCAAGCTTCTTGACACCAAGCTGGACTTGACGTTCGCATAGTGACATATTACATGATTTAAAAGATATTTGCACGTCGGCTACATACATAGAATAAGAGATTGTTGGTGGCAGTGCCTTTCCAAGAGAGTTCATCTTTACGATAAAGAGAGTGCAACTCAACACGCCACCTTGCGGCACGCCATTTTCTTGGACGTGAACCTTTGAAAGTGCACAACCAACTCTTACTCTGAACGTTCTCTCCGACAAATAACTAACAAGGGTGTTCAACATATTACCCGAAACACCGAATGACCTGAGGTCACTAAGGATCCCATAACGCCAAGCGGTGTCGTAGGCCTTCTCGAGGTCGAAAAAGACCGTTAAGCAGTACTGCTTATGCACGAAGGCATCCTTGATGTATGAGTCAAGTGCAACCAGTTGATCGTTCGTCGATCGCCCCACCCTAAAGCCTGCCTGGCAGCTCTCGAGAAGACCATTGTACTCGAGGAAGTACACGAGCCTGCGATTGATCATCTTCTCGAAGAGCTTGCACAGGCAGCTCGTCAGGGCTATTGGACGGAAACTTGAGGGGGACGACGGGTCCTTTCCCTCCTTCAAGAAAGCCACTTTAATGGCCTCCCTCCAAGAGTGTGGAATGTGCCCCGAAAGCCATATTTTATTATATAGATGTAGAAGTGCTTCAAGTGTGTCTGCGTGTAGGTGTTGTATCATTGTGTATGTAATGTTGTCTGTGCCTGGAGCTGAGGGTTTACACGTGCTCAGAGCAGCCCTCAGCTCATGTAGTGAAAACACGGAGTTGTAAGAAGTCTGTGATTTGTTGTTGTCGTGTAGGGACTTCTTTTCACAAGAGGCTTTATACTTCAGGAAAGTGTTCGTGTAGTGTGCTGAACTGGACACGTGTTGGAAGTGTTGTGCGAGTGTGTCAGCCTGGTCTTCCAGTGTGTCCCCTGTTGTACTGACCAGGGGCAGGCTGTGTGTCTGTTGTCCTTTGAGTTTGCGTATACGTGTCCATACCTTACGTGTGTCTGTGTACGAGTTTATAGATGTTATGAATGAGCGCCAACTATCTCTTTTTGCCTCACGGCGCACACGTTTTCCGAATGCCTTGGCCCGTTTGAACAAGAGGAGGTTTCCCGACGTGGGGTACCGACGGAGGATACCCCGCGCCTTGTTCTGGGCCTCTCGCGCCCGCCTACAGTCCTCATTCCACCACGGCCTCCGCTGGTTGCGCGGGGCACCAGAGGCGTGGGGAATGGACTTTTCGGCGGCGTCGAGGATGTGCGCCGTGAGGAGTTGTGCGGCTTCATCTACGTGTAGCTGTCCTATGGATGAGTGGTGTAGTTTCGATGTCTCTGTAAATGTGTTCCAGTTAGCTCGTGCTTCATTGAACCTATTATGGGACGATGAACTGCTTGGGCCTTTACCTATATATGTAAGTGAGGTGGGGAAGTGGTCACTGCCTAATGGGTCAGTTCCCACACCCCACTCGAGAAGAGGAAAGAGAACTGCGGTGCCAATAGCCAAGTCAAGACATGAGTATGTGTTGTGTCCTATGTTATGATATGTAGGCTGTTTATTGTTGAAAAGGCATGCTCCAGAGGATGTTAAAAACTTCTCTATCAGTCGACCTCGGGCATCTGTGCGAGAAGAGCCCCAAAGAGAATTGTGTGCATTGAAGTCGCCAGTTAAGATGTACGGTTCAGGAAGCTGGTCAACCAGCGCCTCGAAGTCAGCGCTCAAAAGTGTAACATCAGGAGGAATGTATATGGAGCATACCGTTATCAACCTATTAAACATTATTAAGCGTATTGCTACAGCCTCAAGGACGGTATTCAAGGTGACAGGGTGGCATGCTAAGGATTTTCGGGCGATTATGGCCACACCGCCAGAAGAGTGCGTGCAGCCATCCCGGTCTTTCCTGTATACGAGGTAACTATTCAAGAAATTTGTATGTTTAGAATTCAAATGTGTTTCCTGAACACACATTACACTTGGCTGATTGGCATGCAGAATCTCATACACGTCGTCAAGATTACTCAGAAGGCCTCTGCAGTTCCATTGAATAATATTTTCTCTTCCCGTTATTTAGTGTGAGAGCTACACTCTTAGTCGCGTCCCGGATAGCGTCCTATTTATATGCGGTGGGCAGCCTCAATACCGTGATATAAGAGGCCCTGACAGACTTCTTTTCCGTGACAAAACCTCAGGTGTTTACAGCACGCTTATATGCTGCACCAACGACCCGTGTCACGGCTATATACTAGCGGACAGCCTGACGCCAGAAAATAAATAAAAAGAGAGGGGCAATCGTGAAGCTCCGAGCGATATGTGTGGCTTGCGGCGCATGCGCGTATTCCCCCTCACACAATGACCCGCAACGTTCTTTTGCGGCGGCCGACGACACGCGCCCGACGACGCGGCGAAAGCCGAAAAACATTAAAAAAAAAACTTGCGCGCACATGCGCAGTAGGAATGGAAAAAAGTTCGCGCGTGGCAGTTGTGGTCCGGTGATTTGTCTTTAGCGTGCGTGCGCAGTATGGAGTAATTTCAGCGCGGAGCAAGTTGGGGTCCCGCGCTTTGACACATGCTCTGTATAGTTCATACTCAGTTCCGAGCGCTCACACTTTCTTGACCACGTTCGCTTCCGCTGACATCAAATGTGTGCACCGAAATCAGTGTAACAGGGGAAGCAACTGCAGTTGTACACTGGCCACCGGGAACGCAAGCCAAGCAGCGGCGCCATGTCAATCCGGCTGGTGTGTGTATTACGGGCATAGCCCGGTTGAACACGAGCGGATAGGTAAGTCCCTGGATTTCTTTTTTTTTTCGAGGGGTGGGGGAGCGCAGACTGTAAGAATTTGTGTTTGCAGACAATGTAGCAAGGACCGCGAAATTATGCCTTTTGCGTCGTCGTAAGAAGCCCGCGCCAGAACTGTTCTCCGAAAGCCGGGATCGTACGGTAAATTTGACGTGCTTATAGAGAGGATTCGGTTTCCCAGTGCGGCGGCCGTTTTGGGATCCAGGAGAAAAAAAATTCCCGCGCCTTCCCGCGAGGGGAACACGAGTAAATGCAGAGCATTGGGGCCTCAGTACTGGTTGAAGGCAGTGTTGCTTCCATCGCTTCTTCCGTGATGCTGGAGTAGCAGACACGAGTAAACGTGGGAGCGAGCGTCAACCAAGGAAGGAAGGAGCAACGCAGTGACTGAAGCACGAGCGACCGCTAGCGGCTTTATATTTGCAGCGCGCGCAGTAGAGGGAGAGCGGTACGGGGGGGGAGAGTGCGCATGCGCAAGCAACGCGCGCTCTTCTACGCCCCACCGCGCTGCTATCACGCACCTGTTACGCCGAGACACGGCCGGACTGGAGGAGCGGCGAGCACGCACTTTCATATGAAAGTGCGCGCCCGCCGCTCCTCCAGCCTGGCCGTTGCCGATACCGCGACGGAGCGTTCCGGGGGTGACGAGCGAACGGGCTGACTACGACGCATGCGCGCACCTGCTGCGGACGCGGAGCTGTGGACTCCGTCCGACGCAGGAAGAGGCGAGGCTAAGAAATGCTCTGCATTTAAAACGAAAACGCTTGCACATGTGGGGTACTTCCGTTGCCGTGATGAGTATACCGTGGTGCCATAAAGAATTTGCATTTTTACACGCGTCCCATTGTCAAGGTCAAGCCACATAAAACCCAGTTTGAATTTTGTATTTTTCAATATTCTATGGCCACTGCTTGCCATTTTCGGTAAGAGTAGCAAAAAGTTAGTTATAACGTTTTATCGTAACTAGGTTTTCGCGTCGTCGTTTCGGCTAGTGAATTTTCTGGCACGTTGAGTAGTCTGGATCCTGTGGCGATTTGGAAAGTTTCTTACGGTGCGTTTAAATGGTAAAGTTTTCACATGAAGCAACATTCATGAGTAACACCAGCCCCCATCTTGTTGTGTTCGGCGCGGCTGTCGTCTGTCTAAGAGTGTCAACTCGCGGTTTCCAGAAACATGATGCATTGGCAGCGCAAACGCGGCGCGGCGCCGGCGTGGAGGTTGCTCATAGCGGTGGCTTCTAATGTTGTTACTCAGCCTCCTGTAAAGGCGTTATACAGGAGGCTATGGTTACAGATGCGTTGGCTGTTGGTCGGTGCGCGCAGTTTACCTATGCTTTAGCAAAAGATATTGCTAGCAGTTTCATTCGATCTTTCATAAAATGTTTTGCGCCATACTATTGGTGGAAATTGTTTCATAAAAAGAAACTAGGGCACATTACCCTCCGCGTGTAACAGCGAACAGGGTTTTTTTACGACGTCTAATTGACGTGCCGGCGTCAAATAAAATTATGCCAAAGTTTTCTCGCACGCCTTTGCACTGAAAAAGCGCACGGCCTTCCTATGTATATGAAGAAAACGTCCTTTTGGGGAGCTTTTGAATATAAAGCAGTAAGAAAGAAATAATTGCCTAAACTACAGCGATGCACTTGCCTGATTTATGATATTTTCACATATCTGCTAAGGTGTTGGTGATACTTCTGCTGCGCCCCTAAAGGCTATACTGTTTTACCGCCGATAAATAACGCCACAATTTTGTACCTGGTCACTTTTTCAACTGCCGTTTCTTTTCTTCACGCAGTGCCAACACAACAGAATGCTACCCGTAACTCGAGGTTTTTGAAATGTTTACAACGCTGTTTCCATTACAGTGCGACGAAATCCCAGAAGCAGCAGCTCCCGGGCCAAAGATTGCTGGGGGGGATTCTACAAAGGCCTTCTACATCATCGGAAGTGGTGTATTTCTACCCTTTCCTCTTCCCTTTCTCTCCCTGCGATACATATGTGGTGCAGGCTGGGAACCTCTTTTCCTTTCACAGTCACCTCACCTCACCTGGACCATAATTGAAGCCCGGAGAAAGTACTTTTTCTTTGTTTAGTAATATATTACATTAGGACATGAGGTATACCCGTCAGCTTTAGGCCAAACATTGGGCTTTATACAGTCAGCAGCCTGCAAAAAAGATGAGTTTCCTTCCTGTTCAGCAAGCTGCTGAAAATTCCATAAATGAAAAAAAAATAATTTTATCTTGACAGGTCTTTATTTGGCTCTTCCACAAAAGAATATTTTCATTTGTGTGTTCCATGAGGGCAATCTGCTAATATTTGTATTTGTTATTTCAGTATAAGTATTTCGTGTTCGTATTTGTATTTTTGATATCAAATAAAAAGAAAACATTGTTCCTTCGACATGGTGTCATTCATGTCATTTTAATCTCACACTTGTGCATGCTCACACTTGTGCATGCTCATGAATTCGAGAATGACAAAATACTTAAAATTTACATACCCAACTCAGCTCTCTGTTCATGTCCCAAGCTCGTATGAGTAGACTATCACTTCAATATCCGGATAGGTTCAAGGTATACAGATATTTGCTTTACAGCTTTGCTTGTAACATGGCATTATAAATATAGCGAGTTTTTTTTTTAATTCGTGGTATGTGCATTGAGGCCTGATAGATCAGGTGGCAAAACACTGAGATTATAAAGGTAAAACCTCATTGCATAACAACTGAGGTCATGAACGTGTTCCAGAAGTGCACAAATCACGAATGTGTTTGTGCAATTGCAGCCATTGTAACCCATTTATTGGTGGCATTGTTTTATACGGTCTAAACTTCAGATGCACAAGTGTGCGTTCATTACCAAGTGCAATGGTTTTGGTGAACGGCCTTGAAAATGTTGAAAATGCTTAACCACGACCTTGCGCTTCCGCGTACAATAATATAACTCGTTAATAACGGAAGCGCGAGTTAAATGAGGCCACTTAAAAAAAATTGCAGAAATTAAGAGAATTGTCTACTAATGCTCAGCATTCTTATGGCGCTTCTCTTGAGTGTGAGTCTTTTAGAGCCAAATTTCTTGATTTTTCCAAATCCTGTCCGTCCAATTATCTCCATTTACACGGTTATAACGATCACAGGTGTTACTTGCGCCAAATCTGCATTTTTTGTAAATGAAGGGCGTTACACGGCTCACCATTTTCCGTATTTTTTATATTTTTCTTGGTTTTTCGTTTTTCAAAATTATGTTCGGCCAATTCTCTCGATCTACGCTATGATAACGATTACAAGTGGAATTTCCGCAAAATCTGCATTATTGTGGAAATGCAGGGTGTTATACTGTTCGCCAGTTTCCGTCATTTTTTTATATTTTTTTATTTTTTGGTTTCTCAAAATTTGGTTCGACCAATGATCTTTACGATATTATAACGATTAAAGGTGGAACTTCCGCGAAAACTGCTTTTTTTTTTTTTAAATGCAGGGGGTTACAAGTTACACGGCCGAGCGCCGATCCGGTCTGCGCGAGAAAACGCTAAGATATTCTTTGTGTGCTCGCGATCACCAATTCTTCAGGCGACGCAGTAATTCTGCTGGCGTCGCGACACAATGTTATATAGAATGAGTAATTTATTATTGGTTCATTACATTACCACAGACCTAATTTACTACCGCCCCCTATTACAAAAATAAAGGTGAAGGCATGTAACCGCACCATCAGAAGAGCTACGACGAGCAGAAAAAATTCAATACACCATTTCATGCTTGGTATACTTGCCACTCGTGACCAGACAGCTCTTATGTTCAGCACGACAGTGTGCCTTACGTGCTAGTTATTTGCATGCAATGTCATAGGAGGCACTTTCCGCCAATGGCCAAGAATACTTTTGGTAACAAGGCAGAAGAACTGTTATCAATTCCGTTTGCATCGATGGAATAAATCACCGCATGGCGCATCATACTGTTGAAACGGGCACACAGCATGACAAAAGGTTTCCGCTGGTAACAATGTACTTAAAGCCCTCCAAACCGTAGTATTATGCCTCTTTGGTAGAGTGATTCGAAAACGGTGGTCTAAAGAAAGTCACTCGCAGCGGAATGTTTTATTTAAGACTCCTGCTTGACGCGCAACAGCATGCAGAATACTTATAAGCCCATGTTTGCACTCCCCAGCAACCCGTGGGTCGTGGCGCAGTGGTTATGATGCCCGCCTCTTCATGTGTTGTAGTAGACCCAGGTTCGAGTCTCCGTAGGGTTGTGTGTATGTGCCTATGTACACTTTGTGTGTCTCGTATGATGTAACATGTGTTAGAGCATTCGTCACGAGATGCTGACGTTGAACTGGCAATGCGAGCAAAAAAAAACGGATGAACTTAATTCTGGCCGAGTGGCTGGTTTTTTCTTTTTTTTTTTGGTGGAAAGCAACAAGGCCGCTTATTTGAGGGGCCGTATGATTTGGGGGCCGCTTCGTAAGCGGGAATAGATTAGCATAACGGGCCGCGTAGAAAAATTACGGCCAGTGGCCTGCCGAACACACGGCCCGGTGTTTAGGTGGCCCGCTGGTTAGGCGGCCCTCAATACGGCCGCTTAAACGCCGGGCCACGTGTTCGGTGGGCCGCATGTTTGGAGGGCCGCTTGCGCGCGAGGCCGCCTGAACCGCCGCTTTATAAGCGGCTTTAAAATGACGCGGCGGCCCGCCTGCATGCGGGTCGTATAACCAGGAATTGACTAAGAGTGTACGGAGTGTACATGTTTAGTGTCGTCTTTCGGGGCTGTGACTCTTGGATTAGGCTTTCTGGGCCTTTCTGTAGGCTTGGACGTCGGAGGACGATCCTTGCGCTGCGTCGCAGGCAAGAATGGCACGACGTCCATCTCGTCGTCCGATGTCCTGGGTGTGCCCGTCGAACCGGGCCCCCCGGACTTGGCCCCCCTTCGAGGGCCCTTCGTTTGACCAGCCACCGCCGCAGGTATCGGAGGCACCAGAAGTGGCACGGGCGGTGCGGTGGCGGTGGGAGCCGATGCGGGGCCCGTGGTGTCCATGGCACCCTCCAACGCACTGGACGATGGGGAGGCAGGGACGGGAGCGGCACCGGTCCCGACGGAAGAGGTTGCCACCACAACCGCTGCTGCCTCAGCAAGCGGCGTGGTGGCGGGTTGGGCTGCCAGAGGCAACCCAGGGGGGGGGGGGGGGGGAGGGACCAGGTCAGACTCACTGAACTGGGTCCCTGTGGAAACCAGACGCCGCTCCGCCCCCCGGCGAGCTGCGTCGGCGTACCTCCCCAGAGGGAAAGAGGTGAACCTCTTCCGCGCCTCTGGGAAGGTGATGTTTTCTGTTACCTTGAGATTGATCATTTTCTTTTCTATTTGGAACTTTTCGCATTTCCTGGAGTAGGCCGCATGTGGGCCCCTGCAGTTTGCACAAGTGAGGATGTCAGAATTACAGTTGTCGGTGGGGTGGTCCTGCGCGGCGCATTTCGCACACGTTGTTTTGCCGCGGCAAGAGGCTGTACTGTGCCCGAACCGCTGGCACTTGAAGCAACGGCGCGGGTTCGGAATGTAAGGACGAATGGAGCATCGAACGAAGCCTGCGTTGATATGTTCAGGAAGTGAGGAATGGTTAAAGGTCAGGATAATATGTTTCGTGGGGATTATGTTATCATCCCTGCGCATCGTGATGCGGCGCACAGCTGTGACGCCCTGATCCTTTAAGCCTTCAAGCAGGTCGGCATCTGTTTCCGTAAGAAGATCTGCCTCAGAGATCACACCCTGGGAGCTGTTGAAGCTCCGGTGGGGTGTGACCCTGATGTCCAGATCATGGATGCGGGTTTGTTCAAGAAGAGTGCGGGCTTGTTGTTCAGCATGGAGTTCTATAAGGATTTCTCCCGTCCTAAGCTTTTTAGCTTGATACTTTCCACCTATTCTGTTTTGCAGGAATTTCGAAACCAGGAATACAGACAGGGAAGCGACAGGTCTTGCTGAGTCAGCTGACTCTATCACAAGGAAACGAGCATAGTTATTCGCAGTTGTTGAAAAGACAGTTGTTGGAAGAGGTGGGAATGATACTTCGGTGCGGCCCCTTTTCAGGAACCGATCACGTTTGGGGGGGGGGGGGTTGAAAATGCCATATAGCATAGTATAAAAGCAGGGAGACGGGGGACTATCTTCTTTGACCTTACCCTGGTTGTCAAAGAGGTCCCGGAGCTCCCTGCCTGGTGAACAGACAGGGAGCCCATCCGCCGGAGCTTGACCTGGGCTCCGACGGCCACCGTTCGTGGTTTCTAACCCTTCACCTATAAACACATCGCCACGGTTGGATCCAGCTTATGTTTGGGGGCTCGGGGCCCGCGGTATCGCCAGTACCGTCACCAAGATTGCTCAAGGTGCCCCGTGCGGGGCCCCGAAATGTGGAAACTCTGTTCCATCGTATGCGATCGGGCGTTGCCTATACATATTCCTTTCTGTTCAAAATTAGCTGTGCAAACTCACCACCTTGCGCATGCGGAGCGCCCGAGGAAGTTGTTTCCCACGTGATGTTAGACTCCTGGCAAAGACGCGTACTCTACAACAAACTGCCATTAGATAACCGTCGTGTGATGTGTTTAGCATCTTTACTAGGACCATGGCCTGATGCGGGTCTTCAAAATAAGGTTGTTCGTACCTTGAATGTGTTTTTTACCTCAACGGGAATAACGTCAAAGTATTAGGTGGCGACATTAGCTTTTTACCGTGAATACGTGAACCCAGGAGGACATTTTATAGACAACTACTAGTACTCACGAAAATTATCGTGAACAGCTGATTTGTATAGCCGGGTCTATGACCCTTTATTGGTGAAGTGGAGTAGCCGGGCGCACATTCGCTCCCAACCTCTACAATCAATGAACCAGTTAAACTACCACCACCACCACCACCATCATACTCATCATCCTCCTCACCATCATCATCCTCGTCATCGTCGTCGTCGTAATTAAAGCACGTGGACAAAGTTGGCTTTGCCGCAATGCATTTCCGCGTACGCCACCACCAACGATGCAAGTCATACAAGCTTCACTTGAATAAAAAGAAATTGTAGAAAAACAACGGGGTGAGACCCAAACTCATGACCTTCAGAATATTGGTCTGACGCCATACCAACTAGGCTACCGGGGAGGCTGTGCGCTCGTCCACTTCCTTGGGTATTTATGTAAACTTAATTGTTTTCTATGCTTGTGCGTGATGGTCAGTGCCACTCCGACAATTCGGGATGAAGGGATAAGCGTGTGAAGGTGGGGTGTTTCCCAGGTCAAACGATGCAGACGGTGATGACTGCAGCGAAGGGGCACCTGGCCTTGTCTAGTAAAGCTAGAAACCTTGTGGTGATTGCCGCGGGGCTTAACGATTTTCTAAAGGGAGAGGAGGGTAAACTTGGCCAGGAGATAGCTAAGGGGGTAAAGGACCTGCGGGCGACGGCCCGAAATGTGCGCATTGCAGTCTGCACCGTGCCGGAGGTGATGAAGCAGGGTGTGCACACCGAACAGGTAGTACTCGCTGCTAACAGCGAGATCGTGAGGTGCGGCAGGGAACTTGGGCTTGAAGTGATAGACGTGAACAGGGTAGTGGGCAGCATCGGACATAGGCAAGCTTTTCAGTGGGACGGGATTCACTTCAGCCCCAGGCTAGGAAACGAGGTGGGGTGGCGCTTAGGTGGGAGAGCGGTAGCTTTTTTAGGGGGCCTCGCGCAGCTAAGGAAGGCAAACTAGGAGACAAAGGGAAAGCAAGAGACACATGCACACTCAACGCTGGGAGACAGCCAGGCCTAGAGCTAAACGGAGAACCTACGGACGTAACTGAGAGCGTTGACAGAAGCCATTTAAGTGGAAACAATGGAGCAAACAATTCTGTAAAAGACAAAAACAGACCCCGTAAGCAGAAAGGGAAAAACAAATGTAATAAATATTTAATCAGCTACATAAATATGCAGGGAGGCAGAAAGCCAGATAAGTGGGTGGAAATTCAAAAGCAACTTGAACGGGAAGGAATAGACGTGTACGCTTTAGCCGAGACTCACCTCCGGGACCTAGAAGCCCCACCTATCATAGACAATTATGTCTGGGAAGGTTGCAACATGACCACAGGAATGAAGAAAGGGGGAGGTGTAGGCATACTCATTAAACAGGGGCCGACTGGCAGAGAGTGCGTGAAAGTTGTAAAGAGCATCTATGGGTTAGAGGCACCATAGAGGGGAAAAATACATGGTTAGGAGTGGTGCATCTGTGAACCGGAAGTAGTGCTAGTGAGGAAAATGAGGAAATGGTAAACTGTTTGAGAAGAGATATAAACGAGTTCAAAGATTCGGGCGAAATAATCATAGTTGGAGATATGAATGCCCATATAGAAGTTTTGCATGGATACACAGACCACAACGGTTCTCTAGTGATAGATCTATGCCAGGAAAACCAGCTTGTAATAGTAAATACGGAAAGCAAGTGTGACGGACAAATAACGTGGGAAAGCGGTAACAGGCAGTCCAGCATAGACTACAGTTTAGTATCCGAGACAGTATACGGAAGGCTGCGGGAAATGAGGATAGATGAAAATGGAACAGACAGCTTAGGAAGCGACCACAAGCGGTTTAGCTTGCACTTTGGAGGCGCAACCCGGACAAATGCAGAAATAGGTACAATAGGAGGAAATAATTTGAATAATGAGCAGTTAAAGATCATCGCTGATAGATTGGAAGATGAAATCAATAAATACCCAGGCAAAAATTGGGATTACGACGAAATGATTGCGTTCATAAAGGGTAAGATTAATGAAGCAAAGGAACGAAACCGATGGAAAGGGAAGAGAAAGCCGAGAAGCTGGTGGAATAAGGAAAGATCAAGCAGAAAAGCGAACAATGGATGGCAGAAATACGGAAGAAGGACAAAAGCGCATCCAAGAAGTTTTGGAACCATGTAAAATCCCTAAGCTCAAAAAAACGATAACCATCAAAAATTCCTGATTGATGAGGAGGGGGAACATTTAGAAGGAGAGCACGCGTTGGCGCATATTCATCGAGTGATTAGTGAGAAGTTTAGAATAATAGTGGTAGGGAAACCTGCACCGATAACATCAGCGCCACAAAAGACTGCGGAAAGGGAAATAAGTTTGAGCAACCTTGATTGGAAAAAAGCAGAGCAAAAGATTTCCCCCCAGACAGCAGTGGGCCCGGACGGAATACCAATGCAACTGATAAACCTACTTGGACCTAAAAGTAAGGAATTGTTTATGAGGGCAATAGATAAGGTAATAGAAACCAAACAAGTACCAGAGGACTGGTTAGAAAGTAGGATGAATTTAATATATAAAGGCAGAGGAGACAAAGCCAGTATTGATTCATACAGACCACTCACAGTAACGTCAGTGGTGTATAGATTCGTAATGCAGGCGATAAAATCAGAAATTCAAGCATGGATGGAAGAAAATTAAATACTTGGGGAACTGCAGAATGGATTTAGACAAGACAGGCGACTGGATGACAATCTGTTCGTGATAACGCAACGCATTGAAATTGCGAAAGCACAGAATAGACCACTATGGATTACGTTCTTGAACATTAAAGGGTCATATGACAACGTAAACAGAGAACGGCTGTGGAGAATGTTGAAACTCCAGGGATTAGATGACGAGTTAGTACAGTTCCTTATAGCAATCTATAAAGACAATAGAGTGCACCTTACTTGGGAAGGACAGAAATGCGCCCAGCAGGTCAACATCCATCGGGGACTGAAACAGGGATGCCCTTTGAGCCCAATACTGTTCATGCTTTACATGGCAGGGTTAGAAAAGAAACTGGAAGAAAGTCAAGTAGGGTTTAGCCTAACCCATATGCTGCAAGGCGAAGTGGTACAACAGCATATGTTATACGCAGACGACATTGTTCTTTTAGCTGATAACCAAACCGATATGGAGCGGCTAATAAATATTTGCGGCCAGGAAGCCACTGACCTCGGGTTAAATTTCGGTGCAGAAAAATCAGGAATAATGGTTTTCAATGACGCTACCACCGACGTAGTGTCTTTCCAGCAAGGCGAATTACCTAGAGTGAAGGAATATAAATATGTGGGAGTGTGGATAAACGAAGGGGATAACTACTTAAGTACTCACGAGGAGCAACTTAAGGGTAAGGGAAAGCGAAACGCAGCTATAATGAAGCATAGAGCTCTGAGGGGGTATAACAAATATGAAGTAGTAAGAGGAATGTGGAAAGGAGCAATGGTTCCGGGTCTCACGTTTGCGAATGCTGTACTCTGCTTAAAATCAGACGTTCTATCAGGCCTTGAAGTAAACCAGAGAACGGTACGACGTTTGGCCTTAGGCGCGCATGGAAAAACAACTAACGAAGCAGTTCAGGGAGATATGGGCTGGGCGTCGTTTGAAGTTAGAGAAGCTCAGAGTAAAATATGATTTGAGATGAGGTTGAGGGCAATGGATCAACGAAGGTGGGCAGCTAAGGTTTTTAGGTACCTATACTTGAAAAGCGTGGACACGCAGTGGTTAAGAAAGACTAGAAGGCTAACGATGAAATACGGAAAGAACAGTGGGGAATCCAAAACAGCCAAGGTAACCAAAAAAGAGGCAAGGCAGATGGAAACGAATAAATGGAGGGAAAAAATGGAAGCTAAAACGTCGTTAGAGATGTACAGGGCTGAGAAGATGAACATCAGAAAGGAAAATTTCTACGATAATTCCCTGGACAGTGCTTTGCTTTTTGAGTCTAGAGCAGGTTGGCTGCGAACTAAGTGCTTAGTGGGGAAGTATTCACAAAATGATGGGGTATGCGTGGTCTGCGGAAAAGAAACAGAAACTATGCGGCACATAGTGTTAGAATGTGAAGGTATCCATCTAAATCCACATGAAGGGAATATTGGGCTTTCAGAAGCCCTAGGATTTAAGGGTATCAGAGAGGAAGTTAACTTCAAGGCTGTCGAGGGGACGAAAAGAAGATTCGAATGCTGGTGGACGAAAAGCAGGGAGGGGAATATTGCCTAGGACAGTTACCACTTGTAACAGGGAAAAGAAAGTATTTCGGGCCTAATAAGCTTTAGTGCCTGCCCTAAGCAGCGCTAGTTTTAAACCAAGAGTGTAAAACATGGTTATATTAGTCCTTTTTGGTAAGATGACATGTCATCACCCCGCTTCAAAGGGGAAACCAATAGGAATCATCATCATAATCATCATCGAAGGGGACCTTCTTTTAACCCCAGGGCTGTGACTCGCGCGTCTACGACGTGTCGAGAGCGGTAAAACAGCGTTGAATTCTAAAGCTACCTATGGCGCCAAGAATGCCAGAACAGAGACCCTCGCTATGCGTGTAGCTAATCAGAACTGAAAATGAGGGGCTCGTTGGATGAAGACAGAAATAAAATCCAGCAGTCAAGAACGCCAAGGAAGGCAAATAGGAAGGAATTCATCCCTTTTTCATGCTGCAGTACGTTTAATTTTTAAATAAAAGAAAGAGATGGGAGAAAAACATGCTCCCCGGGTGGGATCCAAACCTGAAGGTAGTGGGTTCGGGTCCCAACATAATTTGGCTTCTATATCTGCTCCATTTCGTTCCTTCGTTCTGCTTATGAGCACGTTGAACTTGAGGCGTTTTTTTTCCCCTTCAAAATGAGCCACATACACCTAACGCGACTTTGAGAAAAAGCGGAAGATTGTTACCGGACCTAAGTGCAACGCTGTCAAAGCTATTAAATAACATTTTTTACCTGTCAGCTAGGGGAATTTTATGGCCACAAGTAATTAAGAATTATGGGATGACTTTGAGCAATATAGGATGAAGAAGTCCGGATTTAGCTCGTACTGAATTGAAACATTCAAGTTGATGCGGCATTCTTAAGAAAACTTTATTGCAATTGACTTTCAAGAATGATAGAGTTTCCGTGGAAGAGGCATAAAACATATGCAACAGGGCTTAAAGAACAGCAGAACTATGCATAAAGAGCCGGTGAGTGCCTTGGCAGCATTAGCAGCTCTTTTCAAATTTTCTCGTAAAGTAATATTCTTGGGCACGCCTGAAGACACTCGCGAAGCAAGCAAGCTCTTCAGTGCCTTGACATGAATATCCAAAACGCTTTTTCCTATTCACCTTAATGAAGCGGCTCGTATCCACAGAGCGGGGGGGATTTACCATGCCTTGTATGCGGCGGTTAATTTGTTAAGTACCTTACCGGTAAATATGGGAGCAATAATAAAAATAATAATAGCTACATTTACTTCGTAGGGGCGGGGGAGACGTGATGAAACGATTGTTTCACATCTGTCGGTTGCCTATCGTTCACTTCTCCTTCTGTTCACTTTGTCTTCGACGTCTGCAGGACAGATCGTCCGCCGATTTCTTATTAATTGCTGTCTGAATTTAGGATAAGCGAGATCCCAAAAGCAAAAAAAAAATTCTAAAAACACCCACGAAATAGTTCGAACAGTGACGCCAAAAACGAAGTTCCATTCGGCAAATGGATTTGGCTCGTTTTGATCCGTGCCACAGCAGTATCTGGCTCATTTTCAGTACGAACTATGACCTGCGTACACGTTTGCGGGGCGTTATCTCACCTAGGTTCTTGTCACCTCTTTTCTAGGGGAAAGTTGCCGAGTTTTTATTGTCAGTGCAGTTTTACCCGACTTAGTTTCGGTTTGGGGATATGGCTCTAATAAAAAAAAGAGCGCCTCACTTGTTGTCATAATAGAACATGGTGTATTCCTAACTCGAAGAAAGCGTGTGCCCTTTGTAGGCGCAGAATCATGGGCGGGGCCCCGATCCGGCTGCTGATGCGGCACTGACGATTGCATCATGAGTACCAGTAGTACGTTGGTTAGAATGACGCACCATTGCCGATAGAGCGTGGGATTAGGAGCCGAATTATTATCCCTGCCTTCGAAACGGCCGGCGACGTGTCACCAGCTTTTCCAATCGATGAGAAGGGGACGTAGGAATTCACTCCTCATCCTAGCGAGTACTCGGATGCAGCGCTGCAGCTCCCTAACAAAGAGGAGCGTCACGATGACTGCCCTTCGTGGTGCGCGTACCTATATTAGCATGAAATGCTGCAATGCGATTAGGAAGATGCCGCTCCTCGCACTACTTTTTCGATGACTGGGATGAAACAATGCCACTGCATCTCACCGCCTCGCCACAAAAGACATCCCCCTTCCCCCCGAAATTCCGCTTAATACATCAATTATAGCGTCGCAGTCTTATTGCTATATGCGCGCAAAAGCCTTGGTCATTTTTACACTTTTGTTTTATGTGCTCTGATTACGAATTATCCAGGTCATTAAAATTCAATGAGAAAAAAACAAAGAACGGATTTGCATGTCTGCGTCGCCTCTGGTCCAGAACGAAGACGGGTCGTAGACTCCATTCTTAATCCCAGCCGCTCTTCTGTTAAACTCCCTACGTGCATTGTTGTGTTTTATTTCTCCTCAGTGATAGGACGTGAAGTTAGGTAGGAAAAAAATCCGTGCCCCCCCCCCCCTCCCACTATGTGGGGAAGAATGACCAGCGAAGTTGGGCGCCGTGCAAGGAGTGCACGAAACAAAATACCTTTGTTTGTATTCTGCGATTGAGCACACTTCCAAGCTAATTAGCTGCATGAAACTTGCAAGGACTACAGTTTTACTCTAGGGGAGAAACATCGGGCTGGCCATTTACCTCCCGGATCGTAGGAATCTTACTGTGTGTGCAACACACCAACCCAAGCCGCCCGACCACGGAGACAGCAGTCAGGGCGGCCGTGAGACGTACACGTTGAAATCTCCCCCAAGCAAAACGGGTATGTGAACGGTGAGCGCGTGAAGCCTGCCTGCGCGTGCATGTCTCCCCCCTCCCCCCTTCCAAATGCAGGCATGAAAATGGCAGAAGGGAGATAAACTCCGCGCGTGGCGAGCAGTATACACGACTCGGGAAGGAGGCGGCGGCGAATGGGAGCAGTATAGAGTTGGGCTGTAACCTACCCTCTCCGTAGATGGCCATGCTTCACTTCGAACACACAATGTGGGAAAGCCTCCTTACAAAACCCAAGCTTACATCGATCTTCCTAAAGTTGGCTCCGCCTCTAAGCACAAATGCAGTGCCTGGAAGACAATCTTCTTCAGGGGCAATATAAGACATTATATATCACTATATAGAGGCCCTAAGACCTTTCTTCATTTTTTATGAACTTTTCTATACGCTGAAATGAAGTCCCCGAGTTTTCGTTTAACACGCTGAGTTTTGGTTCCACACGGGTGCGAGAGCTAGGGGGATTAGAAATATACAGCTTGTTGTTGTTGAAAATGCTTATTGAGAAAAGAGGGGGAGGAAATTGGGTCAAAAAGTGGAGCAATGGTTGGCCATCCTATTGCGATAGGCCGCGGACCGTGGCTCCCACTGCTCAGCACCCGCTCCCGATGCTCAGTCGAGGGGGAGAGAGGGGGGAAGGGCGATTTGCTGGACATGTCCAAACTGATTGGCTGGTGGTGTTGGGAGGGTTGCAGTATGGGCAGTTAAATGGGTTGAAGGTGAAGAAAACGTGTACAGCTTCACTGTAAAGAAAAGTTGCGGAAACTCTCAGGTTGGAATGGTTGAATAAATCCTTAAACCGCTTCGATACATGACTAGCTCCTTTGAAGTCGGCTTCGCTACTACGCAGGAGTGCTTCTTTGCTGGAAAGACTTTTTTCTGTAGCAATTTAACTGGTAGTATATGAAAAAAAAATTAAAGCAGTTCCACTCAACGTGAAAGCTTTCGGAAGTGCAGACCAATGATTCGCCAGAGAGGCTGTGGCGCCGCTCACGCTCTTCGCCACCCTGTCTCACTCCTCTTTTGATGAACTACATGAAGGTTTGTCCAATGCGATTCAAATTTCCCGCCTTCGAAGTGCTAGCGCGCCCTCTGCCTGGAACAGCACGAGCGAGAGTTCTGTTAGTTACATTTGTGCTTGCTTTTATTTCACACGTGCCGGAAACTTACTGCGCAGTTTTGAACGCGTGTCTTCCGCGGCCACTTTTTTCGCTTACTATCGTAGAAACCAACCCAGCGAGAGTTCCTAAATAAATGAACGCGGCGACTGCAGGTTAACTACACAGATTTTGCTTCAAAAGTACCTGCAGTTTTTTTCCTCTATGTAATGGGGAGTTGTATGACAAGCTCCAGCAGTTCAGTAGTTTCTAATGGCTATGACAACATAAACCGATTGTTTTTCGCAGCTTTACGCCATTGCGCCGTGTTGCTCCGTTTGGGTCCCTTATGTCATTTGATATGTGGTTTATAATAAATTCTCTTTACCCCCCCCCCCCCCTTATGTCGTTTGAATACAAAAGTGTGCGGAGGGTATGCGCCCGCTGCGGCCAGACCGATCACCAAGTTAGCGCCTGCAAGACCCCCTGGTGCACCCGCTGCTCGGAGTACGGCCACGATGACGGCCACGAAGCTCTTGTACGGCCACGAAGCTCTTGAAAGTACAAGTGACTTTCCCGAGCTGCCCCGGGCCTCCTTGGGCCAGCCTGCCAAGGAGTCAAGCGAAGGTGCTGATCTGGGCGTCACCCCTGCCGACAGCCAAGAGATGGAATTGGAGAGCTGCCTGTCGCCTTCGGAGGAAGAGCTTGCACCTGCGGCAGAAGCCACGTCATCGCCATCGGCCGATACCTCCCTCTTCACGAGCCTCAGCTCTTCTGGGAGCAGTGACCCCGCGGAGCATGCTCAGCACGAGCCAGGGCGTGCACTGGTGAAAAGCATCGCTCTCCCTGGTTCCTCGAGCGGCTCGCGCAGCCGCCGGAAGGAACAAAGCAAAACCGGCCCGAGCGGCAAGGCAGCGGTTGGCCGTTCTAGTCTCGCCTCTAAGTCGCCTGTAGCCGGTCACAGTACGGCCAGTACCAGTGCTGCCCCGACGCCCAAGGTTACGGACTCCCGTCTCGTCAATCCTGTCAGCCAGGTCGCCGATCTGCAGACTTCCCCATCTCTCCTGGAGCGGCTCGAGGCGTGCACCAAGCAAAGTCAGCCTTCTTCAGCAGACCCGATCAACCAGGTGCACGACTTGCTACCCCCCGACCCTCTCCACCGAATCGCCTAGATGCGTCCAAGCGGGCGTTGCCGTCGTCGTCAGCGGACACCGATGATGCCGACGACAACAAAAAAATTACGCCCACCTCCCCTCGCGGGAACCCTGGTGTGATGCGACGCTGAGGGGGGTTCAAGCGCAAGCGGAGAGCAACCGTCGACCGAAAGGCCGCCGGAGAGCGGCACACCGGTTATATGCGCAGCGCGCCCGAAGGAGAGGAGACCGCGGAGAGAGAGAGTACTGCACATGCGCAGCACCGCGCGCAGCGCTGCCCACCGGCGGAGTGAGAGCGCGCTGGGCCGCACACGCTCTCACCTGGGCCCGCGCCGGCGCCAGTGCGTCTGCCGCGGCTATGACGCAACACAATCCAACACAATCCACTTTAATCCAATCCAATCCAATCCAAATCCAATCCAATCCAACCCAAGTCAAGCCAACCCAAGCCAATCGAATCCAATCCAATGCCCCTCGCGAGAGAGTGTTCGCTATCGGAGAGGAGAACGGGAGAGTGGCTGCGGACAACAACGGAAACACGCGGACAACAACGGACGCACGCGGACAACAACGGACGCACGCAGGAAGGACAGGGCCGCCGACAATAGATGCTCTGAGCGTCGCATCTAAAATTACGCCCACCTCCCCTCGCGAGAACCCTGGTGTGATGCGACGCTGAGGGGGGTTCAAGCGCAAGCGGAGAGCAACCGTCGACCGAAAGGCCCCCGGAGAGCGGCACACCGGTTATATGCGCAGCGCTCCCGAAGGAGAGGAGACCGCGGAGAGAGAGAGAGTACTGCACATGCGCAGCACCGCGCGCAGCGCCGCCCACCGGCGGAGTGAGAGCGCGCTAAGCCACACACGCTCAGCTGGGCACGCGCCGGCGCCAGTGCGTCTGCCGCGGCTATGACGCAACACAATCCAACACAATCCACTTTAATCCAATCCAATCCAAATCCAATCCAATCCAATCGATGCCAATCCAAGTCAAGCCAAGCCAAGCCAATCGAATCCAATCCAATGCCCCTCGCTAGGGTGGCTAGAATGGGAAGGTGTGATCATAGAGTTTCTTAGTAAGTATACTAGAGAGAGAGAGAGAGAGAGAGAAACTAATGAACTGCGCCTCGTAAGCCATGTCGTCATGGCGGTTCATGGGAATACATCCTTTTTGGCTTGGGCTTGGCATGACAACTGGATTCTTAAGCGGTTATTTGGATTTGCTTTCTTCACTATGCATTCACAAGTTTACGAGCTACAAGGAAGCCGAAATCCTCCCGTTTCTGTGGTAGCCGTGTTCAGAGAAACAGTAGGCAATGCGTGATCGCACCTGACGTTGCTCATGCCGCAGTCGAAGGACGTATGACTGAGCGGGTAATATGCCGCCGCGAAATTTGTAGCCGACGAAAAGAAGAAACAAAACGTACTTCGACGAAGACAAGATACGGCAGATACGGGCGCTTGTATGCGTCCTATCTTGTCATCGTCCACGACTATTTAACGCCACGTTTTCATTTTTCTTGTTAAACTAGCTGGCGGTCGCGGTGCACCGGTTCACCACGAAGGCAAAGTTTTCATAGGCACGCGCAAAAAACTTCGAAACTCTTCAAACAACTGATTTTTTGAAATAATGGTAAAATTCATAAAATCACAGTCTCTAATGAGTTACCCCCCAAATAATAACATTGTTTGTAACTAATTGGCCTGCGGAATAGCAGGCACAACCGTTCCGGCAAAAATACGCTTTACTTCTTTTTTTCTTAGTTTTAAAACAGCCTGTTTTTATTTTCCACTTACATAATTGAACACTATTTTTCTTGTTTTTGTGGCACTTTGTTTAAATTTGCGGTCACTAAAACGTTTCAATCCAAGCCAATGATGAAACTAAGGTGAGCGCGATGTATAATGGCGGCCCATGACGACACAGACGACCTTGATGTGAGCCGCATAGACGCTAGCGCCAGATTCCTCTCTAGTGTATACTGTAAGAAACTCTATGGGTGTGATGACCCGGGCGCCTTTCCCGCAGAGCGGGTGTTCCCCCGTCGCGTGCCTGCGCTAGGGCAAAACAGAGTGCTGTCGTCAGGGGCGCCGTCAGCGTTTCCGCGGGGGAAAACCAGTCCAGCGGCCAGCCTCTGTATCAGCGCCTGGGCGCGGACTAGTCGCTGATTGATTGTAGGGTTTAACGCGCCGACGCAACGAAGGCGATGAGGCGCGCCGTAGTGGAGGGCTCCGGATTAATTTTGACCACCTGGGGATCTTTAACGTGCGCCGAAATCTCGTACACACGGGCGTTTTCGCGTTTCGCTTCCATCAGAAAAGCGGCCGCGGCGTCCGGGAATCGAACCCGCGACCTTGTGCTCAGCAGCGCCACGCCTTAGCCACTGAGCCAACGCGGCGGGTAGGACTAGTCGCTGTGTGTTTTGCTGCAGATTATTGCATGTTTCGTGTATGACTGCACTGCTGTGCGGTGGCGAATATGCCTTCCCCTTCAAAGAAAAAACTCAGAGATGGTGCTTCGTGCTAGGGTGCGATTTCGGATACCAACCTTGTTCCGAAAAAGTGTCCCTCTTTCGTGCACCCGCGTGTCAAGACCTGATTTTGAAGTGGTAGCGTGCTATTCCGAAGGCCGACAAGACAATTCAGGACAATTGGGCTGTTTGCGCAAAGTACTTAGACGCGACATGAGTAGTTCTAGCATGTCATACAGTTAAAACCCGATCTAACGCAGTCACCGAAAACCGCGTATTTCCTTAAATTGGGAACTTCGTAAAATTGGGACTGTCATTTTACAAGCAGTTGATATCATTAATTCCATGTCTAAAGGGAGTCGCATCCCAGCAGCTACCATGAGATTGAATTGTGGCGGCTACGGCACTCGCTCGACGATAATTAGGCGATGCACTAAAAGTGCACTGTGAAAATAATGAGCCAGCTGGGGCTGGCCTCGAAGTCATCGCACCCCAGCAGTCACGCGAAACACAGCGCTTTTTGTTGTACCACCCCCCGCTGAGCCGCGGACCGTTCTTGGCTCTCATATCCTTGAACCACGTAAACAGGGCTTCCTCCAGTTTCTCGTGCAGGATATATGTGTCCTTGAGGTTATTTTTCTTCGACGCAATTCCAGAAGAATTGGCATGGATGATGGCGTCATTTCCCTTCAAGATTGCGGGAAGCGTGCTGGCCAGGACGCCATGCACCACGAAATTGTTGAGTAATTTATCACGTAAAGTTCCGTGAAAACAAATGCCTCTTTTTTATGACGTGGCGCAGTCATCTTCGTGGTGTTCTATCCGAACACATTCGAAATTTCTCATTATTAGATCTATGTCTGTTGCTCGAAATTCTTCGTTAAATCGGGAGGTGGCGGGGAATCTATTTCGTTAGTTCGAGTTCGTAAAAGCATTAATCAGAATTTGTTCGTTAGATCGAGTTTTGAATGTACTATTTTACCGCGACTAAATCTAGTACGTGGTACAACTACAAACAATGCAGCTCCACAGCTGAAGCAGAAGCGCTTATTGTGTGCTACTGATATTGTTCATTTTTATTTGCATTTTGATTACAAAACAAACGAGAGCAAAGGCAAAAAAAAAAGGCTTGCGTAACGTGAAAGAAGCAGCAGAACTGAACTGCAGTCTGCTCCACGCAATAACGTTTGCTCGGCTAGGAACATGTTGCATCTTTTTGTTTGGTTTTCGAACTACATTGGGAATGAAATGACTCCAGGGCGTTGCATTATAACGTATGCCACAATTTCATGTTGATTTGGCTGGTGTAAAGAAGTTATCTACTTTCGTACGTAATTACGCCCACCACCATCACCAACAGCAACAAAAAAAAATACGAGTGGCAAGAATAAACATGCCGCGTGATCCTAGCAATTAATATAGCTCACATCGAAGAAAAAAAAACAATGTTTCACATAAACCCTGTAAAAAGCCCTGTAGCGGCTTTAATGTGGCATTTCTAAAACGCCTGCTTGCTTTCTGGCAGCTTAAAACTCAGATGTATTTAGCCGTGTCGCAAACCCCATGTTAGCGGTAGCGCAACACAAGCCTTGCCTTGTCTAAGGAACTGCGGTATTAGCTACAATTTCCAAAGCTCAGTAGAGTCCCCGTCGGGTTGTGGCAGAGACGCGTAGCACGGAAAACGGCTAAAACGGCCGTGCGAGCTGACGGCGCCCCTGACGACAGCGCCGCCGCGCGGCATTCACGCGAACGGGGGCCAGCTTTTCCTGGCCGGTCATCACACCTTCCCATTTTAGCCACCCTACCCTCGCGAGAGAGTGTTTGCTATCGGAGAGGAGAGCGGGAAAGTGGCTGCGGACAACAACGGACGCACGCAGGAAGGACAGGGCCGCCGACAAGAGATGCTCTGAGCGGCGCATCTAAAAACTGTGCGTCGAAGTCGACGTGCCGTCCGACGATAGTGAGTTTTGAGGATGGGAGGGTTAACGTGGTTTGTGCATTTATCACCTTATGGTAGTGCGTTTTCTTAAATGTCCAGGGCTTTCGGGACTTGGACAAACAGAGGGAGGTGATGCACTATGCTCGGGCGCAGCACATTGACCTTCTCTTTTTGTGCTGAGTGCAATTTTCGTACTCCACGCGACGTTCTTTCGTTTCGCGAGCGCTTTTGTGTCCAAGCTTTTTTCACCCTGTCTGACAGGATGGCTCCGGGCGTAGGCGTTGTATTTCTGCGTGAGAGCTTGCGCCGCAAGGCTCATTGTACTTATGGGATCGGAGGGCGCGTGCTCGCAGTTGATTTTTTCTTGCTTGCTCGTCGCGTCCGAGCTGTTATAGTGTACGGACCCGCGCAGCACTCTGACTCTTCCTCTTTTTTCGCATCCCTCGACGCATTCATGCTCGAACCTTACCCAACATTTTTGGTGGGTGCTTTTAATTGTGTAACCGACCCTCAGCATGATGTACGGGGACGTGGGCAAGGTAGACCCTATAGCGGTGCCCGGGAGTTAAAGGACCTGATCGGTCAATTCCATCTTTCCGATGCGTGGGCGCAGCTCCACGGTAGACAGGTATGTAGCTACTTGGGAAAGGGGACTATCTGGCAGTCGGATAGATAATTTCTTTTTCCCACCCGAGTTGAGCTGCTACTTGGAATGCTGTGCCGTCCTCTCCTTCCCAACTGGGGCTCGTCGAGTGTCCGATCACCGGCCCGTGTTAGCGACGCTTAACCTTGGCAACTGTGCACCACGCCACCAGATGGGGCGAATGGACGAGCTTCTGCTAACCGACAGGGACAGTTCAGCAGCACTTAATGCTTCGTTGACTGCTCTATGCGAGTTCGGTTCTCTGCCTTGGGATATGTTGAAGGACCACTGGCGCGTGCTTTTAGTAAAGGAGGGTTGTGCGCGGAAGGCGCGCATCACGGCCGCGCTGGCCGCGCTGAACGACACGTTGTGGAGGCTTCGCATCGTACAGAGAGGGGGCACCTTAACCTACTAAAGGTACGCTACGAGTCCCTCTTACGGCAATCATCGCAAGCGGCGAGCCGTGAGCAGACCTTGGGCAGGCCCGTCTCGGACCCCTCTGTACTACGGCATATTAGAGCGGGCTCTCTTGACGAGGGTGGACTAGCTACTGTTCCAGAGGTTACACTCGCTGACGGGTGGGTTAGCACCAGGGCTGAAGATATAGCCGAGGTCTTCGTGGGAGATTTTGCACCCTTTTCTCGACCGAGAACGCGTCGTGGGATGCAGAGGATTTTGAGGACAAGCTTAGTGCGTTTTGTGGGGTGCTGCCGTGTGTACCAGATCACCTTGTTGTTTCGCTGTGGGCTCCCGTGGATGCTGACGAGCTCGGCGAGTGTGTTAAAAAATTGAATGGTGCGTCGGCGCCTGGGCCTGACGGGATTCCTGCTGGGTTTTACAAGAGGTTTTCCCGGCCATTTAGGGTGCGCTCCTCGACATGGTGAACGGCTTTTTTCTCCATGGAGTAAGGCCAGAATCGTTCCGTGAGAGTCGCGTAATCTTGATCACGAAGTCAGGCGGACATCCCACGCAGCCCCAGGCGTATCGACCAATCACACTCCCCAACACTGACTACAAGATCGTAGCATCCATTTTGGCTAGACGCACCAGTGCCGTTTTACCCGAGATTATCAGCCAAGCGCAAACGTGCAGCGTGCCAGGTCACACGATTTTCTCGTCCCTGGCATTGACGCGTGATTTATTCAGCTATGCGACGAAGATTGGCACCTCTGGCTGCTTCATCTCCCTAGATCAAGCGAAAGCCTTCGACAGAGTGGAACATCGATACCTGGCAGGCGTTTTGCGTCAATACGGCTTTCCGGCCGACTTTGTCACAATGCTTCTGCTGCTGTACTCGAACGTGAGCGTTAGACTCCTTGTCAACGGACTATTAAGTAGTCCGTTCTCCGTCACATGTGGGATAAGGCAGGGATGCCCCTTGTCGCCTCTGCTCTTTGTCATTTGTCTAGACCCGCTGCTCCGCCGTATCGATGCAAATACCGCCATCCGCGGCTTCCCGTTGCCAGGCATAGGCCAAGTCAAGGTGTCTGACGATGTGTCCCTGTTCATTCGGGACGAGGACAGCTACCAAGCGTTTATGCGGCTATTTTATGAGTACGGTGAGCTGTCTGGAGCTCGACCGAACAGGGGCAAAAGTATGGCGGTGCGCTTCGGCACATTTGTATCTAGCCTGGCGGGCGACGTAGAATGGGTTACGGGTGTTCGAGTACTTGGTGTGGTTTTCCATTCCTCGGGTGAAGTGGCGCGTAGTACGTGGAAGCGCCTCCTCGAGACAGCGGAGCAGCGTCTTGCGGTTGCGTCAAAGTTCAGACTTTCCCTCGCAGAGCTCAGCTACATAATTAAGTCGTCCGTCTCGGCGGCGCTTTTTTATGGAGCACACGTAGCGAAACCGCCGCGTCATTTCACCCGTCAGCTCACCACGAAGTTTGGGTCGTTCTTTTGGGTGGGCAAGACAGAAACAGTGTCGCGTGCACTGTTGAGACTGCCCAAGTCAATGGGTGGTTTTAGTCTGCCTTGCTTGCAAACCATGTGTAGCGTGCTGGCCGTACGCGCAGTGTTCGACCTTGTGGACTCAACTGAGTACCCAGGGAGGGCGCTGCTGCAGTACTTTATGGGAACTTACCGCTCAATGTTTTATGACGAACACATTGCCGGTCCGTCTGCTGAGCAGTCACCGCCATTCTATGCCTATGTTGTCAAAACACTGAGAAACGTCCAGTCTAGCTTGCCAAGCCTAAATTTTAGGGAAAGTACAGCAAGCGAATTGTGCGAAAAATTGGCAATAAACCAATTAGATAATCAGCAGACAGCAAGATCACGCGGTGTCAGTTGGCATCAGCTGACTTCGACGGAGCTTCCTTCTGATGTTAGGGATTTCGGATGGTTGCGTGGCTGGCAAGTGCTTCCGACGTGTGACCGTCTGGCGAGATTCGGCATTGTGCGTTCCTCATGGTGCCCGCACTGCGAGCACACTGAAACATTGGAACATGCCTTGTTTCAGTGTCGTGTAGCGGTAACGTTTTGGACTGTGCTAAGCAGGTTGTTTGGTCTTACACTTAGAATAAGCACACGTTCAAATGACACGTTGGTGAACTTCCTGATGTGTGCTGGTGCATTTGTATTATGGCGAAATCGTGGTGCCGCGTATCTTCGCGCCCGACCGGGCGATGTTTCCACTGCTGTGGCGTGTGCGGTCAATCCTTATGAATGACTTAGACAATGAGTTGGCAATTCTAGGCGAAGAAGCCTTCCTGTTACGCTGGGTCCACGCGTTTCATAGTGGTCAAGAATAACATCCTGAGCATCACTATTGTGCCGTATTGACTTTCAACGAGTGTCTGAACTCTTTCTTTGAACACATGTGAACTTTTTGTGCATTGATTTCAGAGTAACTTAATTGTTTCACCACCGTAGACAATTGTTGTGAAAAGTGTAGGCTTCCCGGAGTACTTGGAAACTGATTAGATTTTTTTTCTGTTTTTCGGGCAGCGCTGTTACCACTAGTCGCTGCGAGCTGACATGTGGTTTTATAATAAATTCTCTTCTCGGCTACTGTGCCTGATTGCGGCGGTGGCTAGACATCGTGACAGCGAACGAGCTTCACGATTCTTCACTGAATATGAAGGATCGACGGCCTTTTGTTAAGACCTCCATAAACCCCCAAAGAGCGCTTTACACCGGGCCCCTTGAGATTCGGCTTCAGCACTATACCAAATGCATCGTTTGGAAGACGCTTTTGCGGAGGCAATATGAGAAGTATGATGGCCCAAAGGCACTTTATTACAGGGTGTCGAACCGGTATTTTTTCGGGTTCGGTTCGGGTTCTGTTCCGGAGCACCATTCCGTTCCGGTTCGAACCAGTTCGAACCGGTTCAAACGGGTTCAAACGGGTTCGGGAGAAGAAGGCATGAGTTTTTTGCGTTTTTTTGTGCGCTCGGTTTTCATTTCTCTGTGACGTCGGCATAAAAATGAAGTCACAATGTAGGTTTGTTTGTGGAAATGTTTTTCTTTGGCCAACGTAAAGGGATGCTAAACACCTTTGTCAACTTTTTTTCAAAATCTTGAATGCTTGCAGAATGTAGACAACCAACACATCCTGTATTTATGTTACGAGGTCACGAAGTACGTCAGCCAAAAATTACTGCTCTATGCCCATTAGAGAACTTAGAAACTTGCTCAAAATATTTATCTCTTCTTCCGAGTCTCGGAGTTCTTCGACCGCTGGAATTACGTCATTACAGGGGTGTAGCGGCTACTGCCGGTATTCCTAAATTACAGCAAAGAACGCGCTTGATAGCCAATTTAAAAAGAAGGTCGCAAAATCAAAGCAGAGACGAAGGCGTATCCGCTGCGACGTGGAAATCACGCAGTGCCGCCCCATGCTGGCAATGGCTATAGATTTCTCAGCGCTTCCATAAGTGACGTAAAGAGTGAAAACGTTTATAGACAGCGTTGAAGAGTCCTGTTAACTGTACAATCCACTGCAAATTGTTTTCTATGGTAGGTCATCGATTACAACACTAACTGAAACAAAATAAAGGGTTCGCTGAGACACTTAAGGCTGCATATGTGTGTGCAGGTGAAATCAGTAGTCTTTATGGCCGCAGGTCTATTTTTATTTATTTGCATTCACCCATTTGTAGAACTTATTTTAACTTTATTCTTGGCTCAGAAACCCGCAGTTTCATATGCAGTAGTTTTTTTGAGGAAATAAAAATATGGCTGACAACTACGATACTCGCTAATGCGAAATTTGAGTGCGGCGAGAACTGCAGCTTCCTCGGCGACGGCGCATAGCTGCTTCGTCTCAGGAAGCATATCCCGTCATCAGCGAACGCACGACTGCGCACGCTATACTCTGTCGTTATCCCGTTGCGCGTCGCCACCGGCGAGCATGTCTCTTCCCCTCACACTTTCGGCGTACTTTCATCCTCCGCTTTAATGATTATTCTACCTTCGGTGGCCTTTTCGTTCTCTCAGTTACAACGAGGGCGACGCTAAGGGAGTACGCGAAACCACAGGAGCGGGCGCTTAAAAGCTGCGCTCTAAAATGTGGCTCTACTGAGCCGTCGCTGTACCGCCTTGGGATCCACTCCCCTCGCCGACGAGTGACGGGCCGCACCTCATTTCAAAATGATGTATCCTTGCCTCAGTCTTCTGGAAGGCAAGCTTGTAGCCTCCTGATCAGTTGGCAGTACCCCAGTGCCTCCGACTCCTCCTCCTCCTCATCTTCCTTGGTGTGGCATTCTCGCCAGAACCTTCTGGCAATGTACAGCCTCCCTGCAGGATGCCCATTGCCCCGCCCGTCCACTAAGCAGACGACCCGTCCGTGCACCATCGTTTTTTGGTACCCTCGAGTGTCTCCGTGGAGCGGCTTCGCGCCCTTCCACCCCCCCCCCCCCCCCCCACTAGCCCACGGGCCACCCCTCGTCTCCAAATCCCCCAACCCCACCGGAATCTCCTGGCTGGCCGGCAGGCAGGCAGACAGGTATTTTACTGGCAAGCGGGAAGCCTCCTTTTGGGCAGGAAACTTATCTGGGTAGCAGAGAGCCTGTGCGCCCGCTGTCTATTTTGCTAACATCAGATGTCGACGCATGCACGCGCGCACGCGCACGTATTTTCGCACGGCGAGAGAAAAAAATTTCACATTTAACAAAAATTGGTTGGTCTGTTACACTTTTTACTTACCCATAGTTTCAACGGCGTTTTAGCCTGAACACTACATCATTAGTAATGCTAGAAGTCGAAAAATGTCCGGCGTCGGCGCCAGCCTCCACTGTAAACCATTGCAGGTGGCGTTTAAAGGGATGCCATTCTCCACACCTTCCATCTCCTAACATGCTGGTTAGAAGGAAAGATAAGGGCTCACTCACCAGTGATTACAACTTGCTAATGACACTTCAGCCACAGGTGGCAGCGATTGGGTTCTAGGAAAGATAGTAACTTAGTGAGGTCGCAAGCAGTGGTAATGGTCGCTTTTAGAGAGAGAGAGAGAATGAACTTTAATTAAATCGAGGAAAAGTTTCAGAGAGGCGTCCTCATTCAAGGACGCCTTGATCTCGGGCCGAGTCGACGGCACTTTCGATCAGGCGCAGCTGGTCTTCGAGGCCTGAGCTGGCCACGGGTCTCTCCCAAAGCTCCGTAGAAAGGTGGATGTTTTAAGGGGGGTGGGGGGGTTATAGGGAAGATTTGTTGCTGCCGCCCACTAGGTGTCTCAGGGTCCCAGGCACTCGACACAGCTTGGAACCCTGAGACCGCCATTTTCCTCGGCCGCCATTTTCTCACAGGCGAAAATCGTTTTTACTTATTTTCACAATAAGCAGGCAGGTGCCGTCGTTGTTCCCGGTGAAAACAAATAGACCACAAAATGCGACCTTTGTGTGAAGTTTGAGAGGGAACCGCGCAGCAATTCGCTGACAAAATTTTTTTTAACTTTCCAATTATCATCGTAACACCCTCTATATTTGTTTTGAAAACACTTAGATGAGTATAAAATGTGCGTTGGGTAATTATTTACTAACTTCAGTTCGAGATGCCACTCTTACACTAGAAATAATGTAACAGCGCAAAACGGGCTTAAAGAAAGGCATTTTGCAGCATTCAGGTGGTCGTCACATAACTTCCCGGCTATTTTCTGCGAAACTAAGTTTTCTGATTGGTCGAGAAGGAAACCGCCGCAATATTTACAAATACCAATGACCACAAAGGGATCGTGTTTGGTACGACCCTATAGTTCACCTTAACCGACCCTCTAATTCCTCTAATCCAAATTAATCAACACACCAATCCCACTAATTCTCACTAGCTCCTCCACTCATCTCACAAATCCACTCCAGTGTACCTGCTAATCCGCATTATTCGACTTTTTCTCATGCTACCCTTAACTTTAAGGTAGAGAAGACTCGCGATAATACAAAAATTCGGTCGCATCTACTTTGAAAGTGGAAATTAAAAAGCCCTCCAATTTTTTGTTCAGTTCTCATGCTCTCTGAGAGCAGAAGGTACACAACGGCACTCTACAAGAAAAGGTACCGATGACTTGGAGAACTGGGAGTGTTTGTGTCTCACCGCTGTTTTTATATAACTGCCTATTCAAACTAAAATGAGTGGAAGATATTGATTTATTGTTGATAATATCCCTGAATGCCTTCGCAGGGGGGCAGGAATGCACACAAATTAACTACACATTAACAAGTTTACACAATATTAAACACCATGCCGATAGAAATCATGAGGAACAATCCATGATGTGCTCCTTCGGAATATACGTTCTAGCTTAACGTTTTCTGAATGAAAAACCAAACTTAGTGTGATAAGCAGTATCTAAAGCAAACGGATAGAATATGCGGTCAACTTTACATTAAATGAGGCTATAAAAGGGTTGAGAGTTGGGCGAGTTGGTAATGATGCATCTCGAAAAAACAAACTGCGTGCAAATTAATGGGGACAAGAACACATGGAGACGGCACATAATGAGGCTATTATAGGCAGAGAACCTGGTGGGTTATTGCGCTACTGCAGACTATGCAAAATATTTTGTGGTGCTGTCGGGCGAGTGGTAAAAATATCTTCAAACAAAAGGTGGCACCATAATCGAAAACTAGAAATTACAGTTTTGACACCCCGGAACCGGTTCGGAACGGTTCCTTCAATTCGTTCCAGTTCGGGTTCAGTTCCAAAATGGCGCAAAAATACGGTTCCGGTTCAGTTCCGGTTCGAGTGACAATTCGGGTTCGGTTCCGGTTTTCGGTTCGGTTCCGGTTCCGGTTCGACACCCTGCTTTATTATACCTCCACAGGACCCCACGCATTCCTACGATACCCGGAACATCTAGTCCCCTTAAGTCGGCGTCCCTATTATACACAAATGCATTGCTGCGAAGATATCTTTAGACGCAAATAAGTTGTCTCGTATGAAAACACAATGACCATAGGGGCTTCAATAATGCGAATGCTTAAGAATTAAAAAAGGAAAAGAGAACGCGGTCCACGAATCTCCGACGGCTACGCCTCCTTATCTCGGAACGCATGAGGCTGTGTCAGCTATAGTAAATCTGTAAATGCTATCCGCGGGGAGAGTGACGCATCGACCGCACCTAGCATGGCCGTTCACTGCGCTTCCCTAGCCTCACCCGGCTGTTCCCGAGTGTGCGTGATCGAGGCGATAGGTTCGGTCGCCTACTCTTTGTTTTAAAGCGTGGCTGCAGTCTCCCACGGTGCGCGCCTTTGTCGAGATGACCCTCCTCCCGCAAGGCACGGTCAACGAACTGCTCGCAGCAGGCCAGCGCGCCAAGGGGGTCACAAACGGCGGCAGCCACCAACAAAACGGCCCCTCCGCTTCAAAGGAGCAGCGCCGCCGCGAATGCCGCTGCCGCATGTGGACAAGAGAGAAAATGCGCGCACATACGCACAAAAAAGCGACGCCCACTGAACTCGCGCCGGTTCAGAAAGAACAACGATAGAGACGGCCCCGCATTCTCTCTCGTCTGGTCAGGAGAAACCGGGTGACGCTTGACCGAATTTCTTCCGTCAAAAAACGACCGAGCCGCCGGTCTCGGGCAGTGCTTGCGCGCCGGGCGGCCTCTGCTTGCTCTTTTCGCGCACTCCTTCAGCGGCGCTATGCAGCACTGCCGGTGTGGCTGGCGCGAACCGGACGGCAAACTTTTCCACTCTCCACCTGAAAAGTCTTGCTCATGCTTTGCGCTCATTTATGTCGCGAATGTGGTTCTCGTCACTGCAGCTCCCTTAAAAGCCGCACGTTTCAGCGCATGCCGCATTACTAGCACTGCAATCATCGCGCGATTGTTTTTGTCTTCATTGTGTCGGTTGATTCGAAGGCGGCTGCTGGGCGTGGCATTCTCGCAGTTGCATGCAGTCAGAAGGCTTCGAAAAAAGGAAGTACACACACACAGCGGCTGCTTTAGGGGTAACGGAGAGCGCACCGGCACCGGCAGAAGAACTTGGCTCGCAGTGGAGTCGTATGAGGCTCGCGACCTTGGCTTTTCGAGGAGAGACAACGTAAAAGGGCAATTCGTGCCAGAAAAGCCTCATTCCCGCCTTCAGCTCTCCGCCTTTTCTCTTTTTCGTTTCGCAGTCGCACTTCCCAGTTCATTCATACGTAAGGTGTAAGCACTTCACTCGTCTGGCGCGCCTGGAATTTCGCCGCTTCTTTTCTTTCCTCCATTATGTCTCTTTTGTTGCGCTGAAAGGGGCGGCTTTTCTGAAAACCATTTTTTTCCTGGCATGGCCGCTAGCGTACTCCACTGTTTGCCGGATGCGTTCGTCTGGATGGAGGAGAGGATACCTGAGAGAAATTTTTTTTTTTTTCCCGAAATGCACTGCGCATTTCCCTCGGTCTACACTGTCTTTTGTTCTAGCTAAGAAATGCCTCCCAGAGAGAGTTCGCAGGCATGCAACTTCGGGTGGTCACGTTTATACGAAAAAGGCCTACGGCCGAAGTATACTCACCACACGCATGCACATGCATCCGTATTCATGACGCACTAATCACAGAACAGGAATGTTACCCCGACGCTACAGTCGCATTGCCTGATTACTGTGCCAAAGGGGATTTAATTGTTGTTAAAGCGAGTACAGTCGTCAGGCTCTCTTGCCGTTCTGCTGCGAATTCCATTCGCTTCGTCCATGAGTGAACGACCGGACGACGACAGCACGGATGATTCAAGTGCATATCACAAACCATGTGGCAATGGAATGCACCTGGCCCTCTTCTAAACAGGGAGACGGTAGCGGCGCATGTTGTGCACACGAAGGCGCACTATGGTGTGAAAATAAACGGCACGGAAAACTTGTTCCTAGCCTCAGCAATGGAAGGAATGGCCTATCTGCAAACGTTACGCCGCTTTCAACACAGTTTTTTTTAAATTGTAAGGCAGACGTATTTTAAGCTATTTTCACCACGACGGCGAAGTAGCAAAATAACGATGTCCATCGAAACTCCACACTTGGGCGTAGGCTCGCAAGAAGGGAAGAGTGCCACATATCGTGAGCCTCACCTGCTTCTTTGTGCTGCTGAGGATACACTGCTTCGAGCATCTAAAAAAACATAATAACGACCAAAGGGAGTGAAGGGGCCAGTTGAAAGTAATACGTATTGGACTTGGAGTCGCAAAAAGCGCTCGCTCATTCACTTTGCACACGTATCCATGAAGCAATGCTGTTCAAAACTACGCGTGACTTCAGCCGAAATGAGCGAAAAGACCACCCAAGAAAAAATAACCCCACGACGACTGATTCAGATTAAGACTCTGAAGACTGCAGGACAGCGTCCGTTACCTCCACGGGAGCTCGCTTGCTCTCCGTGTCGCTGCCTAGCCTGCTCGACGTGCTGGTTGAGCGCCTATACGTACAGTTGCGTCGGATTCTGTTTTTACGAAGCGAGATTCCCTCCAGTTCTGCGTGTGCTAGCTAAATGACCGTGCACATAGATCGTTGTGTTTTTCACGTTCTTGATCGCCGTTATACTTCGTATCTTGCGTAGCAAACATTGTATTAAAAAAATGAATTGTAACTTAATATTGTAGCTTGTCACTTGACAGATGCACTCCAGTAGTTACATTTTTTTTAGTAGAGGGAAAACGTTAAACCAATACGACCAGAGCTATACGCCGGGCGGGCGTTGTGGGGGGGGGGGGGGGTAGCCATATAATACAATCGGGTTACGCAATTGCTGCGTTCCGCTTGTTGGGCACGCACGCGCTCTCTCACAAGTTCGCGTGGCCACACACCACAGCCATACTTGTACGTCGTTACAAGTAACGCGTTACTTCTGTTTACTTTTTTTAATAATGAAGCGCCAACTCAGTTACCTTCTCCGAAAAGGGACGAGTAGCGTATGTTCGTTCAGTTTTTACCCCAAGAAAAGACTAGCGGTAATTTCCACAATCCCGTTCTAGCTATCGCGAGATTTCTGACGTGGTGAAAGATAAACCCACAAGTCCGAAAGAAAAAAAAAAAAACACCGAGGGCGACAGAGTGGAACACCCCGAGAAACCCGACCCAGGCGTCATCTTCAGTTCCCCAGGCACAGCATCCGTCTACGTACGGGAACTGTGCAGGATGGCCTCCCGTTGCCCACACTGGTCGCCCTATTTCCCGAGCTCCACGTGTTGTTCTTGAATCTCAACATAACCGTTCCTTGAAGCGAGTCCGTGGGGCGTTCGTTCAGCGTCACCGGAGATGCCTATTCAAGAAAGCGCAGGAGCATTACCGGTATGAACACTGAGGGAAAGCCACTGCCTGAATGTAAATATGCTTAAGTATAATGCAATAAACCTTGCAACTGAATCATGGGCCCGTGTTATTTTCACAGTACTGAGAAAGTAGCTCGTAACTCACCGGTTATAGTATCACGTTTTTTTTAGCCTACCTCATTGAGGACCTTGGTCACTTTTAGAGCGACTGACGAGTAAGGGTATTGAGTCACTTTTTTAAATACCGTGTGCATGTATGGATACAACTCCGGTTGCGAACCACGCTGAATGGGAAACGAATACTTATTTGCTATAACAGAGTTTGCACGGAAGACTTCTCGCCACGTTTCTTCTCACAATGTTCCAAAAGCCAGGGGACATGAATCTTGAGTTTCAAAAAACACACGGGCTTTACTCAACAATGTTTAAAACAAAACATAAGACGTTTCGCCACCTATGCGGGTGGCATCTTCAGTAACAAACTTTTTTTTTAACGCAAGAATAATCTCACAAGAAGTAAAGCAAGCAGTAAAACGCCCCTTAAAGGGACCCTGCAACATTCTTTGAGCAGTGCAAGTAAACCTGCGCGACGTTTAGATTACACTGCCAGGAATACCTGAGCCAAATATTACACGTGCACGTGAAGCGGTGAGCGCGCAAATCGCTGCGAAAGACACGGAAAAACCAACCGCGCTCTCTTCAGTTCTCATTATGCACCCTTGGCATGGCCTAAGCGACGTCACATAGGCCATAGCTGCCCGATCGGCTGTCACTGGTCAACTTCACGGCTAGATTCTCCCATTTCCGCCGTCGTCATCGCTGTGTACTACGAACCTCTTCTATGCCTGAACCAGTAGGCACAGTTTTGCCGTTTCTTTTGTATTTTGAGTGCGCGCGGAGTTTGAGTGATGAGCTCAATACTTCCCTTTCAACGGGACCACTCGACTACAAACGTTTATTGCTTCAAAACCGCCCTACCAGCCCGAGCGCTTGCTTGCAAGCAGGCACCCATGCCTGCTATTTTGTGGCACCAGACCGGAAATAGGCGCCTCCACGTTGCGGAGAAAAGGAGAAAACTCCCCGGCCTCTAATATATATCGAAGGCCGCCGAAGAGAACGCCGCGAGCCGCCCCCCTCTCCGGGAAAGAGCGCGCAGCTTTCGTCGCGTTGTCCGCGGTCGAGTTGAGAGGGAACGATTATGCGCGATTTGTCATCGCGCGTAGTTTCGGTGATAGTGAACGGATTTTCAAAATTCTTGCGGGAGGAGATTGCTGAGACAATAGACTTTACCCCAAAATACATTCCTAGCAGTCGATGGTAACTGTTGCAGGGTCCCTTTAAAGGCACACTGAAGTGATTTGTAAACATTGCGGGATTACTAGCGCAAATTGTAGTCCGGAGTCCATAGGCCATGTTTCGACCATTCTGAGCGCGTTTACGCGAATTTATTTAGTAGAAAAATCAATTCGAAAATGCTGTCCTCCTCTCTGCATCCTCGTTCATTTTCTGTGGCGTTTTCGTGTGACGTCAGGAGGAGAAGACTTAGCTTGACTTCGCTACTGCACGGCTCGCCGACCTTCGGGCAGAGTCAGTCGACCCAGCGTTTAGTCCGCCGGCCGTCGACGGGTCGTCGCAATTCGTTCGCTCAGTTGAATCGAAGCCACGACACATTTGTGAATGGCAGAATGTGCCTTTCTTTACTATGTTAGTTTGTACAGTGTATCAAGTACAGGTCGCTCCACACAAGCGCTGCACAAGCGCACATGCGACGCTTCGCTGACTGGTACGCTAGTAGACAAATCTAAGGCCACTTGGAGGCGGGAGAAGAGTAAGCGAATTCAATATAGGTACTAAGGAAATAAAACGAACTGAAACTTTTACCGTACAGCGTAAAACTAGAGAGCAGGAAGCACTTTATTGCGCTGGGTGAACAAGCACAGCGGTCAGCAGCACGAGCACACATCTGCGAACGCTTTTCCGTCTAAGAAATGCAATTGCTAGACGTGAGATATCGTGGCAATTTGGGGGACGCTTACTGCACGAGCGCTATACAACAAATAGTCACATAAGCTACTTAAAACGCTAAAACCAAATGAAAGTGTAAACTGGGTATACGTTATATACCTTATATTTCCAGTACCGGAAGCGCTGGCCCGTGGCCGAGTAGTCTGGAGCGCTAGGTACGTTATTTTGAAAGTTGCTAGTTCGAATCCCCGAGGGTATATTCTTTGTTTTGTAAGTTGATTTTTTCGTTATCGGCCGATGTTTTCTATACTGAGGTCACCATTTTTGGGTCATAACGTTCACTGCTACACAAGCGAGTTCGCAGAACGTGCGCAGACTGACATTGACGCGCTAGCGAGTTCTCGTTGGCGTGCTGTTGACAAAAGCACCGACTGCTTGCGGGAAGTGGGCACAGGACAGAATCAGCAGACCCTTGGCCTGGCGCGATCACGCTTTTTACGATACAGGCACGAGTGAGGCAAGCTCCAAATATGGGGTAAAAGCGCATGGCATTCGAGCATCTGCGGTGACGCGGAGGGCGTTCATCCACTGCGTAGGCTTCGGATAGTGATTGCTACGATTCCAAGCCGTCCTGGGAGGCTTATCTTAGGCATTTTACAGCCGACAACATGACAGAAGCGCGGTATGACAATTATTGATATATCGAGAATGCCCGTCCAACGACGATAACGTCGGATGTCAAGCATGTTGTTTTACAGAACCGAAACCGAAACTTGTTTGAATGCTAATCCTGGACATCGTCCAATCACGGTGCACCTCCTCCCGACGTCACAGCATTTAGTTGGTGCGGCGGCCGCAGACCGCGCACGGTAGTTTTTCTTCTCTCGGGCTTTATAAAATAATTACCGACTTATCAAGCGGATAAACGATGAAAAGTGTGGTAAGTTGAGGTAGTCTACACAGTGCAAGCAAAAACGGGACTTCGACAAATTCACTTCAGTGTCTATTTAATTACTTGTGCAGCATCACAGCGTTATAATCACAACATTAAATTAAATATCGTGTTTTAACGTGCAATAGAAGTAAATCCCCAATGTACCCGCCTCTCTGACTAACATGTCGTGAATGCGCATGTCGCTGCAGTAACCTTGCCTGCGTCCTCATATGGCTGTCCGTTGCAAACAGCCTCACTGTAATCAAAGTTTGGCACACAGTATACCTTTATTTGCTCCGAATTATTTCAGATCGTTGCTCACAACAACCAGCAGTCGAGGCTGTAAAAATACGTGACTGGGCGAATAATGCGTAGTGCGCTTCGTGCCCTGCTTTGCCGAACCGCCAGACTGAATACTCTTTTGAGGCCAACAGGCTGTGAGCGCCTCGATGAAAACGGTTTTTTCATGGTTATCGCCGGTGAGATCTCTTTTATGTACATGTTTTCTCGTTTTTCTGTGCGTTTCTCTCTGCCATTCACGTTATTAAACTCAGCAGAGAGGCAACTCAGTGTACTCGGCTTGTAGCTTCATGTTCCGGATAAAAAATCGCACCCGAGCACTAGCCCGAAACATAAGGGACAAGACACTCTTCAGAAGTCAAGAAGAAATACGAGGCATGTTGATGCGTAATTTCTTTTGTTAAACGAAACATGATTTGTTTTAATGAGCTTTGTGACACGGAACACCTTGCTTAGCGTAGTATTAAGTGGCTGCTTTGCTTACGTGCATGCGTGCATGTCATTTGTTGGTGGTGCGAATATGTGCTATACCCTTTTTACGATGAACGGGTTCTCTACGGCTATTTGCCGTTTAATATTTGTCAGACTGTGCAGATACTGAAAGAAAATTTTTCTTGTCCTGGAGGTAGTTTCCCTCGCATGTATTGGACGCTGTGTCATGAATGAATCTGTGCTAAAGTTTGCCGAACTCATCGTTGGCTTTTTTGTTTTAGGTATTTGTCGTGCCGAGGAAGTTTCAAAGTAGCGGCGCTAAAGAGTTCACGGAGTGATGGTACTATTATATTTTTATTTTTATTTATTTAGTGCCCTAAGGGGGGGGGGGTAAAAAAAACACAGTTGAACGAGGAGTGACACACAGAGTGCATCGATCATTCATCGCCCTTCCTCGTGTCTTTTTTGCTTAAAAGAGCATGTACCAACCCAAATAAGTTAGTACTGCTACAGGGGGACGTATAAGGTGCCAACAAATGCAACGCGTAACATTAAAATAGTCCGTATGCACATTGCAAAGCATACATACAATAAAATCAAACATTAACTTTGTGCCCATTACAAGATTGCCCTGGACAACTAAACTTGCAAGCAGGATTGCACATTTTATAACACCTTTCTCAATAAAGCAGTTCCTAAGGCTTACTGGGCAATATTTTGGGTGAAAAATTAATGCAACGCGTTCTGGAAGGAAGATGATTCTGTTAGATGAACGATACTTGCCGGGAGCAAGTTCCATTCCTGTATCGGTCAAGCAAGGGGAGAGTTCTGATACTTTTTGGTTCTGGCAAAAATCGGTCGTACTTTGTGCGCATGATCAGTTCGGGAGGGATAGTGATGAGTCGGCAAAATATCGGATGACCTGAAAGATGACTCATACTAGTAAATGGAGTGAAAAACGATAAGCGCGAAAATTTCCGTCGGGTATTCAGGTTAGGTAATCAAGAGAACGATTCAGAACAGATGCGGTTATACATATCAGAAGAGTAGGAACGCAAGATAAATCTTGCAGCTTGCAGGGAATTAATAAAGGTCATTTGGTGTGGATGCCAGACAGACAGATTCAGATAAGCCAGATAAACAGAAGATAAACAGAAGCCGATACACACTTCAATGTCATTTCTTTTTACTAATATTAGAAGTGTTCTACCAAAAAAGGACGAATTGAGTTCGCTGATTGATTCGTGCGATGTTGACATTATAATGTTGATGGAAACTTGGCTTTTCTCGAATTTTGCTAATCGTGAAGTCTTTGGGAGCAACAAGCATTTCAACATATATCGCCGAGACAGGGGTGAAAGATATGGTGGTGGTGTGTTAATTGCTGTTGCTGATTACTTGGTTTCCAACCCTATATTTTCTGTTACGAATTTAGAACTGCGTTTGGTAGAAATTCACTTGGGTTTTAAAAGGCTTATCCTGGTGGTTGTTATCGCCCTCCGTCATGCGATACTACGTTTGTCGATCAAATTCATGACGCTCTTAATAATATCATTGTTTGTTTCCCAAATGTGCCTATAATTATATTTTCTGACTATGTGTGCAGAATTTAATTTGTCTCAGCTTGTGAACGAACCAACTAGAGTTACGTTAACAACAAGTAGTATTTTGGACCTTATATTACCCACCTCGCCTCATTATTTTTCACCCATATCTTATCTGCCTGCCTTAAGCGATCATTCCGCTCTCCATTTTTAGGTGGACATGCCTGCCCTTCACCACCGCACGCATGCAAAACAAATAAGGGACTATAAACGGGCTGCTTTCGATAGTATTAATCGTGAACTTTCTATATTCCTGGACGATTACTAGCAAGGATTACCAAACCGCACAGTCCACACAAACTCGATTTGTACAAGGAAAAGTTCGTTGCTTTTAAAGGTTTATACCCGTCATAACTATCACATCTAGCAAGGAGAGACCTTGCTTTACGAAGAATCTAAAAAGATTGTCTAACAAGAAAAAGCGTTTGTTTCGCTCTGCTTAAGCTCAAAACTCAGCCCTTCGATGGGATGCATATCAATTAGCAGCTGCTAAGTACAGGACTGAATTAAACAATGCGAAGAATTTATTTTTCATGGAAACTTTGCCGTCCTTATTAATTAACAACCCTAGGCAATTTTGGAATATTGTAAACAAATGTGATACTTGTACTATAAACCTTAAGAACCCAGACGGTGTGACAATCCCTTCTAACGAGTGTGCTGATTGTTTCAACGCTGCATTTACTACAGACCACCTTGCCGGCTCTGCAGCTACTTTTCCAGACAGTATATGCTTCAATTTCTGTCCAATAAAACCCATAGCTTTCGACACACTAGGTATTACCCGCATAATAGAAAAACTTAAAATTTCTTCGTCATGTGGTATTGACAAGATAAACTCAAAGTTCCGTATCAACACTAAAAATTACAGTTCTAACGTTTTTACAGAACTTTTCACTCAGTCGCTTCAAACTAGTTGCATCCCTGATTACTTGAAAATTGGGAAAATTACACCGCTTTACAAATCTGGTAATCGATATTCTCCTAGTAACTAGAGGCCTGTGTCATTAACTAGTATTCTATGTAAAATAAAGGAACATGTCATTTATAGCCACATTGTAAATTTCTTTGGAGTCTAATTCATTTTTTCAGCCCAGCCCAGCATGGTTTAAGAAAGAAATATTCTTGTGATACCCAGCTAGTATGTTTGACTCATGATGCTCTTGATCGTGGATTCTTTACAGACTGTATATGCCTAGATTTTTCTAAAGCATTTGATTCTGTTCCGCATTATGTTATTATTTGTAAAACTTTATAAACTAAACTTAGATCGTAATATACTTGCGTGGTTGCGTTCCTTTTTGACTAACCGATATCAGTTCGTAACTGTGAATATAGACTCGCATCTTCGGTTCATTTAGGTGCACCCCAAGGAGCCGTCCTGGGGCCTCTCCTATTTTTAATTTACATAAATGACCTTCCAATTAACATAAGCTCGTCCGTCAGTCTTTTTGCCGATGATTATGTTATTTACAGGAAAATAACTAACAACAACGACGTCCAAATTCTGCAATCAGATATTGACAGTATTTCAGATTGGTGTGAATTATGGAAAATGAAACTTACCTAATATTAAAAAGTGTAAAAGCATGCGCATTTCCCGAGTTCACACTACACCTCCTGAATACTCACTAAACAATGTTTGTCTTGAAGTTGTGCCGTCGTACAAATATTTAGGTGTTATAGTGTCTTCTAACTTGTCATGGAAAGCTCACATAGATTATGTTGTAAGTAATGCCAACCGTATGTTAGGATATATTCGTAGGAACTTTAATTCTTCACCTAGCTCATTGAAACTAATTCTCTATAAAACTTTGGTTCGTTGGAAATTGAAATATGCGGCTGCTGTTTTGCATCCTGGTATTGCATCGCTCACCGACGAATTGGAGTAGGTTCAAAATCGTTTATGTCGCTTCATACTTTCAAATTATCATCGCACATCCAGCGTCACCACAATGAAAACGACTTTAACTCTCCCACTACTCAAGCACCGCAGGCAAATATCGGGTTGGTGCTTATTCCACAAAATCTATCATGGCAATTCCATTCTCAAGGGCAGACTACTAGCCAATCCATCGTACATGTCAGCGCGCGTTGGTCATCAATTCGAAGTAGGCATTCCATCTTACCATATACAAAGTGCTTTCACGATTCATTTGTACCGAGCGCATCTGTTAAATGGAATCGACTGCCACGTCGAAATCTTGGACGTCGTGGCTTTTAGGCGTGCAGTTTCCCGACTGTTTGAGTGAAAATGTGTTTGCCGTTATGTTTTTTTTTACTTACCCTGACTTGGGCAGTGCTTATTTGTCTATTTAGCCTTTTCAAGTGAAGGTCCGTTGTATTTGTATTGTCGCCAGCCAAATTTTTGCAGTGTCGACTCTGTTGGAGTAAAGCTGGCTTATATGACTGCTTACGCCAACTTTTGCAACGCATGCTTCCTTAAGTAAGGAGCTGTTGATATAACTATCCCAGTGTATGTACTGTTTGAGTAAAGAGCTGTTGTTGTCATATTATTACTTGCTGTATATTTCTCCAATAATTTTGTTATCCCCCACTCCCCTCAGTAATGCCCCTCTGGGTTATGTGAATAAATAAATAAATAAATAAATAAATAAATAAATAAATAAATAAATAAATAAATAAATAAATAAATAAATAAATAAATAAATAAATAAATAAATAAATAAATAAATAAATAAATAAATAAATAAATGTTCTGATGTGGATCTTATTAAGGAAATGTACGCATGCAGTTTGGTATTGCTGTTCGCTTGAAAAAGGCGGCGTTTAAGAAATCCAAGTTATTTCAGGGCCTTGTTATACTCGGTGACAACTTAAGAATGGCACCGGAAGTTGCCGCTGTGCCTTATCACCGTAGCCGGATGTTTCCCCGCGCGGCGCAAGTAGGGCGTTACTGGGAACATTTTGAACATGGCGTGAGCCCTTCCCGTGATTTTTTGTACCTAATATGCTTATAAACGACTCCAGTGACGACAAACAAACTGCGTGAGACAAGGCAGACGATATCACGCATTCATAGCAAACCCCTTTCAAAACACGGGCACACTGGCGTCACGGGTCCGGCGCTTTGGCGGAGTGATACACTACATGAGGTGGTGCCGTTCTTAAGTTGTAACCGAGTATAGTGATGCATTCAATGCAAGTGTTTCAGCTCAGATCGGAAGAGAAAAATATAGTTTTCCCTTTCCGGGCGGGGGTCGCTGATCTATCTTCTCTTCCCCATTGCCCCTTCCTTTTCCTGCCCCAACCACCTTTGTACCACTATCTCAACCCATATTTCTACCCCCTCCCCTTACCTTTCTCTCCCTGCGATACATATGTGGTGCAGGCTGGGAACCTCTTTCCCTCTCACAGTCACCTCACCTCACCCAGATATTTAAATGAGGAGACTTTCAATTTGACCATTGCCAAAAAAATACTGATTGGAAGCAGTATATAAGAGTGTAGAAAAAGAAGTCATGTGTTTGGTTTTTGATCCATTAATCTCCATTTGCCATCTATTGCCCCATTCTATTAATTTGGACAAGTCATCCTGTAGACTAATTACGTCATCAATGTTACTTACCTGCTTGTTAATAACGCAGTCATCCGCATAAGGCGCAAAGACGAGTTAATACCGGATGCTATGTCATAATAAAGATTAGAAACAGAAGGGGACCCAAAACTCACCCCTGCGGGGCTCCCGACTTAACACAGCAGCTGCTGGATATGCACTGATTAATGTTTAAAGATTGAGACCCTTTCTTCAAAAATACTATCAGTTGCATTTACAGGCGGACAATTTTTTATGTAACTAGCGATGCTTCACTTTTACGGAACTGTAATTATATAGCTTTAATTTTTCCCCGGTCGCAGCGTCTGTTCCTGGTGGCCATTGAGATATGGGAGCACACGCCGCACCATACCTTGTTGTTTATAAACCCCAATGCGGTGTCAGAGGTAGAGGTAAAAAAATCAATATAAATAGCCTTTAAAGCGCTTTAGGGTATTTTTAAACGAGGTCGAGAAATTAAAGTGAGAGATGAGCTAAAATATTGTTTAGAGTTCTTGGTGCCACAGTCAAATGTTATAAGGAAAGGTAACTTCCAAAATTAATCGGAATGGTCCTACGCGCAAAAAGCGCTGAAAACAATACGAACAACTTCGCCATTTTTCTCTCTTTATCCAAACTGCACACGAAAGCGGCTAGCATTCACGGTATGGCCTGCGGACATACGGACACGTAGGCAAAGGTGCATTTAATTATTTTGTTAAGATGATTGGAAAGTCAGACAGACGGATACACTGGCTTGATTTTTCCTAGGGATGTTCCCTTTTTAAAGAAAATATTACTACCGCGTCTCCACCTGTCACGCTGGAGGAAATAACGCTAAAAGGCCGAGAGTATTTCAGCGTCCGCCCATTACGCCAGGACTTGAGTGCCGCCACTATGACTTAGAATTTTTTCTTCTACCTTTCTTATATTTCAACCCCCCCATCCCCCCCCTGCCCCTCCCTTTCAGAATTTTTTCTTCTACCTTTCTTATATTTCAACCCCCCCCCCCCCCCCTCCGCCCCTCCCTTTCTTTTTGCGGAAGTCTGCCATCCGTTTGCGGAAGTCTGCCACGTAGTTCGCGGGTCCCGCTTTTAAAGTCACTTAACAAGTCCAGGTCGAACAGTCGTACTTATTTCGTGTCTCTGAGGTTTATTTTCCCTCCGATTATTTGGTAGGGAGCAAAGTTGATTAATTAGCATATGATCCAACATCCCTTGCACAAGAATCGCTCTTACTTGCGCCGCGCGAAGGAAGTTACCTTCTCCTGATCTGAAGGAAAAGACACGTGCGTTTGCGGTGCCGGCTGCTTCGACGGACGTGTGAGCGGTCGATTATTTCGTAATTGTGTTTTTGTGCTCGGGCAAGCCAGACCCAACCACGCAGGAATTACAAGGTCACGTAAGCGTTCTTTACGATGCAGTGACGAATGCGTACTCTCATTGTCACCAGCATACTCATTCTTTCCCTTGCGCCTCCTCCACATCAAGAGTCCCTTTTAAAGCGAAGCTTTTATGCCTCACTAATGGCGTCCGTGCGCACCACAAAACGCACTGTAGGAAAGCCAACTTTATCTGACGATGATGATGATCATGGGAAGAAAAGAAAGCACTTCCCGTGGTTGGAAGTGAACCTGGGTTTCTCGCGTTATGAAGCCGACATCTGTCCGATTGCACCATTCCGACACAGTTGAAACGGTTTGGACTTGGAGAGGGGTGCATGGACGTGCAAAATTAGACAGAAAAATCATCCATCACTTTGTCTAGCGACGGCGACGGTTGAACGCGAATCTTCCTTCGTGCGAAATCAAGTGGCGAAGGGTCGAAGCCAGAGCCTCTGCGACCAAAGGTTCAAACCTCGTGCTAGTCAAAGTCAAAGCTCGACGAGTCAAGTCCATACCGTCTGCGATTCAAAGTCCAAACTCAAGACGACAACCAAGCAATCGCTAACGGGAAGCTTTGCGTCCAACCATTTTTATCCCGCTCTTCCTTATCCCCAATTAGGCCATGTACCACCCATTTTTCTTATAAAGCTTATTGAACCCGAGTAAATTTTTCTCGGGATTAGTCCGGAAAAGATGCCCCCTCCTGATTAGGAACTCCACGAACTCGAAACAATTCAACTAAGAAGACTTCAAATGAACTCTTTCCCTCACGCCACTCAACTGCAAATTATTCACCGCAGTCTCTGTAGTTGCAACTGAAAATTCTACGGGACGCGAAACACTCTCTACCACATGGTGTGGGAGTGCAGGGGTGTCAAGGAACTCCCAGAAGTCCTGGCACCGCCGATGGAGCAGTGGGAGGTCCTGCTGTGCACCGAAGTACCGGAGAATCAGCGCGGCCTGGTGATTCGTGCCAGACAAGCAGCTGAAGGCCGCCTACCGTGATATTCAACGTTAGAGCACCGAAGATCGTCCTTCGCTCCTCTTTTTGGCACAATAAACGTTTATTTCTCTCTCTCTCCCTCGAGTGAAACTTGAGGCGACATCCTTTGTCGGCCTTGACTCGGCGGACGGGAGATTTTCTGCCAAGCGCGGAGCGAGGCGGCGTTTCGTGCCGCACTGCCCCACGACACAACAAACAGCCCTGCCAAGACTCAGAGGACCTCCCAGGGGGTCCAAGTCTTGGTACACAAGATCACAGCCGGGGCTGCTCTCATGGGGACGGGCTTGTCAAGTGGCTGGCACGTGTTCCCCGCCGCTCAAGACACCTGAAGGAAACCTCAAGAACCACACCAAGACCACCATCGTGAACTGCTCCGATATGTTAGTTGGTACGGCCACTTACCGGAAAACAGCAGCGCATGGCCACCAGGAGAAGAGGGGTGGGGGATTAGAAATTCTGAAATAAAGCCCGTTGGCCGTTTGAAAGTCTAGCGTTGTTTGCTGCTTTGCGCTGCAAGGCTACTTTTGAAAGCAATTAGACACGGACGGACGGCTTGTCGGTTAAGGTGAAAGCGGAACGTAGTCGTAGTCGTCGTCATCGACATCAACACGAATGCTAGGAAAATGGCTGCCGCTGTAAAGGTAAAATATATAAAAACATTTATATTCGGATGGGATTTGAACCCGGGCAGCCAGAGCAGTAACCAGGTGCTCTAATCACTGCGCAAACGCGGCACCTGGAGAGAATAGAATAATAATTAGCCTGATGTGTGTACCATGAAAGATGCACGTGACGGCACGCGCGTAGAACAGGTGCACGTGAAGGAGAGCTTTGCTGTTCCTTATGGCATCGCACATACCCACATGGTGGATTGGCCAGGAATTAGCCGTATTAAGGGCTAATGCACCCGCTTCACAGAACCATGAATTGGAAACTAAGCATTTAAATGAAGAAGGAGCGCATAATTACAAAAGAAAGTTGGTAAAAAAAAGCGCTTTGTATGTGGGGAGGCTGGCGCGTGAATTACAGCCAGTCTGTCCGTCGTGGCAATTGGGGTCGGGGTAATTGCCCAATAAATTTATTTTCCTTTCCCGGATATTTACTGTAATTTTAGGCAAGCAAGGGAAGAGGCGCCGCGGTCAGGCGGACGGACATCAATTATTTTTTTCTATCGTGACTCGACGAGCAGACATGTGCCGACAGAACCTAACTATACTAAAGGGGTTTCGCACGAAAAGCCAACGCTTCCGAAACACGGCGACAAGGTAAGCGGCAGGGCTTGCTATCTCGGGTGTGACTTCGCTACCAATTCCTTGCAAAAGTCCGTGCTTGCATGTGAGCGCGTCACTCTGACAAATGGGTGAAAGAAAGTTCGTGCGGGAACGATGGGCGCCTGCCCGCTAAGCTCGGCTGAGCCGTCGTGTACGAGTGAGGGCTCTTCCATTGGAGACGTTTTGCCAATCACGCAGCATGCTGGGAAATGGCGAGATAGAGAGTGTGCAACCCGTGTGATTACAGCTCACGTACAACAATGACGTGCCTCTTTCGCGTGTAAAAGAAGTGTGAAGCCAAGCCACGCACATCCGCTCCACAACTCCTGGTTGTAACGGACGTGCTGCTCAATAGGGGTGATTTACTCTTGTGAGCCACGTCCCGTCACGTTCCAGCATGAATAGACTCAATCGCTGAGTCACATCTCCACGTTCACTAGCTTCTACGATCATTCGCTAACTCACCAGTTCGTTCGCCTCCGCATCCTGCCTGGTCGCAAATCGCCCTCGATGAAGCCAACGTTAATACTTCTCTGTCGCTATGTGTTCCGCCTGTCTCTCTCTCCCTCTCACGTGCATCCTTTTGGGGGACGATTCAAACCTGACAGGTGTCCTGCGGACGGTTCGTCGAAGAGGTAATCGTCCGCTCGTTATGCGGTGCCGGGCGGAATTTTCCACTACCGAGTGGCCGTCCGTCGTCCCCTTTGTGTCGGACGGCGGCAGCTGGTTGCGACGGTTATTTCTCCTTTCTCCTCGCGTTCCTTCCTCCTTGCTGGTTCCGGTGTCGCGCGTCGGCCGTTGCATGTCCGTACTTGCCCGCTAAAACCGTGAGCTTGGGCGCTCACATTACCCGATCCCCGCGAAAAGCGGCCTGTCATTAGGGCGAAAGAGAAAGGAAAAGAAAGCGAGGCCCAGGATGAAGCTGTAGCTGCACACAGCTTCAGCAGAAGCCTCCCCAGATCCGATCGCTCCTCGCTCACACGCGTTTACCACATCCTTTCTCTCCGGTCGGGCGTGCCAAGTATAGTGTCTCTAAATTTGTCATTTCCGCTGCTCCTTTAACCGGAAATGTCTGCGCGGACAGCCGCCGTGTAACCTCTTCTGTCTGTACCAGTGTCCTTGACGCCACCCGTTTCATGATGGCCTTTTATGCATGCGGCTCAGCAGAAGCGGAGTGCTGCAGGGCCTACTAACAGCCCGTAGTTTTGACTTCATTGTCAGGACAACCACGGGCGCAAGTGCTTCGCTCGCTTTTCTACTGCAGCAGGAAACAAATGACTTGGTTCCTGACATATATGGTGGCCACATCTGTAGGAAATGGCCCATAAAGAGTCCAAATTTCGTGTAAGGACTGTCGGTCTATTGCACTAACAAGTGCGTGTTTTAATTAACGGCCCTATTGCTTATTCGTCCCTTATTCGTCCACATGTCACTTCGTCACTGCTGTGTGGTTATTTCTCTACCTATCACAATGGTTTCCGTATAGATCACGTTTTCGAGAAATCTAGTTATTCTTTTCTATCAGCGATGTAAGTTCCAGTACTGATAAAGTTTCTCTCTCTGTCTCCAGTACTGATCATAACACTGTTGTGGAAGTCTATCTCTGTAAAGGCTTTTGCTCTTTGCTTCGCGCCTGGAAGCGCTTCGAAAGTATGTAACGGTCGTCATCAGAGAGCGCCATGCAGTCCGCGATGTGTCCGACGCAGCTGATCTAGTCGCTGATTTGCTTTTGTTGCAATTTTTTACAAAAATGGTTGGGGTTTTACGCACCGAAGCTATACCCGGGCTATTACACGCGCCGTACAGGAGTATAGATTAATTTAGACCCCTGAAAATGTTTAACGTGGGCCCAAATTTTGGTACGCAGGCGTTTTCGTTTCTCACCTCCATCGAAGCCACCACGGCCGTGCTTAACCCCGGGTCCTCAGGCTCAACAGTTACAATTTTCTTTGACGGGGTGGTCCAATGACGGGGTGGTCCAGTTGCAGCGATTGATGGGAATCCTGCCAACATAGGTGATATTCATGATGTTACATCCACCAAGCACGCAGACCATGCCTAGACTTAGAAAGACATTTTCAAAGAGGGGAAAAAAAAAACTCGAGTGAGAAAGTTTTAAGATATCTGATGTTTGTGGAGCAGTAATATTTGGCTATGGTATTTCGTAACTAACATAAATACGGGACGTGCGTATTGGCCAGTTCTAAACTCTCCTCAGATGTAGGAAAGCTTAAAAGAAAAAGCAATGCAGGGGCCCTTTTAAAGAATCTTCAATCTGCTCACAGGCAACAATAAAAGCGTTGATGGCGCGATGAAAACGAGGTCATGACATTTTACATGGTCATTTGGTGACTGGCGCTCACACTCGTTGTCCTTAAAAAAGATAATCAGCGCTTTTTTTCTCCCAAGGAGCTTTATGCAAATAGTCACGTTAGGATCTTTACGCGAAGACGCAATTTTCGACAATCGCATACATCAGTTCGTCTTACGCAAGGGGAACGGGAGACGGGGTGGTAAGAGGGTGGGAGCCTTATCTTGCGACGGGTTCCTTTTCCTTCGCCCGTTATTCATTATTTAAATACGACTTCAACGCCTCCTTATTACACCCACCGCTCCCGCATCTTTCACGCCTATTAGACGCAAATTCTTAGTGCGCTGCACGTGTTTGCTCCCTAATTTGAATCAGGATACCCGTGCTCTTTGCGACTCCTTTGCACTTTGATGTCGTGCTCCCAGATCTGGGTAACGGCTTTTTCGGTAGTTTACACCGGTGAATGACTAGCGCACATTATTCGAATGCAGCCGTCGCGTAGAGGCACCAAGCAACTAACACTGGCTTTAGAAATGCGCAGGCACGGTTTTGTTCCGATGCGCTTCGGTGACTGCGCTGCAGGCGGTGCGTAAATCTTTCTCTGCCCTCATCTTGATGTAAGCGCCACTTGCCAGCTGCCGCTCCCGCCACGAGCAGACTGAGGGCCACGAGTTCGCTGCTCGCCGGCTCGGTGCACCTGGAATTGTCGATTAGAGGCACCCTGAAACCCTTAAGAAAGTTGCGCAACGTGCATTTCTGTGTAGGGGACGCTCCACGGCGTATTTATTATTACTGGGCGCGAAAAGGTGGATCCATCCACGAATAAAGTAGAAAATGGAAATCTGTGCTTCTGTCACTGATGTGCAGTATCTTGATAGCGAAACCATGACCCCAATTTTGGTAAAATTTACTCCTTTATACACTAAGAGCCTATTTCACGGCTAGCTCGGTTATTTAGAATAATGAGATAGTTTATTTTCCAGGTCCGCTTGAAGACGTAGATATTACAGCGGAAAACATCACTGATACACCAGCAAGTCACCCTGCACACAAGACAGACGATTTTGTAAACAGGCGAAGGGCTTATACACATATGGGTCATTCCATGTCAAACGTCCCAGCCGTAAAATCGACCATCACGGATATTCTCAGTAAGAATTGTGGGTCATCCTAGCATGGCCCACAATGCTCCCTGAAAGTGTTTTTGTCCAAAAAAAATTGTTTTTTTTTCTAGCGGCCCTTTTACCTCCAGGGTTTAAGCAATCTTACGTCTGTGAAAAAAATTATGAAAAAGTAACTTCTCTTACTATGGCCACCATTTTTTGTGAACATCATGTTGACGCTCTGGGCTGCTCTATGCCGCATTTTTAAATATTTTTCCTTTTTTTTTGCTGTGATTACGCCATTCAGAAAATACACGATGTCATGCATTTTCAAACATTTGTAGCAAATACGACCACATTCTTTCAGCCAATGAAGCATTTATTCCTGTATCTCATTATTGTGGAAAATTTGTTAAAACTGTATTTACACTGAAAAAGGTGAATTGTGCGAGAAAACGTTTGTCAAACTTGGAAAAATCTCCTTTCTGGCCCATATTCACCTTGAAATTGGGCATCGTTGTGCTCGTAGTAAAAATATCAAATACAAGCCATTCACTAGTACAAATGATCGCAGTTTTTTTTAAGAAAGTTTAATCAGAACAGTTTCTTGTTTTAGCAGAGAATAAAAAATTCACCCCGTTGTTCCACCCGTTATTCCACAGAGCGTCTTCTCTCCACGGCATGCACCTGCCTGCATGAAAGAGGCGGGAGCCAGCGGGTGTGCGCTACAAGAATACCTTTCGCCGCAATGGTATTTGTAGCGTCAGTACAGGAAAGAGGAATAATTCGCGTGTTAGTGGGAAAATTACAACGTGGAGCTAGCGGTGGTGCGCCCATTCCATGAGTACGGGTAACTCAACGGCTGGACATCAGATGTGCATTTAAAGCATCAGGTTATGCAATTCCCGCTAAGGCATACAAATAAATCCGTTATCCGTTTAACTTGATGACTCCGCCGCTGTTTATTTCGTAATTTTCGGCATACTTAAACGATTCCACGTATAACATACCCTGCTTCTTTAAATGCACGTCCATGTCCAGCCTGCCGTTGAGACTCATGGAATGGGCGCACCACCGCTAGCTCCACGTTGTACTTTTCCCACTAACATGCGAATTATTCCTCTTTCCTGTACTGACGCTACAAATACCGTTATAGCGAAAGGTATTCTTTTAGCGCGAACCCGCTGGCTCGCGCCTCTTTTATGCAGGCAGGTGCATGCCGTGCAGAGAAGACGCTCTGTGGAACAACAGGGTTAAGTAGTTTCACTGTAAAAATTGAAATTTTTTTTTCTATGCTAAAACAAAAACTGTTCTGATTAAACTTTCTGAACTAAACTGCGATCATTTGTACTAGTGAATTGCTTGTATTTGATATTTTTACTACGAGCACAACAATGCCCAATTTCAAGGTGAATATGGGCCAGAAAGGAGGTTTTTCCAAGTTTGACAGACGCTTTCTCGCACAATTCACCTTTTTTCAGTGTAAATACAGTTTTAACAAATTTTCCACAATAATGAGATACAGGAATAAATGCTTCATTGGCTGAAAGAATGTGGTCGTATTTGCTACAAATGTTTGAAAATGCATGGCATCGTGTATTTTCTGAATGGCGTAATCACAGCAAAAAAAAAAGGAAAAATATTTAAAAATGCGGCATAGAGCAGCCCAGAGCGTCAACATGATGTTCACAAAACATGGTGGCCATAGTAAGAGAAGTTACTTTTTCATGATTTTTTTCACAGACGTAAGTTTGCTTAAACCCTGGAGGTAAAAGGGCCGCTAGAAAAAGAACAATTTTTTTTTAAAAAAAGACAAAAACACTTTCAGGGAGCATTGTGGGCCATGCTAGAATGACCCCCAATTTTTACTGAGAATATCCGTGATGGTCGATTTTACGGCTGGGACATTTGACATGGAATGACCCATATACATCCCTCTGACGTGGACAGACAATAGGCAGCTGCTCCTCAGAGGATGTTAATGGTTCACGACAGTTGAAGCCCCAATAGCGCAGTACGTATTTAAAGAATACTGCAGGCCCACTTAAAATCCCCAGCAGGAGGGGTATGAATTAAGCACTACTCATAACAGTAGCTCAGCAGGAACAATACATAATAAATACATAAATCTAGATCATTGGTCATGTTTTAATTCGATCAAGTGATTCCACCGTGCCAGTGAACGACTAGAGGAGGCAGTTCCGTTCGTTCACTGTGTGAGAAAAGTATGAGTATTTTAAAAGGTTAGCCCTGTCGAAATACGATGTTAACGAATTAGTCTGACGAAGCCGTGTTTGTCTTATCATAGGCGGCTTAGATACACTCACGACTTATTGACAGCTGGTTGTTGTTCAACAGGAAATGAAATTTCAGCTTGTGAATTTCACGACGTATTTGAAGTGTGGGACTCTTTCATAAGGTTATTCTGTGAATCAGGTCTTAGATACTTGGAATAAATAAAACGAACTGCTTTGCATTAGAATATTTCAAGAGCCTCGATATTTGTTTTGGTGTGTGGGTCGCAGACAAGGGATGCATATTCTAACATGGGCCGTGTAACTCTCGTGTAAGCTAGTTTTTTTTAACTGCAACAAGGTCATGTGTCTTTGGATGACGCGATACATTAGGATGACGTGTAGACATTAGGAATCTGTTTATTTCAGCTTACGTTAGTGGTTAGAGTGACACCGAGGTATTTTTACTCAACAATTTCACCTAGAGCTTGAATATTAGATTGATGCAAGAATGGTAAAATAGCCCTTTTGATACTTACTCGAATGTTGTTAAAGGGACAGACAACCGACTTTTGTCGAGTATATATTCTCTATCCAAAATTGAAAGGACATCACTTAAAGCACCTTGACGAGAAACGGTTTTGCTGATAACGCCTTAGAACTTTTTAAATCTAAATTTTTAGATCTACGAGCCGTATGTGCCCCTCCCAAAAATAATGCTGGCAACCATGACATAGAGTAGCTCGGCAACATACTTTTGTCTGTGTGCGAAATGAAAAACGATATTTAAAAACTTGTCCCCAGCTAAAAAAGTTTGAATCGCAGGCTTCCCTGTTCCGTTATGTTTTTTTTTAATTGAACGGTCTAGTTTGCACGAATGTGCCATCTGTTGGGATAGACGATACGTAGAATCTGGCTTCACGTTGTGGAGGTCGGAAGTTCGATTCTCTGCGGGCCCGACGTTTCTTTTCTTTTTTTTTTTAACGATGCCGTTGGCGTATTTGGAAACTGAAATCAAATATGACTAAGGCAGCATCGTCAAAGCTCCTTCACTGGGTCTGTTTACTGAACGCTGCCGTTGATTCTGGGCATGAAGGCTCAGTTAGCCACACTGAGAGCAACCCAGTGACGGCTGACGGCGTGTCTTTAACATTTTCAAAATAATGTTTAGAAATACATATAAAATTTAGCCTTGTTTAAATACTTGTGTTAAAAGGTTTTCAATACGTAAATAAACGTTTCAGCAGTTGCAGTAGCTGCCAGGTTTGCAGGTCACGTGACAGGGAGACATAATGTAGCGTCAAGTTTCGACACTACGAACCGCCACCCTTCCGATTTCAGGAAGTTTGCTGCCAAATTAAAATTATTTCCGCCAATTTGTTTAAAAATTGCTTGTGGTTACCGGGCTACATAAAATGTTCGCTTTCATATGAGCTAGAGAACATATACGCGACAAAAATCGGTTATCTGTCCCTTTAAAGAATCTAAGCGAGGACCGCAGGACGCGGGTGAATCTTTAATGGCGGGTGGAACTCTACAATGACGATGATAGCACTATCAGCAGGCAGCTGCTAATGGCCACCTCTTCTTCCTTTCTGATTTTTCCAACATTCTCCCGGCCATGCGATAAATGGCGGACTATAATGGGCATGTCGGAAAGGATTGCAGTTTTCAATGGTCATCAAGCACTCGTCTTTTAAAACTTCCGTCCAAGGTCCCGTGATCAGTTCAATGTGGTCCCAATCCATGTCATGAACGTCGTAGCCGCCCTGTGTTAGTCCATACTTTCGTTTCCATCGATGCTTGGTGCGTTTGTGATACATGCGCCTTGCAGAATCTGAACAGGGTAATCGACTCGATTGGACCATCGTCCGTCCTGGATGACGACCTTGCAGACTTCGCACAAACTTCACGCTCCATGGGTGTCGGGTTCGGGTCCTAAGGAAATTTAAGTACCAGGTGCGTCTCTTCAGGTGTATACAGGCCCTTCGACGTGGAGCTTTCCCTTGATTCCTTGTTTTTATAGTCGCACTCTGTACTTGATCACGCGTTTTGGTTGAGCCTTATTTGTGCTACGTGTACATGCTTGTCGTAGGGCTATCCGGCTTCGCCATTTCCGCCGTCGTTGTTTTGGCATCGGGATTATCAAATCTTCACGTTTTGCCGTAGGCATTAAAAACCCCTCCGAATTCATGTTTCCGTGATGGCAACATATACTTGAACGATCAATGGGTGCGCCTGTAACTGGGTCAATGTGTCGATGCTTCCGCAGTGTTCTTTGGTTCACTTTCGGGGTTCCATGAAGTCCTTTGTTGTGCACTGAATACATTTTAATCTCTTCGAAATCTTGCGCAGAAGACTTCTTTTTCGGTACCTCCAATTTAGTGTCGTCGCTTCTATCCCTCGTTATATTCATTGGAGTTAATGACGCCGGTTAATCGTTTGCAGCGTCAACTGTGGAAAAAGCTCTTGTCAGTTCGTCTGAGCGAGCCTTAGGAGCGGCTGCCTGCACTTTGTCAATTGAGGCATTATGATGTTCTTTGAAAGTACCAGCTCGTTCGGTGACATGGGGCTCCTGACGATCGTCCTTCGAAGGTGCCGCCAATTCGCTGTTTTTGTTAGAACGGCCACTGTGCCTTAGCGCTGACTCTTTGTTCTTTATGGTGCTGTTGTCTTGTTAGGAGGCTATTGCTACAGTGTCACTGCTAGGATATTTTTGTAACTCCGGCAGCAATCGCTCCAATCTAAATTTTTTCAGCAGGTTCGAATCTTCGAATTCGTATGATGCTTCGCATTCTTTCTCTAAATCATCCAGTTCGACAAGCTCTTCAATTTCACTGTCCAGTTTCTTCAGTGTTTCATATTTTTCTAATAAAATTTTTCAGGAAAATTAGCTCACCGATTGATGATGTCTCGTCAGTCATGCGTGATTTTATGTCGTCGATCAGTGCTTTCACGTCCTGTTGGATCACGTGGTAATGAGCGTCGGCGAAAGGTGTATATTTGGTAATTCCAATCTAAATGCACTGAACAGAACAAAGGGATATTGTGCACGGGGTTAGGGTTTGGAATATAGCGGCAAATATTGTAATACAAAAAACTGGAATATACATGATGAGAGCTATCAATGAACATGTAAAAAATAAAAAGTCATAAAATAAACTTGCCCGAAAACAACGAAAGGAAGGAAAAGACGCGTCAACATATTGCCGTGAACCATGTACGGGTTTATTTATTTATTGTTTGTTTTTACTGCCGGGCCACGCCCGGCTGTGTTATCGGCGTTCCAAGCAAAGCGCGTCTTGCATTCTTTATTTTTATGCCGCACGGGCTATCACATTCAGATAAGCAGACTGTTTCGCCCTAACGTCGCTAGCCCAGAATGATCTTCTGTGACCTAAAATGTTCTGGATGTGAATCGACGGTTCTAGAAACACTCGCACTGAAAGATAAAAGCCTGCAGAGCAGACGCCGCAGCATTCGGTTCGACGACACTCGTCTGCGCAAGTCACTTTGTTGACCGCTGCTTCGCCGCCTCTGTATTCCTTTGAGTTGTTAGGGGAGCACAAGTTCGCTCCAATAAACTTGTTTCTCCTGCAAGACAACTGCGTCGTCCTTGGCTTCGTGACAATATATATGCAAACTACTGCACATAATGCACGGTCGAGGCAATGTCGAATGAAACTACCTGCAGGTTGGGTTAGTGCAAAGTCCAGTTAAACGAGATAAACACTGGAAATTGCAGTGAAAGCAGGAAAACCATACTTTCGATAAAACGGACGGAGGTAGTTCGATAAAATGGCATTCGATAAAACAGCGTTCAAGAAAACGGGCCGTTTTTTTTATAAAACGGCGTTCGATAAAATGGCGTTCGATAAACTGTCTGGGAACCGTCAGAACAAGAAAATGTAATTTTCCTAACAGTTCATATGAACAGAAACATTTTAGGAACACATTTGTTTTTTACTGACTGCGCATTTATGCGAAAAAATGAGGTCGTGTCGTTGAAATTCTTGAGGTGTAATGCTCATGCACCAAATATTTTACAGGAAATAGGGGTGTAGCCAGGGGGGGGGGGGGGGGGGGGCAGGAGGTTTCGGCGTCAGAACACCCGCTGAAATTGAAGGAGCCATGAAGAGAAAACACAAGTTTGGTTCATTCGAAAGATTGCCTCGTTAGAAACATACTGACACCACTTTTAACACAAACTTCGCTCACATAAGCTACATAATTAGGAAAAAAGGGAATGACCATGCGACCCACCAGCTCATTTCCCGCAACAGAACCTATGATGTCACACGAGAATGCTCTGCGATTGGCGGAGGCCGGCAAAAGCAAACGCAAGTTAGGCAGGGCTTACCAGTTTGCATAGTGAGCTATATGCCCATTAAACATACTGCACATTCCTTTTATGACACTAAGAACGGTGGAGTAAATGGTTGAAGTTCCGAATAAACACGCAAGCGTATATGCCAATGCGTACGAAACTACCGCCAGCCGAAATCGACATCTCGCCGTCGCAACCGTCGCGCAGACGAATTTTCGGGTTCGAGGCTCTTCGGGGCCAACGAACCGTTCCAGCACGCACAGCCACGACCTTGCTTGGTATCGTAATCCCTTCACAGGAGGTTGGCCGTCATATCGCCAACCAGCAAAGGTAAAAATAGAAACGATTGGAGTAAGGAACAACAAGCAGCGACGAGATAGTGACAGTCGTCGCAGTTTCGGAATGGTGTTGGCTTGCTGCTATTGTTAGGAGCTCGTTTCCAGTTTACAACCACTGAAAACTTCAGTTTGTTAGAGTACTTTACAATGAAATTTTGTTGCTGCGTTTTGAAATGCCCATGTAGTACGGGCAAATCGTCGAGGGAGTGCGACATCCCCGCCGGTGATGAGATCTCCTTTCATGTGCTGCCCAACGACGAAATTCGGCGAAGCAAGTGGCTACGTTTTGTGAACTTTGCAAACGGAGGAGAAAGAGAGCTAAAGGAAGTACGAGTGTGCTCGCTTCATTTCCGAGGAAGTGATTACGGCAGGGACCCTTACGTTAGCTCACTCCGGGGACACGCTGGCGCTCGTCGCCGACTTCGTCAAATCGCCGTCAAAGCGCTCTGACCTTGGGGGGAAAAAATGCCGTACACACCGCGCATTGACGCTCGTATCTTTCTGGTCGGAGCAGAGAGCTCGCGCGAACGGCTTTCCATACACGACACCGGCCAACTGGCATAAGCGATACTGCTACTGAAATTGAACTATTATTAACCGTAATAAAAATACGGCACATACGTACCAGTCTGTATTCGTCCGTCGCGACGGGGCTGACGAGGCAGCGGTGCCGACGGCTGGGCGTTCGTCTGTTGTGGCTATCGCGGAATGGTCGCTTTCCGGTCCATCCGCGTATCCCAGAACTTGTGCCGTTCGTGCACTTAGAAGCATTGAGCGTTCAAGTGGTGTGAGGTTGTTAAATGCAAGCCCGAGCTCCTCGGCGAGAGTTTTGTTCTCCGGATCAGGCGATTCCATGACTAGGGCTGCGGGTGCTAGTATTTTTAAAATGGCCGCCGTCTCGGTTTCGGCACGAGTTCCGGTTCCTGTTTGATGCCCGCGTGTGGGTGCTATATGGAGTCGACATACTAAGTATCTGTTTCATGGACCGGCTCGTATGACGCCATTGTTCACATCACGAAATGTGCAATTTAGCGGGAGATTTAAAATTTTGGCTTAAATTGCCTTATTTCTCAGTAAATAAAGCATCATTTGCTTCCGGGAAACCGCTTAGGGTACTATGAAACACCTAATATTTCGAATAAAACAAACTTTTGTTTTCTCTTCATGGCTCCTTATGCATGCAGAAAAATGACCAATTATTGTTAGGGCATCTGGCGCAGTCACTCTCTCTCTTTTTATTATTATTTTTAATTTGCTGGGTGGCGTAACCCACCACCGGAAATATATTTCTGGCTACGCCACTGAGGGGTCACCTTAGCACTATTCATGATGTAGTAAATGCGAAAGTATTATTGTCCAATTGCCGGACCTGTCCTCTCATTACCCCGAGAGAGAGAGAGAGAGAGAGAGAGAGAGAGAGAGAGAGAGAGAGAGAAAACATCGTCATCCATTTTCTTTTTGCGTCGTTTCTCTTCTCTCCGTTACTGTGACTGAGAGCTTGGCAAATGGCCCTTGATAGACCTATATCTAGGCTTAACGTCAGGTCACCGTAGCACTCAGCCTGACGACGTGCCAAGAAGCCTCAAACTCCGTCCGGCTTCTCTTACCTGATCGCTCTTTCTAGTATTCTGTGCCTCCTTCGGTATTTCTCATCGTATGTCAAGCTCCGCCTACTGCTTTATATGTCCATGTACAGCTCCAGTTCTGTATTGTAAGGGAATGATGATAAGCACTTTTGTTCGCTATGTAATCATTAGGCCCTCTTTCTGTCCTTGAACCACCCTTTTGGGGGCTCGGGCTGTCGGCGCCTCCTGTCGTCGTCTTCGTATCTCCTATCGTGTAGTCACGGTACTAAACACCGGGACACTCGGGAACGTTTTATCTCCGTGGTCCAAAACGCGTACTAAAAAAACACGCTGGGACACCCGTTTTCCAACGCCTCGCACTGAAACGCTTGTAGCTTCAAAGACACGAGACTTTTACAGCAAAAAGCTGTACACCTCTACCCCCCAACAGTTTCATCTCCGTGGGCAAAAACGCCAAGGCGCCAAGAATACACTCATACACTGTATGCTTCGCCCCTCCCCAGCTTTCACGTTAGTGGAGATGGCCCGAGATGTTTTTTACGGCTTTTTGGACTAATCGAAGTTTCTTTTCGGAGTGATTTAGAAGACGCTATGTTATCTCTCCTCAACCGACTACTCGGCCCTTCTATTCTCAGTGACACAAGGCGAGTATGCTTATTACTTGGTATTGCTTATTCAATCCACTGGCAGACCATGTAAAATCTCCGACTTCTTTCCCGGTTGGGTTTATACAAAGAGATTGCTTTTGATACATGTTGATACGTTTTGTAGCATATCATTACCTATTCTAAAGAGTGGTTTCAGGGCGGTCTCTATTACTTACTCTTTTTTTTCAGGGTTATCGATTCGATCAGCAAGAAGTTGTCGTTAGCTTACCCAAATTCGCTTAATTTTTCCCACATCACGGGGCGCTCACGAGAGCTACGAACGACGTTTACATGCCTTTATTAGGTTAAAATCTATAGTGTGTAGGAAATGATCGCATTGTGCTCGAAAATTTTACACGCGTACTTTCACGACAAAGTTGGGTTCAAAAGTGCAGCTTCATTTCTACAATCCTCCTCACCAATTAGGCGACGTTGACAGCGACGAAACACTTGAAAGACCCAAGGGCGGCATTGCCCAAGTACTGTTTCAAGCTGTACACTATTGTCTGGCGTTTCCTTGTACAATCCGTGGTGAATGAACGAGACCTGCGGCTGAGCACAAGCACGTGCGGCAGGATTATATGATGAAATTGTAGTATGTGTATATACACGGTGTCTTAGTGCCCGCGAGGTTGAAATCAATCCGATGCCGCGGACATGTGGCTTTGTAGTTCAGGTGTTACTTCAGTAAGTTGCATTTGTTAAAGTAGAATTCTTTTTTACGCATTTGGGAGAGACCTGTTGCGAGGTCCCCATACTTACTGTCTTTAGCCGACTCACAGATAGATTTGCTCTTTAATTGCTTTTCTGTTGTACTGGAGATGTCCAGCGCTGGGGGAAATTTTCGCGATAGAATTTGCCTGTCCGCAATCCCCAGCTTTGTCCTCCGAAGGGGACGTCACTGCTGCCACAGTTTTGTCCCCTCTCCTACACTCCTGCACACACCCGCGGCCTGTTCACCTCGACGCAGGTGAATATTTAATCATTGCCGTCAAAGTGACAACGCAGGCCATCGGCCAAGCCCGGCATACGATGCGACTCAGCCGAAATCGTGGCCTGCGACGTGACACTCCCCAATGCGATTGTCACGGTTTTCATTCCGTGATGTCCCAGCGCACATAACATTTTTAGTCAGATACTGTGCAAGACATTGTAATTTATCTGAGACTAAACTAACCATCCTTTTACGCGACGCGCGTCGCACCAAAGTAAGCACCAATCGTCTCATCTCAGCCAAGCAGTAGAAGCAAAACAAATCTCTTCGCGCCCGCAGGTAGAGCGTCCACAATGCATCAAGTCCCCGTTATCAGTACTCGGCCTCCTATAGCTGCACTAGGATGCGTCTGTATAAATGGAGATTGCATTTGCGGCGCCTCCTAACATGGCTGCAAACACTCCGACGGTGCCTGCAGGACAGGAGCAAAGATGCTTGCGTGATTCTGCCTGTCTCAAGGTCGGTTCGAACGCGTCCTTACGTGACCTGCACGGGCGCACACGCATAGAGGAACACGTGGCCCCGTGCGAAAAGAAAGCAAAAGCAAAAAAAGGCAATCCACTTTTCTTTTCTTTTTTTCCAACGGAGTAAAGAAAACGCACACCCGGCTCGCGTTGCAGACCTGTTGAGGCCAAGCAAGACAGGTGCACGCTTCGTGCCGTGGAAGGGGGCTACGGGCATTGCGAACACGTATTTTGCCCAGCAACTAGGTACAATGTTAACGATAGCACCTCGGCTGGGCCTCGTGATTCGGTGCGAAGGGGGCGCTGCCTATATAAAAAGTGCGCCGAGAGGAGGTGCGATGAACTGGCGGGCCGCAGTGAGGAGTCGCGAACACGTACGCGAGGCAAAGCTTCCTCCCACTCGGCTTTATGGCGCGCACCGACAGACGTGCCGGCCGCGAGAGCGCGCATTGTGAAGAGCGGCGTGATGCCGTTTGACGACACCGTTTCGAGAGCGGCTGGGCCCCCTAAATATAGTAATTGCCGCCGCCGTCGCCATTTGTCATCGCCTGCGCGGCATCCTCTCTTTTTGATCGACCCACTTGGCTAATTGCGTCCTTGCCGAGAGGCTCCCTTCGCGCCGTGCCCCGCTTCGTGGTGTTTCCTCGCGACGACGATACGCAGGCGCCGCCGCCGCCGAGCTCCATGACCGACACCCACACGCGCCCCTGCAGCGCCGAAACCCAACCTCGCGGAGGGATTCCTGCCAGGCGCGCCGTCCTGTGGTACCACATCGTTCTAATACTTAGCTCTATACCACCGCCTCCGAATTTATCACACGCCACGTTTTCTCCTGTGGACCCGGTGACGAATTTCTGCCGGTGGGCCTAACGTCCAACGCTCTGCACCGAGGGGCGTTGGTCGAACTCTGATCGAACTCCAATCGATGGTCTAAAAACGCCTCTGGCTACCCGCGTGCCGAGGTCTTGGTGCATGTTGATCACCTGCCCTGGTGGTCAAAACTGTATCCCAGTTTTACAACATATCCGCACCGTTTCGAATAGCCAAGTCGTGTGGTTGCTGAGTACGAGGACACGTGTTAAATATACCAGGTTGTTTACATCAGTCTGTTGCTTCTACTACGGCACGCCTCATAACTCAGGTTAAGGTGTGTGCACGCTGAAGCTATAGCATCAGTGCGTAGAGCCCAATTTGAGCTTTTCTTTTGTGTTCCACGAGTTCGACATTCCTCCTAGCGCATCATTTCCGTTAATATACAAGAAAAAAGGAGCAGTTTTCGTCTCGTAATTTATTTTAAATAGAAATGAAAAAAAAAGAGCAAGTATACCCTTCCATGTTCATTTAGAACTCAAATATATCGTTTGCGCGAATTCGAGTGAAAACCTCTTGATTAGAGGTACTACGCAATCAACACCTTTCTTCAGGGATGTTCCTAGGGAAAACGTAGTTTGGGGTACCAAATTGAAGATTACTAAAAGGCTACGCAGCTGCCTACTTCAAGGCAAACAAAAAATTCCCCACCCATACCACTCGGTGATGGTGGTTGTCCAGCGACGATGCGTGAGTTGGGGGTGTTACGTGTCGGGCGTTCGTCCGACACACAAGTCGGTAACTCGTGGGTTGGGCTTTTGGGTCTGCGGTCAGGTCATTATCGAACCACAGCCTGTCGCATACGGTGCAGCTCGAGTCGAAGTGATGATCGAGAAAGCCTCTTTGGAACCGGGCGCACGCACCCTTGGCGTCTTGAAACCTTGGTACTGAAGGCCTTTGCGGCATTCTGTAACTGACGATATGCATCTCGGTTCTCGCACGTCGCCTACGCGGGCACGCTCGTCGGTCGCCGCATAAGTATCGGCACGCCTTCCAAGACCACACTCGCGTCGCTGTTATCGGGCCCCGTTCGCATCGATTACTTTTTATGAGTAAGCTTCTCTATGCACCACGCAATGTGGGAAAGCCAGCGTACAAAGACCAAGCGAACATTGACCTCATTTAGGTTGGCTTTACTCCTAAACACAAGTACATTGCTGCGAAGACATTTTTCCATGGTTAACGGCCTACACTGAAATAACGTAAGGGAAATTAACATGAACCGGAGGCAGACGCAAACCTCTAATACACTCCCGTGGTTCAGCTTCGCCACAATGCGCAGGAGTGACTAATTCGTGCCGCCAACACAACAAATTCAGCGAATGACAGCAACGAGCATCCATTCGACTCAAAAACGTGATCTGCGCCGCGGCATTGCGCAATGCAGGACGCCGTGCCTGAATTGCATGATGGCACAGCGCAGATCGGAACTTTTTAGTAAAATCGTTTACTCTACGTCGTTATTCACCGAAATTTCATTGTTGGCTGCGTGGATTGGTCAATCTAGTGATGTATAGCGGTGAAGCTGAACCACGGGATTGTCTTGGAGTGAATAACTGGCTTTACAGGCATCGGTGATGTTGCAGTATTCAGTGGCTTCCGCAACAGCGTGATAGGTGAGCAAGCACTAAGAATTACGAACAAATCTTGTCCGACGTTTTCCCACGGGGCAGTGAGGGCTCCGGAGAGAGAGAGAGAGAGAGAGAGAGAGAGAGAGAGAGAGAGAGAGAGAGAGAGAGAGAGAGAGAGAGAGAGAGAGAGAGAGAGAGAGAGAGAGAGAGAGAGAGAATGAATACATAACAGATTAGTCCCTTAAACGGCTGGGCTTGCTACTTCAGAGTGTCCAAATCTAGTCGCTTTCACTGTATAAGAAATTATATAGGTACCATAGAAGAAATCCTGTGGTTACGCCGTTACGCGGCATGCAGGCTGAAAAGTCCATTGTTTTACTAGGTTTGATCGGAGATTGCAAACTTCCGGTTCATCTATGATGGCGTTGAGTCAGTGCACCTACTGCCCATTTTTGGCTGGAAGCCTAAGTACGTCATAGGGCTTTGTCACAATATACAGGGCGATCAAAATTAAGTCGACCGGTTTTTTGAAATTAGGCGCTTAGCTTTATGTGACGAGGACCTCTATCGTGAGGTTATGCGCCCAGGGGCACACAGAATTAGGTGGTAATTACTGATTATTATTAAGCCACCGATATTGATATCGATGGCCTAATTAATTAAAATTGAATAATTAACTTTTTAGTGGCTGCAGTAAGCAGGCATGTTTGTATTGAAAAGTTGGACGCAATCGTGTTTCGATGCAGTTTCATTTGGTAGAATTCTTTTAGCGCATCCGTACTCCAAGATATCAAACTGCAATGTTTAATTGCCGTTCGCATGATTACGCATGCTAGACAGCGACGACCGGGGCAAAGCTCCTCTTTTTTATTAGAACTGTGTTTCCATGGTCGTTCCGCCTAGTGGAGACTGCGATAACGCCAGCCAAGAGAGAAAGGGTGCCAGTTATCACTTTTCCCTATGCCGCCACTCCGTTTTCAAACTAAACACCGTACACAGCAGGCACGTCACAAAAGGGAGGAGCTTTGCGCCGGTCGTCACTGTGCAGCATGCGTAATTATGCGAAAGGCAATTAAACCTCGCACGATATCTCGGAGTACGGATGCGCTAGAAAAATTCTGCCAAACGAAACGGCGCCGAAACACGATTGCGCCTAACTCTTCGTTACAAACATGCCAGCTTACGGCAGCCACTGAAAAGTTAATTATTCAATTTTATTTAATTAAGCCACCGACCTCCATAACTACCATTTAATTCTGTATCCCCCTGGGCGCATAACTTCATTGTAGCGGTGGTTTTCACGCACATCAAAGCGCCTAATTTTTAAAAGATCTGTCGACTTAACTTTCATCACCCTGTATAATGGCGCAATAAATTTGAGATCCACCCTTAAAACATCGATCGCAGCAACGTTGATTGCGTGTAAGGTTTAACGCACCAAAGCTGCACCCGGGCTATGAGGCGCGCCGTAGTGGAGGGCTCCAGATTAATCTTTACCATCTGGGGATCTTTAACGTGCGCCTGAATCCAGACAAACGGGCCTTTTCTCTTTTCACCTCCATCAGAAAAGCAGCCACCGGGGCCGGGATCGAACCAGCTACCTTGGAATCAGCAGCACAGTGCCTTAGCCACTATGTCAGCAGCGTTGCCCGTGGAACAAGATTGTAGCGAGGTATGATCTGCCCAGTCTTTCGAATAGAGTGAAGTTGTCTGTCGTCTTGATGGTCCCTTTGAACCAGCTCTTGTCGGTCCTCGTTCACGTTAGCTCCACCAACAACGGGAATCCTCTCTGTCCGCGAGTACTTTGTTCCGGGTGCATCAGAGCAGGATCCTTCACTTTTTCCACCTTATGGGATCAATCCTTGTCCCCGTGCACTCACGCGACCGTTGAGAAGCCGTTCTTCGTCCCAGCCCATCAAGGCTTACTCCAGGATTCATCTGATGAGCTCCAAAAATAGTTCGACTTATGTTCACGAAGGCCGTCTCGTCGTTCCCGGAAAAAATTTCTTTAGGAATTTCATTAAGTCGTCCGGTGGCATAGCATAATATAAATTTTAAACCTCCACGTTAAATGCCTTAAAACCGTCTCCGTTACCCCCTTCTGTCAGCTACGTTCCCGCTGCCAGGTGATTCTGGTAAATGAAAAGGTCTGCTACCCTCAGTGGCCCCATGCGTGGCTGCAGAAATCCACGCTCTTGTGTCACGTGCTGTGGTGCGACACAGCCACCGAGTTGGGTATTTCTGGTTCGTGGTACTTCACCTTGAACATTCCCAGATTAAGTCCTGCTGTCCTGCTTCCTTCCCGGTACCAGAGCTTAGCTTTTCCAGCTTACCGCACTTGGAATGCGGAACCCTGGGCTCATTGCGCAGAAGCAAGACAACTCGTGAAATACAAAAAAAAAAAAAAGCCTGCCTCAAGAATTTCGACATTTTTCGCACTAATTTTTTGCGGTCTTAGGTTAAAGACAGCTTTTTCCAATTGAGCTTTAGGGTTTGGTTTCAATGTGCCCTGACAACTACTCTTACCTCGTAATATCGGTTATACACGAAAAGCTTATGAAATGCTTGTACATCAATCTCCTTCTTGATGTAAATAAGGAGCGCATGATAGCATAGTCTACGCCATTATTTTCTGCCCCCTTCAGGCTGAGAGAGTCTTCGTTGGTCTGCATAAACCCGAAAAGTTTGGTCAGTATGTATGTCCGTCTATTCCCTTCTCTTTCGTATTCCCTCATAACCCAACCCCTTGCGCTACTTCCCAGGGGAGGTCAGGGGAGTCTCCCCGGGCCCTCTCTCCCGGTGGTGGTGTCGCTTTGTAGCTTTCCCTCTTTATTTTATCTCCATCCTTGGGTACTTCAAATTCCACTTGCCTTTTGGCCAATTATTTATTTTACAATTGGGTTAAGCCGGTTATACTTTGATGGTGCCTGCGGAGGCAATTTGACTTACATTTTTTTACCTCACTTGCTCATATATCCCTCGATTCAGCATCTGGCCAAAAATTTACAGAATTCTTGAACGCGAAGCTTATAGAGGCAAAACTTTTCCAAAACACTATATTTGAAATTTCAAAACTCACTTCATACCTGTCGACATTGCTGGGCAAAAAGAAAACATTAGGCATATTTGAGGCAGAGCATCAATACATAACTGGAACTGGCAGTTTTCTTTTAATTGAAAATAGATGCGCGCTTAGTATTTTCGAAAAATAACGAAACGCGCTGAAAACAATGTTGTTACACCAAAATACAAAAAAGCGTTCTCGCAGGAGGAGTACCTCGTGGCGGCATTAAAAGTCCAACGGTAAAGAAAGGTTCCAGTAGATGGCGCGCCAGCAGCGGAACGCGGTAAAGTTGAATTGGTTCGACCAAACCTCCACCGCGTTTATCGTTGGAGGAGCGAGGCGGGAGAGGAAAAGCGCGAGAGGTATGCGGGAACGAGAAGAGAGGCATTTGCGTGGCAGGGGTGGCAGAAAAATGTTATTTTTCAACATGTGCAGCGAAATCAGCAGATATGCGGCCAATTTTTCTTCAGTCTGCCCACTGCCCAACGGTGTCCCTCGACATCTCTCAAGTAAACGGGCTCAGCCGCGGCGCTGCTTGATCGTGAACTCACAGGATTCATTAAGAGTCTGCCATTTACAGCACGCCTCTCCATCTGCGCCGTGATTTTTACATTTAGGCATCAAGGATTATAAGTCCCCAGATTCGGGCACTCGGAGTAAGTGCTGCGATACTCATGCGTTCTTTCCTGAGTGAACAAGCCTTTACATATCCTCCGACAAGTGTATGTTAGAGGCGCTCACTCACAAAATGTCACCCCGTGCAATTTTCTTGTATGATTATCCAATTTCTTATGCCCACACTCAGCACTTTCTGGTCAGTATCGTTCATTGTGATTCATCCTGCACAATGCATTTCCTTACGGAAGTAAAGTCTCGCGAAAATCGTCCACCTATGCACTTAGTTTTCTTGTCAATGTATGGATCACACCCGTGACTTTAGGGTTGTCTTAAGGCGGTATTTTCAGGTTACTTGCTTTCCAGGCAGCCTATTCTTTCCAACAAATGCAAGGTTAGTCCATTCGTGCGATTCAGCGCATACTAGCCCAGGCTCTTCGGGCATGCCTCGGTCTGCCGCGTTGTGCGCAAACGGTGGCTACCATTGGCGTCCACTTGAGGTAACCCAATAAAGTCCTACGTTGCTGTGGACGCGCATAGATTGCACCTTAAAAAAATTGCTGGTTTGGCTTACGACCTTTTTTCCTCAGCAAGATCTTGTGTAAGTGAACCTCCTTGTGCGGGTTTGGTATAGAGCTTTCACAGTACGCACCATCAGTACCTGTTACACTTCTCCTTCATGAGGCAACAACATACGCACGATCGCGCGGAATCCTCTCAGCCATACCATATAGTCATCTCTTTTTAAAGTTGTCACCGCTTGGTGCGCAAGCCTCGAATCATGCTGTACGCCTGCGACGACCGTCGTCCCAGTGTGGGGCATAATGAAGTCCCAGGTGCAACTAAGGTGCAATAACTGACCCCAAGACCCAGAGCAAAACATATTTATCGCCTCGATCTATGAACGGCTCTCTTTACTGTTCTGATATGAACTGCACATAAACTGGGTCTGTGTGTGGCCAGGTTCTCAGTTAATCTCTACACAGACTTTATAAACTCTAGTAGTTAGTCTCTTGTAGGGACGCGCTGTGTAAATGGCCGGGGCATATCCGTGCTAATGCATGCATAACGAATTTGCAACAGATCAACCTTTAGTTGTTTTTTTTTGTTTTGTTTTTTTTTGCATTGCATCCTTCGTTTCCTACCGTAAACCCGCAAATACGAGCCCGAAAATACGCGGCAATCATTATAAACGAACCTTGGTTCACATGCAAGCTTATATCCGAGTGTCGGTACTCTTGATTAACCCTCCAACCTGTATTGTCTGAGCAACTCCAGCAGGCAAGCATGGGGCTGCTTCTCTGCTTTTATGCGCCACGATGTATCAGGCCTCACAGCGGCGATGCGTGACGCTCGGCAGCGATGTCATGCGTCACGCCAACTTTGGTACGAAGTCGAAACAGATTTCCGTGCATGAGCTTGATGCACGCAGTCTTCTGGACGCCTGATGCTGAACGGGTGGGGTGGGTGTATAAATATGTAAGCACGAGTGAGTGAGCGAAAAAACTTTAATGAGGCTAGCTTTAGGCGCTGATGGTTGGATTCCCGCCCGGTGGGGGGCCTCCTCTAGTCCGGGAAGCGCTGGTCCACGCTGGATGCCCTGGTCATCTCCAGCAGGCTACACTGGATTGAGAGGTCGGTGCTGGCCGGCGGGCCCGCCCACTGCTCGTAGGTTGGGTGAGGATGGGGGGTAAGGGATGGGGTTTTCTGACACTCCCATTCCATATGCTACCGGGTGCCAGGTCGGGGACAGAAATTACAGGTAGCATAGTAGAGGGGGGAAGGGTGCTTGGCATGGAGGAGAGTGCCGTGGGGATAGGAATTCGTCTGAAGTCGGCGAAAGGCAGTCGCCTCGGCTCTGGATAGATGGGGATGTCGTGGCCGCAACTGTCGCCGTTCGTGACTGTGACGCAGTGCATGTTGGGGAAATGGAGGAGGAGATGTTCATAGGCGTCTGTTTCAAGCGGAGGCACTGTTGTCCACTCCGGCTGCACGCGGCACGAGCGCCTATAGTATTCGCTGCGTGTCTATGTGCCCTGTTGTTCGCTTAGCTCAGCCGGCGACGTGAATTCTAGATGAGCGCCAGGCTGGCTCATTACGGGGACGCCGGTTCTCTCGAGCTACGACGATGGTCGGCTCGGTGCATGCTCTCATGCCCGTGAAGGAGATTGGTATTCACCGTTCGCTGCCCTGTGAGCAACATCTCTACTGGATGCTTAGCTGCGCAAATCTAAGTCAGGCAAAATAACATGTTCTCTGGGATACGTCCGAGCTTAACGCCCTTAGAGAGAGATCGATTTTGAAAATTTTCTCCACTACATTCGTTTTTGTGTGATTGTGTTGGTCGAAGTGAGCGCTCTTGCGTGTGCATGTGCGTGTTCCAGCGCGAGTGCGCTTTAGTGCATGATCTTGTACGTAAATGAAAATGCAAAGATGTGACCTAATGGCGAACATGGCGTAAACACACCATGTATTTTTAAGGGTCGGCTCGGTTCCACCCACGTCCGCACTGGCGTCGTTACGTCTGTCCTTCTTTCTTCTGGCGCGTTCGAAGATTTATCTTGCCCAACCTCGCAGCGCCCTGCGCATGAGTAGCGTCAAGTGGGCCAACTTTGTTATGACAAAGGTTTTGCGCAGACAACAACGCACAGCAGGGCTGCGACCCGAAGCAAGCCAGAGCCCTGTTGCATGCAAATTAGCGGCACGCGGCAGTGCTTGCATTGTACATTTAACATGCGGTAAGGGACTCTTGCTCGCTCAGAGCCAAGCTGTTTTGGGCGGCAGTGCGCGCTGTCTGCGCATGCTGCCCTCGAAGCCGCATCGAAATTCCTATCACGTATGGATGGACACACGAAGTTGCTTGTGCTGCGTACGGCAAGGCGTTGTGTCGGGGCGTTATTTATGCACGTTGAAGCGTGTAGTACTACAGCGCCCGCGGGGGTTCTCATGAATGAACGGGCGGGTTTGACTCAACTCCGGGGCTGAAAAAAAGGAGGGGTTATAATTGGGCAACCTCCCTTTCGTGTATGTCGCCCCTGCCTTCGTCCGTGATGGATGGAAGGCCAGAAACAGTCTTTGTGGGCGCCATTTCCTGCTCTATGCGTCAATGCCAGCAGCTTGCTGCCTGTTGCGCGCTGCCGAGCACTAGAAGTGGGCCACGTGGTGTCCTGTTGCGGCTATTTTATACGCGCGAATATATCGAGCCAGAACAGAGTGTTACCAGTTCTCTTGACTAATGTTGTGTTTCTATCCTTCTGTGCCAACAGATAAAAACTTACGAAACAAAAGGCTGAAACTGTCATGCTTTGCAGAGCTCATGCACGTTTGCCCTTAGCCGTAATTATTGTTACTGTGGGAGCACTTACTAATGTACGGACGACAAAGAGACTTGCCGTCAGAAAGTGGGCGAGCGAATGTATTTGTTACCACTTATCAGGCGCCCTCAGATAATAAAAAAAAAACAGTAATACGCGGACGAAAGGCGGTGAGGGTAGGTAGGCTTCACGTCAAGTGTCTCGTGGAGCCGAGTAGGGCCGCCGGCCTCCAGTCCTCGCCAGTAAAATACATCGCTTGACCGTGGTTTGCCATGGAATCCCGTCCGTGGCTCTTTTGACTTTTCATCAGGGGAACCTGGGAAGATGAGCTCAAGCACAAGACGTGCGCCCGCGCGTATTTAAAGAAAAATCTCTGTTAACATGGACAGCGGCCCCAGCATCACGCGGAGTCGTAGAAATGTACTACGGTTGGCGGTAGACATCTTACCAATATTATAATATCTATGGTTTATCAATTCATGCAATTTTAACAAAAAGCGCGTACCCCGAGTAATAACTCCTTGAACTAATGCACCCTGCTTTTTTTCACTGAGTAATAACTCCTTGAACTAATGCTCACACCTCTTTTCACTGATCAACTGGTTCATGCCATAGTTTACTTTCGTGAAGCAAGTTCACCCCCCCCCGCCCCTGCCTCCCCACCTCAGATATGTTATCAATGTCTACTTAGAAGTTTGAACTACAATGTATGTTTGAAATTTTTTTGCGGAAAATGTATTACGTTTACAGTTTCTGGTTTTCGGTTTTCGTACGCTCGGTGTACATATTTAGAGTTTTATGCGGAAGCAAGCTTTCCAGGTTTTTTTTTAGAAAAAAAATTAGCATGGTAAAATCCTACTCGTGGATAGAACCAGCACCAACTTAAACGAAGACAAAGGAAGTGGAGCACACGGATAGCCTTTGTCTTCGTTTAAGTTTGCGCTGGTTCCATCCACGAGTATGTATTTCCAACTAGCCCACCTTGCAACACTTCTGCATGATAAAATCCGTCCTTTTTTTTTTTTTTAAAAATCCTGCTTTTCTGTAACTATACAGTATCTTCACAGCAGTGCTATACCTGTAGTATTTGTGTTGCTCCTGCTTTCGAAACGAGAGGTGTATGAGGGTTGGTTGGGTAACCGTGCATAATAGAAAAGCCGTATTGCCAGAACAGGAATAGGCCCTATATGCGCGCCCTATCTCCATTAGCAGGAATCCCAACCACCTAGCCACGGCCCATTGCTATAGCAGTAGTGAGACTGCCGCGTTCTGTATACAAGTTTTATGGGCTTCTCTAGGGGTGGGGAGAATAATTCCTCATGGTTTACACATTGCCTGCGAACTCAGAGTAGAGAAGAGAGAGAGAAAAAATGATATGGAAGGCCATCACAAGTGAATAAAAGAAAAAAAAAATTATCTACAGAGAGGTCATAGTTACTTTACCCCTTATTTATGCCCCACCCCCTCCATAAGGTGACAAAACAGGCTCGTGTAATTATTTGGGAAGTTGCTTAAATTAACGAAGCTTGGCCGCTGGTGACGTTCAACCACGAAGAGCACGAGACGCAGCGGTCCTAGACGTACTGCGCCCACCGAGAAAGGTTGGAAAATCAGTTCCCTCTCACTTTGAGAAGAAGGATAACGAGCGAATCTAGGGGCAGTCCACGGAGTGAATGAAACAAAACCCGCTTATTTGTAATTTGCGATTGAGCCCACCTCTTAGCTAATTAGCTGAATGAAGCTTGCAAGGACTACCTCTAGGGGAGAAACACGTGGCTGCCCGTTTCCCTCCCGCATCGTAGGCGTCTTACTCCGTGTGCAACACACCAACCCAAAACGCTCGACTACGGAGTGCAACAGTCAGGTCGCATCGAACCGTAAGACGTCCACGTGATTTTCCGCATATTAATTGGCCTCAGCTCTCACCTCTGAACAGAGTTACATCCAACAAAGCAAACCAATTCCTCAATTTATTACTCGATTTCAACCTACATCAAGTCATAACCTGTCCGACTAGAGGTTACAACATGGTCGATTGCTGTTAACGACGTATCCCGATGACGTTTTAAGGCTGACATCGCTTCCGGGCTTAAAAAAGCCATGAAGAAAAAATACAAGTTGGGTGTATTAGAAAGACTGCTTAGTCCCGATAACAATGATACCAACATCATCGCAATCTTCGAACAAATAACGAAGATATTAAAGAAAACGTGTGAAGCAGTCGCGACCCTCTAGCTAATTTCCCGCAACTTTTCTATGACGTCACGGAACCTTGTTTGTGCGATTGGTGGCCGCCTAACTGACCTGTCATGACGACACATGACTGGACGTCTGTGATGGGGCCTCTAGTTCCATTTGACCGCATCACTTGAATGCTAACGTGCAGTTAACGCACTGAAAATTATGTTTTCTTGTTGGCCCGTATGACGTCATTCTTGCTTATAACACGTCATTGTGGCGCAAAATTTCAAAGTTTTTACATACTTCCTGCTTTTTTTTTCGTTAAAAAACATCTTTTGTGGCTGTAATGGAGCTGAGTGAGATACTGAATCCTAGTTCTTTCAAATTGAACAAAGTTGTATTTTCTCTTCATGGCTCCTTTAAGTGATCATAGCATTTTACATATCTCCATATTTCTGCCACTAGAAAAGGAACTACCAATGAAAAAACTTATAAATTATTTCAAACAATGATTTCAAACGAACAATGATTAAAGACTCGCATTTAACCCGAACCGTAAAAGCGAACTGGAAACTGTATAAAAATGAGCTTCTTAGATTGCAAAACAAATACATTCCAACGTTAACCATGACATCTGACTCAAACAACCCGGTGGTTTAACAGACACCTCAAATCAATTCTTAACCAAAAAAAAAGCGTCTTTACAGATTAGCAAATCGAAGTAAAAAGCCGGATACACGGGGAAAATACCACGCGTGCGGTGAACAATACATTAAAACAAAAACGGAAGCAAAGGGCAAATTGTTTTCCTCCGATTTACTGTCAGTTCTTAAAACGAATCTGAGCAAAGTTTGGCGAATACTACCTCCTAAGTTCAGGACAGAGCAAATCGAACTGACAAGCCCTGACGGGGAGCAGATTAAAAGCAGCCAATGCAGTTCTTAACAACTAATTTGCCTCCGTGTTTACATGCAATTCCGACGCCATCACATTACCCCGCTTCTTTTCATCCACCACTTTTCCCGATATCCAGATTAGCCCGGAGGGAATATGATACGCTTTTAGGTGTGGACACAGCAGCCCCAACATCTGTCAGAGGTGGTGGCGCCGCGGCGCCGCGCGTAGACCTTAAGGTCTACTAAGGTCCCTAAAATACCTGTAGCGCCAACTGCTCCCTCCTTCTCCGCTGCCCTCCTCTTTTTTCTCTCCCCTCACCCACGGCGCCGCGGTCCCTTTAACTCCGCGGCGGGGCCGCCATTTTTGTTGACCTCCTCAGAGCAGACGCCCTCGCAAAGCTTCGGGCCCGCTCGCTGCAGTTTTTCGTGCAGTTTGCTCTTGTTTTCGCGCCGCAATCACTCTTTGGTAGCATAAATAGTATTTCTAGAGCCCCGTTTTACCAACACGCATTAAGTGAGGCTGTTTTGTTGTATATTTTTGTGTAGAAGGGGATATTGCGGGATGGATGCCGCTGGCGCATACGGACAGCGCGGTGTTTGTTTACGTGTGCGGCATGCTCAGAATAGTTCGTGAACGCGAAAGGATCGAACGTGGACGTTTCAAATTGGTCTGTTACAGTAATTCCGTTCTTGAATTTGCGTGATTAAGTTGTGGTCGTGCAAGCGCTGCACAGAGGGCTTGCGCATGGTTCGTGGTGACCTTGGTTCGCGGCAGTTCGAGCGCTGCGCTGGCTTTTTTGCGTTCGCGTTTTTTGCGTTAGTTGTAGATCATTAGGCAGCGCTCAGTATGCGCCCCGCATTAGCTACTGACATTCATGCCACCTTTATTCCGTGAACTTTACGGTGCTTTGACGCTGTTGCAAAATATGTCACCTTCACGTCGTTATAGGCTGCTTTCACGGTCAAAGTTCTCGGGTCTCCTCGTTGGCCTCGCCCATGACGGCTGTACTTTTGGCAGTGCGTCCGTGGCATATATCAATGTTCGTGCGATTGGCGTTCACAATTACTTCGAGTAAGGCCCTGTCGGGCATATCTGGAAAAGGCTGGCACAAAGAACGCGCAGTTAAAGAACGCGCTCAGCTTACAATTAGCTGTAGTGCCCAGTTCTATAATAACTACCGTATCCCAAGGCCAGAAGCGCGCTAACAAGCGCAATTGTGAATCCTTTTTATGCTGTACAGCTAACATTGATTTATGTATGGGCTTTGATAGATTACAGCTTGCTACAGCCGAGCTGGCCGTGACGGCACTGACCTTATTCGAGCAGCCGAAGGCACAACAACTCGGCTCCGCGAAGCTACATAAAGTGACGCCGACGCAACACTTGTTTGAAACGAGCAGCTGACTCTTCGGTTGTTATCGGTTGTTATACGCTGGCGGCTTCGATAAGAGCTCCATTCGATTCAGACGCGATTCCCTGCAACGCCTGCACCGTTGCACGGTGCGCTGCACCAAAGCGCTCGATTCGCCGCTGCAGGAATGGTGCCGTGCACCGCGTCGCTCGATTGCTTATGGTGCTGCAGCGGTGCCGCCGCGGTGCAGAGAACCGCTGCACCTGCTACGGAGGAGGTGCAGCGATTCGGTTCCGTGAGGGTTCGGGCGTTGCGGGTTGGCAGGCGGGTACCGGCAGTTGCGGCGACCGCGTGAAAATGTCCGTCGAGCCCGAAGATGCGTGGGACAAACTTTGCGTCGTCGCTGATGCGTACGACGCAACCCAGATGGCCGTAAACATCCAGTTGTAGAGGACGACAGGCGAGGATGATTAGCAGACGACTATGCCTGCACCTCGCTCGATTGTAAACACGCAGGGGCGCTGCTGACGGTGCAGCCGTGATGCACGGCACCGCGGAACCACGCTGCTGCACTGCACCGGCACCACAGAACTTCCTCTGCAACGTTGCCGTGCACCCCTTCTAAATCGAATGGAGCTAAGGCCTGCTCCGAGGCAGCTGAGCCTAAAATGGCGAATTTAAATGGACAGTGGCGGCGAAGAGAAGAAAAAACAAACAACGCGGGGACGAGTAACTACGTCACTGGCCGTTGGCCAATGGCGCGCGGCGTTCGCCGCCGAAAAAGAAAATGGCAAAAAACGAAGGAGGAAAGGAGCGCGGGCGAGGGCGAAAGGCGGCGAGATCTAAAGATGGCGCTACCTTAGTAATTTAAGGGACCTTACGCTGTGCGCATGTGCAGCGCCCTCTCTCTCCGCGGTCTCCTCTCCTTCGGGCGCGCTGCGCATTAAGCGGAGTGCCGCGCTCCGGCCGGTCATCGCCAACTGCTCCCTCCTTCTCCGCTGCCCTCCTCTTTTTTCTCTCCCCTCACCCGCGGCGCCGCCGTCCCTTTAACTCCGCGGCGGGGCCGCCATATTTGTTGGCCACTTGAGAGCAGACGCCCTCGCTACGCTTCAGGGCGCTCGCTGCAGTTTGCTCTTGTTTTCGCGCCGAAATCGCTCTTTGGTAGCATTTATAGGATTTCTAGAGCCCCGTTTTACCAACACGCACAGAGTGATAGTGTTTTGTTTTATATTTTTGTCTACAAGGGGATATTTGCGGGGCGGATGCCGCTGGCGCATACGCACAGCGCGGTTTTTGTTTACGTGTGCGGCATTCTGTAACACCTCAGGATAGCTCGTGAATGCGAAAGGATCGAGCGTGGACATTTCAAACTGCTCTGTTACGGTAGTTCCGTTCTTGCATTCGCGTGACTGTGGTCGTGCAATCACTGCACAGAGGTCTTGCGCACGGTTCGCGGCAGTATACAGTGCGCTTCATTCGCAAATGCCGTAGTTCGAGCGCTGCGCTGGCGTCCTTGCACTCGCCTTTCTTGCGATAATTGTGTATCCTCAGCGGCGTTCACTCTGCGCCCGCTTTTACTAACGACCTACAGCCTACCTTACTTACGCGCAGTTTAGAGTGCTTTGCCGTTTTTGTAGAAATGTTTCCTTCACCTTCATGTCGTTATAGGCTGCTGTGAGTAGACTAAAAACATACACATGCTGTTGTGCGTGTGTGCACGTACAGCGACGTGAAAAGCCCCTGCTTCCCCGACTTCGCAGCCGGATACACTAAACTACACTCGCGGCCGTACGTTCATGTGCGAACCTAGTGAAAAACGCAGACTTGTAATTCTGGGAATACACGCCAGAGAAGACTGCGATCAATCGATCGGGTAAACTGAAATTACAGTCCCTCTAGGTACAAATTATGTAACTAGTTACTGCAGTTAATTAATCATGCAATACGTTTTTTCACCGGGCGCGGTCGTTTACAGCCGTTATTAATGGAGGCGCCTGGAAGGCAGCAGCGGCAGCAACACGCGCCGAAGTTAGGCCTAGCTGACTTCCCGCAGCTGCAGCAGCAGCACGCACCCGAAAAAGGCGCGAAAATGCAGCAGCCAAGGCAGTCGATTCCACGAAGGAATGCGGCTGACGTCAATAACGGCAGAGAGGCGGCGGCTGGGCCAGCTGGAGCGAAGCCCGCTCGAAAGGTCACGGCAGCCGCAACGGCAACGACAAACGCAACAGATGGCAGCGCTCTGGCGGTGGAAAGGTCAACCGGCAACGCGGGAAACCGCGGAGGGAGCAGCAGCGGCGGTGGCGGACAGCTGCAAGAGGGAATCACGTGGGCCAGGGCAGTGGCAGGAAAGGCGGCGGCGGTACCACCGCCGCTGCCAGCACTGCCGCAGCCGAGGCCACAGCAAAGGCAACTGCAACAACAACATCAACCAATGGCGGAGACGAACGAGGTTGCACGTCTCAAGGCGCAGCTAGCGCAAAAAGACAGGCAAATACAGGAACTCAGTGCCAAAATGGACATGATCCTCAATCAGCTACAACAACGGCAACAATGTCAGCTGAAACAACAGCCATCGCTGCAGTTGCGAACTCAACCACCGCAGGTCGCGCGAAGGCAGGCGCCCAGGCGAGCGCACGCGCGAGAAGAACGAATGCAGCTGCAGGAAGAGTCGGAGCCGGAGTACGCGGCTGGCCTGCAGACGGCGGGGTCCACAGAGGAGAAGGAAGAAGAAAGAGAGGAAGAAGAAGTAATGGCAGCTACGAAGAGGAGAAACGATTTTACAACTACAGAAGAAGAAGAGGAGGAAGAGGAGGAGATGGAAGACTTCAGCCCCAGAACCAAGAGGCGGGTTATTATGCTAGAAGCGCTCGAATGCCGCCAACAGCGGGTGGAGGAGCGCGTCGACCACGAGGAAAAAGAGCTGGAAGCCATCAACCAGAGGCTGGCAAAGGTGGAAGCCGCGACAGCGGACATGAGCACCCGCATAGCTAAAGTAGAAGCCGTGACAGCGGACATGAGTACCCGCATAGCGAATGTGGAAAGCCTGTTACAACAACTGCTAGCGAGAATCCCTGACATCACCCACCACCAACCACAACAGCAGCCGCCGCAGTCGCCACAGCAACCACTACAGCCACAACCACAGCCGCCGCAGCAACAGCAGGTGGCCAACGTCACTCGCCCAACATGGCCGGAACAACGCTAGCGCGCGAGCTTGTGGTTTGGCAGTGGAACGCGAATGGCCTGCGAGGAAAAAAGGCAACATTACAACAATACATCAAGAGTGTCGGCAAGAGACCAGACGTCATATTAATACAGGAAACGCACATGGAAGACCCCTCCCCAGGCTTGCCGGGGTACCGCTCCTATGCCAGCCCGCCCAGCGCAAGAAAGGCCGGGAAAGGCACGGGGCAGGGAGTGTGTACCCTGGTGAGGAAAGGAATCACGTACATAGAACACGGCTTACTGCAGAACAGTACCATTGAACACTTGGCAATCGAAGTCGTGACGGGCCGAAAGAAGAAAGAAAGCACGTATTTAATCAACATCTACAGTAACCCCAAGCAATCCCAACAAAAGTTCAGATCACTCATGCAAAGAACGAAGCAGCTTGCCGGGGACGACACCGCGCTCGTGTGCGGAGACTTTAACGCGCTGCACACGGCGTGGGGGTACCAGAAGACCACGGCCAAGGGGCGAAATCTGCACGACGAGGCTCTCGAGGCGGAACTCCACCTGCTCAACGACACGAACATCTACACGCGACACGGCACGTCGGTGCAGCGCGATACGAATCCGGACCTCGTTTTCTGCAGCAAAGCCACCGCGGGAGTAAGCTGGCGGAACACGGGCGAGACGCTGGGCAGCGACCACTGCGTCCTGGAAATTGCGGTGCCGCTGCACGGCCGACCCCCGGTCACCCGCAAGCAGGCCATCACAGACTGGAATAAATACAGAACGGAGCTGGACGCCCTGATAATCGGACAGGCCCACGAAGAGGAGGATGGAGACATCGAGAAGTGGACGCGAGCCTTGAACGCGGCCGCGAAAACAGCCACCAAGGAAATCGAGGTCGACGAAGAGACCCCGCAGCTGGACAGCCGCCTCGCGCACTTGCTGGAGGCGAGGAACTCGCTGAAGGCTCGATGGCGGAGGCAACGCCACAACAGAAGGCTCCGCAAAAGAATAGCACTGTTAAACATCGAAATCGAGAAGCACAGCGCGGTGCTCTGCCGACAGCAGTGGCAGGCGGTCTGTCAGGAAGCGGACGGCCAGATCCATAAGAGCAGGACCTGGCATCTGCTCCGGCACCTCCTTGACGAAGGCAAAATGAAAGGGGCCCAACATCACACCCTCGCACGGACGCTGCACAAAGCGAAAAGGGAGCTCGGCGAGGCCGAGGTCCGCCGGCGCATAAACGACCAGTACCTCCCGTCCACCCCGCCGACCCCCCTCCCGAGTTACGCGGGCGAGGCCAATGCCAAGCTCGACGCCGACATCGAGGAATGGGAGGTGCGGGCAGTCATCCAAACGATAAACAGCAAGTCCGCCCCAGGGCCTGACGGGGTTACCAACAAAGCGCTACGCAACCTGAGCGATGCGGCGATAAAATCGCTGACGGGGTACTACAACCAGTGCTGGCGAACCGGCAAGCTCCCGGCCAGCTGGAAGGAGGCAAAGACGGTCCTGATCCCGAAGCCGGGAAAGGAACCGAGCATAGACAACCTGCGGCCGATATCCCTGACGTCCTGCGTGGGGAAGGTGCTGGAGCACGTCCTGCTCAACAGGTGGCAGACATACCTCGAAGAGGAAGGCCTGTACCCGGACACCATGCTGGGCTTCAGGGCCAAGTTAAGCACCCAGGACGCAATGTTGCTGCTAAAGAACGAAGTCATCGACCGGCCGGTTGGCTCCATGGACAACCGGGCGGTGCTCGGCCTAGATTTGAAAGGGGCGTTTGATAACGTCCGACACTCAGCCATCCTGGACCAGGTCTCTCGCCTCAACATGGGGGAGAGGTCGTTCGCGTACATTCGCGACTTCCTCTCGGGCCGCACCGCGAGGATCGTTGCCGGTGACATGGAGCTGCCAAAGAAGAGCCTGGGGAGCACGGGGACGCCACAGGGCGCCGTGATCTCGCCGACGCTGTTTAACATCGTAATGATCGGGGTCGCCCAGCGCCTCCAGGGCGTCCCGAAAGTCGGACACACCATATACGCGGACGACATCACGCTGTGGGTGTCCGGCGGCAGTGACGGCGAGATCGAGGCGTCCCTGCAAGAGGCCATCGACGCAGTAGAAGATCGCCTAAAAGACACGGGTTTGACGTGCTCCCCGACCAAGTCGGAGCTGCTGGTACTAGCACCAAAGAGAAGAGGAAGCCACAAGAGAGGAGAAGAAGAAAGAAACAATAACATCCACCTGAAGACGCGGGACGGGACGGCCATTCCGAGAGTGAAGACGCTGCGAGTCCTCGGACTACACATCGACGCCCACGGACACAACGGCTTCACCGTTGCCAAGTTGGAATCAAAAGTCGCAATGGCCTTGAGGTTGATCAAAAGAGTGGCGTCCAGACACGGAGGCATGAGAGAGGCGAATCTCCTCAGGCTGGTCCAGTCGTTCGCCGTCAGCCACGTTGCATATGTAGCTGCATTCCACAATTGGACGGTGGCGGAGCGAGGGAAAGTGGACGCTCTGCTACGCAAAGCTTATAAGACGGCCCTGGGCCTATACGCACACACCAACACAGAAAGGCTTCTCGAACTGGGGGTGCACAACACCCTCAGCGAGATAGCCGAGGCCCAGGGCACCGCGCAGATCGCGAGGCTTACGCAGACGAGAACTGGTAGGGCTATTCTACGTAGGGTAGGCTACCGGTCGGAATTAACGCGAGAAGGCGAAAGCGAGAGCGGCGGGTGCGGCGGCGGGAGCGGTGGCGGTGGCGGTGGTCGCGGTGGTGGAGGCGGGGGGTGGCCGGCAAGCCGGCCGCCGATGCCGAAGCCGGCGCGGTCGCTGCCGCGCGGGCTGCTCGCCCTCATGCACGTGCCGCCGCTGCCGAAGCACATGGACCCAGAAGAGAACCGAGAGCGGCGAGCGGCCAGAGCGAAAGCCCTGACGGACGTGCACGCGGCGGACACCAACGCCTTCTACGTGGACGCGGCGGAATACCCAGGCCGCCGGGGCACGTACGCCGTGGCCGTGATTGCAGCGACCTCCGGGAAGCTGTGCTCGGCGGGCAGCGTCAGGGCCCGGGACTCAACGCAAGCGGAGGAGCTGGCGATCGCGCTGGCCCTAGTGGACCCACGGTGCGCGACAGTGATCAGTGACTCGCGAAACGCGATACTGAGCTACGCTCGGAACTCGGTGTCGGAGTGCGCAAACAGGGTGTGCGGGGCCCTGCCCCGACGGACGCTACCGGTGGTCCTCAAGTGGTTCCCGGCACACGTGGGACCGGTGGGGACCGGGACCAACCGCAACGAGGAGGCGGACCGAGCGGCGCGCGTGCTAACGAGACACGATGGCGCCGCCGTCGCTGGTGCGGCCGCTGCCACGGCTGCTGCTGCTGCGCCCGCGGAGGGTGCGGCGGCGGCTCGGGCGGCGGCTGCGGCCGAGGCGACTCTGCCTCCTCCTCCTACTCCATCGAACGCGGAAGACTACTACAGGGAAGAAGAGGAGGCAACCCCGGTCAGCTCCTACAAGGATGTGCTTGCGTGGTACAGAGAGACTAGGCGCGCCTTCCCGCCGCCACACCGTAAACTCACCAGGAGGGAAGGGGTGCTCGTGCGACAGCTCCAAACGCGGGCGATATGGACGCCCGTGGTCGCCAAGCACGTGTGCCCCGAACTATACCCAACGGACGAGTGTGCGCTGTGCGGGAGCGCTCGTGCGACCATGCAGCACATGCTGTGGGGTTGTCTCAATCAACCACCGACAACAACAACGGAGGAGGACGATGATCCGCTCCCACCAAGCGTGAGGGACGCGGTCACCAGCGTCAACTACGAACTCCAAAAGATGGCTGCCGAGCTCGCGCTCGCGGCCATCGAACGCCAGCGGCCGAAAGTGCGACTTTCCACCACCCCTTGCACGGGGTCCGGCGAGTAGCGCCAGTAGGTAACCCACCGGGTTTACGCAGGCATGAATAAATGTTGTTTCTCTCTCTCTGGACAGAATTGTTTTGTGCTGGGATATATTCTGGCAGATTTGTACATTGCACTAACACAGGGATACACCCGAAAGAAATTCGAAAGAGGACCAATGTCACGATGATTATCAAGAGAAAACAATAAATCACAAAAATGAATTGGTGCCAGCAAATAGATATTTTATTGGAACAAACGTCCGTAATGACGTCGTGCAGGTGGCTTGTGCTGCTGACGTGGCTTCCCGTGAGAAAAAATGTTGGGAGTGGCATTTGGGTTTAGTTTTTTTAACGCCAAGCTTCTCCAATATCCGTTGCTCAAATTGATCCGTGAAATAATCCTATTGAGAAGGGAAAAGAAATGTCGCCACCGAGTTTGAGATGCGCCACAAACACTCCGCAAATATAGGCAATAATGCATTGCAGAAGGGAGTTAGTGACTGTTCTACCGTAGCATGGTCAAATTCGTGTTCGCGCATCTGCTCAGTGCCGCGTCCGCCCAACTCGCTACACTAAATCCGTTTAGCAAGCGCTTTGCTGGACAAAAATACGTCTGCTGAAAATAATATAGTCGCCCAGTGTGTTTTGGTTCAAATCGCAATGACTGGATACGCTGCGCCATTGACTACTAAGATGAAGTAAGCGCGCACACTGCAAATGTGCGGCATCACGTGTAATGCAAACGTAAGTCGTAATTAACGTTCCTCTGTGCATACACGGAAGAGAGGGCGTACAGCCGTTACGGTGCGAATATGCATTTGAAGTGCTCATTCAAACGTGCGCGAATTTAATAAAGCGATAACAGAAATTGCGCATCAAACGTACGTCAACGGCGCGGTCACTATATTAGCTGACCTTAAATTGTTTTACCTAGCCGCAATTTTTTTTTCTCGCAACAGCCTCAATTTGCGCCGCACCGACCAAGCCCATATTACGCAGCAAATCACTCCGATGTCATAACAACGGGATTATAATACCACCCGGGTAGCTAACACACAAAACATGACTTCACGCCAAAAAGAGCGTACACGCACTCGGAACGCACACGATACATGGTCAGACGCAATCTGCCGTCGGCCAAAACAAGCATGAATTAAGGTGAACAATTCTCGCGTCACGAAACCCTTACGACAACTGACTGAACATGCTACGCCGCTGATATTGATGCTGGAAGTTAAGCGCGCACATGACAAATACACGGCCTCTTATCCAAACCAAGCTTACGACGGGACGAACTCGGCGCTGGGCGCAATGCCTACTCAGAACAAAGCGTGGACGACGGTCGCGAAGGGAATACGCATTTCTTCGTAAGTGACCGCTCAAGCTCGCGCAGAATTTAACAGAGCAAGAACAAGCATTCAGAAACTTACCTCGCAAAAGAGTGATGGTAGCGTCGGCCTGAAGTATGCCCGTTCAAATCTATGCAACCAAACTTTTCTCCTTTCTGCGTCGCGTTTCCTGGACGGAATAACGAAGTCTTGTGCCCTGCCTGACGATATTCGCGCTGCCTAAGGCACAACACATCGACACCGAGAAGCAACCTAAAACGACACCGGTGCGACATTTTTTCGAAGCGAGCAGCTAATTCCGGTACTGAAGCACGGTGGCGACGGTGGCTCGGAAGCCAGCAATGGCGTCGCAGCGGCGGCGTTGCGCAATGTCCCAGCCGGCGAGGCATCGGCGAGGCGGCCCGGCGGCGGAGCAAAAAAAACAAAACCATGTGACTTTTCCCTTGGCCAATGGCGCGCGGCGTTCGCCGGCGAAAAAGAAAATGGCAAAAAACGAAGTAAGAGAGCAGCGCGGGCGAGGGCGAAAGGCGGCGAGATCTAAAGATGGCGCTACCTTAGTAATTTTAGGGACCTTAAGTAGACCTTTGATTGGAAGGACATCTGGCGGCAGAACTCCTACCTATTCTTCACAGCGCACGGCCGGGCTAGAGAAGCGGCGGGCGCGCACTTTCATATGAAAGTGCGCGCTCGCCGCTGCTCCACTCTGGCCGTGCGCAGCGTCCAAGGCTTCTAGTGGCTTGACCAATGACTGTCCGAAACAAGGTGGTTCGCAGGAACCAGCGGCATCCGTGTAAAACAACGTTTTTTGTGTGAGTTCACACAACGCGATCTTAACACGTAATTTATTGCATTGTTTAAACAGCTGGGAGAGTTCGAGCGTCCTAAGTTGATTTAGACGCGCGCGCAGCTCCTCTGAACATTGGACACCGGCAGTGACTTTGACAACATAGATTCGTCGCAATTTTCTTAGATTTTTATAAAGCATTCGATCGTGCCAGCTACAACGATCTACTCGCAAAGCTATAATCACTAAAAATTTCTTCTAACCTGATATCATGGGTCGAACAGTTCCTAAAAGGACGCACACTATGCACGTCGGCTTATGAGCACAAGTCCTGTCTAACCAGCGTGACGTCAGGTGTCCCGCAGGGTGCAAGTCTACCGCCTCTACTCTTTCAATATATATGTATATATATATATATATATATATATATATATATATATATATATATATATATATATATATATATATATATATATATATATATATATATATATATAAATGACTTGCCTATTGACATTACGACATTACGAAGGAACTAAGACCCTTTGCAGATGACTGCGTTTTCTACCAAACCATTTGCGCCCCCGTTGATCATTTGATCATTCTAACCTGCAATCTGACTTAGACACAATTTCATTGTGGTGTATCAAATGGCACATGCCACTGAACCAGACAAAATGCAAATCCCTCTCATTTTCTCGGAAACATGCCATATTTCAGTGCCCCTATTGCATCAGCAATGTACCGATCAGCTCATTCATATCACACAAATACCTCGGGGGGCGTATGACATCATCGCTTTCTTGAGCAACGCATATCGACACCATTTCCTCGGAAGCCTCTCGTACTCACGGATATCTTCGCCGTGATCTAAAACGTGCTTCTCAGGAAATTAAAATACTAGCCTATCAATATTGGTAAGGCCGAAGCTGGAATATGCATCAGCCATCTTGCATCCATCGCGAGCATACCTAACTATACAAATTGAAGCCGTTTGGAACCACGCCGCACGCTTCGTCACCTGGCAGTATTCAAATAATGTCAGCGTCACTGCCCTTAAACTATCTCTCTCCTTCCCGACCCTCGAATCACGCCGCGTCATTCCTCGTCTATTCTTCCTTCACAACTTCTTCTATTGGCCACAGTCAAGACACACGTTACTAAGGCCGCCTCACAGAATATCACCCCGCTTGACCTGCCGTTGCCCAATAGCTCTGATAACCGGTGTAATTCCATTATTTATCTCGTCGTTTTTTCCTAATGCCATTATCCTATGGAACGATTTGCCCGCCGAAATCGCCTAGTGCACCGATAACAAACATTTTAGGGATAAGCGCGAAAAGATATTCACATAATATACTAACAATGAAATTCTACTGTTGTGACTTGATGGTACTATTGGTGCTGCAATCGCTTTTTAGATGCGACGCATCTCTTGCTCTGAGGCATGTCCCTCCTGCGTCGTCGTCGCGCCGTCCGTCCGCGTCCCTCCTACGTTCTTCTCTCCCACAGCTGTGTGCAACACTCTCACTCCGGCTCATTAGCATACCACAGCTGGCGCGCTTGTTTGGGCGCGCTTCGCTGCGTAACGCTGCATTAACAACTGCTCCGGCGCGCGCAAGTGCGCGCATGCGCGACTCTCCTCTATTGTCTCCTCTCCTTCAAGCGCTGTGAATATAAAGCGGCTATCGCGCTGCGGCGGTTCAGTCAAGCGCTCGCTCTCGCACTTGACGTGACCTTGCTTGACTACTTCGTGCTTGACTTGATTCTTCCGATGAAGACGTGATGGAAGCGACGGTCCCTTCAGTGAGTGGTGTGACACGACAATTACGCCCATCGTCCCGCGTATAGGAACACCCGCATGTGATGGAAATGCATCATACGCCTTCACAACACGTTTTACGCTGAGACGAAGGAATCGCAGAGGCCGTGGGGACGTTGCGACGAACACATATTTATTCTAGAAAAGCATGATGATGACTAGAACAGGAACGTGCCTGTGGTGACTTCTTCTTCTTCACTTCTTCTTCTTCGCTTCTTCTTCTTCTTGGTTTTTTACATCTTCCCGCCCGCGAGATTCAATTGTAGCATCCCTCCATGGAGTACAAAAGCTGTACCGGTCTCCTGATTAACTGCCGGACAGGTGTCTTCAGCAAACATGCCCTGACTAGGCCGTCTCTGCCTGGAAATATCTTCTCAACTTTGCACAGCTTCCAATGGGCTCGGTGTGTCTTGTCCCCTAGTAAAACTATGTCCCCTTCCTTAATCGTTGTGTTGTTTGACGACTTCAAGCCTGCGCTTCTTAATTCTGCTAGGTATTCCTGCTGCCATCTTTCCCACCACGCTGCTGTTCTTTCCCGGGAGTTCTTCCAAAAAGCTCCTAGGCATGTATCGGCAGCTGTGGGGTCTTGATGAAGTCTCTGTCTACCGCCTATGACGTCGGCCGGGGTAATTGGCAGTGGTTCGTTTGGGTCGTCGTATACATATGTGAGCGGTCTGTTGTTGAGTATCCCTTCAGCTTCCACAACGATTGTCCGGAGTTGTTCTTCTGTCATAAGCCGTCTTCCAATGGTCTTTCTGATGGCTGACTTAAAACTTCTTATCAGTCTTTCATAAAACCCGCCCCACCAGGGTGCTAACTCGGCTATGTACTTCCACTTGATCTGAAGATTCGTTGTGAATAGACGCACTTTGTCGTCCTCCATCCTCAGTATTTTATTGATTTCTTTTTCCGACCTTTTGAATGATCTGGCATTATCGCTGTAGATGGTCTTCCACATGCCCCTTCTGGCCACGAATCTCCTAAAAGCGTGTATAAAGCACTCAGAGGATGTGCTCTTCATCAGCTCAAGATGTACCGCTCGCGTTACCGCACACGTGAAAATGACAATGTACATCTTTTGCTCAGTGTGTCCTTTTTCCTCTCTAGCGTACAGTGGTCCAGTGAAATCGACTCCTATGACTTCAAAAGGACTTGATTTGGTGATTCTGTCAGCTGGCAATGGCGCCATTTCCTGAGTCATCGGTCGAGCGTTGAATCTCCTGCATGTAATGCATTTCCTAATGATCATTCGGACTAACTGTCGGCCTTGAACTACCCAAAACTTTGTTCGTAATCTGGTCAACGTTACACAGACGCCGCCGTGCATTGTCTGATGATGCACATGTCGTACCAAAAGCTCAGAAAGCTTACTGTTTTTCGGCAGTACAATTGGGTGTTTCTCGTCGAAACTCATGTCGCTTCGCTCCAGCCGTCCTTTCACTCTGATTACACCTTGAGTGTCCGTGAAAATTCCGATTCCATGTAATTGGGATGCGCCTTTCCTTTCTGTCGCGCCGTTCCTGACCGTCTCGCCTGGACGCATGAGTTCTTTTTGCTCTTGCCTGATGAGAAATAATTCCGCTTTGTTGAGTTCTTCTGCTGTTATAGGACCTGATGTTTTATTCTTTCGTAACTTCCCAGCATAACGTAGCACCCATGCGGCGATCTTTAGTGCCTTAGTATAAGATCCGAACCTGCTCACGTCAATAACTTTTTCTTGAGTATCGCACGACGTAAGCATACAATGCTCCATGTTCGCGACCTCCTTTTCTTCCATATTGTTTATCTGTGGTTCATATGCCGGTCTCTCGCAAGATCCTATTAGCCAAACTGGACCTTTCCACCAGGCTTCCGACGCAAGCAGTTGTTTCATTTTTATCCCTCTCGTCATCAGGTCGGCAGGGTTTTCCTCACTTTTTACGTAGCCCCATTGGTTTGTACTTGATTTCCTCTTGATTTCATTTACTCGATTTTGAACGAAAATGTCCTTGATTTTGCTTGATTTGACCCAGCAAAGCACTATTTGTGAGTCTGTCCAGAACTTGACGTCTTTGATTTTTCCGACAAAGTTGTCCACAATGTATTTGGCTAACCGTGCTGCGACCGTGGCTGCCAGAAGCTCTACTCTTGCGAGTGTTACGTCCTTAAGCGGTGCAACTCTTCCTTTACTCATTAGAAGCTGGGTGTTCTTGCTTCCATCAGTGTATGTGGTCACAAGATATGCCGCTGCTCCGTATGCTCTTGGGCTTGCATCAGAAAATACGTGCAGAGTTGATAACTCTTCCGTTTTTCCAAAGAAGTGTGAGCATCTTGGTAACGAAAACCCGTCCAGCACCTCCAGCTCTGAAATCCACTCCATACAAGCTGTTCGATATCCATCGGGTAAAGGATCATCCCAGGTGAATGACTCTTTCCAAACATTCTGTAATTGCAGCTTTGCTCGCACGGAAAAGGGTGTCAATAGTCCTAGGGGATCGTACAATCTGGCAGTGGCCTGTAAAAGTTGACGCTTTGTTATCTCTGCGACATCCATCTCCGAACGCCAGGCCGTACTAGGAAAGGTAATTTGGTCCTCTATGAAATTCCACTTCATCCCCAACACTTTAGTTTTTCCTTCTTGTCTCAGTCACCGGTCTAGGTCTTCCCCTTCCTTGTCAAAGACACTTCGTAGGGTTGGATCGCTAGATGTCCACTTCCTTAAATTCATTCCGGCTGCAGCAAATATACTTCGGGCCTCGTTGTACATGGTTCCTGCTGTTGACATATCTTCAGCCCCTAGCAACACATCATCGACATAAATTCCTTTTTTTAGTTCACCCACTGTGTTTGGGAACTTTTCGCTTACTGCGTCTAGATGATGATGAATCGTTGCAGCTAACAGAAAACTACTGGGCTTCGTGCCGAATGTAACTCTCTTCATCCTCCAGGTCTCAACTGTCGGGAGCTCTGAGTCTTTGTTCGGTAGTTCCTTCCACCACAAGAAACGAAGTGCGTCCCGATCGTCTTCGTGGATGGCTATTTGAAGAAAAGCTTTCTCCACGTCTGCAGCCATCACTATTTTGTGTTGCCTGAAGTTCATCAATAGGGATGCGATGTCAGGGTTAAGGTTTGGTCCAGTCTCTAAGTTGTCATTCAACGACCGACCTGCCGTGCGACTCGCAGATGCATCAAACACGATTCGAATCTTGGTTGTCGCTCTGTCCTCTTTAATCACAGCCTGATGTGGCATGTAGTAGACGAAGTTTTTCCTTTTTTTGTCTTCTTCCGTGCTCACTTTCTCAGCTATACCTGATTCAATATACTTTCGTATTGCCTTATCGTATGCTTGAAGATTTTGGGGGTCCTTAAGTAGTTTTTTGGTTACTTGTAAAAGTCTCTTTTCGGCGACCAACTTGTTTTCGTCCAACGAGACGAGTTCCTTCCAAGGAAGCCTGACTTCGTAACGTCCGTTTTGGAAATCCATAGTGTCTTTGATGTACGTATGTACTCCATCGTTGTCTGTTGTCTTGGTGTGAGCAATGTTGTCGCTGATGCCTATTGATTCTAGCTCCCAAAACCTTTTTACTTCTTCGTTTATGTCTTCATTCTTAGTGGTTACCTTCAGTACCATCACTGTTGACGAATTCATTGGTTGGGCTCGAAATTGTGTTGGCCCATGTAACGTCCACCCTAAAATCGTTTCCGCGGCCATTACTTTGTCTTGGAGCCGTTTTGTTCGTCCCGTAACGATCTCCCAATAATAATCCGCTCCGACGAGCAACGATGTTGTTAATGGGACCCTTGACTTGTGATATTGCGTCAGGTCATCTGCCAATGTCAGTCCTAGAGCTTTCACTTCCTGCACCACTCTCTTCGGTGGTGATGGCAACGTGTCTTTAGAGATCATGTCTATTTCCAGTGCATCAATTATAATCTCTTCTTCAGACGGATGCCTCTTAATTTTCACCTCCACAACCCTCATTTCCATTTCTTTCTCGCCGCCACCGAACGACCCAACGGTTAGCCTCTCAATTCTTTTCTCCTTGCATCCTAGTTTTTGTGACAAGCTTTGAAGAATGAAGGATCGTTGGCTCCCGGTGTCAAGCATTATTCTTGCGTAGCTGCCAGATTTCTGCCCTTCCATCCAAGAGATAGCAGTTTGTAGCAAGATGCACGAAGAGATGTTCGTCTGTTGAGTGTGCATATTGCACGACCGGCTGGATGCAGCTTGGCTTGACTCATCCTGGCCCTTAGACATCGTTTCTGCATCGCTCCTATCGTGGTCGCGTTTTTTGGGACAGCACATTGAAGTGGCGTGACTTCCTTTGCAGGTCTTGCAGCGAACGTTGGCTCGGCAAATTCGCGCCGTATGGTTTGGTCTGGTGCATCGGAAGCATCGGTTTTCCCGTTGAAGCACAGCCTTCTTTTCGTTAAGCGTAATGGTCCGTCGGCAGTCTTCTGCATAATGTCCTTGTTTTCCACAGAATACGCACTTTTTACTTGCGATGCTCTGGAAACTTGACGTCCTGCACGTAGATCTGATGTTCGTCCTGGGTGCGCGATGGTCTTCCGCTTGGTTGTTGCTTCGGTCGTCCAATTCTCCTTCTCTGCTGCTGATGTGAATTCGCAGAAAATCTAACAGTCTCTGGATTGTTTGAACACTGGCATCCGATGCAGATAGCGATGATCCCGTAATGTTGTTTGTTTCTTTTGTGGCTTCCTTCATCTTAAAGTCCACCATCATATCGGAAGGCAAAGCTTTCTTGATCAATGTCAGTAGCATTGGCGCGTAGCTTTCCAGTTTTACTCCCAATGATTCGAGTCCTCGTTTGTTAAGCTGTACCTTGTTGTAAAGAAGCTTGGCTCCCGTTAAGTCTTTCTTGCTCTTGACAGCTTCGAGACTTGTAAGCTCCTTCATATAAACCTCTCGCAGATTCTCCTCTTTGCCGAAGGCTTCCCGCAGCAGTTCTACGGCGTGGTCATAGTTTTCTTCTGAGAACTGCAATCCTTCAACTAGTGACGCCGCTTCCCCTGTTAGCGATGCCAGCAAGTAATTGAATTTTTGCGTCCTTGGCATGCTCTCTCTTCCGTGTATTGTCGTTTCGAATTGATTCCAAAACCGGGGCCATAGCTTCCTCGTTCCGTCAAACTTGATCATTTCGAGCCTTGGCAGCTTCACTATGTCACTTGGTTCCGTGCGGTTAGTACCTTGCATGTCAATATTGGCATTATTTTCTTGAGCACGATGGGCTGTGCGAGAACTCAGCTCGCATTCCTCGAGTTTCAAGTCAATCTTGGATAAAGTCTCTACTATCTTCATTTCATATTCGAGCACTCTTTCAAACTCGGCTTCTGCATTTTCTACTGTCAAAACTTGCTCTATTTGGCTGTCCACTTGCTTTAGAGCCTCCGAGATTCTTGTCACTTGGTTACGTAGCGTTACCAACGCGCTCCGATCTACCTGTGTCACAAGCTTCTGATCAACCTCATTAACAAGGGTGGTAGCCTGCCCTCGCAGCGTTTTGCGCTTCTTCACGAGTATGTCTCTGTTCATATTTCTACGGAATACCGCACTGAGGACTCGCCTGTTCTCGTGATTCCGCGATGCTTCTCCACGGCCTTGATCCTTCCAGTGACGATTGTCCGATCAACGTTAAATTCCGGCCAGCCCGTTGACGCTGAGGAGGCTGGCAGCGTCGATGGCGTAGTCTTCCCCGAATCCTGGTCACGGCACCATTGAGATGAAGGAATCGCAGAGGCCGTGGGGACGTTGCGACGAACACATATTTATTCTAGAAAAGCATGATGATGACTAGAAGAGGAACGTGCCTGAGGTGACTTCTTCTTCTTCACTTCTTCTTCTTCTTCGCTTCTTCTTCTTCTTGGTTTTTTACACACGCGATTTAGAGAATCAACCCAACGGAAACACCAATTGAACCCCCCGATGCGTCGCATCACACCAGGGTTCCCTCGAGGGAAGATGGGTGTAATTTTTGTATTAGAGCTATGTTCGCTTGACTTCACCGTTATCTTCGTACATTTTTTGTGTAATTTTTAATTTGAGGTATGTTATGTTTGTATTTTCCGGCTTTCATGTTCTCATTCTTGTTTTTTGTCTGTTTTGTTCAATGGTACTCCTAAAAACCTTGTTATCGCCCCCCCCCCCGCCTTATGTAATGTCTCCGGGTCCTTAAGGGTATAATGATTGAAATGACATGAACAATGTGGAGGCCGTAATATCCACTTTTTTATTTTTTAACGAATTTTTCCATTCGTTGAACGGAAGTCTCTGAGTTTTCGTTCCACACGCCGAGTTCTCATGAAATACGGACGCGAGAACTGGGGAGCTTAGACATATACTGCTTTGCTGTAAAAAATCAGACCCCTCCACCCCGTGAAGCGGAAGTCCAGCAAAGCTGGCGCTCTTATGATATTTGAATTGTTGGGGTTTAGCTATATTGGGAATTTGCTATGTTGAAGTATAAGGACAGTGGTGCGATCTCTATGTGACAGACTAAGGACACACACGATCTGTGGGTGGAGACAATAAAGTTTCATTATAGTGCGGCTACGCCATTCACAGAACAGGCTCTAATGCGTCACATAGGTGGCCGCCGGAGAGCGCGCGGCATTGCGCATCGTCCTGGGGGAGACAGTGGGGAAAGCCAGCTAAAGAAAGACGGAAGCACGAAGGAGAAACGAGAAAACACACACGTCTTTTCTCTCCTTCGTTTTTGCATCTTTTTCCCCTGGTTTTCCCCAACTTCGAAATGTACCAACTGGCTCAGCAAGCTTCAGGAAAGAGACGACACGCGTGGCGAGAAGTACAAAGGACCCGGAAAGAGGCGACGGCGGTGGAGAGGAGTATAAAATGGGGCTACCCCCTCCACAGCTAGACATACTGCACTGTACAACACACAATGTGGGAAAGCCAGTTTGCAAAGACCAAGCTTCCACCAATTTTTTTTAAAGCCGGCTTTCCCTGTAAACGCAATTGCCTTGCTAAAAATGGTCTTTTTATCAGCAAAATAATGTATCATATCAAAATATAGAGGCTATAGGACATGTGTTTATTTTTTAAGAATTTTTACAGGCGCGAAAAATTGTTCTACACGCCATTTGTACGCGGAGACAAGATCTGTCAGAAAGTAGCCATAAACAGTTTCGCTGTAAGCAAATTCCTCGGGTCCAAATCATCAGCTGTCATCAGCTGTCGCGAAAAGAACATCTGCTTTTGGTCTAAACCCACAAACTCAAACACCGAAAATTTTTACCCGGAGTAGTGACCAACAATGACCAACAAGAAATGCAGCTTTTTTGCGCACCGGCCACCTTCGTTCCAGGCACAGCCGATGTGTATAGCATAGGTGGCCCCCGGTGTGATGCGGCGCGGCTCTTCGTGGTTAGAGAAAACGCAAACACTTCATTCCGCGTTTCTTAAGGCACAAGATTTAAGCGCGGCTGGGTGATGGGGAACGGGGAAACGTTACAGAACAGGCTCCCTTAACCAACCGAAAAACTTGTCTCAAGGCGTTACTTCAGCTGGCAGGACAATTTCAAATTGCGCTAAATAGCAAACGATTTCAGAACACTCGTAGTTCCGTATCTCACACCATTTTTTTTTTTTTACACAGCGACAGACAGTCTTGGGATCAAAACGTTGCTTTCGAGGCCGTTGGACCTCTGTTTGTCGCCGGCAATGAGGTAGGCACGTGCTCACCGAAGCGGGCAGAAGGAAAGCAGCAATCGACGCTGCGCGCATGCGCTTCTCCAGTATTTACTATATTAGCGTGAAGCGGAGGCGTGGAGCTGTTGAAACACCCAGTGTACAGCCGGTAAAACGCTTGTCTATAACAGCGATTTCAACTTCAACCCGCTACATCCGAAAACTGACAAAACATACTCGTTCAAAACATGTCGGAGGCAAAAGCGAAGGGCTAAGACTTCAGAATTCCGCAGTAGTTTTATTCAAATCCCGCTCCGGCGGAGCAGGATAGGGCTGCGAGTACGAACGCTGTGTTATAGACAAGCCTTTTACCTGCTGTACGCGCCGCTCGCTTGGAAAGTGTTCGCGCAGCGATACGTCATCGTTTCCAAAGCAGCGCAAAATAGCGCGGTGCTTTCTGTATCGTTGGTTATGCTCGTGGTTCTTTTCCGCAACTGCACTCGTCGTTTGCCATGTCGTTGCCCGTAAAGGTTTCCCGAAAAGCACTTGCATATACCTCCCACAATAAACTTCCTCCCTGTTCATCGATAGCGTTAGCTTACTGCAATGACGATGCTTACAGCAGTTTCGTATACTTTCGCCGTTACATTTCTTACGTTGTAACATGAGGAGCAGTGACTTCTTTTTAATGTCGCGGCCCCTCCAATGAGTGGAATATTGCCATCAACCCCGCAGCAATGACATGGTTCAAAGCTCCGTCCGGAAGGGGTTGGCGCCGTGCAAACGATGCCTTCGCTCCTCTTCAACAGTAAAGCGCTCTATCATGTCAGGGAGCAACAAATGAAACTGGAACACGAGAATAAGAACGCGGAAACGAAAATCCCAATCTCCGCGAACAAACAACGGCATACCTCATGCATAACAATGAGGTCCGGGCATGACTTCAGGTATTTAGACGAACCGTCCAGGGAGCAACAAATGAAACTGGAACACGAGAATAAGAACGCGGAAACGAAAATCCCAATCTCCGCGAACAAACAACGGCATACCTCATGCATAACAATGAGGTCCGGGCATGACTTCAGGTATTTAGACGAACCGTTCCGCTATAGTTTATCTATTAACGAACATGTATAATTAGGGAGGCTGAAGTTTATTATTTTAATATCGCAGTAATCACTGGGCTACTTGTCGCAGGCTTGCGCGGCTGATGAGGAGTTCCTTACCCAATACTACTTCATTTCCAAAATGCATGTAATGCTTCCAGCCCTGGGTAGCAGTTCGGCTCAGACGAGTTCAAAAATCCACCATTTTTCTGTCTTTTTTTGCTCGGCTTTATTTGTTGCTCTCCGTTTTAGACGCACTGCATTGTTCAAGAGAATGGAGAAATATAAACAGGAGCGAGAGCAGCAGCAAGCACAGCGAAAATGACGGGGCCAGAGTAATAAGCAAATATTAGAGGAAGCCGGTTACGGTTGTCCGCATGGAATTGATGGGTGCGTTAGGTGTGGTAGAAGCGCAGCAAATGATTATCCGAGAGGAAGTTTTCGCTCCGACCGAAGGTGGCCAGCGATACGTGGTAAACTTTTTGTTGGGCTAACTAAAATCTGGAAGGCCACCGCTAGGGAATCTAGGGCACTCTTTATCATCATCTCTTTATTTCCCTTGGGGGAGGAGGCAGGAGAAAAAACTGTGAAAACTGCTCGACAAAGGCCCCGGCACCTGCAAAATGACAGCATGGCACTCAGACATTTTACGTTTTCAGACAAAAAGGTATGGAAATAACGCGAGCATATGACATTGAGTAAACAATGACACAATTTGAGAACAACTCTTGACAGTTGTGGACAAGGTACGATACCAGCAACTTGGTCGCTATTACACATGATTTACAGGGAGTCACCACTCCAGCCTTTTGCAGTAAAATAAACATTGTGAAATAAATAAACGCAGTGAAATAAACGTAGCGAAATAAACATTGTGCTACGGGTGCGCACATTTTACAGCGATAATCTTACACCACGACTTGTGTCAGTGGCAAGCAGCTGCAGGACCGTTCGGAAGACTCTGAAGGTGCTGGCTATATAAAGACTCCCAGTGAGTCTCGCGCGATGGCAGAGGCGTTATATCGCTGTATGCAAACTACAGCAAGTCTTAGTTTCAGCCTCCCCCCCGTCAGCTCTGTCTAAACCAAACAAAATCAATAAAGTTTATTTTAGGAATTCATCACATTTGCAAACATTTAACAAGGCGCCGAGCTGAGTGTCCACTTGACAACACTGCAAGACGCGTTGCAGTGATGCGCACAGCTGCTTGTTCAAGCGGACCGACTGGGAAAACCGGCCTGTTTTATTACTTTATCCGCTCATCGTTACGGCTACGTGAATGTCAAATAAACCCCAAATAAACATTGTCTTGAGCTGCGCACAAGCAGGAAAAATCTAATGAATTACAGAAGCACACCGCCTTATCCACTGCCTCGCCTTCGTCTTCGTATATAGGCTTCAGTGTAACGACCCTGGCCGTATAGCCACTTCCGGCCGCAACCCCAGTGCGATGCACATTCGTTTGTATCCAGCAGGAGGGGGCTGAACATATCAGCAGACAAAGAGAGTGAGGGAGTAACACACGCTTTGGCCCCGCAGGCAAGGCTACCCAAGTGTCAGTAGCTCGTAAAGTACAACGTAGCTTTGCAAGCACGCACGATGGCCGCTCACTGTTTGTGGAAAGGATGGTACGGCGCATGGCGCGAACAACCCCGGAGTTAAGAACTACCCGCGTGCGGCACACGTATACTCAGAAGCCGTGGGGCCGAGCTAGACTTCCCTTTAGCCAGGTCCGAAATTTATGAGGCAAGGGGCCCCCTACCGAATGAATCCTCGACGTCACGCACTTTGCGGTACACACATGTATAGCGCGCTCCTAAACTCGTATACGCACGCATCGCGTTTTTCTCCTCTTGCCTTCCTTTGGTTCATTTACGGCTTTGCTGTTGTTGTTGCACCGTAAGAGACGGAGATTGCCGCAGCGGGAAACACCCCCATAAATCTGCGGATGTTACAGACAAAACAGAAAAGACGAGTTGCGGCTGCCGATTTGTGCTTCTCAACAAAGTATCGTTTGTGGTTGCAGTATTTCTATTCGTTTCAGAGCGTCCAGTAACTTATCTCTCCCGGAACCTCTTTTTTTTATTTTTTATGGAGAGAAGTGGGCAAGGGGTCAAAAAGGAGTGTGGGCGTTTATCTTTTCTCGGGTTTTCGCCTGCAGGTTTGCTGCTATGGGATGACAACCCTTTCCTGTTGTGGGCGCAAAGCGCTGGACTAGAATTTCGTGTCGGTAAAAATAATGGGTTGTGTTGTTGCAGCGTACAGGTAGGAGTGAAGAAGGACTGCCGCAATTACGAAAGGCGCCTCTAGTGAGAGGCATCCGTAAAGAAAAGACTGCAGATGGCACCGGAGTCTGTGCTGCTTAACAGCCTTGTGAGACAAGTGAAAGAACAGCCAGGGGCGTACCGGAAGTGAAGTACCAGTGTGGTGATCAATGTGAAATAAGGAGAGGAGAAAATTACACCAATAAGGTGAGAAAAAAGAGGAAAAAAAAAAGCAAAATGCACATGTTGTGTTTTCAGTCTCCAGAAGTTAAACGCCTAGAGAAAAAGAAAAATAATTTGAACAGAGAGGAAGTCCTTTTTATAGATATCAAGTTACACGGTGTAGCCTTTCTGGCGAAATTCGGCCACAGCTTCGTCCTTTTAGATGAATTATGGCATTACCTTAATAGAAAAAGCTCGGCATCTGCGTCTTCAATCCTAATTTTCTATGTTCACCCTTCAACTATTGCTGACTGGACACAAATCGCTTGCGTAACACTTAGAAATAATTTCTGTTTCCCTCTGTGAACCCAAACTTGTTTTTTTGTTCTTTAAAAACTGTGATTATCTCCTTCCTTTACGAGTGACGAGTGACAAGCTAAACACTCGGTCTCTACAGTGCAGAATAATAAAATCTATCTCCCATAAAGCACCGCAAGTTTCTTGAATGCATACTGTATTGTAAATTACTTCATTATATATATATAAATATATAAAGAGAGAAATGCCGGCAGTCTTCAATGCCAAAGAAGGCATAGGGGAATGGTTAGAATATTTTTTACCGTTAGTGACGTTACAATATTTTTTTTTAATAATGTAGTGAGAAAGAAAGAAAGAAAAACACGCGCCCAGAGGGGGGACCGAACCCTCGAAAGGCGTGGGCTCGTATTTCCTAACGAGCCCCTCATTTCTAAACCCTATATATATATATATATATATATATATATATATATATATATATATATATATATATATATATATATATATATATATATATATATATATATATATATATATATATATATATATATATATATATATATATATATATATATATATATATATATATATATATATATATATATATATATATATATATATATATATATATATATATACATATATATATATATGCGTGCGTGCGTGCGCGCGCCTAGTCCGAAAATTCCCACACAGAAACCTGGAAGGTTACACTGGTATCGAGGCGGAACGGTATACAGTAGTACGGCTACATAGCGTATTCGCGCGTAGCCACAGAGGGAGTATTTTCGTCCCACAAGTGAACCGAATGCAGCAGAACATTCCCACGCTCAGCGCTCGTCGTACCCGACGGTAGATGCACAGGGAGCTACTTCAAGAACGGCAAGGGCCCGTCGCGAGGCGATAGCCCTCCGCCGTGTTTGTACAGCACACATGTCTCGATGTCGTCGGGCTCCCGTGTAGTTCGACAGGCGGTAGGCGTTCGTGCACACAGAAATCTATTCTCGAATTCAAAGCGGGCCGCCAAGCGGCTTCCGACACGTGCTCCGTAGGTACAAGACAAGGACCGCGAAATGCCCTTCCCAGCTCTGGTCGCGCGCGCAGACTGCGTACGGCAGCACCGCAAGACAAGTAGCCGCTGTGGAGAAGCGCACGCGCTCGGTCGAGTGGAAGCCGGCGCGACGTGCTCCCTTGCCACCTGACTGAGCTTCCGAAGAAGGCGCTGCCGGAGATGTCAAGAGCCCGGCAAGCCGCTGGCATGCCCATTCGGGTCAAGAACGTGGAGTGGGAGGAGGGACAGCCGCGTCATCCTTGCTTTTTAGTGTCTGGCCTTAGTATGCATGCATGTACGCTAGGTGCGAATTCCAACACACTCTCAACAGGATGGCACCACATGCCAGATTATGCGCGCACGTGCACACGCAACACTTCGTTTCACCGGAGACTGATGAAAGTAGCGGGAAAAGAGACTCGTGATTTGCGTCCCTGAAGCTGCTACCTAAACCAGAGGCTCCTCACAGGTGATGCGGGAGAAACCGGTATTTTTAGCGGTATTATACCAACCAGACGCTCCCCGTAGAATGCAGGCCATCCACATTTACATTACCGCTGCAGTTGTTCTGCTTGCCCCTAGGACAGATTCTATATAACCTGATCTTTGGACATTCATTTTATGACACGAGCCAAGCTGTGGTATTTTTTATTTCGCTGTTACAGGGGCTGTGGCTCTGAGCGCTCTCTTTGATTTCTGTAGTTTTAGTCATTTTGCGCTATTTTTAAATAATTCAAATAATGCTTTCAGTTATTTTTAAACATTATACCCCTGGCATCCTTCGAAGCTGCTCTCTCGGGCGACCACACACAACGTGATTTCTCAATGACACGTCGATACAACGACAACCAGGCTCATAAGCGGCTTGAACGACACTACTTTTCTTAATTTTTGTGTTGTTTGATATAGAGAAAGATCTTTTATGCCCACATTTCGCGTAAAATATTGCGGTTATATAAAACAGCTGCAGTTAGGTGACGGGCTTAGTTTTAACTGTAACCCACACACTGAGCTTGTAAGCTGTCAACTTCATTGGCTAGCTTTCATGTGGAGAGCATTGGAAGTCTCTATATGCTCTACGCGGAGGCAGGGAAATGTTCTTGGTGGTTTGCTATACGTTACACTCATAACATGTGCCGCTCGCACGACGAGTAGCATTTCGTAGCAAGGAGTGAGTTATTGCGCTAAACTGCATCACAGGCATGACGGAAAAGCTGGTGGCGTATCGTATAATAGCAAAGACGCAAAGCGGTGTATTGTATTGCAGACTGACAGAAGTACTGGTGCAAAGTCGTTCGAAGAATCTGTTTAGTAAAGCAGAAAAAAAAATTAACTATGTCCAAAGAAGAGATTTATTCGTAAACGAATTGGAAGCCCCTCGATTCCTGCTGAATAATGGGCCGCACAATACTGGAAGATGTACAGAGATGCCTTTTGGAGATATATAAGTATATTTTACCGGACAACAAACAGCAACAACCGAACCAAATATTCGCCAATGCTCACGACACAGGTGCACACATCAGACTCTTCTTGATAAGTAGCCAAGGTAATGAAACGCCGTGCATATCGGAAACGCAAGACATACGAGGGATCAGCGCTGAGAGCCACAAAATGTTGCCGGCCAAACTAAATGAAGGAAGAGAAAAGAAAAGAGCAGGCCGTCAGTATAGAGAGAAACCCCAACCAATTCAAACAGTATTTTAGTTTTGAGAGCATCTTATATTCAGTGTGCAATGACTTATGTTAGAACATTGCAGGATGCGAAAGAAAAAAAATTACGGAGGTGATTATAAATTTACAAGTATGGGAAGCGCGAAGGCCTAGTAGAACTCTCTGTTGATTTGCTGTTGATCTTCCTGCTGAACTTTGCGGCTGCCTCCGTCCCCACTAGAACCCTGCACAGCACACCAAGTAGCTCGTTTCGCTTGCTTGTCATCGCGAGGGGCCACCTGTTCGCCCCCGTCGGCACCTTACCTTTCGAGGCGGCTTTTTTCACGTGCGTCAGCGGCCTACCCTCTTCGGGCCTTTCCCTGCGGTGATTCCCTTTCCCTGCGCGTGATCCACGTTTCTTTCGGGTAGGGGGTTGCTGCAGCGGAGTGGAGTGCGCGGAAAGTGTTGCTGCGGTGGCACCAGCTGTGATTGCGCGTTCGCCAGCCTGGCCACGAAAACTTCGGAGGCATCTGTGCAATTCTTATGATGTGTGAATGCGAGATCATTACTCTCTCACCTGATAATTTAGATGTTACACACTCCGATTATTGTTTGCGCTTCTGTGTACCCCAGGTTCAAGCTGCGCGATGATGATGATGATGATTAGTGGCTTTCCCTTTGAATCGGGGCGTCGGTTGTCAGCAATCGACTTGCCTGTTTTATTACGTTTACATGCCCTACTCCCAGGTTAACCTATAGATTTGCTTCCTCCCTCCCATTTCTCCCTCTTTTCTGTTTTAAACTCCTCGCCCCCACCCCCCTTTTTTCTCCCCTCGCTGTTCTAAATTCTCGTCCGCATGATTACTCAACCTGCGTACCCATCCCTTCCCTGCTTTTCCTCCACCACCACTCCAGTCGCCTCTTCGCCACCTCTATGGCCTTGAAGTTGAGGTTCCCCCTCGCCCCAAATCCCAAAGCCTCCGCCAGCGTCGTTTCCCCCTCACCCCACGGTGGCCGTATCTCTGTGCAGCTCCTGACAATATGTTCTATAGTTTCTCGATCACTGCCGCAGCATGCACACGTTTCATCCTGCTGCCTGTAGCTACCCGTGTATGCCCGGGTTCTCAGGCACCCTGCCCGTGCCTCGAAGAGCAACGCACTGCCTCTCGTATTGCCATAGAATCCCTCCTTCTTAATTTCCCGTTTCTCTGTCCTATAAGTCTCCAGGGTTTTTTTCGCTTCCATTCTCTCGGCCCACTTCGTCGTCTCTGCTGCCTTTACCTGCTTTTTAACTGTTGTGTAAACCCCGCTTTCCCCTACCGACTTTCCGTACCGCTTGGTCAGCTGTCTGGTCCTCCGTCTCCACCGCGTGTCCACGCTCCTCAAATACAGGTACTTAAACACCCTCGCGGCCCATCTTTCGTCCTCCATGTCACGAAGTCGCTCCTCAAACTTTATCTTGCTCTGCGCCTCCCTCGCCTCGAAAGACGACCAGCCCATATCTCCTTGTACCGCTTCATTTGTAGTTTTACTGTGGGCCCCTAGGGCCAATCTGCCTACCGCCCTCTGATTTACTTCCAGGCCCGCTTGGGTCTCTGACTTCATGCACAGAACCGAATTAGCGAAAGTTAATCCTGGTACCATGACCCCTTTCCAGACTCCCCTTACCACCTCGTATTTGCTGTATCCCCAGAGGGCTCTATGCTTCATTATAGCCGCGTTCCGTCTTCCTTTCGTCTTAAGGTGAGCCTCATGCGCCTGCGTGTAATCTTCGCTGTTGTTCAGCCATACTCCTAAATATTTATACTCTTTCACCAATGACGCCAGCTTGCGCCATCTGGTGAATTAGCCATGGGGACCACTCAATTAGGGCCATGGGCTTCTTCTCGTTTATTTTAATGTTATATTTCCCCTCTTAGTACCCTTTTCTTCACTTTTAAATTATGTCCAACGCCTAGTTCCGTACCATACATAGTAGTTAAGCCACTTGCCTGCTATACCTTACGTACCTGGGGTCGATTCCTGTCCTGGCCACGTTTTTCTGTTAGTTAGACAATGTAATTTGTGTGCGACAGGTGTTTCTGCCGGCGCCAGCTTTGGTGGGAGAGGTCACGTGCATTACGGACACGGCTTTTGCAGACATCAACTGGTTGCGTGCGTTCGGCAACTTGGGGAAGTAACGTTTTGCATTAGAATGCCCGGAAGTGCAGCACGTTTATTTAAAAAGTGCTAAGAAAGCAATAAACCACTCCAGGTCCAAAGCACAAAGAAAGCAAAAAAGGCGGTGGAGTGACCGCAAGTGTCCGCTTGGTATATGAGAATGACCCCACCAGAGTTGGCAGTTTCCGCGGCGCCGACGAACTTCGCCGGAAGTTCATCGGTTGCCCCATTTGCCCAGCCGACCGGAAATTCCTCCTCCGAGAGCCAAGAGCTGCAGACACCCTCTTGTTGCCATCATTCGCGAGTAATAATATCCCCATGCTACGCTAGGATAGAGTTGAAGCATGCCAGTATGCGGGGAATCATTCGAGACAAAATGAGTTATGGTTATATAATGACGTAGTCATGATTAGTCATAGATTCGGTTAAAATTAAAGTTCATTGCGCTAGGGCCTGTGGCGTATCAAATTAAAGGTCTCGATGAGGGTAATCACGTGCTTCCCGATTATTATCATGACATACTCAAGGTGGGTCATAAATTAGGTTAAAATTCACAATGACACCACTGGGTGTGCGGGGCATCAAATTGAAGGTTCCGATGAGGGAAATCACGTGGGACAAAAATGCGGTATGACTATATCATGAGATAGTCATGGTTAGTCATTGATTGGTTTAACATTCAAATTTATTCCGCTAGGATGTGATGGGTATCAAATTAATGTCTTGATGAGCGGAATCACGTGGGAGAAATACAAAAATGCTTCCTGGTTATAACCATGAGATATTCATGGCGAGTCTTATATTCGGTTAAAATTTACGGTCTTGACGAGGGGAATCACGTGGTACAAATAAAAAAAGGCTTCGTGGTTCTAATCATGAGATAGTCATTATGAGTCATAGATTGGGTTAAATTCAAGGTGAGGCCGCTAAAGCATGTGGGGTGTCAAATTGAAAGTTTCAGTTAGGGGAATCAAGTCGGACATTTAAATAATGCGTCCTGGTTACAGTCATGAGAGTCATGGTTAATTTGACTGGTATGAATTCCATATGATCCTGCTAGGGTGTGTGGAGTATCAAAGTAAAGGTCCCGTCGAGGGGGATCACGTGGGACAAATATAAAAATGCTTTCTGATTATAGTTATGAGGATATAGCAAATGGTATCTTTCTTTAATTGCTGGGTAGGGTTTAACCAAAATTCCCTGCCAACCCGTAAGGCAGTTGTGCTATATACATGCGAGGGCTTGTCCAGAGATGTCCATCAATGCGGTATATAGTAATAAAAATATTGGCGTCTAATTGCTGAATCATCGAGGCAGGATGGCATGGAGTAAGAACAAAAGCCATGCCAAGCTCTCGAACTTAAATCACCAGAGTCAAAAACTCTCTGCTAATAGCTGCCATTCAAACGTTAATTCCTCCATTACCCCGTGTCCGAACAAACAAGCAAATCCTTCGACACATATGGTGTTGTGGAAATTGTGGACGACCATAGGTAACAGGGGGCATCAGAGCTCATCAGGAAGGCGAATTTCACATTTGTTTATGAATAATCCTTGCGGCCGCGTTTCGTGTCCGTAATTTCCTTCCCACAGTGTACCAACGTGCACTCGAATCCAGAATTGGCCAATTACATGTGAGACATTAACTCCTTGCTGGAGTGTAGGAGATAGAGAGGCAACAGAGCCACCAAGACATAAACAGACATTGCGACAGAAGGAAAACACTTCAGAAAAATAAGCAAGCGCAGTTTTTGTCTGTGTTCGAACTGATTTTATTACAATGAGAAATCAGCGCAAGATATCAAAACTAGCACATGATAACAATGTAAAGGAAAACAATTAACTCGGGCTCTGCAGTTCTCCAACGACTACATCTCAAACACAATGAAAGAACAGATGACTGACGCAACACACACACGCACACACACACACACGCACACACACACACACACACACACGCACACACCCCCCCACACACACACACACACACACGCACGCACACACACACGCACACACGCACACACGCGCACACGCGCGCACGCACACGCACGCACTCACACGCGCACACGCACACGCGCACACGCACACGCGCACACACACACGCGCGCACGTACACACACACACACGCACGCACGCACACACACGCACACACACACACACGCACAAGCACACTTACTCGCACTCGCACACGCACACACAAACACACACACACACACGCACGCACACGCGCGCACACTCGCGCGCGCACACACGCACACACGCACACGCACACACACACGCAAACGCACGCGCACTCGCACTCGCACACGCACACGCGTGCATGCTGGAAATTAACAGCTGGGTACGGTGGCGGTAATTGCTTACAACGATAGCGTGGTGCTGAGCCGAGCTACGAGAGCTCATCACACCTAGCAAATGCTAATAAAAACTAATACAAGTGCCTCAGAAAACAACAAGGCACTTTTCTGTTTGTCCCACCTGATTTCCCTCCTCGAGGGGGGCGCTCTCGCCGCAGCGAACAGACGTGTCTCACTTCGGCTCCGTCGTTTTTCGGCGTTTGAGCGGAACACCACCGTTCTTCACCGCGTGTTTTGGCAAAAAGGACCCGTGCTGTGTAAGTGTTCGACCCACGCGAGTTTTTTGGGCCCTGGGCCCAAAACCACGCCGGAACTAGGCTTACCCCGTTAGGCCTAGTTTCCACTCCGACGCCCAGCGGCGGCATGGAAGTCGTCGTGGAAGGAGAAGACATCCCCCCTGACGAACTACAAAAGGACGGTTGGAAGCACAACCACCATACACATCGTGAGTATGCGGCCGCCAAGAAGATCGCTGAAGCGCCCAACCCAACTGCTTCGGCCGACCATGCGATCAAGCACCATCGCCCTCGTCCGAACCGACGCATTCCACCTCCAGAGAAGGTACCTGAAGAAGACTTCAAGATCGTCTTCCGACCTCATGGCGGACTCAATGTCCGCACAACAAGCCAAGCCGACATCCTGGATGCCGTGTACAAGTCAGCGGGGCTATCATATGTACAAGGTGAGCAACTAAAAACGAACGGGACTTCCAACTACTTCATGTTCAACACCCCTTCGGAGGAGAGATGCAGTATAATCGCCTCGATCAAACATATCAATATCAGAGGCCGAACCTTCGAGGTCGCCACGAATGTCGCCGCCCCATCTCGCACAGCGACCGGGATAATATTCAACGTCCCCGTTGACGACTCGCCTGACGCCATTACGGAAAGCCTCATAAAATTCAACCCGACAAGCAGCATTCTAAACGCCAGAAGAATGGGCAACTCCAACGCGGTGCAAATCCTGTTCGACGGTACTATTATACCTTACCACGTCTCATACCGAGGAGCATCCTACCGATTCCAACCATTCCGACGAAGAACAGAAGCTTGCACCCGATGCTGGACCACAGGACATCGACCGGACGTTTGCCCAACCTCCCAGGTGCGCTGTCCAAAGTGCGGACTACTCAACTCAAACCCGGAACACCCGTGCCAGCCCAAATGTGTAGTGTGTAACGGCGCTCATATCACCGGCTCTTCGGAATGCCTATCCAGGTTCCAGCCAAGGAGGAGACCACCACCTTTGAATAAACAGTTACCCTGGCAAAAACCACCTCCTCTACCAACACCGCCACCTCAACTCAGGAGCCCAGAAGATTGGCCTGGTCTTCCGGAACGTGAAAGAAGCCGCTCCAGTTCATCGATCAACAAAAAACGTCGCTCTGCAAGCAAAGAGAAAGAAGAAACCCAACCGCCGCCACCTCCAACACAGCACAACAATAAGCAGGTGAGCTGGGGCGGCACGGGCTCCCATCCTCCTCAGAATCAACACCAAACACTCCATCCCTCCTTGGCACATTCACAAGAACTAGCTAGCATGCGGGCGGAAATCGAAGCGCTCAAACAGAGCATGTCGAAACTACAAAAAGATAACTTGGCCTTGCAGTCAGAGAATCAAGCACTGCGCAACAACCTAGCTCAGGCAACAACCACAACGGTAGCAGAACGGAACTCTCCTCCTGTCAAAAAACCCGTTGTAGAGACTCCCGTCACTAAAGAGGTAACTAGTAAACTCACTGACCAGGACGAAAAACCCGATGTCATCAACAATAGGCTCAACAGGTTGGAACAAACCCTCGAAACTAAATTTCAGGACATTGACACGAAACTCCACAACACCATGGAGCTCCTAAACAACATTATGAAAGGCATCGAGTCACCACAGCATCATCAGGTACCAACAGACACCCCGCAACAATCCCCAGCACCACATGTCGAACGCGGAAGGAACAAACCATACAGTTAAAGTCTGGCAGTGTAATTGCCGGGGCTACAAACGTAAACGATCCGCTTTGCAATTACTGGTTCAATCTCAAGACAGTCCGCCCGATATAATTGCGTTGCAAGAGACAGATACGCACACGAGGCTAGCAGGCTACAAGACATTTCAAAACCAGAGTGACCCGAAAATGGCGGTACTGGTCAACCGTAACCTCACAGCATCCCGGCAGAATTTTGACAGTGTTGATATTCAGCACGACCTAATAACAGTATACGCCAGAAAACGGACCGACACCAAAATCTTTATTCTCAACGTATACAGTTCCCCGAAACATCGCGAGCATAGATTCAACCGCCTGTTCTCGCTGACTCGTAAAGAAGCCGGACCGCATGCTCTCATAATTTTAGGGGACTTTAATGCCCCACACACTGCATGGGGATACAAGAAAAGTAGTGCTAAAGGGAGAGACTTCTGGGATAGGATACAACAACACCACCTTAATATCCTTAACGACCCAAGCACTGCTACCAGAGTCGGCAATAGTGCGCAGGCAGACACCAGCCCCGATCTTACATTCACTTTACACATCAAACAAGACAAATGGAAGAACACAGGACATACCTTAGGCAGTGACCACCATATTATAGAAACCATTATAGCGCACACTGACAGGATTAGATATGTCCCCCGACAACAAACAATCACGGAGTGGGATGACTTTCGCACGTTGCGAGAAAACAATTCAGAAGAGACCCCCATAACAGACATTGGTAACTGGACCTCGCAGCTTCTATCTGATATCAAAACCGTGACAAAACAGATAGATAAAGATATTCCCTCTGTAACAGTGGACTCCAGGCTTGCCCATCTCTGGGAAGCTTTCCAAAGCATTCAAAGACGCTGGAGACAGAATAAATTCAATCGTAAGCTCAAACTACGACTAACCGCTCTTCAGACGGAAATCGAAAAACACGCAGCAGAACTCGCTCAAAGCCAGTGGGACCAGATATGTGGCCAGCTGCAGGGCAACCTACACCTTAGAAGACGTGGCAACTACTTAGCACCTAATTGACCCCAGTACGAGTAGGACGGAACAAAGTGGTCGCTTAACCGAGATAATACAGAAGTACCAAGGATCGGATTCAGAACTCCTAGATGCACTACGCGACATCTACCTTCCCTCCACCCCGAAATCGCAACTACCACCCTACTCGGGACTAGCCAATCTGTAGCTGGACCGACATATTACAGAAGCTGAAGTCAGAGCCGCATTAGCCAAACTCCGATCAAACTCAGCCCCTGGTCCAGACCAAATAACTAATAAAGCATTGCGCAACCTGGACGATAAATCAATTGCATCTCTCACGCAGTATATTAACGAATGCTGGCGAACGGGCAGTATACCCAAATCGTGGAAGCATGCCAAAACAATCCTAATTCCAAAGCCAAATAAACCCCTTGAATTAGAACACCTCCGCCCTATCTCCTTGACATCATGTCTGGGTAAGCTCATGGAGCATGTCATCCACGCACGACTCATGCATTATATGACTGATACTGATCAATTTCCTCCCACCACGGTGGGCTTCCGGCCAAATATGTCTACCCAAGACGTCATGCTCAGGCTTCACCATCATACTATAGAACCTAGTACAAACACTCACGACTCTGCTGCAATTCTAACTCTGGACCTGAAAAAAGCCTTTGATAATGTCACCCATGACGCAGTTCTTAAAGGCCTACAGTCAGTGAACCTAGGGGAACGAATTTATAACTATGTTAAAGATTTTCTAACAGACAGAACGGCCGCCCTCCATGTAGGTCGCCTTAACACCCCCGCCATCGACATGGGGGGTCGCGGCACGCCCAAGGGAGCGGTCATATCACCACTTCTGTTTAATCTGGCCATTCTGACAATACCACAAAAACTTAGCCAAATCCCAGGACTTTACCTTAGCCTATACGCTGATGACATTACGCTCTGGGCAAACCGAGGCAGTGATGCGCATATCGAGGAAGTCCTCCAGCAAGGCATAAAGGTAGTGGTCGAAGAAGCCGCCAAAGCAGGGCTTTCATGCTCACCTTCTAAGTCAGAATTACTTTTGATATCACCACAAACCCGTAAACCGAAGAAGCCAAACATCAAGCTACACATTCTAGAACACCCTATCCCTGAGGTCTCGCGCATCCGGGTACATGGTTTACTCATCCAAAATGACCGAAAAAATGGAGAGTTCCTAAATATAATGGAAAGAAACGCTACCCAAACAGCCAAATTAATTCGCAGAATCACAAATCGTCATCAAGGCGTGCAAGAAAACGAAAAGGTCCGCATTCTACAGGCGTTCGTTTTAAGTCGACTCATGTACTCTCTCCCTTACCTCCGCTTGACTAGACAAGATATTGAACGGCTCGATGTACTTATTAGGCGAACGTATAAACTTGCACTTGGCCTCATCCCCGGCCCATCCACTGCCCGCCTCGAAGGCTTAGGCCTCCACAATAGAGTCAGCGAACTTATCGAGGCCCACTTAACGAGCCAGTACGAAAGACTATCACGATCATCCGCAGGGAGACACATACTCCAAGAGTTATCTATTGGACCCCACAAAAACTACACACACCTCTATCCTATACCACCACACATCCACGCAAGGCTAATAATAAAACCACTACCACGCAACATGCACCCCGAACATCACATAGCCAGGAGAAAAAAACGGGCTGAAGCGCTCCACAAAATACACAGCAATAACCCAAATACCATCTATGTGGACGCAGCAGAATACAGGCACCATGATGCATACGCAGTCGCTATAACGGACCTCTCTAAAAGACTTCTAAACTCGGCAACTATACGAGCCACCCGCCCAGAAACGGCGGAAGAGGCGGCCATAGCCTTAGCCTTAATACGGAATCCCACCCCCAAGACAATCATTTCTGATTCAAAGACTGCAATTCGAAATTTCGCCACTGGCCGATTATCGCGAGTGGCACTCAAAATTCTGGGACAATTTCCACCCATATCCCCAGGCCAGACAATTCACTTGACCTGGGCACCCGCACATTCCGGCCTCGAGGGAAACGAGACGGCCCACGAACACGCCCGAGGGCTCACGATCCGGGCAGGGCCTAATCTCTATCCCTATCACGGGGCGCGGTCTGCGAGGCAACGCCTGGTCACATTTAATGATATCACCACACACTACCGCCTCTCCCGCCAGATCTACCCACCGGCGGACCAGCAATTAGATAACCGCAAAGCTCATATTTGGCGTTTGCTACAAACGAACACTTTCCCCAACCCAGCCCGTCTTACCCACGTACACCCAAGTCTCTACCCCACTGCAGCCTGCCACCTGTGCGGTGAACACGCCACCATATCTCACATAATATGGGAATGCCCCCAGGATCCGTTCCCACTGATCACCACTGAGGAGCACTGGGAGGCCGCGCTCCGCAGCTCCGATCCGGACCTTCAGGTCCGGCTAATCGACAGGGCTGAGGAGGTCGCTGGTGAGTGGATGCCACCGGCTACAAGCGCGACCTGAATGGCATTAACCGAAATAAAGTTTTTCTGTCTGTCTGTCTGTCCCTCCTCGAGACCCTCAATTTTATAGCCCCACATACTTTAGCGCCACATCTCTCTGAATTTTAACCCAATCTGAGACTATCCATGACTCCCGTGTTACACGGTTCGCCATTTTCGATATTTTTTCTTCTAATTATTTTTTTAGTTTTTTAACATTTAGTTCGATCAATTGTCTACATTTACGCTTTGATAATTCTTACAGGTTGAACTTCCGTGATATCTGCATTTTTTGTGTAAATGCAGGTCGTTACACGGTCCTGGTGGCGGTAGGGAGAGGGGGGTACTCGGCAAAGAATGAAAAAGCAAAGGCATATCCATGAACGCCTCGCGCTTCAGAGATTCGCGGGGACAGTTCGCTTTGACACAACGCGTTTTTTTCAGGATGCAGAGCAAGAATGCACGGAACCGTAACCCTAAACAGCTTCGACATAAATGAACGGAGCAGTGAGCGCACATCCCCTCGCCCAATCTTGCTTGTTTCGACCCAGGGACCCAGCACATCATCGAGTCTGGACCGCCTCTCTCATAAACACGAACACGGAGCCTACATCAAGAGTTTGGTATCCAATATATACGTACAATTGCTTGCAACCAGCGCTAGTCATCATGGGCAGTAGGTATAGCTGTATTAAATCTTCAACGAAAATTGTTTCCGACCTTACAGGAGCTACGGTGTCATGTCATGCCGATGGCAACAGTTTGAGCTCACGAATTTGCACCCGTAATATTTTTACCACGCGTGAATTTGACAACACTGAATGCTAATGAAATCACAGTCCATCTGAGCCACAGTAAATTCCTAGCACGAGAGAGTTGTGAGGTCATTTGAGTTCTGAATTCATTTTGAGTTCTCAGCCCATTTCGAGTTCTGAGTTCATTTAGAGTTTTGAGTACAATTTGATTTTGAGTCCATTTTGAGTTTGAGTACATTTTGAGTTTGAGTACATTTTGAGTTTGAGTCCATTTTGAGTTTTGAGTACATTTTGAGTGTGAGTCGATTTTGAGTTCTGAGTCCATTTTGAGTTTGAGTACATTTTGAGTTCTGAGTACATTTTGAGTTTGAGTACATTTTGAGTTTGAGTACATATTGAGTTTTGAGCACATTTTGAGTTCTGAGTACATTTTGAGTTTTGAGTCCGAGTGAGTTCTGAGTTTTGCGCTCAATGTGAGTTTGAGTTTGAGTGAGCGCAGATGTGCTGCTCAGCATTGAGTCTGAGTTTGAGTGAGTGGTGATTCGAAAAAAAAAATTGTGAGTGAGTTCGAGTGAGCCGCGCAAACTTTGCCGAGGTATGTATGCATGTATGTATGTATGTATGTATGTATGTATGTATGTATGTATGTATGTATGTATGTATGTATGTATGTATGTATGCATGCGTGTATGTATGCATGTATGCATGTATGTATGTATGTATGTATGTATGTATGTATGTATGTATGTATGTATGTATGTATGTATGTATGTATGTATGTATGCGTGTATGTATGCATGTATGTAGGTGTGTATGTATAGTGATCAAATGTTGCGCAGCAGAAACACACGGGACGGAAAGAATACACAAGGACGAGCACTAGTCCGTGTGCATTCTTTCTGTCCCGTGTCTTTCTGCCGTGCTACATTTGATCATTATGAATTACCAACTAGCCCAGCCTACAGCTTAATGTATGTATATATGTATGTCTGTATGCATGTATGTATGTAATGTATGAGTATGTATTTATGTATGTATGTATGTATGTACGTGTGCATATATGTATGCATGTATGTATGCGTGTATGTATGTATGTGTGTATGTATGTATGTATGTATGTATGTATGTATCCATGTGTGCATGTTTGTGTATATATGTATGTATGCGTGTATGTATGTATGTATATATGTATGCTCGTTTGTATGTGTGCATGTATGTATGTATGTAGGTGTGTATGTATGTATGTATGTATGTATGTATGTATGTATGTATGAATGTATGTAGGTGTGCGTGTATGCATGCGTTTATGTATGTATGTATGTATGTATGTAATGTATGTATGTATGTATGTATGTATGTGTGTGTATGTATGCATGTAGGTGTGCGTGTATGCATGCGTTTATGTATGTATGTATGTAATGTATGTATGTATGTATGTATGTATGCATGTATGTATGTATTTATGTATGTAAGCACGTATGTATGGGGGCGTGTTTGTGTGTATGCGTGTATGTATGTATGTCTGTATGTATGAATGAGTGAGTGTATGTGTGTATGTATGTATGTATGTATGTATGTATGTATGTATGTATGTGTGCATGTATTTATGTGGATGCATTCATGTATTTATGCATGTATGCATTTGTATGCATGTTGTATGTATGTACATTTGTATGTATGTATGTAATGTATGAGTATGTATTTATGTATGTATGTATGTATGTATGTATGTATGTATGTATGTACGTGTGCATATATGTATGCATGTATGTATGCGTGTATGTATGTATGGATATATGTATGTGTGTATGTATGTATGTATGTATCCATGTGTGCATGTCTGTGTATATACGTGCGTTATGTGTGTATATATGTATGTATGCGTGTATGTATGTATGTATGTATGTATGTATGTATGTAATGTATGTATGTATGTATGTATGTGTGTATGTATGCATGTAGGTGTGCGTGTATGCATGCGTTTATGTATGTATGTATGTAATGTATGTATGTATGTATGTATGTATGTATGTATGTATGTATGTATGTATGTATGTATGTATGTATGTATGTATGTATGTATGCGTGTGTATGTATGCATGTATGTATGTATTTATGTATGTAAGCACGTATGTATGGGGGCGTGTTTGTGTGTATGCGTGTATGTATGTATGTCTGTATGTATGAATGAGTGAGTGTATGTGTGTATGTATGTATGTATGTGTGCATGTATTTATGTGTATGCATGTATGTATTTATGCATGTATGCATTTGTGTATTAGTGTATGTGTGTATGTGTGTATGTATGTATGTATGTATGTATGTGTGTATGTATGTATGTATGTATGTATGTGTGTATGTAAGACAGAACTAAGGGTTGGCAGTCAAGACAACCTCGGAAAGCAAAGCGGAGGATGTGGTAGGTCATTGAAACAGATAAAGAATTTGGAAAGTAAGAAAGTGCAGAAAAAATGCCCGCCATGTGGGATCCGAACCCACGACCTCCTGAATACCGGTCTGGTGCCATAACCACTACGCTACCGGCGGGATATTTCCCCCCACTTTCTGGGGTATTTATGTTAGGGTATTTTTGTTTCCTGTGCTCGGGGGTGGTAGCCAGCGCCACTCGGACAACTGGGGATGAAGGGGACCTTCTTTTTTAAACCCTTGGTCATGACTCGAGTTTTTCTCCACTTTCTTTCTTTCCAAATTCTTTATCTGTTTCAATGACCTACCACATCCTCCCCTTTGCTTTCCGAGGTTTTCTTGACTGCCAACCTTATTTCTGTCTTATTTTCAACGAGCCCCTCATTTCCTATTCTGATTCGCTACATGCATAGCGAGGGCCTCGGTTCTGGAAGTCTTGGGGCCATAGGAAGCTTAAGAGGGTTCAACGCTGGTCGACCACTCTTGACCTGTCGTAGACACTCGAGTCACGGCCCAGGGGTTAAAAAAGAAGATCCCTTCACCCCGAGTTGTCCGAGTGGCGCTGGCTACCACGCCCAAGCATAGAAAACAAAAATACCTTAACATAAATACCCCAGAAAGTGGAGGGGAAAATTGCCCCGCCGGTAGCGTATTCTGGAGGTTGTGGGTTCGGATCCCACCTGGTGGGCATTTTTTTCTCCACTTTCTTTGTTTCCAAATTCTTTATCTGTTTCAATGACCTACCACATCCTCCCCTTTGCTTTCCGAGGTTTTCTTGACTGCCAACCCTTATTTCTGTCTTATTTTCAACCAGCCCATTTCCTATTCTGATTCGCTATATGTATGTATGTATGTATGTATGTATGTATGTATGTATGTATGTATGTATGTATGTATGTATGTATGTATGTATGTATGTATGTATGTATGTATGTATGTATGTATGTATGTATGTATGTATGTATGTATGTAGCATTCGAAACCATGGGGAGCAGTGTGTGAGTGAACCATGCATATGTTTGTATGGAAATGAGTGTGAGATTTTAAACCGTTATATCATGTGATACACCTACCATCTTCCGGAAGATAAGTGTAACATTAAGGGACAACAAGAGAGCGGAGTAACTCAGGGAACAAACGCGTGTTAAGGACGTATTAGTAGAAATTAAGAAGAAATGGACGTGGGCAGGACATGTAATGCGAAAGCAAGATGACCGTTGGTCATTAAGGGTAACAAAGTGGATCCCTAGAATGGGTAAGCGTTGCAGACGGGGACAGAAGTTAGATGGGCGGATGGGGCCGGGGTAATTTGAGATTAATGTGAGAGGCCTTTGCCCTGCAGTGGGCGTAGATAGGCTGGTGATAATGATTATGATCATGTGGTAAAGATGGTGACATGTGTGCGCATGTGCTGGTGTGGGTATATTAGCATGCTCCATTTTTTTAATAAACTAGTGAGTCTGCGCCCGTCCTGTTTCTTCTTTTCTTTGTCCCGTCCGTATGCGCAGTTTTAAGTATGAGTAGGTACGAGTGTATGAGTGTATGTATGTACGCATGTATGTACGCATGTAAGTATGCATGTGTGTATGTATGTTTGTATATATATATATATATATATATATATATATATATATATATATATATATGAGTGTATGTATGTATGTAGAGAGAGAGATAGAGGGAGAGAGAGAAGCTCTTTAGCCGGCGTACAAAATCGCCTTCATGCTACTCTGTTAGGGGAGGGGAAAAGGAAGAAAGGACCAAGAGAGAGGAGGGCAGAAAAGAGATGCAAGCTGAGAGAGGGACGAAAGAAATTAGGTAAAAGGGCAAGAGCGAAAGTCTCAGAGTGAAGAGATTTAAAGCTTTTGAATTAAACCAGTGTTGCTGAGGTACGAAAACAAATTTTAGGGCAAGGCGTTGCTGAGAAGAAGACGGCCAGGGCCCTAAAATGGTTTTTAAAGTCACTGGCCCTTGCGTATAACCTATGCGTGTAATGTTCTGTAGCAAAGTTGATCTAGAGTCCTTGTAGGCAGGACAGTAGAATAAAAGATGCTCAATTGTGTCGTCCGATGCACAGTTGCTGCACCTGGAGGTGGTAGGTAGTCCAATGCGGAAACGGTAGCTGTTGGTGTAAGCTGCATTAAGTCGGATCCGATAAAATAATGTTTCTAGATGATGGGGGAGCTGGTGACGAAGTCTTGACGACAGCTGAGGGTCAAGGGAGTAGAGAAACTTGTGGTGGTGGGTCACCCAGCTTATTTGTGAAACTTTTGCCGTGGCTCTAAACTAGTTCGTACAACGAAGTCTGGGATTAGAAAATTATATTTTCAGTGTTAAATAAATTAGAAAAGACGCCATAAGGCTGCAGCGTTTTACACTTCGATATTTTGATTGCGTTTTCTATTTTTGCAATGTTTGCAATTCTGTTGTCTATTTTGCAATATTTGATTCGCCTGAAGGTGAAGAGCATGGTATGCTAATAATAATCAATGTTGTAATTTTGTAAAAGAACTATATTCTGCTTTCAAATAACTCATCTTATGCTTGTGATGCCCAGATATAACTTTTTGACACTGAACACCCTCATGCACTAAGCTGTAGCTTCAGCAAGGTTATGACACCCAGAAATCTGCTGAAATTCTGCTGGCACATTCATATAAAACGAAACCATGCCTTACTCTTCATTTTGGAGACAGCTATGCTTTAGGCATACATCAAGTAAAGTATAAGTACCCTAGTAGCCCATAGTGAACTTTGTGGTACACTAAGTGTAAAACTGGTGCTTCTGCCATCTGAAGGCCTGCACATGAAAACCTCAATTGACCAGGAAGGCCTCCCAGATACACCAAATCAAAGGGCAAAGGTCTTTGAGGTTGTCCCCAAGCAAGGACAGCAAGGACTATGCTGCTGGTGCAGTTTGAAAAATCGTGAATTCTCTGTAAACTTTAAGAGCCGTTTTCTCAAAAGTGCGTTTTATGAGTTCTTCGTTGCTCGTGGAAAAGATAACATGGCAACCACTGGGCGGTTTTGACACTGTCTGTTTTATTTCGATCCTTGAAGAGTTCTGCAGGGTATGACATTTTTGGATTTTCATTTTAGGGCCTAGGTATTTTTGATGTAACATTTACGGCTGAGTCAGCTGTATACTACTGGGTACAGGTCAAAATAATGTTCCCTGTAGAAAAATGAAGGGTGTAAAAAAAATTCGAAGAATGTCATACCCTGTAGTGTTCTTTTGAATACAATTGAAAGGTATTCTGAACTTCCTACCATATGTCAATACCTTGCTAGGCTTTCCACGAGCGGGCAACATGTACACCTCTGTAACACAAAAACTACTGAAGGTATCATCCTGAAATTTCACATTTCACAATTGGGAGTGTTTTTCAATGCACCTACCAAATTTCATTACTCTATATCAAAAAATAAAAAAGTTTGCTCCGATCCCCACCTCCCCCCTTAATTAACACCATCTATCGACAGACAAAGGATCCCGGATCATCAGAAACTAAAAAAAGAGGGGGCAGCACGTACTTCCGCGTGCTAAAAAAATTCTGTTTACGCGTGTCAACTCGCATCAAGCCCGGGTGGCTCAATTGGCTAGTGAATGGTAATCGAAATTGTGCAATGTCGTCGTTATTACAAATTCTAGCAATACAAACTTTACGTTATTGTCTTTACTTGAACCATGGTGATAAATCATGGTGATCAAGATAGCTCTCTTGTTTAAGTAATATATTGGCAGCCAGTGCCCAGTGTGTCCCACTGTCCATCCTAATGAACCAAATTTTTTTCTGACTTCATATTTGTATTGCAGGAAGTCCTTTTATATCATAAAAAACTTCTCACATGCTTAAGCAACATAATAAAGTTTTGGTCATCACAGGGTTAAGGACATATTAGTAGAAATTACGAAGAAGAAATGGACTGGGGCAGGGCATGTAATGCGAAAGCAAGATAACCGTGGTCATTAAGGGTAACAGAGTGGATCCCTAGAGAAGGCAAGCGTTGCAGGGGGCGGCAGAAAGTTAGATGGGCGGATGAGATCAACAAGTTTGCGGGGATAAATTGGACGCTGTTAGCATCCGCCGCGGTGGCTCAGTGGCTAAGGCGTTGTGCTGCTCAGCAGGAGGTCGCGGCTTCGATTCCCGGACGCGGCGGCCGCTTTTCTGATGGAGGCAAAAAGCAAAAAAAAAAACGCCCGTGTGTACGAGATTTCGGCGCACGTTAAAGATCCCCAGGTGGTCAAAATTATTCCGGAGCCCTCCACTACGGCGCGCCTCATCGCCTGCGTTGCGTCGGCGCGTTAAAACCCTACAATCAACCAATCGATCAATGGTCGCAGTTAGCAGAGGACCGGGGTAATTGGAGATTAATGGGAGAGGCGTTTGCCCTGCAGTGGGCGTAGATAGGTTGGTGATGATGATTATGATCATGTGATAAAGATGGTGACTTGTGTACGCATGTGCTGGTGTGGGTGTATTAGCATGCTCCATTTTTAAATAGACTAGTTGTGAGTCTGCACCCGTCCTGTTTCTTCTTTTCCTTGTCCCGCCCGTATGCGCAGTTTTAAGTATGAATAGGTACGAGTGTACGTGTTTGTGTGTGTGTGTACGTATGTATGATGCATGCATACATACACACACATACATACATACATACATACATACATACATACATACATACATGCATGCATACATACATACATACATACATACATACATACATACATACATACATACATACATACATACATACATACATACATACATACATACATACATACATACATACATACATACATACATACATAAATAAATGTATGTATGTATTGTTCGATTAGGCGGACTTAGTCTTGCATAAAATTGCCGGCAATTGCTCCGCCTCATCAGCCCGATTACCATACATATCAGAGACACGAAGTCACCCGTCATAACTTAATCCTGTGGACTGTAAAAATCCCAGCAGTAGGTGAGACACCTCTCTTCGCGCTATCCGATGGCGCTAAGAGAGGTGTTCTCCGAAGCAGCAGGGGACACTCCTAGCTTCAGGAGATCACGAAAAAATTTTGTACGCTCAGTGTTGTTTTCCGAGCAGTTCATAATATAATGCTCAATATCACCAGGCACACCGCACGAGGTGCATAAAAGGGATTAGGCAATGCTGATTTTGTGCAGCCAAGCTGGTGTACGGGCTGAGGTTGTTCTCACTCTGTGGAGGCTTCGACTCTCTTCACGCACTTTGTCACGGCAGAGTGATGTACTGGCCGCCACAGCTGCCTAAAGTGTTCGCGAGCGGTCTGTTTCTTTAGCCATTGTAAGTCGCATTGCACCCGCACTCGCTAGGATGTCAGCATGTTCGCTTCCCGCTACACCGACGTGCGACGGGATAGACTGGAATATCACGGTGAAACCTGCCCGCTTGAGCCGCTTGAGTAGAAGTAAGGATCGCTGACAGGGCTTTTCCACGGGTATACCCCGCTGCAGAGCTGGTAAAGAGCTGACATTGAATCACTAAATATTGCGACTTTTTGCGCTTCAAAATATGACAGTTTGCGCAGCGCAGCTTTTATGGCAACACACTCACTCCCGGTAGAAGAAGCCATCGGCTTCTCTCTGGCAGCCCACGAAATATTCAAACTGGTTATGAAAAAAATCAAGCACGCCTCCGTTAAATGACGGCGATGGTTGAACGCCAAGCTTTCTCTTGTCTTCCAGCAATCGGTTAGACGCCGGCTTCATAACGCGAGGGACCCGGGTTCGATTCCGGCCACGGGAAGTGTTTTTTCTTTCACTTCGGCGTTTTCGCGTTGCAGACGCCATCGGTGAGAACACGAAAGCTCCGCTATTAAAGGTCCCTGCGCACAGCCCACTTTTTGCGTCAGCAGAGCCGTCAGTGTATATGCGCAACGAGTTGCCGTATTTACATTCCAGATGCTCCAGCACCGATGATCGGGTTTGAGCAATAGGTACACAACGCTTTAATTAAGCGAATTTGAAGGATACCCAGGGAACAATCCAGACTTTCGTGTGACCAAGGCAGGCCCAAATATCTCTTTTTCGTGGCCATCGGGGGAACAGCGCCCTGAAAATAGTTAGAGTTGCAGGTGCGCGAGATTCTACCCTAGACCTTAGATGCCTCAGTAACACTAACTAACCCAGCGTTGGTTTCTCCGAGGCGCAACACTGTCATTAGCCAATGTTGAGAAACCTGTAGACGAAGACGTGTTGACTGCGACTTGTGGAGGATCTTGTTTTTCCCCTGCTGCCTGAGGAACGCAAAAATACAGTCTGAGCCCTTTGCTGTGTAAGTCTTCGGAGCGCTCTTATTGGGTCTCTGAAGAAGATATTAGAGGCAGATAACAAAACATGCGATTCAAAATCAATGCTTCGTGCAACTTAACAGTAGAGGTAGAATGATTTCCCCACGCCACACCGGCAATCCTCCGTAGTACATTTAGTCTGGACACTACAGATGAAACCATAGAGTCTGCAGCCTTTCGCCAATGCAGTCTGTTGTCGAGAACGATCCCAAGAAATTGTACTTGAGTAGCCTGGTGGATGGGAATTCAGGGCTATCGTGAGACGTGCAGACGTGCGCCCAACGCCAGCAAAGCGCTATTTCTCCGAAAACAAAGGGGATGTAGTGTGAGTTCCTATGTGCGCACGTTTATAATTGCATTTTTGTGAAACAATTGGAAGAACATTTTGCCCTTCTGGGATTAGAACGCACACCACGGAAGTCGCGAAATAAGAAATGCGCCAGGGCTCCAAGGGGTCTTGGCGGCGGGCTGACGGATCGAAACTTAACTGCTTGTTCCTCTCAAAGCAGGGTCAGAATGCCAAGCGATATAGTTTCTTCTGTGTCGAAGTAGGGACCGAGCCGGAGTGAAACAAAAGAATGGATACCAACCGATTAGTTGAGCCATTCTGCATAGTTTCGCTAACCATCCCAAACCGGCTCGGCGGGTCGTTACGGAAACCTGTCAGGTGAGCTGTATCGGAGCGGTAAGGTGCGGCTTAGAGACGCGAGTCGCGACACCGCTGTGTAGCATTTTCGGAGACTTGAAAGGCCTGGAAGTGCGAGGGCCAAATATTTTCATTGCCACAGAAGGGGAAGCTGTTCCGCATATATCCGCATGTGGCAAAAGTAAAAGAAACACTTTCGGTTTCAGTGCATTGCAATTGTTGCACCGACATCTCCCCCCCTTTAATACTTCACGCGGAAATAAAGAAATCGGCAAAGAAAGAAAGAAAGAAAGAAAGAAAGAAAGAAAGAAAGAGAGAAAGAAAGAAAGAAAGAAAGAAAGAATAAAATGAAGAAATAAGTAAACAAATAAATAGTTGTGAAGTTTCATGCAGTTGGCAAATACCTTTGTGGAAAAAACGAAAAGGGCTGTGGCCTCAAATGGCGCCGCTTGAATGAAATTCGATTATATGGCTATTAAGTCACATAAGAATATTGTGCACAATTTTCTTGCAACATTGTGAATGTTCCATTGCAGTTTTGCAAGCCGAAGCCACATCTGAGGTATGACAAGGTAGCAGATATTCTTTTCGTCAGATAAACAGAGCGAAAGAAAGAAAGAAAGAAAGAAAGAAAGAAAGAAAGAAAGAAAGAAAGAAAGAAAGAAAGAAAGAAAGAAAGAAAGAAAGAGTTGAAGATTAGTGAAGTTCCGGCTACTCGTTAAACAGAACCAGAAAAAAACGACTCAAAGCGGTTGTTTTTTTGCAAGTGTGAGCGGTATTTCGTTCTTTCGGGGCACGATCTGAACCGAATCAAAATGCTCGAACTGTAGCGTGAACCATAACAAAAAATAACAGCCGATAACAGGCTGCTTCGTATATATACGATGTTACGAAAGAGTAAAGAAGTACTGTAGGCTTCAGTGGTTATTATTATAGGAATGATGAAAGGAAAATCCAGCCCAGTAACTGTCTATCAAAACATAGACAGTTACTGGATGAATAAAAAAAATTAGAAGATAGGAAAGCAGAAAAGATTGAGTAAAGGTTAGAAAGGATAGTAACGATTAAAAAGGAAACGATCGATAGAAGATAGTGACTGGAGGGGGTAGGGGGTTATTTACCACTATGGTTTGGGCCACCGCACACGAAAAACGACAGAAACACAGGCCTGGCGTCATGGTGCGTCCGGGAACCGACTCTTGATGAGAACGGTGAAGCGATGAGGCGAGGCTGCGATGTGATCAGCTGTCCGCGGCGGTCTCGAAGCTTCGAATTTGCTGAGTGCAGATTTAAGCAGATAAGAGGGCACTGGCGAGCGGGAGCTTACGCTCGACGGCCCCACACAGCAGAGCGCCCAAAGCGGGAACACATAGGGCAGCGACGTGTGGCCGACGGAGGTATTGAAGATCCGATGTGGCCGTGAGCGGACGAACGTGAAAACACGTTCGCACCCCATGACGAAATAAAATTGCCGGTATCACTAACGTTAGAAAAGCTTAATACGAATGAATCGAACTTACACAAAATGCAGTTTCTGAAAACAACAAAGCAAAGCAATTAAGGAAAATCAAAAATAACAAATAATGCCGTCGCGAACATTATGCGCATGTGGTACATACGATGAGATTTTGGAGCTATGCTTCGGGATGTATTCATCCTCTTCACTTCGAATAAATAGCGATATTTTGAACACGAAAGCGTTACTTCCCTAGGTTCGTGAAATGGCGATCCCGGTCACGTGTATACAAAAGGCGCGCCTGATTGACGTCCGCAAAAAGCGTCCGCAAAACACCTAACCCTCGGCGCGCGCTCAATTTACATTGGCTGCTACACGTTCCGTAGCGCGTGCACCAGGCAAAATGAAACACAAAGAAACTCTGGATAATAGAAACCAGAATACAATCACATGCGTAAGAAATCTTGCCCACGTCTCGCTTGGCCTTCGGCTTCTGTGGAGGCGGTGTCGCATAGTGATTCTGCAACAAGTGGCGGCAGTGGCACGTCGAGGTTGTCAAATTTGCGTCGACTTCGGCCGAAGTCTTGTCGGCGAATCTAGCCAAAAGAGAGGCTCTCGCGTTCCCATATCATCAGTATATACTTACGGTTCCTTTGAAGAGAGAGGCAAACATTTTATAGACTCGTGAGTAGGAGGATGATTTTAACGTTTATTTTAAGACTGAAAGAAGTTTGCTGTTCGGCTTCTGATTTTGTTTAGTTGATAACACGCAGTAAATTGGTGGTGTGCACACTTTTGTAGTCGAGCGCTTTCGGCCAGTCAAGGGAAGAAGTCAGCATATAATGAAGTAGAAATAATGCTGTTACCGACGAAACACCTCTAGCTGTATGAAACCTTTCGTTTGCGATTTGTTTGCCTGGGCTAACGCGAAAGTAGAAATTGTGTGACCTGCGATATTTAACGATGGATATTTAACGACGGATATTTAACGATGATTTAACATTTTTAAAGACGATATTCTTTCTGGGCAGCCTAAACACAAAATTTTGGCCTTCCTGCATGCCTGCCTGCCTGCCTGCCTGCCTGCCTGCCTGCCTGTCCGCCTGCCTGTCCGGCCGTCCGTCAGTCTGTCCGTCCATTCCTCGATTCAGCCGCCCGGACTAACTCATAGGAATTCCTGAACGACGCGTATATACAGGCAAACCCTTTCCCAACTAGTACTAAATGTGGTAGCGTAAGCTTTTCTGGTGGAGGCGAAAAGCAAAAACTCCCGTGTGTACGAGATTTCGGCGCACGTTTAAGATCCCCAGGGGGTCAAAATTAATCTGGAGCCCTCCACTACGGGGCGCCTCATCGCCTGCGTTGCGTCGACGCGTTAAACCCTACAAACTTCATATTTATCAACATTGTTCAGCAAAAAGAAAACAGGTATATTTCAAGCAAAAATAAATACATAACTGCAATTGCAGTGTTCTTTGAATTAAAAATAGACGGGGCTTGGTTTTGACGGTGGTAAAACAAGAAACACGCTGGAAACAGTGTTTACGCAAAAAGATCCTTAAAATATCTCCTACTTGAGCCTGGACCTCGTGGCGGAACTTACTCCAAGCCGAACAGAAACAAAAGATCCCAACAGATGCCACGTGAGCAGTGCGACGCGGGCAAATTGAATTGATTTTAGGAAACCTTCATGGCATTTATCATGGGAGGACCGATGCAAGCAGGAGAAGAGCGCGAGAGGTGGGCGGGGGAGAGGTGAGAGGCAGTTACGTGGCAAAGGCGGCAGCAGACTGCCGCCTTTCGACGACATTTGCAGGGAAGCGAGTAGACACGTGGCATTTGGTTTTCTTCTTTTTTTCAGAGCTGTGGAAGCCCTCGGGGCTGCCGCGGCCGTGTACTTCGCAAGTGTTCGTGCAAGAGAAGACCTGCAGCTGTGGGCACATCATGGCTCACCAAAGAAACTAGCATGTTGCGACGGCATGTCGTGGAGTGTCCGCACCTCATCGTCCGAATGCAGACGCTCAAGTACTCCTGCGTTGCTTTGTACGCCGTAAGACAAATGGTTCAGCTTCACCACGACGCGTTCGATTGACCAATGCATGCAGCCAACAATAAAAGTTCCGCGAATGACGAAGTGGAGCATGTGATTTTACTGAAAAGTTCGCTCTGCGTCGTGGCATTACGCCATGCAAGCATAATGTTCTGCATTGCGCACAGAAAATATTTTTGGTTGCAATGGTGCGTTAGTTGGTGTCACATGCCGAATTTCATCGTTGTGAAGCTAAAACACGGGACCGCCTTAGATTGTAGAGCCCGCTTATTTTTATTGCCGTTGTCGAGGCGGGGCTCAAGTCGTTTGAACTTTATAGTTCAGACTACAATCCCACGCGGTCCAGCGAAACACGGTGTTACTTATTTATGATTTTGAGAAGCGAATTTCGGTTCCGGGTAGCAGTAAACAAGTACTACTGTTGGTTCCGTCCTTTAAACAACCTCAAGCCGTAACAAAATAATTTTCAGAATTTATTAGGAGAGGTTCCACCTCTATACCCAGAATGCCTCACTGCTTTCTGGAGGAGACAGCCGTGCAAAGCAACGTTTTACACGCAGCTTTTCACGTAAGCGCCGGCTTTTCAACGCCGTAAACAATTCTGGGGGGTGTGGTACGCGGGGTTGTACTGTTGCAACAGCGCGACCCGGCGCGAGCAAGCCTCACTACATGTGAATCCAATCCGAGCGACGTGGGCGGTCGCCTCGAGCCACTTCTCAGGCTGTCAGATCTCCCGACGTTCGAGCCCATAAGGCAGGCTGACACCCACTTTTCTTCCCGTTTTCTATCGCTCACCCTCTTCGTGTGCAGGCATAATCCCAACCAGGCCGCACAATGGCAAAACTGGGCCTCGAAGATCAGGCGCGTTGAACGCGTGCTCGGTGTTGCGTCGCCTGTCGCTCAACGTCCTCGCGTGCACGCTAGTGGCGGCGCCTTCACCGGCCATCAATGGGCCGCTGAACGGGGCGAGAGGCATCAAGAGCTGCGGATTCGGAGTAACCCGGGAGCAATGTGCACCGCCTACCTGTTACGCCTGTGATTGACTCGCTGCTGCCAGGACCGGTGGGCGTGCGCGGCCTGCAGCCTGCAAAAGGAAAAACCGCGCGCGACGTCGGGGGAGTAGGCGCGCGATGCGCCCTGATTTTCTGCAGATCTAAACGGCCAGCGGTATGCATGTATCAACATTAACAATGTCATATTTTGTGCGCATGCACCGAGGTGGATGGAAATACGAGACACGTCGAACGGGTGGGGACGGGAAGAATAGGAGCCTCAAAAGAGATAGCGGCTCGAGGGAACAGAAGGGGGGCACAGGATGCCCTGTACGACCGGGGATCCGGGGGGTAGAGCGCAGTATGAACAGAGTGCAAGTGCAGGAAAAATGAATTTGCGCTGGTGTTCTTAGCCTTGGGCATAATTTAGGAAAATCCCTAACTTTCGTTGACTAGGTATTGCTGTAAGCAATGCCGATCCAGTTTAAGTGTGCTCGCACACGCACAGACACCAAAATATACAGCACAGTATACACAGGTGCCTCAATAATTGGAGCTTATACGAGATTTTTGCTCCCCTACTTCATATCTACGAGCAGAGCGTAAGTGCACCACGTCGTGAACGACGCAGACGCGCACACGAAATCCGTCACGCATTGTCCCGTAATGCCTCCAGCGTTTAAAAGGCCATGAACGAGGAGGAATCCCTCATAAAAATTTTTACCAACATTGAATTCAATGTTTGTTGACAAAAGTCGACAAAAGCTACCAACATTGAGTAGACTGTCTACTTACTGTCATAGACCTCCTAGCAACAGCCTACCAACTTTTTGTCAACCATTGGCCACCGTGTTTGAACTCAAACGTTTCTGTAAACTTTCTACAGAAAGTTTTCGGTAGACTTTATTCTCAATCGCTGTTGCTAACCGAAGCGTTTCGGACAGGATATTCAAAATGTGATGCGGTAGGAAATGCCGACCATTCGTAGACCCTGCTGTCAATACAGCTTAATTGAAGGTCGTCATTATTTCTTTCTAAAAGATCGTGTAGTTCCACCAAAAATGAAAAAAAAAAAGGAAACAGCAACAGGTTAGGCTAATCGGGTTTTTCAGGGAATAAGCGTTCACATTTTTCGGAGGCATACATACACGCTCGCTTTCTCAAATGTAACATAACAACACAACCACCCCCTCAGAAACGTACTAATAAAGCCGAAAAAGCACAAATACAAAAAAGCACGACACCGTCAACGCACACATTCGAGCTGTGCACTTCATGTATATATAGCCGCGATCCGCGGGATGCCGATGCCGCGGTGAGGCGTCCCTCTCATTGCATGTTTACAAAAGTGAGCGTTATTATTTTCAAAATACAATACCGGGAAACACTTGGACGTAAACGATTGCACATATCTTCTTGTTTACTTTATAGTTGCAAGCTGTAACCAAACGAAACGGAAAACTGGAATGGGTTGAAAGAAAGTGCCGGCGCCGCGTGTTGGCTGCCTCCGGTGATTGACGCGCTTCTCCCGGAGGTACGCAAAGAGGGAGGGGCGCCGGTGGCGGTTAGTCGACAGCATTCGAGAGCGGACAAAGCATCTGCGCCGGTCGGGTTAGGTTAGCATAGCTGGTGATTTTCGATTATCGCCGTTGTTAGAGACGCGTCCAGCAGTCTGTCGCGAAATATTTACGCAAATAATTTGTTCCTTTCAACCATGTAGCACTTAGCTCGGGTAAATCGAAAAACACAGTGACGAGCGGTTGCGAGTGGTTGATGCCGTTGGCTGGCGCTTGTTCGGAACCGCTGATTAGCCATGTTTATCACCGTGAAGAGTGAAAGCGAGCGGGTCGTGAAGGACCAACCCGTGCGGCTGCGGGCCGAACTGGTTGTTCCGAGGGAGAAACTGCGCGGCTCGAGGTACGAACAGTGAAAGTTGCTCCCTTTTGCTACTTTTTTTTTCTTGGAGTGCACAAGCGTGAAGGTACATGCAGAGAGAGAAGGAGAGAGAAAGATACGTGTGTGTGTGTCTGTGTCTGTGTGCGCGCGTGTGTGTGTGTGTGCGTGTGCGTTTGTTTGTTTAAAACCTGATTCAAACAAAGTAACGTAATTTGGTTAAAGTGATGTAAATAGTTTGTACCCAAATATTGTGAACCACTAAAGGTATTTAGAAAAAAAAAACAATATGAATTAATTCAAATCGGACTCCAGGACGAAGGAATCAGATGTTTGCATTCAATTCAACTTGCGACAAAGCGTCTCAAAACACTTTCAGTGGGCATCCTACAGATGCCCGTCAACAGACAAATGTCAACATAAATTAGATAGACTTTCTACATACCACCGTCAACAGACAAATGTCAACGTCAATTGAGTAGACTTTTTATATACAACAGTCAACAGACGAGTGTCAACATATATTCAATAGACTTTTTTACAGACAACTGTCAATAGAATGTAAGAGTATGTAGGATAGCAATAAAGTTGGTAGGATGTCAACAGAACGTCTACAGAATGTAAAGAAGCATTTTTGTAAGGGGTCCTACAGCGACAACTGCAAGGCTGTAGCTGGTTAATGGTAACGTGGTGCCGCGTCTGTAAACATGAAAGGCGTGCTCCAGTATAATACCCCTTGTCCCGTCGTATCCGCATACAATGAATAAACTGGGCGTGCGGCCCCGTTTCTATTGACCAGCTGCAGTAAATTTACTTCGTCACACGAGGTGAGGCACGTAGTCCGACGTACAGGGCTGATGAATCGTGTCTATGTCTACCTTAAGCCATTCTGCTTCATACGACCGATTTGGCTGTTCCACATATAGCTTTCCAGATGCAGTTATCAGGGCGGGATCTCAAGTAGCGCGGACGGGCGCCTAATGCAGTCGTGTTTGCCCCTTTTTGCGCCAGCGGGAATTGTCTTAGCAGCTTTGGAAACGATGCAAACCTTGTTTTCTTCCAGCTGCTTCGTTTCCTCAAGAATGCCACGGAATGGCAGAAACAGTTTGCGTTGCACCAATTTTGCCACTTCCGTTTAATTTTCGATAGCGGGAAGTAATATTTGTGGCCAGTGCTGGGCGGATGACACGAAGCGAAGCGTAACGGCGAGGAAACAGCTCGGCCAGACGTGCGCCCGAAGGCGGACGTGCCGGTATACCCGCGCGCGCTACGCATAGGCGTTGCCCTGATCGCGTCCGCAATATCGCCTCGGCACGGCCGCATATGCGCGCCCGACGCCGCGCTCGGGATTCGCGGAAAGAAGAGCTTGCGCGAACGACCAAAAGGAGACTGGCCCGAGAAATAATTGAGCCAGCCTATAGACACACATATGCGTACGGCTATAGGTAAGCGCGCGGTTGATTTATCGGCGCGTTGAACCCGTCTCCCGCGGTGGCGCGCTGGCCCGAACGCCACAGGCCCTGGCTACCACAGCCTTCCGCCGCTTGATGGATGCGGAGCCACGCGGTGATGATATGCAGCATCGTTAGGGGGCCGAAAGAGGAAGAGGGAGACAGAAAGGGAGAGAAAAAAAATACCAACGGGACGTGGGACCCGCGGAGAGCATGAGGCTTTTCATGCCCTTCGGCAGTACGGCGTGGAGCGTGCTAAAAGGGTTGTGTGCCGAAGTGGTTTCCTACCATCACCGGCTAAGGTGAAGAGCCGGCTGAGGCAGGCCGGGAGAGGAGGCCCTCGGGACCAGTGGTAAGCCGCGACTAAATCGAATGCAATCATTCCAGCGCGCACAGGAATCTGTAGGCACTAAAAAGGTACATTTTGGTTTGCAAATTATTTCGAGTCAACTTTAAAGCTTACGATTTTGATGCGTAATGACAATTGGCGTTCTACGCGCCGGCTTATCGATGTGGCAAAAGCAGCAAGTAGGGGAGACGGGAGAACAAGATTGGAAGGGCAAGTAGGCTTCAGGAGCATTGAGGAGAGGACGAAAGGAAAGGTACACGAGTCTAGTTTTCTATCGCGCTCAATATGAGGTGTGCATAACTACAAAAAAGGAAACAGAGAGAAGATAAGAAAAGTTAAAAAGGGGCGAGCAGGGCTTTCTCCTATGGCGCTTTTAGAGAGCCTACCAACGCCACGCGCGAATGGACTTCTGGACCCGAATTAACGCATATGTAGTTTCGCACACCCTCAGGAGAGGGTGGATCTTGGTACCGATGCCATCGATTTGGCGAGAGTATGATAGGCCTATCAAAATTGCCCTTAGCCTTGCGTGGTGGCCCAAGGTGTGCGTGATTGTCCACATATCCGTACATGGCAGGCATCGCCGGTCACGCAGCCTGTCGCATTCGGACACATAAGCTACTGGAAAGAGCTGCCACTACTGAAGCCGCTGCTTCCATCGGGGCAACTTTAAGTAATGTCACCAACTTTGCTTACTGAACTGTGACTTACAGTGTCATGTAGAATTTCGCAATCAATTGCGTCTCACTGCTAGAAGGACTTTTTGCCATAAGGAGCCCCCCCCCCCCCCCCCCCCCCCCTCACTCCTCCACCTCCTCTTCTCTCCGACAACTTGGAAATGATCCTTGATATTATAACCACGCGAAATCACTTCGTCACACACATAACTCAGAGGTCATAGACAAAGAAAAAAGCTTCACTAAAAGTTTAGAACTCCTCCATTCCCGGACTTCCCATATCTGCGCCCCATCGGGGTGCCGTGCAACGTCGGCCATGTGCGCGGTTTCCCTGAAAATATAAATTTTCCCTTTGGCTTTATCAACTTGGCGTTGCGCTGAACCGTCTAGTATAGATAAAACCTTGATTTTTTTCGGTAGTCTAAACAAAACAAGTGTACTACGCAGGACAAACGATCTACACCACGAAACTAAAAGCCCACTGAGGGAGTACTTGAGGGACACCTGGTGATATAAAGCACACGTGGCTCCAAGGAAAAGATTTTTTGCACCTATGTAAGTATCCCGTGAGACCCGTCATCCCAAACCACTCGGTAACTTAGGAACAGAAGGCCGAGTGCGATCTACATCGTCCTGGCCAGTACAGAGTAAGCCCACTGTCCTACTTGAGGAGCGTCCACTTTCTTACACGAGGGGGTGGTGGATTGAGATTGATGTGAATATAGACATAATTCTAGTCTATGTCGTGTCCAACTCCGTGTGAGATGAATTTTCGTAATGAGACCACAACTCATCCCATGTCGCCGTCGGGGTCCCCATTATCCCCCCGTTCGATTCTTCGTTTGCCTCTTAACCGGTAATTCGTCTCGGCGACGTAACTTTAACGTGGGAGCCACACGTGCACAATGCATGTAGTACATCCTACGTGAAAAGGGGCTTTCCATTCAGCCCTGCTATTTCGTTGTCATTTGTACGTCAAAAGAATTGTCCGCAAGAACTTAGCAGAGGCCTGCATATGGGAGAGCGGATGACCTCCTGGGGAGAAGGAAACGGGTGACCATACTCTCTATAGTGGTCAACCAGGCCCAACGGCTTCCGGTACGATGCTCGACGGTAAAAATGTTGTGCCACGCCCGCGCGCACGCAGCCAGGACCAAGGCGGGAGCCCGCCTGGCCGCGTCGAATGCTCCCAGCGTGCGTTCTGCAACGGCACTCGCCGCACCCTCCGCGCTGGAACGCCGTCGAGGAAGACGCTCCCGTGCGTCGTGCTTAAATCGCGGGGGTATAAACGCCCGCGACGATTAATCAGTCCGGTCGCTGCTCGAACTGTTCCCCCAACAGCAGTTTCAGTCATTTCGCAATTCTCCAGAATCCGGCGCAAGTAACAGAAAAGAAAGTCTGAAAGCTCGCTGCAGCTCAAGAAACACAAAATGGGACGGTAGGTAAACAACAACAAGAAATATATAAACGGTAGGCCGTTTTTATAACGCTTGCCGCAAGCCCGAAAGACCGGCGCCACGTGCACGTCCGCTTTAACGCGACGCTTGGCATGTGGACCAACACGCATACGTATACCATGCGGACCTGCAATTTAAGTGACACAAGCTGAATAACGTCACTTTGTTTCTGATGCTTGCGTACAGGAACAGCGTTGAATGCGGTTTCGAGGGGTGGGGGGGAAGGGGGGGGGGGGGTTGGAATCAACACCCCAAGTACATCTTAGGCCATTTGTCAGAAAGCTCCCAAAGCCTATCCCGGTGGTGTTGGTATTGTGCCGAGCAGCTGCGAGGTGTTTTGATGCAGCTCCACCTACTTACAAGTTGTTTTTTTATTGTCTGCAGCTTTCACGTACAACAGCTCAATGGAGAGGTTAGCTAATTGGCTGCAGCCCCTAATTCAAGGTAAAGCAGCTCACGGCTAGGTCGGACCGAGGAAAAAAGTGTCGGCGTGCATTGCCGAATGCGGGGTGGGAGGGAAGCGCTGGAACTGAAACCTTGAGGAAGGATGGGGGGACGAGAAATTTGATTTTCAAATCGAAGACTGTAGAAGAAGGGAGGGGGGGGGGGGGTTAGGGTTGGTGAAGTAAATGCAGTTCGTCGACACAACGTTATCACACCATTGAATAAAGGCTGATTGCATGAAATGGACAGTCATGAGAGAAACTATTTGGGCAAATGGTAATGCACAGGGGTGTTGATCGAACGAACACACGTTGCACAAGGGGGAAGGGGGCTGGATTTATGCACGGGCGTCCGCCCTTCGGAGGTACGGCGTCGAAATTTGGTCGCGACCTCTAAACAACCCCACAGGCATGGCGGAATCTACATTTCATGCATGCAAGAAACAGAACACAGTGAAAGCACCGAAATTCCCCAGACTCTGCGCTAACAGCGACGTGAAAATTTTCTTGCACTCACGAAATGCGGGGAACTTCATGACACCTTAGCCACCGCAACCGGTTACCGCGACAAGTCAATGTCAGTGCCGTCGAGCAACCCTCGAAGATGTGCGGCACCAGCGCCATCAACCACTAGATTACGCCGAACGCAATGATTAACAGGAGGGCCATGCTTTCATCGCGGCCGCCGCCGCAGACATTCTCCACGACGCTGGCCTGCCAGCTAGGATATGGCAGTCGGAATAGTTGCGTGCTGCAATGGTTCTTTGTAGTCCTGCCATGTGGGTTAGCCTATGCTGCTTTTGTACAAAGTACGAGAAGTTGGATTGTATAGGCGACTCACAAAACTGGTGGATCTAAGGAGAGAGAGCGAAATCGGAAAGTTTATTGCCAATCGTAGTTGGGAAACTATTGAACATTGGAGGTCACCTTTCAGAGGGCTTCAAGCTGCCCAAATGACAAAAAATAATGAAGTTGACGCTAAGAAATACATTAATGGGTGTGTAGCAGTGCTCTAACCCTTCTGTAGAGTTTACCCCCTAAAGACTGACCAGTAATTCACTTGAGGATGGCCAGGGCATGTTTCAATTTTTAAAGACAGACAGCGGCGAAGCAGGATTAGCGCCTGCCGAAACTTTTGGAACGCCTGAAGGGGGGCGCCTTTTGCTACAGGGCCGACTTGGCGACTTTAATGCCCCCGGTTCTTGGTGGGACCCTGCAGAAAATGTCGGTGGGAATTCGAAAGTAGTCCATTTGTTTAATTTCTTTTCTTTCAATGACATCCAGCCAGCTTTTTTGCATCAAAACCCTGCTGGAAATGTTCTAGACACTGTATTTACGAACTTCACCTCAGTCGTTGTTGAAAATTTCCCCGATCCTGTTGTTGCCGTTGATGCGTGGCACCCTCCTTTTGCAGTTACAGCTCACGTATCCGTGGCACGCGACAGGAGTGGGACCACTCCAAGGCACGACGAGGCGATTACACGTCTCTTTACCAATCTCTTGACAATGCTGATTGGTCCTCTGTGTACAACGCGCCCTGTGTTGATGCAGCATCTCCGTGAGCTAACCAAAATTGTGCGAAACGCTATGGACCAACACATCCCAAAGCAGCGAAATCGCTCCAGTAAGTTTCCCTTCTGGTTCAGTCACGAGCTGCGCGACGCGCTTCGAAAAAAACGTCATTTCCACCGCTTGTTTAAGGCTCACAATGACCCGTCTTCTCTGGCAAACTTCAAGGAATGGCGGTCCTTAGCGAAGAAGTTACTTGCCCAGGACAAAAAGAACTTTAGTGACTACACCGAAACTTCTCTAACCCACTCCCCTCGTGAGTTCTGGCGGTAGTTCCGTACACGTCATGCACGCGATAGCATAACCATTCAGGATGGCGACAAGTTTGTGTCTGACCCGGAAGGCGTATGCGAACTCCTTGCACGTCATTTTTCTTCTACCTACTCGACGTCGTCTGACAGCGGCAACGAACTGCGCTTGCAGTCTCATGGGCCACTATTGCAAATCCCGAACATTACTGAGAGCGATGTCGTGCGGGCTATCCACAAACTCCCCTCAAAAAAGTCGGCGGGCTGCGACAGCATTCCATTCTTCATTGTGAAAGGCTGTCGCGTCGTCTTTGCAGCTCTGCTCTGCCACATCATACGCATGTCACTTCTAGAGCAACATTTTCCGTCAGACTGGAAATTAGGCGCTATCTTCCCTTTGCACAAGTCTGGCAGAGCCACTGTCCCCGGAAACTACAGGCCTATCTCTCTATTGCCTTCCTTTTCTAAAGTCTTCGAAAAAGTCATGCATGGTTACCTTCTAGCAGCAATGCGTTCATTAATTCATCCCAACCAACACGGCTTTATACCCGGTAGGTCAGTAGAATCAAATATCGCATGTTTCCTAAACGACATCGGCCCCCCAGTGCTCTCTCGTCAACAGATAGATACCGTATATTTCGACTGCAGCAAGGCCTTCGATGCTGTTAATCACGAGCTACTGCTTCGCAAATTGTCCGCATACGGCTTATCCAGTGAGTTCTGTCAGTGGTTCGGCAGTTACTTAAAAGGCAGGTCCAATTGCGTCTGTTATGAAGGCGTCACCTCCCGGCCTTTCGCCATGATATCAGGGGTACCTCAAGGGTCTACACTGGGCCCTCTCCTCTTCAACATTTTTGTTAATGACATCCACTCTGTCATTAGACACTGTTCGCTCTCTCAGTATGCCGATGATATGAAGCTGTATCGCGCGGTCTCCTCACCGGATGATCGCCTCCTGCTGCAACATGACATCAATGCAGTTTCGGCATGGTGCGACAGCAACTACTTAAAGCTTAATCTCTCCAAAACTATTGTGATATCTTACACTCGTAAAACTGCCCCGCTCACTTTACCGTACTCTTTGCTCGGTTTTGCCATAAAACGCGCCACTGTAGCGCGCGATTTTGGTGTATTGATGGACGCAAAACTACTCTTCAACTCGCACGTGAACCATCTGACGAACTCCTGTCTCCGAACACTTGGCATGATTTCCTGAGCCACCAGTGAATTCACGAACCCATCATGCTTCGCATCCCTTTACCGCGCCCTAATTTTGCCGAAGCTAGACTTTGCAAGCGCAATCTGGAATTGTTTAAGTCCGTCGTCTCTTCGACTAGAAAGGATTCAGAAGCGCTTCACCAGAACCGTATTTTATCGATACTCACCAGTGAGCAACTATCTGCACGTTGAGGTTCTCAAGCTCCTGAACCTTGATGAGCTATGTATCAGGCGTTCCAGGCGTGACCTGATTTTTCTTTTCAAGTGCATTCATTCTAAGTTGACTGCCCTGGCCTTGTGAGCTCTGTTCTCCTGCGAGTGCCAAGCAGGCCGCTGCGGCCGCATGGCTGCTTTCATGTTGACAAAATTCTGAGCTTGGTACCAGCTAACCGATGCCAACATGCCTTTAACTGTCTTTTTTTATCTGCCATTGACATTTTTTGCAACGACATGGTTCTTTTTAAACGCTCTTTGAAAAATTTTCCATCTTGAATGCACATGTTCTATAGCGCGGTCGCACATGCATTTCTCCCTCTGTTCTTGTGTGTCGGAGCGAAGAGAATCATCACGATTGTGCTTGTATTTGTCGTTTAGTGTACACACAATCTCCGCGCTCTTGTTGCTCAGAAAATGTCTCTGTCTCTTTGATAACTCTCCTTCTTTGTGTATATATACCCATATAATTGTACTGTTACTTCCCTTTTCATATTCTGTCTTTTGTATGCCTTATATGTCTGTATTCTATGCATCACCCGAGAAGGCCATTGCGCTGTTGGTGAGCATTTCAAATAAATAAATAAATAAATAAATAAATAAATAAATAAATAAATAAATAAATATTATGCTCGCTATCATGGACGGCCGAATTCGTCTAGAATTGGGAAGGGCACGTCCAGATGCTGCCGCTGGGAAAAAGCGTGCGTGTTCCGGCACCTACTGAGTAGCGGAAACTATATACGTCGGGCTGGCGAGTGTATCAAGATCCTGGCACGAGTGCCTTAGTGTGACATATTTATTAAATAAATCTTTTTGCCAGTGCCCTCCAAAATTTGATCAGTTGTAATGTTATTGCAGTTTGAAACAGGTCGTCTCTGCCAATCAAGTGAGTAGATGCGACGCACGATGTCAAAAACTATTGGGACGGTCACTATAGTCCCACTGTCAACAAGAGTACACCAAGAAGGCACTGAAATACCCCGAGAAGAAATAGTTACATCTGAAATAGACTGCGTAAGTCCCTTGAAGTAGGTTGGAGAATCCGAATTCATGGATGTTAAATTGTTATTGTAACCCAATCCAGCAAACGGTGACCGCAAAAATTCGCCTGGAAGCCTCAAGTAACATGGGGCGAATTAGTCTACCCCAAAAATAATGGGAGGTAAAGCCGAAGCAACTAAAGTATATATGTATTCATATATAGGAGTCCATTAAAGTAGGCGCCCAGAAAACAGAAGTGAGGAAAGTATAAACTGAACCAAAAAAAAGCCAAGTGAAGTGGGAAGCAAGTACAACGGAAAGACATTGTGGTGCTATCTAGACAGGAAGCAAAAAAATTGGCTCCAATCTACGCTGTTAAGGTGGTTGGAAAGCAAAGCTTTAAGCGACACCCACAAAAATTACGCCCACCTCCCCTCGCGGGAACCCTGGTGTGATGCGACGCTGAAGGGGGTTCCATTGTGCGTTTCCGTTGATTCGATTACTCGAATTGCGTGAGCAATCGTCGGGTAATGCGAGAGATAGAGAGAGAGAGAGAGCAAGCGTAGCGCGGATGACCGCCGACTGAGAGACCGGCCGGAGCGCGGCACTCCGCTTAATGCGCAGCGCGCCCGAAGGAGAGGAGACCGCGGAGAGAGAGGGCGCTGCACATGCGCACAGTGCGCTTGCGCCGCGCGCAGCGCCGCCCACCGGCGGAGTGAGAGAGCGCGCCGCACTACGCGTGCCACAGATGTTGGGGGAGAGGGCGCGCTATCACGGCGAGAGGAGGAGGGGCGCAGCGGTGCGGACAACAACAACGGACGCACGCAGGAAGGACAGGGCCGCCGACAAGAGATGCTCTCAGCGTCGCATCTAATAATTTCCCACACCGCGTTTCTTAAATTCACACACGTGGCTCTACAAAGAATGAAACCAGAGATTCTGCCAGCCGTTACCTGGAATTCGCGGGGGCGGCGTCCCGAACGTCGTGAGTCGGGAGAAAGAAAGCGGAGAGGAGCGCCTTTTGAAGGATGAGAAAGCGGAACCTAGCCATCCTGATAATCTAGCTTGGCGCTACAACTCCGCGCGACACAAGTGCAGGCACCAAAACAATTCGGCATGTGAGCTTAGTGATTCCAATTTATACCGATTAAAGCTAGTTAGTTTTGTGAGTTTGAAAATTGCGATAAAGTTGGGGGAACTTTATAATCGCTATTTATCAGAACCAGTTGCTACTTTCGCCTTTTGTAATACCTTTTAAAACACAACCGAATGGGTATTCACCAATTTATAAAACGGCGTCCCATTCGTGGCAAGCAGTGGGCAAAAGGTATCGTTTCTCTAGCGGCCAGATGTCTGTATGGTTTTTGTACATTTTGTTTTCACCGCCCTGCAAACTAATCATTAGCGTATGTTTGCCGTACGACCACTTAATTCCGTCGAGTGCGGGTTACCCAGGAGGTGCTGTCGAACAAGTTAATCAAGCCGTGCAAGGCAGCGCGCAATGGACGCGAAGCTGCGGCAAAGCAGGCCCAAAGCAACCGTCGCTAAAGTAGACGACAAAACCCTACCGCCGACGCATCCGTGGGCTCCGGTACGGCTTTATCTACAGTGTGCTCCGTGAGTGAAACCCTCTCCCCTCCCCTCCCCCCGCTGCCGACTCCGCCGCGTTGGGAGTTTGTTGTCCCGCACGCCACGAGAGAACCGTTGGCTGGTAGAGCTAGAAAGCTTTCGCGCGTTGGTTGTAGGGAATTGGGCAGGGCCACATGGCAGCTAGCACATGAGACGGCCTGATTACAGAATGAATGAGTGTACCGCGCCACAAAAATCCCAGGGACAGAATCTCGGTGCCTTGGCCCCGAACAAAAAATATAATGGACCAGACATAGATAGAGAGGTTGAACCGATGGCAAGTGCCTTCTAAGTGCCTCCTTCGTATGGAGGAGAACCATTGGCAAGAGAGAAAAAAATGGTCGATCGTTTCTGGTTAGTTGAAGAATGGGGCGAAGGGGCCAGATTAACGAATAAGTTAAATTTGGCTCCTGACAGTGAAAACTAGTGACTCTGACTTCGAAAGCTCGCGAGTGGCTTATGCTGCACTTCCATGAGTACTGAAGGTGCTCGAGGTCCGAGTCTGCGTAAGCGGAATCAAGCATGCTTTAAAGCGAGCAAAATATACGAAATAGAGCTGAAGTGGTGAAGTTCATGGGCCGCATAACCTCCACTACTGGACCACCCAATGCCATTCTCGTCAGAAAACCCGCCGATTCGTTAAGCAATTTACCTGCTCTCAAACCAAACGAATTTCTTGTAAGGAGGAAGGCGACGAGGATGCAAGATGCATAGGTCGAACTGGTAGCTGCCTTAAAGGGACCCTGCAACACTTTTTTCAACTTTTTTGAAACCTTCAATGCTTGTGGAACGTAGTCACCCAACGCACGCAGTACTTAGATTAGGGGGTCGCAAAGTACCTCAGCCAAAAATTACTTCTCTATGCGCATCAAATAACTTGGAAGCACGCTCGAAAATATTTTTCTTTCTTTCCCGGTCTTGACGTTCTTCGACGGCTCAAATCATGTCATTTAGGCCATGTAGCGGCTGTTGGCCGGTTTTTATCCAGTTGCAGCAATGAACGCTTTTAGATAGCAACTTTAAAAATTAAGCCACAAAACAAAGCAGAAACGGAAGGCTTATCTGGTGCGATGAGCAAATCACGCAGTGCCGCTAGCTCCGTGCTGGCGATGACAGTGCTTTCAGACGCGAAGGAAATAGTGAAAGCGTTTATTGAAAGTATTTCAGGGTCCCTTTAATGTTCGCCTTCGCGAACATCAGAGCTCGTTAAAAGGGACACCGTGTTCGCATTTGGTCATGCATTGCAAGGAGTGCTCGGGCCGTACGGAGTTGCCACTCACGCTCATTGATGAGAACGTGCCGTCTGGAGCTGCCACACGCACTTGTTCTTGAAAAACACAGAAAGCCAGCCACTCAGGAGATAATTAAATCATCTGCATAAAAAACAAGGAAATACATATGTCAGCCAACGGCCTGTAATGTTATCGGATACTGAGTTGGCTTTCTCAGAAAAAGGCTATTCGAGTGTGCAGTTTCTGAGTTTGTACACGCGCAATGTGATGGTATGCAGTGGTTTGATTGTTGTTCCCAGCGATAGTGCCAGAGGGTAGATTGTAGGTGCACACGATGAGATGACGGCGGCTTTGATTGTATGTATATATGTATATGTGATAATGAGTAAACTTTTCAGTCGCTAGTAACACTTCGTCCCGTGGTCTTTATTGTCCAATTTTTGTTTTGCGCTGTACCCATCACGAATCAAAGAAGTCTGACTAAGACAAGTAGATCACATAAGCTCTCAAGAAGAGCAGCCTTCGAAAGGTGCCTTGTACGCGGTAGGATTGTGGGAGGGAGGACTCTTGCGGACGAGTCTTCCTTTTTCATGCTGAGCTCGAAGTTCCAGGGCCACAGGCCACCTGGTGGCCTTCTATTTATCAGTTTCCTGCACGCACATCTTCACGCGGTTCTAGCAGGGCGATAGTCACCTTTGCGTGAAGCGCCGAGAAGAAGGTGTCCCTCCAGAATGGCAGCGACAACTTGACCCCATTTGGGGGAAAACTGGAAGCGCTGCCATTGGTCGATGCAGAAGTATAACAGGTTTTCCTTCGTCAGGTTATCTTCCTTGCCGAAGGGGGCCTTAAAATTAACAAGGGGGAACTCGTCGCGCCACCCGTAGAAATCGTACCCGGCAGAACGAGCTCTGGTGTTTCACTTATTGGCTGCCGACATGTACGTTGCGGTGGACCTTGAGCCGAAATCACGCGCAACAGTGTATGATCGCATGTGCCTGGAAGTAGCCATGTCGTGGTCGTTGGAGTAGATATTTTCTGTTCCGCTCATCACGTCGCACACACCTTTTCTGGGACCACAGGCGTCGTGCGATTTGAAAACGTATTTATCAGGTCAATGTGGTGGTGGTGGTCAGTTGGTTGGTTAGTTGCCTCAGAAATTGGCCCATACCTACTCGGGAGATTGGCCAAGAAGCTTTGTACCTAATTGGGATGTGACCTGTTCTCTCGGCTGTTGTTGTAAATTTTCTTCTTCTTAGTCTTCGCGGCAATGCTGCGTACTGTTTGGGGGGATCGGCCAAGACTTGTAAATGGGCTTCTGACAATCTCCCATTACGCTGACTCGATCTCTGTGGGCACCCGTGCCATGGCTGCAGCCAAGGCCCAAGGGTACCTGAACTGAGGCCAACCCACCCCAACAAGTGACGGCTCAACCTTCACCGTTTTCTCGATTAAATGTTTACTCTCTCTCTCTCTCTCTCTCTCTAGACGCAAGGGCTGAAATGTCCTCTTTCTTTATTTCTTGATTTTTTATTATTATTCTTCTTCTTCTCCTTCTTCTTCTTCTTCTTCTTCTTCTTCTTCTTCTTCTTCTTCTTCTTCTTCTTCTTCTTCTTCTTCTTCTTCTTCTGCGAGGGGTAATGGCGCATACCCACTGAGGGGGATTGGCCAGGGCTTGAGACTGGTCCACTTATCTAAAATACGTGCTTCAGAAGTGAAAAATAATCATTTGCAAAGAACAGATACATACGCTCCGTGGGGGTGGAGGAAGACAAATGATTGTACAAATCAGTATACGAGTCTTCCGGTGGCCATGATGTATTCATGCAGGAGGGAGTAAATTTATTTCCGTGTTTTGCCTACCCTGCTAGCGTCGGATAAGAGAAGTACGGTGTTTTTAAATTCAAGTCGAAGGCTTTCGAATGGGACAGTTAGGCTTTTTTTTTTTTTTTTACTCCAAGAAACGGCGACATTCAAACAGATAGTGTTCTAAGGATTCGGGTGATTACAAAACAGGAGAGCGTCTGTTAGTGCCAACCTAGACCTGCTGAAATATCAGTTTAATTTTGAAGGCGGCACCTCATGGCTGTGAGGGCCACTTCACATTGGCTGGAAACACAAACGGATGAATTCCACTTAAATTCTCTACTTCTTCTCTTTCTTTTTACCCTTCTTAATCGCAATGGTGCGTACCGTTGTAAGGGATCTGCCAGGACTTCTGAACGCATTACTTACTTTCAACTGCGTAGTTTAGACGTAAAAAAGAATGACACATAGAGGTAAATATCGTACACACTCCTTATGGGCAGGATAAACATACATGCAAGCACATAGTACAACACACGATCCTTATCTTGGCGTTCAAGTAGGGATTAACCTCATATTGAACGATTACGCGCCAACGACTACAATAATAGCTAATCATATCAATTTTGTTAGAGAACGCCCTAGGATGCCACAGAAAATGGCGTTCGATGTGGGAGACCATGCGTTGAGGCTCAAGGCTGTATTTTTTCTGCCCGTCAGATTTAAATAAATTACTAAACTTGTAAGTAGAGAGCAGCGAAACCTTACCGAATGCCGGGCAGATGGGTGGGCTGTTGACTAGGCCATTGAAGCATTTGTGTACAGAGTTTTTATAGGAGCGCCAGATTGTTCAGTGCATAAAAGTATGAACAGATTTCGAGACAGTTGAATCTGAGTCTCGTGGGTGACACGCGCCGAAATAACAATAACGCTACGGACAAATGGTGTATCGTGAGGGTTTGGAGGAAAGACAGCTATTGAATCCAGAAAGATGGAAATACTACTCCATCGGGAAAAAATTGGTCTTATCGAATGGCGGCATTATGGGTATGAAATTGACGGACCACCGACTAGGCTAGGCACGTCAAGTCGTTTAAGAAAAGGACAGGCAGTTGAAACGGAAAAGAAAAAAAATGAAGGACTAGAAAATAAAAGTTCCAGAGGCAGCTATTAGATACAGTCCCCATTTTCCTTTTTAGTTGATGAAAACATAAAGACCCACTTGAGCAGATTAGGAACCCACGACCTGCAAGAAGCGAACGCGCTCTGTTAGAAGCGAAAACTCAGGAAAGCACCCACGCACCAGTCAAAAGCTGAAATTCAATCAGGAGGCATGTTGGATGGCAGGTTGTCGGACACGCTTGCGACTGAAATTTTTCTGACATGGTTGGAACGTGGTAGATAGCTGGTACGAAACTGAAAAGAAAGAGGAGGAGGAACTCTTTTATAAAAGGGAAGGATCTGTGTCTTTGGGAGGAAATGGGCGGGTGGAGTGGGGGTGGAGTTCTTATAGGCGAAAAGCTGGATATGTGACCTGAGAAGGCAGGCACCCGCATTCAGCTTGCAAAGTTTCTGCCGACTTCACCCTATTCCGGAAGACGTTGTTCGATTGGGGAGGAAGCAAGAGGGGTGTCAACACTACACTCTAAGAAGTCCCAATAGGTCGTCTTCACCGCAGCGCTCCAGAGTGACCAATTAAAATTACCAAGTGTGAAAATTCGGCGAATAACGAAGCCCAACATAAGGTTTGACTGAAAAAAAGTGCCTGTGCGCAGGGTCAGCACGCCATGCGTGCTGACCCTGCGCACAGTATTGCATTGCATGGTGCAATACCCTTGCGCAGATGCCCTTTTTTACTCAAACTGATTGCTCGGCCACGTAGTGTAGGGGTTGATGGCCCATACGTAAGGGTTGTGGATGTGTAGCAACGTGGGAATTTCGGGCAGAACCGGATTGGGGGGGGGGGGGGGAGATAGGCTTTGGCGGCGTTGAAGCAGGTAGAGGTAATTAGGGCTTGACAAAGGGGAACGCAGCGCAGACCGATACGGTTTCCCTTGCACACCAGGGTCAGCATGGCAGCAGGACAACAGCGCGAAAAAAAAAAAAGAATTAGGGGACTAGACTATGCAAGGAATGGTAAGTAGTGCCCTATATGCTTACAAATTTGGACGGGGTTTTGTAACGAAGCACACGAGGACAATATTAAGACGAAAGCCTTAAGTGCCCCATCGACTAAAAACAAAACAGGCGTTGTTGTTATTGTTGTCGTCGTCATGTATTTTCCATAAAGTCACCGCTGCTGCAAAGAATAAATGAGAAACACACTCGAGTTCATACGGAAATTGAACGTGGGTCTCCAGGATAAGAACCGAGTGCGTTACCACCCCGCTCCCCCAGCCCTTTTCTCAACTGCATGGACGCAAACGACACTCAAATGGCCCGAGAGGGAGGCAAACTATAGTAGCGCAGGAAACGCAGCCAACCACAAAGCAGGTATGCAACAACGAATCGAAATTACAACAAAGGTCAGAATATCTGATTAAAAGTCAGGCATTCACACCCAGCGATCATAAAGGGACTCTGCAACACTTCTGATACACGCTTTCACTTTTTCCTTCGTGTCTGGAAGCACTGCGACTGCTGTAGTTATCGCCAGCATGGAGCGACATTGCGTGATTTGCTCGTTGCAGCAGATACGCCTTCCGTTTCTGCTTTGCTTTTGTGGAGATTTTTTAAAGTGGATATCGAATGCGTTCATTGCTGCATTAAAGGAAAGCTGGTCAATAGCAGCTGCACTGCTGTAACAACGTAATTCTAGCTGTCGAAGGACGCGAAGACCTGGAAAGAAAAGAAACTTTTCGAGCTAGTTTCTAAGTTATTTGATGAGCATACAGCCATAATTTTTGGCTGAAGTTCTTTGCGACCCCTTAATCTAAGCACAAGATGCGTTAGTTGACTATGTTCTGCAAGCTTTTAATATTTCTAAAAAAAAAGTTCAAGAAAGTGTCGCAGGGTTCCTTTAACACTGAAACCAGTCAGGAGCATCACTTTAATTATCATAAACAGTGCGCAGTTGGGCAATCCGCTCTTGAAAACTTGAGGCCCCCTCTCCTCTCCGATAGCGAACACTCTCTCGCGAGGGGCATTTGGATTGGATTCGATTGGATTGGCTTGGCTTGGCTTGGCTTGGATTGGGTTGGATTGGATTGGATTGGATTTGGATTGGATTGGATTAAAGTGGATTGTGGTGGATTGCGTTGCGTCATAGCCGCGCCACGTTGCGTCATAGCCGCGGCAGGGGGTTCAAGGCACGTTTCACGCGATGGGAGAATCAACCTAACGGAAACAACAACGGAACCCCCTATGCGTCGCATCTACACAGGGGTTCCCGCGAGGGGAGGTGGGAGTAATTTTCACTTGCAGCTAAAGTCGCCAACATACTTAACCAATGTCCGCCTTTTATGCTTGACATTTAAGTTCATGCGTGTATATTTATGTCAAACAATTTGATGTTGCAGCTAAAAGTCGCCCAGCCTTTTGGGTATCGGGATTTTTCGCATAGCTGGCGTGTTTCGCAAAAAGCTGACGTTAAAATACGGGCTATGCGCCACCTTTTTGCATTTCCAGCAAAAAGGAGAAATGAATCGGGGGGAGGGGGCAAGACATCTTAGGGAGGGCTTGGCGGACCCCTGAAATATGCTCATTGCCTCCTGGGGTGCGCGGGCCTCCGTTTGGAAACACTGTCTTAAACTATGAAGGTTAATCAAAAATAATAAATCATAGGGAGCACTGCTGCGACTTGCTACCGTGACAAATCGAAGGTTAAATCGAACCTTTTCTTAGTGTACGCTGCAACATATCCTAAAAAAACCATCCCAGCAATCATTAAAGTAGTGCTCTATGGTCCCGGGCTACTTGCCACAGTTGGTGTAACAGCGTAACAGCCTCTTTCTTTTTGCCCCGTTTTCACTGGTAGTGTTAAACTATGCACTTTACAAAAAAAATTCTGTGTATACCGGGGCACAGGTACACCCGCGCTTCACGCACCTAAAATATCAGAAGGCTACCTTTCCTGTTGAATGCTAAGCGATAAAGCAGAATAGGAAACATTTGACAATTGGATCTGATGAAGCTTCTCGGGGTGGCGTTAAACCAATATCCAGTAGAAAACAGCGCTCTCAGGAATAATATTGCATCCACTACTTCCTTTTGAAATCCATACAAACGACCTTCCTGCACTTCGGACGAAATAACCAGAAATGGCAGGTGATCTGATAGGCGACGCTCAACCACTGCGCGAATGATCGGTGAGTAATATCTCGCAAGTAGAGGAAACGGGAGACAAGCTCTGAAACAAACCGACAGATAAGTCTAACCCCACAGTGCTCACACCTGCGCAGTGAAAGACCTGCAGAACGTCGCTTTCAGAACTACGCACGTTTCAACGGGGGAACAAGAGTTACACTACTGCCTGTTGCGCCGACGCCATGTCACGTAACAAGTGAACGTGATGGCGCGTGAGTAGAACACGTGCGTGCGAGCGTCTGATGACAGATTCTAGAGAAGCTGTATGTTAAGTGTCGCCTGTATGCCTGTCAAAGTAAATCGCGCCGAAAGACGAAGAAGCTAAAGCGAAGAAAGAGACCCAAAATGAGGTGTAGCAGCAAAGAAGTATTCCACAAGTATCGCCAGGCAAAGCCCTGATTCTTTTGCCTTCAAAGACCGTAAGCTGACTTCAGTGGCACAAAGAATTTTTTACCATCGCTCTGGCCGCCACCACTGGAGACGATTACATCACTGTAGTGACCGACTCGCAAGCCACCTGCCGCAACTTCCTGCTAGGTCGCATTACACCCGCGGCCCTCAAAATTCTGCAAAGTGTGCGCCAGCTACCGGCAATTCACATCATCTGGACCCCCGAACACGAGTCCTTCGGGGGAAACGAGGCGGCACACGCCGCTGCCCGCGTTCATACCCACCGGGCCGTTTTTCAAGAAGGCGAAGACACGCCGTGCCTTCGCGCTCCCAAGCGCGCTACTCTTACTTCATACACAGACATCCTGGCCCATTACCGCCAGGAACGACGGCAGTTCCCGCCACCACATCCTCATTTATCCAGAGCCGAAGGGATTACCTTTCGTCGACTTCAAACAAATTCTTATCCTCACGCCACTCTCCTTCATGCCATGTACCCCTTCTGCTGCGCTACCTGTAATTTCTGTCCCCTACCTGGCACCCTGTATCACATGATATGGGAGTGTCAGAAAACCCCATCCCTTGCCCCCAATCCACACCCAACGTACGACCAGTGGGCGGCCCAGCTGGGTAGCACCGACCTCTCATTCCAGCGTAGCCTGGTGTAGAGGGTCAGGGCAGCCAGCGCGGACCAGGGATTCCCGGACTAGAGGAGGCCCCCCACCGGCCGGGCGCCCAACCATCAGCGCTTGAAGCTCGTCAAAATAAAGTTTACTCACTCACTCACTCACTCACTCACTCACTCACTCACTCACTCACTCACTCACTCACTCACTCACTCACTCACTCACTCACTCACTCTCACTCACTCACTCACTCACTCACTCACTCACTCACTCACTCACTCACTCACTCACTCACTCACTCACTCACTCGTTGCAAGGAATGCACTGGAGTGTTTTTTAGATGCGACGGCATCTCATTCACTCGCCTTGTCCCTCCATACGGCGTTGTTGTCCGTCCACACCCTTCCCCCATTCTCCTCGCCGCGCGAGCTCCGCTCTCCGCCGCTCACCCCCTCTCCTCTCCGATAGCGAACACTCTCTCGCGAGGGGCATTGGATTGGATTTGGATTGGATTGGATTAAAGTGGATTGTGTTGGATTGTGTTGCGTCATAGCCGCGCCACGTTGCGTCATAGCCGCGGCAGAGGGTTCACGGCACGTTTCACGCGATGGGAGAATCAACCTAACGGAAACAACAACGGAACCCCCTATGCGTCGCATCTACACTGGGGTTCCCGCGAGGGGAGGTGGGAGTAATTTTTTTTACACCTCCTACCACAAAGACCAGCTTCGGCACCGGGAAAATTTGGAGTCTTGGTTTGAGGACTGCACCTTCCGTATGTGTTGTGACTAAAAACGCTCTCTCTCTTACTTTCTCTATCTCAATCTCTCTCTCTTAAAATCGGACCTTGCGTCTATTTGCCATTGCTCAAGACGCATTTCTACTTTTCCGTTTCTTTTCTTTCTTCTTATTTTACCTTCTCTACTCAAAATGCAGGCGTGATCTCGGCCCGTAACACAGCGCTCTACATTTATTGCACAACGGCGCACCTCTTAGTGCTAGGTGTTTCCATAGTGCGCCAAATCCCCAATTAAAATTTCCAACAGCGGCCCTGAGATCCCATACTGTGCTCTTGAGAGCTGCAGTGTGCAACAAAATTAGTGTCCTCGGGAGGAGCCAGTGCCAGAGAGACCACGTGCTTCGATGACTTTCACACTACGAACACAGGCGACCCCTGCGGTACTCGTCTTTGGCCCAGGCAGGAGCAGAGAAATATTGATTGGTAGGTTTGAATTTCTCGTACTTCAAAGGAAGGGCTTACTCAGCTACTGCGAATTGTGCCCAGTGTACATTTATTATATCTGTACGATGTGGAGGCAGGCAAATATCCTAATCTTTATTTATATCTGATTAAACATGCGTCTGTTTAGGTATATTAGATATATGTCGACCTTTCCAATAGATTCTAAAGCAAGCGGCCATTTTTCGTACTTCCTTTTTATGGGAGAGAAAATTCAATTTCGGGATTTTACGTGCCGAAGAACCTGGCATACGTGGTGCGCCATACTGGATGGCAATGCATCTTCTTGCGTCTGGTCGACAAAGGAGCCCGGCAACAGGTTATATGATGCTGTAGCCCTTACATCAAAGGACGCAATATTTTCATTCGCACCTCCATTAATTTCAATCAGCTCTCTTCATTGCGCCCCGTGGCAAATTCACCGTCTAAAAGACTTTCGCCGCGTTCCTTTAACGAACCCCCACAGCTAGCACTCACTTTTTTGTATTTTCTTGCAAGTGGGGAAGAGGAGGAGGAAATACTTTTGTTCAAATTTCAGAACGGCCCAGTGGGCGGCCCAGGGGAGTAGTTCCTTCTTCACTGGAGCCCATATGCAGTCCGCCCGCCTGTGCTCTGTCCACCAGCTGAAGCTTGGTAGGCAGAGAGGGGCTGGACAGCAACATCTAGCATTTCTCTTGTTGGGTAGTTGACGGGAAGAGAGGAGGGTGCTCAGAGCTAAAGTCGCACACCCCGATTATGTGGCGGAGTGTTCCCACTTCTGAGCAAAATTTACATCCAGCGTCGTAGCGATTCCGGTGCATTAAGTGAAGACGCGTCGGGTGTGGGAAGGAGCCGGATTGTATGGGCCGTAGGGTAGTTTGCTGTTTCCTGGAAAGGTCAGGGTGGGGCGGGGGTAGGGTCTGTCTCTGAAGGCGGTAATGCTGGGTTATGTCCCTGAACGTGACAAGCGGGTGACTGTCCTCGTGGAGCTCCATAGCCTGGGGGGCAAAAGCGCAGGCTTGTGGCGGGCGTATTCGTTGCCCTCCATGGAAGCGTGAGCGGGCGTTCAGATGAGCTAAATAGAACCGTTTGGGGAATAGTTTTTTAGCCCAATCATTGCAGCTCGAGACACCCACCACGACTGGTAATTCCCGTAGGATTGTTGGGAATCGGTGACTACCTTCCGAACCCCTGGTTGAGTGAGAACCAAAGCGATGGTTGCCTTTTCTGCTGCCGTCATGTCTCGGTTCTTGAGTGAGGCACACGCAAGGAAGTTGATTCTGGCGGTATCCACGGTGATGGCGTACTGCTGCCCTCGAAGTTCAGAGTCATCTGTGTAGATAATTGCATGATCCCCGTCGAGGGTGATGTTGAGCGCTTCAGCCCGTGCTTGTCGGCGACTCTCGTGGTGTGAGGGGTTCATATTTCTAGGTAAAGGAAGCGTCTTTAGTTCTTGTCGCCAAGAGCCCGGGACTACATCACGCGGAGTGACATTCCGTGCTGCCCAGCCAATCTGCTGAAGGCAAGCGAAATACAGCCTTCACTGACGGTAATGAAGCAATGACTTCGTGCCTACCGCCACACAACAGCTTATCCATTATGGCGCCTTTGCTGTGTGATTTTTCGGTATTAGTTATGCAAACGTTAGCTACGGAGTCCTGCGGACCACCATGTCCGACAACAAAGTCTTAAAAAAAAACCACTACCTCAGATGTTTAATTTAATTCTAAAGCTTGCCAGGTGTGGCCGGCGAGAGTATAATTTCATCATTATAACTGTCACTACCACCACTGCAGCTAGTACTAGTGGTACTACCACTACTGCTACCACCACTACCACCACCACCACTACTACTACTACTACTACTACTGCTGCTGCTATTACTACTCCTATTACAACTACTGATACAACGACAACCCCAGACTTTCACTCATATTTACGTTAAGGTAAAGCTTTCGTAGGTACCGCGTCGATACCGGACGTTCCTTGTTCTGGACATGGGTGTTCCCTCGACTGCGGCTTACAATGCGCTATTGCCTTCCCTAGAATTACGACTGGGTCACAGTCATTTCATTAGCTGAGGCTGCCGCAGCGGACAGCTTGTTGTTAGCCCGCCCAGCCGTGTATTCTCTGCTCAGGTCCTGGCCGACGAACACAAAGAGTGCTGGCGCGTTGATCGATAGCTGCTACTGCGGCCACGCAGCCAGCGCGTATTTATAACCCCGCAATTTCCCACGGCGGGTGGAGGGAGGAGCCCCGAGTGGGCTGTGGGCGAGAAAATGCTCGTTCGCTGGGGGAGCGGTCAACGATGAAGGGTGATGGAGCAGGCGATGAATGGAGACGGAGTGCGTGCGCATACAGAGCAGGCACGTGTTTGTCACGGGCTGCTGAGTCGAGGTGGTAACCGCGTAGCAGGCCACACACCGCTTTGACTTCGACTACGGGGCCGGTGGGCGCTCTCTTCGCGTTCATCTCACTTTGGCTTCTCAAGCTTCGTACGAGGTTTAAGCCTTACAGTGGCGGTCGCACTCTGGAAGGGCCTAAATGCGAAAGCAGCAAGGCTATTAAAAAAATGCAAGAGTGCTACAAAAACCCCGGACGAAAAAGACAGAAGGGACAGACTCTTGTTCCGTCTGCCTTTCTCAAACGTTAATTTTGTAGCTCTATTTTAGTTCTTTCTTCAATAATGTGAACCAACTCGTCCAACGGCAGGCTTTTTATAGTAAGGCTACCGCACTCACCAAGGAATCTCATTATGAGTAGTATTCCCTATAGCCCTGGCTCTTTCAGGGCAGTTGGGACATGGTCCCTAATCCTGGGGTCCGAATACTTTCGAACACAAACTGCTACGAGCCATCTCGCCCTTAAGTGACGGCTGGAGGCTGTAGTAGGGAAACACTAGGATTGTCATGATCTATTTGTGTACAAACAAGAGGGACCGGGTGTGGTTCTGAAATCGGATTTCTTAGTGAGAGCCAAATCGCCTGCTGAGGTTAAATAGATACAGAACAGCTGTGACATTCGATATTTCGTTTTGACTTAGCCTACGTTTGACGTTTAGTTACGGTTAAACGAACTAAATGCTAACAAAGTTTAGATGAACATATGACTTCATTTTACCGTCTTTGTTAATCTCGTTGAGCGGTTCCCTGTAAGCGCAGAGTGTCGTGTCCCCAGGCAGGACAGTACCGTGCACAAATATAACTCTGGTTACCACCCCTTGTCAGTTAAGGATAAGACGTGCGCTGGAACGGCTATTTTCACGGTTGCAGCTAGGACCCAGAAGAGGGCTGGCTCTGCAGAAGCTTGCCTGTCACCTAATGTCACATGACACCTGCAATTTTCAAAACAGGAGAGCGAAGTGGTGAATTAAAGTATACCCCACTTTTTCTTACTGTCATCCTTTTCAGAGTATTACAATGCATTGTTTCTTATAATACCGCGAATCCCTTAGACTGAATTAGTTTCATTTATAATTACCAGCACGGCTTCCGAAAGCCCTTTTTATGCCGGAGCCACCGAGACGAACTTACCCTGTTACATGGACGAAGGTGCACGATTTCGTCTCTCAGTCACGTCGAGGTAGCGTGGTTGGCGAGTGTCTTGCACGAGAGTTGCCTGTGTTCTGACGAAGAGCCAAAGTCAAACTTTAATTGGTTAATGCATGGTGAGTAGAAAAAATCGATTACACAGGTAATAGAACACTGGCTTGCTTACAACATGACAACTCCGGGAAACGTTCTCCCGATTAATGCACTGCACTGACTCGCGCACGGGCGAGCATAAATGCCCCGAATTCCCGAGAATCAATAGGCCTTCAGCATGTTGCGAACTACACCAAAAGATACCAATACATGTATTCTGATGCGTTCCCCAGATGCCGGTGTACGCTGTGACGGAAAGAAAGCTGGAAAGGGCGTCCACCGGACAGCCGTCGTTTGTAGACGGCTGTCCGGTGCTCGATACGCCTTTGCTGCCAGTTTGTTCCGGTTCGCGCAACGGCAGGGGCTGTGAGTCACAGCTCTCACGGCCTGTGAGTCGCAGCTTTCAAGTTTCGCGCCGCCGCGCGGCGAATCGAAACGTGAAAGCTAGTGATGAGATGGTTTTACCTCCACACACGGAACTTCCCTGCAATGCACAGGGCAGTGGCGAAGCACTTCACGCTGGTTTGTAACAGCTTCTCCGCCGGAAGATGGAGATCCCGATAGATAGCGGTCGTCAACTATTGTCCGGAGGGATGGTCTTGATGAGGCGTCATCGGCAGACGCTCGATCCTAGGCGTGGGCCGCACGACACAGTGCTGGTCTCAGGTGACCCCTAAGAAAAATTTTTATCGCCTTGGTTTTAAAAGTTTATTGAGTTTTGTCGAAAGAACTTTTTAACTTCTTTTTAAGTTACTTTTGACTCTGCCTATAGAGTTTCAAAAGTTATTTGGCCACCGCGTTCCTATTGAAATGGGACGAAGAGGTTCAATAGACTTTTTCTATCGAGTACGTATTAAAACTTGATAGACTAGATCTATTAGGTGTCTATTAAAGTTCCCTACAGAGTTTAAAATGAATCTGCATAAAACTTTTTATTGAGTTTCAAAAGACTTTTTCTATCGAGTACATATTGAAACTTCGAAAAAAAAAGTTCCTGCGTTTTTGCAGCCGCCCCTTTCCATAGGGGCGATTTCGAGGCACGGATACCCCTTTCAAGGGTCCGCACTCGACCAGGGACTAATCTACCCATATAAGAAACCGGTGGGTGCCCGGTGGTACCAGGATTCGAACCCAGTACCTCCCGCACACGAGGCGAGTGCTGTACCTCTGAGCCATAGCTGCGGTTAAAAGTTCCTGCGTTTTTGCAGCCGCCCCTTTCCATTGGGGCGATTTCCCGTGCAAGCCGGGTGAACTTCCCAAGCGTTGTAGTCCCACACAAGGGCCGAGCGCCAGGCTGGGGAGTCGCTTGTACCTATTTTACCGGTAGGTGCCCGGTGCCACCAAGGCACACGAGTGCACATGGTGCCTTCCACAGCCACGGTGGACGCTCAACTCGCAACCGCCTGTGGCAGGACATGCCGCCAGACTCTTTCACCCCCGGCAAGGGCGCAACGCGGCATGATGGCCGTGGGCCCCGCCAGATGGTCAATGGTCAGGGGCCCCTCGATAGGGTAAAGGCAGCTTTCCAGGCGTGGATTCCCCTCTCAAGGGTCCGCACTCGACCAGGGACGCCTGTACCCATTAAATAAACCGGTGGGTGCCCGGCGGTACAAGTATTCGAACCCAGTACCTCCCGCATAAGATGCGAGTGCTGTACCTCTGAGCCATCGCTGCGGTCTCGAAATATAATTTCGAGACCGCAGCCAAATATCTTTATACAAATATAATTCGAATATAAATATAATTTATATAAATGTAATTCGAAAAATAATTTGTAAATTCGTGTAATTAGGCGTTATTTACCGGATTTAAGTTTTAATTGGAACACATTAGAGTTCACTTTTTGTTCTTGATGTCTGTCTTCAATTGGTTTTGAAAGCCTGTATATACAGCGTTCATTTTTTCTCACTTTGCAAGATTTGACGATGCCATATATGTGATAAAAACTGCCTGGCGAAACGAGACCACTGACAACAACAGCGCCGGAGAGTGCTTCCCATTCCGGAACGGGGTAGCTAGATCTGATGTGATGGGGGACTACAGCGCACTTCTCTATCATGTTAAACCAACAAGCGTAGTCAATTTAGTGCATTTCAGATCTGACATCACCCGTACGTGCAAAACCATCAGGGAATTATATCTTTCGCCTTTTTTGCTAGTGTCGTGGCAATCTGCAGGCTCTCGCGGCGGTGCAATTAAAATGGATTTTCGACATGCATCTCCGGCCCCACTCTATATAGCTGCCAAAATTGCTGGGAGTGACCTCCACAAACTATTAAAGCCAATTGTATCATTTTTTTAAGATTTCAAATTTGGTGATCGCGGTATATGCATCCTTTACCCTGCATATGTAACGGACATTTTCATTCTCCGGGAACCGCCTCCATCGAAAAAACTTGGATGAAAAACTTCAAAGTGAGCCAACAGACACTTTCTTGAGTTATCACGTTAAAACTGCAATAGAATTTCTAGTGAGCTTATAAAGAGTTAGTTGCTATAGTGAAGACCCTACAAAAATTCAAAACAGCTTTCATAGACTAGACTCCATAGAACTGCTATATGAATGAGTTCAGTAAAATGTGTATAGAATCTTTATCGAGCCTGAGTAGATTAAGTTTTTATAGGGAGGTTTCTTTTGAAATTCCATAGAGATTCTGTAGATATGAGTAGAGTGAGTTTTTATAGGGAGGTCTCCTTAGAAATTCTATAGAGATGTTATAGAGATGAGGAGAGTGAGTTTTTATGGCAAGGACTCTTTTGAAATTTTATAGAGATCTTATAGAGATGGGGAGAGCGAGTTTTTATAGGCAGGTCTTTTTTGAAATTTTATAGAGATCTTATAGAGATGGGGAGATGGAGTTTTTATAGGGAGGTCTTTCTTGAAATTCTTTAGAGATCTTACAGAGATGACTCGTTAGGTCATGAGTCTGCCATGAGTTTCTAATCAGTTCCTTTAGACTCTATAAGAACTCTATAAAAGTTTAATAGGATCGCAACATTCATTTTTGTAAGGGACTCTGCTGCAGACACCGTGCTGTACTGTAGTTTTCTCACGTCGTTCACTGGATGAAGCGTCCAGGCAAGTGACAGTCACAAGGACACCGAAAACACAATTGCGTCGCTGGCAAGCACGAAGACTTATTCACTCTAGAGCTGTGCCAGGCATTTATTTGCGGCAAAAATACGCGGTTAGCTTACTATACTAACTTTGAGACACGATTGAAGCGCTAAAAAATGAACGGACACAAGATAGCTGACAGGACAAGCGCTAGCTATCAACTAGTTTTATTGCACTGAGGTGGAATTATTATAAATATATACTGCCGCGAACCATACATTGGGTTTGTTTATTTGTATTTTGCTTTTACCGCCCGGCTGTGCCGGTCTGTGTTATCTCTGCGCCAAGGAAAGCGCGTGTTCAATTCTTTCTTTCTGTGCCGCATGTGTTATCTGTTGTGATAGGGAGAGCATTCCGATCTAACGTGAACAGCCCAGAATAATCTTCTTGGGTCTACTATGTTCTCGATGCGAATCGACGTTTCGAGAACCACGCGCGCCAAAAGATAAAAAGCCTGCAGTGCGGACGCCGGGGCATTCGATTCTGCGACGCTCGCTGACGCAAGTCACTTTGTTGACCGCTGCTTCGCCGCCTCTGTATTCTTTTGAGTTGTTAGGGGAGCACAAGTTCGCTCCAATAAACTTGTTTCTCCTGCAAGACAACTGCGTCGTCCTTGGCTTCGTGACATCTGGTGGAGGTGCGGGGTAGCAGGGTGATGTGATCGTCGGCGATCCTGACAGCAGCACGGTGATCGGGGTTCGGTTGCGGCGTCGTGGAGTGATCGGAGGAAAATGTTATCGACTTGGTCTGCAGATCAATTATTGCGCCGTTGTCCGTCAAAAAGTCAATTCCGAGAATCACGTCGCGGGAGAAGTTAGGCAGAACGACGAACGCCGCAGGGTACGTTGTGCCGTCTATGGTGACGCGCGATGTGCACATTCCACTTGGCGTCACGAGGTGGCCTCCTGCTGTGCGTATGTGCGGACCGTCCCATCTGGTCATAACTTTCTTCAGTTTAGACGCAAATGGTCCGCTCATTACCGAATAGTCGGCTCCCGTGTCTACGAGGGCGACTACGTCAAAGCCGTCGATGGACACCTTGACGTCGGATGCCGCCTTCCTCGAGTTCCGGGTGCGTCGGGGCGTCGCATCTCGGCTTGTGCGTGTTGACGGTCGGGCACTGTGCGTCGTCGTTGTCATCGTCTTCTCAGCGGACGTCTCGTCGTGTACGGGAGTCTCGTCAGGTCTGGGTCGGGTCGTCGGGATGAGGGCATGTTGTGAGTCACTGTCTTCCGCGAGTCGTTGCGTCGTTGGAGGGTTTTCATTTTTCCGCGATCGTGCAACTTTTCCTCCAGAAGTTGCTGCTTTTAGTTTCCCCCGCGTGGGCTGGGGGACCTTCCACGTGAGAAGTCAGCAGTGCTGCGGCGGTTTGGTGACTGGTACGGGTAGGGCGACGGTGAACGGTTGAAACGGGCTGGTCGACGGCTGGTGTTGGACAGGTACTCTTCGATCTCCGATGGGTGCTGGCCAGTTCGGGGGCGGGGTGCGTCGACGGAGAACCCTCGCAAACCGAGCCTCCTGTAGGGGCAGCGACGGTAGACGTGATCGGCCTCTCCGCAGTGGTAGCACAGCGGACGATTGTCGGACGTTCGCCACACGTCGGTCTTCCTTGGGGCAGGGGGTTGCGCCGCAGGTGGTCGGGCCGGCGAGAGGGGACGACGGTACGGAGCCTCGTGACGATAGGGTGCAGGTGGGCGAGGGCGATGTACAGCAGCCGCGTAGGTCATGGCTTGCGGCTCGCGAGGTGCTACTGGCGTCGTTGAAGTTCCCAGCGCTTGCTGCACTTCTTCTCTAATGACGTCGGTAAGAGAAGCGACTTGTGGTTGCGGCGTCGTCGGGAGCAGTTTCCGCAGCTCCTCCCTCACTATTTCGCGGATAGCCTCGCGTATGCTATCAGCCGGAACCCGCATGTTGTCGATGTAGTTCGCACTGGCCGCGCCAACAAAGTTCCGGTCATACTGCTTAGCACGCATTTCGAGAGCCTTCTCAATCGTGCTGGCTTCGGTCACGAATTCAGCGATGGTTTTGGGCGGGTTGCGGACAAGTCCAGCAAACAGCTCCTCCTTCACACCGCGCATCAAGAAGCGTAACTTCTTTTCTTCCGTCATTTCGGGGTCCGCGCGGCGAAATAATTGCTTCATCTCCTCAACGAAGATCACGACCCCTTCGTTGGGGTGTTGTGTCCGAGTTTCAAGCAAAAGCGCAGCTCGCTCTTTTCTCACAACGGTAGTGAATGTCTTCAGGAACTCCCTTTTGAAGTGAGTCCAGTCGGTCAAAGAACTCTCATGGTTCTCGAACCAAGTTCGAGCAGCATCTTCTAAGTAAAAGAAGACATGCCGGAAAGTTTCTTCGTCGTCCCACCTGTTGAAGATGCGGACGCGCTCCAGCTTCTCCAACCATTCTTCGGGGTCTTCAGCGGGGGCTCCCCGGAACGATGGCGGTTCCCGGGGCTGCTGCAGGACGATTGGCGATGTTGTTTCTTGCCCCATGGTGTTGGTTGCAGCGTTCTTTTTCTTGGGCCCTTCTGGCATCAAACCGAACTCGGGTGGTGAACCTTGCAGGCGGGGGCTGGCTCTTGTTGGACTGGCTTGGCGGCTTCTCGAGGTTGTAGTGGGCATGAAGGGTGCGTACCCAGCACCTCCACCAGATGTCACGAAGCCAAGGACGACGCAGTTGTCTTGCAGGAGAAACAAGTTTATTGGAGCGAACTTGTGCTCCCCTAACAACTCAAAAGAATACAGAGGCGGCGAAGCAGCGGTCAACAAAGTGACTTGCGTTAGCGAGCGTCGCAGAATCGAATGCCCCGGCGTCCGCACTGCAGGCTTTTTATCTTTTGGCGCGCGTGGTTCTCGAAACGTCGATTCGCATCGAGAACATAGTAGACCCAAGAAGATTATTCTGGGCTGTTCACGTTAGATCGGAATGCTCTCCCTATCACAACAGATAACACATGCGGCACAGAAAGAAAGAATTGAACACGCGCTTTCCTTGGCGCAGAGATAACACAGACCGGCACAGCCGGGCGGCCGGGCACAACCGGGCACAACCCCCTTCCCCGAATCGACGACGCCCTCGACCACCTCTGCCACGCGAAGTACTTCTCATCGATGGACCTGAAGACCGGCTACTGGCAAATCGAAGTGGACGAGAGAGACCGAGAGAAGACTGCATTTATAACCCCAGATGGCCTATACGAGTTCAAGGTGATGCCGTTTGGGCTGTGCACAGCACCAGCGACGTTTCAAAGAGTCATGGACACTGTGCTAGCTGGCCTTAAGTGGCACACCTGCCTCGTATACCTCGACGACGTAGTGGTATTCGCCCGGACTTTCGACGAACACCTTGCAAGGTTGGAGTCTGTACTCGAGGCCATTCGTACGTCGGGGTTGACGCTAAAGCCTGAAAAGTGCCGTTTCGCATACGGGGAACTCAAGTTCTTGGGCCACGTCGTCAACGCCGCGGGAGTCCTACCTGACCCGGCAAAAACTTCAGCGATTGCGAACTTCCCAAGGCCGAAAGACAAGAAGGGCGTGCGAAGATTTCTCGGGCTGTGCGCATACTACCGGCGCTTCGTGGCAAACTTCGCACGCATTGCAGAGCCACTCACGCGCTTGACGAAAGATAGCACCCCTTTCAGCTGGGAAAACGACCAAGAAAAAGCATTCTGCGAGCTGCAAATACGCCTGCAAAGCCCGCCCGTGCTCGCTCATTTCGACGAAAATGCCGAAACGGAAATGCACACGGACGCCAGTGATATCGGCTTGGGTGCCGTCCTTGTCCAAAAGCAAAGCGGCTGCGAAAGGGTAATCGCCTATGCCAGCCGTGGTCTGTCGAAGGAGGAGAAAAACTATTCTGCCTCTGAGAAAGAGTGCCTGGCTATTATATGGGCGATTTCAAAATTTCGCCCATACGTGTATGGAAGGCCATTCAAGGTTGTAACAGACCACCATGCGCTGTGTTGGCTCGCCAATTTGAAGGACCCCTCTGGCCGTCTTGGGCGGTGGAGCTTGCGCCTGCAGGAGTTCGACGTTACCGTCGTTTATAAATCCGGCAGGAAACACTCCGACGCCGACTGCCTGTCCCGCGCCCCCGTCGACCCACCACAAGACTCTGATGAAGACAGCGCGTTCTTCGGGATCGTGACGGAGAGCGACCTAGCCGCCCAGCAGCGTGCCGACCCCGACTTACGCGTCATAATCGAGTACCTCGAGGGATGCAACGTTGCCGTTCCTAGGACCTTTAAACGCAGCTTACCAGCATTCAGCCTGAGAAACTCCGTCCTTGTGAAGAAGAATTTCTGCCCCGGAACAAGAGCGAATTACCTCCTCGTCATCCCCGCGGACCTTCGTGACGAAATTTTGGAAGCGTGCCACGACGACCCGTCTTCCGGACATCTGGGCACAGCCCGCACTATTGGAAAAATCAAGGCGAGGTACTACTGGCCCGGCCTTACCTCTGACGTCACCCACTACGTCCGGAGCTGCCGTGACTGCCAGCGACGAAAAACGCCGCCGACAAGACCCGCCGGACTTCTGCAACCGATCGCCGTCCCATCGAGACCATTTCAAGAGATTGGAATGGACCTTTTAGGCCCGTTCCCTACGTCACGATCACAGAACAAGTGGATTGTCGTAGCGACAGACTACATGACGCGCTACGCAGAGACCGCCGCTCTTCCGAGGGGGACTGCACAAGAAGTAGCGAAGTTCTTTATAAGCCAAGTTGTGCTACGACATGGAGCCCCGGAAGTCCTAATCACAGACCGCGGAACGGCATTTACTGCAGAGCTGATGCAAGGAGTATTACGCTACAGCAACACGGATCACCGAAGAACGACCGCGTACCACCCCCAAACGAACGGACTAACAGAACGTCTGAACAAGACAATCGCAGATATGCTGTCAATGTACGTTGACGTTGAACATAAGACTTGGGACGAAGTTCTCCCGTATGTCACGTTTGCGTACAACACGGCTATCCAGGAGACGACGCAGCTGACGCCGTTCGAGCTTGTCTACGGTAGAAGGCCGACTACGATGCTCGACGCCATGCTTCCGCACGTAGAAGACGACGACCTCAACGCCGACGTCCACGGATATCTTCAACGTGCGGAGGAGGCCCGCCAGCTCGCTCGAGTTCGTATAACGGGCCAGCAGCTGGTGGATGCGGGCCGCTACAACCTCCGACGCCGAGACGCCGAGTACCAACCAGGGGATCGTGTGTGGGTTTGGACTCCCATCCGACGACGCGGACTCAGTGAGAAGCTCCTGCGACGGTATTTCGGACCCTACCAGATTCTACGACGTGTTGGCCAACTTACCTACGAAGTGATCCCCGATGGTGACTCCGGCACATCACGACGACGCACGCGGCCTGAAGTCGTCCACGTGGTTCGCTTAAAACCTTTCTACGCACGATGACGAACTTTTATTTTCATTTGTTCGGACTGTCGCTTATGTTAGCATCGGGTCGATGCACTCTTAGAGGGGGGGTAATGCCGCGAACCATACATTGAGTTTGTTTATTTGTATTTTGCTTTTACCGCCCGGCTGTGCCGGTCTGTGTTATCTCTGCGCCAAGGAAAGCGCGTGTTCAATTCTTTCTTTCTGTGCCGCATGTGTTATCTGTTGTGATAGGGAGAGCATTCCGATCTAACGTGAACAGCCCAGAATAATCTTCTTGGGTCTACTATGTTCTCGATGCGAATCGACGTTTCGAGAACCACGCGCGCCAAAAGATAAAAAGCCTGCAGTGCGGACGCCGGGGCATTCGATTCTGCGACGCTCGCTGACGCAAGTCACTTTGTTGACCGCTGCTTCGCCGCCTCTGTATTCTTTTGAGTTGTTAGGGGAGCACAAGTTCGCTCCAATAAACTTGTTTCTCCTGCAAGACAACTGCGTCGTGCTTGGCTTCGTGACAATATATATATATATATATATATATATATATATATATATATATATATATATATATATATATATATATATATATATATATATATATATATATATATAAAGGGAAAAGAAGACAGATGAGCTGAGCGTAGAACTTCACAAGACCACTCAGGAGGCGACGGGCGGGCGTGTCTCTCACACGATCAGCTCTTTTTTAAGGGATAAGCCTGTTTGTGTACGCCTTAATGTGAAAAGACTTATTTATATGATGTCGCCCACCTGTAGCCTACTCAGTGATCTTGTGAATTTCTGCGCTCCGCTCATCTGCGCGTCTGTCATCTTTTTTCCTATACACGTCATTGTAATCAAACCAATTGATAGTTCTCACTTGCGCTGTCAACGTTCTTGTGTCCGTACATTTTTTTAGCGCTTCAACTATTTTGCAAAGTTCCCACCAACTCGTCCAGCTGGAAGTTCTTATTAAGTAATTACTGCACTAACATTTTAGCCCAGCAGTACTTTAGCCAAGCGCACATATTTGGTAGGCTGACATTTCGGACCCCTGGTAATGGGAAATGTCGCACTAAAAATGACGCAATCAGAAAAAGTGAAAACTTCACCAGGAAAGACGAAGTAATCGAGAAAGTTGGCGCCTAGAGGCCACTTCTTGCTTTGGGAGCTTCGAGTTGAGCTCTCGGCATTGCCCTGAGCAGTCCGCTTTTTGAATCGCGCCTCAGGTGCACCCGTTCTCCGACGGCTTCTGCGACCGTGTGAGAGGACAGCGGTCATTCTCGGCCGCAAATGTTGAGCTAACGGAGGAGCGGGCCGGATTTTCCAGCACTCGAACGCGGCGTATGCATTCGTTATAGCAGGCGCTGACATCTCCTGGCGCAACTCAAGTTTATGACTTTGCCTCACTGCGTGCCCGCAATGAATCATGTGCCACAAGTTTGCCCGAAGGTTTCCATTCTCTTCTTCCTCTCCCCGGTGAAGCCCTTTGCCCTAATTTGTAACTGCCCTCTACCTATTACTTAAAATGGGCGAGGAGTGGGTAAGTAGGTGAGCTCCAGCCTTGCGCCACTAGTGCAAGCTGCGCCGATTCTTTTTGCGTTTTAATAGCTCAAGAAAAACTATCATATTTAAAAGGCAGACAACCGATTTTTTAGAGTATATTTTCTTCATCCCAAATGAAAGGGCATCACTTAAACCACCTGAACCCGAAACAGTTTTGCTGATAGCGCCCTAGAACTTTGGAAATCGCAATTTTTAGACCTACCATTGATTGATTATAGCGTTAAACGCGCCGACGCAGCGCAGGCGATGAGGCGCACCGTAGTGGAGGGCTCCGGATTCATTTTTACCACCTGGGGATCTTTAACGTGCGCCGAAATCTCGTACACACGGACGTTTTTGCTTTTCGCCTTCATCAGAAAAGCGGCCGCCACGGCCGGGAATCGAACCCGCGACCTCGTGCTCAGCAGCGCAACGCCTTAGCCACTGAGCCACCGCGGCGGGTCTCTTAGATCTACCAGCCATAGATGTCCCGCCAAAAGGAATGACGGCAATCATGACAGTGAGCCACGCCGCAACTACTTTTAACTGTACGTGAGCTGAAAAAGGTGTTTTAAAATTGTCCCCGGCTAAAACAACAATAATGTGCTACCATTCCTATTCCTTCATGCGGTTTTTGAATCACGCATTGAAATCGACGGAGTTGTTTGTGCACGTAAGGTAGTGCCACATTTAGACACTGCATGGCGCCACCTTTCAGGCTTCAGAAAATTCTGGGCGAAATCAAAATTATTTCCGCGTGTTTATTTAGAAATTCTTTGCGGTTACCGCAAAACGCTGACTCTCATACGAGCTAGAGGACGGTTGTCTCTACCTTTAAAATGGTATAGCAAGGGGCGCGCATGCGCATATGCCCCTTGTACTACCATTCGAGCAGGCGCGAAAGCCGGCTTCACTGTTATAACAATGTATCTGTGGTGGTGCACCCTTTAGAGGCGCCGCAGTTTTTTCTTGGCATTTCTTGCTAAAGCCACCGGACCAAGCTCAAGCTTACAGAGCTCCGCTGTTAAAACAAAACTCGCAGACGACTGCGTCATATACACCGCCAAGTCCAACTCAGATAACAGTGTTAACCTATCGCAAGACTTCGACACAGTCGCACAATGGTGCCAAGAATAGCTAATGCCACTAACTTTTACTAAACGCACATAGATGCTATTATCCCGTAACCCCGCTTTTCATACCTGCATCAGAAATTCGCTTCCTCTCGACACAGCCCAGTCATACAGTATCTAGGAGTGCAGATGTACCTGTTTCCATCATTTGAACCACACATAAGGTCCATCTGATCGGAGGCTCCGCCCACACTTTTGTTCCTGCTCCGGAATCTAAAATCTGTATCCTCTGGCGTTAAAAAACTATCATACTTAACCTACGTGCTGCAAAAGCTTGAATACGCATCGTCCTTCTATAGGCTACATCACAGGCATATCTAGCTAGTAAACAATAATCCGGAAATTTCCGGAATAAAGCAAAACGTCGTCGATGCCCGCACCTGCCCTGAAGTTTTTCACACTGGAATATATCTTTACCGCATAACGCAGACCACACGCATGTTTATGCGGACGGCTCAGTGACCGCAAAATCATCTGCCATTGGCGTGTGGATTCCATCGGTCCAGTGCACAGTCAGGAGGAAAAAACTGAGGCACAAAACATCATCCACCGCTACTGAGCTAGCGGCTGTAAGGGCTGCCCTTCATTTAATTGGTGCACACCATGCCCGGCGATGGGTGATCTTGTTAGACTCACGGGGTGCCTTGCAAGCTCTAAGAAGGCTGTCCAACCACTGGAGTCAGCTTGTGTGCTAAATCAGCGAAATGCACACAGCGGTAGTGCGCGCGGGCCATCAGATCGTGCTTCAATGGCTGCCTCGCCATTCCAGAATATACGGAAATACTACATCTGATGCAGCCTCCAGCGCTGGCCACTCTCTGCGTAACACGACACAGCTTCCTTTCTCTCGAGAGAATGGTTGTGCCCTTACCTACCGAACTGTTTGGAGTGAGCAAATGTTGAAAAGGCAGCACCCTCGCAGCGGATATCCACCTCTGCATATAAATACCGTGTTCTACCCAACCTAACCAAAGCGCCAGAAGGTGTACAACATCGTTTGCGTCTCAACGTGGCTTACACCCGAAGCTTCAAGTTCAAAATAGGGTGGGAGGATTCACCACTGTGCCCCATGTGCGCTGTGCGTGAGACTACCGAGAACTTGTGTATATGCATCGATTTGCCGCTGCGCGAGTAACAGCGGCTAGCTGCCTGTCTCGTGTCCGACGTGGAGCAAGGCTTCATTTGTGTCACTTTCTTGGACCCTGGGCGAACAACAATGACTCATCTTTAGGGACAAAAATTCTTCTGCGTTTCTTGCGAGATTCTGGACTAGATAAAACTTTGTAATTCTTCCATTGTGCGCATGGCTACATGTGTGCGCGTTTGCGTCGTCATGTACGCTCTCACTCCTGTTTGCTGTTAGGCGCTCTGCGCTTCCTGGGCTCCATTCGCTCTCTTGTTTTGCTTACTTGACTGTATTTAGAGCTTTTTTTCTTGTATTTCACTGCGGGCCATTTTTTATTTAACTTTTGTTTTCTCTCTAACTGTTGCTTTCCCAATCTCTCTCATTCACTTCACTGCATTGTAATCACCCCCATCTGGCGTAGCAAGCACTGCCGCCAGCAGAGCTGACCACTCCAGCCCACATTAAAGAGCTCTCTCTCTCTCTCTCTCTCTCTCTCTTATAGTACTCTGAAAAATATATTCGTGAGGCTGGTTACAATTACTTTCTGCGTAGGTACATTATCGGAGCAATGTAAAGAAGGTATTAGTTTGGCATGATACAAACAAGATGAAATCCGGTAAGCCGATGAAATCATTTCCTTGTGCAGGTGTTCGTGACAATAGGTTTTGTATGCATGAATACAAGGAAAACTCAATTCTATAGTACGAGGCCAGGAGCTGAAGATGGAGGTCGAAGCTAAACGTAACTGCTATTATGCCCGCGGTGCAATCTCGTAAGCAAGGATAAACGGGACATAATTACTTAGAACTATCTTTCAAGATGTCGTTTACATTGTTATTCCAATGTTTACACTGTTATACTCGGTCCCAAAGACCGCATTTTCCAATCCTGAGAGAATCACGTCTTTGCACAGGATGCCTCCTAGTAGAAGAGGTGCTGTGGCAAAGTTACGGCGTGCCTACCAAAGCATTCGGTGAATTTTAGTTATTTCATGTTTCATGACCCAGCTAATCATACATGATTTTAGCTGGATATTTGCAGTTGCACATTCCATCAAATGTCCCGGCATCACGAAAGTATAAAAGACGTGTATTAGTTGCTCTAGATACCCTGATGACATTAGTTTGTAATATAAAGTTTCTTTTTTGAACCAAACCAAGCAAGCCAAACCATTTTTGAACCAAACGAAGGTGACAGAATTTTTGAAGGGTTGTTTCACTATGTGGGTATGTATGTCATGCAGATTACGAGTTTCCAGCCAAAAGCACTTCACAGGAAAATCTGTACAGCACTTGAGTGCAGAAAAGATCCCGCTTCTTCTTCTCTCATCTCGTCGTTCCTCCTCGAGCCAAGGTCCTTTCTCTTGTTCCATATTCCTTCTCCTTCTCCCTTCTTACAGCTCCACGATGCTGTTCTTCCACGCGTATGGGGACGGGGTGTTTCGCTCCAGCTTTCAACCATCCTGCAGCAACCGTCACCCGCAAGCGAAAATTAGCTGGAAGCGGTGGTGTACAACTGATCAGAGTCCTGGCCTTCGTAAAGGCTCGTAATCTTCTGAGACCACTGCGGCAGCCAGCTGTCTGCCCTCGGAAGTGGTACTGCAGTAAAAAACTGTTGTCATCCCACCTTGCGAAAGTGGATGTCCAGCAAAGTTGTTGTTGTAAACCACTACAAATGGTGATTAAGGAGGGTGTGAAATGTTTATCGCCGTCTTGGTGGGCTTGTCGCTTGCGCTCGGCTATTGTCACTAGATAAGGGTACAGAGTATCGGCCTTCTTTTCTCCTATTGTTCTGTGCCGCCGCCATGCTCATTGGTCAGTTCACATTACGTAACATTTTTTACACTGCGACGGTGCATGGGCGCCGCCATTTTGTTGTTTATGCGTTAGTCGATCAACCCTGGTAGGCTTAGCCACTCCTCCCTGCTCTGCTGCTGCGCGCGACTCACGTAGTTCCGAATGCGAATCGAAGACAACGCCAGTAACAGCATTTCAACAGCAGAAGTGTGTCCAAAGATGCCGTTTTGCTGCATCTTCGGTAGTGTTGTTAACAAACGATGCGGTCAAAGTTAACGGTAAGCTCTCAACACTGATAAACGCCAAAATGGCCGCCGATGCTGACGTGCGTGCCTCAGTGGTGGTACTCTAATACCTTATGTACTGACACTACGCTCGGCTTCTCAGGCAGAAAATTCTGGGTCCTGCCTAGCCTGACGCATGCGCTAGGCGTCTTGGAACAGAACTACTCTATTTAGTGACACTAGCCCTGCCTATAGCCTTCAACGATACTCTGCAAACATACGCTTTTCTACGAACACATGGTGGGGGTAAACCATTGTTCACCGGCGCCTTATCATCCATAATGCGGTTTCGATGCTCGTTTTGTGGTTTCCTTAAACGAATTGTGAGCTATAGGCTGCATGCCTAATTAGCCTGACGCATGTGCTCGACGTCTTAGGCCTTGGAGCCTTGGCGTTTTTGCCCACGGAGATGATACCGTTTGGAGGTAGAAGTATATAGCTTTGCTGCAAAAGATGATATACGCATTCGTTTAAGGACTACGTTACACGTAAACACCCCATTTCCCGGCCCGTAAAGAAGATAAAAACTACAATTCCAGCTCACGACAAGCAAAAAGAACTATCAATACTGCACATCCAGCTCAAGCAATATAGAGAATGCGGTTGGGCTTCCAGCCCCGGCCTTGGTCACGCCTGTGTATAAAACATTTCATACCTGGGGTTGGTTCAAAATAGCCCATTCCTGAAATCGGCCTTGCACAGACGATTCACATTTTTAAAGAGGGAACGTTAACATCTGAGTGCAGTTCGGCGGGGACTTTTTATTCCGTCAGCTCGCCAAACACGGATATGCTGGTTTGAGCGAGCAACGTCTCTCACGTCGGCTGAATTTCATCAGGTCCCAAAATCCACCCGTTACGTTCTTCACCAGCATTTAACACCAGCGAACCATGTTCCCGGATTCAAAACAGCTCTCCGGAGCCTGCAACGCGCTAGCTGTTTTAGCATTCCCGGACATGCCGAGAGAGAGATGAAATATCTGCACCACCTTGCATACTTCTCTGGCCACCGTGTAACAATGAATCGCCCTCAAGACACTGTGATATCTTGGGAAATAAAAAAAACAGATGAGGCTGCTCGCGGGGGCTCGACAAATGAGGAACAGAAGGAAATTTTTGTTCGCAAAAAGTGATGCTTCCACTACGACCAAAGCGATCAACAGAACCGCTTACGGCCACTGTCGACGCATCATCAGGACCTCCTGCACAGCATAATAGTACACATTCTAAACAGCGCATGAGAATGAGCCTGCCAGAGCGACTACCCGTCCACTAGAGACGTGTCATATCTAAAGGCCAGGTTTATAAAACGTTTACAACGCATTGTCCATGGACTACCAGCCCATATTGCGATAATTATGGGTCACCCGAAACTGTATAGAAGATGTATCACTAGAGCTTCAAACTGAAGAAATATGCCGTACTCAGCGGAACATTTAATGCATCCACACTGGACCAGTTACTCCATATATGCATGATACTGGAACAGGACACTCTGCCTCCTGTCAGAGCAACGCACAAGCCGCCTTACTGGATAAGCTTGAGGACATCGGCGTTGCTTCGATATTATAGGCATTCTCTTAGAGTGGACGGTTCACGCTTTACTTCATGTCTTAAACCAGGACGCTATTATTTTTATTTTCTTGTTCCTTCCCTGTTCTCGTCTTTCTTCCTTCTTCCCGCCTCCCCCGGCAGGGTAGTATGTTGCCGAACGCATGCCGGCAAACTTCTCGGCGTTTTGCTTTGTAATAAAGATCATATCTCCTTGCTTAACACATAGTTAGAAAACAGCACAAAGCGAACACCATGAACGATAAATTAGCACCCCTCATGCAACGCTGGCTCGCATTTACATTTTTTAAGGAAGGCATATACCGTACGAGCTCTAAGGAGTGCGCGTTTCGCAAAGTGACATTGCCCAATTTCTTGGTTTGTTCCTTTTAAAACTGTACGTTTACCCTAAATGTGCACCATGTGAGATAGCCCTGTATATATATGCTGTGCCTTCCCGGATATAAATGTAGCTTCGAGTCAGTGCTTGTGTGTATTCGATTTGACCTATCTCTTGTACCCCTGCAACATGCTCCTCATGGTCTAGATGTTGCTTGAGCGCTTAAAGCTCCAATGCTGACTTTGAAAAAATAATATGTCGGACCGCTTAATTGGGCACATATACACCCACGGGCGCAACCATCGGTCATCGAGGTGCACTTTGAGGCAAAGAAGACCCGCGGAATTTTTAATTTTCGACCACTTCAATGTGGGCTCAACAAGGCGCTCCGCCTGTTCGTCTGTAACGTTTGATATGTCGCACCTTCACAGCATTTGAAAATGCTTATAATAAAATCCGCTAGGGGTTTGATATTTTCTTATGCGAATGATTATATTGCCCTGAAAATGTCTTCCCCGCAATGCACTTGTGTATACTGGTGACGCCGGCTATAAAGAGGCTCAGCGTGCAGCCGTCCAAAGTAATACATGGGGTCTTATAAAGGTATTTAATAAAAAGTTCTAGCGCATTTTTACTACGTTATCTGAAGGCTTATATTGCCCCTACAATATATTCGCAGCAATATCTTTGGGGTGCAATGGTGAAACGAAGTTTAAAACGGCTCGTTGCCCGCTTGAGCACCCCCGCGACGATTCCACTTCTTAGTTTCTGTTTTTTATTGTGTAAGCCACGTGGAAAGCCGCTGTTCTGTACGCAGTTCATCTAAAGTGTGTTGGACCTCTCTGTACCGGCCGCAGTAGAGCATTGTCTAAGGATTTGTGCTGCTGAGCCCTAGAACGCCGGTTCGATCCCGCCAAGGCGGCCTGTTTTGATAAAGCGACAAACGAATACGACCTTGTGCCGAGTTTTCGGCGCACGTTAAGCATCCCCGAGTGATCTTAATTCCTATCTAGCGGTCAGCTACGGCGCCTCTGTGAGCCCAGGTGTAGCTTCAGCGTATAAAACCCCCGTATTTTTTTTCGACCTTGTAGGCTTGCTGTTTGTGTTCACGTTCGCACATGGCGGTTTTTTTTTTTTTGTATAAGTATTGGCCTTACTGGTCTAGGGTGCTAATTAAGCGCATTTGCGGATGTTATCTCTTTAAGTCAAACTGAAAATGGGTAAAGTTAAGTTCTGGATGAACAGTGCGTAAACTAGTAGTCCATCTCAGGGTGCACCCGCTGGCCGTTGGTCTTGACTGTAGCGGTATTTTTGAGATTATAAGAAGTCTCAATATGTATTCAGCCACTTTTGACGCTTCAGTGTCAGCGAAATTGTTACATATATGTCACAACGCTGAAACAAGCGCGAGAAACCCAGGAGACAGAAAATGGCATTAGCTGATGCAAAATTAAAGCTAAGTTCACAAACACCGAACGTATTACGTGCTATAAACACCAGAACATGTAATAATGGATAATGCAACATTCTGAGCAGTGCCATGGTGCCCACGTACTTACGCTTGAATACATGGCAGAAATAAAGCAACTCACCTCTGGCTAACACTCATGGCCTTTTTTTTTCTTACCCCTCGCTCTTACTCTTGAAAGGCGCTCTATAGTTGGCCTCGGTACACGGGCTCCCTGGGCTAATGCCCTCAATAGTAAGACGCCTTGTTCGGTACATTCCGCGCATGCCGTCTGTGCGTGAGCTCAATGCGAGTAAGTTACCAGACGTGTGGCTTCCCACAGGTAATTTAAGACAGCCCTTTCACCCCTCGAGCACACTTTCAGCATTCCCAGCGCGGACACGTTTGGACCGCAGGTCAACCGTATACGTTTTCCGCCTGGGCAACGTATAACAAGATCTACGTACCGAACATGCAAGGGAAGGGCTCTGCGTGATCTCACTGCACCTGCCGCCTGGTAAAGTTCACCAGCAGCTGTCAGCGGGCGCTCTACTGGAAGTCATCAATCGCGAGCTTTGCCAGCATTTCTGCTTTGCTACCATTTCGCGGTATCAAATAACGCGCGCCCGGCATGCCTTCCGAAGGCTCCTCGCGGATTTTTCTGCACCCGGCTGGTGCAGCGGACAGTGAGTGTCTGTGCACGTGTATAAGGAAGAATTGATTGGAGCTTACAGCCCCTTTTCTTGGTGTATTCACGCCTGTTTGACCCTCCTGCTGCCGGCCTTAAGAATAATAAAGAATTCACCTAGATGCGTCTCCAGGTTGATGAAGCAGCGTCGATGCAGCGTTGAAATATCAGAGGCGAAAAAAAGGCCGGAATGAGGGAGGAGCGGGAATGCTGTGGCGCAGAGAAATTTCTGACACCGGCAGCCCCCCACCCCCTCCTGTGTACACCCCTAGAGCGTAGGGTATGACAGGTGCATTGTTCATTTTCACACGCCTCAATAGCGTCGAGGAGTCTTTGGAACAAGCGGAAGAGGACTCATGGGAAAGCAGAGTCTAGGACGCAGTTATACTGCCCGTGACACGGCGGCGCTCACGTGTTTTATTAAATGTAAGAACGCTGCTACTTCGTTAAAGGGGCCATGCAGACAACACACAAGTTTGGTTCGTTCGAAAGATTTCCTCGTTAGAATCACACTGACACCCCTTGTAACGCACACTTCGCTCAAACAAGCTATATAATTAGGAAAAAATAGTATGGCCATGTGACCCACTAGCTCATTTCCCGCAACAGAACTTATGATGGTGTATGTCCAGCTGTGAGATTGGCTGAGGCCGGCAAAAGCAGACGAAAATTAGGCAGGGCTTATAAACTTACCGAAGGAACTATTTGCGATTAAATGTAATGCATATTCATCTTACAGCACTAAGAATGGGGGGGGGGGTGTAAACAATGAAAGTTACGAAAATATACGTAAGCATAGAAGAACCGATGCGTACTGGTGTTGGTACTGGGCGCACTATGCTTTTTTTTTAGCTGCACAGCAGCCCGCCGCTTTGGAGTTGTTTTACACGGCACTGGCCGATTGGCGTAAGCGGCGTTGTCTTACGCGGCTCGGTTTGTCGAGCATACCACATGTTTTACGAACCGATTACTTTCTATGGTTACAAAACGAAGCCAGGAGCAAATACGGTCAGAAACAAAGCAACGGCGGACAATGGTCAGCGGCTGACTATGGTAGTGCCATCTAGGAAGACTGACTGTAAGCAAGGAAGCAGAGCTTAATGACGCACTGGAATTTCGTTTGAATACCCGCCCTCATGACCTTATAGCAGACGTCATGAAACACACAATTTCGCGGGAGAATGAAAATTTTAAGCAAAATTGATTATTTTCTCAGTGAATACGGCATCGTTTTCTGCCGGACAAGCACTGGGGGCACCAGAAAACACGAAATCTTTCAAAAACAAAAAAACTTACATTTTGTCTGCATGGCCCCTTTAAGATACTTACTCTTCGCTTTGAGCATGCGCCAAATTTTATTTGCGCTAAACAACGTGGACATGTATGATCTGTTTCATCAGTACTTGTATACTTGGGAAAGGCCTCAACTATGCGTATAAACTTCGTATTCATGCTCTTCATCTTCTTTTTTTTTTTTTTTTTGTATCGCAGAAACTTCTTCTGCAGCCGCATATGGTCCCCAGGAGTTGGAAAGGGTGCAATTAACCGGACACCAAGAAAGCGATGCTATAATCGTGATTCCAAAAAAACTGACGCTGAGAAAAGTGTCTTGTTTCACCAAAATATGCTTCGCATATAAAATCAAGTTGACATAAACACATCCTCAATGCATAGACATCTCCTCAGTGCAGTTCTCGCGACAGCGGGGAGCGAGTAACACGACCCTGTGCCCTATGATTACCTGTGCTTCTTATTGTTTGGTTCTAAAAGTGGTTGTACACACGGAATCTCAAACCATGTGGTACGGAGCCCTTTGCTGTCATACAGCAAGAAGAGGAGTCAATGCGGATCGCTGTAGAAAAACAGGACACAAATGTTTGCTTGTAAGTTTCAAAGTGCTTTTTCAAAAGCCACTCGGCAACGTATGAAAAACCTGCAGAAGTCTAAAGTAACTGACTCTTCAAGTGAAGCACAGCCATCTACAAAGGGAGCATAATTACAGAAAGCGGCTCTGAATATTGTGTTATCAAAAGTATCCCTAAACAAATTACATGGATATTACCCGCTAAGACGACTCTACATTCGTGAAGCCTTGGTTATATTGGGTTAAAAATGGTCAGTTGAAAATCGTGAAAGAAAGAACGGTTCTGGGTGAGGCAATACATGCACCGATCATCAAGAAGGAGCACAATAGTATACCTTTATCTCATAAATCACGTATCGGTATATATTTAGATCGTTCGCAGATGCGTTTACTTCATGTCGAAGAATCGTCGCTTTCGCGCTTCTCTCAACGTTATTTACGAAAGCATGGTAGATTTTTTACGCCCGCGTTCCGCGACTCGACCATCTACGACGTGTCGGCAGTGGTCGACCGGCGGAGAACCCTCGTAAAATACGTATGGCACCAAGATTGCCGGAACCGGGGGCCTCCATGAGCGTGTAGCGAACCAAAGTTGGAAATGAGGGGCTTGTTGAATAACACAGGAATAAAGGCTCGCAGCCAAGGACGCCAAGGAAGGCGAAGGGAAAACGTTGCATGGTTGGTGATTTGTCCTTCTCTAAAGAGATTTAGTTTTTGAAACATTTGAAAGAGAAATAATTATCTGCCTCTCTTTATCTTGAAGCGTTATATATACAGATATTAATAAAATGCAGGCTGAGGCATAAAACTTCAGGCAAAGAATGAATTCGCCTGACGCGAGAAAATAAGCGCTGCGAAAGCAGTAAATCTGTCGCGGAAACTAGTATGACCCCCAGGGCAATTTGAGATCCTTGCTCGTGGCAGTAAAGCCAATATAGGCGGCAGCAATGCGGGAAACGTATCTTTGCTGGAGACGTTTCGAAGTTTTTGATTATGTTTTTTCGGCAAGTGGTGGTAGTGATCACGAGTTTTTCTAGCACAGATGAGATCACCCTTCTGTCTGATAATTTGCTATCACTGTTCTCTTCATAAGAGTGCGTTTTACTATTCTACAACAGGATAACTTCATACTTGTGAAACACCCTTTACAGGCGAAGGTAGAGTTTTTGATTTTTTTTTCGCGGGTAAATTATTAGCATGGATCAACTTCTGCTGGTTTGTGCTAGAGTTTGTGCTAGAGCTGGTTTGTGCTAGAGTTGGCTCCCGATGGCCCATAACGATAATGTTGATATTTGTGAGTTAATTTGTTCAATGCCACATTTCGTACGCGATATCGCAATATTACCCGGTATTTTCGCGTTTCTGGATTTCGCAATAATTTAGCGCACTACAACGCATAACAAGCATACTTTTCATGCTATTTGGGAAAATAAAGCGTTTGGACACAATCGGTCAGAGAGCAGATTTGTGAAAGTCGGTGTGGAATTATCTTTCGAAGAATATTCAAAAGCACCGTTTAACTGTAGCAGGGCTTTCCTACGAGCACCTGCAATAAACAGTAGCCACTCATAACACTTGTTCAGAAACGAAAACTATCGGCGAAAACGCATTAAGATCTAGAAGAAAGGATTAAATAACCTCAAACGCAGAGTCATCCTTCCAAGGCAATCAGTGATTGAACTGCTTGCCCTAATTAAAGGAGCGCTTTACATTTTTACGCAATAAATTATGGTTGCGTAAAAATGTTCCTTATAAGTCGTTGTAAATCACTGTAACCTTGTAAATCACCGTAGTGAAACTAAATTGAGGGATAGCGTGAGCGTTTGTTAAACACCTAAGTACTTAACCTTGCCGGGCGTGCGGGAATTGCAAAGTCGGGGATTCACCTTACCAAAACTACGCGTTGCACGCATCACCGGGTGTCACCCGAGTAAGCGTCCTTCAAAAGTGGGGAAATTAGGCACAGCATGGCCGTCCAGGCTTGTGGGGCCCTGGAAACAGGAATGCCGGGCGGCTCGCCTTCGCAGCCCACCCAACTATAGCTAAAAACTCCACCGCGTTATGTGGCCAGGCCATAATAAAGTGCTGGACGTTCCCCAGTAAACCGAACGCGGAAAAGCGCGTAAAGAGCTTTAAGAGTCACGCTGGTGTTGCGAAATTTTTCCAGTTGTTATCATATAGTGTGAACGCCACAGTGACCTCAAATTATCGATAATGCTTTAAAACGCCCCGCTCATCTCAAAGAACTTTGATTGCGCGAAGAGGTTAAATGAAGGTTCATGGTGTGTTTGTTATCGGAATTATGATGACGCTAAAATCGAAATGAGGTCGTCGATTTGAGCAGAGGTTGTCTCAGGTTGTCTCAGCGTGGTGTTCGAAGTTGACATCACGGTGCGGATGAAGCCGAACGATCACTATGGACCATCAAGCCCCAGTATACGAAGTGTGTGGAAATCCAAGTCCTGCAGTTTTTAGCTGTCTAGCTCGTTACATTTTACGCCTTGACTTGTCTTCCTTTCATCACTTTTAAATATAGCAGCTACAATGTCGTTTCTGCGCCAGTTTTCTGAAAGTAACAAAAACTGAAACATGAACTCACCCAACATCCAACATCAACAATTTGTACACGAATGACTACTCCCCCCCCCCCCCCCCCCCCCCTCCGACGTACGTGAGCCTTGTATGTGATCTTTCTAAACAAGCCCGGCGCCGTCAGCTCGGCAGATGGCGTTGGGAGACCTGAGGGCGTGGGCAGGCGTCAGGCTCGCGGCTACCAGGCTTTCTTCTGCCGCGCCGGCGCTCTTCGTCCCGCGGCCTTCTGCTCACCCTCGGCACAGGCGCGTCGTGTACACAGACACGCCGGCCGACTCCCCAGTTTATGCACGCGCGCCAGAGTAGGTATGCGCGTCGGCGCGCCAGTCAGTGCCCGTTCGTAAAGGGTGGTTGTGCCGCGAAAAAAGAGCAAGAGGTCCGTCCATCTACTGCAACGGGTCGAGCGGCTCGTCTGAAGAGCCAATTGGCTCGGACAGATTGGCCATACGGCAGGAGGAGAAGAAGAATAAAAGCGCGCGGGGCTTCCTGCTCCAGGTTGGCCCGCGCACCGAGGCGACGTCCCAGGTACGTTCCTCGCCGAGTCTCCGGGCCACCTTCCCCCTCCCGTTTTATGCGTGTTTTTTTTTTTTTTATCTCAGAAGGCCTCCGCCGCCGCCGCCGCCGCCGCCGCTGCTAACCGGACCCCCGAAGAAGCACGGCCGGGCCGATAACCGCCGCGGTATTTCTTCCGCCCATCGGCCGTTCGTCGGACCCGCTTCCATCGGGCGCTGCCGCTTCGCTGTTGTGTCCGGTGCGCATTGCGCAATCTGCGCGAGCGGATCGCGGGGATTACCGGTCCGCGGGGTGGGACTGATCCCGAGATCATTGAAGGCGTACGCCGGGTGCAGTGTGGCAGAAATGACTGGAAGGGATGCAGCTGACACTTTTTTTTTTTTTTTTTGGCTGCAGTGTCGCCCAGAAGGCAAGTTTGCGCAAGTACGCTGACATGTTTTTTTTTTTTTTTTTTTTTTTAAGAATTTTGATCCCTACGCATACTGGGCATGAGCAAAAGATGTGATCGGCCTATGCTACATGCTAAGAGCTTTATGGGAGGATGCATTGTGCTTCTCATCCTTTCCGGAGACCGGAGCGGAATGTGATGTGGGGACGGGATTTAAGCCCTTGCTTCGATGCGGATGTCCCTGTTTTCGGGGGGGACGCACGTGCGGGGGCACGCGCGCTGAGAACCGTGTAGAAGTATTCGTACATGGGATTACAGAATCAATTTGATTATCATACTACTAGTATTATTTGGACAGTTAGCAATGCGATATTGGCCTGATACATAAAAATTCACGTTGCGAGCAATAAGTGTTCAAAGTGACACTGTTTGGCTGTTAGTGCAAAGCTCCTTCCTCCCCTGGATATATTCTGTTTTTCGGGGCGGGGTAACCCAGTCGGCCGTAAGCGACGGGCCTCCGCAAGCGGGGCGCTATGCAACGAGACGGCAGCCGATGTGGGTACACGGGGGTCACCAATGGAACTCTACTGGTCCCCTCAAAAATTGCCCGCGTCTGGCCAAGGTAAGCGTTACGAAATCCGTAGCGTTGGTCTCGGGACCATAGCCATGGAAGTCTCATATCAAAAGATTTTTTTTTTTATCGTGGGCTCAATGGAACCATAGAGCTTTACCTGAGGTGTGACACAATCTGCATGAACATAACCTTCCCTCCTCCTCTATTTCCCGCTCAACGACATTTGAAGATGGGTTAAATTTGGCTACCACGCTTGTATGCCTCCTCTGCCAACCGGCAGAGGGTCCAGACGTGCTGTTTCACAGCCATTGAAGTCATACCTAAGACTGCCGCCAGCAAACGTAGTAGGAGAGTCGTTCAATGACTCTAGTAGTAGCGTGGGAGAGATGCAGAAGAGCCAATAAAGACCTTTCGCCGCTACACACGGCCTCCGAGAACCACTACCGCTCTGGACCGTTACTTTTAAACGAAGTTCATCTACGACTCTCATTGCAACAAGCATGATATGTAGTGTTCTATTCGGAGTTCTAACGCATCATTCCGTTTATTCGAGCGCTCCCAAATATAGTTCGCCAGCCAAGGTTGTTAATAAAAGATAGGGCAACTTGACAACTTGACAGTGGCACTGAACAGTGGTAGCAATGCTTATAATATACGAACAACACATCAAGTTTACAGAAATATGAATTCTATGAATCCACAACTATTGGAGGGGTGCTTATACCGAATGTAAATGCGAAACAGGCATACGTCTCCGGCTTCTGAAGGTAAATCCGCGTACTCAACCCCTCACCGGGCAGGCGATCATAGCGTTTCCGGAAGGCGAATATTTACCATCCAGTTCAGTTACAACGCCCACATCAGACACTGGACGACCACCTTTCCGATATCGGTCCTCATTACGTTATAGTCCCCGTAGGTAGAGGGAAGTCTGTAGGTCGGGTTCGGAATCTGCAGCTCGTGAGAGGCTGTCGTCGCCCCTCCTCGCACTTTCCCAGGACACCATACCTTCTGATGAGCAAGTGCTTCAGAGAGAGCCATGTAGCTGCGTACCTCTGCAGTATGGACAACAGCTTTAGGTGTATCGTCCACACCGACTGCAACCACGTGTTGACGTCGTTTGTACGCGGACCCAGCGTGGAAATCGGCGCGTGTCTGTAACGCCTGATGTGTCACACGTTCTCCACACGCGAAAATGCTGTTAATAAGAGGCGCTAGGGCCTGTACAATCTATGACAAAGCGAAAAGATCAGGGAATAGAAGAGAACTGGATAAGACTTCTAGATAACATATATAATAGGTGAACGGGACAGGTAATTATTCACAAGCAAAGCGATAAATTAGCCGTCCGAAAGAGCGTTAGACAGGGAGATACGATCTCGCCAAAACTATTCACACCATGTCTGGAGGGTGTATTCAGGAAGCTTGCCTGGGAAAACAGGGGATTACGGATAAACGGGAATACTGGAACCATTTGAGATTTGCAGACGACATAGTCTTCCCAAGTGAGTCTGCTGAACACCTCGCAAAAAATTCTTGAGGAACTACTATTAGAAAGCAAGGCCGGGGGGCTAAAGATAATTATGAATAAAGCTAAAGTGATAATGAATAAACATGCCGAAAGCGCCCTCTTCAGCTTGCGAAACTAAACGCTAGAACAAGTAGAAGAGTATATCTCGGCAGGTTGTCAGAGCTGACCCCAATCCAGACAGAGAAATTCGGTGGAGAGTAGGTATAGGGGGCTTTCGGCAAACATTAAAAAACAATGAAAAGTAAGAAGCCTCTATAACTAAAAAGAAGAATATACAACCAATGCATCCTGCTGGTGATGACATATGGAGCGGAAACTTGGCGCCTTACTAAACAACTAGAAGACAAACTTAAGCTGGCATAAGGGGCCATGGAAAGAATAATGTTAGGCGTAACACTCAGGGACAAGAAATGAGCCAGCTGGATCAGAGAACAATCTAGAGTAGAAGATATGATAGTTCAAACAAAGAAAAAGAAATGGACTTGGGCTGGCCATGTAGCGAGAAGAAAGGACAACCAGTGGACAATTAGGGTAACGGAGTGGATACGAAGAGATGGGTTTGGAAGAAGGGGAAGGCCAATAACTCGATGGAAGGACGCAATAAGGAAATTCGAGGACAAAGAATGGAGGCAAGCAGCGCAGGACAGGAGTGGTTGGAGGTCAATGTGAGAGGCCTTCGTACTGCAGAGGACTTACGTAGGATTATTATTATTATTATTATTATTATTATTATTATTATTATTATTATTATTATTATTATTGCTTGTGTATTTTCAATTTTTCACGTGCCTTCATCGATTTTGCTGGCCGGGTGTCATGGCTTCTAACACTAGGCTTCCTTTTTTTTTTTTTTTTGCTGTTTTGCATTCTGGGATCTCTGTAACTATTTTTACCTTATTGTTTCTTTCTTATATATGGTTTTCTGTGTTGTGTTGTCTTGATTTTAGTTTGTTTTTATGAATGCTTGTATATGGTGTACGAGTACCAAGACCCTAGGGTTGTTCCTGGGCACCAAAAATAAAGGTTGATTGATTGATTGATTATTATTATTATTATTATTATTATTATTATTATTATTATTATTATTATACTTGGGGACTTCAACACCCCAGGTATTCACTGGAACAGTCTTTCATTTCAGCATAAAAACCATTATGCAGCGCAGAAATGCACCATGTTATTAGATTTTCAATCATTCACCTCCTTGCAGCAGTTCTGCCACATAGAAAACTTCTGTGGTAATGTTCTAGATGTGTGCTTCTCGAACTTGAAAAACGTACAAGTGTGTGCCTCCGAAATATCTCTTGTACGCCCCGACAAGTTTCACCCCCCTCTTATTGTCTCTATCTCTGTCGCTGCCCAGCATTGCTATGGTGGTGTTGACGATTGTGCAGTCCCGCGATATGCTTTCAAGCGTGGAGATTATGTTGGGCTCTATCACTTTTATTCATCTGCTGAATGGTCTAGTGTTTTTGATGTCAATGATGTTGACGAACAGGTTCGACGTTTTACCGAAATTGTCAGGAGTGGCATGGAAAAGTACATCCCTTTTTATAAGCCTGTTCATTCCAAATTTCCCCACTGGTTCTCTAAAGAACTTCGAAGTTCGCTTAAACTTAAGGACAGTGCCCACAAAAAGGCCAAGCGGTCTGGGCTTGACAAGTGGAAAGCGGATTTTAGTCGGTATCGCTCACTACCGGCCTCTACCGGCGTGACCACCAGCTCTATATAGAGTCGTTAGAGGCTTCTGCGTCTCAGAAACCGGCTGACTTCTGGAGGTATGTACGCGGCCGTTCTAAGGCGTCTAAAGAACACATTAGTCTGATTAATTCCGATGGGGAACAGGTTGAGGATGTCGCCACGAGCTTTGCTCAGTACTTTCATTCTGTCTTTCAACTGCCAGATGGTCCCGATGAACGCCTATCGTTTAATAATATGTCTAATTTTAGTACACTTATGTTCGATGAAAAACTTGTCAATTATAGCCTTAAACGGATGAAACCGTCATTTTCCTGTGGTGCAGACGGAATTCCAGCAGCCCTCATGAAGGCTTACGGCAACATTTTTGTGCCTGTCTTAACTTCCATTTATAATAACTGTTTGCTTTTCGGCAAATTTCCTCGTGCATGGAAGATTGCTCGAATTTTTCCAATATTTAAGTCTGGTGATAAGTCAGCCGTTACCAACTATCGCCCAATCTCACTCCTTTGTGTCGCCTCAAAACTCTTTGAGTCAGCTCTGCACAACGTTCTTGCTGCCTGCGTCAAGAATGTTCTGATACCAAATCAGCACGGCTTTTTCTCGGGTCGATCGACGGTTACAAATCTTGCAAGCTTCATGACTCAGGCTTCGGCTGCAGTTTGTGAAAACGGCCAGTTGGATGTAATTTATTTTGACCTCAGTAAGGCGTTTGATGTAGTGAACCATAAATTATTAATTAACAAGCTTACTATGTCCGGTGTTGATGCAAGTCTTGTTGCCTTGTTGTCCAACTATCTCCTTGACCGGTCCTTTTACGTAGATGTAAACTTCAAAAGGTCTAGTGTTTACACAGCAACGAGTGGTGTACCTCAGGGTTCTGTGCTGGGTCCACTATTGTTTTCTATCTTTATCAATGATGTGTCAACAGTGTTAACAAAATCTTCATTTCTTCTCTATGCTGATGATGTCAAACTATTTAGGCACATTAGCAGTTTTCAGGACTGCTGTGCCTTGCAGAGGGATGTGTCGGAATTATCGGTCTGGTGCAGCAAAAACTGTCTAATTTTAAATCCAGCTAAAACAAAGGTTGTCACGTACAGCCGGAAAACCCATCGTCTACTGTTTTCCTACAGTATAGCGGGAGCTCCGTTGCAAAGGGTTGAGGAGATTAGGGACCTCGGGGTTCTTTTCGACAGTACCCTCTCTTTTTCTTCTCATATTAGGCTCATCACCCGGCGAGCGCTCCGAAGTCTTGGAAATGTGTGTCGGATTACAAAGGAATTCTCTTCTCCAGATCCATTTCTAATGCTATACAATGCAATATGTATCCCCCAGTTAGAATATGCTTCTGTTGCCTGGAACGGCATCTCCAAATCTAGTAGTGAATTAATAGAACGTGTGCAGAAGAAGTTTTTATCCATATTTAAGCACCGTCATCACAATCACAGTTCGGGTCCTGATTCTGACTTACCCATAGTTCCTTCCATTCCTTCGTTGACCTGCAGACGTATGCGTGCAGACCTTACATTTCTTCACAAAATTGTTCATGGTGACCTTTCTTGCGCAGACCTGCTTAACTGTTTAGAGTTTAGTGTTCCACAGAGGCCCACCAGGTCGCATCGCCCTTTCTTGACCGCTGCGCGCAACTCCAATCATTCTCCTGTGCGCAGAATACAGAATTGCTACAACCGCTTCTCTGAACGCCTTGACATCTTTCAAAGCTCCTTTACAATTTACCGTACTGCTTTGTTGAACACAGTATGTTAAACATCTATGATATCTCTGTCGTTCGTTTTTCTTTTTTTTTTTATTGCTGAAATTTGGTTTCTCTGTGGTTCTGTTTAACCACTATAGTTGCCTGTTTTTGAAACTGTTTACTTATCATGGTTGTCTTATCATTTGTATCTATACTTTGTCATTGTTCTTGTCGTCTTACTGTTAAACTTTGTTCTCTGCTTGTTGTGTATTCATTACAATAAGCTGAGCCACAAAGGCATCTTCTTTTTCTTTTTTACCTGTACCCAGGCTCCGCCTGTGCTTTATTTCTGTAATTTTCGCTACTTCAATTTGTGTGTGTGTTGTCGCTTGTTTGTTTCTTTCAATATGTTTCTTGTATTTTGTTTTCATGTAACTATCCGTGCGCCAGCACCCAGGCCTCTGGCTGTTCCTGGGCACGTAAATAAACATGATTGATTGATTGATTGATTGATTGATTGATTATTATTATTAGTAGTAGTAGTATTGGTTATATACGTATACTCTATGTCATGTTGATTCAATATTTGCTTGTATAGTTCCTATTTTTCACATCTACTGAACGTTTTGCTGGCCGAGTGGCATGGCTTGCAATACTAAGCCTGCCTTTTCTTTTTTGACTTTCTGTTCTTTTTTTTTTTTTCCTTTTTTGCTTTCTAAGATTTCTGTAACTATTTTTACTTTATTGTTTATGTCATACATATAGTTTTTGTGTGTTGTCTTGTCTTAATTGTAGTGTTTTTTATTTGTATGGTGTACCAGTACCAAGACCCTAGGGTTGTTCCTGGGCACCGAAAATAAAGGTTGATTGATTGATTGATTGATTATTATTATTATTATTATTATTATTATTATTACTAAATCTGCCGAATTTTTTTCTAATGTGGTTTCTTCTTGCTTTCCAGTAATAATTCTTACAGAAACCTGGCTGTGCCCGGAAATTAGCTCTAATTCCTTCTTTCCCCCAAACTACCAAGTCTTTCGGCATGACCGTGACCCTTCGTGCGGCAAACAACGGGGAGGTGGCGTTTTGGTTGCCCTACACGATTCGATTAAATGTAAACGGCGCCTGGACCTTGAATTGGAAACAGAGTCTATCTGGTTAGAGGTGCTTTGCTCTCGGGGCAAACGCCTCTTACTATGTACTTACTACATACCACCCGAGACAAATGCCACTGACTTCAAACATACCCTAAATTCAATAGAAAATGTTGTAACCTCTCACAGTGATCACAATTTTCTAATAACTGGTGACTTTAACGCACCCGGCATTGCATGGGAAACTCAGTTGGTTGATCGGGCGTCCCATCCGATATCACATAAGTGTGAAATTTTGCTAGATTTTATTTCTTTCACTTCGTTACAGCAATGCAACTTCATTAGGAATCGGTGTGGAAACGTTTTGGACTTGTCTTTTACTAACCTGGAACACGTTGAGGTGTCGCGTAGTTATATCGACCTCGTAAAACCAGACAGGTTTCACCCCCCCTTACTCATTTCAATTTATAACGTATCCCTTGCCCACCACAGTCCTCCCGTCAACCCACCAGGCGTCCGTGGTTACAACTTCGCTCGTGGGGACTATACTGGCTTGTTTCACTTCCTTGCTGAGACGGATTGGTCACCATTGGACACTCTCAATGACGCAGACGAAATGACTGATTTTTTCACCGAAGTACTTCACGATGGCTTAAGCAGATTTGTACCCAAAAAAACTAAAAAAAGTAGCAATTATCCGTACTGGTTTTCATCTGAACTAAGAAAGGCCCTTGGTAGAAAGAATCGAGCTCACAAACAAGCAAAAAAAAACTGGCCAAGAGAGGTGGCAGAGCGAGTTTCGTCAACTCAGGTCGCATTGTAAAAATTTGCTTAAGCGCGATAGGTCCAGTTATATTGCCGCGGTTGAAGCCGATGCGCCGCGCAATGCTGAAGCTTTCCGGGGTCATATCCGTGCACAAACTTCCAAAAACAGCCCTGGAGATATTAACCTCATTGACAAGAGGGGTGACAGCATTACTGACGTTCCTAATGCTTTTGCTCAACAATTCAGTTCAGTATTCGGCAAGAAAAGTGCAGCCTGCCCCCCTCAAGTGTTTCCGGGGTATGATAAAAGCTCAGAATATTTTATTTCGGAAAGTCTTGTATCAAGAGCTCTAAAGCGAGTTAAGCCCTCATTTTCGTGCGGCCCTGATGGCATTCCTTCGGCAGTACTGAAGGCGTTCGGGGATCTTCTTGTTCCGGTCTTGGCGCGAATATTTCGAACGTCACTCAATACCGGTAAGTTCCCTACTCGTTGGAAGACTGCGCGGGTTGTTCCTATATTTAAGTCAGGGTCAAAGTTAGACCCCACAAACTACCGCCCGATTTCTATTCTCTGCGCCGCTTCAAAACTCTTTGAGACAGTACTACATACACTACTCTCTTTCAGCGTAAAAACTATATTATTACCTCAGGAACACGGCTTTCTCGCTGGGAGATCGACCACCACTAATCTTGTAAATTTTATGCTGCATGCTTCGGAAGCTGTGCAGGGAAGAGGACAACTTGATGTCGTCTACTTCGATTTGAGCAAGGCCTTTGATGTCGTCTGGCATGATATATTATTTAGAAAGCTGTGTCACCTCGATTTACAACCATCCATCACATCCTTTTTATGTAATTATTTATCGGATAGGTCATGCTTCGTGCATGCAAACGGGCAGTCTTCCCTCTCCTACGAGGCCACAAGTGGTGTCCCTCAGGGATCTGTTCTGGGGCCACTTCTTTTTTCAATTTTTATAAATGATGTTTCCTCAGTAATTCATGATTGTCACTTTCTCCTATATGCTGATGATGTCAAAATATTTAAGGCTGTTTCAAACACCGCAAGCTGTTCCGCTCTCCAGCGAGCGATCATGTCTTTTTCAGATTGGTGCTCACGCAACAAACTCCTTATCAATACATCAAAAACTAAGGTAATGACCTACACTAGGAAAACTGACAGTATATTGTTTTCCTATAACATTAACGGTGAAGCACTACCACGTGTTGGGGAGGTAAAGGATCTTGGTGTTAATTTCGACAGTAAATTGAGCTTCTCCCCGCACATCCGGGAAGTCACTCGGCGGGCCCTCCGATCTCTTGGCGTTATATGTCGCTTATCAAAGGAGTTCAAGGAGCCGGGCTCTTTTCTCAAGCTGTGCACGACTATTTGTCGACCGCACCTCGAGTATGCTTCTGTGGTATGGAATAGCGCATGCAAAACACTCTGTATGCATATTGAAAGTGTCCAGAAAAAGTTTATTTCTATCTTCAATCATCGCTTCGCTAGCCATAACAATTTTGGGTCATTCTCTGTACCGATACTACAGTGCTTACACTCCAGACGTATTAAGGCTGATCTTTTTTTCCTATGCAAAATCATTCACGGCACAGTGTCTTGTGGTGAAATGCTGCAACATGTTGCACTCCATGTGCCACAAAAATCCACCAGAAGACACGACACATTCTTTAATCCTAGCTGTCTGCGTGGCTTGTGCCCCTTGTTTCGCCTCCAGTGTACGTACAATCAGTACAACGAATATTTAGACATATTTAATAATTCCTCCACACAGTTCCGCAAACACGTCTGCGAGCTTGTCATGTAAGTGACCTTTTTTATCCTCTGTTCCCACGCGGTCATTTGAGCATGATGTGATGACAACACAAGACTTTCTTTTTTATATATTCCCCTTATTCCATGTCTGGTTTTCTTTACATGTACATTCCTTCCATGCTCCTTTTCTTACATATAAGCTATCTTGATTCACTCCGTTTCCGTGCAACCAAACTTTAACATTTATGTATATTTTTGAAATTATCTGTGTATGACGACCACTGGCGTGATGTCACATGCCTTATTGCAAGGCACTGTACTTGCTTTTGTGTGTATGTGTGTGTTCGTGTTTTCTGTGGGTGCATGTATATTCTGGTGTATGACTGTGTGTAATTTTTTTGTGTGTGTGTCAGTATCGCTGTCCTTTAATTGCATTACCTGTGTGGTGTGGGCATCTATCTTACATTGCCTGTTTTTTCTTTCTTTTTTCTTCGTGCGCCAGCACAAAGGCCCTCCGGCTGTTCCTGGGCACGTTAATAAACGATTGATTGATTGATTGATTGATTGATTGATTGATTGATTGATTGATTGATTGATTGATTGATTGATTGATTGATTGATTGATTGATTGATTGATTGATTGATTGATTGATTGATTGATTGATTGATTGATTGATTGATTGATTATTAGTGGCAATGGTTCAGACTTTTTTACTTCTAATCCTCTCCAAAGTTTGAAGTCAAGACGAACCAATGCTGACCTAATTTTTTTATTTAAACTTGTACACGGGATTATTTCTTGTTCGGAGTTGCTTGCAAATGTAAATCTTAGAGTACCGTCGAAACTTACCCGTAAGTCTCCTATACTTCGTACCCGTAAGACATGCAATAGACACTGCACATTGTACCGCCTTCAAGAAACATACAATCTCTACTCCCATAATATTGACCTGTTTCATACACCCCTTCGGTCTTACATGTGCGACCTTCTGACTTCTGTCTCTCCCCGACTTGGTTCCGAGCAGTTTTAATTCTATTTTCATTGCCCTATTTTCGTTTATGTTGCTCGCCTTTGTTACTGTTCCTACTCATATATATCTATATCTGCCCGTTTGTATTGTCAAATTTTTATGACACTGTGTTTTATCGTTTCATGATTGTTCAAACTTTAGTGTGCCAAAATCATTGATTTTGTTAAATTACCTTTATTCTTCATCCTAGTTTTTTTCTTCGCTTGTATTTTGTTGTTCTTCTCACGCGTGGATGTATTTGCGTCGTCGTCTGTCTTTTTCTTAAGTGCGCCAGAACAAAGGCTACGGCTGTACCTGGGCTCTATAATAAATAGATTGATTGATTGATTGATTGATTGATTGATTGATTGATTGATTGATTGATTGATTGATTGATTGATTGATTGATTGATTGATTGATTGATTATTATTATTATTGCCTTCATGCGTTGATATGGGACTCCTTACATTCCCCTGAAGATTCCTACCGCGCAACGCACTTGTGTATGGCAGTGAAGGTGAATTTAAACGGGCTTGATGCCTAGCATTCCAAATAATGCATGGAGTCTTGTAGAGATCATTAATAAAAAAGCCTTGGGCCTTCATACTCTCACAGAAGGATTTTTATATTGCAAATGAAAAAAAAATAACTCCTTCCCTCTGAAGACAGGGGTGCCCGCGAAAAACTGACCTCAGTGGAAACAAAAACGATCAAAGTCGAAACGCTATGACAGCAAAGCGGAAACAAAAACGCTTCTGCCAGAATCAAAAGTAAATGACCGAAATGAAAACGCGAAAACACCCAAACGAAACCCTTTCAATTCGCTGAGCTTCACCCGAACGCAAAAGTTTGGTATACGTTATTGCAGATAATTTTTCTGGGATTATTTGGAATGTCTGCGTGCTTCAACGGCTGTCAGCTTTCCCGGAATCACGCACGGCCCACCGATGCCGCGCTAGAAGGTGAACTGACAGACGAGAGCGAGTGACCACGCCTTCGCTTTGGCGTGATGCAAGTGACGACGCTTCATTCCGATTTCATTCACTTCGACAGCTTCATTTCGTCATGGCGGAAGCGAGCGCCAAGGAGCAGGTACCAATTCACGCCGTACACCCCAAACTTAACCTTAGAACACACTTATACACTGCATGCTTCACCCGTCTTCAGGTTTCACATTAGTGGAGATGGCCCGGTCTTTTTCTTGAGGCGCGCATTCGCAATACGTGCTCGTGGGTTCCTTGCTTCCTCGTCACTTTTTCTCACACTTCTTGGCCTATCATTTTGCCCTCTCCCCTTCGGCACGGACATAGCTCAAGCTTAAAAAGCTCCCCTGTTATATAAGCAGTTGGACCGCTCACCTCCTGCTGTGCTCTACTATGGGACAATAACGGTATGTGGTAAAATTCCTATTTCCAATGCGCCTTACTCACGGAAATTAAAATTATGCAAGGACGGACGGGCGAGCGTGCAGTAAATCCGAAAAGAGCCGACAGGAGAGGCAGATATGAGCTGGCGACCAGACGCCATGAATCAGGCATATGAAGAATTGGTAAATCTATTTTTTGAGGCTGCACTGGGGCGTCTCACCTCAAGTAATATTTTATTGCACTACTCAACGAAAGACCAGAACCTGAAGTTTTCTTACAGCCCGCGAAAAAGAGAGAACACTATGCGCCCTTTGAAACCGCCGGCGCCTCCCTGTCATTGCCACAAATGGTGTCGGATTGGTGCGAAATGGGACCTAATCACGGAAGAGAATCCCCCAGCCTTAAAACTTTCTGACGTAACCTGGTTTATGGCGATGTTTGCGTTCACAAACAGTTCATACAGGTTACACGCGCTCGCAGTACACTGAGCACCTCCTTGCGAACTCTCCAACCTGTCAGAACAGCCTACGTCACGACTAAGGCGAGTAGTGCAGTGTGAGGGGAAGAGCACTTTCGGCCGCGTTTTCTCGGGGATCAACGCCCACCAACGGCACCATACCTAGTCTAGACTTTAAGCTGAAAAAGCAACATTGTTAATAACTTACTTCCTTGTTCCTTTTAACAACACACCTGTTTAAGCTTTTACTTCCGCTGTATAGCGTTACCAGAAAAAAATACCAAGAAAAAGACCGCGCGCACGTGACTGTGCGCCTCGTTAGAAGCGTCCTGCATCGTCCACGCTTGTGCGCGGGCTTGCGCTTTCGTCAGTTCACATGCGTTCGCGCCTGAAGTTTGGAGTACAGACGCAGGGAGTTCGCGAAGCCGGGCGCCACGGGTTCTAGCGCGTGCTAGCGCGGTACACTTTGGCAGAGATGTGGAAGCCTGCGCACCAAACGATCGGGGCCTCCCAGTCATGAAGAACTTTCACCGGCAAGTTCGGAAATTCTTGCGAGGTGCAACAGCCGGGTCTCCGACGAAAGAAGAGGGGCCACTGGTTCTGCCGTTTCTCCATCCTTGCTCCACTACAGCAAGCTGCGCCAATTTTTTTTTTTTTAATCCAGGGACAAGACAAGCCGATGTTGACTCGGGGAGACTCGGAACCACGGGTTCAGGGCACGGCTTTTGTGGCTGCAGAACGGTTTAGCGGGCCGGCCACGTTCCCAAGTTGGGGCGCTCATGCGTGCATCGCGGGGACGGGAGCGGGGCGACGTGGCCTTTCCCACACTCGTTCGTCCCGCTGCAGGGTGAACGAAGAGTTGGTGTTCATTCCTACTCAGTCTCCGCGCTTTTTACTCGGGTAGGATGGTAGCCAGCTGCAAGCCCCGTGCAATGTGCTGGCTGCATTCTTAGCTTCTTTAAACAAAGAGAAAAAAAAATCTCCTTGTGTGAAAGCTGGAGTCTTGATCTTCGCAACTCAAGATCTTCCGAGCTGATGGTTATATGAATTTAGGGACATTAGAGAGCGTTGAAGTTGTGTTGTCCAGAGCAATAAAGGGTTTGAGAATTTAAAAAAAAATATGAGTAGAACAACATGAAATGTGTACAGATGAGGTGAACACACATTAATAATGACGGGCACCCGGCGAAAACGACCCAAAAGGAACATTCCTTTGCCGTGTTGCTCCCACTGACTTTGAACACCTCCCTCGACATTACCCCGGTGCATGAGGCGTAAAGAGCGACTTATGCACTTCTAAAACTAATCTCTACAATGACAACGTTTAGATGCGTTTTATATCAGAACCACCGAAAGGAAATGCTGTATCAGCGTTAAATTTGAGCCTCACAGACGAGAAATTCTTTCGGCGTCGTTATGGTGGGAACCCATTTTACAGTGAAGCTGTTAACGAGGGTCTCAGCTTCCACATATCGTGTCCGTCAGCAGAATTGCGTAGAACGAATTTTTCACCTCGAGAGCCAGTGCGATCGCCTTCTTGAAGGGCTCCTGGAGTGACGTCTTGGCCGGTGTTTTTCCCGACCGGACCCGAGCACCATGAAGGGCCTCCGGAGCGATGTTTTGGCGGGTGTCCTTCCCAGCTAAGCACGTGCACATCACCGGTCTCCCCTTTATGCGTGCACAAGCAGGGAGATGGGAGGGGGGATGTGAGGGGGGCCCTTACGCACACCTGCAGGCTTCACGCGTTCACCCATGATATCCCCGTTGCGCTGGTGGGGAGATTTCAAAGTGGATGTCTCACGGCCCAATGTGACCTGACTGCTGTCCACCGTGGGGGAGCGGTTGGAGTTGGTGTGTTGCACAGGCTGTAATATGCCTACGGCGCGGAAGGGAAACGGACAGCCCATGTTTGTCCGCTGCAATGAAGCTCGATGCCTCCAAATTTTAATTCCGCTAATTGGCTGGGAAGTACGGTCGATCGAAACTACAAACCAACATGTTTTTTTTTCGTGCACATCCTTGGACGACACCCAGCTTCGTTGATAATCATCCTTATCACAGAGTGGAAGGGCACTGAATTTTTATTTTTGTGTTTTGTTGTTTGCGTGCGCATTCTTGAGAACCTTCGATACGACCTTGTGTTCGCAGACTAAGAGGTAGCCATACTTTTTGTGCTTGGGTATACTGTGTTTGCGGACAGCGTCATGTTTTTCAATAAAGCCAATTAGTCGACCAGCATTGTCCTGTATACTTTAATTCTCTATTCTGTGTCACTTTTTAGCTGGTTTTAATTTCTTCGAATAATGAGCCTTCGGGACCAGTTTTCAACGTGTACGTCTGATAAAGAAAATGACAGTCATGTAAATAGTTTTAGAAAAAGAAGATTCATCGAAAACAAAATGCCGTAACCGCGGACGAGGCATTTTGTGATAATATCTAGGATATTTTGTAGCCAAGTCGTAGACAGCCCCATTTGTCAAAGTGGTTCTTTTCTGGACTACCGTGGAAGGCGTCGTGACCACGCACCAATGGCTTCTTTTTTTCTGTAGAGTAAATATGATATTTCAAAACACCTGAAATTTTTTACTGTGGTTGAACGCGGTTAAACCAATTTCGCCGAGTGAAAGCTCAGTTTTCGCCACCGAAGCGCGCAGTGAACACGCCCACAATTGCTGCACTTCAAGACAAAACGCAGGCGCTGCTCGGCGCAGTCGGCCCTGTAGGAGTGAACGCGCTGTGAAATTGGATGCAGCCAGCACCTCCTTGTATCATTTTCTAATGGTACGCGCCCTTACTCTTTCCCTCTATCACCCTCTCTGCGCCCCATCCACTTTGAACGATCGGACAATTATGTGCTTTCACTGCGCAACCACACGAGGCGCTGGCTCGACCGTGGCTGAGCTTGAAGGTCAGATTGACGCTACGAGGAACGAGTGGTTTTCTGGGTTTGTACCTAGGAGCAATAGATTTTTGCTCTAAAACTGGCAACGAATTTTAGTTGAAGCGGAGGTTGTAAAGCTAGACGATTAGACGCACATTATGGTAGGGCACACAGACCAGCGATTGCTCACAGTAGTGCCGTACCCCTTTTTCCACAGGCGCAAAAAAACAACAACAAACAATTAAAACATGAGAAAAACACTTTTCTCGTAACCCTATAAGTGCAGCCGCCAGTGTCCTTGTGTCACTACCACATCATATCCAGTTCCTGATGTTTCTTTTCTCGCCGCTATTGGCAACCTTTCCTGGTTATTGAACTACGAAGGGACATTCGATTAAAAAGGGCATCTTGAGAAGGCACCCTTCTCGAGAACACCAATTTCTATATGGCCTCAAACAAAAAAAAATTCCCTCGCACTTCCCCGAGGGGGAGAGTGTGTAAGTGCGAATGCCCTCCCGCTCTCCCGCCCGAAGTGGAGAGGAGGCGCCCAACACCCGCAGTCACTGAGCGGAGAGAGGAGGAGGAGAGTAGCGCCCGCCGTTAGGGCGAGGGCTACACGAGCGCCCTCCCGCGTCGGAATGCGGAGCGCCCGCTACGCGAGCGAGAGCTCTCCCGCCCGAAGTGGAGAGGAGGCGCCCAACACCCGCAGTCACTGAGCGGAGAGAGGAGGAGGAGAGTAGCGCGCGCCCATCTGCCCCCGTTGCTAGGGAAGACGAGGAGCGCGCGCACCCGCAGCTGTTGCTATGCGGACGACGGCGGCGGACGATTCAGGCTCGCTTAAGAAGTGCATTCGCACTTAAAACGCCGGTTGGGCTATCAATATGACAAGTTTTGTTGTTACTAGTGAGACTGTGACGAGTGAGCCCAAGCTATACTTCGCGCCGTAGTAGGGGGATACGATGGGTTAATCCCATCCAGAGACTTTTAGCGCGCGTCGAAATCTCGACGCACAGGCATTTCCACTTTCAGCCTCCATCACAAAAGGGCACCTACGATCGGAAACTCGTGCACACAGTCACAACGTTTTGATCCTGAAGCAACCGTGACGGGTTAAGCTAAATTCGGGATTATTATAAAGTGGGCCAACAATGCTTGGTACTTGGTGCAATTTCCTGTGCTTACTAAAACTAGTAACCTAAACGTTAATTTTTTTAACTTGCAGTTAGTTATGCCAACTTGTGTACTCATTATTTGGTTTTATGGTGGCCGCATAAATGTATAAAACGGGATGTGTCCGCTTACGTATAAAACGGGATGTATCTAGCTCTTCCATGTGGGCCGCTAAAAGCTCGAATGGGGACGCTAAAACCACAACCGACTTCATTCTAAGTGGCAAACGAAGTATTGCGCAGGATGTTGACTTGAAATTCCCAGGAGAACGTTTCCCCGGATAACATTTTTCCGGCAAAGAGTACGTTAAATACTCCGATTTCACTTTCGTTCGTTAAAGGAGCCATGAAGAGAAAACACAAGTTTGGTTCATTCAAAAGATTGTCTCGTTAGAATCATACTGACACCACTTTTAACGTAAACTTCGCTCAAATAAGCTACATAATTAGGAAAAACGGGAATGGTCATGCGACCCACCAGCTCATTTCCCGCAACAGAACCTATGATGTCACATGAGCTAAGCTCTGCGATTGGCGGAGGCTGGCAGAAGCAGACACAAATTAGGAAGAGCTTACAAACTAGACGAACGAGCGATTTGCGCTTAAATTTAGGGCACATTCTTTACAAAGCAATAAGAATGATGGGACAAACAGTGGAAGTTACGAAAGCACATGTAAACATAGAAGTACTGATGCGTTCTGCTGTTCGCACTGCGCACAGCATGCTTGGTTTAGCTGCACAGCACTACGGGGCTTGGGGTTGTCTCAGACGACACTGGCCGATTGACGCAAGCAACGGTGTCTTACGTGACCCCATTTGTCGAGAGAGCACTGCTTCAGGGAACGAATATTTTCTCCCAGAACAAAAACAAGCCAGGTTTAAATGCGGGCAAAAACAAACCAAACGCCTGCCACGGTATGGTGGCGCCATCTAGGTTACGGAACGTAAAGAAACGCGGGAACAAACCAACACCGCTGTACAGGGTGGAGACAACCTTTGAACGGTCCCGTGCCGCCGCAATTGGGCCAACGGGCTCAACGCGTTATTCTTTTCGTTTCCCACGAGACCTGGCAACGCGAAACAGACAATATGATTAAAACTTCTTCAGTAAACCGCGTTGCGGCGATAATTTTAGCGCGGTTTTGACACAATGACTTGCTTCGGCGGCGAGCGAGCAACCGAAAATGGCGGCGCCAGCGTATACGTGTCTCTACCCTGTACGGCGGATGCGTGAATGAAGGTACTCTAGGCTGCAGAGCGGTCGGTTTCAGTGGTGTCACTTGGGACCACGAAAACGCACGATTGAGCGGGAAAATCAAAATTTTAACCTAAATTTTTTAATTTCTCAGTGAATAAAGCACCGTTTGTATCCGGACAAGCGCTGGGGGCACTATAAAACACGAAATCTTTCGAATAAAACCAACTTGCATTTTCTCTTCATGGCTCCTTTAAAGGGGCCATGAAGACAAAATGAAAGTTTGGTTCATTCGAAAGAGCGCTTCGTTAGAATAACACTGACACCACAAACATCACTAAACTAAGCTACATAATCAGGGAAAGAGAGAATAGGCATGCGACACCCTAGCTACCTAGGCAGCCCGTTGCGATTGGCTGAGGCCGACAAAACCCAATGAAAATTAAACAGGATTATGAGCTTCAGGACAAGACACTTGCGCTTAAATTTAGTGCACATTCTTTTCATAATAGTAACAATGGTGGTATGGTGGTTTAAAGGGCTGGTGAAGAGCTTTTCAAAAAAAATTTGTTGGGGGCAATACATTATGGTTTTCTTGGCGCAGAATTCGAAAAACATGTTTGTTTCATGTGTAAATACACCCAAACCATCTTTTTTCGTCAAAACAAACGACCCCTGCCCGCGGGCGTGGTGAGAGCCCTGGCTGCCTTTCGCGATTGGCTGGCGGCAGATGACGTCATATTCGGAAGTACCGGCGCTGCGGTGACCGCTCGGCCTGAAGATCTCATTCTGTTCCCGTTCAGATACGGGCCAGAGGGTCCTCTGGTGAATGGAGGGCTCACACAATCTTTCCTTAGAATAGGAGAGCCTGATGGAAGTATAAACGCAACAGGTTCGCTCGCGGCGAGCTTTAGAAAGGGGTTCGCCGACGACTCATGGCCGACTTGTTTCTCGGGTGCAGGGAAGTTGCGCAGATATTGGTTCGCCGCTTTCACTACCAGCGCTAGTCACAACTCCTGGCACAATTTTTCAACCCACCATCATCCCCATCCTCGAATGTGGAACTTTGTTTTTACATTTAGACAGGCGGCAACAAGCTTGTGCAGCCTCCTGCGATGCGCACAGGCAATGCGGCCGCCGCCGGTCGCTGCATCGCGCAGAGGTGCTGGTGCCGGGTCGCTGTACGGCCAATCAGCGGAACGTGGCATTGCTGCACATACGCATGTTTTAGAATAGAAGAGCCGAACGTCGGTCGCCCCCCAAAAGGTAGAGGAACCCAAGCGCAGCACGCTGGTCCCCGTCGCCGACGAGCTTTAGAACGCCTTCCCCAACAGCTCCGGCCGGCTCAGGTTGCACGGAGTCCCGCTGATGTTGGGAACTTTAGGCTTAGCACCAAGGGAGATAGTTGGTGGCTGCGATCTCTTAACACAGTTTTTCACCATACTATCATCCCCTTTCTCGCATGTGGAACCTTATTCCTACGTTTATAGTCATTCTAGCGATCGGCGCGTGGTCATTCTTGCACGCAGGTAACGCCATCCATCGGCCTCTCGAGGCATCTCGTGCTCGGGCAGGTTCGTTTGCGGCCGTCGACGAGACTCCGCGACCGGTCGGCGCTCCGCATCGCGATACAAATTCGATCACCTCTTTCGAAATCACCTCGGATGACAATCCCTAGCACAATTTTTCACCACACTATCATCCTCTCTTGCAAGTTTATCTTGCTTTTCGCGACGGCCTTGATTCTGGACCAACGTTACAACTTACTAGCTTATTCTAGTAACGTTGTTCTGGACGGCAGCGAAGAGCGGTCGCTGCCGCGGCATGTGTGGTGCGAGCCGTTTCGTGCGCCGTACGGGCATGCACTCCGGTCGTGCATGCCCGTACGGCGCACGAACCGCGAGTGTGCGGAGCGCTTTCACGCGCAGAAAACGCTTCATGCTTTCAGCTTGCTTGATTTCTTCTTAAAATCTAGCTATTCAGCTAAGCTGTCGTCACAGCCAACAACGTTGATCGGGAAAACGAGCAAGAAGTTCGGGAAACCCAGAGCGCTGTGCTCCCAAAAATTTTCTATTGCCCTAATATTAATGGATCAGGAACTTGTGGTACCGCCCTATTTGTTTGAGCCCATCTCTTCGCGTATGAAGCACAGAGCACCCGACGACACGGCCGGCCCCGCGACTACTCGTGAAGGCAATGTAGTAGCCACGGGCGCTCGGGTAGGAAATCTCTGGTATAGGAGTCGCTTTAGGGAATCACACAGTAGCATTACGGTTAAAAATCGACGCGGAAGCAACTCTAGACAATGATGATTAACAAAGTGAAGATTACACGCCTGCTTAATTCGGAACTTCGCCCAGAAAACTGGGACACAGCGAAGCGGCGGCGCACGTCGCTGGCCGTCTGCCGAATATGACGCTACTTCCGGTCGCTGCCTCTCCCCAGTGCGCACCATGCCGCGGAAGCCACGACACTGGTCAACTGGCATAAGCGGCATCGCCACTTACATGACTCTGTTGGTCGGGCATCCCCAGTCTTTCACGGACGAATATTATAAACGGTAACTACAGTAAGCTAGGTGCAAATGAGATGAAAAATCGAGCAAGTGCGGAAAGCGGGCTTGGAGCGCTATCGTCCCGCCATCTATGAAGGCGAGCGGTTGACGAGGGAACACAAGCGAAGACTGGTTTGGTATTAGCAGCAGCCGTAGTCAGCATACTAACTTCCGTATTTAGCCCTTTCCCGTAATACAGCATCGCTGGCATCACTAAACACACGATTTAGCGGGGTACTTAAAATTTTGAGTTCAAATGTTTTAATTTATGAGTGAATAAAGCATCATTCGCTACAGGAAAGCGCTGGGGAAACTATGAAACACCAAATCTCTCCAATAAAACAAACTTGTATTTTGTCTTTATGGCCCCTTTAAGTGAATTAGTGGGACATTCGCTATGATGTCTAAGGGGGTTTGGAAACTGTTTTAAATGCTTTGGTAATTTTAATGAGGCGTGTTCTTTTAATACTTCTTATTTTTTGTTTCTTATACCACATTAAAGCGCCTTACACTATAATTCTTTCAATAGCACTAATGTAAATTTTTTGCAGGTGTTTGCTGCTGTCAAGCCCCGAGTTGTACGCTGTAAATTTTTCTGGGCTGTTTATTATTTGGTTTAGATTTTTCTTCATATAGTTAATATGGTGAGTTAAACTGAACTTGTTATCTACTTAGACGTCGTCTAATATTTGTATTTCTTCCCTGAATTAACAGTTTTTATTTCCGAGTTTGATAATCGGAGGTCTTTCAATGACTTGTCACATATTAGAGTAAATTTTAATTTTTTGGATTAAATGCTAGTTTCTTGTCTATTCCCCAGTTTTCTATTATTTTGAGCGCTTGGGTTGCCTTTTGTTCGATGTTATCGCTCTAGTTGCCTTTTACTACTAAGGTTAAGTCATCAGCAAAAACCTGGATATATACATCTCTAGGAAATTTGCTGTTTACAAGATCTAAAATTGTGTTGTTCCAAAATAAGGAACTTAAAGGTAGAACTTGACTTCAGATGTAATTGTATTCTTGATCTCCTAGTATTATATGTAATTTTTCTACTTTTAAGAAAATCATCAGGTGTTTTGGATGACCTCATGTTTTTATCAAGTTTACACTGACGGATGATTGCTGCAATCGAATGCGTTCTTTGTATCAAAGAGATGACCATACATACCACTTTATCTAATATTGCTTGATCAATTTTCTTTGTTAATTCGGCTAAGGTGATGGTTGTGGAAGTGTTATGAGTGAATCTGAATTATTTTGTACTAACGAGCTTTTCCTTTGTTAAGAAGTAACATATTCTGTTCTTAATTATTTTCGCCAGTATTTTTTCGAATATTGAGTTCACGGCTATAGGTCTACGTTTGTTGGCTCCTTGATTTTCCGGTGCTTTTAGATGCGAGGCATCTCTTTCACTCGCCTTGTCCCTCCGGCGTCGTCCGGCGTAGTCCGCATCCCTACCCCATTCTCCTCGCCGCGCCAGCTGCGCGCTAGCGCCGCTCTTACCGCAGCGCCAACTGCGTGTTAGCGCTCGCCGGCGCTCGCTCCGTCGCCGTGCTAGCTGTGCGTGGGTGCGGGTTAGCGCGCAGCTCGCGCGCAGCTTGCGCTCGGTTAACACATGCGCATGCGCTGCTATGCGCTGCTCTCGATTGATTGATTGATTGATTGTGGGGTTTAACGCGCCGACGCAACGCAGGCGATGAGGCGCGCCGTAGTGGAGGGCTCCGGATTAATTTCGACCACCTGGGGATCTTTATCGTGCGCCGAAATCTCGTACACACGGGCGTTTTAGGGGCGAAGCTCCTAAAGCCATGGGTCTGTCCATCCCGTGTGTCTCGTGGTACGTGACCGCCGCACGCTTTCGGAGATGTCGCAAAGTGGGCCGCGTTGCACGCGCAAGAACCGGCTGCAACCGGCAGCGCAAACTCGGCACCGGGAGCGCGAGCTTGTCTGTGTTCGCCAACGGAGGCGCGAGCGCACGTGCACTGGGAGGGGGAGATCACGCAAGAGATCACGCCACGAACGCAGGCAGTCGTCCTCGGAGATCGAACGAGACGCAAGGACCTTTGCTTGTTTCCTCTCGTCTTGTTCGGGCACAAGTTCGCCCTAAATAAAAGTTCTTTCTTTACCGTTGTGTCCCATCCTACGTGACAAATTGTGGTGGAGGTGCGGGGTAGTCCTCGATGGCGCGGGGTCTTTCACCAGGTCTGGGCCTGGGAGCATTGACTCCGAAAATAAAAGTTGATTTGTACAATGTACGCACACAGTCTAACGTCTTTCTTAATGATGTAATGGGCGAACTTTCACGGGAGAGTTACGGTTACCGATGATCTCCCCGTCTCGAGCTTCGCCCCACTTATCATCATTCATTCCGTGGATATGGCGTGATTTTTTTGCTTTTCGCCTCCATCAGAAAAGCGGCCGCCGCGGCCGGGAATCGAACCCGCGACCCCGTGCTCAGCAGCGCAACGCCTTAGCCACTGAGCCACCGCGGCGGGTTATGCACTGCTCTCTCTCATTCCGCTGCATATAAACGCGGTAACTGCGCCGCTCCGCTCAGTCGTTCCGCCGCCGCTCCGCCGATGACATCCTCCGATGACTACCGATAATTCGAATGGAGACTAACAGGCCTGCTATCGCGATGGTCGGCGCAACCGTAACAAGCACCTGCCACATCGATAAAATTTACACCATCTTCTCGCGAGGGGAACCATGGGGTAGATGCGACGCACCGGGGGTGAACATGCTGCGTAAAATATAAACACACAACAACAATGGACACGCTAACATAACGGAAACGCAACGGAAACCCCCGATGCGTCGCATTTACCCCATGGTTCCCCTCGCGGGAAATTGGTGTAAATTTTGGTATTAAGATTAGGTTTCATTCTTTCCATCTCGAAGGGATATATCCAATTGTGATACATGCGTCCTAATGTGAAGAAAGAATAATTATTGACTATTATATAGGCATTGTACAAACGTGGTTCGGAGGCAGTTTGGTCCACGGGCTAGATTTCCGCGCAAATGAAAAACAATTGCGTTAATTTTATGTTCTTTTATAATACCTTCCTTGTTACCGTTTTCAGGGGGGAAAATCTCTTCCTCGTCACAGAATTTGCCGATCTCGCATAACCCTCTTAATGTCTGTTGAACTGTTTTTTCGGTTGTTTTGTTTTTCCTCCACTTCCTTTTTGTAGACGTGACAGGATAATTGGTTGGTTTACTGTTCCCCCGGTTAATTTGTAGGACAATTTGAAATGATTTTATGAACTTGTGACCAACGTTGTTTCATATTCTTTTTGCTGCGGCTAATGTATCATATAAGCTTCGTATTCATTGTATAGTACTCTCGCTTAACTTGTTCCCTGATGTCTCCTCGCGATTTTTGATACCTCCTTCTTTATGCTTTTGCTCGCTTTCTCTCGATTTCTAGTTCAACTGTCCACCACAGCTTCGGTTGCTTGTCGGACTACTTAACCGTTTTCTATGCTTATTTACTAGTTTTCAATAACATCATACAAGTTGTTCACAGCTTTTTAGATTTCTTCTGCTGTTTTAATGCAGTTTCAAACCAACTGCCCTTTTTTATTCTTTGGAGCCATCTTTCCCGTTTTTTGGTGTGAAACGGTACTTGGGTTGGTTAACGATATCGCATAAGAGTACACTAATGAAATTATGATCGCTGCCATTGAAATCAACTGGTAATCCACATCATAAAACGAAGAAGCTGACTGATAACCGCAGGAATGTTAAAGTGACGATGCCTGAGGAGCAAATGGAATGTGCGGAGTTCTCGAAATTAGTTAAGAAATTAGTTTTAAAAAATTACGCCCATCTCCCCTCGCGGGAACCCTGGTGTGATGCGACGCTGAAGGGGGTTCCATTGTGCGTTTCCGTTGGGTCGATTACTCGAATTGCGTGAGCAATCGTCGGTTAATGCGAGAGAAAGAGAGATAGAGAGAGCAAACGTAGCGCGGACGACCGTCGACTGAGAGACCGGCCGGAGCGCTGCACTCCGCTTATATGCGCAGCGCGCCCGAAGAAGAGGAGACCGCGGAGAGAGAGGGCGCTGCACATGCGCACAGAGCGCTTGTGCCGCGCGCAGCGCCGCCCACCGGCGGATTGAGAGTGCGCTGCGCCACGCGCCCGCAGATGTTGGGCGAGAGTGTTCGCTATCGGAGAGAGGAGAGGGGGTGAAGCGGAGGAGAGACGCAGCTGTGCGGACGCGGACGACGACGACGCAGGAAGGACAGGGCCGCCGACAAGAGATGTTCCTCTCAGCGTCGCATCTAAAATAAATGAATAGCTAAGAACATTCATTCCCACAAAAAAAAATGAAGCGCTTTTGCCACAAGAGCGAGCGCCCGCTACAATTCAGATGTGTCAAACCGGGCAAGTAGCAAGTTACGAGCACCAAGCAGCTTCTTGGTAAGTATACTAGAGAGGAAGCGGCACCTGGGAATCCATGTCGTCGTGAGGGGTTATGGGAAGGCCCCCGCTTCTGGCTTGGGCTTGGCATGACAACTGGATTCTTAAGCGGTTTCTGGGACTTGCTTTCTTCACTATGCATTAACATGCGTGCTACGATATAGCGGTGAGCCGTGGCAACTGCGTGTTCGGTGACAGAGCAGGCAGTGCGTGATCGCAGCAAAAGTTGGTCATGCCGGAACCGAAGGAAGGCATGACTGAGCGAGTAATGTGCCGCCACGAAAGTTGTAGCTGACGAAAAGAAAGAAACTCCACGTACTTCAGCGAAGACAAGATGCGACAGATACAGGCGCATGTCATAGAGTTTCTTACAATATACACTAGAGAGGAATCTGGCGCTAGTTGAGCTTGACGAATGAGTGAATCGGCGACATCGGTACGCTCCGCGGTTATCAGGCGTAGCGCTTCGCTGCTCATATGTGTAATACAAGCGATGGGCGCGGCCGTCTTTTTATGTGGTGCACGCCGTAAACTTGTAACATAGCAGACAATAGCGTGGCGGCGGTGACGGCCGGGAAGGTGATAACGCTACAAAGCTTGCATTGAAGCAGAGAGCTCAACTATGTTACTGAAAGCGGATGAAAGAAATAAATAGGTACGTAAAAAGATTGTGTGATGTTCTTTAGCTCAGCATCCCCCTTTCGCTCACTTTTGGATCAACGTTACTCGATCGCCTAGTGGCGTTGACGCCAATTTTGACCTGCAGAAATGTGTTTCCTTTGCCAACCTCAGCTACCGTCTTAATTTTCATAGTAGATGCCAAGGGTTTTTATATCTTTTATGCACAATATTTAATACCTTGGTCGTTATCTTTATGAGTGAAGCGTCAAATTTCACTGCATGTCGTCATAGCTATACGTGCAATACGTTACTGACTGCCTACGTTGTGCTACGCAAAAAAATATGGCGAATTGCCCGGGAATTTGTGCAGGCGAGAATAGGCCCCCGGTCACTATTCTGACTCGTTAAAATCTCAGGCTACTGTATCTAGAGTGCGAGCGTTCGCAAACCGCGATTCAAAGATAGCCTATATTACTAACGCCAAAAAAAATAAAGCAAAACACAACAGAAACAAGACATACCGCGGTGAGAGCGCCGTGCTGTCAAAGCCTTCTTTCCCACCGAGCGGTGGTAGTAAGGTGTATACGCTTTGCACTGGCGACGTAACCCAAACCCCGTCGCATAACGGCAACAACAGTATTTCAAATGAGCTGCGTACAACTGGGCTGTAAATAAGTGCGTGTGCATACGAGTCAACAGCGTGAGCTGCAGGCACTAATGACGAAGAGCGATCACACCGAGTGATAAGGGACCCCTCACACTGAGCCTCAGTGAGTGTATACTCACCGTAAGGGGGGCTCTGGCGAGTGGCCATTTCCGAATCCATCGCGAATGTGAGCGCCCGTTACCCCTCATGCTGTCACTCGCACTCGTCCGCCCACTACGATGGTGACGCTCACTTGCTGCTGACTTAGTGAGTGAGTGAGTGAGTGAGTGAGTGAGTGAGTGAGTGAGTGAGTGAGTGAGTGAGTGAGTGAGTGAGTGAGTGAGTGAGTGAGTGAGTGAGTGAGTGAGTGAGTGAGTGAGTGAGTGAGTGAGTGAGTGAGTGAGTGAGTGAGTGAGTGAGTGAGTGATTGAGCATGCATGCCTGTCTGCCGACCTATTCTGTGTCCCAAATTCACCTACTTGAGGCACGGTCTTATACAATTGGTTTCCGCTCTATCTGCTGCCATTTTACTGTAAGGCAGACTTAGCAGCCCGGCTAGTACCCTCTCTACCGTTACCGTATTCGCTGCTGAAGCTGGATGATGCCATAAACCTACTTACAGAAAGGAACACCGCCGGCTCTGGTTAGAAGACGCATCGTTCTACATTGCGTGGACACGAAGGACCCATCCCCGCTGAAACAGGGCAATCGCACCAGGAAATAGGAAGGAAGAAGCTATGCCACGTAAAACGGGAAGCAATGATGGTGAGACTCGAGGGAAAGATGAACGTGGGCACCAGATGACACGAAAAAAACTCCCACCTCCCCTCGCGGGAACCCCTGTGTAGATGCGACGCATAGGGGGTTCACGTTGCAGCGTTGGACAGCGGAGGAACGGCGCTGGAACGATGGAGCGGAGCGGCGCAGGCACCGCGTTTTATAGCGCGCATAACGGTGAGGGGACGCGCCGGCGCCAGTGCGTCTGCCGCGGCTATGACACAACACAATCCAACACAATCCACTTTAATTCAATCCAATCCAAATCCAATCCAATCCAATCCAAGCCAAGCCAATCCAAGCCAAGCCAAGCCAATCCAATCGAATCCAATCCAATGCCCCTCGCGAGAGAGTGTTCGCTATCGGAGAGGAAAGGGGGTGAGTGGCGGAGAGCACAGCTGGCGCGGCGAGGAGAATGGGGGAGGGTTGGACGCCGACAACGCCGGATGGATGCAGGGACAAGGCGAGTGAATGAGATGCGTTCGCATCTAATAACACGTTCCGTAATGGGAACTATAACAGTGTATTTATCATCGCCGGAGCTTTGGGTGTGAGTGGACTGGTTTATTATTTTTTCTTACTTTATTAGAGCAAAATGACCCTCAGCCGCCGGCGCGCAAGCTGCGCCTTTCATGTCGCTTCGCATGCTAGCTTCGTCGCTGCGCTACCACGTGACTACGCGAGGGTGAAACGGCTACGCAGCCTCCGCCTTATCGCCCAGCGGGGGATTCGCCCTATGTGCGTGACACTCAGCGCAAGCGAACCACGTGGAGGGGAGAGGGTTTCACGAATGATTTACGAAGACCCTGCGCTGATTGAGTTCATAGGAACCAAGAGTTGACAGGAACGAAGTGTCCTTTGGATGGAGCAACTGCCGATAGCTTCATGCAGGGTAGGACCGCTTCATCAATCAACACTTACTTATTACTATGGGGCAGTTCACTACCGGGAGGAGTAATTTTCCATTATTTCCTGTCTTCAACTGGTTTTGTGTACAGCCCTCTTCCCTGGGTTAATAGCTTCTCCAGCCTCAATGAGCTTATACTGTTACATTAATGGCGCACCTTTGTACTTACATCTGATGTCTAGCTGCACTTGCGGGTGGATCAACTCGTACAGTGACAGGTCGAGCCAAGCTTCCCAACGCGCGCGTCCATGTTTAGCGCTCCCGGAGAGTTGTAAACTACCAGTGACCCTCGGGCGAGAAGAACGTGCCACTTGTGCGTGCGCTTGTATTAGCTGTCCACCCGGCCCGGTGCCGATGAGAGCCGACCGCGCTGCTCGTCTCTTGCTGGCATGCGGCGCCTACAGACAACACAGGCGCCTATTGTTCCGAGTTGTGACTCTGCGGACGAACAGGTTTGAGTGTCTGCATCCGTAGACGCGCGACCCATGTCCCCAATTATAGCTCAATCTTCTTTTCCTTGTATATTGCTCAGTCTATTATCATGACCACACGCAAGCGCACTATCGCACAGGCATTGCAAGCGCACACCTACAGGGCATATGCACACGCACATACGCCGATGCGTATGTGCCCATACGTTCCATTCACACATACGCCCATACGTTCATTTGCACTAGAGATTGGAACTCACGCTGCAAGAAAGTCCCGAGAGCTTGCGGTAAAAACATAACTCGCTTTGTTTTTCGGGTGAGCGGCCGTAAAGAAAGGGGGAAATTTGCCGCAAAACTGAAATTGCGTTTTCGGGGCATTTTTCGCGTAAAAAGGACGTGAGATATCTTAACTTACGTGCACGCCTCAGCTACGAGAGGGTAAAGTTTATGTTTGCTAAGTTTAATGCTGGAGACTGCGCTCAATAAGTATCTTCGGTTGGGCTGCACAGACTGAACAGGAGGAGACACAGACGTCCTCGATTGGCCAGTGCAGCGTACTCTTCGAGGTGCTGGCGTTGAAAGCGAGCGCAGACTGAGTTCAAAGCTTCGTCTGCACTACCAGAAGAGACGATGATGATAATTTTTTAAAATTCCGGACAGGAGGAGTGGAGGTCGCTGGTGGAAGAACAATGGAACAGGAAGGGGGTAGGCACAGACTATATCACGTGTGCGAGGCTGCAAGCAACGCCAAAATGGGTGGTGGAGGTGGTGGTCGCGGTGAACATTTTATTGGAGCTATAGGGAAAGGGGAAGGGATGTCGGAAGCCTCTTTATAGTCTATAAGGCCTCGTGAACGCGACAATTCGAGAGCCGGCATATCAGGTTGGTCAGCTCAGTCTTATATCTTGCCTCAGGAGAGGCAAGATATATCCCTCGATGTGAAGTGTTGTAAGGGCTGTTGTAGTGCTGGCAGTAGGGAGGGTAGACGGTGGGGACGATGTGATGTAGAATGCCGCGATTTACGGATGTGCCAGTTCGTGATCGGCGGCAGAAGTAAGATTGGTAGTTGCTGAGGATGTGGTGAAGGGGAGGGTATGTTCTTCGACTATGGGCGTCGTGCGATAGAAGGACGTTAAATGTGATGTCGAGGGATGTGAAACAGCCAGGTGGGGGTAACTGCAGTGACCGGGTCACCGGCTACAGAAATGCCCGATAGTGAAGGCCTCGGGCGCAGCATGCATCGCTCGGTTCCGTGAGACTTTGACTTGGCCAGGTATCCAGATGAGTGCAATGTGGTGAGTTCATCGGGCAGCCGCTAGGAGTAGAAGAACTGCGCATCAAAAACAAGGCTAATAAAAAGGGGACAGTACGGGCGCAGTTTTTGAACTTTAACGTTATGTTTTTATCGGACCATGTTTGTTGGCTTTACATGCCAAGAGTACGCAAAGTTTTGTCGCCCTATGAGTCCGCACACTCAAAGACGGTCAAAAGGGCGGTTGCCATGGCCTGTCTTCAAAAAGCGCTTATGAATTCCTGCCACCAAAGGGTTCATGAAAGGTTCGTCGCCTAGGTGTCTAGGTTCCTAACGGCTGCTTTCCCTTTGTTGGTTTCGATAGCGGTGGCCGAGTCGTTGTTGGAAAAGGTGAAGTGCGGAAACCGTGACCCTGACGTCCCAAAGTGCTAAAGCCCAGTGCTCTTATCATATGTCCATAGAGTGGCGCACACCATGAAAAATGTAGCCAAGAGGCACGGGGTGCCAGTAGTGCCCCTCGCAAGTTGACTAGCTTGTGCCCCAAAATCCTCAAAGGATAAAAAACAGGCCACAGCATTCCTTAAGAAGCATGCTACACAATTTGTAAGATGCACTACTGGGGTTGTATACTCTATATCGCTCACTTGAGGGAACGTATATGTGGGCCAGACAGGCCGTTGTGTTGAGGACCGCTTGAGGGAACACCAGCTTTCAATGAAAAACAAAACAGGGTCGCATCTTCCACACCATTGCTTCACCTGTGAAGACAAGCCATGTCAGCCGCTGTTGAATGAAACAAAAGCGCTGAGCAGGAGCCGGGAGCGAGTTGCCCGCGAGTTGATAGAAACTTTTTGTATCCATAAAAACCACGAAAATTGTGTGAGCGGGCCTTCTGTTACGTTGCACGGAAATTAGTTTGAATTTTTGAACGGGATGGTGCATTGATAAGAAAAAAGTAAAAAAAAAACAGCGATTTTTTGGCATGTGTAATAAATGGCATAGTATATTCATGTTCGTTTTTTCATCAAAGCTAGTTGTGAGTCTGTACCCGTCCTGTCTTCTTGTATTAGCTTTGACTTTGGCGGGCAGTTTTTCTACCCTTAAAATGCTGCACCAACTAGCCCAGCAAACTGCTGTACCCCACCGCTATTTATTTATTTATTTATTTATTTATTTATTTATTTATTTATTTATTTATTTATTCCAGGTTTAATCCAGGTAGAGGGCCCACTTTCTTAAAGGCACAGTCTCTTAGAGGCGTGAAATGTAGAGTACAAGCTACTCAACTGGTTGATTTCTTAGCAATCTTTTTACTATATCCGTTGTTGGGAAAGCATATTGCCACCATGCGATGCCTCCAAGAACTGTGCACGCCAAGCACACCCTGCGATGGAATGAAAACGTGCCGTGGCCTGAAGGGAGTCCCAGCAGGATGGTTTCCTTAATTTGGGGAAAATGTTTTTTTTCTTCAGATTTTCGATTGTTATGGCGAAGAGAAATGGCAGAAGCAAGGGACCACATTGGAATAACCACGTCAGTTTGTTTAAGGAGGCATGTGCAATATGAGTATACATTTGTATTGAATTGATCTGGATTGTGTAAGCTTTGGTGTGTAACTCAATGGTTTTCTTTCTTTTCAGCAGCCAACTTGTTCGGTGATAGTCGTCTTATTTGGTATTTATTTCACAACAGTATAGTCAAAGTTAAACTTAAATTTGTTTTGTGTAATATTTTCAAGCACCTCAGCACATACCTCTAAACAAGTCCCATAAAAGAAAAACTCCCACCTCCCCTCGCGGGAACCCCTGTGTAGATGCGACGCATAGGCGGAGCGGCGAAGGGACCGCGTTTTATAGCGTGCATAACGTTGAGGAGACTGCGTAAGCCGGTCCCAGTCGATGACGACGTTGGCGTACTTGTAAAGCGGCGTGGACTCTAGGTGTTTGAGCCAAGCATGGATGTTGCTTCGTCGGAGAACGGCACACCGGTTATATGCGCAGCGCGCCCAAAGGAGAGGAAACCGCGGAAGAGAGAGTACTGCACATGCGCCGGCCCCAGCGCGTCTGCCGCGGCTATGACGCAACGTGCCGCGGCTATGACGCAACACAATCCAACACAATCCAAATCCAATCCAATCCAAGCCAAGCCAAGCCAATTCCAATCGAATCCAATCCAATGCCCCTCGCGAGAGAGTGTTCGCTAACGGAGAGGAGAGGGGGTGAGTGGCGGAGAGCGCAGCTGGCGTGGCGAGGAGAATGGGGGAGGGGTGGACAACGCCGACGACAACGACGACGACGACGCCGGAGGGACAACGCGAGTGAATCAGATGCTCTGCATCTAAAATATATGCTTCATAAATTTTCTGAGCATTGTGGTAGGGTAGCAGAAAAATAATCACGACACGAATGGACAGAGCAAAACGCGAGACTTGACTATGAACTTACTTGTTTGCTGAAAATCTTGTTTTATAAATTTTTTCGCAAAGACTAAGATCCTTTTAAAATTAGCATTGCATAGCTTCTTTTCTTTTCATGTCGTCATTATTTTTGTGCAATTCGTCGTATATCTGCCATCATACCGTCACCCAACCTGCAGCATGGATGCTACCATGATCAGCATGCTGTCATCTACCGACGTGCCGTCGTCTACCAGTATGCCGACATCCATCACCTTGCCATCGGGCCAGCACGCAGTCATTTGCCGTCGGGCCGTCATCAAATCCATTACCATAATCCACTATGATGATGTTTGATGGCTTCCCTCCACTCTACACTTTGAATTGGGTATATAGCTAATATAAGCCAATATAAGCTAATAGTGTTATATGCTAATAGTTTTAGCTGTAGGAGGGGATGGCCTGATGTGAGCAAGGCCTGTTTGATAGAGGCGGCAAGCCTGTTGGGAGTCGGAGATGATGGTTACGGAGGGAAGGCATTAGTGGGTAGCGGATTGAAGGAGATTCGGCTGTGTGAACCTTGCAAGAGAGGTATGTAACCGTAGTTGCAATCTGCCCTGCGGAGTCGATAGCGAGAGGGGTAGTGCGTGGTGATGTGAGGTCATGCGCGACGTCCGTAGCGAACCTGAGCCTGAGGGTCGGACTCATATTTCTTTTGATATATATATATATATATATATATATATATATATATATATATATATATATATAGATACGGGACGAGGGACTCGGTAAAGTTACAGTATCTTTACCGAGTCCCTCGTCCCGTATCTCTCTGTTCTGCTACATGCATTACGAGGCACTGGCTCCAGCAGTTCGGATATGCCAATTGCTAACCCCGACCTCCGACCACGTTCTACGTGGCGGCCGCTGGGAAAGAAGACGTTCTACGTCTCCCGCGGTAGTCGAGGGGCGGCGCTAGTTGACCGGCCTCAGAGCTCTTGTAAATATAAACCCCCGCTTTAAAGTCGAGAGAGAAGCCGCTGTGGGGATAGCGTAATTGGTTAACGCACCGCACCGGTTATGCGGAGATGTGGGTTCGAGTCCCGCTCCCGGAAAACGGCGGATTTTTTCTTGACTTATATTTTCGCTTATTTATCAATGAATCAAAGAAACGTGACAAGCACACGTCATTCGGCCCTATTATATATTTCGAAAAAAGCCGAATAGCACTGGCAATGACGACTGCAACCTTGATATATATATATATATATATATATATATATATATAGCGGACTCGGGTCAACCGTCGGCCTCGGTTGTAGGTGGGGGGGTGAATATGGCGTGGAATGGCAGCCAGGCGCAGAGGCGCAGTCTTGTCCTAATCGTCGGTGGGACGCGTTGGATCTGCTTCGCAAGATTTGGTGGTGGCCAACCCAGGGCTTGGAGCAATGCCTCACCTTGTGGGGTGAGCGCTATACCTTGCTACTTGAGAGGTGCGTTAAGCCTCGATATGCTCCGCAAGGGTGTTGTGTAGGCCCAGCTTCAGCACTTTATTATTGGATGTATAGGATGTATGTGTGGGCAGACTGAGTGCCGTCTTGCAGGCCTTGCGGCTAAAGGCATCGAGATTTCGGGCTGTATTGCCGATGGTTAGGGTACTGAGTGGCATATGTTATTCTGCTAAGTAGGAGAGCTTGTACTAGTCGGCATGTTTCTAGTTCTGTGAGGCCATCATTCCGACTACGTATTTTGTGTATGAGGTGAGTCGGCTGTGTCTTAAATGTCTGTAGTTGCAGTAGGAGTGCTGCTCCTGTGCCGTCACGATGGCTGGCCTGAGATAGTTACTTGCGGGTCAGGGGTCAGTGAGGGAGCGCTTCCTCTGTAACGTGCCCTAAGGTTGAAGAGGGCGGATTTGGCTAAATCGCAAGTGGATCTAGGCCTCCGGGGCGAAAGTATTAGATGGTTTCACCCAGGGCTTGCTGGACAGCGTCCTGTTCGCCGCTGGAGCCAGGGGTGATCCAGACTCAGAAGACTAAGTCATCGGCATGTAATACGCGCCTGAGGTTGAGTATATTGGCTAGTTTGCCCAATAGGTATAATAAAGCGATAATAAATGGAAGTAGGAATGACCAACCCGTGAGGAGTCCCCTTAGGGCGGGGGGTTAGACTTGGTGAGGTGAGTGGCCCGGGCTTGATAGTTGCTGTGCGTTCACTTAGAAATGCTTTGACAAACATATAAATTCCAGGGATGCGGTTAGTATTGTTGAGGTTAGCCGAAATCGCTTGTTATGTAACATTTTCAAAGGCACTTTTCACATCAAGGGCTAAGATGGCCCGCGGCGTTGTACTGCTGAGATGGGAGAGCACCTGTTCCTTGAGTTGCGGGAGGGCATCTTGTGTGGACAGCTTTTGTCGAAATCCAAACATGGAGAAGGGGTTAGAGATGGTAATCCCCCAGGTAGTTAGTAAAACGTTGGTGTACCAGGTGTTCTGTAACTCCACGATGCATGAAGTCAAGGGCGGAGTGATGTCGTCGAAATGGGTTTATGCGGTTTGGGAATAAGTGTTATTTCCGAATGTCGTCATTGCACCGGTAGAGTTCCCATTTTCCAGGGATGGATGAAGAGTTGTAGCAATGTTTCTACATCTAGGATGTCCAGGTTACGGAGGACGCGGTTTGTTATGCGGTCCTTGCGTGACGGTGGCGAGGATGGATTTAACTCGCCTGTGGTGAACGGGGCGTGGAGGGTACAGTTGGGGAACCGGTGTAGGTCTGGGTGGGGGAGGATAATATGCTATGAGTGAACCAAAAAGGTTAATTTGAATGGTGTGAAGAAGATCACGGGGATGGAGGGACCTGTATTTGTTGATACAGTGCGCGACTCGGTACTGTCTAGCAGCTGCCAGAGTAGATCTCAAGTCATCTTAGTGCTTAGAATGCCTCTGAATTACTCGCCGAATGGGCGTCCGTTTTCATTGTACAGGGTAGTTCTGTACTCTTATGCATGGCGGGAGAGGAGCGTAGGTATGTTTCCGGAGTTTCTTGTTTTGCGTTTGGTGCTTCCATCGTTTGGTAAGGCCTCTGAGAGCTTCCCAGATGTGGAGTAGGTGTGTGTCGACTCCAGGTTGTTACAGTTATGTTTTTGTTCAAGGGTCTGTGTCCAGGCGGCGATATTTTCGAGATTGGGGGGTAGTGCGACTTCATCTTTCCGGTAGGACGGTCAGTCGGGCAGACTGGCACCATTCGGTGTGCAGGCCTCCTGCGAATGAGAAGTATCAGCATAATAATGTAGTGGTCATTATCGAGATTGTCTGGGTGGAAGGTCCACGTCACATTTGAGCGTGGCGGTTCCCGGTGAGGTAAGGTATTGTGTACCTTGTAAGGCTGTGTTGCCTATGCGGGTGGGGAACAAGAGACTCTTATGAAGTACTGGGTCGCTGTTGTGAGCTGCTCTTCCGAGAACAGCCCCCTTCATATTTGATGGGGTTTGCGTATCTCCATGCTTGGTACGGAGCGTTAAAATCTCCGAGTGCGACGAGGTGGTCCTGTTTGGAAATCTGAGTGGCCGTACGCAGCAATACCTCAGTTACGTGGAGTTTGTTGGGGTGGGCTGTATACATCGAGGGTGGAGATGCTGGGTTTAAGGCTCCTGGGTTGGGAGCTCCACAAATGTGTCCGTTATATATTGGCTAAAGGATGGGGCTGGGCTTGTAGTAAATTATGTATCAGGATGGCCGCCTAGTGAAGTGGTCCTGCCTGTATGGCGCACAGCCCGAGAGGGTTGGGTTAGGTTTGTACGTTTCTTGCAGCGCTGTAATTTCCGGTGTAGTTTCAGTGAGATAGAGAATGAGTGGGTTGCTTTTGCTATTGAAGGAGCGAAAATGCCATTGCAACAGAGAAAATCAGTCGTTTAGCCCTTTAGTCAATGTACGGGGGAAGCTTGGGTTTCTTAGTTGGGCGAGCGGAGTGTGTAGTTTCGTAGACCTCCTGTATGAATTGCTCGACTTTGTTATGCCTGTCTGTAAGGCTCTCAAGTCCTTTGCATGAAAGCTATGGTAACTGGGTGGGAGTTCATCATCTGCTTGGCAGTTTTTGCGAGCTTGTCCTCCACGATGGCTTGTATGCTTTCGAGTTCGAGAGGTGCCGGGGGGGGGAGAAAATACAATAGCATTGATTTGATCAGTGATTTCGGTTAGCTTTGTACCTCGTATTGCTGTTGTTGAAGTTTAAGAGAGAGGGAGTTATTCGCTTGTTTTTTTTTTTTTTTTTTTTGGGGGGGGGGGGGTAAGGGATCATGCAGAGTGAGAGCGAGAAGCATATGCTGACCAGCTTATCGGGGGGTTGGCGGTCTTGGGTTCCCGCGTGAAACAAGGCCCCATAGTCGGTAGCAGGACTGAGAAGGGCGTTGTTTTTGTTGCTAGTGGGCCGGTAACTGTCAGTGTTTAGGTGCGGCCGGGAGGTGGCGCGTTGGTCATTTCTCCCCTGGCCATGATGTGGGGCTCGTTAGAGAGTTTGCACCGAGGACTGCAGGTGTGGGCTTTTGGTAGGCCGAGCTGTCCACAGGTCGTACAGTGGGCATGGTCAGAGCGGGGACGCACGTCTGACTGGTGCCCTACATCATCACACTGTATGCAAACTTGGATAGCGCGGCGGTAGGGTCGACAGCAAAACAAGCCGTTAAATTTTCCCGTAGTAGGGGAATCAGCCGCCGTTGCAAGATATGAGCCGATTTTGTTCCGACCATTAGTCGAGCGTGTATCAGGTAAGGTCGGTTGGGTTCCGTGTATTCTAGAAGTTTCTCCCGGGTGATATCACCCGTGTATGACTCGACGCGAACTTCCTGGAAGAGGCTTCATTACGCTGTCAGTTGAAATTGTGTCTTGCAGATCGCAAAGCTGGTAAGATTCGAGAGTCTATATGGTACATATGAGTCGGGTGTATCGATCACGAGCCAGTTTTGCTGTGGTTGAAGTTGCACGGTCACGAGATCCCGAAATTGCTTGTCGGGAATGACACTAACTAGTATCAGTCTGTAAGTGACTTCTTGGTCGGATAGGTCTTGAACCGGGAGGCCGTTGTGAGGTAATTATACGGACTAGTGTGTATAGGTGATAACGGTGTTCAACTACGTCCTAATAGCTTCAATACCAGGATGTAGATAAAAATGCTGAGCTCTTGTCGACGCGCAGACGTAGAAAGTTAGACGCGGAATACTTTGAAGGCATCATTTACAAGATTCCACTTTCATGGGGGAACCACTACATGGGCCAAAGGGCCGATGACCAAATGATTGCTTGCGTGACCCTGCCAATAATGTGAAAAGGGGGCTCACATGGCACTAGGCGTTTAATTACAAGCAGCACTGTTGCGTGCCAATCTTTGGAAAGTGGACTGTTTTGAGCTGAGATACGAATCACACCCCACAGGATATTGAACCAAAGGAGCTAGTGCATTCCGGAGTGCTTATATCAGTGCGGCTTCTGTATAGCTCTATGCAAAGGGGATTACGCACTCGAAAGAAGCACGCGTGTTTGCGCACAACCACAATGGTGGAAGAATTAAGTTCCTAGTACTCTTTATTACATGTATACTAGGGTTGTGGCAACATTAAGCATTATGTTGGAATATGTCGCCTTCCTTGTTCGTGCGTGGGTTCTCCGCACTTCATTCATGACCGCGAAACATGAGCTTGAGTAACATGTAAAGGCCCGCCCTCAACGCTGTTTTCTTGACACCCCAAAGATTACTTCACCAGTTAGCTCTAAAATCGCGAAGAAAAATATTGGCGTTATGTAATCCGTATGCGCTATGGTTCAAAAAACAGTAGTTTCTTGAAAGCAGCGCTTGACAGTTAACGTAACTTCACTGTCATAATAAGGGGTGACGTAGGAACCGCTTTCTACGTCAGCTTGAAACGTTTTTGGATGAGTTGCTCAATGAGTATGCGTTGGCGCGGTCACTGTAATGACACGATGTATGCAATGAAACGTTGGATTTTGTTAAGTTCGTGCACCTCACTTAATTAATGAATACCTCCTAAAACTCATTCATTGTTGTTGTGTAGTTTGTTAGCTTTGTTGTGTTTCTTTTCTTTCGGACCGGGCTGACGTAGCATACGAGGAGGACGAAGTGCAGGTGCGGAAGTCTTTTTCATTCTTTGTTTTTCCCGGCGTGTACGTTCGGATGTGTCCGAGAGGAGTCGGTCACCAGAATAGCGGCCACGAGCGATTCTCGCTTTTAAATGCAGAGCATTTCAGTAACTCACGATGTCACCCGCGTTGACGTCCGTAGTCGTAGTCCGCACCCCTCCCCCTACACTATATAAAAAAAATACTATCCGGCGCCTGGTTTCGACCCCTCGACCCTGTGGGCGGAACGCAATGTACATGGTGCTCTACCCACTGCGCCACAAAGCCGACACAGAATGGGAGGCTACGAATGCGCCTTATATCCTTGACTCATTCAAACTACGTCAAGAAGCTGCTGATACAACGCATTCACTACCACCAACTCCCCAAACACTAAACGTTAACGCAATACACCCACCCCCTAGGCGACGCATTTATTAGAGTCCCCCTCGCGGGGAGATGGGCCCAATTTTTTGACGGATGTTTTCTCCCGCTCATTTTGTGAAACCGTGGGTGTGTGCCTGTTTTCTGTTTAAATAGTGTAATTAGTACGTTAGTGTAAATAGTGCAATTAGTGTAAATAGTAAACTAGCACGAAAGAAGCCGATAAATGAACTAACAGTAAGACGTAAAGTAAAAGAATTCAGGATCGCGCTGCAGAACCGATATTCCGCCCTTAACGAGGAAGCCGAGCTTACGACACAGGAAGCCAGCGACAACCTTACACGCATTATCACGGAGTGTGCAGTAGAAGTAGGGGGCCCTATGGCTAGACAGGATACTGGTAAACTTTCACAGGAGACAAAAGATCTAATCAGGAAACGGCAAACCATGAGAGTCTCCACCGCAGCTGACAGAATAGAACTAGCCGAGCTCTCGAAGTTAATCAATAAGCGTAAGACAGCTCACATACGGAAGTATAATAGGGAGAGGATCGAATACGCTGTAAAGAACGGAGGTAGCCTGAAAGCAGTGAAGAGACGTCTTGGCGTGGGGAAAAATCAGATGTATGCACTTAAGGATAAGCAAGGCAATGTCATCACAAATAGGGATAAAATAGTCACAGTGGCCGAGGAGTTCTATAGGGATCTGTACAGTAGCCGGGACATACAGGATAATGCCGAACGAGACAGTAGTTCGGAGGAGATAGACATCCCACCAGTAAAGACCGAAGAAGTAACGAAGGCTTTGAAAGAAATGAAAGGGGGCAAAGCACCTGGTGAGGATCAGATAACAGCAGACCTCTTGAAGGATGGCGGAGAAAATGTACTTGAAAAACTGGCAAACCTGTATACGCAATGCCTAAAGACCGCAATGGTACCGGAATCTTGGAAGAACGTGAACATCATCCTAATCCATAAGAAAGGTGACATGAAGGACTTGAAAAATTATAGGCCGATCAGCTTACTGTCAGTCGTCTACAAGGTATTTACCAAGGTAATCGCTAACCGAATCTCTGCAACCTTAGATTTCAGTCAACCTAAAGAACAAGCAGGGTTCCGTAAAGGTTATTCAACAATGGACCATATTCACACGATCAATCAGGTGATAGAAAAGTGCGCTGAGTATACTGAACCCCTATATATAGCCTTCACAGATTATGAGAAAGCATTTGACTCAGTCGAAACCCTAGCAGTCATTCAGGCATTACGGAACCAGGGGGTAGATGAGCATTACCTAAGAATACTAGAGGATATCTACAATGGGTCTACAGCTACCATCATCCTCCATGGGGAGAGCAGTAAAATACCTATAAGGAAGGGTGTCCGACAAGGAGACACAATCTCTCCAATGTTATTCACAGCATGCTTAAAAGAAGTATTCAGAACGTTGGATTGGGAACAGGTGGGAGTAAGGGTTAATAAAGAATACTTCAGTAACCTCAGATTTTCAAGTAACTCGGGGGACGAATTGCAAAGCATGCTTTCCGCACTGGGCGAACAGAGTAGAACCGTGGGCTTGAAAATTAATATGCAGAAAACTAAAGTAATGATCAATAACCTCGGTACAGCACAGAAGTTTGAGATAGGTGGCGAGGCAGTGGAAGTGGTAAGCAAATATATCTACTTAGGCCAAGTTGTGACCCCAGATCCCAACCATGAGGCAGAGTTAAATTAGAAGGATCAGAATGGGGTGGGGTGCATATGGCAGACATTCTCAGATAATGAATAGCAGCCTACCATTGTCGCTGAAGAAGAAAGTGTATGACAGCTGCATCTTACCGGTACTCACCTACGGGGCAGAAACTTGGAGGATCACTAAGAGGGTTCAACTTAAATTGAGAACGACTCAGCGGGCAATGGAGCGGAAAATGATAGGTGTAACATTAAGGGACAAGAAGAGAGCGGAGTGGGTCAGGGAGCAAACTGGTGTTAAAGACATATTAGTAGAAATTAAGAAGAAGAAATGGACGTGGGCAGGGCATGTAATGCGAAGGCAAGATAACCGCTGGTCATTAAGGGTAACAGAGTGGATCCCTGGAGAAGGCAAGCGTTGCAGGGGGCGGCAGAAAGTTAGATGGGCAGATGAGATCAAGAAGTTTGCGGGGATAAATTGGTCACAGTTGGCACAGGACCGAGATAATTGGAGAATAATGGGAGAGGCCTTTGCCCGGCAGTGGGCGTAGATAGGCTGGTGATGATGATGATGATGATGAGTGTAATTACGGCATTAGGGCATGCGAGGTTCGGGTCATTGTGGTCGGCGCAGAGACGGGTGCGGTTCGATCACACGAGGGGTCAGTTGCTCAGAGAAAGTACCCACGAATGGGCTGGTAGACCCCGCGGAGCTTAGCTTGCCAACCGAGCTTAGTCTACCGAGCTTAGCTTGCCAATACTACTGGCTGCATTTCGATTCATCATGAGTGTATACAGCCGCCCCCACGGCAGCTGCAATTTGCTGACGAGGGGGCGACGGTCCTTTTGTAACTTGTCCCGATGCGGTACCCGTAATGCGGAAACGTGTTAACAAAGAAGGTGAATTTTCGATGTGACTATTTCCAGTGTGACCATCGGCATCCATTTCACGGATGGCTCGTAACATGGATCCTTCTGGAGGATTGGTGAACGCGTTGAGAGTTTTTTAGATGCCACGCATCTCATTCACCCGCCTTGTCCATGCATCCGGCGTCGGCGTCGTTGTTGTCGGCGTCCACCCCTCCCCCATTCTCCTCGCCACGCCAGCTTCGCTCTCCGCCGCTCACCCCCTCTCCTTTCCGATAGCGAACGCTCTCTCGCGAGGGGAATTGGCTTGGATTCGATTGGCTTGGCTTGGCTTGGCTTGGCTTGGCTTGGCTTGGCTTGGCTTGGCTTGGATTGGATTGGATTGGATTGGATTGGATTGGATTGGATTTGGATTGGATTGGATTAAAGTGGATTGTGTTGGATTGTGTTGCGTCATAGTCGTGGCAGACGCACTGGCGCCGGCGCGTCTCCTCACCGTTGTGCGCGCTATAAAACGCGGTGCCTGCGCCACTCCGCTCCATCGTTCCAGCGCCGTTCCTCCGCTGTCCAACGCTGCAACGTGAACCCCCTATGCGTCGCATCTACACAGGGGTTCCCGCGAGGGGAGGTGGGAGTGTTTTTCGTTAACGTGTGGTCGATGAACACTTTTGAATTTACGCATGAGAGAGGGAGTTGGGTCCCGTGACTGCTTGTATACACACCTACAATTGGTTGTTCGTGTGGCCTACCAGCGGCTTAACGCTGACTGACAGGCATTCTCACTCTGCTGCGACGCCCCCTTGGAAGGCAGCGTTTTCGTATAAAACCGAGGTGATTCTGGGGTAAGCGTCGGTCAACACACAGCTGCGGATGTGTTCTCCTTTGAGATTTGATGTTAGATTTTGTCCTTGCACGGTCGAAACGAAAAATTCAGGGGTGTGAGCAGTATATATACCACGAACGCGATAAAAATCGCTAGTAACTTCCACAGGCTCACAGAACACGGCGCAGTGCTAGTTGTCATTGCTGATAATGACATAAAAAAACTAACGAAAACAGTGCGGACAAGAAAATACCTGAGTTTTCAGACGCAGAAAAACACAAAGACACGGGAATGCTCAAAAACGGAATTTGAATGAGGACAGCGGGTTTCAAAGCATTGGATGTATGTTTCGAAGCGCAAGCGTATGACAGGCATCGGGTGGCCTTTAATAATATCTGCTATGGAGCTGCTTCTACGAGTGAGAAGAACGTACCTATACTGTAAAAACTTTCCATCTAAATATTCATGACGCTATACTAGTTGGTAGAATGAGACTCACGGGAAAACACGCTTCTATGTTTGATACGGTTGCGTCCACAGCAGAAGTTCTTAATTCCAAATGGGCTTACTCGAACCTTTCTATGCCTCACTGATGGCGATGTTACGCCAAAACGCACTACAGAAAAGCTAACCTTACAAAATGGGAGGGCACAGGATGATGATGATGATGCAACGCGAAGCAGGAAAGCCAACTGTACGCAATGGGAGCGCGTGGTTATTACTATTATTATTATTATTATTATTATTATTATTATTATTAATACGACGACAACGATGATGATGATGATAAGAAAACCATAAGCAGGAAAGCTAACTTTACACAACGGGAGGACGCATGATGATGAAACTCGAAGCTTTCTCTGATATAAATGCGCAGCCCGCAACCCAAACACATACAACGTCTAAATCAACCACAACGCTGAACTAACCGAATCAGTACACACAGATGACCCGATCACAAACTAGCAGATAGAAAATCATATCGCATTCGCTTAGCACGGCGTTGTCGTAGATTTGAACTTTGGCTGGTTGGATTGTGATGTTTGCATTTGTATCGCAAAAAGCTTCGCGTTTCAGCCATGTTTAGTCCTGAAATAGGCATTAGATATATTCTCTGCGAACAAAACTTTTCGAAGCTATACATCCGGTTGTTACTAGCCTTCAACAGCGGACCTCCGATTAAGCAGTAAGATAAGCGTGCCTGCCCTCGCAGGCATGAGATAAGAAACAGCAACCGTGCATGCGAAACCCCAGTTATTTTCCTCGTAGCAAAAGTCGTTTTCCTAGTGAATCATAGGACATTGACGAAGAAGAACAAACAAAAAAATGGCCGCGTATCTGCTCACTTTGGGACTAATGTCGTCGAAAGACGACAGTCTTCTGCCGCCTCTGCCACGCAAATGCCGCTCTTCTTTTCCTCGCCCACCTCTCACGCCCTTCCCCTCCCTTCGTTCTTGCCACGATGAACACAGAGGGCGTTTGCCAAAGTCAACTCAATTTTCCTCCGTCCCACTGTTCGCGCCACATTCTGGAACATTGTATTACTGTCATACTTGGAACACTGCCACGAGGTTCAGGCTTGTGCCAGATCTTTGTATTTTTAGGTAAAAATATTGTTTTCAAGGCGTATTTTTTATATGCTGTCGCAACTATTGAAGCACACATTTATTTTCAATGAAAAGAACATTGCGAGTTCCAGTCGTGCATTTATTTTTTGCGTCAAATATGTGTAATGTTTTGTTTTTGCTCAACAATGTTGGAAAGTACAAAGTATGTTTAGTCCGGAAAGGTTTTGGCTGCAAAAACTTCTAGATTCTAATTGTTCTAACTTTTGGCCGGATGGCTAAAATCGATGGACGGCAGACAGACAGACAGACAGACAAATTTTCGGGTTTGAGTAGCCAAAGAACCATCATGTGTTCGGTTAAGCAATATGGCGGTACAATCCGGAGAGAGCTGGCCAAAATTAAGTCCAGCATCCGAACCTGCAGAACGCATAAACCTGCCATCGCGTGCGCATAGCAACACTAACCATTTTTAGTCATTTATTGAAGTGAAAACAGGTAAATAGGTGTACGGCTGACCTCAGTGAAAGTAACTGAATAAAATGCAGATATCCAACTTCTGTCTACGGAACACCAGACCTATAATACACGAAAAGAAGCCTACGTTTACCCTGCACCATCGTGACTACTATTTAAAAATGCCTCGAATTTTCTCGGTACGTTACCACAAGTCTGTATATTTGTCACATCAATTACCTCCAGTTGACGTTGGTGCCACTGATACTCTCGCTTTCCGTTCGAGACTTTCCAAACCACTTTGTACAACCGGGTACTGCTGCGTGGACCGGGCGGCTACAACACTCGGAGTGCCAGGAATGCGAGGGCACTTGTTATCTCCAAGCACTGCTTCCAAGTTTTCGAGCGTGTGCTGCATGGCTTCGTCTAAGTCCCGGCGCTTTTTGATGTGGCTTAGCGTCTTCCAGAGGCTGATACGAACGCTCAGCTTGCTCCTTCCCGTGAATAGCGCGCACATGTATTCGCCGCGGAGCAGTTCCAGCAGCTTGTCCTCTTCGGCCGACAATGCGGCGCTGATGTCGGCGTGGTCGAGTGCGGCTACCTTGGCCAGGTCACCCGTCACGTAGGCGTCGTCGATGGCGTGGTAAGGCATGCGGAAGGAAGCCGCATAGAGTTCCCGCATTACGGGCGCTGGTATGACCACGAACCAGCCGTGGCAGTGCGTGGGGAAGTATTTGTTGGGGTAGTCGCGCGTGCTCAGGTAGTGGCGGCTGTGCGGGTTGCGGATGACGGCATTGCCTTGGAACGTGGCGCAGTGCAGGCGCCGGTCATGAGGCTCGAGCCGACTGCGCAGGTAGGCGTCCAGAACCTCGGGGTGGAGGAAGACGTCGTCGTCGATCTTCACCACACTCCGCAGCCGGGGGCAGTTCAGCATGACCCAGCGCATGCCGTAGAGGAACTTCAGCGACAAGTTGCGGTAGTGGTCGAAGAAAGGCAGCTGAACCACGTCGCCAAACTTTGCCGCCTCGTCCGTCATGTTGACACCAGGCCGCAGACCGACTAAAAAAAGCACGGACCATTTGAGCAGGGAAGCGACTAGCGGGTGTCCCACCGTAGCTCGAAGCAGGTTGCGTTCGCACTGGTGCGTGGGGTCCGTGTGCACGAAGATTATGTGCTCGACCTTGTCAGCGCCACACAGGTACCTAAGCATGTGGCCGTTGGCGGCCTGGTCGAGGGTGTCCGGCGGATCCAGCGGAATCGGCAACTTGTGCGTCAGCCATTCCACGTCCACGCGGCCGTTGTTCGCTGCACTTCCGTTGCCATTTGCGGGTAATCTCGGTGCGTCGTCCAGCGCTGCAACTTCCGCTACCGCAACCGCTCTCTTCGCCCGGGCTTCCAGAGAGCGCACCAAGGAGGCGATCATGAGGAGTTCCGCACCAGCGGCCTCTAATTCCTCCCTCTTGGACGGGCTCTTAGGCGGGTCCTTTCCTACGGCATCGCCTTCGTTTGCCCTGGGGGGATCTGAGTGCTGCGGAACAACCCAAAGTACGCTCGAAACCAGGCACGAAGCTGTTGCGAGTATCGTAAGCATCAGGAAGACTAAAGGCACGGGGAGCCAACACTTGCGGAATCGGTGCCACAGGGTGAGCGGCCCTCTGATCTGCTCGCCTGCTCTGTCGACCGTCTGAAACGGAAGGTACGGTGGAGAAACGTTAGCATGGAACACATACTCAAGCGAATGCTGTATACGCCGTACCAAACACACATGAAACTCTCTTGCCCCAGTTTTTAGTAAAAGAACACAGGAGCGTCCACTTCAGCACTCCGCAATGCGCTTGCACTGCACCCTTGTCGCCACACTGATGCCGAGCACCTGTCGTAGCACCGAGCCAAGCCATAGGCCCAGCTCTGCTCTCTCCTCACGCCATTTTCCTGTCGGCATCTATTGCACCTGTTTACTTCTTTCATTTTTCGCGTCTTCGCGCTAGCTTAATGCGCTATTTTAATGCGTATCTTACACCGGACAACGCTAGCTAGCCTCCTCTTACCGCCCTTGCGGGGCTCTGTGAGCGCCTCGCGGAGGAAGGGAGAACGGAGTCTTGGTGTCGTGGAAAGTTACAGGAGATAATGCTCACCGACCCGACCCTCCCACCAGCCCTCCACCCGCCTCACCACTCTGTCCACCTCGGCGTTACCAAGACATACTGTGAATCTCAAACCATTTATATAAATTGCGTGAACAGACACACAAAATACTAAAGTACTAAGGTTTAGCGTTGAGTGTCCGCTTCAGAAAAGCTGGTGTCGTCGGAGGCATTGTCCGTGGCTAACCATTGGCGTGAGCGAGTAAGCGCGTAGCTTTACCTAGGAGAGCCCACGGAAACTCCCGGGGTAGTAAGATACTGCCCCACAGATGACGCGTGAGCAGGAGCGGAAAGTTTTCACTGTTCGAAATGTTTTCATGCGATGCGAAGGACCGGATAACGCTATCGCGTTTCAGGCTTGAATTAAAGCTGAAGCGCCCTCCAAATATTTTATATTCAGAATCAGAATCAGGACAGGATTTTATTAGGCAATGGATATAATTGTTCTGGATATATGGATATAATTATAATTGCCTATATTTGTTAAAAGTAATTGTTCTCTTCGCACGTTGTTTTCTGTACACGTTGTGGGTGCTCACTCCCTTTAGTAGCACTGATTATGAAGACAAACATAGCCGGCCGCGGCGGCCACTTTTATGATGGTGGCAAAAAGAAAAAAAAATGGCCCCGTATCTGCTCCTTTCGTTACAAATGCCGACGAAAGACGATAGTCGACTGGCGTCACTGGCGTCCCTGCCTCCCTTGTCTTTCCCGCTCACCTCTCATGCTGTTCCTGTCCCGTCTCATTTCTACCAAGATGACACACTAGAGGTTTGCTCACGTCAATTTAAATTTACCGCGTTCCACTGCTCCAAGTCGGGTGACTCGATGCCAGCGCTGCCGTACGGCAGATACGCGCGTGAATCAAGGCACCCTACTTCAACGTTTATAGAACCATGTTCCCCTACTCCACGAGCGTTCCAAGCGGAACGTGGAGCCTATCTAGTGGAACATTTCCTTCCTGCTAACTTTTGATTTCCTAAATGCTGCCAAGAGCTATAGTAGCGCGAGCAACAGCAGGCGAAGGTTTTCTGCAGTTGATGTAGTATTTCCTTTGCTATCGCAAAAACCAAGCATCCATGATTTTTTAATAGCGAGTTTAGCTGACCGTTTTTCCCGGTCCGCTCCGCTCCGATGGCAAGCGGGAGCTCCACTGAGCATGCGTGGTGGGCTTGGCCGCGAAGAGCATTGGCTCCGATGTCGCCGAGTGGGCCGGCGATACCGGAACGGACCGTCGAAAACGGTCAGCTAAAACTCTCTAATAAAGGAACACTGCAAATATCACTTGTTTATTGATTTTATGCCTTACATTTGTATATTGTGTTGTTATTGTTAAACAATGTTGACAAGTCTGAACATTGACACCGGCCAAAGACGTTGAGAATTGGCTGTGGATATATGACACTATTGCGCAGCTTCTGTTTCACTTTGGCCAGGTGGCTTAATCGAGTGACATACAGACAGACAGATCAAAATCTCTGCTTTTAAGTAACCCAAGAAAGACTATCGTCTTTAAAGCGCCCGTGTGTACAATATTTCGGCGCACATTAAAGATCCCCAGGTGGTCAAAATCAATCCGGAGCCCTCCACTACGGCGCGCCTAATCGCCTGCGTTGCGTCGGCGCGTTAAACCCTACAGTAAAAAAAAAAAGGAGAAGCCTAGCCTACCGCAAGTTTGATTGTATGCAGTAGACGAAGCGTTGGTTGACGAAGACGAAGCCTATCGCGTACAGATCCGTCAAGGCATGACTCACGGGACTTTTCTACTGCTTGTGAGAAGTCCGAAGGATGTATTTCGGGCGTTGTAGTTTGGTGGCCGCTAGGTTTGTACTTTGCCGGAACATCTCGATTTTGGAACGTTTTTTGTGGTGAAAAATAATATGACAGAAGTTTTTGCTCGAACATCCTGGCCACAGCAGCGATTCCGACGTGTCTGGTGTAGTATGGATAATCTCGACCTGAAATATATTCCAAAGTTGCGAAGAACACTACGTAACATTCACTCAGCTTTTGGTACACCCCTTGTCCCGGAAACTGCTGCTTTCTGGTCAGCCAGGTGCCTTTGTTTTTTAATGCTTTGATTTTTTCATGCTTTTTAAAGCCTTGCTTTTTAAATTCCTAAGGACGCTTTCGTCAGAACCCCACCAAAAACATGACGTTTTTAGCCTCGCGCTGCATATCTTCAAACTCTAAATGCATTATTCGTTAACACGTCTTGTCGTTATCATAGTGCAAATGCACATTACTGGTGCTTTTGTAAACGATGTGACAGAGTTTAAAAGTAAAAAGTGAGAGAATAACGCGTCATACTGTGCGCTAGCAATGCATTCGTTTATTTCAATATCGTGATTTAGCGATCTTGGTGTTATGGATTTTCCGCCACCAGGGGGCTACAGCCGAGGCTATGTCGAGTATAAGCAAATGAAACAGGAAGTGAAGCAAGTAGTGCAGGCGAAAATAAAGGGGGACAGCGAGCGATGGGTAGCGCAAATACGAGGAAAGGGTAAAGGCGCGCCGAAAAGGTTTTGGGACCATGTGCAGGCATTAGGGAAACGTACGAGCCCCACAGAAGGCGGTACTATAGAAAACGAGCAGGGGCAGATGCTCAAGGGAGAGGAAGCATTGGCATACCTACACAAAATCATCACGGAGAAGTTCGGTAAGGTGGATGAAGAGGCCCCGCAGCGACACAGAGACGTCGCGGCGGGTAGGCCGGAATATCTGGAGATAGATGGGAACAAGCTGAAATAGAAAAGAGCGGAGGAAAAGGTCCCCAAAAATACCGCGGCAGGCACGGATGGGATACCGATGGAGTTGATTAACCAGTTAGGACCAAAGAGCAAGGGAAAGCTACTGCAAGCCATCAGAACAAGGATAGAAGAAAAGGCAATACCGGCCGCGTGGCAAATCAGCAGGATGAATTAGTGTACAAGGGCAAAGGAGTCAGGACAAACCCGAGCTCGTATAGGCCAGTAACCGTGACGTCAGTGCTGTACAGGTTAGCAATGCAGGCAGTGAAGTTCGAACTAGAGCAGTGGGTGGAAAAAAATAGGATATTAGGGGAACTTCAAAATGGGTTTCGAAAGGACAGAAGACTAGACGACAACTTATTTGTGGTAAGCCAATGCATAGAGGTGGCGAAGATGCAAAACCGACCTTTTTGGTTAGCCTTTCTGGTCATTAAAGCGGCGTATGATAATGTAGACAGGGAGCGGCTTTGGAGTATCCTGGAGGACGAGGGATTTGGGGCAGAATTCATTAGCTTACTCAGGGAGCTATATAGAGAGAACCAAGTGCAAATAGTGTGGGAGGGGGTAACATACAATAGGCCTGTATGCACCTACAAGAGTTTGAAACAAGGATGTGCCCTCTCTCTGCTGCTGTTCATGATCTACATGGCGGGGTTAGAAAGAAAGCTAGAAGCCAGTACGCTGGCCGGGTTTCGACTTATCCTACATGAAAAACGGGCAGGGACTAATGTATGCAGACGACATATTGTTGACGGCGGAAAACCAGATAAGTATGCAGGGCTTGATGGATATATGCGGTGAAGAAGCGACGCACCTAGGGCTATCCTTTAGCAGAGAAAAATCGGGAATCGTGGTCTTTAATGACGGCGTGGAGCACAAAACAGTATCAGTGCAGCAAGTAGAAATACCATTGGTGAAAGAGTATAAATATTTAGGAGTATGGCTGAACAACAGCGAAGATTACGCGCAGGTGCATGAGGCTCACCTTAAAGGGGTACTGATACAAAATTTTGAAGGCGAGATAACTTCGGAGATAGATTGGTGTGAACACATATACATCATCTGCAAAATATCAGCGGCGAATACAGCCTAGAACATACTTAAAATCAATTTTAAATTGTGCGAAACCCAAACGAGCAGCCAGCAGAGGATCACGCGCAATCGACATCCCGTGGATATTGTGTAAATAAACAACATCCAAACACGTCACGAGCTTGTGTTTGCCGCTTCCGCACTGCCGGCGTTTTTCGCCGGCTCGCCCGGCTCTCCGCTCCAATCGGAGGCCGGAGGGCGGAGCTTCTGCTCTCGAGAACGAACGACCCGATCGTTGGCGGCGGAGGCGCCGTGATTTCGTCGGCCCATCGCGCAGCTGGCCGCGACCAAAGTTCTACAGCGATTCCAGGCACTCTGTTTCTATTACTTTTTATTTACATTGGTTGTGAAAACGCGCCGGAGACACGAAAAGCCCACTGAGCGAGCAGCACGGTCGCTGTGCAGGCGGCGGCCACGGCCGCGAAGTAGCCCAGGCCGGCGCAGGTAGCTCGAGTGATAGCTTGTAACCGCTGCCAAGTCCCAACCATGGCAGCTTATATGAGAAAGGAGTTAGTGATGCGATGGCGGGTTCCATTAAAAATTGTCATCTGTACCGCTTACGAGAGCGGCAATCGAATATCCGCCGCAGTGCTAAGCCGAACACATCTGTAGGCGGACCTGTAGGCAGACCGACCTGCTGCTCCCAGCGCGCGTCTTGCCACCCACTGTCTCGAGCGTCGCGCGTCGTTCTTTAGCCGCGGTAGCATTTGCACTCGCAGCGCCTGCGTCACGTCTACGGTCGCTTTTTAATTAAGCGGCTCACGAGATCAGTACGTGGGGGCATTCGCAGAAACTGCCGGCGATGCGGATTCGACAGTGCTATGGCAACTCTGCTCTGTGATATCCCTCCGACGGTCACGTGGTCGGCTTTGTTCACACAAAATCCATCGTTTCGCGGCACCCGCTGAAACCGAAACTGGGACTGGCCGCATTGAAAATGCCTCTAATTAAACAACCGTCGCATGCTGATGCAAATGAGGTTTCTGCACGTTATAAGTAGGTCACTAGCTACTTATCCCAACAAAAAAACAAGATGCAAAATTTTTGTGTCAGTGCCCCTTTAAGACGAAAGGAAGACGGAACGTGGCTATAATGAAGCACAGAGCCCTCTGGGGATACAGCAAATACGAGGTGGTAAGGGGAGTCTGGAAAGGAGTCATGGTACCAGGATTAACTTTCGCTAATTCGGTTCTGTGCATGAAGCCAGAGACCCAAGCGGGCCTGGAAGTAAATCAGAGGGCGGTAGGCAGATTGGTCCTAGGGGCCCACGGCAAAACTACAAATGAAGCGGTACAAGGGGATATGGGCTGGTCGTCTTTCGAGGGAGGGAGGTGCAGAGGCAAGATAAAGTTTGAGGAGCGACTTCGTGACAAGGAGGACGAAAAATGGGCCGCGAGGTTGTTTAAGTACCTGTATATGAGGAGCGTGGACACGCGGTGGAGACGGAGGACCAGACAGCTGGCCAAGCGGTAGGGAAAGTCGATAGGGGAAAACGGGGTTTACACCACAGTTAAAAAGCAGGTAAAGGCGGCAGAGACAACGAAGTGGGCACAGAGAATGGAAGCGAAAAAAAACCTGGAGACTTATAAGGCAGAGAAACGGGAAATTAAGAAGGAGGGATTCTATGGCAATACGAGAGGCAGTGCGTTGCTCTTCGAGGCACGAACAGGGTGCCTGAGAACCCGGGCATACACGGGTAGCTACAGGCAGCAGGATGAAACGTGTACATGATGCGGCAGTGATCGGGAAACTATAGACCATATTGTCAGGAGCTGCGCAGAGATACGGCCTCCACGGTGTGAGGGGGAAACGACGCTGGCGGAGGCTTTGGGATTTGGGGCGAGGGGGAACCTCAACTTGAAGGCCATAGAGGTGACGAAGAGGCGACTGGAGTGGTGGTGGAGGAAAAGTAGGGAAGGGATGGGTACGCAGGCGGAGTAGTCATACGGATGAGAATTTAGAACAGCGAGGGGAAAAAATGGGGGTGGGGGCGATGAGTTTAAAACAGAAAAGAGGGAGAGATGGGAGGGAGGAAGCACATCTGTAGGTTAGCTGGGAGTAGGGCAAGTAAGCGTATTAAAACAGGCAAGTCGGTTGCTGACAACCGACGCCCCGATTCAAAGGGAAAGCCACTAATCATCATCATCATCATCATCACCGACGGCCGCCCCGTTGAATAATAAACAGCACCTGGTTGTCCTCTACGCAACGTATGCGCCATGTGTGCGTCTCTCTACTCGTCGGTCCTTCGGAGCCCTCGTAGCATTGATTATAAGTGCATTAGTGAAAGGCACATTGAAGAGACTCAATGCACAGCGTTGCATGGGGATAAAGTGAGCGTTCATACTTTGATATAAGACTGCTTATGTTGCCCCTAGTAAAATGTCGATAGTAAGGTAACTATAAAGCAGTTTGGTTCAAAGCAGAGTCGTTGGAAACAATGCGTACGCATTAGCTAGGGAATACCTTAAATTTGTTTCGTTTTTTTTTGTTCCCCTCAAATCCATAGAAAGCGGAGATAATTGGGAATGTTCTTGCGGCAACACATTCATAGAGGCCTTGGTTACCAGCCTCGTCTCCCTGAACAGTCTATGCTGTGAGGCCACTGCAAAAGTTAAAGAATGACGACATCCGAACAGCTACAGCCTTGCCATTGCGCGATGGGGAAAGCCGTATTTTAATTGGCTCGTATATTTCAGCCCCTTATCTGCACGCCCGATTTGGCGTGTCCTTGCGCACAGTTGCTCGATGAAACTCATTGCGCAGCCGTATAACGCTCGTCAGGTCCGCTAAGCATAGTGGTTATGCGAAGGAAGCCGCACTCACCATGTTTTCAGTGCACCAGTGCGGGATGAGAGTACAGGCGTGATAGCGTGGAGGCGCGAAGTGAGGAGAAATGTCCGAGCGTAACAGCAGCCTAGCTGGTCGTTGTTCGTAGCTACTGACTTTTTCTTCTTCTTCTTCTCTTTACGGGTACTGTAGGGGCTCGTGCCCACAGGGTGTGAGCACGATTGACCATGGTGTGAGGAGGCGCTTGCCGCAGTGCTTAGAAGTGAGAAAGAAGAAGCGCTCGGCCGTGGTTGGATTCTCAAAATTGGAGGAGGAGGAGGAGATAGCCTTTATTACATCAGGAAGACGCTAGGTCAAGTGGGGGAAGTGGGAGTAGAGGGTGGGATATTCGAGGCTTGGGACATCTTGAAAATAAACCGTTCAAGTTGAAGCTGGTTGGCTCCTTACGAAGGCGGAAGAGGCCACGTGGGGTGAGGAGAGCAGGCTCACGGCTCTAAACTGCTCGCGCTAGACCGCTTTCTAGAGAGTAGTGCGCAATTAAAGTCAGCGTGGAGGGTTCCAGTGTTCGAGGGTCGATGTATGAGGAGGAGGCATTTGGAGGAGGCTTGAAGTTTCTGTAACGCGTAAATTTCGGACAGTGCCAAATTAGGTGCTGGAGATTGGCGGGTGTGAGGGAGGCGCAGAAGGGACATGCGAGGAGGCAGGGATGGGGTGTACCATTTACGGAATGTCTCTGGGGTTAGGCTAGCATTTGCAAAATATTTGTTTATGAAAATTTCGGCTGATCTTGGGAGTGGGGGTAGAGCAGATAAAAAGCCGGTTGGAGTGAGGGTCTTGAGGCGGTCTTTTTTGTCTTTTTTTGTACCGTAGAATCTGTATGGCTGGCGGTAATGACTCAGGAGGCGGAGGAGCCAAGTCGGGTAGCAGCGGAGGACTGGAGGTTATACAGCCGAGTGAGCTGAGTGAGCCGAGCTGAGTCAGCCCGTCAGCTGAGTCAGCCCGTGCAGCCGAGTGAGCTGCCTGGTTCTCCGGTGAGGACTCCTCGTGTCCAGGCGACCAGTCGATGCGAAGATGGATGCCGCTAGACTTTAGGATGGAGATCTGATGCAGGATTTTGTTGGCAATGGGATTGGTCGATGTGGGACTTTGTAGTGTCTTTAGGGCTTCTAATGAGTCCGTCAGGATGCGTATTTGTGAAGGGACGGAGGAGTGAAAGTCGAACATGAGGAAGTTGATGGCTTGAATGATGGCATGGAGTTCCGCTTCCAGAATGGTAGCACATGGAAGCGGAACATTGTCAACATCACTTCCCTCACATTCTCCACAGCTATATTTTACCCTTAGTTTAAATTCTTAAAGGAGTACTGACACCAAATTTTGACGCCTAAAAAAATGATATAATTGGCTTCAGTAGTTTGTACAGATGCCTCACAGGAATTTCTGCAGCGATCCGAGGCCGGAATCACATCTGAAATCGATTTTGATTGTCCCGGCCGCGAGCTTCCACAAATCGGCAGCACTAGCGAAATCGCTTTCAGTGTGACGAAACATCGGCCTGCGTGTCTGGCCGGTTCAGGGTGACGTCATATAGTCGTTTTCGGAACCGGAAACGATATCCTGCGCTGCTGCTGTCGTTGGTATTCGTTTGGGCAGGAGACGTGGGCGTAGCTGTGTGAGCAATGCTTGTAAACTTTGCGTGTTCGACGTCTTTGCTCTTCAGTTCGTGGCCGGCGCATGGTGTTCCCTTGCACTGGTGCCGAAAACTGCGCGGTGCGCGATGTCGACGCGCACCGCGGCGAGGCGGCGGTGCGCGTCGCCGAGCTCGCCCAAGTTGTGCTATGGCAAGCTCGCGGAATGCGAAGTACTGCTCGTGGAAGCCTGTCCGAGCAAATCGATGACGACGCCAAGATACATTATTTTCCACGCGACGACATGCAGCGCTAAACGTGGACTGAGTTCGTGCGCGGCGGCGGCCGCAAGAACTGTCGCCCAAGCCAGCGGGCTCGGCGCTGCTCTGGTCAGCTTGGGTGTTGGGAACTTTAGGCTTTGTATCGTGGCGACTATTTGATCGCTGGTATCTGTACAGCTGCGAATGACCATCCCTTACACAACTTTTCACCACACTATCATCCCCTTTTTCGCATATGGAGCTTTATTTTGGCGATAATTTCCGTTTCAGCGATCGGTGACCAAGACATCTGCCGTGGCCTGTTTTGATTCTAGCGCGCAGGTGGCGCCATCTTTCGGCCGCTCGCCGCACCGCGGTTCCGGCAGTGCTGGGTTGAAGCGCCGAACCTCCTCTTCCGGTCAGCGTAGGCTTACCATCGCGGCAAATATCCGAACGCCGCTTTTAAATTCAGCGCTGATAACAACCCCTAGCACAATTTTTCAACACGCTAACATCTACTTTCTCGCATGTGGAACTTCTTTTTCGCGATCAGATTGATTAGAAGAGTGGCGGCAAGCTGTTGCTATCACGGTCTGCGCCGGTTCGAGCCGCAGTGATATTAAAAAACGGACCACGGCGAAGACATCGCCGGCTTAATTGCCTAGCCAAATAAAGTTGTTCTGTCTGTCGGGTGGCAGCGACTCATCCGAGTCTGACGATTCAGACACATGTCGACTGCGCGGGCGAGTGCGGACCATGTGCAATCGTAGCAGACGATGCGGCGAACGTCCCTGACGTCACGGGTGAGACCGTTACGTAAGGCTGGCCCGCTTGCAGGCTCGCCTTCGAACGGCCATTTTCCCGCGCGGCGGCCAAATTTGAAACTGGTTGCAATAAACGTGCTACAGTCAAACCCGGCTATAACGAACCCGGATAGAGCGAATTATGCTATATATCGAGCAAAAAAAATTCAGTTACGGAAATACATGGGAAACATATTCCTTAAAACGAAGTTCACATCCGATATATCGAACTCCGCGTGCCTAGAATGGCCGCCGAAATGCATGGTCTCGGAGCGGCGATTGAGATGTGGATTGGCCGCGACCACGGAGCAAGAGCCGCGACTGGGGCATTACGCCTTGCACGGAGCGACGTGACAGCCGACCCTTTCCGTAAGTATTTCCGACGCGTGGGACTTACGACGGAACCCGCCCAGTCAGCGAGTCCGGACCAAGACATCAGCATCGGTGAACTGTGGGAAGAGCTCGCCAACGTTGCCGATGATGTCGCGAGTGAAAGCCGTCCGATGCATATATAGTGAAGCACTTTCGGCAGTCGGTGTGCTGCGCCAATGCTTCCTCGATTTTGGAGAACGCAGACTCGTACTGCTCCAAACAATGTTTTGTGCCGAGAATGCTATGCTAGTAGTAGCCGCCAAAACGAAAGTGAAAACGAAAATCACCGCTTTTTTTTTTTTTTTGCAAAGTAGGCAGTTAAGGCGGAAAGAAGCTTTATTAATTGCAATAAATGGATTATTTTGGGTATGGTTAATGGCTACTTTACTGTGTTCGTTTCTGCATGCGGGAATGGTAGAGTTAAGGAGGGGGGGCTACCGCGCAATGCGAACTCGTAACAATAAGGTCGTTATAGGCCGGTTCGGCTATATCGAACTATTGTATATATCGAACAAATCGCGGTGCATATTGCAGTTCGCTATAAACGGGTTTGACTGTATAATTAATTCTGTGTTGGCGGCTGACGGCTTTCGGTTCGATTTTCGTAATTACTGGGCCAATAGGTATTCTTTACAGCATAACAACTGAAAGCGAGAAACTTCGTGTCAGTACTCCTTTAACCAGTTTACCCAATCTGACTTGCCCAATCCCCCAGAGTGGGTACGCGCCATTGATTTTTCGTACCAACCAACTAGCCAACCGACGAGGATCACGCGGGGAAGAAGGAAGATGAAGGAGAGAAGAAGAAGCGAGGTGTAATGTCGGAGGCAGGAAGAACGGCGTAATATGCGAATTCTCTGCTGATCGCGAACGGCCAGGAGGCCTCAAGGCCGAGCCCGTCCTCCTCCTGACCTGTCCTGTCCCGTCCTGTCTTCTGGGAGTATGAAGGCAGCGTCGGCAAGATTGATTGATTGTAGGGTTTAACGCGCCGACGCAACGCAGGCGATGAGGCGCGCCGTAGAGGAGGGCTCCAGATTAATTTTGACCGCCGGGGATCTTTAACGTGCGCCGAAATCTCGTACACACGGGCGTTTTTGCTTTTCGCCTCCATTAGAAAAGCGGCCGCCGCGGCTGGGAATCGAACCCGCGACCTCGCGCTCACAGCACAACGCCTTAGCCACTGAGCCACCGCGGTGGGTAGCGTCGGCAAGCAGCTCGGGAGTCACAAGGAACAAGGGGTTCGGGAGTTACCTGCTGGACTCCAACGCTCAGGGTGCCTCCGCTTTGAGCCACACCTCCTTCATGACCTTCGAGACTGGCAAGGCCTCGTTCGTCTGCAACGTAGCTCGGTGACCAACGAGCGAACAGGCAACAGCGCCGTGTCATCACTTGAAACGGCAGCGCCAACGGCAAGGGCACCGCGTAACGCACCGCTCCAGAGCTCCCAAGCCACACGTGAGCGCGAACTATTTTGAGGGGAGACTTTTTCAAGGGACAATTAGTCTATTGATTAGATTAGTGCGTGAGTGATTTGTGTACTAAGTTATGTCCTCGTCTCGGCAATACAGTACGTGTCTGACGTCACCTGCTGCGCTTCCTCTCCGCTAATTCTCCATAATCTCCTCATCATAAAACAACCTGCTTTACGCAGGGCTTGCCAGTGGCTATTTAGTTATGTAATAAAATGGTTGGTTATTAGCCGTAAAACGATGCAATCCCTTTCGGCATTTAAGGTTAGAAAGAGCGCTATTTAATTCGGAATATTAATGCAACTTAGCCACCGCTACTACACATTTTCATCTAGCAGCATAAAACTTGTACATGGACCAGTAGGGCTTCCAAGCTGCCTTGCGACGGCGGGTGGCCTGTCACAGTCCTTATTCCATCAGAGGCTAGTCCTGATTGGATTGGATGCTTTCACTATAAAATAATTTCTGTAGTTGGGTCCAGTGCACTAAGTGACTGATATGAGGCTGGAATGAACCAGCTTACCAACATACGCTCCGCTCCATACCAGTAGGGGAGGGGCGATGTTGGAGAAATCTACGGGCCATTGCTTCTACGTGGTCATTCTACATAGTCATTGCTTGACCCGCAATCTATGGTGGACCAGCCAGACAGAGAAGCACCACTCAGGGGCGTAGGAACAGGAAGTACAGGGGGAGCGATTGCTCCCTCTCTGCTACAGATGGGGTAGCACGGCTCCCCCAGTCGAACGGCACCGGAAGACTGCTGCTGCCGAAAAAGCTAGGTTTATTTGAAGAAGGCAAAGTGCTCAAGGACCAGACGATACTCAGTCGAAATGCCGGCGGCGCTGGCCACTAATTAAACGACGGTTCTTGCCTTTACGAATACCCCCAATTCTGAAAAAATAGTTATTTTGAGGTTAACCATTTTCAATAGATATATATGTATAGTTGAAAGGCTTCCGTATAAAGCATTTGACAGGCTAATCCCCCGTGTCAAATATTCGATGCCTTCTTTATCAACCAGAGAATGAATAGTATCTTGGTTTTGCCATTTGTATCTGGCTCATACTATAATAATACTAGCCAGCTCCACTGGACAGTATGACCAATATCTCTTGGCGCCAACCAGCTCAGATTTCTTAGCAAACCGTGGTTCACTAAGCGGCTTGCAATGCACCAATCGAATAACTGCTTTCACTCTAATGAGATGGAAGCAGATGTATTAGCAGTGGGGCCGCGGCGGCCGCTTTTCTGATGGAGGCGAAAAGCAAAAACGCCCGTGTGTACGATATTTCGGCGCACGTTAAAGATCCCCAGGTGGTCAAAATTAATCCGGAGCCTTCCACTACGGCGCGCCTCATCGCCTGCGTTGCGTCGGCGCGTTAAACCCTACAATCAATCAATCAATTAGCAGTGGGGCTATATATTGTCACGAGGCCAAAGACGACGCAGTTGTCTTCAAGGGAAACACGTTTATTGGAGCGAACTTGTGCTCCCCCAACAACACAAAGAATACACAGGCGGCGAAGCAGCAGTCAACAAAGGGACGTGCCAGGCGAGCGTCGGCGAGTCGCATGCCGTGGCGTCTGCTCTGCGGTCATTTATCTCTCGGTGCGAGGGATACTCGAACAGTCAAATTGCATCCAGAACACTGTAGATCATAGAAGATTATTCTAGGCTGGTGACGTTAGTTCGCCACACTCTCTCAATCAAAGGTCCAGCAAACAGTTCCCTCTTCACACCGCGCATCAGGAAGCGTAACTTCTTTTCTTCCGCCATGCAAGGGTCAGCTTGCCTGAAAAGCCTCTTCATGTCCTCTACGAACACAACAATGCTTTCGTTAGGTTGTTGTGTCCGCGTCTGCAGCAATACTTCGGCCCGCTCTTTCCGCGCAACCGTGGTGAACGTCGTTAAAAATTGTATTCTGAAATCGTTCCAAGACTCTAGGGAGCTCTCATAGTTTTCCGACCAGATCCGTGCTGAGCCCTCAAGGTAGAAGAACACTTGCCTCAGTGTCTCCGCGTCGTCCCATCGGTTAAACAGCCTGACCCGTTCGACCTGCTCCAATCAGTCTTCGGGGTCCTCCGCAGCTGACCCATGGAATGATGGGCGCTCCCTGGGTTGCTGAAGAACGAGGGCAGAATTGGAAGCGCTGGTCATGGTGCCTGCGTTGATCGTAGTGGTTTTCACAACGTCTTCTTTCTTCAGTTATCCGGAAGCAGTCCAAACTCTGGCTTAAGACCTTGCTGTCGGCGGCTGACACGAGTTTAGCTTGCTTGTTGGCTTGAAGAGGGCTTAGGGTGCATATACTCAGCACCTCTACCAGATGTCCCGAAGCCAAAGGCGACGCAGTTGTCTTCAAGGAAAACACGTTTATTGAAGCGAACTTGTTCTCCCCTAACGTTCGCGGCACTCTCTCTATTTGGGAATGTCCCAAGAAGAAGAATTCGTTAGGTGCTTTGCTATTAATGGACCTCTCCCGGGGTACGTCACGCGGCGGCCGTGACGTCACGGAAAGCGCACGTGCTGGGTGTGGCCGGGAGGGTGGTTGGCAAAACATTCGGACCGGCGCGCGGGGCGTATGCAGTGAGGCTGCATTAGACGCGCGCTAAAGTGCAGTTTTAAAGACGATAGTCTTTCTTGGGCTACTTAAACCCAGAAATTTTGGTCTGTCTGTATGTCTGTATGTCTGTCCGTCTGTCTGTCTGTGACTCGATTCAGCCACCCGGCCAAAGCAAAACAATGCCTGCGCAATAGTCTTATATAGTCACAGCTCAATCTACCCGTCTATGTCCGGTGTAATGTTCATACTTGTCAACATTGTTGAAGAAGAACAAGACATTACGCAAATATGGGACAACAAGTCAATACAGAAGTGATATTTGCACTGTTCTTTTATAAAAAAATCAAACATGCTTGACTTTTGCGAAATTAAATACTTCACCAACTGCAGAAAAAGAATTCACTCCGCCGTCGCCTGCTGTCGCCCGCGCCACTATAGCTTCTGGCGCCATTTTAAGAAATCAACCGGCAACAGTTACGCAAGGTTCCACTAGATAGGTTCCACGTTCTGCTTGCAACGCACGTGGAGTAGGGAAACGCAGTTCTATAAACGTTGAAGTAGGGCGCCTCGATTAACGAGCGCCTTCGCCGTACGGCAGCGTTCGCATCGAGACACCCGGTTTGGAGCAGTGGAACGCGGGAAATTTAAAATGATTTAAGCAAACCTTTGGAGTCTTTACCTTGGGAGGAGCGCGACGCAAGAGGAACAACATGAGAGGTGAGCGGGAAAGCGAAGGGAGGCATTTACTTCGCAAAAGCCAATAAAGACTATCGTCTTTTGACGGCATTTGCAACGAAAGGAGCAGATACGCGGCCAATTTTTTATTTACGTGTTGGCTTTTCTGATGCCGGTTGGCTGCTGTGCTCTCGGCTACGCAAATTTTGCGAGCAAAATCAGCGGCATCAGACTTTTCGGAGTCCCCAAAGAGGTAAATTAGGTGTGTATTGTGGATGCGCGCAATGTGCCGAAGAGGCTGGCAGCCAAAGCAGCGACATAGTCTGCTCTTACTCGTAGCAACATTTCCCATTCTCGAACTTCAGCTGTTCTCCAAAGCGCATTCATACCGTCTACATATGCAGTCCGCGCTGATTCGCGCCATGAAATGATACTGTTTATCAACCATCTGCTATGATGCAGCACCAGCAGAAATTTGGTCAAGTGAAACAGTGCCGGGGGTAGGGGGCAGACAGAAATTTTCTTGCTGCGAAATATTGTCATGTTTTGAGGAGGTAGAGCACTGTGTTTTTTTTTTTTAAAACACAATGAGTGCTTAGCCTGCTTAGGCGACGCGAAATAAATGTTACGACGAGGGATCAGCGATAGCCGCCTGCCCCCTGATCGACAACGACAAGTTTGGTCTTTTGTTATGGAGGGATCTGTTCAAGACGAACGAAATTCATTGCTTGTAAGTGCACTAAATTTTTACCTTGATTAATTGTATTCTCCCTTGAGGATGCGGCAAAACAGAGATGCTTGCCGTGCTCACGTGTAGCATTGTGCCTTCGGCGCGAGATGGGCCGCTCACGCGACTCGAAAAAACTCGAAAAATGTGTTTGCCCTTAGCGACCAGACTCAGTGAATGTATTCATTTGTTGCAGCCTCCCGACGCTGGCGTATGCAGCGGGCGTACAAGGACACTAACTTTAACTCTCATGAAATAATGACTACCGAACATTATTTCAGTGCACTGTCGCAAGATATACGCACTAACCATTTGTGGCTGCTATGTTACTCGCGCAATGACGATGAACCATTCCGAGATTTCACTGGGGAAAAAGGTAACGAAACAATCGGTCAATCGCGTAGAGAAGGACATCATCGCGATATTTTTATTGGAATAATTTTTGCCTTTTGCTCTTCATATTTTTGTTTCGCTGCTGCTTATTTTACTTTTTAATTTTTCCGTGCTTTACCTTTTTTTTTCCCCCTCGACATGAAATTATCGTGTGTACGCCACTGTCTCTGGGTGACGCAAAGAGACCAAGAACAGGGAGCGTTTACGCTGTCTAAGGCACCGCGCTTAGCTTAAGCGGACCTCGAAAGCAACAATAAATTAGCTGTCCTTGGCATGTGTCCGAACACAAAGAATCTTAAAAAACATTCTTGGAATGCGTCGCAACAGCACCCACCTTCAGAATCACTCGTTTAGGCTGTTCTCTCACGCACTGATTATCCGAAAGCGTCGCCCTTCAGTTGACCGTGCGGTAAACGAAAGTGTTGCGGAGGTTGTAGATGGGGAAAGCTACATGGAGGTGCGACGGCCACAGCTAGGATATCTAGACCCCCACCTGCAGTGTGGGCGGCTAGTGACGGCCCGAACCAACGGCACATCGTTCCTTTCGGGCGCCGCGCGGCCAGGCCGGGCCGTCGGCGCAGGCGCGTTCTGCCAACCGCCACCGCACTTCGCGGCCGCCAGCAGGCGCCACCCGTCGCGAACGTGCGCTTCGTGACGTCACGTTGTTTACATACAGGGAGAGGTCCATTAAGACCGAGGAGCAGTGGGAGACCGTTCTATCCGGACGTACAGATCCGGGTTGTCCAAATGGCCGAAGATGCCACCGGAGCCCAAGAACTTCTGGCCTCCGTCTGAGGGGGGTGAAGAGGCTCCGCCTCCTTTGCTTCAAAACCATGTTGGACAAATAAATGTTTCTCTCCCTCTATCCATCAAAGGAGATAACACGCGCGGCATAAAGAATAGAACATGCGCTTCAGTTGGCCGACGGATAACAACAGCCCGGCGCAGGCGGTCGGCAAAAACAAAACGTAAACAAACAATGCCACGAACGATGTTTTGGGTTTGTTTTTTTATGTTTTATTTTTGCCGGTCGGGTGCGCCGGGCTATGTTATCTGTAGCCCACGTAGGGGAACCTAAAAGCCGCAACTTCTGGAGGTAAGGTTGCAGGACCGCGGAAAAATGAAAACCCTCCAACGACACAACGACTCGCCGAAGACCATGATTCACGACGTGCCCTCAGCCCGACGACCCGATCCAACCCGGCCGGGACTACCGAACACGACGACAACGACACGACGCGACGCGTACCCGAAATAACAGAGCCTACCGCTAAGAAGACGACGGCAATGATGACGCATAGTACCCAACCGCCAACACGCAGAGCCGAGATACGACGCCCCGACGCACCCGAAACTCGAGGAAACCGGCGTCCGACGTCCAGTGGTCTATGGACGGCTTTGACGTAGTCGCCCTAATCGACACGGGAGCCGACTACTCCGTAATGAGCGGCTCATTCGCGTCTAAGCTGAATGAAGTTACGACAAGATGGTATGGTCCGCACATCTGCACAGCAGGAGGCCATCTTGTTACGCCGAATGGAACGTGCACATCGCGCGTCACCATAGACGGTACCACGTACCCTGTTGCGTTTGTAACTTTGCCTAACTGCTCCCGCGATGTAATTCTTGGAATGGACTTTTTGACGGACAACGGTGCAATAATTGATCTGCAGACAAGGTCGATAACTTTTTCCTGCGATCACTCCACGACGCCGGTGCCGAATTGGAGTGAACTTGTGCTCCCCTAACAACTCAAATAATACACAGGCGGCGAAGCAGCAGTCAACAAAGTGACGTGCCCACGCGAGCGTCGGCAGATCGAATGCCGCAGCGTCTGCTCTTCGGTCATTTATCTCTTGGCGCGAGGGATTCTCGAACAGTCGAATTGCATCTAGAACATTGTAGATCATAGAAGATTATTCTAGGCTGGTGACGTTAGTTCGCGACACTCTCTCTATCAAAGGAGATAACACGTGCGGCATAAAGAATAGAACATGCGCTTCACTTGGCCCACGGATAACACAGATAACACAGCCCGGCGCAGCCCCTCGGCAAAAACAAAACATAAACAAACCCAAAGCATCGTTCGTGGCAATATTGCGAAATATGAATGCACCCGTATCAAACGATCTCTTGTGCATACACGTGCTGTAATAATATAACACCCATGGGTCACTCTAGATATAAATTTTAGCCCATAACATGACTTCTTTCTTCAACTGATTGCTTTGTCAATATTAATCGTGAAGGCCTTCATTTGGTTGCATGAATGTGTAGGTCCTGAACATGTTCGCGGTAAGTAGGCATGTATATAAATGTGTTGGAAGTATGGATTGCTTTGGCGATTTAATATTTTTCTATTTATTTATATGTACACAGTTTTTTTTCGTTGATAAATAAGCAGGTATAGAATCGTGGGTGCTACCGTTGACTCATGTCAAGGGCAGTCACAGTGAAGTCACTAATTTACTTTGCTCGCCAGCATTTGTGATGATCAGCGAATATTTGATTGGGCTTGATTTAGTTTTATATTGGTAGGTCGAATGGGATTATAGTCATTTTAGCGCCACAGTGCAGGCCCTGGAGAAAATAAATTATGATATTTAAAAAATAGCCATAATAGTAATACAGCTTATGGTGATGATGATTATCTTTGGTAGCATATTTTTTGCTCCCCCAGGGAAAAAATAGTTGCGAAAGTTAAACTAAGGGCCGATCGAACACCACCACCACGCTGCGACAATTTACTCACTCAAAATTATTGGCATATTACCATGACAAAAGCCGCCTACCACAGCTATCAGAACGAAAGCCCCAGTTCACGTGATGGGAGTGAGTGAGTGAGTGAGTGAGTGAGTGAGTGAGTGAGTGAGTGAGTGAGTGAGTGAGTGAGTGAGTGAGTGAGTGAAAGAACTTTATTGAGGGTCCGGCGATGACGCGAGCTCGTCGCGCACCCGGCTAGTCCCACGTCGGGACCGGCAGGTCTAGCCCACCGGTCCGTTCGCGGGCACGCTGGACTGCCAGGATTTGCTTGTCTATAGCGGGGCTACGCAGAAGAGAGTCCCACTCCTCCTTGCTGAACTTGGGGTGTGCGGACCCGCACTCTCAGAGCATGTGAGCTAGAGTAGAGGTCTGTCCGCAGGACGGGCAGGCGTCGTCGCGATATACGTCGGGGTAAACTTCGTGTAGAACTGCCAAACACGGATATGTGCCGGTCTGTAATAGTCTAAGGGAAACGGCTTGCGCCCTCTTCAACTTGGGGTGAGGGGGTGGAAAGACCCTTCTAGACATGTAGAAAAATTTTGTGACCTCGTTATAAGTAGCGGGAGCATCCCTGTGGCCGTAAGGGGGAGGCGAGTCTGCTCTCCTTACAGAGGAAGCGCAGTCAGTGAGGTCGCGCGCAGCCTCGTGAGAAGACTCATTGAGTTTCGGGGGAGCACCCGCGAGAGATCCTACATGAGCGGGGAACCAGTGAATTGAATGATGCGTGAGAGCATCTGTACGCCAAACGCTAAGAAGGCGAGCAGCTTGCTCAGCTATGCGGCCATTCTGAAAAGCCCTCACTGCCGTTTTGGAGTCACTGTAGATCTCAGACCCACGACCGTCTAGCAGGGCGAGGGCGATGGCGACTTGCTCAGCGACTTGGGGGTCTGATGTGCGAATGGAAGCGCAGTTAGAAATATTTCCGCTGGAGTCGACCACAGCGACGGCAAAGGTCTTCCCATTGCTGTACTCCGCAGCGTCAACGAAGCTTGCTATAATGTTTTTTTGCTTGATCTGTTTGAGGATCGCTGCTGCTCTTGCCTTGCGTCTGCCCTCGTTGTTGACAGGATGCACGTTTCGGGGCACGGGGGCCACTATGAACTTCTCTCGAATGCACCTAGGGATCGGGGTACTGCTCCTCAAGGATCCTGCTGAAGGGTAACCGAGCTCTTCGAGGATGCGTTTGCCTGCTGCTGTGGTGTTCAGGCGAGCGAGTTGTGCGCGTTCTTGGGCTTCGGCAATCTCCTCGGCGGTGTTGTGTAACCCCAGCTTGAGGAGATCCTCTGTATGAGTCCTGATGGGCAATCCGAGAGCCCTTTTGACTACTTTACGGATGAGAGCGTTGAGCTTGTCTCGTTCCGCTCTGAGCCAGTTGTGCATGGAAATCGTGTACGTGAAGTGGCACAGTACGAAGGCATTGATCAGCCTGAGGAGATTGTCCTCCTTCATGCCCCGGTGTCGGTTTGCAATTCTTCGAACGAGCTGGAAAGCGTTTTCCGTCTTTGCAATGATTTTGCGGAGAGCCGTTCCATTCCCGCCATTGAATTCGACAAACATGCCCAGGACCCGAATGACGTCGACCCTGGGTATCAGCCCCCCGTCACTGGTGCGAAGAGTGATGTTGCTTTCGGAGACTGGCTTCCAGTCTTTGGGTCTGCCTCCCTTATCCTTTCTGTAAAGCAGAAGCTCCGACTTCGCGGGGGAGCAACGAAGTCCGGTGGGGCGGAGGTACTGCTCGGTCACATCGATCGCCTCCTGCATAGCTTCTTCAACTCTTCCCTCGCAGCCGCCGGAGCACCAGATGGTGATGTCGTCGGCGTAGATGGTATGCTTGACGCCTTCGACTCGTGCCAACCTCTCCGAAAGGCCAATCATACAGATGTTAAATAGCATGGGGGAGATTACGGCGCCCTGAGGAGTTCCCCGTCCTCCGAGGGGCACTTCGTCGGAGCGGAAGTCTCCAATGCGAAGCGTGGCCTTCCGGTCAGTTAGAAAAGAGATAACGTACCTGTGGAATCTGGAACCGAGACCCAGGTCCGAAATTGTTTTGGCGATGAAGGTGTGGAGCACGTTATCAAAAGCCTTCTCGAGGTCCAGGCCGAGCAGGGCCTTTACGTCCCTGGAACGGCCATCCACGATCTGATGCTTGATTAGTTTCATGGCATCCTGCGTCGAGAGTCCGACTCGGAAGCCAATCATGTTGAACGGGTAAACCCCGTTGTCTTCGAGGTACCTGTTAATCCTAAATCCTATTAAGGACGACGTGCTCCATTACCTTGCCGACGCAAGACGTTAGAGAAATCGGCCTGAGGTTCTCGATGTTCGGGGCCTTGCCGGGTTTTGGAATGAGCACCGTGCAGGCCATTTTCCATTTTGCAGGAACAACGCCATTCTTCCAGGCCTCGTTGATCTTGTCGGTCAGAAAGACAATCGATGGGGCGTCAAGGTTTCGCAGCATTCTGTTAGTGACCCCATCGGGACCCGGCGCAGACTTGCGATTAAGCGCGAAGATGGCCTGTCTGACCTCGGCAACGAAGAAGTCTTCATCCAGTACGGGGCGAGGAGGGCCTCGGTAGTCCGGGAGTTGCGTCACCACATCCCCGTTGTGCCGGATGGGCAGGTACTTCTGAAGGAGTTTGGAGACTAGTTCGTCGCCCGTGTGAGTCCATGTGGCCTCGTGAAGGGCCCGGACCAATGTGTGCTTCTGGTTTGACTTGGGGCCGCTTACGTCGAGAAGGTGCTTCAGCATGCCCCAGGACTTGCCATTACGTATCTGTCCGTCGATGGATTCGCAGAGCTCGTCCCACTGCTGCTTGCACAGCACTTTGCAGTAGTCATCAATAACCTGGTTGAGCTCCGAAATCTTCTTTCGAAGTCTGCGATTGAGTCTTTGACCTTTCCATCGCCGGAGCAGGGCATTTTTGGCCGCGATCAGGTGGGCAAGCCTACTATCCATTTGCTCGACGTCGAGATCAGTTACCACTTTCTTGGTGGCCGCGGAAGCGTCGTTGCGGATGCCTTCACACCATTCCTCGAGGCTGGCAGGTGCACTCGCTCTCCCGGGTTCTTCCCGAATCTTGCGAAAATGGTCCCAATCGACGAACGTGAATTCCCTGACCCTACTCCGAGCGACCTTGAAATGCGTCTCCAGAATGTAGTGGTCGCTGCCGAACTCCATGGCGGTGTTCTCCCATCCCACGTCCTCCACGTTCTTGACGAAGGCGAGGTCGGGTGTAGAGTCTCGGGTTGCGGAGTTGCCGATGCGTGTGGGAAAAGCCTTGTCTGTTACCAGAGTAAGGTCCATCTCATTGGCGTCTTGCCACAAGTTGCGCCCCTTGGTAGTGTCATAGACATAACCCCAGAGGCCGTACGGGGCGTTGAAATCACCTACGACGACCAAGGGTCGAGGGCCGGCCAGGTCGGTCGCTTTTTTTAGGATGGTCTTGAACTGTTGGCGCGAGTCTCTAGGGTTGCTATAGATATTGAGGACGAAGACGCTATTTTTTCGCTGATTCCGCTGTGGCGCGTCGAGCAGTACCTCCACCATGACGTATTCGAGTCTACCGCTCGCCAGCTTGAGGTCGTGGGTGAGATGAGTTAGCCTTTTATCGATCAAAGTACAAATACCACGGCCACCAGGCTGGCCCGATACGGCTCTGTAGCCTTGAAGCGATGCGGCGGAGACTAATGTTTCTTGGAGTGCGACGACCTGAGGTTTAACCGCCAAAGACCTGAAAAACTGCTGCAGAGGGGCTTTCTTGGTAGAATACCCCCTGCAGTTCCATTGCCAAATGCGAAAACTTTCTTTGGACCTATCCATTATGCGGCTGATCGAACTGACTACCGCCTAGCGGGGCAGTTAAGGTTGCGCTAAGAATGGGACATTCTGTCACCGCGTTGGTGGGATACTTAAGCGTAGCTTCCCTCAGTATGGTGGGAGCGGTTAGAGGATGTACGACAGTGGCAGGTGAAGCCATTCGCGCCTCATTGGCGTCGATGCGATCTGCGAGAGCTCCGAGGCCCCTGTTGGGATCCCCGAGCGCAACTTCAATTTGCCGAACGCTGTCGCTAAGAAGGCTGACGCTAGCGGTGACCTGTTTGAGGCCGTCTGCGAGCGCAGTGAGCGTTTGCTTAATCTCGCCAACTTCTGCGGTCAACACTCCCGACTCGCATGTGTGATCGACCACTGCCCTGCGTTTGGAGGATGTTGCAGTACCGTCTACCGGAGCCGGGATTGGAGTCTCGGTGGCCCTGACTGCCTCACCGTTACCCGACGTATTCGAAACGAGTTTTCTGATTTCTGCCATTGCGTTAACTAGCCTGTTGATCATTTTCTTAAGGTCGTCGTTCTCTTTGCGTAAACGAATGACTTCCGCGTCCCTAGCTTGCTCTGGGAGCGGGTTGTTACGAGCGCCCGGAGCGGCCCCAGTATTGGCGCTGGGGTTGGGACGCACCAAATCGGCCCAAGCGAGGAACGGTTGCCTCCCGCCACGTGTAGAGACGGGCTGATGTCGGGATGCTGGCTGGCTTCTGGAAACCGAACGGCCCCTGGATCCGGATGGGGACCTGGGACTGGATCGGATTCGGGATCTCGACCTGGACCGGATCCTGGAGATGGAACGGCTCCTGTTACGGCCCCGGGAGCGGCTACGAGATCTGGATCTCCCCTTGGACCGGGAGCGGCTTCACGTGATGGGAATTAAAGTATCAAGCTAGGGTAAGGTGACTCTAACAGTTTCCAACAAGGTCATCTAAACGAGCAGTGGAGGTTACACCCATTGGAAAATAGATGCTTGCTATAGGAAATGGCCTGATCCCATCCATTCATGCATCCACGACCAATGCTTGAATCATTGGGGACATGAAACGGCACCAGAGCTTTATGGCGAAACTGAGAAGAAACCAAAGTCAGGAGGCCATCTCCTCGACTCTAGGATCTATCCAACCTAAAAGAGCGAAAATTATAAAGCTGGAATTCTTAAAAATTTGTCAACCACCTTTTTAAAATTGATACGATATGTGGCGCCGTAAGCAAAACGAGGTAGTTGAGGTCAGTATGGGAAGCGCCCAGAGAACGGCAGGTCCATTGATTCACTAATGTGGTGGCGGGATGGCCTTGATGTGCCTATTCTCCTTCGTTGCATGTATCCCTACCATGCAACGAAGGAGAATATGCACATCAAGGCCATCCCGCCACCACACTTTTGCCCTTATGCTCATCACATCCTCGACACCCACCACCCACCAGAAAGGAAGCGGACCATCAGCATCATCTGGACTCCGTCCCATAGACCGAAGTGAGAGGCAATGCCCGAGCCCATCACTTGGCACGCGAAGAAGCTAGCGCCCGTGCCATGGTTTCGGGGGACGAAGATCCGGAAGAGCGGTTGGACCCACCTACCCCCCTCACCACCTTTAGGAGCATTACAAAACACAATCTAGAGCAGCGACGCACTCTACCACCACCTCATCATTTGCTTGACAAGGGGGAGCAAGTCAAGTGGCGTCTGCTCCAGAGCAACACCTACGCGCACCAGCCAGCATGAACCTGCTCTACCCCCAGACACCTCACCCGCATGTCCCAACTGCCAACAGGCCCGCGGCACCATCTACCACATGGTCCTTGCCTGCCCCAACCATCCGGCACCACAAGACGCTGCACGACTGCGAGACCACCCCAACACCTGGGAGACGGCTATCAGGGCCTCGGACGCAGAGGGTCAGGGCCAGCTGATATCCTTAGTGGAAGAGGCCTGCAGGACCAATGGGACCCTGGACGTAGGGACCAGCCCAGGTTGATCACCTGAAGTCCTTTATGACTTCAATAAAGTCTATTCCTCCTCCTCCTACGTTCCAAGAAACCAGGCAACATGTTAACCTGTGTCCATAATCCAAAATTCATGGCATGGTTCTTCGTAAGACGTCCGCAATTTTTAGTATTTCGTGTAATGTAAGTGAGGTTTTTAAGTCTAGTAGCCTGTGCCTACCATCTATTTAGTAGGAAGGAAGAAGATGATCCCCACCGATAAGCCGAGCATGCGCCGTCTACACCCCCACTGCGCATGCTCGGCTTGCTGAACGCCCTGTGGTGTCTTACCCTTTAATGGCTCCTGGAGCGACAGTGTTACCGGTGTCTTCCTGGGCCGGCCCGAGATGAGCCGAGCATGCGCAGTGGGGATGTGGACGGCGCCACAACAAGGGAGGGACATAGCCCCGACCATGAGATGCTGGAGCGACAGTGTTGCCGGTGTCTTCCTGTGCCGGCACGAGACGAGCACGCTTCCCCTTAAAGGGCTCCTGGAGCGGCATTGTTGCCGATGTCTTCCTGGGCCGGTGGAGGACGGACGACGGACGACGGAGCGGAGAGCAAGAGATGCTTTGCATCTAAAAAATGCTGCGTTTAACTTGCACCATTGTGAAAACCATTCAAAAATTGCAAAAGGGTGTGCTGAAGGGCTTGTTGATACGTTATATCGTTTAAAAACAGCGCGGAAGGCGGTACTAAAGAAGGAACAGACCACACAAACGCCCACGAAACAATGTGCGCATTTTTAATTCACAGGAAAATATACCAGAAAAGCGAAGGGAAGAAAAAAAACAAAAAATTGATAACAACAGTTTAGTTAGAATGGCGACAACAATTTTATCCGCCGCATGAGGATTTGTAGACGACTTGTCACGTTAGGTAAGCGATTTCCTTGTCGAGCAGGGACACGGACGGCTCGCTGATGCAATCGCTCCCTTTCCTGTTGGTTTGGTCTCCCTCTCCCTTCGCCCGCGGTAAGTAGTGAGTGTGGCGCCTTCAGTGAAACGGGGAGTGCAGCCGCAGGAGGCGCAGTGCGCTGACAACGTGCCACCCGTCGAAGACCTGACTTTGTTCGCGTGCTCCCACAAACGTTCATTCAGCCAGCGGCCCGCTTGTCCTATGTAGGAGCGTTTACACGACAACGGTATATCGCAGACGACGTTGCTCACACGGTCAATGTAACGTGTTTCGTGTTTTTTGACGTGCGCTGGTGATTTGCGGCTTTCTGTGTTAACGCGCTTACACAGGCGGCTCAGTTTCTTTGGATCAGAAAACCCGAGCCGTACGCCCGCCTTGCCAACAATCTTTTTGAGCGCGTGGCTCACTCCATGGACGTAAAGGCACATTCCCACTGGCGATGCGCCTGGTCGCGCGACGGCGCGCGTCGCGCGATGAATTTATGAGGCGGTGTTCGCACTTGCGATGAGCGATGATGCGACTGCGTTCAGCGCAGCTGCTTCCCGACTTGAAAGACCTCCTTGGTGCGTCAATTATTCGCAGTCGAAGAAAATTATATTACACCAGCGCGACAAAAACAGGTAGAAATCAAACTAAAACACATGCTAGTAACCTGGAACAATGCCGAAAGCATTGCGGGTTGCGGGAGGAGCAGAAAATAACAAACTCAAGAAGGCTCTTTTCAAAATATTATTGCACGGAGAAATGCACACGCTTGCTTTCACGCCACAACACTCGCATCACGGCCCACAAATTTCGCTTCTTTTCACAGGCGCAAAGTTCTGACGCCTTTGAACTCTACACGTGTTTACCAGTCGCCGATAGAAGTACGAAGAGGCTGCAATTCAACCTATCGTCTCTCTATACATCAGTTAAATTTCGCCTCTCCATCTTCTTGGCGAACTGATGGAGGCGAAATAGTGATGTTCTTTTGATGAGCGAGCCGAGAGGACGATCTCGACCCGCTCCGATGACCGACGACCGATGCTTGGAGCGGGTGAGGGATGAGGACTGCCTTCCTTGCTGGATATTAGGTTTATTTACATTATTTACATGACTCCAAGTTTACATCCGGACAGAGTGACGGCTACATTGTCACTCTGCCAGCAGCAGCCTGTTCGGCCGAGGTCTATACTCTTAGATCCCTCTCGACCGACCCTCGACAAAGCCCAACACTCCGGTTTTGATAGCAAAAACCCCGCCTCCAAAAAGGGGGCGTTCAAGAAAGAGAGAAAAACCTTTCAAAACAATTATTACAAACCATTGATTGGCCACAGTAACCAGCCAATCACACACATGTCCTCACCTGCGGTCACGTGACCTAACCCTCTCTCTTATGCACTCAAAGTGCGTTTCCTACGCACGCTGTTACACCCGGCCAGAAAATACAGGACATATGCGGCCTTAAGTGAACCATCCATTACGTTAAGCGGGCGGCATCTGCACAAACAACAGCCAAGCCGAGGGCCCGGAGCGGTCCTCGCGCGGCTGACCTCCCTCCGCGCGGCGCCTCCCGCGACGCCCCCATTGTCCCGCGACGCGCGGGCAATGAGGGTTGCTAATTCCCTCCCAGACGAAGGGGCGCCGCCGCCCACCTGGACAGACCACGGGGAGAGACGCTGCCAGCCGAGGCGACCATCGTCGAGGCGAACGACCCGTCGACGAAGAGCGCCCGCCGCCGGAGTCGAGGATTTTCCAAACTTACACGGCGCGCGCTTTCAACACTAAGAGATACGATCATCTGGCCTCCCGTCAGCTTGTTATGCCGAATGACCCAGCCACCTCCGGCGCGACAGAGGTACTCAGGCTAAGCACCCCCGTCCTTTGACACACAAAAGGACCGGCACAACACACGCTCTCCGCGGCTCCGAACTTGGCGTCCGTGCGGCTACATGAAAGGGACACGGGAAAGTAGCTACCAGCGGAGGCGACGCCAATACATGGGCCACCGGCGGCCTTCATTAATTACATGCGGAGCCCGAACTTAACAACATCTATATACGATGATTACTTGCTTTTACAATCCGCACACATTTCTCCACACTGATGAGTTTCACGCTATTCGTTGATTAGTGCACGCGTACGCTATAGCCACTGACCAAAGAACCGAAGCACACGGGAAGTTGCTTGCCGGCCCGACCCGGCGGGTACAGCGATGGCGGGCCAAGCGCTGGCCGAGCGAGCCCCGCCACAGAACAGGCCCTGCAGCGGCGGCTCGCCCGCCCGCCGCCGTTTGCATTGACGGATGTAGACAAACGTTTCGTTTCCGGCTACGTCAGCCTTCTTCTTCTTAGGTGGTTCCGGTGAAAAGGAAAAGGAAGTGCACTGGGGATATTATTGAGCCCAACTGGGGGCTCACCTGCATACAACCCAGTGCGGTGGGGAGGGGGAGGAGGGGGATATAAAGATTAGAGAGGAGAAAGGGGTGATAGAGGGATAGGTAGGCGAGCAACAAGTGCGAGGAGCCTCGACGTGAATCTTCGTGAAGCAGCAGCAGTGGCGCGTCCAGCAGACTATCGTCTACAGGCGCTGGGCAAGTCCTGTGGCCACCAAGTAGACCAGCAGGAGGCGGAAGATGTCACGGCGGGTGCCGTCGGGGCCTGCTGGGTGTAGCAGGCTCTCCAGGCGCTGGTAGGGTAGCCCAAGACGCTGGAGCGAAGTCTGCAGCACTCCCCGGTGTGCCGCAAACTCCGGGCAGGAGCAAAGCAGGTGCTCCAGCGTCTCAGGCTCGGGCCAGTGGGCACAGGGGGGGGGGGGGGGGGGTAGGAGCGGCGGCCTTGGCGGTGCAGTCGGGCTGCCACGTCACAGCAATTCAGCCGCAGCCGGAGCAGCAGGCTGCGGGCATCCCTGCTCAGACGCCCCGGGAGGACCCGAGGGGCCTGGCCACTCACCACACGGCAGTCTGGGTGCATAGCGAGGGCCACTTGGGCGAGCTGCTGGCGTGCAGCGTCGAATGCTGTGACGTCCCGGGAGACAGGGGTGACTGGCTGGTGGGCACCCTTGGCCAGGGCGTCGGCCTCGTCGTTCCCCAGCCTACTCCTTGGCCATGATTGGCTATCCGGTTTTGCGGGGCCGTCGCGCGACGAGGGAATTCGGACCGAGAGCGATCTGCTCCGCCGTCGCAAAGCGACGGCCGGCTCGTCGCTTTGCGACGTCGCTTTTCGTCGCGCGACGAGGCGAATCGCCAGTGGGAACGTGCCTTAAGGGTGACAGCTGTCTAGTGTCGTTCCGGTTGAAGGTACTTCTCCGGATCCTTCGAAGTATGTTCGCGTAGCAGCTTGATGCCCAAGGCACACAGGAGGTCCGTCGGAAACACGGCACACTTCAAACGGCAGACGTGGGCGTCAAAACTTTCTTGCGCACGGTGGGCGCAGGACCTCTTCAGGGCATTTTTAGCATACTCCTGGCATCTGCCCTCTTGACTAGCTTTGAATGTGCTGAGCTGTATGGTAATAGGCACTTCTGGGATCTAGGTGCATACTGCCGGCACGATCCTTATCCTCAGAAAACAGGCTGAGGTCCAGGAATCTCATCTGAGGTCCCGGAATCCCTTGACAATGGAACTGCCCACGGACGGACAGAAGAGATTCCTGGACCTGAACAGATTCCTGGACCGAACCGGAATTTTTTCGGGTTCGGTCCGGGTTCGGGTTCAAGCCTTTCGGGTTCGGTTCGGGTTCAGTCCCACAGCATCATTCCGTTCCGGTTCGAACCGGTTTGAACCGGTTCAAACGGGTTCGAAGAAAAAAAGCAGGCGTGTATTTTCTTTTTGTATTGTATTGTATTGTAATTGCATTGTATTGTATTGTAATATTGTATTTTGTGCTCCGTTTTCGTTTCCTTATCAAGTCGGCATAAAAACAAAGTCATAATGAAGGTTTTTTTGTCCAAATATTTTGTCTTCGCCAAACTAAAGCGACCCTGCAACACTTTTTTCAACTTTTTTTCTAAATCTTGAGTTCTTGCAGAAAGTAGTCAACCAACACATCAGATTATGGGGTCGCAATGTGCCTGAGCCAAAAATTACTGCTCTCTCCTCGTCAGATAACATAGAATCTTGCTCAAAATATTTTTCTCTCTCCTTCGCAGTCTTCGCGTTCTTCGACCGCTGAATGACGTCATTACAGTGGTGTAGCGGCTCTTTGCCGGCTTTCCTTAAGTTGCAGAATAGAACGCATTTGATAGACACTTAAAAAAAAGCCACAAAAGCGAAGCGAGGAACGGAAGGTGTATCCGCAGCGACGAGCAAATCACGCACTGTTGCTCTGCGCTGGCAATAGCTATAGTTTTCGCAGTGCTTCCAGGTGCGAAGAAGAGTGAAAGCATTTATCGAAAGTGTTGATTTATTTATTTACTGCTTTTTTGTTTATTTATTTATTTATTTATTTATTTATTTATTTATTTATTTATTTATTTATTTATTTATTTATTTATTTATTTATTTATTTATTTATTTATTTATTTATTTATTTATTGTTGGGTTTAACGCGCCGACGCAACGCCGACGACGAGGCGCGCCATAGTGGAGGGCTCCGGATTAATTTTGACCACCTGGGGATCTTTACGTGCGCCGAAATTTCGGACACACGGACGTTTTCGCTTTTCGCTTCCATCAGAAAAGCGGCCGCCGCAGCCAGGAATCTAAACCGCGTCTGTGTGCTCAGCAGCGCAACGCCTTAGCCACTGAGCCACCACGGCGAGTTTATCTAAAGTGTGGAAGAGCTCCTTTAACTGTACCTGCAAAATGTTTTCTATGGTAGTGTGACGAGTATGTGGCGCCAGCTGCCAAGCGTGGCAGGCGGCATTTAGAAAAATTTCCTTCTGCTCATCTTTTATCTCCTAACAGAGCTGTTAGAAAGAAACAATGGCTATAAAATACTCATTGGACGGCGTGTATAGGACGGCATTGGATAAGGAACCACCGGAGATAGGAACTGGCTAATGGCCCTTCAGCGGCCGGTGACAGTGATTGGGCTCTAGGAAAGATGATAGCCAAGTGAAGTCACAAGCAGCAGTAATGATCACTTGTAGCGAGAGAGAGAGAGAGAGAGAGAGAGAGAGAGAGAGAGAGAGAGAGAAGTTTAATTCAATCGAGGCAAAGTTTCAGAGAGGCGTCCTCATTCGAGGGGGCCGAATCGACAGCCGTTTCCATCAAGAGCAACTGATCTTCCTGGCTGGAGCTGGCCGTGGCTGTCTCCCAATTCTCTATGGAAACGTGGAGGTTGGATGGATCTACGGCACACTTGTCGCAGCCGCCTACTATGTGTATGAGGTTCCCAGGCTCTCCACAGAAGCAATGAAATGGAGAGAGTTGTGTCCCGTCAAAGAGGTGAAGTCTGGTGTTGTGTGGGAAGGTGTATGCCCACAGGGCGCGGAGTAATCTTTCCTGGTTAATCGGTAGCGATTTGTGCGGGGAAGAATGCGTTCTATGGAAGAGGCCATAGTGCTGAGTAACTTCCTGGTCTGTGGCTGCAGGATGCATGCACTCGGGCCGGGCTTCACCAGCGCTGGCTAAGCGAGTCAAATCTCGACCCACGAGGTTGTTGATCTTGTTTGCCGGGGATGCCAATATGAGCTGGTGCCCATACAATCGTGACTGGTCTCGTATGTGGTCTCTGATTGATCATCGGAAGTGTTGTAACATGCAATCGACCATTCGCAGAGTTGGGCGACGCCTGCTAAGAGTCTGCTAAGAACACAGCCCCCTCAGCTTAGAGGGGGCTGTGTTCGGGGGTTGAGATGCTTGAGATTCTACACCTGTGGGAGGCTGCAGAACGGTAACACAAAGAAAGCGAAGGTATTGAAGAATGCTATCGGGCGTCTCTTGCATCAAACCAGTTGATCGTTCCTCCCTTTTTTCCTTGCAGTTTAGTTTTTTACAACTGTCTCCCCTCATATATACAAACGTTTTGAAAACCCTTTGATGAATATAAAATATGCATTAGGCAATCAGTTTTTAACTTTAGTGCGAGATGTCAATTTTAATGTAGCAACAACATAATAGCGCAATACGGGCATAAAGAAAGACCTTTTATAGCATTCAGGCGGTCGTCACATAACTTTGCGGCTACTTTGTGCATGACAAAATTTCCTGATTGGTCGAGAAGGACAACGCTGCAAAATTTCCAAACGCCAAGGACACCAAAGATATCATGTTTGGTCCTACCGTCGAATCCGCCTTTACTGACCCGATAATTCCTTTCATCCAAATTAATCAACACACCAGTCCCACTAATTCATGTTAGCTCATTCACTCACCTAACTAATTCACCGCAGTCTACCCGCTAGCCCGCACTAATCGACTTCAATCCATCCGCCTCTTAAGTTTAAGGTTGAGCAGATTCAAGATAACATGAAAATGCTATCAAATATACTTTAAAAGTGGAAATTAGGATTCCCCATTTTTTATATCTCCTGTTCTCTTAGAGCAGTAACCAAAGGACACAACGGCACTGTATACAAGAAAAAGTGACGTTAATTTTGAGAACTGCGAGTGTTTGTGTCTCAGTGCTGTTTGTATATAACTGCCCATTCAAACTAGAATAAGTGGAAGATATGGATTTATTGTTGATGGTATCCCTGAAGGCCTTCACAAGCGGACAGTGATGCATGCGAATTAACAACACATTGAAAACTTTACACGATTTTAAACACCATGTAGATAGAAACCATGAAGAATATTCCATGATATGTTGCCTCGTAATATGCGTTATAACAAGTTATGCTAAATGTAAAAGATAATTGGGAGGGATGGGCAGTACCTAACGCAAACTGATAGCATATACGGACAACTTTACATTAAATTGGGGGCAATAATTAGAAGAGAACATGATGGGCATTGGGAACTGCAGACTACGCAAAATATTTCATGGTTCTGTGTGGCGAGTGGCAAAAAAGGAGGAAAGACGGTGGTTTTAGTGAGAAAATTTCCCCGCATTTCCCCGAGGGGAAGAATGTGAAAGTGCGAATGCACGAGTTGAATTTGCGCGGTTCGGTAATGTTCGCGAAAGAGAGATCACACACACACACACAACTACAAAGAAAGAAAGATGCATTTATTCACAGACAACTATTTGTGTTGTCGTTGTACTTGATTGCTAGAGCGGATCTCAGCTTTGAAATTTCGTGTCAGTACTCCTTTAAGCGGGTGCATTAGCCCTTCTCACGCCCGATTCCTGGCCAATCCCCCACGTGAGTATGGTTCATGCACAGACACCTATTTGTGTTGTCGTTGTACTTGATTGCTAGAGCGGATCTCAGCTTTGAAATTTCGTGTCAGTACTCCTTTAAGCGGGTGCATTAGCCCTTCTCACGCCCGATTCCTGGCCAATCCCCCACGTGGGTATGTGCCATATCAGCGGCCAGGCAGCGCGCGCCCATCTCCCCCCGTTGCCAAGGAAGACGAGGAGATTCCTGGCCAATACCCCACGTGGGTATGTGCCATATCAGCGGCCAGGCAGCGCGCGCCCATCTCCCCCCGTTGCCAAGGAAGACGAGGAGATTCCTGGCCAATACCCCACGTGGGTATGTGCCATGTCAGCGGCCAGGCAGCGCGCGCCCATCTCCCCCCGTTGCCAAGGAAGACGAGGAGCGCGCGCACCTGCAGCTGTTGCTATGTGGACGGACGGCGGTCGCCGGAATTCAGGGTCGCTTATAAAGTGCATTCTCACTTAATATCTTCAGACGCAAGGTAAGGTACCGAAATGGAAAACTAGAAATCGCATTTTTGAGGCCCCGGAACCGGTTCGGAACGGTTCCTTCGATTCGTTCCGGTTCGGGTTCAGTTCCAAAATGGCCGAAAAAATACGGTTCCGGTTCAGCTCCGGTTCAGGGCAAAAATTCGGGTTCGGTTCCGGTTCGACACCCTGGTTTTAAGTGTGCCGCGTATCCGACGTACCTCCTGTGTGCCCTGGCAATCAAGCTGCTACGCGAACGTACTTCGAAGGCTCCGGAGAAGTGCCCTCAACCGGAACGACACAAGACAGCTGTCATCCCGCACGTCCAGTGAGTGAGCCACGCACTCAAAAAGATTGTTGGCAAGGCGGGTGTACGGCTTGTGTTTTCTGCTCCAAAGAAACCGAGCCGCCTCTGTAAGCGCGTTAACGCAGAAAGCCGCAAATCACCAGCGTGCGTCAAAAAGCACTAAACAAGTTACGTTGACTGTGTGGGCAACGTCGTCTACGAGATTCCGTTGTCGTGCAAACGCTCAGTTAGATTTCGCCTCTCCATCTTCTTGGTGAACGATGAAGACAAAATAATGAGGTTCTTTTGATGATTGAGCCAAGAGGACAATCTCTACTCGCTACGATGACCGACGTCTGATGCTTGAAGCAGGTGAGAGATGAGGACTGCTTTTCTTGCTGGATATTAGGTTTATTTACACTCTTTACATTACTCCAAGTATTTACATCAGGACAGAATGACGGTTACTTTGTCACTCTGCCCGCAGCATCCTGTTCGACCATGGTCTATACTGAACTAGATCCCTCTCGACCGACCGACCCCGGACAAAACCCGACAGTCTGGTTTCGATTCCAAAAACCACGCCTCCAAAGGGGGCGTTCAAGAAAGAGCGAAACGCTTTTCATGGACCACGGATTGGCCACAACAACCAACCAATCCTAAGCATGTCCCCACCTGCGGTCACATGACCCAACACTCTCTCTCATGCAACTCCTAGTGCGTTTCCCGCGTACGTTATTGCAACTGACAAGCAAACACAAGACATCTGCTACCCAAAGTCACTGACCACGCGGAGTGGTCACACCGTTACGTTAAGCGGGCGGCACCTGCTCACAGCCAAAGCCGAACGCTTAGAGCGGTCTTCGCGCGGCTAACATCTTACAGTGTCCTCGCCTTGCCGCCTCGCATTTGTCCACGCGCACTCGCCGGCGCAATCAGGGAGTCGTGGCTAATCCCCTCCCTAGACTAAGGGACGCCGCTGCCCGCCGCCTGACCAGAGGTCGGTGAACTCACTCATGAGTCCACTCACTCAGACTCATTTGGACTCAAACTCACGTGTGAGTTTGAGTTTGAGTGATCGTGAGGCTCGTGTGGCATGGTGAGTTTGAGCTTGAGTGAGTTTGAGCCGAGTGAGCCCGACTGAGTTTGAGTCCGATTGAGTTTGAGTACGCCTGATACCAAGTGAATTCTGAGTCCATTTTGAGTTCTGAGTACATTTTGAGTTTTGAGTACTTTTGAGTTCTGAGTACATTGAGTACTGAGTACATTTTGAGTTCTGAGTATATTTTGAGTGTGAGTCCATTTTGAGTTCTGAGTACATTTTGAGTTTGAGTCCGAGTTCTGAGTACATTTTGAGTTTGAGTCCATTTTGAGTTCTGAGTACATTTTGAGTTTGGGTCCATTTTCAGTTCTGAGTACATTTTCAGTTTGAGTCCATTTTGAGTTCTGAGTACATTTTGAGTTTGAGTACATTTTGAGTTTGAGGACATATTGAGTTTTGAGTACATTTTGAGTTCTGAGAACATATGAGTTTTGAGTCTATTTTGAATTTGAGTACATTTTGAGTTTTGAGACCGAGTGAGTTCCGAGTTTTGCGCTCAATGTGAGTTTGAGTTTGAGGGAGCGCAGATGTGCTGCTCAGCATTGAGTCTAAGTTTGAGTGAGTGGTGATTCGAAAAAAAAAATTGTGAGTGAGTTTCAGTGAGCCGCGCCAACTTTGCCGAGGTATGCGCCTGACTCGCAAAGAGCTGCTCCAAACCCGGGCGAGCATTCTCGAGGCGAATGACCCATAAATGAACAGCAGCTACGCCGGCTTCGCAAATCCTCAATGACTACGCCGCGCCTTTTCGACACTAAAGCCCCGGCCGGATACATGGACTCGACGAGAAAGGGTCGAGTCGACTGGTGGGTTCAGCTACCTTGACCTCTCCCGCGTTTGTATGAACCCCGTCCAAAGAATCGAGGTGAGGGGAGTGGCAGGGTTCCCTGAAAGAAGCTACCGTATTTTCACGATTCTAACGCGCACCCTCTTTTGCTAAAAGGCAGCCTTAATATTTGTGTGCGCGTTACAATCAGGCTCAAAAACCGAAACAGGCTTTAAAGCGGCCAGCAGCATTGCCAAGCGGAACGGTCACGAAGTCCCCATAAAAATCCAACTCAATCCAATAAAAACAATCCGTCAACAGTGAGTGAATTTCGGCGACAAATTCTTCTATGGCATGTCACATACCTTGGTAAGCTGTTGCACTTTTTTTTGTGCTGCTGCAATTAGCCCGTAACGCCTACAATTATGAAGACCAAGGCACTTATAATAGCAAACAGCTTCAGTGTTTCCAGCTATGACTTTATTTACAGCAGGAGCTTGATAAGCAATCTTATGAAGTACAATCATTTCGTAGCTTCCACAGCTGCATACGCCAAATAAAATCTCCCTCTTCCAGGTACGTGGTGTCATGTCTTTTCCATCTGCGCAGTACCGTCAGTGTCAAATTATTTTTTTTTTCGAACCTTACCCGCGCGAACCTTACCCGCGCGCTACGATTGGGGGCGCATTAGTACCGAACAAATACGGTATTATGCTCCCCGCGGCCCGCCGACTCAGCCCGACGAACGAGCCAACCGACACCCTGCCTCCGAGTCGACTGGACTCGCCGCAACGGCTCCCTGACCCAACCCGCCCGCTTATACATGGGAGGGTTGAGTCCAAAAAACCTGTTTATTTCGACTCAACGCGCCCTCGTCAGGTCAACGTAAACGGGGCTTAAGCGACGGCATCATTTCGCTTCCCGTCGGCTTGTCAACCTTGACGAACGACCGAGTCACCTCCTAATGTCGGCAAGCCACAATAGCGGTGTGCGCTCTGTACAATTTTCACTGCTGTGCCCCCATCCGCCATTCACCGAGACCGCCCGGTCGAGCTGACCGCGTACCAAAGCAACAGAGGTACTCGGGCTAAGCACCCCCGTCTTTTGCCTCACAAAAGGAAGGAACACAAAGCATGCACTCAGCGGCCCCCAACTCCGCGTCCCTACGGTTGCATGAAAGGAAAGCAGCATGACAGCTACAAGCGGAGGCAACGCCGATACATGAGCCACCGGCGGCTTTCATTAATTAAATGAGGAGCCCGAACTTAACATGCTCCTACATAGGACGAACGGGTCGCCGCCTGAATGAACATTTAAGGGAGTACGCGAACAAAGTCAGGTCTTCGCTGGGTGGCATGTTGTCAGCGCACTGCGGCTCCTGCAGCTGCACTCCCCGTTTCACTGAATGCGCCACACTCACTAATTACCGCGGGCGAAGGGAGAGGGAGATCTTCGAAGCCTACCATATCAACAGGAAAGGGAGCGATTTCATCAGCGCACCGCCCGTGTCACTGCTGAACAAGGAAATCTCTTACCTAACGTGACAAGTCGTCTACAAATCGTCACGTGGCGGATAAAATTGTTGTTGCCATTCTAACTAATCTGTTATTACTTTTTGTAATTATTTTTTCTTCCCTTCGCTTTTCATGTATATTTTCCTGCGGATTAAAAACGCGCACAGTTGCTCGTCAGCGCTTGTGTCGTCTGTTCTTTCTTTAGTCCCGTCTTCCGCGCTGTTTTTAAACATTAAAAAATGCCTCGGATTTTCTCGGCAGGTTACCACAAGTCTATATTTGTCACATCAATTAACTCCCGTTGATAGTCAGTGCCACTTATACTCTCGCTTTCCGTTCGAGACTTTCAAAACCACTTTGTACAACCGAGTCCTGCTGTGCGGACCGGTCGCCACCAACACTCGCAGTGCCAGGAACGCGCCGGCGCTTGTCATCTCCAAGCACTACCTGAAGTTCTTGAGCGTGCGCTGCATGGCTTCGTCCAAGCCTTCCCGGCGCTTTTTGATATGGCTTAGCGTCTTCCAGAGGCTGATACGAACGCTCAGTTTGCTCCTTCCAGTGAATAGCGCGCACATGTATTCACCGCGGAGCAGTTCCAGCAGCTTGTCCTCTTCAGCCGACAATGCGGCGCTGATGTCGGCGTGGTCGAGTGCGGCCACCTTGGCCAGGTCACCCGTCACGTAGGCGTCGTCGATGGCGTGGTAGGGCATGCGGAAGGAAGCCACATACAGTTCCCACATTACGGGCGCTGGTATGACCACGAACCAGCCATGGCAGTGCGTGGGGAAGTACTTGTTGGGGTAGTCGCGGAAGCTCAGGTAGTGGCGGCTGTGCGGGTTGCGGATGACGGCATTGCCTTGGAACGTGGCGCAGTGCAGGCGCCGGTCATGAGGCTCGAGCCGACTGCGCAGGTAGGCGTCCAGAACCTCGGGGTGGAGGAAGACGTCGTCGTCGATCTTCACCACACTCCGCAGCCGGGGGCAGTTCAGCATGACCCAGCGCATGCCGTAGAGGAACTTCAGCGACAAGTTGCGGTAGTGGTCGAAGAAAGGCAGCTGAACCACGTCGCCAAACTTTGCCGCCTCGTCCGTCATGTTGACACCAGGCCGCAGACCGACTAAAAAAAGCACGGCCCATTTGAGCAGGGAAGCGACTCGCGGGTGTCCCACCGTAGCTCGGAGCAGGTTGCGTTCGCGCTGGTGCGTGGGGTCCGTGTGCACGAAGATTATGTGCTCGACCTTGTCAGCGCCACACAGGTACCTCAGCATGTGGCCGTTGGCGGCCCGGTCGAGGGTGTCTGGTGGGTCCAGCGGAATCGGCAACTTGTGCTTCAGCCACTCCACGTCCACGCGGCGGTTGTTCGCTGTACTTCCGTTGCCTTGTGCGGGGAATCTCGGTGCGTCGTCCAGCGCTGCAACTTCCGCTACCGCAGCCGCTCTCTTCGCCCGGGCTTCCAGAGAGCGCGCCAAGGTGGCGATTATAGCGAGTTCCGCACCGGCGGCCTCTAACTGCTCCCTCTTGGGTGGGCTCTTACGGGCGTCGTTTACTACGGCCTCGCCTACGTTTGCCTTGGGGGGATCCGAATGAGGTGGATCAACCCAAAGTACGCTGGAAACCAGGCACGAAGCTGTCGCAAGTACCGTAAGCATCAGGAAGACGAAGGGCAAGGAGCGCCAACACTTGCGGAATGGGTGCCACCGGATGAGCGGCCTCCTGATCTGCTGGCCCTCTCTGTCGATCGTCTGAAACGGAAGGAACGGCGAAGAAACGTTAGCATGGACCACATACTCAAGCGAATGCTGTAGACATCGAACCAAACATACGTGAAACTCTCTTGCCCCAGTTTTTAGTAAAAGGACACAGCAGCGTCGACTTCAGCACGCCGGAATGCGCTTGCACTGCACCTTTATCGCTACACTGATGTAAAACGCCTGTCGTAGCACAGAGACCAGCCACAGGCTCAGCTGGGCTCTCTGCTCCGGCCCTCTCCCTGTCGGTCAATCAGGCCAGTGTATTAACGAAAGACTCCGTGAACACAGGTATTCCTTCCAACTGCCTGCCAACAGGTCAGCACACTAGAGAATCTTGAGACACACCTTGACAGATGCAAGTGGGTAATTGCATTCTATAAAACCATTTTGTTCCACGCGAAAGATAAAATGTACCGTGAGAAGCATTTGCCATGATATCTGGGCATGAGGGAGAGTGTATATGCACCCCTTCAATCACACTCACCCAGCGTCAGATTCAGTTTTTAGGAAGATCTTTTTAACGACAGCACGTGCAACGGCTTTGAAGCCCCCTATTTTCAAGTTTTATCCTTGTCACTCCCCTTTCCCCTCTCTCCGCGGGATTAGTTGTTTCATTCTGCCCCCGTATAGGGTGTATGCACTGGCTTTCGACCGCGCGGTGGCTGTAGCTGCGCGCCGGCGTCGACGCCCTAAAAAGGACCGGGCAGCCGGACGGGTGCCGCCACCACTCGGCGCTTCCCTGGTTAGTGGAATGAGCCGGTGCATTGGCCTACGTAGCCTCCCGTTGTTTTTGCGGTGTTTTCTTTGGTGCTTTCAATTTTTTGGTGGTGTTGTGAGCGGATATGTGTGGTGAAACGAAGTCTAGACATATGTGTTGGGTTCTTAGATGCAATAACGGCTACGTAAACTTGTCGGACGCTTCTAAAGGGGGCTATGGGCTTCAATAACTTGAGCGCTTTTTGCAGCAATCTACGCTTGGCTCCTCCCATTCTCAGTACAAATAAAACTACTACAATTAGTATTCATTTCTTCTTAAAGCAGCCATGAAGAGAAAATAAAACTTCGTTTAATTTGAAAGAACTAGGATTGAGTATCTCACTCAGCTCCATTACAGCCACAAAAGATGTTTTTTAACGAAAAAAAAGCAAGAAGTATTTACAAACTTTAAAATTTTGCGCCACAGTGACGTGTTATGTGCGAGAATGACGTCATACGGGCCAACAATAAAAGATAATTTTCAGTGCGTTAACTGCACGTTAGCATTCAAGTGATGAGGTGAAATGGAACTAGAGGCCCCATTACAGACGTCCAGTCATGTCTCGTCGCGATAGGTCAGTTAGGAGGCCGCCAATCGCACAAACAAGGTTCCGTGACGTCATAAAAAAGTTGCGGGAAATTGGCTGGGGGGTCGCGACTGCTTCACACGGTTTCTTTAATATCTCCGTTATTTGTTCGAAGATTGCGATGATATTGGTATCATTGTTATCGGGACTAAGCAGCCTTTCTAATAAACCCAACTTGTATGTTGTCTTCATGGCTCCTTTAAACGCACCAATGGCTACGTAAACTTATTTGACGCTTCTAAGTTTGGGAATGGGCTACATTGACATGAGCGCTTTTTGCAGGGTTCTGCGCCTGGCTCCGCGCGATCTGGGTAGGAATAAAACTATTAATATTAGTATTCATTTCTACCACTTTAGATTATGTTCACTGATTTCAATGACTATGGTTTACACGGCCAGCCTTAACGCTGGGATACCTCGATACGTGTGCTTTGAAGAGAAAGGCACTTATGTACGAGATCGATTGGATCGATTGCCGTGTAGTCGGGGAAACGTCGTGGCAGTTTACACTTTATTTCTATAACCTTGAGCTTTGTGCCTTCGCTTTTGGTGGGCGACACTGTTACAGCATGGGAGACTGATAATCGAAGCATAAATTACACGTTTATCAAGGGCCAAAGTTATTCAACCACCCAAAAGCCCAAGCTACAAACCACCCCCTCCCCTTCCCATTTTACCACCTGCGTGGAATAAACGCTACACCGATATTTAAAAATGCGGCAGTGTTAACGTCAGCGTTTGTTTTAATGCTGAAGTATTTCTTTACCGAGTACCTAAAAAATCGTGTATTGCCTTGTGAAGAAACCAAAAACGGGCGACTAGTTGCCTCAAACAGGGGTGCATCAGCCCAAGCCCTTCAGCACAGACGCATTTCGGACACGTTCGCCGAAGTTACGATTTGAAAGAAGTTAGGATTTGGAGAGGGGTGCATGGAAGTGCAAAATTAAACAGCAAAATCGTCCAGCCCTCCTTTTAAGAACGACGATGTAAAGGAATGCTTTTCCACGACAAGCAATAACGTCTAACTATCATGCGGTATCTATTCCGTAAACGATTCCTGATTACTGTAGTAAGCTTTTTTTCTGTGAAATTAAATACGTTTCGACCGTAATTAATGAAGTTACGGAAATGTCGTTCATCACAATTTCTGTTTAGAGGTACACCTTAGAAAGCACCGCCCCCCCCCCCTCCCCCCCCAACTTTGTCTTGCGCTTGTGCATGACGCCGTTTCGTCATCAGCTGCCAAAGGCCTGCGCCGCAGCATTACGGGATCGGCTGCACACACCGGCTTTTTAGGGGCATTTAACTGCAATATATTCCTCGATACGCCAAACTGCATGCAGGAATAAAAAATTTGCACGAAGAAACGGACTTGCAGTTCCAGCTTGACTTCCAGCTTAACGTATTGAGCGTCGTCTGCTGTTTGTAATTATTGAGAATGGGCGTAAATCACACACATGGCATGCCTCGTGAAGGTCACCTCCACGCTCAAGATTTACCGATCTGAAAAAATTCCATTGTGGTTATCCACGCTTTGCAAGCCGCACTGCAGGAGAACGACAGAAAGCCATGCAAACAACGCAGCGCTGACCGCCACCGGCATTCCACTGACGAGCGGTTCAGCACGGGCGGCGCTGTTCGCTGAAGCGACGGTGGTGTCATACAACGTCCGCCCGGTACCTACACGGTTGCATTCTGCCGCGCGGGCAACGCGTTTTACGAAGCGAAACGTCGTTTGCGGCGTGTTGTTGGCAAGAACATTCATGGGGCAGTGTTTTTTCTGCGTGATTCGTGGGTTTGCAAATGCCTTATCGTAAAGAGTAGCCAGCACCGTTTTCGCTTCGAAATTCCGGACTGCACTGTTCACACTTCCTACAACCGCAGACCCGAATCAGGCCGCACGACGAAAAGCAAGCACGGCGTGTTTTTGTTTGTTATGAGGCGCGCCGTAGTAGAGGGCTTCTGAATAATTTCCACCGCCTGGGGGTCTTTAACGTGTGCCGAAATATTGACACACGCGTGTTCTTGTTTTTCGCCTCAACAGCATCAGAAAACGGCCGCCGCTGTCCTTGAGCTCAGCAGCCCAACGCCTTATAACCACCGAGCCACTTCGCAAAGGGTAGTGGTCGACATGAACTTCCCCTCTTGCCAAACTCAATGGGCCTATTCGATTTTTCACTGCTGGCTGCCCGAGGCTGCCCGGGGCTGCCCGCGGGCAGCCAGAGGTAAGTGCCGGGCGTTCGTTTTTTTTCGGGCAGCTCTATACGTCACTTCCAGCAGCGCCTGATCGTTTTCGATTTTCCTTGGTCGAGCGATCTCTGGCTCCCCGCGGGCTGCCAGAACCGCCAGGACGTTTGTGATCTGGCGGCGAACTGGCTCCAGTTTGAAAGCTAGCAGACGACACTCTTAGCAGACGACAAAAGGAGATGTACTCGTGCCGTGCCGCCAATTTCAGCATAACATTGGATAACTGTTTGGTTCTTTCGGGTTTTAAAGTTTAAAGTTGCCTTAACTCATGCGCAACTTAATCTTGCAAGCACAACATTTCACTTTATTAAAACGTCGTCTTTTAGGGCGCAGCCCTTCGGAGCCGGTCTCTGGACTGAGCCGCGTCGCCATGGTAACCGAGTGAACGATGGCAAGACCGAATAGTGAACGAAAGCAAAGGAGGAGAGTGTCGCGAAATTGTGAGGGGAGGGTGGTTCGCCGTGCCGGCGCGAGCGCTCTCCGAAAGTTTGCGGTGGGGAGGGGCCGGGAGGGAAGTATGCTGTAAGGAGGAAAGTGTCGCGAAATTGTGAGGGTTCACCGTGTGGTTCACCATGGAAAATTGTGGTTCACCGTGGCGGCGCGAGCGCTCTGCGAAAGTGTGCGGTGGGGGAGGATGCTGCTCCCGCACAAGACGCTCGTCTGCGCGACGCTGGCGAAAACGTGAGGGGGGCGTGCGCGTGATGATGATGTGCGTTGTCTGCCTAATACGCGGGTCGCGGTCCCTTCCTGAAACGCAGCTCGCTCCGCCGACGCAGAGGCTCATCATCGCTGCCGTCGAGAGAACCCACGAGTGAGTGCTGCCTCAGCGCACTGCTGCTGCGCCCAAATATCGCATTAGGGAGCATCGTAAACGTCAGCAATTGTTTTATACCGCACGTTTTCGTGTATTTTTCCTTTCGTAGACAAGAGCAGCGTTCCGAAGTTAGACGGAAACATACATGTTTTTGTTTGTAAGTATTTTCTTGCGCGAACATATGCTGTCCCGTACGTGAAGACAGATGTTTTCGTTTGTGCACACGCAAACGCTGCCGGCTTCACCTAAAAAACGGCGTAAAAAGCGCATTATAAGGACTTTAAATTTGGCTTGAGGCGTACGTCTCATCAATTGACCCGTATAATTAAAAAACACTCCGGCAAAAAATTCAAACAAAGCGCAACGTGCGGGATGTTCCTGAAAAAAAAAAGACTTCTCAAGGACCATGACGATTTCGCAAGTCGGAAAGGAATGGATGTCCAGTGACGGCAAAGGGCTGCCGAAATGAGTCGTTGTCACTGCGTCACGTTTGCGTTCAGCTTCGGTAAGAGGCCCGTTCGTATTGGTCGCACCCACGAAACACAGACGGTGAAAGCAGCGATACAACATTTCGTGAAGTGAACCGTAACAGGCGGGAGAAAAAAAGGGTTGCTGCGTTCTGTGACCGTTGCGACTGGCTTGCTCCTAGATTTTTCGGTTTCCGGTCTACACGGGGGCGCTTGAGCTACGTAATCATGACGCAACTTCCTGCCCGAGAGCAGGCTTCCGGCAGCCCGCTGGCTACCAGAACGCAAATCGAACAGGCCCAATGTCATCCCAAATGAAGTGTGCGATGTTCTGCGCGCCAAATGCATATTGCCCCTCTTGAGAAACGGCATCATGTTCTCTCTCAGGAGGTGGGTGCGGGCGCGCATGCACGCACACGCATGCACGTGCGCGCGTGCACACACAAACGAGTACTACTACAATTTGTGATGAGTATTGAGATTAGCCCGGTCCAACTTTATGTCCGCCAATTTTAACCAATAAGTGCCCCTTCAAGACAACGGCCTTCCTAATGCCATCGTTTTCGTCTTTTTGGTCCTCTCATGGTAAAAGTAAAATAGGAAAACAACAAAAATGATACAAACATGTTGACCATTGTTTACTAATTTGTAAAGATTCTTTTCAGCCGCTATGTGATGCACGAATACATTTTCAAGTCGGCTGCATTGCTATACGCCAATACACTGCTGGGAACGCATTTTGACAGCACAAATATAGGCAGTTTTATATCAAACTATGAAGGCCCCATGGAACCTCGTGAGTGCTATACATCGAGTCACTTTCATGTCGGCTTCGCTTATGCACAAAAGTGCAGGGCTAACGATTGTATCACACGTTTCTATCTTTACTTTTACTTTTTTTTTTCTGAGAAGTTCCGAAGGTACTAATGCTCTACATTTACACTATTATCGCGATGTATATTATTAAACAAAATAAATTATGCATTTATTTTGAAGATACAAGGCACGATGTCTTTTCGGTGGGCTTTCGCCAAAGGGTGCTTTCGCATTAAAAAATGGCCGCGTATCCGCTCCTTTCGTTGCAAATGTCGCCGAAGAAAGACGATAGTCGACTGGCGCCCCTGCCAAGTAAATTCCTTCCTTCTCTTTCCCGCTTACCTTTCACGCTGTTCCTCTCCCGTCTCGTTCCTCCCAAGATAACAGGCTGGAGGTTTGGTCAAGTCAATTTAAATTTACCGCGTGCCGCTGCTCCACGTTGGGTGTTTTGATGCCAGCGCTGCCGTACGGCGGAGACGCGGGTGAATTGAGGCTCTACTAACACATTTATAGAACCACGTTGCCGTAATCCACGAGCGTTCCAAGCGGAACGTGGATCCCATATAGTGAAACCTTTCGTTGCTATTGCCGTTTGATTTCTTAAATGCCGCCAGGAGGTAGCGCTGGCAACAGCACGCGACGTTTTTCTGCAGTTGATGTAGTATTTCATCCATGAATTTCATCCATGAAGCATCCATGAATTTTTAATGAAGAAACACTGAAAATATCACTTATGTATTCACTTGCTGCCTTATATTTGCGTAACGTCTTGTTCTTGTTTAACAATGTTGACAAGTATGAACATTGACACCGGACTTAGACGCTTAGATTTGGCTCTCAGTATATAAAGTATATAAGACTATTGCGCAGCTTGGTGTCACTCTGGCCGGTTGGCTGAATCGAGTCACAGACAGACAGACAGACAGACAGACAGACCAGAATTTCTGCGTTTAAGTAGCCCAAGAACGATTATCGTCTTTAAAAGGAAGCAGAACAAAGGTTTTGAGGTATGATTATCTACATGAATGCAATTAGCATTGTATGGTGGTGGGTATGTAATAGGCAACGTTAGAACGGTGGTTTGGGCTAGTTGGTGGTGCATACTGAAATACGAAACAGCGCAAAAAGACGGGACAAGGACGACACACAGCGCCTTGTGTCGTCGTTTCCTTGTCCCGTCTTTTTGCGCTGTTTCGTATTTCAGGAGGCAACGTTACTTCGGACACTGCCACACTGAGGTGGATTCCTGGTCACGCTGCGAAATCCCAGGCAATGAGGTAGTGCATAGCTTCGCCCGCGAACTTCTGCACCGGGCGCCTGGGACTCACTGACCTTATCCACCCACGTGGGAAACTCATCTCCACTACAAACAAGAAATAACGCTTCACCGTATGAACACCAGATAAACTCTTCGCACACTTTCTGCTACAGACGAATCTCTAACTACCCAGCAATTACGCATTCTTCGACGCATACACTGAAGTACACTCATTACATCTGCTCGTTCTTTTCTCTACCCTATCCGACACTACCCAGCATGTCCCAATTGTCCCCAACCATACGCTAATTTAGAACATTGTATTTCCTCCTGCCCCATTGCATGTCAGTCCCCACATTTTCCCCACCCTCCACCTTCAACATGGCGCACTTCGCTAGCCTCGGACCAGCTTACGGATCAAACCTGGTCCGGGGCATTCTCGATGCTTAATGTTGCGTTTGAACAAAATTCAAACTCCTCCTTCTTATTTTGGCTTGACCACTAGGGTTCGGCACCACTAAACCTCAAATGGTCAAGTAGCGGTAACGAATAACTGTTACAACGCAATAGTTACTGCCCTGAGATACACATGCAAGTGCACATGGTGGAGTCTCGATGTATGGTGATCTGAGAGCGTTAATACCGACGGATGCGGTTGGGTGTGCGCTAACTTGTGCCGACCCTCTATTTTCGCGCACCGCTCATACACGCGAACTTCGCTATATGAGAAGCTTCAAGGCCACGCGAAATTTTTATACTTTTTCGCGTACCGCTAAGGGCGCCCTGTCAAAGAAAAGCCGGCGTTAAATTGAAGAATACTTTAATGTTTATGTAGAAGCACATGCAATGGTGCCTCGGTTACCATTTTAGACTCCCTGTACAGTTTACGGTGTGAATACACTGCAAACCTCCAAGAATGCCGACATTAGAATGGCCACTGCCTCGCGCCATTGCATGAAGGGGAAAGCTGTTTTACAGCAAGTTTTATATGACTCGGCGAAGGGAAACTCTGACGGTCACGTGTGCGCAGAAAACGTCCCCGGCGGGACCCCTTGCGCATGCGCAAAAAAAAAAAAAAAACAGGTTGGAGAGGAGTTAAAAGTAAGGGGAGAGAGATTGGCTGCGTCTATAGGTGACGTACCTGCACTCTAACTGGGAACGGCGCATCGAGGGAGCGGAAGACTCTCTTTCGCAGCAGAACGCGCGCGCAGCCAGCTACTCCGTGAGGCAGAGCTCAAGCGACAACGGCGGACAGGGGCGGCAGTGGTGCGAGTGGAGCAGCATCAATGCCCCTGGACTGCGCCCTAGCTTCGCTGGCCATCCTTCGCTGGCCATAGTTGAACGACACTAGTTTGTTTTGAGTGGTTTATATATCTGATTTTTACTTTTGAGGCCCTTACCAGGACGCTTATTTCCAAACGCTTCGCTGCACAGAGCCCCCCCGTGACATGTCTGTCCCGCGATGCAGAACGCTAAATGCCGTCATTGACCACGCCCCAAACCTAAAGCGACCTAAAACATACCAAGTCACTATTATTAACAAGAACAAGACGTAGATTTGTGTTTAGAAAAAAAATATAAAAGAAAGGTAAGCAATGAAAAAACAACTAAAAAATTCACCCGCTGGGGCTCGAACCCATGCCGTCAGCGTCTCTACTCAGTACTCTGCATTGAATCGAGAGCCGGAACGGTAGGCTCGTTTTAGCAGGCGCTCAAAAGAATAGTGAGTGCAGTGACATCACACATGTCACGTGGGTGCTTGGTGCAGCGAAGCGTTTGGAAACACACTACCTGGACGCGCTAGTTAACAGGCTCTTTTGCATGACGTCAGGTCCGCTAAGTATCGTGGTTACGCGATAGAAGCCGCACTCACCATGTTTCAGTACACCGCTACGTGCTGAGGGAGCAGGCGTGATGGCTCGGAGGCACAAAGTGCGGAGGAATGTCAAAGCGCGTCAGCAGCCTAGCTGGTCGTCGTTAAAGGTTACTTCACGAGACTGGCGGTTGGGCGGTCATAATATTCTTCTTCTTCTTCGTCACAAGAAATCGAATAGCCAATGTTTTCAGCATGGTTATTTGGGGTATGTTTACCGGATCAACGTCCGCAGAATTCCGTACTTGGGTTAATGTAACTGAGGTTTTAAAATCTAGTATCCTGTGCCTACCATATATGCAGTAGAAAATAACAAGATAAAAACCTCGAAAAAGACCACCAAGGCCGTGGCTTTTGGTCAATCCCTTGAGCGGGTCACCGCCCCCTTTTAGAGCAAAGTTATTAGTGCTATTTTGACCCCTATCCTTCGCGGACGTCTTCAAGACAATAAAGATTAATTGTACCCTGCATAAGCTTTGCTCAGATAGACGGGGTACAACTGTCTTCCCTTTTCGAAATGGAAGTTATATTATCAAAACCGCGTTGTCCTACAAGGATAACAAATTAATGTGCGCGGTATTCCTTAGAACGAAGCACTTGGGTATACATCAGCGACGAGCATCGATGAAGCTGCTACACGCAACAGCGCTCATGCGACTTCGAGAATACGGCGCTGCTAGAACCCTCTTGCGCATGCACGTGCTTGCGGTGGCCCTGAAGCCACTTGAAATAATTGCTTTATTGAGTCAGAGCGTATTGCTGTGCTGCCGATAATGCCCTCGGTCTCCATTAAACGCCAACGTTAGGGGCTGCAACGAAGAAATCTCCAACCCCGAGCAGGGCAAGCTTGCGCCGCCTACAGTGTTCTAGAAGAGGAAAGTGCATAGGTTGGCAGGCTCACTCACGAGTGCACTGACCCACGTCCCCCTCACCACTTACGACTGAGTGGTGACTGAGCCTCGCCATCGTTTTGCACTGGCGAGTGTGAGTGCGAGCCGCACGCGCAGTGAGCCCCGCTCACCCACGGCCGCTCGATGAAGAAGAGGTCCTCCTTTCCATCGAGCGGCCGTGGCTCACCACTGGCTAGTGCGAGCGTCACTCACGGCGAGCCCCACTCAACACTCGCGAGTGATGGTTGCTAATGGCTGGATTGCTTTTAGCTTCGAAAATATATCGTCACTGAGTTCCTGCTATGGGGAACCTAGAAATAATTCTCTGGTGGCGTGTTGACTTAGGAATATGATTTGGGTGTCCTTCTGGCGCCGTAATGCACTAATACTGTTCGGTTTCATGACTCATGGAGGGTCTGCTGCACAAACTCGCGTGCGAGAGGTGACGACGAGTGGCGAGCGCGAGTGAGTGCGAGTGGTGACGGCGAATGGTGAGCGTGAACGCGATGAGTGCGAGTGGTAACGGTGACCGGTGAGCGTGAGTGCAAGTGAGTGCGAGTGGCCACGGCGAGCGGTGAGCGTGAGCGTGAGTGGGTGCGTGTGGTGGATGGCGCGTAGTGACGGGGAGTGCGAGTGGTGAGGGTGACTGGTGAGCGTGAGTGTGAGGGAATGCGTGAGGAAAAATATATTTTTCTGTGGGAGTGGGAGTAAGTGGCGCTCAGTTTTGCCGAGGTATGGGAAAGTGTGCATGCCGTATCCTTGCGCTGCTCAGTCGTGGCGCATTCAGTGTCGACTTCAGGTATGCCTACCAGGGGCGCTGCCGCGTGTTTCACCTGAAAAACTTCTTTTCGTTCGTGTTGGTGGACGTGGTGGTTTGCGGTGGTTCGCTCCGTTCAGCTTGGTTGCCGATACGAAACTAGATTAGTCTTGTGTGGTCTAAGAGCTGCATGTCGAACCGAGGTTTATTATCAGGGACTTCGTGCACCAAATAGACGGTCAAGAGGAATTTATGCATTACTCGTGCCAAGCCGATGCTGTCGGAAAGCGCCGTGCCCGCTATTCTTCCAAAGTTTCCCGCAGTGCCTTACGAAGAAGATGCCGACACTGAGGAACATAAGGAAGAAGTGTGGAAAGGACAAAGCCGCGAAGAAACAGAGTCGAAGCTCACACGACAGTAGCTGTTCGGAATCCACCGGCTGCTGTCGGTGCTGCAGGAGTGGACTGCGGATTGGTGCAAGATGAAGTTCTAGCGGAGCCTGAACTCTCTCGTTTTGTTATTATTTAAAGACTCCTTCTAAATACTAAAGTATGCATCACCCCCTGACTTTAACGAGTGTCTATTGCTTTTCGACTTACATTGAAGAAGGTGTCGTCACATTCGCAAAAGTTGTGTTCCTCAGCGATACACCACCCGATGCCTATTGCAAGGTGTACTTGAGAGAGTGACTGATTTAGGAACGCATAATAAAATATCGGGAAGAATTTCAATATCTTAAAATGTCGGGGGGGGGGGGGGGGCATGTAATTACGAAGAAACCCGGCGCGGAGGCACAGTGGCTGAGGCGTTGTGCTTCTCAACCCATGGACGCGGGTTCGATTGCGACCACGGTGGCCGTTTTGCTGACGGAGGCTAAAAACAAAAACAGCCGTGTGTGGATATTTTTGCGCACGTTAAAGATCATCACGCGGTGTAAATTAATCCTAGCCCTCCGTTACGGTGCGCCTTATAGCACACATGCATATTCCGCACGTTGAACTCCCAAATTTACCGACGAATGGCAGGACAAAATCATGACGAGACCCCTTCCACGCAACATGACACAGGGAGAAGATGAAGAAAGACGGAAAGAAAGAGCAAGAGCCCTAGAAACTAGACTGGAAGACAGCCCCGACGTCCTCTACACAGAGGCATCAACAGTACACGGAAGTGACAAGGCGGCAACAGCAGTAACAACCAAACACAACCTAGTCAACGCAGCATCAATCAGGACCAAAGAAATTGATATAGCGGAAGAAGCGGCTATCGCCATGGCGTTACTCCACACAGAAGTGAGGACAGTGGTCACCGACAGCAAGAAAGCGTACAGTCACTATAGAAGAGGAGTGATCTCCTCCTTGGCAGCTAGAATCTGAAGAAGCAGGAAGCCACCAGAGAAAGCGGTCGAGTTCATATGGGCCCCGTCACACTCCTCGTTAGTCGGTAACACAGTCACTGACTACCACACCCGACAGATGGCACGCCGGGCACACGAGCGGGAAGGCCCAGACGCGCCGACACCCGCAACCGGTTACAAAGAGATAATTTCCATGTACCGGGAGAATAGACAGACACTTCCGGAGCCCCACCGGTCGTTAACTAGGGAAGATCAATCAATACTAAGACGAATACAAGGAGGTTCACTAGCACACCCAACCCTAATGCACCGTATGTACCCAGAGCAGTACAAGGACACGTGCCCTTTCTGCCAGCAAGCAAAAGGAACGCTATGTCACGTAATTGCTGAATGCACCTCGCTAAAATGACCAGTACCCGTTATACCTACCCCCTCCCCCCCACCCCAAAAGAGCGGTTGGACATCCTCAGGTCCAGCCCCTCCATCAACATCCGCAAGGCCGTAGTGGCCCGTGGACGGGAGTTGCTGGCCTGGTTTGGTCCCTGAGAAGAAGGGACCACCCCCATCGGCGGCCGCCTTGAGGCAGCTACTCTTGTCAAATAAAGTTATACCTACCTACCTACCTACCTACCTACCTACCTACCTACCTACCTACCTACCTACCTACCTACCAAAATTTCAATGTTTGAATTACGAAAGAAAAGGCCACTTTAAATTACTGCGTTGTGGTGCTCGCACCGCGGAAGCGCGGTCGAAATGACCGCCGCTTCAGCGAAACCGCTTCGAACATTTAAAGGGGACATGAAGACAAAATGCAAGTTTGGTCCATTCAAAAGATTGCCTCGTTAGAAACATGCTGACGCCACTTTTGACGCAAACTTCACTCAAATAAGCTGTATAATGAGGGAAAAAACGAATGACCATGCGACCCACTGGCTCATTTCCCGCACTAGAACCTATGACGTATTGTGGGCAGCTGAGCAGTTGGCTGAGGCTGGCAAAGGCCAACGCGAGTTATGCAGGGTTTATAAGCTTTCAAAACGAGCTATATGCGCTCAAATTCAATGCATATTCTTTTTATAGCAGTAAGTATGGTGGGGGAAATAATGAAAGTTACGAACGAACATATAACATCAAACAAGTTATTGCGACAGTTTGTCAGCTGACACTGCCTAACACAACCGTCGGACGCGTTGGTCTTGTCTGATACATTGGCCAAATGACACAAGGTGCGCGGCCACTTACGTGATCAAGTTTGTCGAGTCAGCTTATGTATTAAAAAAACGATTACTATAAATCCTAATAAAAATACGCCAGGTATAGGGGCCGGGCACCTAAACGGGTGCCGCCACCAGTTGGCGCTCCCCTCGTTACTGGAATGGGCCGGTGCATTCGACTACGCAGCCTTCCGTTGGTTTTGTCGTGTTTGCTTCGTCGCATTTAAAGTTTAGGTGGTGTGGTGAGTGGATATGTGCAGTGAAACTAAGTCTAGTCAGGTGTGTTGGGTTCTTAGGTGCACTAACGCCTACGTAAACGTGTCGGACGCTTTTAAGGTGGGGGTATGGGCCTCATTGATATGGGCAGTTTTTGCTGCGCTGTACACCTGGCTCCACCCAATCTGAGCACTAATAAACTTATTAGTATTAGTATTAATTTCTACCAATTTAAATTATTTTCGCTCATTTCAATGACTGCGGTTTCCCCATTAGCCTTAAGGGATGGATACCTCCCCACATGTGTTTGAAGAGAGATCGAACTCATACACTAACGTACGAGTTAGATTACCGTGTGGCCGGGGAAATGTCGCGGCAGTTCGCGATTTATTTCTGTAGCCATGAGATTCACGCGTTCTGTGACAGTAAGAGAACCTGAGAGCTGAAACAGAACTCCCGCGGTCGTAGTAGTCGTCCTATCGAGAGCCACACCAATCCCCCCCCCACCTGTATTTCTCATAACCCCTCAGTTTACTCTTGTTCTTTGTATATTTCCGTATTTTCAAAACTCTGCTAGCTCACCATCTGCGTGTGGTTGCAATATTTTAAAAAAATTGCAGCAGGTGGCGTTACTAGGCAGTCGTTACTAGGCGGACATAGACAAGCTTTTTAGTGGGGCGGGATTCACTTCAACCCCAGGCTAGGAAACAAGGTGGGGTGGCGCTTAGGTGGCAGAGTGGTAGCTTTTTTAGGGGGCCCCGCGCAGCTAAGGAAGGCAAACTAGGAGACAAAGGGGAAGCAAGAGACACATGCACACTCAACGCTGGGAGGCAGCCAGGCCTAGAGCTAAACGGAGAACCTACGGACGTAACTGAGAGCGTTGACAGAAGCCATTTAAGTGGAAACAATGGAGCAAACAATTCTGTAAAAGACAAAAACAGACCCCGTAAGCGGAAAGGGAAAAACAAATGCAATAAATATTTAATCAGCTACATAAATATGCAGGGAGGCAGAAAGTCAGATAAGTGGGTGGAAATTCAAAAGCAACTTGAACGGGAAGGAATAGACGCGTACGCATTAGCCGAGACTCCCCTCCGGGACCTAGAAGCTCCACCTATCATAGACAATTATGTCTGGGAAGGTTGCAACAGGACCATAGGAATGAAGAAAGGGGGAGGTGTTGGCATGCTCATTAAACAAGGGACCAACTGGCAGAGGGTGCATGAAAGTTGTAAAGAGCATCTATGGGTTAGAGGCACCATAGAGGAGAAAAATACATGGTTAGGAGTGGTGTTTCTGTGGACCGGAAGTAGTGCTAGGGAGGAAAATGATGAAATGGTAAACTGTTTGAGAAGAGATATAAACGAGTTCAAAGATTCGGGCGAAATAATCATAGTTGGAGATATGAATGCCCATATTTCGATGGATACACAGACCACAACGGTTCTCTAGTGGTAGATCTATGTCAGGAAAAATAGTAAACACTGAAAGCAAGTGTGACGGACAAATAACGTGGGAAAGCGGTAACAGATAGTCCAGCATAGACTACAGTTTAGTATCCGAGACAGTATACGGAAGGCTGTGGGAAATGAGGATAGATGAAAATGGAACAGACAGCTTAGGAAGCGACCACAAGCGGTTTAGCTTGCACTTTGGAGGCGCAACCCGGACAAATGCAGAAATAGGTACAATAGGAGGAAATAATTTAAATAATGAGCAGTTAAAGATCATCGCTGATAGATTGGTAAACAAACAGAACCAGATAAAAGTGCAAACGGGAACATGACTCATTTGTCGTTATCCATGAACTGGACCTCTTATCAGTAAGCACCACTGAAGGGTGGCTCACACACTTTTCGCCCCTCTTGCTAAGTGGCGCCTACTGATAAAGTGGTCCAGTTCATGGATAACGACAAATGAGTCATGTTCCCGTTTGCACTTTTGTCTGGTTCTGTTTGTTTTCTTTGTATGCTATTTTGACACGTGAGGCGTTGTTTGCCTTCAGTATAAATGTTTGTTGCGGGTTTTCAATAAATTTAGTTGAGAGTCAGCGCCTGTCCAGTGGTTGATCTTTCTGTCTGTCCCGCCCTTCGCGCTGTGATTAAGCATGAACACGTACCGACTCGTCCAACTTGCAACTGTCCCATAAATCGAGGGATTTTACTTCATTTTCGAAACCACTATAAAAAGACCATCTTAGATTTGTTTGCTTCACAAATAAAGACATCGTTGTCCTGCATCCCATGCTTCAAAAACATGTTGCAGACTTGTGTATTTTAGTAGCTCCAAAGCACGAAATATGAACTTGTTAGCTGGACTGCGCTGACATCTTTGCTTTGTAACGAACTTCTGACGACAACGTGAGATCCTAAATGGCCGGCACAAACTTTTCCGCTCTGCGTCCTAAAAAACTAACGATTACATTAACACGATGGCGATCGCCGCCTTCCCAGTGATGCCAAGTTCGGGTATGTTAAAGGTAGGACAAGGAAAGGAACGTGTGGAGAAAAATCTACTACCTCTTGGTTTTGAGATTATTCGAAGGCCGAGGGCGCGGATAAAAAATGATTGAGGAATCGCAACAGGGCTAACTCCGGCGGCGCGATAAAGTCACGGCGCCGGGCACGGCACCGACGCGCCCTCTGTCGCGAGGCGCCAAAAAGAAAACACACGCGGCGCGCTTTCCTAAAAGCCTCTCCGGTTGAGGCCAGTCAGTGCATAGCCGTCTGGCGTCATGGGCAGACGACGCCGACGAATCCCTCACGTGACTGGACTTTCTTTGGAGTCGGTTTGCGGCAGAAGAAACCTTCCCGTTTCAAACATCGTTCTCGTTAGACGAAGGGGGTTTGATTAATTTTTAGAACGCGAAACTTACAAAAAAAAAACGTGTGGTTGAGAAGCTAGGTATGACGAGTTTTAGTGAATGATGGTTCTTCTCCTCTATGCCGTTAGTTCATTGTTAGACTGTCCTAACTTCCTCGCCCTGCCTGTGCAACATGAAAAGCGCGCGCAAATCTGAGAAGCCTGCGAGAGGCGAGCGCGGCGAGACGTAACCACTCGTGGCGAGAAGGCGGCGTCGGCAGACGTCGTCTGCTCCGGGATCCCTTCTTGTGCTTCGTTTCAAGCGCTCTACGGCTTGTAACAAGGGCAGTATTTATTAACAATTGCTGCAATGTCCATCACTTCTATTTATTTATTTTACAGAAAGAAATCTGGCAACTTTTACAATATGTTTGATGATACTACAATTTTTGTGCGTCGCGTCCGTAGAAGAACATGTAAACTATGGCAACGCGCTCGACGCGTCATCTGTTGTGCTGATCCGCAAGCTGCATTTCCTCCTCGCCAGGCAGTGACATTAAAGCGACAGTGAAGGAATCTGTAAACATTGCGGGATTACTAGCGCAAATTGTAGTCCGGAGTCCATAGGCCAAGTTTCGACCACTCTGAATCCGTTTACGGGAATTTATTTAGTAGAAAAATTCGAAAATGCTGTCCTCCTCTCTGCATCCTCGCCCATTTTCTGTGGCGTTTTCGTGTAACGTCAGGAGGAGATTACTTGTCTTGACTGCGCTACTGCACGGCCCGCCGACCTTCCGACAGAGTCAGTCGGCCGAGCGTTTATGGTACAGCGTTTAGTCTGCCGGCCGTCGACGGGTCATCGCAATTCGTTCGCTCATTTGAAACTAAGCCACGACACGTTTGTGAATGGAAGAATGTACGTTTTTTTTTTTTTTTGTTAGTTTGTAGACTGTATCAGGCTCCAAGTCCAGGTCACTCTACACAAGCGGTGCACAAGCGCACATGCGACGCTTTGCTGACTGGTACGCCAGTAGGAAAATATAAGGCCTCTTGAAGGCGGGAGAAGTCATCGAAACCAATATAGGTACTAAGGAAATAAAATCAACTGAAACTTTTACCGTACAGCGTAAAAACGGCAACAAAAAGTTACTACAACTGGGCGTACACAATAAGTGGGAAGAAATCCAAGAAGCGCATCGAATTTCTCAGTTCACACGTCTCCAACTCACCACCCCGGGAAGAGCCACCCTCCACCGTCTAGGGTATTCGACACCACAACCGCAAGGCGAGAAGGCACGCATTCCCGGGTCAATACCCCACTCCATGCAATGCACCCTACTCTCTAACCCGCATCTTGCAAATACTGCCCCTGCCCTGGCACAGTATACCATCTGGCATGGAGGTATCAACAAACCCCGTCCCTTACTCCTAATCCCCAACCTACAAACGAGCAGTGGGTGGCACGGCTGACCAGCTCCGACCTCTGCTCCCAGCGTAGCCTGGTTGAGAGAGGGCCCGGGTGGCCAGCGCCGGCCGCGTATAGGCGTTTCCTAGTCAGCACAGCCAAGCGACGCGTGGCGCCATCTAGGCGCCACGCGTCGCGCCGGTAATCGCTGAGAACCGCTTGGTCTCGCGCAGTTTGCTCTGGAGTACCTGTTTAGTCTTTCAAGGAAGGCTATGACGAAAACTTTAATCCATAATCTGTTCCCCGTGTCTCTTTATCGCCAGGCGTACTTGCGGGACCATAAGAATAATGGTTTAGAACGTGTCAAGCGTATGCGCGTCCCGCCAAATGTCAAAACGTTTTTCTTTAAGCTTCATTCGCAAACGCTTCCAGTTTAAACATGGCTGTGCGAAAAAGGAATGTCGATCCCTTGGTCAGGCAATTGCCGCTTGTGCAATCAACCAACATTGTTTTGTGCTGTGCGGTGTTCTTCTGGGATGTTTTGCAACGGACACTAAAAAAGGAAATTGATATCACCCTGTACACCATTCGCTTCTTGTCATTTGAAGACGTTAATCGGGTGCCATATGACGTTTTCGTTCCTTTAGGATTGTTTAGCTTGTGGGAGTGCCGCATGACTGATCGGCATGCGGAACCCCCTAGGCCAACCAAGTGCATTTTTCTGGAACAGGCGGCGTTGGTACGGAGCGTTTATGCGGCGCGATCGAGTGGAGTGGCTGACTCTTTTGAATGCGTGCGTTTGCTTGCCTGAGTTTTGAAATGGTGCCGACCTTTGTTAGACTGTCGTGCTTACCCTTTGCTGTCTGTTAGTGTTTATATTGTGTTTTAATTGTCTTGTCTGAGCTTTTCTAAAATTTCCATGCATTAAAGAAAACAATTTGTATCGTAGTTTAGTAATGCCGCTCGTGCGAAGCAAACATCCTAACCCGGGTTCAAATCCCGTTATAGCTTTTTTTTATTATACAGGGTTTGTCGTATTTGAATATTAACATTTGTTATCGCCCATATAACGTATTTATGACATCTGTATGCATTATAAATGGGATTTCGGGTATTTTCGTTGCCTTTTGGTCAGTTTCCGCCACTGCTTCTTGTACGTTTTTGCGGGTTTTCCCCTTTTAGGTCGGTTTCGGCTATTTCTGTTGAATATTTTTCTACACCGTGGTTTCCAACCATTGCAAGTTCGTTTTGGCTGTTATTTATTTCAGTTCGGGTGATTTTGTATGCTTTAGGTACGCTTATGCTGTGATATAACCACCATAAGCAAGCTCAGGTGTCGGCGGGCGTTGCTGCCTAGGAAACGCATATACGCGCGCCGGCCAGGGTATCCCCGACAAGAAGAAGCCCTCAACCAGGCGGGTGCCCAGACGTCAGTACCTAAGGCTCGTCTAAATAAAGTTTACTCCTGCTCCCAGTCCTCCTTATTTCCCAAAACATTACATTATCCAAAAACATTCCTCACTCTGGTTTCCGTCTAGCTCTATTTCTTAACGACCTTTCAAACATGGGTTGTTAGTCCGCCTTTGCTAGTGTCACTAAATAAAAATAGCCTATTTAGTAAGGCCGACTAGTACGAACGAGCAAACATCGGCTCCTGCTTCTTTGAATGATTTCGGTCCGAAAATTGCACTGCCAGTTGCTGATTTCTGTGATATCTCATGCGGAAGGTCACGAGGATCACGCCGATACCAAATATTCGTCGGTGAGTGGTTCCTTAGTGGGTTTTTCAAGACTTTTCGACCGGACCATGCCGCTAGGCCGCCAGGCCTAACCGGCTAGGCCTGCTTCTGCGTCGAAGGCGCGGCGGGGGTGCGTCTCCCCGCGCTAGTGTGTGTTATTCTCAAGATGCCCATTCAAGTGACCATGGAGGGGGAGGATATCACCCCCGAAGAGTGCCTGGAGTCCGGGTGGAATACGGCGTTTTCAAAGCGCAAGATGCAAGGGTCGCCCGCGCCGGCCGGAAAGACAAGTTCAGCACAACGTGGTGGCGGCACCGGCGGGGCCCGCACTCCTGCCGAAGTCAAGAAGCGTATCGTCGCAGGGTCGAGGCTCCCCCACCTGCCGAGGGAGCACTACAGAATTATTGTTAGGCCCAGGGGAGTCCTAAACGTCAAGAACGTGAGTCAAATCAAGGTGGCCCAAGCTCTCGCGTTAGCGGCGCAGCTCGCTCCTGCCGAGATCGCCGACGATATCGTCTGTTCCAACGCCATGCAAAACATTTTTGTCGTGAGTACGCCGATGCAGAAGAACGCACGGGCATACTCAAGAGTGGAGTCAGTCATGGTTGGAGTGGCAAACTACGAGGTCAGCTCCTACTTGGCGGCGCCGGACAACACGTGCAAGGGGGTCGTCAGGGGCGTCGACCTCGACTTCGACACAGGACAGCTCAAAGACATGATTGTGCAGCTTAAGAATCCCAGGGCCCTGGAGGTCAAGCGTATCAAAAACACCACTACAGTCGTCGTCCTTTTTGATGGCCTGAAGGTACCAAATTACGTCATGTGTGGACAAAGCATGCTTCGCTGCACGCTCTACCGCAGACAAACGGACGTTTGCTACGCCTGCGGCAGGTTGGGTCACCGGGCCGACGTTTGTCCGACGCCCGAAAAGACTATCTGCAGAGGGTGTGGCATTGCATCCCCGCCCGAGGACCACGTTTGTACGCCAAAATGCGCCCTATGTTAGGGCCCTCATCCCACGGCGGACAAGCAGTGTAAGCAGCGGTTTCAACTGCCATACGTCGTTCGCAGAAGAAGAAGGGAGCGCCAGCGAGCCAAGTCACCTGTGTCGCCAGACAGAAAACGTGACCGGAGCAGGTCACCCTCGAGGGGACGCTTCGAGGCGCCACGTTCTTGCTCCAAAACCCGACACTCCCGTTCCACGGAACGTTCGCGATCCAGAAGACGTTCCCGCTCCAAGGGGCCACCAGCCGTGCGCATCCAGGAGCCACCCGAAGCTGAACAGACCACATGGGTCGATCGAGTCAAGGGACTTACACCAAGGGTAATGGGGCTTTCGTCAACACCGCCAGAGCATAGCGCGGCTAGGATTGTACAGCTAGAACGCGAGAACGCTTCGCTGAGGAACGCTTTCGAGCAGCTGAAGGCTGAAATAGCAGAGATGAAAAGGGCAGGAAAAGCCCTACCTGCTCAACGGCCTATACCACCCGAAACCGAGGAGGTGGCAACGCCAATGGAACCCGAGGCGCCCGTTATCGGGAAATCCTCCAAAAAGAGGTCTAAACCCATACGAGACGAGGGTTTCGACGAGCTTAGAGCCGAGTTAAGATAATTCCAGTCCGAATTGAGGACCACGCTCGAAGCCCTCAGCGAAGCGCTCTCGGCCCTGAACGCGAGAGTCGATTCAGTCGAATCTAATGTGAGGATAACGGCTAACCTGCCTCGTTCCTTCGCGCCAGACGGATCTCCATCGACAGGTAGCTCTAGAGTCATGGCGGCCCAGCACGGCGGCCGGTCACGATCACGGTCACGGCGGCCTGCGTGCAGCATTTCGCACGACAGGGTAATCGAGGATCCCAACCATGGCGGGACACGATAGCGAGATAGTCATTTGGCAGTGGAACTGTTGCGACTCCCAACGTAAAAAGGCAGTCCTACAGCAGTTCGTCAGATCCCATCCTAACAAACCGCACGTCATTTTACTCCAAGAGACATTGGCTCAGTCGGTCTCACTTTCTGGATTTGAATCTTATACGGTATACGGAGACGGCAAGAGAGGCATTTGTACTCTCGTCTCGAAAAAGTTCACTTTCACCGTTCACAATCTCTTCATGGATCACAGTAAAACGGAGCACTCGCTAATCGAGATCATTCCGAGTGGCCAGCTGAGGGATAGTCTTTTCATACTTAACATTTACAGCTCTCCTCGAGACATGAGGCAGCGTTTTACTTCTCTCATTTCCAAAGCGGTTAGAAAGGCGGCAGGATCTCCGCTTGTAGTTGCTGGAGACTTCAACGCTCCTCATCAAGCGTGGGGATATCACCGCGTCACGGCCAAGGGGGCGGATCTCTGGTGGGCGGCGTCCGACTACGGTCTCACCCTGATTACGGACCCATCCTTTCCAACTAGGACGGGAAACTCGTGCGCCAGGGACACCGCGCCGGACCTTACGTTCGTGGCGAACGTTGGGCCCGCTGTGTGGTGCAACCTCAATGAGAACTTGGGCAGCGATCACTGTGTGCTGGCCACGTCGTTAGTGGTACACAAGAGGCCACCGAAGGAGTTTAGGATGACGGATTGGGATCTTTTTCGTAAAATCAGGGAAGAGAGGGAAACCGAAACCCCTACGTCCCTAGATAGTTGGGTAGCGCAGCTTAAGGAGGATGTAGCGTCCGCCACCAAGTCCGTTGTCACCGACCTAAATGTAGATAGGATGGACAGCCGATTGGCAAACCTTTTGGAGGCGAAAAGAGCCCTCGTCGATAGATGGAAGGGCCAGCGGATGAACCGCAAACTCCGAAAAAAGATTGCGGAACTAAATCGCACAATAGAGCTACACTGTCAGACGCTCTCCAAGCAGCAATGGGACGAGGTGTGTAATTCGGTTGACGGGCAGATGAGATCAGGTGGAAAATGGAACCTGCTCAAGCAGTTGCTCAGTGAATCCAATTCCCGGTCTAATCAGAGGCGCGCTACTGATAAGATACTACACGCAGCCCGCCAGGCCAATTCCGATTCGGAAATACTAGAGTCGCTAGCCAACAGATATCTACCTATAGACACTTCGGATGATGCGGACTACCCGCCTTACAGAGGCCCTCCAATGGCCGCTCTGGATGAGCCCTTTACCGTCCCCGAGGTAAGGGAGGCCCTCCCGGCCCTCAACGGACGTTCTGCTCCGGGTCCGGGCGGAATTTCAAACAGACTTCTTCGAAACTTGGATGACGAGTCGGTCACATTCCTTACGGAGGAGATAAATCGCACCTGGGAACGGGGCGCGGTTCCGGAGTCGTGGAAGCTGGCGTCGGTCGTCCTGATCCCGAAGCCGGGGCGCACTCCAGACATGACTAATCTCAGACCGATCTCGCTCATATCGTGCATAGGCAAAGTGGCGGAACATCTTATTAACAACCGCATCTCCAAGCACATCGAAGACCGTGGTCTCTTTCCGTATAACATGATCGGCTTTCGACCGTCCCTTTCGACTCAGGACGCCATGAAGCTGATCAAGTATCAGATCATCGATAGGGACACAAGGGACGTTAGAGCCATCCTCGGCTTAGATCTAGAGAAAGCCTTTGACACCGTCTCGCACGCCCACATACTCGATTCCATCTCAAAGTTGGGCCTTGGTCAGAACTTTCACGCGTTTATCAGCTCGTTTCTTAGACATAGAAAGGCCACGCTAAAGATTGGGGACCTGAGTTCAGAGCCTGTCGAGCTGGGCACGAGGGGGACGCCACAGGGGTCGGTGGTATCCCCGCTCCTGTTTAACATTGCCATGTGTAAATTATCTCAGAGACTGTCGGAGGTCAAGGGCATCAACCACACACTCTACGCTGACGACATTACCGTATGGTGCGTCGGAGGCTGCGATGGTAGGGTAGAGGAAGCACTTCAGGAAGCGCTAGATCGCACAGAGGCTTTCCTCGTTGGGACGGGGCTTCGCCTCTCCTCGAGCAAGTCGGAGCTCCTATTGTACAGACCTAGTCGGAGAGGGGTTAAGCCCAAGGGCTGGGTCCCACTGTCAGAGGTGAACCTTGCACTCCGCACGAGTGAGGGACATCCCATTCCCAGAGTTGAGGTTATCCGGGTTCTCGGTATGCTCATCGAGTCGAACGGTTGTAACAGGCACACCATCGCCAAAATCACCGCTAAGACTGATAGCATGATACGGTTAATTACTCGGGTCTCGAACAGTCGAGGAGGTATCAAGGAGGACAATCTCTTGAGGCTCTTCCATGCATTCTTGATGAGCCACATCACGTACGTGGCGGCCATGCACTGCTGGCAGAATCACGAAAAGGCTAAGCTCAATTTACTAATTCGTAAAAGCATCAAGCGCGTGCTGGGTATTCCGATGAATGCCAGCACAGAAAGACTCATGCAGCTCGGGGTGCACAACTCTTTAGAGGAAATCATCGAAGCGCAGCACACGGCTCAGACTGCCAGGTTGTCGTCTTCACCCGCGGGCAGGGAAATTCTGGCGGTTCTGGGCTGTTCTCCATCCCTAGAGGAGGAGCGCGAGGTTGGCCTTACTAAGGAGCAGAGAGCTGCTATACCTATCTCCCCGTTTCCCCGCAACGTGCACCCTCAGCACAATGCTGGCAGGCGAAGGGCCAGAGGCGAGGCCCTACTAAAACAAGTTCGCGACGACCCGCACTCCGCGTGCTTTGTGGACGCCGCGCAGTACGGCCGATCGGCAAACTTCTCGGCAGTTATGGTAGATCACAGTGGCAAAGTTCTCAATTCTGCGTCTTTCAGGAACACCACCCCGGCTAGAGCCGAGCAGGCCGCGGTGGCTCTTGCTTTACTTGACGACAGCCGGCATCGAATTTACACCGATTCCCGCGCAGCCGTTAGGGCCTTTGCGTCAGGTTCCGTTTCGGCCGAGGTAGCTCACATCCTAGGAAATAAGGTCATTTCCTCACACACTATCATCTGGTTTCCCGCTCATCTAGGGTCGCACTTGTCATTAACTAATCTCAATGAGGTCGCCCACACCCGCGCGCGCGAGATAACACACCGCGCCGGGTCGGACGGAGGCGATTCCTCGGGGATTGGTTGGGAGGTCTTCAGAGACACTTTATTCACGTTCAACGAGATTATTCAGCACTATAAGCTGGGCAGGCGAACGTTTCCTCTTCCGCACGAGAAACGCTCCAGGCCGCAGGCAGCCACACTCAGAATGTTGCAGACCAGGTCTTATCCTAGTCTATCCACTCTCAGCTTCTACACGGACACTTTTGAACCGGACTGCCCGGATTGTGGCGAACGTAGCAATTTAGATCATATGCTCTGGCGGTGTCCCTCACTTCGGGGCCCTCAACGCATAACCGAGGAAGAATGGCGCTCCGACTTGGAGAGCCCTGATCTAATGCACCAGCTAAGGGCCGTCCAGAGGGCCCACGACGCGGCGGTGAGGCTCGGCCTCCCCGTCCCCACGTGGGAGCGGCCCGCAGCGCTGCCGCCCTGAACGGCAGCAGTGCTCCTCAGGACATTCAATAAAGTTCATTGTCTGTCTGTATTTAGTAATTTTGGTCTTGGTCAATCCACCAGATTGGGTACCTGTTGATATCTTGGCCCCAACAAACCAACCACCTAAGATCTGAAATGGCACTGGAAATGCGTAAAGTGGGCTCTTAGAATTCCTAGCTGAGCGTCACAAGCCGAAATCTTGGGACTCGCTGGGTGCACCACCACTTTCATTCATGATTGCAGTGCGGAGCAGAGGGAAACCTGTTTGCTTAGCTTAGAATCCGAAATGCAGATCAACGCCGGCCAACTGGCCTAAGATGCCGCTCGCGCCCAAGGGCTGGGCCGCCATCTGAGAAGGAGGATTCCAGGAAGACTCCCACTTCCCCTCCGTCCTTTCACCCAGCTTTGGGCAAAATAATGTCGTTATTATCATCAGCATCATCATCATCATCAGCATCAGCATCATCATGAGCCTTAGCATTGGCACTGTTCACTTTCCCCGGCAACGCATGAGTACGGCCAGAAAGAGATTGCTTGAGAATGTGCAGGCCCACCCAAACAAAAACTAGCGAAGCTTGCACTAAGTCGCTCAAGGCTTGAACCATAGTGAAGCTGCAGTATTTCTTTCTACGTGAGCACTGAAGGACATCTCCGCGCATTCATCATCATGATAATCATCGTAATCATCCTACTCATGCCTACTGCAGGACAAAGGCCTCTCCCACTGACCTCCAACCGCTCCTGTCCGGCGCTGCTCGAGTACTCAGTTTACCCCCGAAGTTCCGTATTTCATCCCTCCATCGTGTTATTGGCCTTTCCTTTCTTCTATAGCCGGTATTCAATGGCGTGGAATGCATATAGGCAACCAAGTGTGCACCGCCATATCTGTGGCCAAGCGTCTGTTGCAAGGCGACGTTGTGCGCACGGCCCGCAGGTCAGGCACCCCTCTTCTCCTCCATGCAACCGTGTGAGTGCGCTGTCACTCGTTACGTCGGGCTCCGCGGGATGGCGGTACTTGTCCATGCTAAGCCACGGCCAGGCTACAGCGGCGGCAGTGCACGCCGCCGCTCTAGCTCGGGCCGTGGCTAAGCACGACTGTGACACACGTGACTGTTTCACGTTACAAACTTTACCTCATCGTTCGCAAAGTATTGCCTCGAGTTCAATGTGAGTGCGATTAATAACATCCCTGTTGACACCACCGTTTAGAATCGGATTGGAACGGAGCAGATGACGCGCGCCGGTGTTTTTTTTTTTCTTCGGCGTGCGGGCGCAGTGGCCCAAGCCGCGCCGTGTCCGTGGCGCATCGGCCATGTCTGTGGCCGTTTTCAGTGCTGCCAAGCGAAGAAAGTGATCACTAAACTTTTCAACGAATACCACCTATACCCATCTGCAGGTATACACTGTTACCCTAATTGTCCACTGGCTGTGGGTTCATTTCTTTTTCTTTATTTGAACTATGATATCGTCACCTCTAGTTTGTTCTCTGATCCAGGTAGCTCCTTTCCTGTCCCTGAGTGTCATTCCTAACATTATTCGTTCCATGGCCCGTTAAGCTGACCTAGGTTTGCTTTCTAGTTGTTTAGTAAGGTGCCGATTTTCAGCTCCGTATGTCATCATCGGTACTGCATCATGCACTGGTTGTAGATTTTTATTTTTAGTTACAGAGGTGGCTTACTTTTCATTATTAGGGAGCGCTTGCCGAGTGCTCCCCAACCCATACCTATTCTGCACCAGATTTCTCACTCATGGTTAAGGTCAGCACTAACAATCCATCCAAGGGAGTTACATTCTTTTACGTCTGCTAGCGTTTCGTTTCTTAAGCTGAAGGGGACGTTTTAGGTATGCTTATTCCTCATTACGTTAGATTTATTCATATTTATTTTTAGCCCCGCGGCCGTGCTTTCTGATTGTAGCTCTTCAAGCATTGTTTGCATGTGTTCTGCAGTCTCACTCAGCAAGACTATGTCATCAGCAAACATCAAATGGCTCAAGAATTCCCCATTTATCCGAAATCCTATTTGTACAAGTTCTCATCTGTACGCATTTGTACGTATTTGTACAAGTTTGAAATTTTTTATTTACATTTCATTGCTTTGCACTGTGTCAGTAATAGTCACCGTCATATGAAATCGATATCATCGCGACCCTCATGCCCTCATGCCAAGCATTACATGCGCGGTAGCTCTTGACGACAGCTGGGGCACAGCGGCGGCGCGTACGTGCACGACGCATACGCGGCGTTCCTGGAGTCGTGTCGAGGTTCCGTGGAGCAGGTGTTGCGCCAGCTATGGCGTTGTTGGTTGCTAGGCAACGCGAGGCGCTCCTCGGGGTTTTAGCTCAGCTTTTTCTTGGTATTTTTAACGCGTTACGCGTCACACATTACGGCCAGCTACAACAGCTGCGCTCTTCAAAACAAGAATACCAAAGCTCCGAGACAGATGTTCGCATTCAAGGTCACTTTTGTACTGGGGTTACGAAATGTGGTTAGCAGTGACTAGATATTACCGCACAATTGACAGACGCCAGGCAGCAAGCAAGGCTGAACGTACAAGGCTGAACGTACTCACCACATCCTCCGCCTCTGCGCCCACGTTTTCTTCGGGCAGCTAGTATCGACGCGGGGACCTGCATTTGTTCACAGCTCTACCGCGCGGCTCAACCGCTGGATCTTCGCGCGGTAACCGTGAGGTGTGCCTTAGGCTCTTGTGGTTTTCTTACAAAGGCTAAAGCTTTGAACGTCGAGTAATTGGAGCGAAAGCTCTTCTACGCCATGTCTCACAAGATCGCGTAGCAATGACAAAGAGGCGTCGGAGCGGAAGTTTGGTACGTGTGACGTGACGCAACGTGCTCCGCTGCCTTGTGTGTGTGTGTGTGTGTGTGTGTGTGTGTGTGTGTGTGTGTGTGTGTGTGTGTGTGTGTGTGTGTGTGTGTGTGTGTGTGTGTGTGTGTGTGTGTGTGTGTGTGTGTGTGTGTGTGTGTGTGTGTGTGTGTGTGTGCGCGCGGGCGCGTGCGTGTGTGTGCGTGTGTGCGTGTGTGCGTGTGTGCGTGCGTGTGTGAGCGATGTCTGTATTGCAGCCAAAGGAGGAATAAAACAATAGAAAAAAGTGGTTGATATTGTCACGAGTATAAAATCAAGTGGATAGTGGAACACACCACCATGCACTGCCATCTCCGAATGAGACAAGGCTGTGTGGGCGCGTAGCTTGCGCGGGCTCTCGTTCATGGCTGACAACGTGTAAAAAGATCACTTCCCAATTTGCCATGGTTTCTTTCATTTGTTTTGCCACCACGTAGCGATATTATTATAGTTCCTGCGAATTCTCGTCCTTCTCGAGAACGCACGGCACCTCCGGGGTCCAATGAATTGTGGCCTACCCAGAAACCCCCCCCCAAAAAAACTAATTACCGATTTCTGCCCCAAAAAAGCACGTCTTCCCGTATAGAACACGTTACCTGGCAGTTTCGGCTACCTAACGTCAATTGTGCAATGACAGCCCGTAAGTAAATCTTGAACCAGTCCGGTACGCGGCTGCTTTCGTAACGGGCCGCTAGAGGGATTTCGGTGGCGCCTCTACAGGCAGCGATCGAGGCGTACAGGCACCGGACATTGAAGTTTGCGCGCGACTGCAGCGCCACCTCTCGCCGCCGCTTAGCAACTCTGGGTCGGGGGATGTCGCGACCGGCCGTTCAGCGCACGTAAAATCACGCTCGCTGCGTGCGGTTCGACGTTGTGTGGCGGAAGTTTTTAAAGAAACATAGTTATAATTGCAAGTTGCAGGGTCCGAAATGATCAAAATGCTTCAGGGAAGAATTAGTGGCAGCGCCGCTACTGCAGGCTGTGTGAAGGAATGCCACAATCGCGAAAGGCAGCCTGCCATCGTTCTGTACAGGTTTCTCGGGCAGCCGTGGACAATAAGCGTCGCAAGAAATGGATTTTAGCATTAAGAAAGCCAGGACATTTTTTGTCAGTGGCAGGAGTAAAATTATGAGTACGATGACTGTTTATGCGCAGCGCATACACGAAGGGCCATAAAACTAAAACGTTTGCTTTCAGTGTTCCATGCACATCGCACGCTGCAATGAATCGCATGCCGTCGTAGTATTTGCATAACACAAGGTATTACGGATTCCGCCACTATTGTTTTATCAGCAGTAACTTTTTTTAGCGACATTCACGGCACCGAATGGATGTCAAAAGGCGGCGCAAGAATATCTTCACAGCACTTCGCGGGTGATGCCAAAAGCAATGTCAAGATGGTCAATACGCATCCCGCTTACTGCCCTACTTTGTTCCCCGAAGTGTACAAAGTTCGGCCACGCATTCTAAGCGAGAGCGTGGCAAGCTATCAAAGGCAAGGTTGCATTCACTCGCGCTGACTTCTTTAATGCGTTTTGCGTACTCTGAAAGTTGAGGTTATTATTGTTGAAGCAGAGGATGGGGAGGAGGAGGAAATACTGTTTTGGATTCTGAATGCCTGAACAAATTGTATCACAATTAGCCACTAAGACGACTCTAACATTAGACACAAGATAGAAGGCGAAACTAAACGGAATCTTCGTAAAGAGAACCGCAGCTCCGCAGCAGACTTCCAACTGTGTGGAACTGCGTTTACTTTGTCATCAGCTAATAACGTTTGGAATCCGTTGTTAATTAGTTACAACACCAATCGAGCTGAAAAGGGGCAACCGAAAAAGTAACTGTACTGTGGTTGCGTGAACAGAGGAAACGACACAAACACGTTTCTGTCGTGGAGCGCCGTTGTTTACGCTGGGGTCACTTTATTAGGCTGTGATACAAGAAAAAATTAATACTGACCTGAATTGGCGCTGTAAATAAGCTTCAATAGCTGAGAATGGTACTTCGCAACGATGTCTGTCCCATTAATTTTTTTTCACGGGGTACGCGCGCGCGCGGGAACGTACAATCTCTGTAACTCCTTGCGCAAGCGAGGCAGACAGTACTAGTTCGGCCCTGTAATTGTCCGGAAATCACACAGAAGCACTTGAGACATAGGGAAACTATTTGCCAGAACAGTTTTCAAGCATGAGACACCTTTCAAAAACAATCGCAGAATCTCAAAAACAAACAACCGAGAGGTACCGAATATATGAACGCGCGCCCGTTGTCTGGCACTCACCGACCCAAAGTTAGCTCAAGCTTCCGCGGGGCGGCGATGGGTGTACTTATTCGTCGCGCCCTCTGAGCAGCGACCGGTCCCTAGACAGGGTGTCCCAGCTATCATGCACCAAGATTTAAAAAAAGAGTAAAGGCGTAACTCGAAAGAAACCAGGTGCATAATGTTTGCAGTACTGTGAAGAAGCGAACAGTATTTTTTTCTTTAATGAGACTTAATTAGCTAATTGTAATTAATTATCTAACTCGAGAAATACTCTCCTAATCACTAAAGTGTCAATGAGGCACTTGTAGGTAACCACGAGGGGCATCTAACTGCGCTATTTTCAGCGACGAACTAATTGCGTACTCATTTATTTTGGCTGATAAAGGAAACCCGCGAAATATGAAAAATACCACGTGACGACGCTTACGCGCGCATTGTAAAGCAGCGTCCCCAAACAAAGCTGATTGAAAGCAACTGCTTCGCGTGTTACCCGCCCGAAGAGACAGCGCATCACCTTGATAATAGCATGCATGGAAGGAGCAGCAGCAGCAAGATTCGCGGGACGCGTGTGCAGATAAGGAACAAACTCGGTCGCGATTTCTTCTTTCTTTCTTTTGTCTTTTTCATTCTGGCTAACTCAGAGGCAGCCTGTTTGAGGGCATTGCTGTACGATGCGCGCGGAGGCGCTGTCACGTGGTATTTTTCATATTTCGCGGGTTTCCTTTATCAGTCAGAATAAATGTGTACGCAATTAGTTCATCGCTGAAAGTACCGCAGTTAGATGCCCCTCGTGGTTACCTTCAAGTGCCTCATTGACACTTTAGTGATTAGGAGAGTATTTCTCGAGTTAGATAATTAATTACAATTAGCTAATTAAGTCTCATTAAAGAAAAAAATACTGTCCGCTTCTTCACAGTACTGCAAACATTATGCACCTGGTTTCTTTCGAGTTACGCCTTTACTCTTTTTTTAAATCTTGGTGCATGATAGCTGGGACACCCTGTAGATGTAAAATAGTGGTCTACAGTAGGATGTAAAATAGTGGTCTAAAGAGAATTTTATGGTTTAATGTTTTTAGCGTCCGATGCATAAAAACTTTAATAGGTGGCTATAACCTATTTTATCCGCTTTTATTGGCGACCATAGGGAACTCATAGGTGGTGATAGCTCCCCATAAATGTTTCCATAGGTGCCCATAGGCCATTTTCGTGTGGGTCGTTTACTGCCAGATTGCGTTGAGGGGACTACAAAACAACCAAGAAGAAGAAGAAGAAAAAAGAAAGGAAAGGCCGGGAGGTCAACCAGGTGTACAGCCAGGTTTGCTACCCTGCACTGGGGGAATGGGGCTCAGGGAATAAAAAGGGGGGGAGAAGAGGAAGAGATAGGAGTGGGAAAGCGCGCACTCTAGTCCCGTTTCGGGCACTATAGTCTTTCAAGAAAGTTCGTTTCACTCAGGAAACGTAAAAGGGCTTTCGTTGTTTTCTGTGAGGTCGATGGTGAAGACCGATGACTTAAAATAGTTTCCACCGTAAATGGTCGATTGTCCAATCGGCTCAGCGCGGTGGCAAGCACGCTCCTCTCCGACGAGTATTCGGGGCAGCGACACAGAACATGTTCTATAGTCTCTTCCGCCCCGCAGGCATCACAGTGGGCGCTGCTGGCCATCCCGATGAGGAAGGAGTAGGCTTTCGTGAAGGTGACTCCCAACCACAGTCTACAAAGTAAAGTTGACTGGGGTCGAGACAGCCCATACGGAATACGGCGCTGAAGAAGGGGATCCTGAATATACAGTCGGGGATTCGAAAAGTCCGGTGCATTCCATTGCTGCATAGTAATCTTGCGTGCAAGGGAGCGAAGCGTCCTGGCGGCATCGGTTCTTGAAAGCGGAAGTAGAATGGTGCGGTCGCTCTCATGGCCTGTACGGGCAGCTTCATCCGCCAGCCCATTACCGATGACTCCGCAGTGACCTGGAAGCCACTGAAAAATTACGTCATGGCCGGCTGTGATGGCTTGATGGAATTTTTCTCTTATCTCTGTCACCAGTTGGTGTAGGGGGCCGTAGCGCAGGGCTGCGCGCAAGCTCTGTAAGGCAGCCTTGGAATCCGAAAAGATCGTCCAATTTTGAGGAGTAGCTCCGATGATATGGTCAAGAGCCTCACGAATGGCTGCAAGTTCTGTAGCTGTCGAGCTCGTGGTATGGCCAATACGGAATCGAGTTGTTGCAAAATCTGCTGGCACAAACACTGCACCTGCCGAACTGGATGACGTTACTGAGCCATCTGTGTACACATGTTTCCGGTCGTTGTACCGTTCATGCAGTAATAGCAGCGTAAGCTGTTGAAGGGCCAATGATGACAAGTCGGCTTTTTTTCGAATTCCCGGAACACTGAGACGAATCTCAGGTTGTGCCAGGCACCACAACGGGGAGGTTGGTGTTGCCGCAGGGGCGTACCTTGAAGGGATTTCAGCCCTGTGCGTTGTGATAATGGCTGAAAAAGTAGATCGTGGTCTACTTTGAGGAAGCTGCGCCAGATGGTGAGAAGGCAGCCTCGTGAGTAGCCTGATGTACAGGCGTAGTGTTTCAGTAGCCACGTACGTTGCTATTGGGTGTTCCTGTGCGATGCAAATGGTGCCCACTGTTGATGCACAACGCAGCAAACCAAGACACGTGCGCAGAGCCTGCGCTTGGACGCTCTGTATTACCCGCAGGTTAGTGGTACAAGTGTTGGAAATTCCTGGCAAGCTGTAACGTAAGGCGCCTAAAAAAAGTGCGGAGTACAGTTGCAGCATTCCTCTCACCGATGTTCCCCACGTCTTTCCAGCAAGAAATCTGAATATCTGGGCAATGGTGGTAAGTTTCTTCTTAAGGAAAGAAACGTGTGCGCTCCAGGAAATGTCCCTGTCGATGATTACACCAAGAAATTTGTGATGCCTGGAGTAGGGAACCAACCTCCCATTGATCTTGATGGAACACCGAAACATGGGCTTGCGGGTAAATGCAACCAGCGCGCACTTGTCACCCGAGATACTCAGACCTTGTTGCCGCAGGTAAGATCGCGTTACATTGGCCGCCTTTTGAAGTCGTGCCCGTAGCTGTGGTCGGTTGACCCCCGAAGCCCAGAGGCAAATGTCGTCGGCATAAATGGAGACGCAGACATTCTTGGGGAGAGCGTGCACAAGTCTGACAAAACAACCAATCTTTTCAATAAAACAAACGCCTATTTTCTCTTGATGGCCCCTTCAAAACCATTGTGTCATTCAAGCCCTAACTACCATAAACTCATTTCTCCATCTTACTTGCAGTGTAATTTTTGATTATGCTATGCATAAAGCTTCGAGTTCCAGACGGAGGGATTTTGAACGTCGACATGTAAATTGCCAAAGCATGTGGCAGCCTTTACACGTGCTGGAAGACTTGGGAACAGATCACGAGGAAGGCCAACTGATAACTCAGCCGAAAGTGAAGACTGAAACGTCGGGGAGGATAATCGAATGGGTCACATTACACAAGGACGATTCTACAGTTCCTGAATCCGGGGTGCTGCTAACTGACGAAACCTCCCTTTGAAACAAGCATTTCCTGAATGGGGATAAAAGTACTTTTTTTCATCTCATCCCCGCCGCCAACTACTTGGATTTGCCGAGTCCAATGTGCGCTGCCTCCGAAGCAGTCGCCCACATGATGAACGAATAAACTGTGGCAGAAATACGGTTAAGAAATAGCCACATGTAATTTTGCTCGTGCCCTTCTCTCAGCCAGGTCACTTGAGTTCCTAAAGAAGCCATTCGGTAATTTGGACTCTTATCGCGCTTCAATTTATTAACCACGCATTTGTATTTTATTTCCTGAGAAATAAATAAAGTAATTCTTAAAGTACTACAACCAAAGTACAGTTAACTCCTTTCCCTTGGCCAATCTCCTATAGGTGTATTTCCAAATCATCAAAGGCATCATCATCATCATCGGTCAGCACAGAGGTTAATTCAGCGACTACAGTACACAGCTGTGCCCACCGCTAAGCTCAAGCTCCACCACGTTCTCACCGGTATGCCTGTTTCGTCTTTCTTATTCTGTTTGCAGCCCCTAAAACGTGACCTGAGCGACATCGTTCCTCAGCCTTAACGAACGAGTTGCAGTCGTTGTGATCAGGCTAAGAAGCGATACATGTTAAACGTAGTGCAAGCTTCTGCGCCAACAACTATGTATGATGATGGTACTGCAGAAACTATAGTTTTGTAGGTGCCGATGTGGTTGTGCGGCAGGGCCTTATTTGCAGATGAGGTTAGATGGCAACAGGACTCCCGAACCGAGGAGCACCCGTAGGTAGCGCAGAAGCCGTGGTGTTCTATGGCACGTGGCTCGTCCTGCGTGCCGAGGCCACGCGCTGCTGACAATGAAGGCAGCGGCCCATGATGATGATGATAGCGCCCGCTTGTAGTGGATGAAGAAGTGGCCTCTACAGTTTCTACGAGCACATCGAACGGGCAATGAATTAAGAAACTGCAGTGCACGATTGTGATGGGAGATTCTTATGCACAAGTAGGTCAGAAGGAAGTAGTAGAAAAGTCAGTTTGTTAACTCTGAAACAGGCGTTTGCAACAGTCGAGAGACACTTTGGTTGGATTTGCGGAGAGATATTACCTGACGTTAATAAACGCATTGTTATCAAAACGAAGGAATAACAAATGCACATGAAAAAGACAAAATGATATTGCAAAAAAAATTCAGTTCATTCTATGTGACAATACAGGTATTCTACCGGACGTGGAGGGACTAGGCAAGATTTTGAGCAGTGATGGAATGATTATGTTCAAAATAGGGGAGAAACAAAAGCGAAGGAAGGCAACTAACGAAAAGCACATGACATGAAGTTGATTATATACAGGACGTAGGAGTATAAAATGACCCTGCAGAACAAATTCGCGGTTTTCAGCGGTGGGAACGAGGGCAGTGTAGGTATGCTAAATTGCAACCAAACAATGCTAACCGCAGAGCCAGCAGCAGCTGTAGGAGGAGCAGCTTGTAGGATGAAGGAAGGTTACAGCAACTAAGAAGACGCTCGCTATTGGAACACAGAATGTGCGCGCTCCAAGAACATGGTAACTTTACGCACAGCATGGAGGAGATAGTGAAAGTAGCGGAATTATTCAGCACCCGGCTTCACGCCAACGACTTTAGACCACGGGAAACTATTGACCCTACACGCCTATATTGCGATCTCCAACTAGTAGCTAAAGAGTAAGTAGGAAATACACTGAAGGGCATGAAAAGAAGAAAAGCTGCAGGTGACGACAGCACAACCATCGATCTTGTAAAGGAGGGAGGAGATATTATACTAGAAAGGCTTGCTAATCTGTTTTCCAAATGCCCAATAATTGCCTGTAAAAGCGCAAACAAATATCTGATTGCCACGAAACGAGATACCAAAGTTCTTAACAATTACGGACCCAGCAGCCTATTCTCAGTTATATGCAAGCTGTTAGCCAAGGTAATGGTTAACCGCATAAATGGCCGCCTAGATTTCCAGCATCCCCGTAAACAGGCTGAGTTGAGAAATGGATACCCTGTATAAATATTATCTTTCTTAATAAACAATATAAAAATCTTCGGAGTATAATAAACCCATTTACATGGCATTTAAAGACTACAAAAAAAGCGTTTGATTCAGTAAGCACCCCAGCAATCTTGGAAGCATTAAACCACAGGGAATAGAGGAGATGTACATAGGACTGCTAGACCATACATTGAACGGTTGTAAAAAAACGAAAAGTTCTCATAGAGAAAGGGAGTACGACAGGGACATACCATCTGTCCAAGATTTTTAAAAGCATATCTGGGGTAGGGGGTACGTAGGAAGCGTTGCCGGGAAAAAGGAGGATTGTAGATAAACGGGAAATACTTGAACCGCTTGAGGTTTGGACACGACATTGTTTGGATAGGTTGTCAATGCTGTTCCAAACCACGAGAAAAAAATCCGCCGCAGAATAGGCACTCGTTCGGATGCACTCGGTAAGTCCTACCTAATAACGAAGGCAAGCTACCTCTTACTGAAAAGAATATTACACAACCAATGCTCGCTGCCGGTGGTGGCATTCTGCGGGAGCTTCGCGCCTTACTAAACAACAAGAATACAAACCTAAGTCGGCTCAAAGGGCCGTGGAACGAAGAATTATAGGAGTAAGGATTAAGGAGACGAAGCGAGCCTCCTGGGTCAGGGAGCAAAATCTAGTAGAAGATATCAGTTCAAACGAGAAAAAAGCGGTGTACTCGGGCTGGCCATCTAGAGAAAAGTGACAACATTAGCACAGTGAACTCTAATTAATCGCACGTTCATATGTAATTTTAATTGTGGAAAAAATAAACCAAAGTAAGTTTCTGAGCTCCACCAAAAGCACAGGTGGTACTTTATCCCTGGCCAATCTCGTATTGGGGTAACATACAACTCATGCAGGGCATCACCATCATCCTCATCGGTCAGCGCAGACGGAAGCTTCGGTACTCCTGTACACAGCTGTGCCCACCGCTAAGCTGAAGGTCGGCCCATTTTGACCGGTATGCCTGTTTTGCCTTGCTCATTTTGTACCCAGTACGTGGATGGGGTCATACTTCAGTATGCTGATCATGCCGAAGCTACGAGTACGTGCTTTGCGAACCTTGATTACCCCTGTAGCTTCATTTCGGCAGTTCAGTACTGAACGAAACACGGATGCCTAACTTAAGCATATATAAAGTGTGTGACTCTCCTGGCAATGTTGTTGTCTTTAATAGCTAAAAGCAGTATTCATGGCTAGACTTTTTGCCTAGACGTTTCCCTCAGAAGTTACTTTTTGTGCTTATAAAAAGCGGACGTAATTACTAGATTAGAAAGAAGGCGCTTGCCGGCATTTAAACCGTTCTACAATATTCCTTGCAGTGCCCTTTTTGGAGATGCCGTACATCCCTATTGAAGGTTCTGACGGAAGCATTTGCTACGTCGACGTCGAGTTCACGAACGCATGCGGCGCCCTTGAGATTGCCCTTGACGACTTGTGTATGGCTGGAGGTGAAGGAAAAGTGGTGGCACTACCGAACGTGAAGAGTGAAATATTGAGCAAGGTAATCGAATGGGCCACTTCTGGAAAGGGCGATAAACCACTGCCCGAAGATGACGCACCGCTAACTGGCATCTCACCTCGGAAAAGGAAGTTTCTTGACGTGGACAAGAGCACTCTCTTTGACCTGATTCTTGCGACCAACTACTTGCGTTTGCTAAGCCTGCTGCATGGCCCCACCAAAATAGTCGCTGACATGATCAAGGCGAAAATACCGGCCGAAATTCTGGATACCTGCTACATCCTGGACGGCTTTCCCGGAAATACAGCGGAATCGGCAACGAAACCTGAAAAAGAGAATGTGGCTTCAGATGCTTGGTAGTAGTAATAAACGATCATTGATCTTAAAAGGAAAAGGAGTAAGAGTGGAAATGGTCAGCCTTCTAGCGGTCGACCAGAGCTTGTTGCTTCGGATCCGAGCTCGTCAGCCCAGACTCTCACTGCTCAAGTGATGGGTTGAGGAGGGGTTTAAGGTTGCCTGGGCATTAGTACACCAAGTGTTAGGTAATGAGAGGGACGTTGCAAATATGGCAGTCGTATTGGAAGAGAGGTGCAGTAATGGGGGAGAAAACTATGTTGTTAATGTAGGTACCGGTCTGGAGCCAGCGCCGGATATGTGCCTGTTGGCTGCTGAGAGTAGGGTGGGGCGTGGGATACATCCTTCTGTAGTGTAAGAATTGGGGTAGGATGGCATTGTATGTAGAACTAGGTGTGTTAGAGCGGGGTTCGTGGAGCCCCAGCCTCTCAAGGAATCTTGCATTTATGATGGGAATGCCCAAAACAGCCGATCGAGGGTGGCAGCGTGAACTACCATGTTCCAGGCAAGGCCCGAGTTGCCAGGGATCCAGACGGTGACGATTCCAATATATTCGGGAAGGCCCGGAAAAGACGAAGGCCCTGGCCAGTACCCTGCCCCACTGATAAAGTCGGCAGGCCTGTTGAAAGTTGGTAAGGATTCTGACTTGGGGTTGGTTCCAGTGGGTTGCTGGAGTACATGTGCAATCAGGATGGTCTCCGCCACTGTGGGTGATATATTACAGTAAGATGCTACCATGACCACCTCCCCCATCGCAGTCAGGGCAAGAATTGTGGTTCTTGGGGGTGGGGGTACTGTGCAATGTCCTAAAAAACTTGTTGAGCTAGTTGATTCAGACGAAACTGGAAAGAATAAAATGGGTGCTAAAGAGACGAAGACGAATCAGACACCAAGACCTGTATGTGGCGCCTGTATGTGGTCTTCGTGTCTACGAATTAGACACCAAGACCTGTATGTGGCGCCTGTATGTGGTTTTCGTGTCTACTTCGTCTTCGTCTCTTTAGCGCCCATTTTATTCTTTCCAGTGTGCAATGTCCGTGTACCGAACTTGACGGTCTTCTGGGTATTTTCCAGCCAGAAGACGAACGCGAGCTTCTCTGCGGCCCTTGTCGAAAGTCGGGTGCATACGGCGGGGTATGAGGCTAATGGGACCTTGCACCATGTCTTCGGCAGGATCGTATGAGGGGCGTTGTTGGAATTGGCAGGTGTTTTCTCTATGAGTGTGATTACCCTCCTGCCTACGGGCGTTAGGAGCAGACTGTTGAGCTGTGCCATGCGTAGGGCTTATAGAAGTTCTGATAGGTTATGCATTCTGAGTTGTAACAGTTTCTCGTTTCTGCTGCACGAAGAGAGTATCAGTGCCTCTTTGTAGGTCTTGCCTTCCAGGCCATCCAACTTGGCGTGCTCTTGAGGCTTGAGGGCCAGGAATAACGTGCCGCATGTCAGCTTGCGGAAGAGTAGCGCTCCCACGACGCGGCACGTGTCCTGTTCTTCCATTTCAGAAGTTTTGTTGCTGATGAGGCGAGTGAGGTGGGTGAGTTTGGCTACGGTTCTTTGCAGTTGAGGTAAGAGCGCCGCGCCGGACCCATCACGATGGAATGGGACCGCCAATATTCTTAGTCTTGACTCGTGGTATGAATTGACCGGAGATGGTTACCTACTTGTGGGTCAGGCGTTCGGGGGAAGTGGGCGACCGCGTATGCGGTACAGGACAAGAAGGGTTTATTTGGAGGGTTCACAAGTCAGCCCTTTTCACTGGATGTAGAAGATCGAGGTATTGGCTGCTTCCTGTAGGGCATCTTGTTGATGACCTAGCGAATCTTCTAGGGTTCATAAGGTTATATTTTCAGCATAAAATGCATGCCGAAAGTGGGGTATGGACTCTAATAGTGAAGGAAGAGGGAAGAGATCTATATTGAATACTAGAAGTGAAATTGCCGACCGCTGCGGTGTCCCCTTGGCTGGAGTGCTCAACGTGGGGGATATATGTGAGCCGAGTCGGAGTGTTGGCATCCGATTTGTGAGGAAGGTTCTGACAAAAGTAAGTTTTCATTCCACAGTTCGTGTTAGTGAGATTTTGTAGGATGGCTTCATGCGTGATGTTGTCAAATATCCCTTCTATATCGAGGGCCAGTGCCGGTTTGAGTATCCAGCGGCTGGAATGATCTATGAATTTCTCTTTCAGTTGTATAAGAACATCTTCAATCGAGAGCTTTTGACACTAGGAGCTCGAAATGTTTTCCAATGCACGATGTTAGCGAGATGGGGCGGAGCAATTTGGGGAAATGGGCTTGTTGGGTTTTGTATTTCGGGTGATGTCGGGATGTTTCCACAGGGCAACTCGATTAAACGTACAAACTTCTTTAGGGGAGTGTATTGAGCACTGAATTGACTTTTTGCGCTCAGAGCATACTTGGAAAGTTAGAATAGAATGGTATAATTTTTATTTCTATAGAACTAATCAACGGTCTTCATCCCAGTTATTCTATCGCAAAGCAGCACTTCGTGCAGATTCTAGGCAAGGGAGGGTCATTCATAACCTACATGACGCAGTTAGTTTGGCTTATGAGCTCCAACACAGGGTGCGCGTATAGCCAACGCGTGGCTGGTTGTGCCAGAGATCCCCATGGAAACATCGCCCAATGCGGTGCGGCATTCAACATAGGCACAGAAGGAACCTTTCACAATTGAATGGATAAAGGGTGGATTGTCGTCGAGGCGAATAAACCTCCAGCATCCCGGCGCGTAAGTCAGGGGGGGGGGGTGGGGGGGGCAAGAGGGTACAGATTCAATGAGAAGTACACGGAACACGGGAGCCGGTCCGAAATGCATCGTTCCGACGACTACAAACGCCCACGGGAACCAGTTGCGGCGTTCTGGGGATGCGGGCGTAGTGTGCCTCGCTTGCATCGACGCACCCTATGCGGGCGCACGGCTCCCAACACCTTTCCCCACCCAACTAGAGTCCACATTCTGGCCCCCAACCTGTACTCCTCGCAATGCCACTTCTGTGAGGCTCCGGGCACGCTTGGCTGTGACAGAAGCGTATCGCAAGAGCTAGTTAATGCTTGTATTCTATTAATTCTTCAAAAAATAAGTCAGAACTTAATTTCTTAATTGAAAAGATCCCACCGAATTACGGGGTTCTGGGAAAAATAAATGAGAGCTAGGCAGACGGGAGGACCTGACGAATGTGAGCCAACAGGGCTCGCGTTTTCCCATCGGTTTCTTCTCCCTCCCCCCTTGAATTGCCCACTGCAAGTGCCCACACTCTGAGCAGTCCCTGTTGGTCATCTTCACCACAGCGCTTCTGAATGACCAATTGAAAGGGACCCTGCAACACTTTTTTCAACTTTTTTGAAATCTTAAATGCTTGCAGAACATAGTCGCCCAACGCACCCAGTTCTTAGATTAGCGTGTCGCGAAGTACCGCAGCCAAAAATTACTGCTGTATGCCCATCAGATAAGATGGAAACGTGCTCAAAATGCTTTCTGTCTTTCCCGGTCTTGAAGTTCTTCGACCGCTCGAATTACATCATTAAGACCATGTAACGGCTGTTGGCCGGTTTTCCTTCAGTTGCAGCGATGAACGCTTGCCGATAGCAACTTCAAAAATAAAGTCACAAAACAAAGCAGAAACAGAAGGCGTATATATCTGGTGCGACGAGCAAATCATGTACTGCCGCTCCTTGCTGGCGGTAACTATAGCTTTCGCAGTGTGCTTCCGTACGCGAAGAAAAGAGTGAAAGCGTTTATCGAAAGTGTTGCAGGGTCCCTTGAAGTTACCAGGTGTGCAAATTCAGCGAATGACAGAGCCCAATATACGGTTTGACTAAAAGAAGTACTTGCGCGCAGGGACGACACGCAAGGAGAAAATGGGGTTTCGCATTGCGCAATGAAATTGCGCAGATGCCCTTTTTCACTCAAACTGCATGCTCGGCCACGTCATTCGCTGATTTTGCCCACTGGGCCACTTTACAGGTAATTCTGGAGCATTGTGGTGAAGACGCCCTACGGGGACTTCTCAGAGTGCCCATGCGCTGGCACCTAGCGACAATGAATCATCACGGGCCCCTTCTCAGGTCAGTGATGCTTTAGTTACGAGAGTACCTCGATTTCCGTCCGTGCTTCCTCCTCTTTAACGTAAAAAGCTCCCACCTCCCCTCGCGGGAACCCCTGTGTAGATGCGACGCATAGGGGGTTCACGTTGCAGCGTTGGACAGCGGAGGAACGGCGCTGGAACGATGGAGCGGAGCGGCGCAGGCACCGCGTTTTATAGCGCGCATAACGGTGAGGGGACGCGACGGCGCCGCTGCGTCTGCCGCGGCTATGACGCAACACAATCCAACACAATCCACTTTAATCCAATCAAATCCAATCCAAGCCAAGCCAAGCCAAGCCAATCCATTCTAATCCAATCCAATGCCCCTCGTATGGTCCCTAGAATATGTGTTTCTAGGGACCATACCCCTCGCGAGAGACGGGCATCGGAGAGGAGAGGGGGTGAGCGGCGGAGAGCGCAGCTCGCGCGGCGAGGAGAATGGGGGAGGGGCGGATGACAACGACGCCGACGACGCTGCATGGACAAGGCGAGTGAATGAGTTGCAGTCGCATCTAAAAACCGCTACCGTGACGGGCAATCATACCTGTGACACCATGCTTTGCAAGCACGTCGTATGGTGCCTGAGCAACCGCAGCGAGGTATTGAACCATATGCAACGATGACGCATAGAGAGTTGTTTAGAGGAAGTGACCCGGCTAAATTTATTTCTGTCCCTCAAATTCAAAAGTGCCTTTTGGTGGTCCTTATCAGGACCAATCCTCCCCCTCGGAAAAAAACCCATGATGAATCAGCAAGCCAGACCTCCTAGACAGACATCGTGAATCAGCTTATTCCGGTGCTCTTAGCGGCCGTCAAAGCCCTGCTACGGGCTAACCCTTCCTCTCGGTGCTTCCCTGAAGTCGAGGCTGTTCTGGCTTTAGAGCAACTCATAGCCTTTTCTTGATTGATTGATTGATTGATTGATTGATTGATTCATTGATTGATTCATTGATTGATTCATTGATTGATTCATTGATTGATTCATTGATTGATTGATTGATTGATTGATTGATTGATTGATTGATTGATTGATTGATTGATTGATTGATTGATTGATTGTAGGGGTTTAACGCGCCAACGCAACGCAGGCGATGAGGCGCGCCGTAGTGGAGGGCTCCGGATTAATTTCGACCACCTGGGGATCTTTAACGTGCGCCGAAATCTCGTACACACGGGCGTTTTTGCTTTTCGCCTCCATCAGAAAAGCGGCCGCCGCGGCCGGGAATCGAACCCGCGACCTTGTTCTCAGCAGCGCAACGCCTTAGCCACTGAGCCACCGCGTGGCACAACGGCAAGATGGCATCTTACAACAACGACGACTTAGCCGCTAGCCCCATTTGCGAAAGTGTCTCTAAACACCAAGTCACGCTTTTTTGTCCTGGTTCAGTGACAACCCGTAAGGTACTCTGGGGCTTGTTGCAGGAAGGAATCAGTTTCAACGATGACACAGACGAGATTTAACGCTCCTGTTCATTATATCCTGGCCGCTTTTGCGATCACTTGTTTATTACAACACACAACTTCATTTGCGCACACTAAAAGGCGAAAGGTGCATACCCTTTTGCTGTGTACCTTTCCGGAAGTGGTTAGCCGGAAAGGGGTAACCCCAGTCCGGCAATCTGCCGGCTCTCGCCCTGAACACCGCCCGACCTCTCTGGTCTACTTCTGCCTTTAGACTTCCTCTCTCCAACCCAGAGGGGGGCGCTGCGGTCGTCAACGAGAGCTGACGTGCTCACATCGGCTCCGGCTTTTATGACCATTTTTGCAGTGCTAATTATTAGTTATCGCCGCCGCATAAATATTACCAATGTGTCTGTGAAGGTGCGGGTCATTAACCAGTACCAGTCGCTAAAAAAAGGTACGTTTTTTCGGGACTTTTCTGGTCAGGCCCGGCGGCGTTCCGCCAAGCCTAATCGAACAGTTGGAGTCCACAGCTAGCTAGGCCTAACCTCGGTGAGGGAGGGCCGTCGTCCTCGGGCGGTGGCTGTACAAACATGACGACAGAGATGGAGGCGTCCATTGATCGGAAACCGGCAAATTCCGGCGTTAACCAGATGTGTATTGAAGTTCAAGGGGAAGAAATTTCTTCCGAGGAATTCAACGACGGTGCGGGCTGGTCGCACGTGGGCCAGCGTATAAAGGCCCCAGCCGGCGAGGTCACCGCTCCTCGCCAGTCGAAGCCTACGACGACGAACTTCGCCAGGAATGTGAAAGCTTCGGTGACGAGGGCAGCAAGGATGCCGGGCGTTCTACCGAGGAAGGAGACGAAGGTGGTGGTGCGGCCTAGGGGAGACCTTAACATCGCGAGGACTCATACCACCATCGTGGCATCGGCAATCATGGCGGCGGCGAATGCATCAAGGGAGGACGCGGCAGCGGACACCTTCTGCCCCAATTTGCAACAAAACATCATGGTGGTGAGTACCCCCGACGATGCACGTGCTTTACTTTACGCCAAGATACAATCGATCTGCATAGGTGGCAAGGAACATGTGGTTGGCGCATACAAAACCGCGCCATATGGCACCGTTAAATGAGTGATTAGAGGTATCCCGATTGAGGACTCCTCAGCCACGATCTACCGGAACATTGTAAACTCGAGAAATCCCCTGGCACTTGGCGTGAAGAGGATTGGTAGCTCGACCACAGTCATCGTTGCTTTCGGGGGCCTGAAGGTCCCGAATTACGTGTGCTACGGTCCCGTTCTCACCAAGTGCAGCCTATACCGAAAGCAATTTGATGTGTGTAAGCAGTGCGGAAAGGTGGGCCACCACCGCGACGTTTGTCCGAACCCTCACGTGAAGACGTGCTTCGCTTGCGGGGCCGTAAACCCCAAGGACGACCATACCTGTACCCCCAGTTGCAAATTGTGCGGAGGGCCACATCTGACCGGGGACAAGGTTTGCAAGAATAAGTACAAGACCCCATACGTAGTTAGAAAGAGGCAGTGGGACCGCAGGATGGCCGAACAGCAAGCGCAGCAGCAGCAACAAGCGGCGCTCCAAGCTGAGGGATTTCCACCGCTGACATCAGCAGCCGCAACAGCTTCCGGCCCAGCTCGTCGCCGTGCATCGCGTTCCGCCTCGAAGCGCAGGGGCAGCGAAAGCAGACGGCGTAGCGTTAGCCGTAAGCGATCACAATCACGTGACCGCGTGAGTTGGGCCGATGCAGCAAGAAATGATGCTGTGAAAGCACAGGGGGGTACCACCACCACCCCCTCCACTGCCACTGCAACCACCAAAAACGTCGGCGGCAACAGCAGCAAGGCGAAGGAAGACGAGGCGATGAGGGTGTTGAAGGAAGCCAACGAGGAACTCCGGCGCAAGAACAACGAGCTCGAGACGACAGTCATTAGGCAAGAGGCGACTATCAGCAAGATGGCAAACGAGATCACGGAAATCAAAAAGCTTCTGACGCCCCGTTCCATCAATAACGAAACGCCTCAAGCGGTGCCATGTGAACCCACACCCAGCACCAGCAGTGCTGTACCCGCAGCGAAGGAACCGGCACCCAAGAAACGAGCGATCGAGAACCTGAAGGAGCGCAAACTTAACGATAGGGTGGACAACCTGGAAGACAATGTCGACCGAATCGAGAAACACCTTGACGGGCTCGAGGAATATATTAAGACAACTTTCACTAAGATGATTTTCGACAAGTTCGCCGACATCGAGCAGACATGTCAGCAGCTAGCGAACGCCATACACCAAATCACAACGCAGCAGTACAATCAGCAACAATCATGGCCGCTCCAGCAACAACAGCAGCAGTGAAGGGTCTGGTGACCTGGCACTGGAACTGTAACGGTTTCGCTAGCAAGAGGGCAGTCTTGCAGCAACACATAACACAACTAGCACGCAAGCCAGATATAATCATGTTACAAGAGACTCGCACCGACGCGGTATCGCTCTCCGGTTACACGGCTTACACCAAGTCTCCGGAGGTCACCGGCGGTTGAGGAGTATGTACGTTGGTTCTCAAGGGAGTCACCTTCATCGAACACGAGTTGCACAAGAGTAAAATAGAATACAGTCTCATCGATGTCGTTTCGGGCAAGAAACACAAGAACAGCACCTTTCTGCTTAACGTCTACAGTAGCCCTTCGCACCGGAAACAAAAGTTCAAGACACTCCTGCACAGAGCCAGCACCACGGCGGGAACCCACAGGCTCGTCGCCTGCGGGGACTTCAACGCGGCGCACCCGGCATGTCGATACAGCAAGCAATTGGCCAAGGGGCGAGATCTGTTTCAAGACACAATAGACCTGGGCTTCACCCTCATCACGGACCCGACGGATCCTACGAGGATCGGAAACTGCGTGGCCAGGGACACGACACCGTACCTCACATTTGTGAAGAACGACGAGAAGGGCAAGATCACCTGGCGCAACACGGGGTCCGAGCTCGGGAGTGACCACTACATCGTGGAGGTCATCATACCGGAGGAGGTCAACACGTCGGAGGACACCAGAAAGCACAAATTTACTGATTGGGATGCCTTCCGTAGCCTGTTACCGACGGAGGAGGAGGACATCGAGAACATAGAAGAATGGTCGGCCCTCATCGCGGGGAAGATCAAGGAAGCGACCAAGATCATAGAAACGGACGCGCAGGTCGACAAGATAGACAGCCGCCTGGCGCACTTTATAGAAGCGAAACAATCCATCCTAAATAGGTGGAAGAAACAACGGCTGAATCGGAGACTGAGGAAGAAGATAGCGGAGCTGAATCGCGCCATCGAAGCCCACTGTCGCGTGCTATGCACGCAACAGTGGAATGAAATCTGTAGCGCTGCGGATGGGCAGATGCATTGCGGCAAGACCTGGAACTTGATGCGGCATCTGCTCGACGAGACTAAAACAAAATCCCATCAACGCGACCGCCTCGCAAAGATCATTTACAGAGCAGTCAAGGAACACGGGAAACCAGAAGTAATCAGACGCATCGACAGCAAGTACCTCCCGGTCACACCCACGGAAAGGCATCCTGAGTACGCGGGTCAAGCCAACGATAAGCTCGACCGCGACATCAGCGTCGAGGAGGTGCAAGCGGCCCTGCATGACCTGAACAGCAAGTCGGCGGCCGGCCCGGATCACATCTCGAACAGAGCGCTCAAGAACCTCAGCGATGCGGCCATCGAGAACCTCACCGGAACAACTGCTGGAGGGCGGGGTCACTTCCCCAGCAGTGGAAGGCTGCCAAGACCATCCTCACCCCCAAACCGGGCAAGCCACCGAACACGGACAACCTCCGGCCCATCTCGCTCACGCCCTGCGTGGGCAAGGTGTTGGAGCACGTCCTAATGTGTAGGTGGCAGGACTACCTGGAGGAGTCAGGACTGTGCCCCGCCACGATCATCGGGTTTCGGCGTTGTCTCGGCACCCAAGACGTGATGATTCTGTTGAAGAATGAGGTCATTGACGGCAACCTAACGAAAGACAACAAAGCCATCCTGGGGCTGGTCCTGCAGAGAGCCTTCGACAAAGTGAAGCACTCTGCGATCCTAGCCCAGGTGTCCAGACTGAACATGGGCGCAAGAACCTATAACTATATCAAGAACTTTCTGACAGGCCGGACCACAGAGCTCTGCGCTGGAGATCGGCGACTCCAGGAGAAGAGGCTCCGCAGTGTCGGGACCCCCCAGGGCTCGGTCATCTCGTCGTTGTTATTCAACCTCGTTATGATCGGGGTTGCCGAGCGGCTCTCTCGAGTTGAGGGGGTCCGGCACACCATCTACGCCGATGACATCACTCTGTGGGTTACGGGAGGCAGTGATGGTCACATCGAGAGAACGCTGCAAGAGGCCGTCGACACTATCGAAGACCAGCTAAACGGACCCGGCTTGATCTGCTCGCCGAGCAAGTCGGAGCTGCTGGTGTTACGACGGAAATACGTAAGGCGAAACAAGAGCGAGCCCAGGGATTACGAGGCGATAAAGATCGTCACGAGGAGCGGCCGGGTTATCCCGGAGGTCGACAAGATACGGGTTCTCGGCATGATTATAGACAAGCGTCGCGGCAACGGCGAGACCGTTTTCCGCCTTACAGCCAAGATCACCAACGCAGTGCGTCTCATCAGACGGGTCGCCAACCGCAAGGCCGGGATGAAGGAGGAGAGCTTGATTCGGCTTGTGCATTCCTTCGTAATCAGCCACGTCGCCTACGTTGCAGCCTTCCGCAATTGGATGCAGTGCGAAAAGAATAAGATCAACGCCCTGATACGCCGAGCGTACAAGGCGGCGCTCGGGCTGTTCGAGTGCACAAGCACCGACAAGCTCCTGAGCCTGGGGGTACACAATACCCTCGAGGAAATTGCTGAAGCGCAACGATCCGCCCAGCTGGAGTGGCTTTCTACGACCGAGACCGGTAGGCGCATACTGCAAGACTTGGCCTTCATGCCTGCGGCGAAGAAGACGAGCAGCGACGCTCCTGCCCCGGACGAGACCCGGCGCCGGATTCGGGTAGACCTCATCCCGAGGAACATGAATCCGGAGTTTGACAAGAAGAGAAGAGCGGCGAGGGCCAAGGCCCTCATCGACTTGTACGCCAAGGACGAGCACGCAAGGTTCGTGGACGCGGCCGAATACCAGGGAGACAGCGAGGCATTCGTGGCTACCGTCATCGAGGCGTCGTCCGGCGTCGACGAGGGCGGCGGCGAGCGTTCGGGTCCGAGAGGCGTGCCAGGCGAAGGAGGTGGCCATTGCCGATCCCGGGTGCCAGACAGTGTTGTGCGGTTCCAGGACTGCAGTGCGGAATTATGCGAAGGGCAAAGTGTGCGGGTGAGGTTTTGCGCGTTGTGTGATTGGCAGACCTCCAACGAGAGAACAGGTGTGTTAAAATAAAGTGGTTCCCGGCGCACGCGGGCAACGATGCGTCGGACGAGCACGACAACCACAACGAGACGGCACACGCAGTGGCGCGAGCGCTAACCAACCGCGCCGCTGCAACCGACCGTCCACTGTGGTGTAGCGCCAAGGACCATATGACGACGTTCAACGAACTTACACAGTTCCACCGCTTGGCTCGAAGGACAGCTCCCACCCCCGCACCCGGGGCTGAGCCGAGCGGAGGCGGTGCTGTTCAGACAACTGCAGACTGGGTCCTTACCCACCCCAGTGTTGATGAAATATGTGTACCCGCAAGTGTATGCGAGTGATGTGTGCCGCGTGTGCCAGCGGGAGAGGGCCACCCTAACGCACATCCTATGGGACTGCACCAAGTTTCCCAACGAAGCGTCGACAAGTACAACGATTCCGCCGCGGCTCGCGGCTGCGGCGAAGTGCTATGACCAAGAAATCCAAACCTGGGCCGTCCAGCAGGTATCGGCGGCTCTTAAAAGACAAAGGCCGAGCGAAACCGCCGGGACGTTGCCCCCAAGGGCGACCGAACGCAGGAGTAGCACGTTGTTGGGAATGACCTTCTTACCGCTGGTACCACTGTTGGGAATGACTATCCCAGGGCGGTCACCAAGGTTGTCACTCGCATCCAGCTCGTCACCGACGTTGGGAATCGGCCATCCCACCGCTGCCACCACTGTTGCGACTGGCCACCCGAGCGCAGTCACCGGTGTAGCGATGTTGCCTTGCTCCGTCCGCTATCGACGCGGCGCAGAGCAGAGCGACGAAGTCCTCGAGCCGACGAAGAGTTGAAGTAACATTTATATACAGCATGTACAGGGTAAGCAAACGTTACATGACTCGCACAAAGGCGACAGCACCCTTCCACTCGGTGCCTCCGAAGAGACTGGTGCCGGAGAGAAGCCGCCGAGGAAAGCCGACGATGAGAGCCTCCGGGCTTCTTTTATACCCCGGGAAGTTCGTTGGGGCCCCAAGAAGTTCGAAAAGCTCCGATCACGGCTCTCGCTGCCTGAAGTTTGAATTCCGACGAATGGCAGCGAAGCGGTGAGTCAGCTGCGCCGCCAATGGGGAAAGGGAGGGCGATGCGCCCGCCGTCTCCGTGACCTCGCCTCCGGGCGTAGCGACATGCCCTTGTTCGGTCGTTCTCCGATGCGGGATTCGGCCGCGCCGCAGCGTTCTGTGATGCGGGATTCGGCCGCGCCGCAGCGTTCCGAGATGCAGGATTCGGCCGCGCCGCATCGACGAAAGAGAGAGGCGTGACTCAGCCTCGCTGTCGGCGCGTCGCCTTGTGCAACGCCTTTGGGCCAGGCGCTCTGGCACAACAACGCGCCGTAGTCGAGTAAAGACCACCCGCTGAGAAGACGTAAGGGCCCGCGTCGCGGCGCCATTTAATGGTGGTGTCGCTCTGCAGGCGACTAAATAAAGTTGCTTTTATCTATCTATTTCCAACCCAGAAGACCCTCAGCTCCTTCTTTCCTCAAAAAAGAACATACAGTCAAAACACACGTCAGTGCAATGACAACAGCCAGTGGCTCGCTAGGCACGCGGAACTAATTTGGGTTTCCCTACCCCCGCCAGCCAAGGCCAGGACATGAAGTTATGCGAGCCAAAATGCCCTGTTCAAAAGAACCTCAATTTTCTCTCTCGCCATTTTCTGCCACCACCTCTACTCCCCACCCTCTCGTCTGTGGCATTTCGTGACACGAAGAATCTACGGCGACCTGACAACCCACCTCAATGACTGTTGTTGGGAATCAGCCAGAGCGATGAAGTTCTCGAGCTGACGAAAAGTTGAAGCAACATTTATATACAGTATGTACAAGGGTAACAACAGCGTTACATGGCTCGCACAAAGGCCACAGACACCACGTCTCCACTCGGTGCCTCCGAAAAGTGCCGCGCTCGCTGTGCTTACGGGCGAGTTATGTACCCAAGGGAGTCCGTTGCAGCCGCGAGAAGTTTGAATCGCTCCAATCAGGCACCTCGCTGGCCGAAGTTTGAATCCGACGAATGGAGGCGAAGCGATTGCGTCAGTTGAGCCGCCATGTCGGGGAAAGGGAAGGCGACGCCGTCGCCGTCTCAGCGGCGCCGTCTCCAGGCATGTAGTGGCGTGTCTGCCGCGGGCCGTTCACCCGAGACATGATTCGGCCCAGCCGTTGAGAAGGGAAAATGAGAGGCGACTCTGCGGCGTCTTCAAGTTTGGGCATGTCTGCCGCGGGCGGTTTGGTCGATGCACGAATCGGCCCCGCTATCGGCGCGTAGCCCCGTGCAGCGAATTTGGGCTGGTCGCTCTGGTACAACACTGAACAGTTTTTAAGTTAAACTCCCGTGGCTTGCGCACGAAACTTGCCAACTTTCGCGAGCAATTGTACATTGACCCCAATTCGAATTCATTTTCATATCCCGAACTCGCGTTGGCTATAACTCCCGTTAAAGGCATTACCAATATCATTCATTCGGAACGTTTAAACGGTGTTAGCCGGCTATTCATAGGTTTTCGCAATGATGTGTCTGGTGCAGCAGTGGCCGCCCTACCTCATCACACTGAAGAGTGCATCCGTGCAAAGATTACAATTGGCACTCAACCGTTCACATTCTTGCTGCTTACTACAGCCAGGGACTGCCTTTCATGCTTCTGGCTCGAAAGTGTCATCACCATTGAGTAAATGAGGAAAAGGAACGTAAATCCAATTGCCTCGAACGGCACCACCGCAATGTAACTGGTTTATACTCAATTGTAAAATAAATAAAGGAATAATGGACTAAATAAACAAATAAAAGAAGAGAACACGCATGCGGCAGGCGTGCATGCGTGTTCTGTTCCTTTCGTTTACCGCCGGTGCAGCCACACGGCGCTCCTATGCGGTTAGGCCAGAACTCCCGTGTTCCATTTACTTCTGACGGCACCTGTACAACACATAATATTCTGCATACTCACGTTAGTGAAAAAAAATTCCCCCGCATTTCCCCGAAGGGGAGTATGAGGAAGTGCGAAGCACGGGGTGATGCTATGAGGGGGAGTTTGTTGAAGTTTGGTGGCATTTTGCCCGTTAGTTACATTAACACCCCCTCGTGATCACGTTCGGCTTAACAGGCCTCGTTTGTCCCTCTGCGGAAATCTTGGTGAATTAACGTGTATGTTCGAGAGATGTTCGAGAGGGAATGTAATCACGCACACACACACACACACACACGCAAAGTAAAGTGAAACGACAGTATTTATTTCAGCACTGGTTTGTGTTGTCGTTGTATGCGACGGTCATTACGACCGCCTTGTGGTCGCTAAAGTGGACCGTTAAGGGTTGTTGCAGCCGCTATAACGCCGCTGAGTCGCCAACGCACGCCGCTGACGACGTAGTTTGAATGCGTTAAATATATAAGGCGCGTTACTAAGATTGATATAAGCGTCGCGTCCGCGGCTTAGTCGGTAGAGCATCGCGCTGCGGGCGCGAAGTCCTCGGATCGAAACCTGGCGCTGGATGCTGTTTTTTTTATACATAGTGTAGTGGCCTGGCTGGCGCGCCGAGAGAGGGTGTTGCGAGCTGGAGAGTAGTAAAGGGGCTTTAGGAGAGTAGGCGAGGGGGGAGAGGAGGCGCTATGCAAGCGCCCTCACGCGTCGGAAATCCGGCGCCGTTGCTAGGCACGGTAGCTAGCTCCGTTGCTAGGCTGCGGACGGAGGACGGCGGTGGAAGCAGGAGTAGGCCCGACTAAGAAGTGCTTCGCACTTAAAAAATTATCTCAGTTACGACAGGGCCATGACGGTGCATAAGGACATGTATACTTACTAAAAATTTCCCCTTAGCCAGGCATAATGTAAGGCGAAGGTTCACGCCTTGAAGAACTTGCAAACTAGAAGATATTTACAAAAATACGCCGTCTTATAAGACAAAACCCTCTTCAAGGGCCTGGTAGCACAAGGATTCACGAGGATTCACTCTTCTCTAACGCGTTTGGCCTTGGATGCAAGGGATAAAGTTATGGTGGTGGTATCCCGAAGTTTTATCCTATATACTAATATCCACACTGTGACAGCTAATTACAAACGCCCCTGCAAACACGCTGTTTAACCACCACCCCTCATATCCGCATAATCTGGGCACCAGCACCCTCCCCCATAACCGGCAATGAAGCGTCCCACACGGCGACTCACGATTTATTACACCAAGCCCCTGCCGACGCTGGCCGGTCTCCACCCTCACAGGACCAACCCAATCCTCTGACTGGCTACGCAGAGATGATCGCCCATTACCCACCAACTCGCTGCAGCCTCCCACCACCACACCAACGGCCTTCCCGAGAAGCCACAATTTGTTGGCGACTGCTGGCAAACACCTACTCTCTTCGCACCCGGCAGTTTGTACCCTGCACTTCGAACTATACATTCCTGAATCGAGCAAGTGACTCATTTCTTGCACCGAGTAACAACTCGTCGCCATTTTGGCTTACGAACAACTCCTTCTTAGGATTATATATGCTTTTACCGTGTCCCGCATACTGTATACGCCACCATACCTGCATCACACGCCTACCAATCACGCCGAGTAATCAAACTAGAGGCAGCTATCTGCAAGCTTTACCGCATAGCCCTTGGAAGCCCCACTACGCAGATACAGGAGGAAGCCCAACTTCAGCGATTTCAGACATCTCACCAGGGTCGACCGGGCACTCTTGCCAACGATGACTTACCCTACCACGTCACTTCCCCTAATTCCCGCAACTTCCCCTCCTTGGACCACGCCCCCTAGTCTCTGCATAGACCCCTACCTAGGGGTATGAACCCCTCCAGGCATGCCACCCGCGCCTCCGCTGTAAAGCCTTCACCAAGCGTGTCTCCTTCATAAAAAAGCATTGATCGGTGGTATAACTTATAATAGCGAGTTTTTTTTTCCAATGCGAAAACAGGAACCGAACCGCAGCCCTTTTACGCCCTTCAACACTGGTCTCCGCACAAACGCCCTTTCTCTACCCGCCAGATGCCACCTTCCTGGAGGAGCACTCCATCGTTCTTTCTGGTCATAGAGTGTGCCGTTCTCACAGCCTGCACTGAACAGCCCGCTTACATTTTCACAAATTTGCAAACCGCCATTCGAAACTATTTACCCTATACCATCAACTCCTTCTCCTCTAACCTGGTGACTGACACTCTCAAGACCTAACCTCTTCACCTCCCTGTCCTGGTACAGGTAACTGACCACTCCAACATGGGCGGCAACGCAAGAGTAAACGCGCTTTCCCCCCATGTGCCCCCGGGTCCGTCTATGCTCTGACCAACCTCACACCACCCTCCTTCTATAAGTCCCCACAATCGCGCGACCCGTAAATTCACGCTACTCTCATACCGCCTCGCTCGTCAAGCTTACCCTTCTCCAGACCCACGTCTCACTCGCGCCCCAAGCCATCCTTTTCCGCCAGGCTCTTACCCACTCTTTCCCATCTCACCGCATTTTGCATCGCATACGTGAGTGCTACGATCTCCAAACACATACCCCTTTATTCCACATTCCTACTAGACTGATGATGATTGATATTGGTATCCCCTTTGTATCGGGTAAAAAAAACTAATACCTATGTTTTATACTCTTCTTTTAATATTAGCGCTGCTCTTAGGGCAGGCGCAAAAAAAATTATTACGCACGAAATACTTATTTTTTCTGTTACAGGTGGTAGCTGTACTAGGCAATATTCCCCTCTCTGCTTTTCGTTCACCAGCATTCTAATCTTCTTTTCGTCGCCTCGACAGCCTCGAAGTTAACTTCCTCTCTGATACCCTTAAATCCTAGGGCTTCTGGAAGCCCAATATTCCCTTCATGTAGATTTGGATGGATACCCTCACATTCTAACACTATGTTCCGCATAGTTTCTGTTTCTTTTCCGCAGACCATGCATACCCCATCATTTTGTGAATACTTCCCCACAAAACCCTTAGTTCGCAGGCAACCTGCTCTAGCCTCAAAAAGCAAAGCACTGCCCTGGGAATTATCGTAGAAATTTTCCTTTCTGATGTTCATCTTCTCAGCCCTGTACATCTCTAACGACGTTTTAGCTTCCATTTTTTCCCTCCATTTATTCGTTTCAATCTGCCTTGCCTCTTTTTTGGTTACCTTGGCTGTTTTGGATTCCCCACTGTTCTTTCCGTATTTCATCGTTAGCCTTCTAGTCTTTCTTAACCACTGCGTGTCCACGCTTTCCTAGTATAGGTACCTAAAAACCTTAGCTGCCCACCTTCGTTGATCCATTGCCCTCAACCTCATCTCAAAGCATATTTTACTCTGAGCTTCTCTAACTTCAAACGACGCCCAGCCCATATCTCCCTGCACGGCTTCGTTAGTTGCTTTTCCATGCGCTCCTAAGGCCCAACGGCCTACCGTTCTCTGGTTCATTTCAATGCCTGCTAGAACGTCTTATTTTCAGCAGAGCACTGCATTCGCAATTGTGAGGCCCGGAACCATTACTCCTTTCCACATTCATCTCACTACTTCATATTAGTTATACCCCCATGGAGCTCTATTGTTCATTATAGCTGCGTTTCGCTTTCCCTTACCCTTAAGTTGCTCCTAGTAAGTTCTTAAGTTGTTATCCCCTTCGTGTATCACACTCCAAATATTTATATTCCTTCACTCTCGGTAATTCGCCATGCTGCGTCAGTGCCAGTGTCATTGAAAACCATTATCCCGTTTTTTTTTTTTTGCGCTAAAATTTAACCGGAGGTCAGTGGCTTCTTGGTGCTAATATTTATGAACCGTTGCATATCGGTCTGGTTATCAGCTAAACGAACAACCTGGTCTGCGTATAACATTCCCGGAATACGCTGTTGTACCACTTCGTTTTGCAACATATGCGTTAGGTTAAACCCTAATTGACTTACTTCGAGTTTCTTTTCGAACTCTGTTATGTAAAGCATAAACAGTATTGGGCTCAAAGGGCTTCCCTGTTTCAGTGCCCGATGGGTGTTGACCGGCTGGGCGCATTTCTGTCCTTCCCATGTCAGGTGCACTCTGTTATTCTTATAAATTGCGATAAGGAACTGTATTAACTCGTCATCGAATGCCTGGAGTTTCAGCGTTTCCCACAGCAGTTCTCTGTTTACGTTATCACATGCCCCTTTAATGTCCGAGAACGTAATCCATAATGGTCTATTCTGCACTTTCGCAATTTCAGTGCATTGCGTTATCACGAACAAACTATCATCCAATAGCCTGTCTTGTCTAAATCCATTCTGCAGTTCCCCAAGGATTTCATTTTCTTCCATCCATGCTTTAACTTCTGATTTTATTGCCTGCAATACGAGTCTATACACCACTGACGTTACTGTTAGCGGTCTGTATGAATCAATACTGGCTTTGTTGCCTCTGCCTTTATATATTAAATTTATCCTACTTTCTAGCCAGTCCTCCGGTATTTGGTTTGTATCACCTTATATATTGCCCTCGTAAACGATGCCTTACTGTTACGCCCAAGCAGGTTTATCAGTTCCATTGGTATTCCGTCCGGGTCCAATGCGGTTTGGGGGGAAACCTTTTGCTCTATTTTTTTTTCAATCGAGGTCGGTCAAACTTATTTCCTTTGCCGCAGTCTTCTGTGGCGCTGATGTTGCCGTAGCAGGCTTCCCTACCTCTATAGCCCTAAACTTTTACTAATCACTCCATGAATATGCGCCAACGCGTGCTCTCCTTTTAATTGTTTCCCCTCCTCATCAATCAAGAATTTTTGGTGGATGTCGTTTTTTGAGCTGAGTAATTTTACATGATTCCAAAACTTTTTGGATACTCGTTCGTCCTTCTTCAGTATTTCTGCAATTCATTGTTCGCTTTTCTACTTGATCTTTGCTTGCACTATTTTCTGCACTTCTAGTTTTTTTCCCCGGTAGATATCCCATTTTTCCTTCACTATCTCCGGTTCCATACCGGTTCTTTTAGCTCTCTATATTCTGTCGACATATTTTTTCGCTGGTCAATAGCCTCTTTTATTTCCTTATTCCACCAACTTCCCGTCTTTCTCTTCCCTTTCGATCGGTTTCGTTGCTTGGCTTCATTCATCTTGCGCTTTATGAACGCTATCATTTCGTCGTAATCCCAACTTCTGTCTGGTCTTCTAGATGAGAAGCATCTCATGCTCGGGGCTGTGTCCCTCCCTCCTTCGTTGTCATTGTCCGCCGTCCGCACTCTACTGCGCATGCGCGTCTGTTCAGCCCCGTCAGCGCTTGGGCTGACGTCAGCGCAGTCCACTACCAAAAGAAATAGTTAGGTGGCGCCCGGTTTCGAACCCACGACTCTCTGGCCGCAACGGGACGTACCTGGCGCTCTTCCCACTGCGCTAAAAACCAATACGGGAGCATGCGCTACGAACGCGCCTTATTCCTTTCCCTCATTCAAACTACGTCAAGAAGCTACTGATACAATGAAGGCACGCGAAGGTGAACGTCAACGGAAACGACGAAATGAAAACTGATGGGAACTTCAGTCGGCTCCATGGCTGCTTCGCATACTACTCAGGGTTCCCCTACAGGAAGATGGTGTAATTTTTATTGATTTCGTCTTCCATCATATCAGCGATTATCTTTAACTGTTCATTGTTCAAGTTAGTTACTCCGGTCGTACCGATTTCTAAATTTGCGCAGGTTGCGCCTCCAAAGTGCAAGGTAATCCGCTTGTGGTTGCTTCCTAAGCTGTTCCGTTTTCATTTATCCTCATTTCCCGCAACCTTTCGTGTACTCTCTCGAAGACTAGACTATAGTCTATGCTGGACTGTCTGTTACCGCTTTCCCACGTTATTTGTCCGTCCCACTTGTTTTCCGTGTTTACTATATTACAAGCCAGTTTTCCTGACATAGATTTGTCACTACAGAACCGTTATGGTCTGTGTATCCAGGCAAATCTTCTTTGTGGGCATTCATATCTCCAACTAAGATTATTTCACCCGAATCTTTGAACTCGATCGTTTATATTTCTTCTCAAACAGTTTACCATTTCCTCATTTTCCTCCCTAGCTCTTCTTCCGGTCCACAGATACACAATCTTTACAGTCCAGATACACAGTCCCCCACAACCTTCCCCCTCCCTCTCCCGCATGCATCACCAAATGGAAGACTTGGCTGGCTCCCCCGCCCGGAACAGACGCCCGGCCGCCCACGAAGCTCTCTGCTTTCATGTCCAGAAGATTTTTGAGGACATTCTGGCCTACTGTGAAGACAGTACGTGATGCATCAGCCTCCATCTTGTAGGTGACCTGGACCTAGGTCGGTGACTGAGAAATAAATACCCTCACTCTCTCGCTCTTTTTCACCTGAATACACCTTAGCTTCTCCACCCACCACCCTTCCCTCAGCGCAGTCCGCACACTAGCTCGCTATACCACATGGTATGGGCATGCCAATGCACCCCATATTTCCCCCACTTCCCAGCCCCACCTTCGAGCAGTGGATGGCTTCCTTGAACAGCCAGACCCGGATACGCAGCTCAAACTGGCGACCCAAGCGAGGACAGCGAGTCGAAGCAGAGGAATTCCAGATTAGGAATTTCTTTGACGGGGCTAGGCCGGTAACATGAGCCTCTGTTCGACATCAATATTGAGAGACAAGGGCTAGGAACGGCGTTTACTGAGGCGTTCGAGCCGCAAGCACCGCAGAACACACGATGATGATGATCATGTCCGTAGAAGATGAAGTAACAGTACCGCATGGCTGGTGCTGATGAGTATGTACAGATGAAGACGAGGTGCGGGAATTGTCCTCTGGAGTTCTCCACCTCCGGGAGTGTGGTCGCGAATGCTCACACTAATTTCCCCCCCTCCGGCGGAAGCGGCCTCCGGGCCGCAAGTTATTGTGGGGAACGGCGCTGGAACGGTTTCAGTCGCGAGACGTGAACAATTTCCGTGCCACGACGGCGGCGATCTGGGGAAGGGTCCACTGGAGTGACGCGGTAATTCACGGGGGACGTTTCTTCGACGATTACGTAGGGGCCCATAAAGCGGTGCAGATTTTTCGCAAAGGCCAGGAATTCGAACAGGAGTCCAAAGAAGCACCTCTTCTCCCGGTCGAAAGCGAACAGGGCGATGGGAGGAGTCGTACCGAACTTTGCGGAGTTCCTGATGAGCTGCTGTGCGGGACCGAGCCAGCTGGCGGCAATGGGCGAGCCTTGAAATATACTGCTCGTGAAGTGGTGTATCAGGGGAAACCGGTGCAGAGAAGAAAGTTGGGTCGAATATTGAGGAAGGTGAGCGACCAAATACGAGAAAGAACGGAGAGAATCCAGTTGTTCGTTGTACTGCAGTATTGTAGGCAAAGGTGAGGAATGGGAGGATTAGGTCCCAATTTCGATGGTCAGGGCTGATGTACATAGAAATCATGTCCGAGAGGGTTCTATGAAATCTTTCGGTTAATCCGTTCGTCTGGGGATGATAGCCAGAGGTTGTTTTGTGAACGGTGTCGGAAGCACGTAGAAGCTCTTGGAGTACGCTGGAGAGGAAAGTCTTGCCGCGATCGCTGAGGAGGACGCGTGGTGCTCCATGGCGCAAAATTATGTGACGCAAGACAAAGTCGGCCACTTCTATGGCTGTACCGGAGCGTATTGGTGCTGTTTCGGCGTACCGAGTCAGGTGGTCCACCGCCGTAACAATCCACCGGTATCCGGACTGTGTCCAAGGCAAAGGCCCGTACAAGTCAATCCCAATAGTGTCGAAGGGCGCAACTGGACAGGGCAGAGGCTGCAGCAAGCCGGCAGGTGTGGTTGTCAGTCGCTTACGGTGCTGACAAGAAGAGCAGGTTCCAACGTATTTAGCCACACTCGCCGAGAGGCCAGGCCAAAAGTAGCGACCACGAATGCGGTCGTACGTCTTTTCGAAGCCAAGATGCCCAGCGGTTGCTGCGTCGTGATACGCTTCCAAAATTGATTGGCGGAGAGAACGAGGGACGACTGGGACCCACTTGTGTCCATTAGGGTGATAATTGCGCCGGTAAAGCACGCTTTGGTGTAGCTGGAAATTTTGCAATTGACGGCGAGCACGGCTGTTTGGAGGTGGGACGCGGCCGGTCAACCGATCAATGATGGGGCCACAATAGGGGTCCGCACGTTGCAAAGATGGCAAATCAGAAAGTCCGACGACGCTTTCAGAGGTAATGGGTGCGAGAGAACACTTTGCAGGTGGGAGCTCCGGAACAACTGAAGACGAAGGGGAGGCCAATGGACACCGAGACAGGGCGTCGGCGTCAATGTGTTTCTTGCCTGACTTGTAGGTGACAGTAAAGTTATACTGCTGGAGCCGTAGTATCCAGCGGCCCAGGCGTCCAGACAAGTTTTTGAGTGAGGACAGCCAGCAAAGTGCATGATGGTCGGTCACCACTGTGAAGTGGCGACCGTGCAGGTATGGCCGAAACTTTTGTATAGCCCACACGACGGCAAGACACTCCTGCTCAGTTATGGTGTAATTTCTCTCAGCCGGTGTGAGTGAGCGGCTTGCGTAAGCAACAGGCCGCTCTTTAAGATGGGCATCGCTCTGAAGCACGACAGCACCTATTCCATGCCCACTTGCGTCGGTGTGAAGTATGATTGGCTTTCTATCGTCGAAATGACTGAGCACTGGTCCAGAAGTGAGAGCGGATTTAAGCGCTTCAAAAGCATGTTGGCACTCACTCGACCAGACGTAAGGTGTTCCCGCCTGTAGGAGTTGGTTCAGAGGGGATGCAATAGTAGCAAAGTTCCGGATGAACCGACGGAAATACGACGCTAGCCCCAGGAAACTCCGAAGCTCCTTAATTTGAAGCGGTCGGGGAAAGTGGAGCACTGCAGAGACTTTGTCAGGGTCGGGTCGTATGCCTTCTTTGCTGACAACGTGACCGAGCACTTTGATCGTTTTACTAGCAAAGCGGCATTTTTTCGAGTTCAGCTGAAGTCCGGCTTTGGAGAGGCACGTGAGGACTGCATCGAGACGCCTTAGATGGTCATGAAACGTCGACGAAAAGACAACGATGTCGTCAAGATAACAAAAGCAAATTTTCCATTTGAGTCCTCGAAGAACCGTATCCATCATCCGCTCAAAAGTGGCGGGAGCATTGCAGAGCCCGAACGGCATGACATTAAATTCATATAGACCGTCGGGAGTGGCAAACGCTGTCTTCTCCTTGTCGGACTCATGCATGGGAATTTGCCAATAGCCTGAACGGAGGTCCAGGCTTGAAAAGTATTCGGCTCCTTGTAAGCAGTCTAGTGCGTCATCTGTTCGCGGCATGGGATACACATCTTTGCGGGTAATTTTGTTTAAGCCCCGATAGTCCACGCAAAATCTCACGGAGCCGTCTTTTTTTTCTACCAATACAACTGGAGAGGACCATGGACTGGATAATGGCCGAATAACGTTGCGTTTGAGCATGTCTGCCACATTTTCCTCAATTATCTTCCTTTCCGAGGAAGAGAAACGATACGGACGGCGGCGAACAATGGTGTCCCCATCCGTTTGAATTCGATGCGTGGCTGTTGTTGTTTGGGTGAAAGGCTTGGAATGGGAATCAAAGGAGCCCCGATGCTTGTTTAAAATTTCCAATACTGCGAGAGCCTCAGCTTGTGTAAGGTCGGAGCTGATAGTGTGGGCGAGAGAAGGCTGAGGAGAGGTTGGTTTCGGCAAAGGGCAGGGACGAGCTGCGGCGGAACTGCTGGGAAGAATGGTGATTTCGTTGTCGGACACAGAAGCGATTGTGCAGCCTTCCGGAAGTAGAACTGGGTCTGGTGTAGTGTTCTGTACAGGAATTAGTGCGCGGCCGCGGGAAAACCGGATGAGGCAGGTAGCAACGGCGATGCCTCGAGAAAGGAGACGGCCAGAAGGGATGGCTAGCATGTCACCGTTAATAGCTGTTCCAGCAGAAACCGACAGGACGCGCTCGTGGCGCGGAGGCACAACATAGTCGTCAGTCAACACGAGACGAAGGGAACAAGTTTCAGGGAGGGCAGAATGTTCTGTGTCCGTGAGGCTGATACTGGGCGAGCGGCAAGAAATTATCGCAGACGTCGACGACAGGAAGTCCCAGCCAAGAATAAGCAAGTAAGGGCACGGGGAAAGCACGGCACACTGGATGTGGTGACAAACTCCTTCAATAGAAACGCGAACTGTGCACTGTCCTGACGGTCGTATGGACGCCTTGTTAGCTCCGTGCAATAGAGGGCCCTCGTATGGAGGTTTAACTTTTCGTAGTCTTTCACACAAATCAGAATGGATAATCGTGACACTTGCCCCAGTGTCTACCAACGCGTTAACCAAAATGCCTTCAACTGATACTGACAGTAAGTTTGACGGATGCTCTGGAGGAATTTGTGTCGTCCCAATCGATGCAGTTTTCCCCCCAAAAACTGCATGGTCTAGTTTTCCGAGTGGCGGTTATCATCGTGCCCAACGGGACGTAGGGGTGAAACCGAACGGCGGAACGGAGAGGGAGATCGGCGCCGAGACTCGCGAGTATTTCGAGGAACATCAGCAGAATCAGCAGGAGGCCGGAAACGACGTGTCGGAGACTGGTAGGCTTGTTGTCGGTAACTGAAGCGGGGGCTCATTTCATCGCGCTCGTAGAGGTCATAGCCACGTCGTTCATCCTGCTGGCGCCGGCGGCAGACTCGGGCAATATGGCCCCGTATTCCACAGTAAAAACACACGGGACGATTTGCCGGCGGCTCTGGACGGGTCTGTCGCCATGTGGGGTAGTACGGTCGTGGCCCAGGAGTAGAAGGGAACGCAGAAACATATCCCGGGTGATGGTGAGGGCTGACCGGCGCCAGTGGGACGGGAGGGCGTCCAGCAACTTCGGAGTAGGACGCGGGCATGGCCAACGGAGTCAGAAAACCGGGTGGTGCCTGACTGGTCACCGACGAGAGCTCTTCTTTAATGATTTCTCGCAGACCTGGCGTCTCAGCGGAGTAGGAGGAGTTGGGTGCACATGAGGGGACGTGGTTGTTGAGCTCTTCCCTGATTATGGCCCGTATAAGAGAACGAAGGTCTTCATCTCCAAGCTGCCGAACTGGTGTTTCTGGCTGAATGCGCGAAGACTGAAGGGCATCCAGGCGCTGGCAAGTGGCAGTCACAGCCGAAACGGTCGTAGGATTTTGAAGGGCCAGGGCGGTGAATGCAAACTGCTCGATACCCTTCAGAATGTGATGCACTCGATCAGCCTCGATCATGTCCTTGTCAACGCGGCGGCAGAGCGCAAGGACGTCTTCAATGTATGAAGTGTACGCTTCATTCGGACGTTGCACGCGGGCCGCAAGTTTTTTCTTCGCAGCTGCGGCACGTGCAGCCGGGGACCCGAAAATCAGGCGCAACTCTGAAGTGAAGCCGTCCCAATCAGTGATGGTACTTGCGTTGTTCAAATACCATGTTTCGGCTACCTCCGTGAGGGCAAAAGCGGCGTTTCGTAGCTTAAGCCTATCGTCCCAACCGTTGAACGTACTGACCCTTGCGAAGCTGTCTCGCCAGTCTTCAACATCTTCGTTCCGACGGCCTGCGAACTTCGGGGGATCGCGCTGCTGGCTCGTGACGAAGCACTGCACCAGAACGGGGGACGAAGCGTTGGCCGATTCCTGTGTCATGGGCATGGCCAGGCGTGCTAAACGGCGACCCGAGCGGAGCTCCAGGAGTGTGAACGGAGAGGTACACATCGGGACCGAGACGCACCCTCCACCACTTGAGAGACAAGGGCTAGGAACGGCGTTTACTGAGGCGTTCGAGCCGCAAGCACCGCAGAACACACGATGATGATGATCATGTCCGTAGAAGATGAAGTAACAGTACCGCATGGCTGGTGCTGATGAGTATGTACAGATTAAGACGAGGTGCGGGAATTGTCCTCTGGAGTTCTCCACCTCCGGGAGTGTGGTCGCGAATGCTCACACTATTTATTCTCTTCTGTCTCTCATTCACACTCTCTGTCTCTCCAATGAGTGCCCAGGTGTGCGCACTGCCAAAGAGTGCCCTTTTTTAGGTTAAATTTTTTTAGCAAACTCTTACGAGTAAATTTCGGATTGTGCGTGAACATTGTGGTCGCATCCCTGACGCTCACTCAGAGTCCTCCTATTCTTTTTTACGTGCCCCATTTACTGTCACGGGAAATGAAAGTAAGAAAGCCAACTTCAAAGAAAAATAATAATACCCCTTTCCTCCGCAAACAGGTGTGAACGTGAAGCTTAACTTCATTGAAAACGAAAATAACCAAAGTAGAAACGCACTGCCCGCAAAACGAAAACGAAAATAGTCCTGCCAAAATCAAAAGGAAGTGACCCAAATGAAAACGCAAAACCATCGATTGACCAAAACGAAACCCTTCCATTTCGTTGAGCTGTACCCGGACGTGCATGTTAGGCATACGCTATTCGAGATTATTCTGCGATTATCGGGGACGCCTACGTTCTTTAATGGCTGCCCGCCCTTCCGCGGAGCGGTACACGCGCGGCCTACCCATGCCGCGCTAGAAGGGGAACTTCCCGGCGAGACAGAGCTACCGCGCTTGCGATGTGGCGTAATGCGAGCGACGACGCTGATTACCTCTCATTGTGGTGTGATATAGCGTGACACTTGTGCGCGCACGCTCGCGCCAGCTGCGACAGGCAAGCGAAAGCTGCATGCAGGCTCCAACACGGGCACAGTGAACACTTTATCCCTGGCCGTGCAAAACACTTCAACGGCATCATGATCATCATCATCATCATCATTAGAACACGTGGATACAGTTGGCTTTGCCGCAAGGCGTTTCGGCGTACGCCATTACCGATGGTGCAAGCTTTCTTGAACAAGCACTGTATGGTACGGGCTCGTTTGTATGGTACAAACGAGCCCCTTTAAGGTGGGTTTCACTACTATGCTCAAATGCATGAAGAGGCAATACAAGCGGCCTACATCAAAATGTAAAAGCCATGGGGCTAGGTACTCACGCATTCCACTTCATTTCGAGCGTTGTTGGAAAACGGATTTCTGCGCAAGGCAGCATAAGAATGCATTAAAATCACGGCTTCTGGTGTTGCCACATAAGAGATGTAACGGAGAAATCCGACGGGACTTCTATGGGGCTGAATTGCTGTTATATTTATCTACCGGAATTTTATGTGTGAATGCTGGGATGACGCTTTTAGCGAAGCTGTTTCAAGTAACGCAAATCCAAGGTTGTGATAGCACGGAACCAGCGGTTTCAGTCTTCTCGCGCCCTTCTGTGCTGTTTGGGAAACCACAACGCCGTTGTCATCGTGACGTCTTGAGCCTGCAGCTTCTAGGTGAGCGCGACACTGAGCGCGTAGTTCAGCAAGGACGAGGAGAATTAATTGAGGCTTTTGCAGTAGAACACGTTTGCAGAAGAACCTACCTAAACCCTAAACTTCACGCTATCAATTCCGCCCTCTCTAGACCCACGTACCGACACTGAAATGAGGTCTGCACTCTCTACCGGATGGTATGAGCCTGCCAGGAAAACCGGAAAATTCAAACAATATCGAACCTTTCCCATGAGCAGTGGGAGAGACAACTGGCCAACGACATTCCGTTCCCTAATAGGTACAAGCTCGGCACTTACTGTACGCATTCAGCGCCATCTGCCGATTCGCTTAGAACGCCCCCGTTGTTCTTTTGAACAACTAATAAAAGAACTCCTGTATTCGACCTCAGTATACAAGGGGTACAAAAACGGGTTTCGGAACGAATGGTCCAGTCTCAAGGTGCAGCAATGCTAATTTTTTTTCCACCAGTGCTTTTTTTTTTACTGTACAATGTACATCTAGATCAAATATACGCCGTCTTGTCATAAATAAGAGTGGTGTGCTATATTATAGGTTGGTTTTGGAGCAGCACGCATCATATCAACACGTTTAATCAACGCTTTTCATCGCACCGGAAGTTCAAGCTTGTACCTATCTCGGAACAATATATCCCAATGGGCCAGCTCCAGCAGCGAAACTAAGCTTCGGCTCGTGGAACGCACAGACAAGGTAGCAAGCTCCAACGGGATCCTTATGTGACGAATCCGACCACGTGCTTTTTTTCTTCATAAAGAGTCCTCTCTCTCTCTCTCTCTCTCTCTCTCTCTCTCTCTCTCTCTCTCTCTCTCTCTCTCTCTCTCTCTCTCTCTCTCTCTCTCTCTCTCTCTCTCTCTCTCTCTCTCTCTCTCTCTGTTAGAAGCGGGACTGTCCAGCTTCTAAAACACGGGTGCGCTAAAACTCAAACTCTTCCACTATATTGTGGCAGTTTGAGGAAAATGGCCGGTATAAAATTACGGCACACTGAACGTACGAAACATCTGTAAGTCCATATAATAGGCCCTCCTAGCGCCTTCTGCCCTTCGAACAGCGCTTATTAAAACTGACAGGGCTAGGCCGCCAGTAGGGAATGCGCCGCGACTAATCAGCTGCATTCGACACTTTTTACAGTGTCATGCTTAGACGCGCGACACAAGCAACCAGTCATGTACGCACATTTAGCACCATAGAACTGGGCCGTTCGTGAAAGATTTGCCCTTCCAAAAACGCCGATTTAAAGCAGACGTCTGTCCATGGTAGAATACAAAGGGGCGAGCATAAAAAGAAGTAAATGAAATAGCAGTGCCCTTACAAGTTGGGCGCGGAAGAAAAAATAATAGTAACATGTACAATGCGTTGTTGTGGCGGTACTGTATTAAAGTCGAGGTACTGTATTTTATTTGTCGCACTGTGTTGAAAGTACTGTGAAAAACTAGCGCAGAAAGTCTTTCTGTGTTGTTGAGATGTCATCAGCACGACTCATTTCTGGCGAATCTGGGACCGCTCCGGCTTGACTGGTTTGTCCTGACGGTCTATGGCTGACCTGCACACGCATAAAAACACCAAGTTTACTCAAGTTTACTGGCCCGAAATCTTCGCAATACTGTACGCTTAACAGTGAATCGCTACAGTGCAAGCATACAAGAGTCCGCAAGATTCCACCCGAAATCAAATTTGAGAAAATTACCTGAGCTCCCGTAATTTTGTAAAATGAGTTCTTGTTGGTCAGCAAAATAGCGAAAATGTTTGTTGAAGGATGAGGCGCACGAATACTGATAGACGCAGACGTTTTCATACGTGCCTGTTACTTCGTAAGTTAGTAGACCCGCCTGGTTGTCCTAAACGTTTATTGCGTGAATATACATTTATCCGCAAATATTCGGAAAGTGTTCTTTGTTGTGCTGGGGCAGAATCTCCACATGAATCTTTTATTTGCATGTTTTTAGCAGCGTAAAATGAATGTTTCCCTCACAAAACAAGAACTAAACCTCGCAACGCCCGAAAGCCGCGGGTTACATCAGAATGCTCGTAATACGGGAAAATAGCACCCTATATAGCTGTTTCATTCAATCTGAAAATGTTCAGGACTTAAAAGCATTCAAGGCACAACGAAATAGAACAAAGAGCCTTCGAGCCTTTCTTTAGTAGTTATACAGTGCAAAGACCACATCTTACATAGAAAAATTGAAACACGTGGCTAAATCCCTTTCGCGCCCAAGATCCAGTCACATCTGAGGTAACCATAAATATAAACGCTACTCCTGAAAACTGTTACAAAAGTTTAATGATTTTTGTTTCTATTGGGAACAACACCCATGACCCAAACTTCATGCATTAGTACACTTGATACTGCGTACCTGTGTCTCGTAACCGCAGCAGAAGTTATTACTGCATTTCCTTCACTAAAAAATAGCGAATCTACTGATGTAGAAGATATACAAACAGCCCCCTTAGTAGTACTTTGGAACGCATACTTGGAACGAACTTAGTACTTTGGAACGCATAACTAGCGGAACCTTCCTGTGTGGTCCATTCCCAAGAAGACTGCAAATTGCCAAGGTCTCGACCAGATTCAAAGGGGGAGACAAAACAACATATCAAATTTCAGACCAATTACTGTACTCCCGGTATTTTCCAAGGGCATCGAAAAACGTTTACATTGCCGCATGACTAGCTCCTGGAGTAAACGCAATATTTTAACACCTTTTTCCATTTGGACTTACTAAAGGCCGTTCCACAGAAAGTGCCCTTCTATGACAAAAATAAATAATTTTAAAATGATTCAAACGTGACCAGTCGACTACTCAAAAGCCTTTACAGGATAAACCACAAAACCCTCATTACAAGGTGGCTCATTATGGTTTCCGTGGTATATTTCTAGCACTGTTACAAGGTTGTCTACACCACAAAGCAATATGTAATAATCAACGGCTTCAGTTCAAACTTTGAAAGGTTCCACGGTATTGTTCTTCAGGGAAGCATTCTAGGAATGCTGCTGTTTAACATCTATATAAATGACATTGTAAATATTGCAGAAAACACTACATTCATTGTCTACGCTGATGACACTAGCTTATTTTTTCCGGACAGGACTTAACACCGATCATAAATACAGCCAACAGTGTACTTGAGCTGCTCAACAACTGCAGCACTATAAATTATTAACTATAAATGCTTCAAAAACTAAATCAGTGTAGACCAAAAAATAAAGCGATTGACATACACTCGGTGCTTCCTGCCTAGAACTTGTTTCTTTCTGAAAATATGCTTTGGAATTAGCACACTGTACTAGTTCTCACTAAACTCTCCTGGACGGTCCGTAAGGTTTCTGCTATAAAACAATAAATTGCTTATTTATCACTCCCTCTTTTACGCCACTCTCACCCATTCATTTTTGGTATGGTAAAACACACAAGCACTAACCTTCAAAGCTTCACAGATTACAAAAGAGGCTATTTGCATAATTTCAGCTTCGCCTTGCGATGTTTATACTGTGTCCATTTTTTGAAAAAAGAATCCCGCCTGTACCTCAACTGTGCCAATCGATTCTCATGTCACGCTGTCACGCTGGTGCAAAGCGAAATGATCTGTACACTCAGGAATTGGCGACCCTCACACCTCTAGACTCTACACAAAGTAGAGAGACCTGGAAAATACCTCGAACACGTACAAACCACGGTCACCAAATGCTAGGGCACATCCGGCCAAGCACACTTAACTCGTTAGGACGATAGTATTCTAGAGTAAAACTTAGGGACAGGAAACGAGATTCCTGCATCATGGAACAAGCTCGAGTAGATGATGTCATAGTTCAAATCAAGAAAAAGAAATGGACTTGGGCTGGCCATGTAGTGAGGCGAAATGACAACCGGTGGGCCAGCAGGGAAACAGGGTGGACACCAAGAGACGGATCTAGAAGGAGGGGAGGGCCAATAGCTCGATGGAGAGACGAAATGAGGAAGTTTGGAGGCAAAGAATGCACTCAAGAAGCGCAGGACAGGAGTGGTTGGAGGTCAATAAGAAAGGCAGCTGATTATGATGATTCTGGAAGCAGCACATGTCGCCTTTGTTTATTTTTGTGCACATCGAAGCTTTTGTTGTCACTGCTTTCTAACCTTTTTTTTCTCCATTTTTTTTCTCTGCCTTCTTTCTGTTACTGAACGTGAGGTGCCTCCACGTTCAAATTATTGTAATGTTTTTTTCTTGGTTCAACATAGGCTGTGATGAGATCCCGCTCGCTGTTTTCGCTCTGCCAATACACAAGTGGTGCAATCTTTTGTCCAATCTGAAAAGAGACTTTTTGCATGCACCCTCTCATGACTGCCTTGTCCGTAAGTGTGTGGCGCCAAATAAACTTGAGACTTGAAGCTTGAATGTTCTAAATAGAGACATCCAGTTTACATTCGTCGGTATAATTACATCTACTGGTACAATTCATCCGGTGAGAAAAGATAAACATTTCAGTTTCAGTTGACGTAAGAGACATTTCCGAAGGTACTGAAGAATGACGTAACATTTATTTGAGCGAGAGGGTATTCGGGCGGGGATGTGGTTAGCCTCTAATGTCCAGGAGGCCGCGAGCCTGCGCCGAATGCAGGGCTCGTTGCACCAGGACTTCTTGAACGTCCGGTGATGAGCTGGTCAGCGCACACTCCCACTGCTCAAGGGATATGTTCTTAATAGGGTTGAGGTTATATGGGCAGGAGAATGCGAAATGATACGTCGTAAGGGGTGAGTTGCAGTGTGGGCAGTCGTGAGATAAGGGATGGCAAGATCTTCGAGAGGGTCATGGGATTGCAAAATGTTTCTGTTCGCAGTGGTCGGAGTATGTCTGCTTGGGGGCTTGGTAGTGAGGGATGTGGAGAAGGATATGTTCTTACATGTGTGTATTGGGACAGTATTGAGTTTTGAGAGGGATCGGCATGTGCTGGACTGCTGGCTGAAGGTTCCGTGCCACTCGGAGTTTCCTGTCCAGCAGTTGGGAACTCCCGGATATGAAGGTCGCGGGCGGCAGCATGTGCTGCCTCGTTCCTGACAAGGGCTGAATGGCCTGGGGGCCAGACAATGGTTATTTCGATGTCTAGCGGACCTTACTGCTAGCGGAAACACCCCCGCATCAAGCTGAACGATTGCCCGCAGATCACAGGGCATCCCGATGCCCCTGTGAGATAAGTGCACACCAGCAAAAACTATTCTGTGGCAGCACTTCGTAACCCCTACTCGAGCACTTGAGGTATCGTGAAGGCTACCTCCACTGGTTACTTCGGGTAACGTCCCCCACTACATTCCCACAGTCTCCAATACGGTTGTAGTGTCATTCACGCAGTCGGTCATTCCCCGATAGAATGGGGTCTTCCTCATTTTTTGGCATCTTTGCAATGCGTTTAGTGTTTCTAGCGGTTTTACCCTAGCAGTGGAGGAAGCAGTACCGAGGATCGTTATTAAACCGGGACCACTGGCCATGACGCACATTGCGCAGACTCCGCCTTCCTCACATGCAGAGCAGGAATGCAGGATGTAAGGCCTCCGCTCTTGGGGGCACACATGCTGGCATCATTCGTTGTGTATATAAAGAGGGGCCCTTCTCCCTACACACCCAGATTGGCGCGCAGCAAAACGGGGGAAACCGTCCGCTCTGCTGGAGCTCGATTCCCGCGAAATGCTCCCCCGGCAAAGTTCAAAGTTCGCTGACTTTGAAAATGTTAATGTTTACATTTTGGTATTTTTGTGCATTGAAGCTACACCTGGGAGTATGAGGCATGCTGTTGTGGAGGACTGTATGTTTAATTTAAACCATCTGGGGTTATCTAACCTGCGGCAAAATCTGGACTCACCGGCGTTATTTTCTCTTTTTTTTTTTCTTTTTGGCTCAGCCTAAATATCCCGAGGTGGGCTGAATTACACCTTATAATTCCACTATAGGTTGAGCTTCGGAGTGCAAAATATTAAAATTTGAAAGGTAGCAAATGGAAGCGCTCCGAAGTTTCCCGCCGCAGTTATGCTGTTAAAACGCGTGATGCGGCGCTCTCATACAAGAAAGACCGAGAACCACTATACGCAAACACAGACTGGCCTTGGATGGGAGTCGACTTGGCTTTCTACAGCTCACACCTTATCCTGGCAGCAAAGTTCGGCAAAGCTGCTGGGAAGGGGAAAGTGCACTGACGGATTGCGCACGCCCACTTTTCATCTTTTTAACCAGCATCATTCCTCGCACAGTTCTCAACCACCGCAACGATTTAAATATATCCATAGAAGGACGCACATTATGCAACCCCTTCAATGGCTTAAATAGAATATAAATATATTACATATAAAAATGTAAACAAAGGCAGTAAACTTTCCTCATATATTTTTCAGGGGAATGCTAGGAATGAACGTACAGTACCAAAAAAATCGCTATTCATTCTTATAATAAAGTATAAAATAAACGTTACGGTGGGATTAGATTTCACAGCGCAATATCGCCAAACCTCGATAGCAGGGAACGTATCAACGGTGTTCTACGTTGGGGGTGTACATACGGGGCTCTTAGTTTTAGGGTTTTACTATTTTTATGTGGAGCTATGGCTTGGGTTCGGGATTTTCTGGTGCCTGCCCGCGCGCGAAAAACGCCAGCTTACAAATTTCAAGCTCCCCGCCATAGCAAAGGCATATCGTCGCTCGCGTCACAGCTATCTGCCTGTGTGAATTTATGACGTAGTGCTTGACGTAGTGCGCGCCTGATAGCGCGATCAAGCGCGCGACGTTGGAAAATGAACGTCTCGGTGTGTGTGCCCGCAATTAGAAAGCGGTCACCCGCAAAGTCGCACGGCATTCAGAACATTGCTTTGAACCACAAGTTTATACGTTCCCTCACTAGGATATGCATTTGGAGTGGATTAGTTACCATTAATGGGAACGGTTTTCAAGATCAGTAAAGTCACGATAAAACTGTGCGCGTGTATGCATGTATCATTCTTAGGTATGACCACCGCCAAAGCTCAAGAGAGACAACATTTTGGGCACTTGTATGTCGTGTGTTAAAACGCTGCTCATGCACTTCGGAGGGCCGGAATGACGAGTTAATTGTGAAAAAAAAATGGGGTAAAAACTGAGTGCTGGTTTCATTGATTGATTGATTGTGGGGTTTAACGCGCCGACGCAACGCAGGTGATGAGGCGCGCCGTAGAGGGCTCCGGATTAATTTTGACCACCTGGGGATCTTTATCGTGCGCCGAAATCTCGCACACACGGGCGTTTTTGCTTTTCGCCTCCATCAGAAAAGCGGCCGCCGCGGCCGGGAATCGAACCCGCGACCTCGTGCTCAGCAGCGCAACGCCTTAGCCACTGAGCCACCGCGGCGGGTAGTGCTGGTTTCAAAACTGCACGTTGAAGGGAAATCGGTATTTTAATAATGCCTTCTGGGAAGTAAACTTGTATTGACTTTTCAAAAATAAAAATATTTAGGACATCCTTCAAGAGACAAAAACGCTTGACACAAGCTATGTACACCTGCAGACTAGTTAGAACACCGAAAACGACGTTTTGGAACTCTCACCGTCTAAGCAGGCCTGTGAGGGGTCGTAAGTATTTCCACGAACTGTGCTTTATGAATTGTTTTGCGTTTCTTTGAGGGCGCCTCGTCGCGCATGTTGATCTTATCCCATGCATCCGTTTGTTGCTTATGGCGTTGTCGGTGCCCGCCTATCTGTTTTGATAGGGAGGGAGTGTTACTGACTCACATAGACCGCTCTTATTGAATCGATCGACAATGACGCTTTTCTAATTGCACGTCTCTGGAAGGGGCTGCAGTCCAAGGTAAATGCATGTAGACCAAACGCCACTGCATTCTACTCGCTGATGCTCGACAAATCATGTCGTTTTAATAGACTGCTCCTTCGATGTTTGTCTCAAGGCCGCAGTATAACGTTGCCGGTCGCCTCAGCCGAAACTGGACGAACAGCCACTTTCCTCTTGCTCTCTCCTCCCTTTTCCCACGCTCCAGCCTACTCGTGTTCCAACCCCGGGTAGTCACTTAAGACAATCGACAGCTTGAACGCGGCGCTCGTATACTACTCTCAGGATTGTGAAACTTGCCTCGCAGCTATATTTTTAGGTGCACAATAATATAAAAAGAAATTGTTCACGCTAAAATTATCTCTTACACTGAGATTTTTTTGGTTTCCAGAATCAGTTCCGTGCTTATGTATTGCGTGCATTTTTGCTTCTTCAGAAGCACTTAAATAACAGCCCTATCCTGCCTTGCGACAATAAACGTTTTCGAAGACATCATATTTTCTGGAAGGAAGCGGTATTATTTTAGTTTTAATACAATTTCTTTCGGGGCGTAAATGAACGGCAGTACCATGATGTTCTACCTCGAATGGCACCCCAAACATAAATGTACCCTTATGATTGCAAACTTTTTCTAGCTTCGGCCACAAAAACTGCACACGCATGGCTTTCCTAGATTCTGCATTAAAAAAAGGAAAAAAGAATGCACTGAAAAGGCTTACTGAAATTGGTGTCATTTTCTCCTGCCTCGTATGAAGGCGCATTCCGGCCCCCGTTGTTGTGCGGAGCCGGAACTTCGGGAAGTGTGGCGGAAGCAAACTTCTCAGCTGACCCGAATTGTAAACCTTCGTCGCCCGACCACCCTGTAGGTGAGGCAGGGACGTCGGGAGCCTCAAAGTCAACTGCGGTCGGAGCCGGGAATATCCATCCGGCCGAGGGTACGTCAGCGGACCAGAACCCCGAGCAGTCTTCACCCGCGCTTTCTCCAGCATGCTCGACTTCAGAAATTGAGAGGGCCCAGCCGCGACGAGGTGGATTTTCTGGACGCAGCGGAGCGGCAGCCATTGTAGGAGTCCCTTCTCTGTATTCAGCTGTCTTTTCCTCCTCTGGAAATTCGTCGATAACACTGTCCTCGACGCCGGCCTCAAACTCGGAGCAGATGCTTGCCTCGGCAGGGGAGCAGCTTTCCGGAGTGCTTCCGAAATTTCTTGAGACGTCTTGGTCGACACTGCGCAAATTAGGTTTTTTTCATGGCTTTTGTAAACGATGTGTTACATCCCAAAGGGGTAGGAAGGTCTGTCGTGGGCTTCAGGTTTGTGGTGTCGAAGAGACTGAGGAGACATTTAGAGACGGGAACAAGCAAACATGGCCATGCTAAACCTGCTTTCGCAACGCTCTTCTTACGGATGGTTACCCTGGGTTCCTAACAACCCGGTAGCGCCTAGAAATCTGTTCCAATGAGCAAAACATAGATCGAGGTAGACATGTTCAGGTTTGCCCCTGATAATTTTTAGGTTCTCCAAAAAGTGAGAGGACGTCACTGAGCATAAAATTGATTGATTGATTGATTGTGGGTTTAACGCGCCGACGCAACGCTGGCGATGAGGCGCGCCGTAGTGGAGGGCTCCGGTTTAATTTTGACCACCTGGGGATCTTTAACGTGCGCCGAAATCTCGTACACACGGGCGTTTTTGCTTTTCGCCTCCATCAGAAAAGCGACCACCGCGGCCGGGAATCGAACCCGCGACCTCGTGCTCAGCAGCGCAACGCCTTAGCCACTGAGCCACCGCGGCGTGTCACTGAGCATAAAAAAAGAAAAAAGAAAAAAAGAAGCCGACTGAAATGAGTGGTAGCTAACCGTATGAGGCCTTCAGTATTTATAAACGAAAACTGACAGATTCTCGCTACTTCAGCATAGAAATTAATGCCTCAATTTGGTACGTCCATGAGACTGCTTTGTTTATACAGATATCAATTGCGAAAACAAATTCAGGGAAGCTTGCACTCACGCGCGAGACAATTGAATGGCGAAACTGTTGTAGGCGAGCATTGCCGGACACATAGTCAATATCCTTGTTTATTTGATTGTTGCGGTGCTAGTAATCGTCGTCATATGCATCGAAAAGGTGGGTTCTTCACGACGAGTGGTGGATGCAAAGTCATCCTCAGCATTGTAGACTTCCACCAGCTATTCGTCATCGATTCGAGGCAGCGGGGCCGGGATCTGGAAGTCGTCTCGGGAAGGTTTGGCACACTCGTAGCCCTGTCTCCAATAATCCATAATGGCTTCTAGAGTACGCGGCGGGCGCGGTGACCTCTCCCAAGCAGGGTGTCTTTTCATCTTTAGCATTAGCGCAGGAGCTTTTTGTGTTTATTTTTTTTTTACATGCACGGTAGCGCTTTCCGACAGCGCCGGAGGGTTTTTTTTTTTTTCTAGAGCCACTGCGTGAGCCGGGGACTCGTTGGTCGCCGCGAGGCACGTGCTTACGAGAGTACGCCATTTTCTCGCTCCTCGGGGTTTTTGCCAGTTTTTTTTTTCTTTCTAAAGACACTGGTCCTCGAGCTGGCAACTGCGCAACGCGCTCCCCCATCGTGTGGCGACTATGCACAACACCTCACCCCCCCCCCCTCCCCCCACTTCCATTTTCTGAATAAACGTTTTTCACTCACTTACTCTAAAGTCACTGCACGTGCGGCGGTCGCATTTCTTGGTATTTTTTTCTGCAACGGTGAACTTACGGCTTGTAAAACAGCTCCGCTGTTAATATGTGTAATTCATTTGTGCTAACCCAATGTGCGAAGGCTGAAACATCAACTACAAGCGCTCGATAAGTGCGAGATCATGGGAGAAATCCGCCAGCTGAAGGAACGTTACCGAGGCACGGCACGTTAAGAAAAAATTCACCCCACATCCCCGAAGGGAATCGTGAGGAAATGCGAATGCACCGGGATCGGCCCGGCGCCGCTGCCGCTTGGTCTCGGCCTCGCGCCTCTTCACCTGAGGATCGACCGAGCGAACGGGAGAGTGGGGCGAGCGTCGAGAGGAGAAGCACCGAAGCACCGCGCCTACCCTCGCCTACACTCTCCCACACACGCGGGAGCTCCGGCGAGCTCCCGCGATGCGAGCGCCCTCACACGCCCGAGTGCGCTCCTCCTCTCCACTCACTCGCCGCTGATCCGCCCGCACCACCTGCTCCGGTTGCTAGTGGAGAGGAGGAGCACGCGCGCTCGCAGCTGTTGCTATGGGAGAGGGGGTGAGAGCGGAGAGATAACACGTGCGGGCGCGTGGACGCCGCACGGCGCCTGACGTGGCTCGACTAAGAAATGCATTCGCATTTAAAACCGAACTGTTAATATAGGCGACTGGCTGCTCTTGCGGTTGAGGGTATAAACGAAAAGTCAGCTGGTGTGTACGTCCCGTCGACTGTTTCATCTTAGCCTGTCGTAGAATGGAACTGTTCGCCATGTGGATACACAACCAACGCCTTGCAGTTGCTTTGAACTCAGGTCATCTGACGAGCATTTTATACGTATGAAGAAGTTATACAGGAGCATTTACTGTGGATATAGTTTATTTAGGTCACTGAAGAGCACACCTACACCGCGAAAGTACTGAGCATGAACTTTTAGCGATTGTTTGAAAAGTCAGATTGGCACATTGCCTCTTCCGCTGTGACCTGTTCAAAATAATACAAGCAAAGCCTTTACAAAGGAGCAAGTTGGAATTTTTTCATGGCTGCGCTTGCAAGACAATTCAGTAAAACACGTTGTTGGGCAAGTTGGTGCATACGTTTCCTAAAAATTATAGCCAGGTAAGCGCAACGACACAGAAGAAGCAGCAAGTAACCAGCGCTTGTCCCCTACTGCTTCTTTTGTATCGTGTTTATCGCGTTCTAATTCGCAAAACAAGCTTTCAAGACAAGCGTGCAAGACAGCGGTGGTGTGGTCTTTTCCTCATTGCCCCGACAATTCGGGCTGTTCGAGCTTCCACCATTATGGGCCATTTAATTTGCCTGTAAAGCACGTCGTTTACCTTTTCACCGCGAGAATGCCCATTTTTATGGGTTATTTTAATGAAGTAGGACTCGCACGAAATACGAGCCGTAGAAGTGTTCGCGTACCCACCGCATCGTCCGTAAAGTGTAGAGAGCCCTTGCAACTGCGTCATACAGGGATATTGTTGTCTCATTACCCACCCTATGAGGCTTGAGACAGTTCAGTTCAAGTCCGCTCGCTATTACATGCCACTCTCCGCAGTTATTCATCACATTTATTTTCGCCAGAGGTGGGCGAATGACATCACCAGCTTCGACCACACCCCTAACTCAATTCATATTGCCTAAACCTCACTTTGACCCTAACCTCGGTTGAGATACGGGTAAGCGGCCCCACCTCAGCACAGGCTAAGCCCCATAGACCTCACCTGATCCTCCCCTCATCCCTAACTTCACTTTTAACTCGACCTCACCTACACCTCAAGCACTTCATTTATTGACTTATTTATTAATTTATTCTAATTTCGCTCCTTTTCTACGCCGACGCGGTTGTCGCTACAATACCTATATACCGTATTAACTGGGAAAACTTGGTCGCGCCGAGCCTCTCAAACAAACACGCGTAAAAAAACTAAAAATACAGCACTGCCAATACCGGCTGGGGAGAAATTAAACCAAGGAAAGAGCCTGAGTAGCGGCAAAGAGCTTCGGTAAAATCTTCGCCCTGAAAAGGTGGCATTATAAAAGAATAATCTCCCCAGGCACTTTTTTTAGTTTAATTAAGACAATGAGTTTGATGATCATGCGGATGGCGAGACGTACGTACGCAGATACGCTTTAATGTTCGTGTAGGTATAAATTTTTGCTTGGGGCTTGTGCATATTTAACGATAAAATCTGAGAATGCAGTGTCCGAGAAGTAAGCGCACTGATCTTTCGCCTCACTTCAACCTCAGTCTTGGCCCTAACCTCAGTAAACATTAAACTAGTGGGTTGTGGCTGAGCCCTTGAGCTCATCTCAACCGCACCTCCCATGGTGAGGTTGGTCAACCTCATCTCGAGGTTGTCCACTTCGTCTACCTGGGAACCGTTTAACCTCTTCCTGGGGAGGAAAAATGCTCTTCTTTTTGGCTGCTCCGATGGCCATCAATCTCGCCCCCTTCTTGCGCTCTTATTGTTGAGTAGCTTGCCCAGTAATACCGCGCGAAGATTCAGATCATTCAAACTTTCCGTCATTTACTTACTGCCGCTGCCGAAAATATAGATGGGTTGGCAAGCTGTTGATGCTGGTGATCGCGTCCATGGGCGAAAGGTGAAGCTCCGGGATTCCAATGATACGATAAATAAAGGAAAGTATGATTACAGTAGCCTCCCATCACTACAGTCTTTTGTCATGTTGCCAAAGTTTTCTGCACTGTGATTTGTAGCCTTAGTATAGGTTATACGATCGCGTGAAGGAAGTATCTTCCGCGTCAATGCTCTCGTTCAGATGAGGCTGAATTCGCTTAGACTGCTTTAATAATACAAGCGCACGCTCGTCCCAAGGCTCATTGACAATATAGGACAAGAATCCTTTGTCAGTGCAAGCAATCTGTAAAATGTTCAAGGAGATACTGCGTACCGGTAAAGTAATTAGTCGGTAAGCTGAACTTTAAATATATATGATTTCAGATGCAACCCGCCGCGGTAGCTCAGTGGCTAAGGCGTTGCGCTGTTGAGCACGAGGTCGCGGGTTCGATTCCCGGCCGCGGCGGCCGCTTTTCTTGTGGAGGCGAAAAGCAAAAACACCCGTGTGTACGAGACATCGGCGCACGTTAAAGATCCCCAGGTGTTCAAAATTTATCCGGAGCCCTCCACTACGGCGCACCTCATCGCCTGCGTTGCGTCGGCGCGTTAAACCCTACAATCAATCATCGATTTCAGATGCACATTCGCGTGTTGTCCACACCTCCGAAAAACCAAAAACGTGGACGCATTTGGTCTGTTTAGCACCCCATGGTCTTCATTCGCGTCCATGATCATTAGCGCCCTTAAACCAATTCTCTCCTATCTATGGACCCCTGCCCTAGGTGAAAGTTTAACAGCGGCAGTGCGTGGTGGCAGCGCCGTCACCTCATCAGCGAACGCCCACGCGGTTGTCAGAAGCGCTGTAATAGAGGCGTGGCGCCAACTCTGAGAGTAGCCCTTTTCCAATAAACATTATGATGTTTAAATGAGCCATTACAAGTTTTGTCCTGCAAAGGAACTAGAACCGGCGGAGGGGTCGCTTGTTAGACAGGTTACGCCGAGCAGCGCTACCTCACGTCACTAGGTAAAAGCAGTTACGGTTTCTCTGGCACCTTTCTGTCACAAACTGCGTGGGTATACTCGGACAGACAACTGTCAATCGCTGTTCGGTCTCATGTGCGCAACATGATGCCGTGGTCCTGACATGGGAGCTCTCAGACATAGCTTCAACCTCGTTTCAATGACGGCACCTTGCACACTATTTAACGAGCCGCCATGCATGTCTCAATCCTGACGCTCATCACATGGGCTAACCACATAACCTGTTAGCGGGCATCGACTCAGCAAAGGCGATTCGGCACAAGCAGGCGTAACCACTTTATTTTAATTGGCGTCGTTTCAGAGCGTTCATGGGGTCTCTTGCCGGGCTAAACTGCTGTCACGCTAACCTCGGTTAGTGTAATTCACGCTTATTGACTCTGCTTTACATTCCAATATTAAGCGGCATGGAGAATTGTAACCTTAGGAGACGATTGACCTGCCCCCATGAGATAAATTCCACTGAATGAATTTATTTTTCGAAGAAATCTCCAGCGATTACGGTTTGCGATTCACCCCTGTTTATTTCACCGATCGTAAAAAGAAGAAACAGAAAACCGCCATGCCGGGATGCACGCAGTGTAATTACGTTCCACCCAGGCACAAATCGATTGGCGTTTCTTATCAAATGATGTGATTAGCCGGTTGCGAATAGATACCAGTCGCTTACTATAGTTGGTTTCAGCAAGAAATAAGTCGCTGAGGTGTTCGGAATTACGTTATAGAGGAACCGGAACACTGCACAGGCCTAAAAGTGTCCACTTGGTCTCAATGCATTATTTTTTTGTTGCGGCGTAGGCGGTTTCTATACGTTCTCCGCGTGTCAAGCACGCTGGTTCTGCATTCACAAGTTCAAACCCTGGCTGCTGTATTCTTCCGCTGCGCTGCATTTCCTGTCTGAAGAGAAAAAATAGAAGATACTGTGAAAACTGAGAGGGAGGCGAATGATCGCAACCGAGAAATAAGCGCGCGCATACATTACACAAGTTTAAATGTTGTGCCGCTTGTCGTGTGAATAAAGAACAATACTCAATTCATAATGTATGGATTATTTGAAATATGCGCAGCTTACTGCCTGATTATGGAACTACCATGAAGCACGTGGAACTCTCATACGCCCTCTCAATTTGAAGGGTATTTGTGGCACCTGCCGGTGCAGTCGCACGGTCGCTTTGGGAGGCCTAAAAGCGGAGATTTTTAATGCGGGAAGTGAATCGCAGGAGCCGCGTTTTGCTACGGTAATTAACTTAATATTACTAATTTTTTCTGAAGCACGAAAGAATGTATGGTCCTCCTCGATTTACCAGCGCTGGACTGTCCGCGGGCAGTCCGAGGACTGCGTTCTGACCGGAAGTCTGATAGGAATACGTCGGTAAATCGAGTGCGCGATCGCGTCTCGGGCAGTCCGCGGACTATCCGGGACTCGTAATCGAGGAGGCCCTATGTTGGATGACCCTTTACGGACAGCTCAATTGCAGTGCCGGTGATTACCAGAATGCGCACACAGGATGCAGACACATGGGAACAGCAAGGCAAGCATACTACCTGTAGTCGGTCCCGTCGTCCTCTTCGGGACTCCAGAAGAGCCTCTGGCGGGGGAAACTGCTCGGCGGAGTCAACTTCATAGCGAAGTCGATCTCGGCCTCCGCACGGTTCTTGGCCTTGTATTGGTCGCGTAGCATGATGATTCTCTGAGCTACCCTTGTGTCGGACACCCTGGCTAGTCGCGGGTCAGCCTCCTGCAAATCCAGCGCGTAAAAAAAAAAAATCGGCTCGCTCAGTCGAGCCGATGGTTTGAAACTAGCAATAACGGGAGACAACAAATGAGGGTTGGGAAGCACAAAACCAGAAGCGAAGGAAAGCGCTCATAAAGGCTCAGAAGACGACGAAACGAAGTGACAATTGTGGTCGAGACCGGTTCAGTACTCGTGCTTCTAGTACCTCAAGACTATACTGAATGTGGGATGCAGTCAGAAATGAACCCTTGATTTTAAACCAAAGCAGTTGACCTTCCTTGAGCCGCGGGAATTCTTGGGTGTGAGACCAGTGGAAGACCTTGAAAGGAACAGGTGAGACGCGCAAAAGTGTATCACAAAGGAGACCAGCCAAAACAACAAATTTTATCGCACAAACAGCGCGAGGCAGAAATGCGCCCCTATGTTTGGCTTTTCATTTGTTACAAGGAGACGGTGGGTGACAACGACACAAATTTGCTTCGGGAAGTAGGTCCCCTCACAATTATTAACCAAGCCCAAATAAATCCAGTAAAACCCTATAGTTCACCGAAAGCCGCGTGCTTACAGCGCACATTACAGTCCACATTTCCACGCACTCATCCCATTGCCCTTAGTGTTTCAGGCCCTAGTTCGGGCTCATAGTACAAATAGCGGAAGGTTGAAAAAGGATGTCGATGGACGATCGTGTTTTCGCCACCCTCCCCACCCCCTTTGTGATGTAACACCGCTTGCCCTCTCTTCACCCCCACCCGCACAATAGCTTTCCCCCTGTCGTATACCTTCCCCCATTTTCCGTCCCCTCTGTCCCTCGCTTGTTCTTCGCTTACCACACCCGACTCAATCCTACACATCCCGCCCTCCTCTCTTTTCCTTCCACCTGATCCTCCTAAACTTAAAATGGGGACATGAAGGTAGAAAACAACGACAAGAGCGCAACTGTAAACTGATGTTTCCAAGAAAGACGCCACGTGTATAGGTTTTGTTTGTAAACAAAAATACAAAACAAAAATGCGCGCCAATCCGCCCTATGAAGGTGGCTGGAAAGCAAAGCTGTAAACGACACCCACAACGATTACCCATGCGACGTCACTTGAATTCACGCACGTGGCTCTACAAAGAGTGAAACCAAAGGCAAGCGGAATGCACTTAACCACACCCTTTATTACTTAAAGGTACTCATTGCTATGGCAAAATCAATGCATGATTCATGAACGGTGGTTGGTTGAGTTGTATTGACGAAGCACAGGAGTGGAAAACTCCTTTTATAAAATTAAAGGAAGCTCAAACCCGCTGTTATAGGACGTTCTCACTTCTCTGCCGTCTCTACGCCGCCGACGGAGGCGACGAGATCGGCGGCAGAGACGAAGGACAAGTGAGATGTCATGCATTCGTGTGAGCTTCCTTTAATTTTTACTAACTCCTAGCGCATGCGCACGGCCGTTACCCGTGCAGTGGGAGGAGCGCACGGCGGCGCGAAAGGTCGCTTCATGCTATCACGTGGCATTAAACGAGAACGCAGGGGGTAAACCCGCAGATGTGCTCGGTGAGTGCACCGTCTGTCTCCCCCCTCTCCGCGTGGGCTCGTAGCTCAATCGGTAAAACAAAGGGCTCTCGCTCCGTTTCTCTACTCGTTCCCGGTTCGATTCCTGGCGGTGCCAGTAACTTCTTTTATTTGTTCGCGGGAGTTTTCTGTTGACACCAACGGTCGCCACAGAACCCTTGGGGGGTAGAGGTAAAAAGCTCCGCATTAAAAATGATCACATGGTTAAACCAAGAAACTAGGTTATCTCTGCAAAGGTACGCTTCTGCGCAATTTGTTAGAACATTTTTCAATTACAGCGAGTATGAACGACGCGAAAGGCTACCAAACAGCGCTTGTGCTGTTGCCTCTGGTTGCGGATGCCGTTCGCGCTGTAGTTCACTCCTTAGAAAATGAGGATGAGCTAATTTCGAACCTTACGGGTACAACAAGTTGCCATGCTCAAAAAATGCTGGTTGTGCATCAAATGCTTTTTATTTTTTTCGATATTGTAACAAATTTGTTCGAATTAATTATTCTGCCATTTCGGGACACTGTCGAGGCGAATTGAAGCCAGCTTTGAAAATGCGAATTTAAAAAAAGGAGTCCCTTATCCAAAGATATCCAAGACACGCATTGACAAAAAAAACAACTTTGTCTCTTCCCGACTTGAATCTTGTGAAGGTCATTAGTGGTTGCATGCCGAACACGGGCGAAACTCCTGCAGTGGCTGTATACCGATCCTGTTCCACACATCTCTATACGCCTAAGTGCAGGCTCTGCGGACATAAGTGCAGCTCAGTTAAGAAACTGGAATGGAAAATTGTTTGCAAGCATGGGCTATAATAATATTGCGCACGACATCATAGCTGCATTGGCAACAGCATGCCATAATCTCGAACCGGCTGAACAGGAACCAAAAGAAGGGAAACTATTCCTCCCACCTGTGGAAGCCAAAATGGATGACGGTGAGGGCCGATCGGAGAAGCTCTGTTGGCTAATTCCCGCACCAATCGGAACGGTGAGTCGTCAGACATTCTTCGAAGATCCAGCACAGCCTCTAAAAAAATAATTGTGAAATAAAGTTCAGCGTCAGTACGTAAGCCCAGCTCATCAGACATCTTCTGCGAGAGAACCTTGCACCTTGCGGATGTAGCAACATAAAGTTATCGTTGCTCTATGGACGCTAAAATTAAACAACAGGGGCTAATTTGCCCGCCAACAATCGGACGTCAGAAAAGCGCAGATCTTAGCGCGTGTGAGGGGCTGGGGAAATTCTCACAGGCTGCCTAGTTGGTCTTGAATGTCAGCAAACATGGTGAATCCAACGAAAAGTTGGATCGTTATTTACCGATTGGGGAAATCTCATAGTCTAACTCTAAAATTTCTGTAACCCCCAGCAACGGGGTAGGAAAACGCGGAAACAGTTCATGGTAAAAACTCCAAACAACAAAAGGAGTTATACGCCTTCTGAACTGTTCATCACCACCGAAGATGTTCCTGTACTCTAACATAGCGACTGGAGCACTTGAGCAGCCACGTGTTTGTGGGGTGCGGTAGGTTATGGTAGGTCATTGAAACAGATAAAGAATTTGGAAAGAAAGTGGAGAAAAAATTCCCGCCAGGTGGGATCCAAACCCACGACCTCCAGAATACCGGTCTGGTGCGACAACCACTACGCTACCGGCGGGGCTATTTTTCCCCTCCACTTTCTGGGGTATTTATGTCAATGTAATTTTTCCTGTGCTTGGGGGTGGTAGCCAGCGCCACTCCGACTTCTCGGGGTGAAGGGGACCTTCTTTTTTAACCCCCGGGACGTGACTCGAGTGTCTACGACATGTCTAGAGTGGTCGACCAGCGTTGAACTTTCTTAAGCTCCCTATGGCACCAAGACTACCAGGACAGAGGCCCTCGCTGTGCATGTCGCGAATCAGAATGGGAAATGAGGGGCTCGTTGAATTAAGACAGAAATAAGGGTTGGTAGTCAAGAAAACCTCGGAAAGCAAAGGGGGAAATGTGGTAGGTCATTGAAACAGATAAAGAATTTGGAAAGAAGGAAAGAAAGTGGAGAAAAAATGGCCGCCGGGTGGTATCCGAACCCACGACCTCCAGAATACGTATTAGGTGACTGTGGTGGCACAATAAAGAAAACATTTGGAAGAGGGGTATCGATTTTTGTGGCCGCTTATGTGTCCTTGCCCCCCCCCTGCCCTGCCCCCCCCCCCCCCCCCCCCCCGAGAGCAGAAATATATAGCAGGAAACCTTTTAACACTACACGCTTCCCATAAATGATTGTGAGTGTCACTTGGTTTCAGCTTAGCATTTTTTCTTCTCCTATCCTCTGCACATCCGAGGCACTTCATCATCACGGAATGCAACTCAGAGGGGACAAGCACGGGTAGCGTGGTTTGTTACGGTGGTTCGACGGGGTCTCATATGGGGCACATAATGTTACCGACAAATTTGGAGAGGCATACAGGGCGGGGTACATTAGAAGGCGGAAACAAAAACCCCAGATTAGTAGAAACAAGAAAACCTAAAAGGAACTCTAAGTTGTCTCCTGTAATATGAAAAGGCGTGAGCATCAGTCTCCACTGAGAGATGCCTGCGAGTTATGCCACTGAGTTTATGTCGCTTAGTCGCGTGCGGCTGGCTTTAGTGCTGGCGAGTCGCTAAACGGGCAGTTTTTTTTTTCTCATGTGTTTTCCTTCGGCTGTTCGTGTGTATGAATAAGCATTGCTCAATCGCCCCTGATAGGACGATGATTAACCTTGACGTTGACGGGGCTCCAACCAACGTTAACGTGTGCGTCAAGCCGGCGGTACCAATTGGCGATTATAAATCATTGAGTGACGTTAGGCTTAAAGTCGGGCACTCGCCTATACCGCGTCCCTCTTCCCTCTGCTTCGGCTGTGGTTGGGTTGCCTCTGTTTGGACCTTTTCACCATTTCCGTCTTCCCTTCTGCCCCATGTCGCTTCGCAGCCGATGGTAAGGCAAGGCGGGCGCATACCCGCATTCGCTGCCAAAGCCAATTGGGATTGCTCGTTCTTGGCTTCACTTTGTGGTTGCACGAACCTGGGGACGGCGCGCTCTTCGCCAGCTTACCAAACTGACGCGTGAGTGATGCTCACGAACTAAAGCGCAATCGTGGTAAATTTGTACGGTTACGAATGCGTTCACCGCAGAACGGCTGACTCCCCTCCTGCAGGTTACACTAAGGAAACGCTTGCAACAATGAATGCAGCGAATATTTGTTGAAAAAATGCAAAACACGCGCAAAATACGAATAAGATATGGAGCGAGTTAATCTACTGACGGAATTTCAATATTTCCATGCAATGACAGAGAAAAAACGCAATGTTTACGATGGTTATGTAGTACAAAAGAGACAACATTTTAAGCCCACTACAAACCAGTGCTGCTCAACCATGAAAGTTTCGGGGACCCCTTCTGTGCTTTTCTGAGAATTCTGACAAGTGTCATGGCGTCAAACCATTTATTCTCCAAGCTAAAATCACCGATACACTTAGTTCTATGCCTTCAGTTTGGCTGTGTGGCTTCTTTGCAAAACACCAGTGTTGCCCAAACAGCCAGCTTTAAAGCATACGAACGCGGAGAAGCAGGGTGTCGAACCGGAACTGGAACCGAACCGAAAACCGGAACCGAACCCGAATTCTCACCCGGAACAGGAACTGAACCGGAACCGTATTTTTTCCGCCATTTTGGAACTGAACCCGAACCGGAACGAATTGAAGGAACCGTTCCGAACTGGTTCCGGGGTGTCAAAGCTGTAATTTCTAGTTTTCGATTATGGTGCCATCTTTTGTTTGAAGATATTTTTACCACTCGCCCGACAGCACCACGAAATATTTTGCATAGTCTGCAGTAGCACAATAACCCACCAGTTTCTCTGCCTATCATTAGCCCCATTATGTGCCGTCTCCATGTGTTCTTGTCCCCATTAAGTTGCACGCAGTTTGTTTTTTCGAGATGCATCATTACCAACTCACCCAACTCTCAACCCTTTTATAGCCTCATTTAATGTAAAGTTGACCGCATATTCTATCTGTTTGCTTTAGATACTGCTTATCACACTAAGTTTGGTTTTTCATTCAGAAAAAGTTAAGCTAGAACGTATATTCCGAAGGAGCACATCATGGATTGTTCCTCATGATTTATATCGGCATGGTGTTTAATATTGTGTAAACTTGTTAATGTGTAGTTAATTTGTGTGCATTCCTGCCCCCCTGCGAAGGCATTCAGGGATATTATCAACAATAAATCAATATCTTCCACTCATTTTAGTTTGAATAGGCAGTTATATAAAAACAGCGGTGAGACACAAACACTCCCAGTTCTCCAAGTCATCGGTACCTTTTCTTGTAGAGTGCCGTTGTGTACCTTCTGCTCTCAGAGAGCATGAGAACTGAAAAAAAAAATTGGAGGGCTTTTTAATTTCCACTTTCAAAGTAGATGCGACCGAATTTCTGTATTATCGTGAGTTTTCTCTACCTTAAAGTTAAAGGGGTCCTGAAATACCTTCCGCCGATGCATGGATGTACATGTACCCAAATAAAGCAATGTATTTGCAATCTCCTCCCGCAAGAATTTTGTTAAAGCGATGAGTATTAGCTGAGAAATCGTAAATCAAAAACCGCGCATTATCGTCGCTCCGAGTTTCCTCCTCCTTTCGACTTACTCTCCGCTGTTGACGGCGCGCGAGCTTTGCCTCCCATGATGCTGCGCTCCGCAGCGGTGACGTACTTCCGCTATTGCGCTGCTCAGACTGTCGTCTGCTACGGGCAAGCTTTGTTGATACCATGAATCCCGCACTCTGCTCAAGGCTAGAAAAGCGAACGAAAAATCTGGCCGCATGTATGCGGCGGCCTGGCCTTGCCCTTTCGCGGTGTACGTTGCTGGCGGCACATGACTTTTTATCGGCGGCGAACTCGCAGCCGCACGGGGAGGGTCGTGCGCTCGTTCCCTTGATGCACCGCGCACTGTTTATCCAAAAAGCGCCGTATCAGATGTGGCCCCGCTGATGCCGGGTCTTATTTTGCGGCGGTGGTAATTCCTGCCGGCGGCATGTGAAAAAGTCATATTAAACCAATAGAGAACCCGCGCACAAAACGCTTCAATCATGTGACCAGTTCAGCTTGGGGCGACGCGTGGTGGAGAGCGGCAACGTTGGCAAAACGTGCTCCTCCGCGGCTCTGAGCTTTCTAGCGCTGGAGCGAGCGCCATTTCTTTGACAATCTCAAACATCGGTTGCCTTGGCAACAAGGCACAAACCTCTCCAGAAGTCAGTTACGGTTCCGTGATCCCGGTTCAGCTTGGGGCCCCACCTCGCGACATGTGGGCACTGCAGGCGTACCACCCACTCCCATTGGGAAGTGCGAGATGCGTTTGGCATTACAGGAGGCGATGGTGTGTGTGTTGTGGACGCCCTTGTTTCGCGATGAAATGCGACGTTGTGCTTCTGCGGGTGCATAGTTCTTCCCATGGTCTGGATAATCTTTCTCGAGCGACGTACGACTCAACCTCGCATGGGGTATGTGCAGTGTGCGTGGCTAAAAGCCATCGGCTTGTGCGCCAGAGTTAAGTGACTTGCTGTTCGTCCCCGCAAACCGCGCGCGAGGTGAGTACCGAATTTACGACGGGCAGAAGTCAACCCATCCTCTGCCAATCGTGGTTCACACTTTCAACGCATGTTGGGACGTTGTGTTCGTTAGAAACGCATCTCTGGATTGTTTTGAAGTTGAATAAAATGTATGCGTCAAACCCGGGCATTCGGCTCAGGGCGTTCTCTGCGATTGCACGAAAGAAGTGCCACGGGGCTTCAACGCTTTCTTTATGGAACGTACTCAGGTTAGAGAATATCCATGTCGTGTTATGGCCGTGTTACATTCAATACAAACGGTTAGGCGTTTGTTTTACACTTGTTTCGTTTGTCGTAAAATGCCCAAGCACTCCGGCACTCCGCTGACGGATCAGCCGGCGAGCCGACGCTGAGCAGACGACTCATCTCTTTGCCGGAAGTGCGTGAAAAAGCTGCCCAATAGCAGGATGTCTAGCTCATGACGAACATCTGGGAATCGATGATGTAGACATGTGAAGATGGCGGCGTCCAAAAACACGAAGGAAAGGGTGAGAAAAAAACGACAAACTTTGCAACAAAAGTGTGAGCTTTCCGCTGCGCGTAAAAGAGTAATACTTGGCACAGAGGACGTTGACGACCCAATCTAACGGTTGCGCTAGTTCATTTAGTGTGCTCAAAATGCCTTTCAGGGCCCCTTTAAGGGTAGCGTGAGAAAAAGTCGAATAATGCGGATTAGCAGGTACACTGGAGTGGATTTGTGAGATGAGTGGAGGAGCTAGTGAGAATTAGTGGGATTGGTGTGTTGATTAATTTGGATTAGAGGAATTAGAGGGTCGGTTAAGGTGAACTATAGGGTCGTACCAAACACGATCCCTTTGTGGTCATTGGTATTTGTAAATATTGCGGCGGTTTCCTTCTCGACCAATCAGAAAATTTAGTTTCGCAGAAAATAGCCGGGAAGTTATGTGACGACCACCTGAATGCTGCAAAATGCCTTTCTTTAAGCACGTTTTGCGCTATTACATTATTTCTAGTGTAAGAGTGACATCTCGAACTTAAGTTAGTAAATAATTACCTAACGCATATTTTATACTCATCTAAGTGTTTTCAAAACAAATATAGAGGGTGTTACGACGATAATTGGAAATTTAAAAAAAATTGTCAGTGAATTGCTGCGTGGTTCCCTCTCAAACTTCACACAAAGGTCGCATTTTGTGGTCTATTTGTTTTCACCGGGAACAACGACGGCACTTGCCTGCTTATTGTGAAAATAAGTAAAAACGATTTTCGCCTATGAGAAAATGGCGGCCGAGGAAAATGGCGGTCTCAGGGTCCCAAGCTGTGTCGAGTGCCTAGGACCCTGAGACACCTAGTGGGCGGCTGCAACAAATCTTCCCTAGAACCCCCTCCCCTCAAAACCTCCACCTTTCTACGGAGCTTTGGGAGAGACCCGTGGCCAGCTCAGGCCTCGAAGATCAGCTGCGCCTGATCGAAAGTGCCGTCGACTCGGCCCGAGATCAAGGCGTCCTTGAATGAGGGCGCCTCTCTGAAACTTTTCCTCGATTTAATTAAAGTTCATTCTCTCTCTCTCTGTACAAGCGACCATTACCACTGCTTGCGACCTCACTAAGTTACTATCTTTCCTAGAACCCAATCGCTGCCACCTGTGGCTGAAGTGTCAGTAGCAAGTTGTAATCGCTGGTCAGTGAGCCCTTATCTTTCCTTCTAACCAGTATGTTAGGAGATGGAAGGTGTGGAGAATGTCATCCCTTTAAACGCCACCTGCAATGGTTTACAGTGGAGGCTGAAGCCGACGTGGGACATTTTTCGACTTCTAGCATTGCTAATGATGTATTGTTCAGGCTAAAACGCCGTTGAAACTATGGGTAAGTAAAAAGTGTTACAGACCAACCAATTTTTGTTAAATTAGAAATTTTTTTCCCTCACCATGCGTAAATACGTGCGCGTGCGCGCGTGCATGCATCGACATCTGATGTTAGCAAAATAGACAGCGGGCGCACAGGCTCTCTGCTACCCAGATAAGTTTCCTACCCCAAAATGAGGCTTCCCGCTTGCCAGTAAAGTACCTGTCTGCCTGCCTGCCGGCCAGCCAGAAGATTCCGGCGAGGTTGGGGGATTTGGAGACGAGGGGTGGCCCGCGGGCTAGTGGGGGGAAAGGGGGGGGGGGTGGAAGGGCGCGAAGCCGCTCCACGGAGACACTCGAGGGTACCAAAAAAATTGGGCCCATCTCCCCACGAGGGGGGACTCGAGTAAATGCGTCGCGTAGGGGGTGGGTGTATTGCGTTAACGTTAGTGTTTGGGGGGTGGTGGTGGGATAGTAGTGAATGTGTTAACTATTATTGCTTATTACTATTAATTATTATTATTTCTTTCATATATTAATTATTACTTTCGTGATTTTGCGACTCGAGTCCCCCCTCGTGGAGAGATGGGTCCAATTTTTCTTTTTTTTTTTGTGACGCAAGAAGTGAAGGCAAGGAGTAGGTTGTTGTAAGTCGTTATTTATTTATTTATTTGTTGCTGTTGTCGTTGTATTGGACGCTGAGAACGACGGCTTCGTGGTCGCTAAAGTGTACGGTTAAGGGGTCTTTAAGCAGTGGTCGTGCGTTGCAGCAACTGGTGAAGACGAGATCGATGCAACTGCTGCCGTGTATCAGCAGTTTCTTGACGTAGTTTGAATGAGTCAAAGATATAAGGCGTGTTCGTACCCTTTGATTCTGTGTCGCTTTTGTGGCGCAGTGGGAAGAGCACCATGTACCTCGCGTTCCGCCCACAGGGTCGTGGGATCGAAACCAGGCGCCGATAACTATTATTTTTTTATATAGTGTAGGAAGAGGGGTGCGGACCTGTTGTTGAGAGCGAGGAGGGTAGCGTGATGCGGGAGAGGAGGAGTGGGGGAGATGGCGCACCTGCGCGCTGAGCTGTTGCGGACGGACGGCGGACGCTACATGTGAGTTAAAGAAATGCTCTGCATTTAAAAACGATGGCGCACGGACGGGTCGTCTGCTTAGTGGACGGACGGGGCAATGGACATCCTGTAGGGAGGCTGTACATTTCCAGAAGGTTCTGGCGAGAATGCCACACCAAGGAATATAAGGAGGAGGAGTCGGAGGCACTGGGGCACTGCCAACTGATCAGGAGGCTACAAGCTTGCCTTCCAGAAGACTGAGGCAAGGATACATCATTTGGAAACGAGGTGCGGCCCGTCACTCGTCGGCGAGGGGAGTGGATCCCAAGGCGGTACAGCGACGGCTAAGTAGAGCCACATTTTAGAGCGCAGCTTTTAAGCGCCCGCCCCTGTGGTTTCGCGTACTCCCTTAGCGTCGCCGAGAGAACGAAAAGGCCACCGAAGGTAGAATAAGCATTAAAGCGGAGGATTAAAGTACGGCGAAAGTGTGGGGGGAAGGGACATTCTCGCCGGTGGCGACGCGCAACGAGATAACGACAGAGTATAGCGTGCGCAGTCGTGCGTTCGCTGATGACGCGATAGGCTTCCTGAGACGAAGCAGCTATGCGCCGTCGCTGAGGAAGCTGCAGTTGGCGCCGCACTCAAATTTCGCATTAGCGAGTATCGTAGTTGTCAGCCATAATTTTGTTTCCTCAAAAAAACTACTGCATATAAAACTGCGGGTTTCTGAGCCAAGAATAAAGTTAAAATAAGTTCTACAAATAGGTGAAACCAAATAAATAAAAATAGACCTGCGGCAATAAAGACTACTGATTTCACCTGCATACACATATGCAGCCTTAGGTGTCTCAGCGAACCCTTTATTTCGTTTCAGTTAGTGTTGTAATCGATGACCTACAATAGAAAAGAATTTCCAGTGGAATGTACAGTTAACAGGACTCTTCAACGCTGTCTATAAACGTTTTCACTCTTTACGTCACTTCTGGAAGCGCTGAGAAATATATAGCCATTGCCAGCATGGGGCGGCACTGCGTGATTTGCACGTCGCAGCGGATACGCCTTCGTTTCTGCTTTGATTTTGCAACCTTCTTTTTAAATTGGCTATCAAGTGCGTTCTTTGCTGTAATTTAGGAAAGCCGGCAAATAGCCGCTACACCCCTGTAATGACGTAATTACAGCGGTCGAAGAACTCCGAGACTCGGAAGAAGAGATAAATATTTTGAGCAAGTTTCTAAGTTCTCTGATGGGCATAGAGCAGCAATTTTTGGCTGAGGTACTTCGTGACCCCGTAACATAAATACAGGATGTGTTGGTTGTCTACGTTCTGCAAGCATTCAAGATTTAGAAAAAAAGTTGACAGAAGTGTTTAGCGTCCCTTTAAGTTGGCCAAAGAAAAACATCTCCACAAACAAACCTACATTGTGACTTCATTTTTATACCGACGTCACAAAGAAATGAAAACCGAGCGCATAAAAAAAAGCAAAAAAACTCATGCCTTTTTCTCCCGAACCCGTTTGAACCCGTTTGAACCGGTTCGAACCGGTTCGACCCGGAACGGAATGGTGCTCCGGAACAGAACCCGAACCGAACCCGAAAGGCTTGAACCCGAACCCGAACCGAACCCGAAAAAATACCGGTTTGACACCCTGCGGAGAAGTCAAACGTAAGCGACATGTGGCGAGGCCGCTTTTTTTTTTTTTTTTTTTTTTTTGCGTCGCCGGCAATGTTGGGAAAAAAGAAGAAAAAAAAAGGAGTCTCGCGGAGGAACTCGCGGACTTTGTGAAGTGCCTCCACAGACCCCTTGAGGTTCGCGGATCCCCATTTTGAATCCCCATTTTGATTAATTAGATCCCCATTTTGATTAGAATCATACCTCTTCTTAGAAACAAGTTGAACCACTGCAGGGCTTTCGCCGGGTGATTCGCAAATATTTTTCTTAACCGGCGTCTCGCCTATGGTGGATCCATTCCCTGGTGAAACAAAACGAGAAATTTCGCCCGAGATAACGCAGCAAATTTTCCTATATAAAGTAATGTAGGTGCGCTTTTGCAGAGCCTGGCACCCAGAGAGAGAGAGAGAGAGAGAGAGAGAGAGAGAGAGAGAGAGAGAGAGAGAGAGAGAGAGAGAGAGAGAGAGAGAGAGAGAGAGAGAGAGAGGGAAACATTTATTGAGCGAAAATAGTTTAAAGGAGCGGGGTGGCCGCCGGCACAAGCCTGGCGGCGACAGTAGCAGCTCTGACCACGAGTGAGGCTTGTACTCCCAGGTCAGAGCTACCCAGCGCTCCCTCCCACTGCTCGTCAGAGGTTATTGAAGGGAAGGGGTCAAGAGGGCAGCCCCACATAGAGTGGGGAACTGTAGCACATATACCACACGCGGGGCAGTTAGATGATGGGTACAGGGAGGGATGAATGTGGTAAAGTATGGCCCTGCAAGGGGGAGTGTGGGTTTGCAGGAGTCGCCAGGTACGTTCTTGTGAATGAGTGAGTTCTGGATGTGCTGGGGGATGGGATATTTACGGCGGGCGAGGCGGTAATAAGTGGCAATATCGTGGAACGTTGTCAGCCTATCCCTCCCTGGCGGACCTGGCCCCGTGGTAGGAGAAGAGTCTGGGGCCCGCTCGGATCGTGAGTCCTCGAGTGACGTCATGGGCTGCCTCGTTTCCCCTAAGGCCGGCACGGGCTGGGGTCCATATCAACTCCACCGTGGAGGTTGGGGGATTTTGTGATAGAATTTTTAGCGCAAGCGGCGATATTCGTCCGCGAGCAAAATTTTGGACGGCCGTTTTGGAATTAGAGATGATAATAGTGGGAGGTGGCCTGTTTGACAAAGCTAACGCTATTGCCGCCTCCTCCGCCTCCGCTGGGTGGGGTGTGCGAACCGTGAGAGAATTTACAGGAGGGTGGTCGGGCTCACTGATCACAGCCAGGGTATATGCGTCGTGACGACGGTATTCAGCGGCGTCTACATACTGTATATTTGGACGGATTGGAAGACACTTTTCAAGCGCCAGTGCCTTATGCAATCTTAGGCCTGCGTTATGCGTTGGGTGCATATTGCGGGGTAGAGGCCGAACAATGACCTTAGCGTGGGTGGTGCGGGAAATGGGGATTTATCGGTTTAAATCTGCTCGAATGTTAATGCCGAGGCGCTCTAAGATGCACAACCCAGTAGGTGTAGTAGCTAGACGGGTCATTTGGCTGGAGAGATGGGCTTCTACCAGCTCCTCTGCCGTGTTATGGACCCCAGTTGTTCGAATCTAGCCGTGGAGGTATGCAAGGGTAACTGCAGCGCCGCCTTGTAGGCTTTCCAAATAAGGCAATTAATCTTTTGACATTCGGTGACGTTAGCGTGCAGGTAAGGGAGGGAATACCTGGAGGTAAGGGAGGGAGGAATCAGCGTTCGAAATGAAAATATGCGGGATTTTCTCGTTAGGCAGCTCGGATCCGCGGGTCCAGCAAGGACTCGCTGAACGAGCAGCCCAGGTCACCGGCGCCCTCCAAGCGCTGGTCACCACTCGTCGTTGGCCCAACGGTTCCAGAATAAAGTTCTTTCTCTCTCTCTCTCTCTCTCTCTGCTGGTTATAGGGGTAACGCGCCGAAGCTTCACCTGGGCTATGAGGCGCGCCGTAGCGGAGGGATTCGGATCAATTTTGACCACCTGGGGAACTTTGACGATGATATCCTCTGCTGTAGATGCCAGGAAGAAGCGGAAAAAGTTGGCGAAGAAAGGTCAAATTCTACGTTTGTCACCGAAAGCTATTCTTTCCAACTTTCAGCGCTTCAGTGATACGCGAGGGCAGCTTACAGGTTGGAATCACAGCTAGACAGTTAAAGCATGCCGAGACTAGTTCATGTCGGGCATGCACGAGGCTCCTTTTTTAAAAAACGAAGCTTCCAATGCCTCACTGATGACGTTGACGTCCGAGTAAAACACACTGCAGAAGAGCCAACTTTACACGATGGGTTTCACAAAGGGTACACCAATCATACACCACGTAAGCAAAATAAGCAAAATATAGTTTGGCAGCTACAAAGGTTGAACGATGGTGATGGTGAAAAACATTCTCTCAGCAGATTTGGACTTCGGCTTTGTACTTTAGATTTTGGGAGACTGGATTTTAAACTTTGGCTTCGACTCAGGTTGCACAAGAGAAAACTTCCATATGAACCATCTTTCTTATAACAAAGGGGCTTTCATACTTTTTTCTCGTGGCATATTAAGCCTAAAGCTAAAAAATAACCATGAGGCTGCGAAGCAGAAGGTTGTACGAGACTAGGTTGAATAAAGCGAAATAGCGCAACAAATTCCAACCCCACCGCCGCCCACATCGTTCGCCCCCCGCCCAAAACAACAGCAACAAAAATCCACGAACGATAGATCCGCCGAATGGTTCGAAGTGATCTCGAGAATATCGCCTCGAACCACATCACTCCACTGGGTCGCTGATTCACACCAAGTAGGCTGGGGGAAAACTGCGCGAATAAACACTTACACGAAAATGCTCGAACGACTCGATCCCGGACGGTTCTCTAACGGCTGGAACCCGAGCTGACCGCTCGTTGCCCTTGGGTCCTCGCGCTCTCGGTCACGCGTCGCTTGGAGCGCGAGAAAAAAAAAATGAGACGTTGACAATGCGGCCACGAAACATTGACGCACGTACTATTTGCTGTAAGAGTTAAAAAAATGCTGCAAAGTATATCAAAATGTCTGTCATTTCCATAATTTGCCTTGTTTTGTTATAAAGGCAGTGTTTTACATGTTTTTTGGTATTTCACGGTGTTGTTTATTTGGTTCAAACCAGCTAGTGTTGACTGGTTGCTGCCAGCATACGGCCATTCGCGCCCTTTCTCTTGTGCTTGAGTTCGAACTTTACCACTTGTCGTCAAAACTGCTTCAAATAACAGAAAAATAGCATTCAACAAGACTGTTAGCATCGTGAGATCGCAGAGCGTGAAACACAACCGACAAAGAATAGGGATGATGACGTTCCCTTGGAAATGGCGCATGCTCAGTCGGGGGATCGCCCAGTCATCAAGTTATAAACACGCATTTAAATGATCTGAAATTTAAATGATCTGATCTGAGCATTTAAATGATCTGATCTGATCTGAAAATGATCTGAAGGATACAACTTCGTCCATGACATGATCTTACACGTTAATAACCACAAATCAGCCATATCCGCCACCAAATTCCCCGCACGGGGAATTCCTGTTACCAAATCCCCCCCAGCATGATAGGACCCTGAAAGGGTCCGCACCGAAGTATCCTTTTTACTCCTTGTAACCATCACCCTCCCGAAACCCGACAACTCCCGAAACCCGAAACCCGACTATGTGCCAACGCACTGGCACATAGTTTACACAATTTAAATAGTTTAACAGATTTTCAAGCTGGGTGAGGAAGTTGTCCAAACGACAATCAGGTGGTCGATAAATTACAGAGAATACGTAGTCCTTTGACATTAAAGTGAGGCATTCAATATCGGCACAAATAAACGAAAACTGCGGCACGATATCACACTATTTTATTATTTACGATTATTGCGATGCCGCCACCTCGGCTGTTTGATCTGTTAAGGAAGAAAGTCTGGTCGCCGTCGCGTTCGTAAACGTCACTACTGCAGTCGTACTACATCTCAGTAAGCATTATGACGTCAAAGTCAAATGTAAATTCATTTAAAAAAGCGTAAGGTCGTCCTCTTTATTTCTTGCGGAGCGGATGGTTAGATGAAGACACTTTAAGTTCATATGTTTGTGATAACCCGCCCTAATGCCACATCGCATGGTGATTCGGGCATAATTTCTTACAGCAACTGGGCAGTAAGCCTGGCTATTGCCAAGACAATGTTTTCAACGTCCTGCGCATTCCGAATGTGCAGTGAGGGTGCCGTCTCATCTTTCTTTGCAAGGATTTTTCCGTAGCTAACCCACACAAAACGCCAGCCTTTTGCTCTTTTCTGCGCCACTGTCATTCCAAGGAGCTGCTTCATGGCCGGACACAAGTGCTCGTTGATAAACACCGGCGTGCCCGAAGTGTGTCCCAAATCTCGTGCCGAGATTCGTGCCTTTTTTGCTTTCTCAAGCACTGCGTTACGCTTAGCTCGGCTCTTGAACTGGACCACAATGTTTGGGGGGGGGGAGGGAGGGAGGGGATGGGGGGGGGGGGGTGTCGACGTTTTGCGTTGGCACACTGTGGCAAGCTTCAACCTCGCTTTCGTTAATCGGCTCATGGAGCAGCTCGCCAATTCGATGAAGTGTGCCGGGGATGCTTTCCTCCTCGGAAACCGGGATTCCCTTGATTTCAACATTTGCATTTCTGGAGTACTGTTCCGAGGCCATTAATCTTTGTTCGAGTTTAGATGTCTGCTTTTAGATGCGGAGCATCTTATAGTCTGGGAATGTCCCGCGTCGGCGTCCACACTTACACTGCGCATGCGCAACTCTCCTCCTTCCCTCTCTCCCACAGCGGCGCGGTACTCCTGCCACTTCTTCTCTCGTACCAGCTGCGTGCACTTCGCTTTCGCTTCTCCCGCGTTCTCGCTTCTGCTTTCGCGGCGCATGCTCGGCGCTTGCGCATCTCTCCTCCTCTCGTCTCCTCTCCTTCAACCTTGAATGTAAATCGGGTAGCACGCTGCGCGCGTTCCGTTCAGCGCTTGCTGCGGTTGACTCCACTTCACTCCGTTCTTCCGATGAAGTGTGATGGAAGCAACAGTCCCGTCAGTTAGTGGGTTGGCGCAAGCAAGCGCAAGCAAGCGTTGTGTTTCCGTTGTGTTCGTAGTCGAATTTGGGGGAAATGTAGGTGAACCCCGAGATGCCCCGCATCTACTCAGCGTTCTATTCGGGAAGATGGGGCTAATTTTTTCAAAACTTCAGAGTCGTTAAGTAGCTTTTGGTTTGCGTCCTTCAGTTCTTTGTTCTCTTTCTTGAGCGCAATCAGGTCCTTTTTTTGTTCTTCAAAACTGTCACTCAGAAATTTGGCGCTCTTTTTTAGTGCCCGCAGTTCATATCGGAAGTCGCGTTCCATCTGCGCTTTGAATTCTCGCACTTCTTCTTCTATTGTTTCGCGAAAATCTGCAAAATTATCCATAATTTCTGTCGCGCAAGATCATACAAAGCAACAAACACTATTAGCAGCAACCGGGGCAGCAATGCAAGGTTCACTTTAGAGTAATTGTTGTAATACAGAAATGGCGCAAACCTGCAGCGGTAAGGAGGGAGGGTCACGTTGCGGCTGTGCACCGCTGCCTCAGTCGCTGCCAAGTGAGTGCCGATCAGCGATGCCGCAGACGTCGTAGCAGTTGCCCTTGGCGGGTGCCCCTCCTTTCGCTTGCTTTTGCAGGCAGTCTTGCGCGTGCGTCCACCCTTGATCGTTTCTCGGTGTGAAATGCGCTGGTGCATCTGCAACGGCAAGTAGGGAGGGTCACGTTGGGGCTGTGCACCGCTGCCTCAGGCTAGTTAGTGCAGGTTAGTCGCGTAGAACTCTAATTTACCCTTTGTCCCTTTAGTAATAGCTTGCTGTGAAGTTTACATTCACCAGATGATTAGAATTTCGCGTAGCCTTAAAGGGGCCATCACAAGTTTAGTTCATTCGAAAGATTGCCTCGTTCGAATCATACCTACACCACTTTTAACGCAAACTTCGCTCAAATAAGCTATTGATTGATTGTAGGGTTTAATGCGCCGACGCAACGCAGGCGATGAGGCGCGCCGTAGTGGAGGGCTCCGGATTAATTTTGACCACCTGGGGATCTTTATCGTGCGCCGAAATCTCGTACACACGGGCGTTTTTGCTTTTCGCCTCCATCAGAAAAGCGGCCGCCGCGGCAGGGAATCAAACCCGCGACCTCGTGCTCAGCAGCAGAACGCCTTAGCCACTGAGCCACCGCGGCGGGTACTCAAATAAGCTATACACCTAGGAAAAAAAGGAATGGCCATCCGACCCCCCGCAACAGAACCTATGATCTCATATGCCCAACTGTGCGACTAGCTGAGGCCGGCAAAAGCAAATGCAAACTAGGAGGGCTTATAAGCTTGTCAAACGAGCTATTTGCACTTAAATATAATGCATATTCATTTTACAGCCGTAATAATGGCGGGGTAAACAATGAAAGTTACGAAAATGCACGTAAACATAGAAGTACCGATGCGCACTGCTGTTGGTACTGGGCGCACTACGCTTGTTTTAGCTGCACAGCAGTCCGCCCCTTTGGAGTTGTCTCACACGACACTGGCTGATTGGCGTAAGCGACGTTGTCTTATGTGACCCTGTTTGTCGAGCATACCCCATGTTTCACGAAACGAGTACTTTCTACCGTAACAAAAACAAGCCAGGTGCAAATTACGGTCAAAAACAAAACAACGGCGGACAACGGTCTGCGGCGTATCGTAGCGCCATCTGAGAGGACTGACGGTAAGCAAGACTGCAGAGCCTAATGACGCACTGGAAGTTCGTTTGAATACCCACTCTTTCGACTTCATTTCGGACGTCACGAAATCACACGATTTGGCGGGAGAATCAGAATTTTAGCTTGAATCGATTAATTTCTCCGTGAATACGGCATCCTTTGCAGCCGGACAAGCGCGGGGGGCACTGTAAAACACGAAATCTTTCAAATAAAACAAACTTGTATTTTGTCTGCATGGTCCCTTAAAGGTATGACCATTCAATTACTGATGTAGCACGAATACCAAGGCTTGGCGGGCGTCACTAATGCTTCTTCTCGTCACGGGTGACAAGATGCTCACATGTAGACAAGTAGCCAACGAATCCTTCCTGGTACCGCGAAGCTACGTCCGGCCTTTCGCCTTTGGCGAATTTGCGCGACCACCTTCCATTGGCCCGACTCTACGGCGGCCGCGATGCGCTAGAGGGGAAACAAGCTACGAAGATGCGTAATAAAATATGCGCGATAAGCGCCGACTCTAACATGGCTTGCAAAGATGCGCAACTACGAGATATGAAAAACACTGTGGAAAACGACGATGGACAACTACACTGGACAATACAGTCACACAAACAACTTTTGAATCTCCTAATACTTCAGGGCATGAAATGGCAGTCGAAGCACGGCTCAATGGATTCAATGAAGAACAACTGCACAATAAACTAATAAGTACGCGGTTATATTCTGCAAAAACTTTAACATGAGTTGATTTTGTGGCTGGCGTCGACATCTCTATTAAATGCAACGAATGAATTTTACGGGCAAAATATTTATAAATATTCATTGGAAGATCTACTGGTGGATCTTTCAGGATGCCTGCGCCTCTCAATTCTCCCTCGCGAACATAAGACTCAGCCCGATGCGCTGTCCTTGCTCTGGCTTTAGAAGTCCACCACACAGCATTTTTCGTACACCCGTCACAACCGGTGCCAACTGTGCTAACCACCATCTCAGGGGTCAACTTTGCTCCCTTTAGCAGTAGCAATGCCGGTACTTTAGTTGTCCACAACGATCAGAATTTTGTCGCCGTCATTCCCATGCCATCCCCCTTACAAACTGCAGTAATGAACTGAATAGGGCTAAAAACATCTATTCACTAGTTTGCTAAATCGGCAGAAGCCGACAAATTTAATTTCGAGGCGCCTGCCCTACACGTTGTATCGTATGGAAAAGACTTCTCAGCGAGGCGTGCGTGTTCATTACCTGAAATATATGCTGCTTATTTCCTTTCGTGTGCACTGTTAGAAAGCTCCAACCTCTTATTCAGGTCTTGGGTACGAGAATAGGCGCTGCTGCGGCAGTTAGGAAGCTTTCAACGCATGGCTGAATGAAGACGACTATAATGCTCACGTGGGCGTAGCTTCTGTATACCCGAGGTCGCCTTGGTTATCGCGACGTTCATATTTCCAAATACGAGCGTAATATCACGTTCTGCTGCATTTGAAACAGAAATCTATAACTGGGGGGCCGATTGAGTAAAGGGCTGTTACCTCGCCAATAGGAAAAAATTGAGGAAGATCTCCTGGAATCGATTTAAAAAGCGTTGGTGAGACAAAGGCAACATTTTGGGTTTTCTAATGTGGGAATAACGTAGAACTGGAACGTATTGTGTAGTCAAAACTTTCGATATTTTCATTGTATATATACTAGTATTTTCCGCATATATGATTAAGACATTTGGCACTCGATAGGCCGATATTGCTTCTTATAGGATGTCAGTCACAGCAGATCGTTTTGTTCGTTTCAAAAACGTGGGATAAAAGAATACCAGTGGTCCTCTCGCATTATTTCAAAATATTTGAAAGACGAATAAAATTGAAGACCCTGATTCCGGAGTCAGCTGTAACGAAGCTGAAGAAGTTAAGGATTAAAGTATACGTGTTATTCTAGTTAATATTAGAGGCGTGCGAAAGTCAAATTGGGGACTTCGAATCGAATACAAATAGCAAAAACTGTCTGCGAATCAAATGGAATATTTTTGGATACTAATTGTAAAAGTTATGGCGGATTACACTGAATATTTTCAAACACAAATATCTTTGCTTTAGTGAAAACCGCTTCGAAAACACAACTTCAAAAAAAAACATAACTTAGGCAACCAGGCCATAGCATATCCGAGCTTACTTGTGCTACTTAGTGAGTAAGAAGACAATGGTACATAAAATTAAAAACAAATATTTAGCCAACATTTCAAAGCAACAGGACAAATATTTGGCATACTTTGCCATGAAGAGATTCAATTTCCTCAACATACGCGAGATGCAGGAAATGCATTGGCAAGCTGCAGTCCCTCCTGTCGTTGAAAGAGGATAGGCACGCTAGTGGCGGTAGGACCTTACTGTAAGCATTGCCTACAACTAATAAGCCACTATTCTTGCAGGTAACTTATTCTCAGCTTTCTTATTTTCCGCAAGTAGCGTTCCGCCGCAGTTCCACATCAAAAACAGGCCATACACTCGTTTCGCGCAAGTCATACACCTGTTAAGCTTTTTTGCTCGACTTTGGTGTCGTGCAAAAAAGCCAACCCAAACGCCCCACCGGGGTCAGTTATATCGCCGCTTTTGTTCAGCGGCATCAGAGTGCTACCTCCGCATTAGTTCTCTGAAATCCTGCAGATTTTTTATTGTTGATTGCTAGTTGTCATTTCTGCTTTCCCCCTTCCATTGTTATGCAAAAGTATAGCGGTATCAATAAAATAATTGCTCGTTTGTTGGCATTTGCCTTTAAAATAGGCCTAGGAGGAACATGCAAAGGTTTCGAGAAAAACTGAAGAAAGATTGCTGATGCCCGCCGTTCAGGAAGCCACCCGCTTCCGCAACCTGTCTGACCTGACGTCCCTGGTTGTCCAGGCGCAGGCTGGTCAGTGCGGTTCCCACCGCAAATTGGATCACGAGGGGAGGGTATCGAGATGCAGAGGGCAGACCATGCCAGTTGGGCAGTTGTGGCAGCGAGATTGCAGCGGTGGTACCGGAATCAGCGTGCATTTAAATCCTGCGCTGCTCGAGTCCACAGTTTAACCCCTAATTTCCTTATTTCATCCCTCCGTCGGATTAATTTCCTTCCCCTTCTAGACGCATCTCTTGGTATCCACTCTGTGACCCTAACTGTCCACCGGCTGTCTGTTCGTCTCACTACATGGCCAGCCCAAACCAATTTCTTGTTCTTACTTGAACTGTCATATCATCTACCTGAGTTTGTTCCCGATACAGGAAGCTCGTCTCCTGTCCATAAGTGTTACTCCGATCATAATTCGTTCCGTGGCGCGTTGATACCATCTAAGTTTGCTTTCCAATTGTTTAGTAAGGCGACAAGTTTCAGCTCCGTGTGTCATCACCGGCAGTATGCATTGGTTTTAGTTTTTTTGTTTTGAGTGATAGAGCTTACCTTTCATTATTTGGGAGTGCTTGCCGAGTGCTCCCCGGCCCATGCCTGCTCTGCGCCAGATTTCTCTCTCATGGTTGGGGTCAGCACTAACCATCTGTCCGAGGTACTTATATTATTTTACTTCTTCTAGCGTTTCGTTTCCTAAGCTGAAGAGGGTGCTTTCGGCATGCTTATACCTCTTTATTTTAGGTATATTCATATTTATTTTTAGCCCCAGTGACGCGCTTTCTCATTGTACTTCCTCAAGCATTTTTCTTTGCAGGTGTTCTGCAGTCTCAATCTGCAGCAAGAGTCTGCAAGACTATGTTGTCTGCAAACCTCAAATGACTCAAGTATTCTCTGTTCATCCTTAATCCTGCATTTTCCCAGTCAAGCTATCTGAATGCCCCCTCCAGACATGCTGTGAGCAATTTTGGCGAGATGGTATCTTTCTGTCTTACTTCCTTTCGGATCTGAAATTTATGGCTTTGCTTGTGAAGGGTTATCCTCCCCGTACACCCTCCCAAATTTTAGATGCGATGCATCTCTTTAACTCGCCTTGTCCCTCCGGCGTCCATCCGTAGTCCGCATCCCTCCCCCATTCTCCTCGCCACGCCAGCTGCGCGGTAACGCCGCTCTCACCGCAGCGCCATCTTGCGTTAGCGCTCGCTCCCATCGCCATGCCAGCTGTGCGTCAGCGCGCGTTAGCGCTCGGTTAACACATGCGCATGCGCTACTCTCTCTCATTCCCCTCACCGTTAACGCGCAGTACATATAAACGCGATAACTGCGCCGCTCCGCTCAGTCGCTCCACCGCCGCCGCTCCGATGACATCCGATGACCACCGATGATTTGAATGGAGACTAACAGGTCTGCTACCGCGATGGTCGGCTCAACCGTAACAAGCACCGCCCAGATGCGTCGCATCACCCCATGGTTTCCCCCGCGGAAAGATGTGGTCAATTTTTTTTTTTTTTTTCATAATAACACGGGAGCGATGACCGATCGGCATGTCAGCGTCTTATCACGGTGTCCACCGGTGAAACAGGCGAGAGCACGCGCAGGCGCATAGAATTATCCGTTGTAAGAGCGTCATCTGCTACGCTGTTCTCCTTGGGGCAACACACCCCTGTTGCTCCTATTGTGCGGGGGCCGTTTCGCCAGCCACCAAAGGTGGCTAAGCAGCGTAAACGTTCCTAATGTAATGCACGAGAGAAAAATCGAACGCGCATTGGAGATGCACATGTGCCTCATGCAACGCCAGTTTTTCTTGAACGAAGTCATTCCGATAGCGTGGCAGGGGGTATATAGCGCTCTTAAGGAAACAGCGTAGCAGCCGATGACCACAAAAGAAAGGGCTTTTTGCGCGTGCGCTTACTCTCGCCTATTTCGCCGGTGGACACCGCGATAAGGCGCTGACATGCCGATCGGTCGTAGCTCCCGTGATATTATTACAAATTTGGGAGTCTGTACATCCCTTATATATGAGGCGTTTTTTTTTTGTTTTTTTAGTCAAATCCGCCTAAAGCGGCGAATTTGAGAAAAAAGTTGAAGTTTATTACAGGACCAAAATGCAATGCTTTCAAAGCTATTATATAATAAGTTTAGCATGTCACCTAGGGGAAGTGTATGGCCACAAGTAATGAATAATTATGCGGTGAATTTCAGCAATACTAGGATAATAAGTTTGAATTTGGCTCATATTGAATTAACACATTGAAGTTGGAGCGGCATTCTTGTTAAAACTTTATTTAAATTGACTTACTTTCAAGAATGGTGCGATTGAGTTCTGGTGGAAAAGGCACTAAACATATGCAACAGGGCTTCAAGAACAATAGACCTATACATGGAAAGCAGGTGAGTCCTATTGGCACCATGAGCAGTACTTTTCGAATTATTCCGTAGGATAATTTTCTTGGGCGCGCCGGAAGGCACTCATGATCTATAGGCAAGCTCTTTATTGTCTCGCATTAATTTGCAAAACGCTTCGCAAAAATGCTGCTCACATCTTCTTCACCTTAATGAAGTGGTTCGTGTCCTCAGAGGCGGGGATTTGCCAGGGCTTGAAACGGCGAGTATTTAGTCACGTACTAAAATGGTAAATATGGGAGTGAAAAAATAAATATAACCAGAGTTACTCCGTAGGGACGGGGCAGACGAGATGAAATCCTTTTTCCACATCTCTGTTTCATTCGTCGTCGATATCTGGGGACAGGTCTTTCGCCGATCTCCAAATTGCCGCCTGAATTATGATAAGCCAGCTCCGAAAAGCAAAGAAAAAAAAACCCTTCTGAGAACGCCCACGAAACATTCTAAGCAGTCAAGCCAAAAGCAAACAACCATTGGGCACATGGATTTGCCTCATTTTGTTCCGTGAAACAGCTGGATCTGGCTCATTTTCGATGCCAACCACGATCTGCGCGCACGTTTGCAGAACGTTACCTCATCTATTTTCTTACCACCTCTTTCCTACGGGAAATTTTTTGCCGAGTTTTTCTTGTCACTACCGCTTTATCTGAGCTTCAGTTTCTGGATCTAGCCGGAACCTTGAAGCGCTAAGGCACAGGGGCAAGCGAGTGGGACACACAAGGCGCTACTTCCAACAGTTTTATTAGCAGACGAAAGCACATCTATATACACATGACCACTTTCCACTTCATAATACAATCTCACACGTCACACTCCATTAAAAAAATCACGCTCTTTCTTCGATAAGGCGACAGACGCAGTACTAACACAGTCGTGGCCCGCTTTCGCTATCATGTCAGCTTCTATTATCTCTCGCGTAAGCTTCTATTATCTCTCGCGTAAGTGGGCCCACTCGCTTGTCCCTGTGTCTTAGCGCTTCAAGGTTCCGTCATGTCCTACGTGTCCTACCAACAGGCCCAAAGCAGCACCCTCGTGAACTTTATTTCTGGATCTAGCTCATTTAAAAAAAAACGCCTCATATGTAATCTGGAAGGCTTATGTACGTTTCCTCTTTTCCTTGGTCTTTTAATGCATTTAGCACGGCTGTCGTGTGTACTGAGTGAAATGCTTTCTCGTAGTCTTTAAATGCCATGTAAAGGGGTTTAGTGTGTTCTGTGGATTTTGCTATAACTTGATTGACAACATGCATGTGATCCATGGTTGAGTACCCTTTCATAAACCCAGCTTGTTCTCTGGGTTGTTGGGAATCCAGGCTACCACTTATGCGGCTAACGATAACTATAAACAACTGAAAGTTAGGCTGATGCGCCTGTGATTCTTAAAGGGACACTGAAGTGATATGTAAACATTGCGGGATTACTTGCGCAAATTGTAGTGCGGAGTCCCCAGGCCATGTTTCAACCACCCTGGGCGCGTTTACGCGATTTTATTTAGTAGAAAAATTAATTCGAAAATGCTGTCCTCCTCTCTTTACGCTCGCCCATTTTCTGCGGCGTTTTCGTGTGACGTCAGGAGGGGATAAGCTGGCAATTGGCCGCGCTACTGCACGGCTCCCCGGCCTTCAGACAGAGTCAGTCGGCCCAGCGTTTCGTCCGCCGGCCGCCGACGGGTCGTCGAAATTCGTTCGCTCAGTTGAAACGAAGCCAGGACACGTTTGTGAATGGTAGAATTTGCCTTTCTTTACTTGGTTAGTTTGTACACTGTATCTAGCTCCAAGTCAAGGTCGCTTCACACAAGCGCTGCACGAGCGCACATGCGACGCTTCGCTGACTGGTATGCCAGTAGGAAAATATAAGGCCTCTTGAAGGCGGGAGAAGAGTCAGCGAAGTCAATATAGGTACTAAGGAAATAAAATTAACTGATATTTTTACCGTACAGCGTAAAACTAGGGTGCGGGAAGCACTTTTTTGCCAGAATGAACAGACCCTTGGCCTGGTGCGAACACGCTTTTTACGACACAGGCATGAGGGAGGCAAGCTCCAAATATGGGGGAAAAGCGCATGACATTTGGGCGTCTGCGGGTACGCGGAGGGCGTTCATGCACTGCGTAGGTTTCGGCTAGTGAATGCTACGATTCCAATCCATCCTAGGAGGCTTATCTTTATGCATTTTTACAGCTGACAACATGGCAGAAGCGCGGTACGATGATTACTGAGTTATTGAGAATGCCCATCCAACAACACCAACGGTTGTGTTTTACAGAACCGAAACCGAAACCGAAACTTGTTTGGTTGCTCACCTTGGGCATCGTCCAATCACGGTGCCCGCTCCTCCTAACGTCACAGCTTTAGTTGGTGCGGCCGCCGCAAACCGCGCATGGTAGTTTTTCTTCTTTCGCGCTTTGTAAAATAATTACCGATTTGTCAACCGAATAAACGATGAAAAGTGTGCTAATTTGAGCCAGTCTACGCAGTGCAAGCAAAAACGGGAGCTTGACAAATTCACTTCAGTGTCCCTTTAAGATCCTTGGTATCTCCCTTTTTATGAATCAGGATAATGTTGGCGTTTTTCCAGGCTATGGGCACTTTTTGAGTCCCTAAGCATTCCGAAAATAGTGCAGCAAGCTTTTCCAGTGCAATATCTCCTGCCTGCTTCAAAAGATCTACGGTTATGCCGACGTCGCCTGCAGCTTTTCCTATTTTTATGCTTCTGAGAACCTTTCCAACGTCCCCTTTAGTTGATTGATTGATTGATTGATTGATTGATTGATTGATTGATTGATTGATTGATTGATTGATTGATTGATTGATTGATTGATTGATTGATTGATTGATTGATTGATTGATTGATTGATTGATTGATTGATTTAACGCGCCGACGCAGCGCAGGCGATGAGGCGTGCCGTAGTGGAGGGCTCCGAATTAATTTGGACCCTCTGGGGATCTATACCGTGCGCCGAAATCTCGTACACACGGGCGTTTTTGCTTTTCGCCTCCATCACAGAAGCGGCCCCCGCTGCCGGGAATAGAACCCGCGTCCTCGCGCTCAGCAGCGCCTTAGCCACTGAGCCATCGCGGCGGGTAAATTCCTTTTGAGTTACTAGTGGGACATCGCAAGTTGAGCTTGTATTCTCAGCAGTTTCCTCTGGTCAAACGTCGCTGGCATACAGCCTGGTGTAGAAGCGTTCTGCTGTCTTTATTATCTCGTCCATGTTGTACGTACTGTTACCCTGCTCGTCTCTGAGTGCGTACATTATCCTTTCCGATGCCTAGTTTCCTCTTAGTCGCTTTCAAGCTTCCCCCTATTTGCAGAGTTTCCTCGGTCACTGCCTTATTATATGCACGGACGTCATTTGTTTTAACACGGTGTTTATGCCGAGATCCACTAAGATTTTACTGACGTCATATCCGTCACGGAAATGACGTCGCCAGAAAAACGCGGCTACGCCAGGATTCGAGCCGGGTACTCCGCGGCCGCAACGGTAGGTGCCAGACGCTTCACCGACTCCGCTACGAGCTGAAGCGCAGGCAGCCATCTGCATGCGTCATATATCTTTCCATACCCTGGCCCATCTGATTTGATTGATTGTAGGGTTTAACGCGCCGACGCAACGCAGGCGATGAGGCGCGCCGTAGTGGAGGGCTCCGGATTAATTTTGACCACCTGGGGATCTTTAACGTGCGCCGAAATCTCGTACACACGGGCGTTTTTGCTTTTCACCTCCATCAGAAAAGCGGCCGCCGCGGCCGAGAATCGAACCCGCGACCTTGTGCTCAGCAGCGCAACGCCTTAGCCACTGAGCCACCGCGGCGGGTCCCTGGCCCATCTAATTGGCACAACTGCACCAAACCTTTACCTTTCCGAACTAGCTTTCCACCGGTACGACACACTGGGCAACTGCCTTACATCACAGTGTAGGACGATTACCACACGCAACGTCTCTTATCAGCCACTCAGTTACATTTCCTCCAGAGCGGATCCTCGGTCACCATTTCAATTGAAATCAAGCTGTCCCCATATCGGCCTTAAACGTCCAGAGGTGTTATTGAAGTTGAGCCCAATGAAACAAATGAAGAAATTCTGAAATGGATCCGCTGCGAACAAGCCAAAATCATAGCATGCCACCGCCTTGGCCACTCCAATAGAGCACTCTTAACGTTCGGCTCTCCCAATCTCCCAAAAGTGGTAAAATTCTATATGGCCATAATCAAAGTGTCGCCATACCAACCACGTCGAATGGTATGTTACAACTGCCACAACACCGGGCATATGTCTCGACATTGTCCTTCCCCAACCGTTTGTCGCAACTGTGGGAAAATGCATCCCGACTGTGGACCCACCATCTACTGCGTCGTTTGCGATGAGTTGGGCCACATTACAATGAACCCTACCTGCCCTGGAAGAGTTCCCACGCCACCCAACAAGCCCCCTGCCAAGGACCGCACCAATGTCATCTCTTGGGCGGATCTTGTGCAGCAAAAATATATTTCATTCCCTCGTCTTCCTACTATGCAAACCATTACAAACGAGCCCAAAAGTAATTTTCAGTCGAAAAACTCTGACAACAATATGGCACATATTCTTGCTCAATTGAATGCCCTTCGTGCGGAAAATCAGCAACTCAATGCCGAAATCATGGAACTTCAACGAGCCCAACAACCCAGGCTCTCACCCTGCTCTTAGCCGTCCACATCGGCGACCCCTTCATCCACAAGGCGCACTCGAAGCCCAAGTACTAAACGCACTCCTTCCTCCAAATCCAAACTGGACCCCCAACTTACTCAAGTACTGCAAACTATACGTACTGACATACATCAAGAACGACTCGCTCGACAGGAAGATTGCAAAAACACGCATGCCTATATCGACACGCAGGTGAATCAACTACGGAAACTTCTACAACAAGTCATTACTCGCCTTCCACCCATTGACCCAACCAAAGAGCCCTCGAGAAAGATCCCACCTCCACGTCCACAGATTGTTTCATGACTGCCCCAGTAACTGCACCACAGTGTAACTGCCGCAGCTTTCAGCACCAACGCACTACTTTACTGATGAAGGTTAAACTGTCCCAACCTTCCTTTATTCTCCTCCAAGAAACACACGGGCCTCCGAGTATCCCCGGTTATGTTGCACATACGAACCCATCTATCACGCAAGTAACGCGCGGTAGGTCCAAAGTAAAATCAACTCTCAGTCCACTCTCACTCCAGTACAGTCCCACATCGCTACCTCTCCCGTCATCCTCCCTGAGTTCTCGTCCTGTAATCACGAAGTCGTTGCAGTTCTCACACACCTCCCTTCTGGCCGCAAAATTATTCTCGTCTCAGCCTACTACAAACCTATCAACAGTTCCTCACGTTCTTCCGAATTTGCCTGGATCCCGGCTTTCGTCACCCGTCACCCAAATATTCCAATACTCATTTGTGGTGACTTCAACGCCCCTCACCCACAATGGGGTTACAGCCGTACATCTGCTCGAGAAAGCTCTCTCGCCGACACCATGGATCTCCACAATTTCATTCTTATCAATGAACCTTTCCAAAAGACAAGAATTGACCTTCGTAAAGCTCAGGAAGACACCACACCGGACCTCACTTGGGCAACACCCAATCTCCTCAAAAGTTGGTCCCCCTACTGTACAACCTGGGGTAGTGACCACTTCCCCCTCCTTATAACGGTTCGTGGCATGCAAGACGATGCGCACCAAGCAAACACTATCACGATTAGACTGGGACACCTTCCGCGAATATCTTGATCAAAAATACCCCCTGCCTCCTTCGCTGGTTTTGCGAATCTTATTCGAACTTGTACCCAAGCAGCCACCGAAGAAATCGAGTGCTCTTCCGACACACCAGCTCTCAATGCCCCTCACAAACCTCTGGAAAAAGTGCACTATCTCACACAACTGTACCGCTCTACCGGCAAACGTCATACAATCCTTGTCCGCATCCGCCACCAGTATAAACTCATGACGTCATATCAACGTTGCCTTTACAATAACCACTGGAATGATCTCTGTGCCACACTCGGTCATGGAAAAGGCCTTCGGGCTCTCTGGAAAATTCACCAAAGTCTTGGACCTGAGAAAAAACAGCGACTTCCACTATTTGCTACCCTCACTCTCACAAAAGACCCAGTCACCGTTGAACATGATATTATTATGGCTTTCTTCCCCCATGCCCAACTCCATCCCCCTCCTCCTGTTCCACACATACCCATTTCATCGCTAAAGGACGATCTCGACCTTCCCTTCACCTTCAATGAACTTTACACGGCCATTCACCAAGGTAAACCCAAATCTGCCCGGTGTGACCTGGAAACACCTCCGCAACTTGCCAAAACCTGCCCTTGTTGCCTTACTTGGCCATGTTAACCGCTGCTGAAACTGGTGAAGTTACTGAGCATCTTAAGCTCACTCTCATCTTCCCTATTCCCAAACCCAAGAAACCTGGTACCGGCCCAACTGACCTCACCAACCTCCGACCCATCTCTCTTACTCCTGCTTTCTGCAAACTCATAGAAAGGCTAATCAATAACCGTATCACCCATTTCCTCGAATGTGTCAAACCATACTTTCACCCTGCGCAGACTGGCTTCCGTCCTAACCTCAGCACTCACGACAGCCTTTGGCTATTACGTCGAGTGATCAATCGCTCCTATCACAACCACTCTCCTCCCGACTTGATCCCAGCAGTTGACCTACGCAAGGCTTTTGATCGCGTCAAGCAATCCGCCATACTAGAGGAACTGGCGCACGCCTACCCAAGCACCCGGGCACAAATCTGGATCCGCAATTTTCTGAACGCTCGGCCAATACGACTTCAAGGATCTCACCCAGGCTGGACTCCTCGGACTTACTACCTTGACCGCGGGGTACCTCATGGATGCATACTTTCCCCGATACTATTTAACCTCGCCATGGTGAGGGTCGCTCGAAATCTCGAACGTGACTCTGCTGCCCGATTCACAATATATGCAGACGATGTAACCATATGGACTGAATCAGCCGACTTTTCATGCTCTGAAGACATGCAAACCGAACTCCAAGCCGCAGCAAATAGCCTTGAAGGCTCCTTCACCTCTCTTGGTCTCGAATTAGCCCCCGAAAAAACCGATTTCTTACCCGTATTTGGCCACAAAACCCCTCCGCACTATAACCTTCCAACTCTTCTTCTCGCCGGTACTCTTATAACCACTAGTTTAGTTTTTAACCCATACGACTACTCGGAATCCCAATCAGACACAAAAACAGCCCGTCAATATGGTTACAGTAACTGAAAGCTAAATGGAAAACAATTCAACATGCCATACATTGCCTCTCGAACAAATTTTGTGGAGCAAGCTAGAAGGCAACCCAAACTTTAGCACACGCTGTCGCAATTGGTACCATATCTTACGCAGCCCAAATCTACGACCTCAACAAAACGGCAATGAGAACGCTTCAACACCTGCACCGAGCCACCCTTCGCACCATCAGCGGACTACCAAAACATACTTTCTGGAGAACTTCCACGCTGCAGTGGCTCTTCCCCCATTGTAAAATATAATTAAACAGCAAGTGAATCACTCCCTTCATAAGCGCACATTAACTCATCAAGGTGTCTCTATCATCGTTTAGGACAATCTCAAGCCACCAGAACCCCCGACATCCCATGGCCTCTCGCTCCGTGGAGCCGCCCTTCTGTCACGGACTCTACGGCCACCCATCCCGTCCCGCGCAACGCCCGCCCCGTCCACGCTGCCCGCATCAACGCTTTCCGAAACAGTAAACTCCTCCACGAAATCGACATTTACACCGACGCGAGCATTTCTCCTCCGCTAGTTGGCACCGCATGGGCTTCACCTGACCTCCCTTCCATCCAAGGCAAACGATTTGCTACCATCCTCGAAGTGGAACTCCATGCTATCATTCAAGCCATAGACTACCTCATGTTTGACTTTCACTCCTCCGTGCCTTCCCAGAGACGCATCCTGACGGACTATTTCGAAGCCCTACAGATTCTAAAATTTCCCACGTCGACCAATACCATCGCCAACAAAATCATTCATCAGATCTCCATCCTGAAATCTAGCGGCATTCATGTTCGCATCGACTGGTCACCTGGACACGACGAGTCATCACCGGGGAACCAGGCAGCCCACTCGGCTGCGCGGGAGTGTATAACCTCTAGTCCTCCGCTGCTACCTGACTTGGCTCCTCCACTGAGACATTACCACCAGCGATACAGCTTCTACGTTACAAAAAGGAAAAAAAGACCGCCTCAAGGCCCTGACTCTAACCGGCTTTTTATCCGCCCTGTCCTCACTCCCAAGATCAGCCGAAATTTTCGTAAACAAATATTTTGCCAATGCTAGCCTTACGCCTGAAACCTTCCGTAAATGGTACACCCCGTCTCTACCGCCTCGATGTCCCTTCAGCGCCTCCCCCACGCCCGCCAATCTCCAGAACCTAATTTGGCACTGCCCGAAGTTCGCGCGCTACAGAACCTTCAAGCCTCCTCCGAATACAACCTCTCTTTACATCGACCCTCGAACACTGGAACCCTCCATGCTGGCTTTAATTGCACATTTTTCTCTACAAAGCGGTCTAGCGCGAGCAGTTTAAAATCGTGAGCCTGACCTCCTCACCCAAAGCGGCCTCTCCAGCCTTCTCAAGGAGCCCACCTGTTTCGGGTCGAACTGTGCGCATTTAAGATGTCCCCAGTTACAAACCCTCCACCTTATACTCTCCTTTCCACCACTTGACGTAGAGTCTTCCTGCCACAATAAAGGCCACCTCCTCCTTCTCCTCCTCGTCCTTTTCCTCCCATAACCTCCTCTGTCCTCCTATAACCTCCTCTATTTCGATGGTGCTGCCTTCTAAGAGAGGTGAAGCGAAGTAGTGCATCAGGATTCTAATGAGCGCCGACAGCTGGCGCCAGCTGAGCTAGTCACAACGCAACCGTCTGCCGTACACTCCACGGAGCCAACGGAGCAAGGACGCAGTGGTCGCACAATTGCGAAAGCGACGTGAGCGACGCGCCAGCAGGTTGTCGCTCGGCAAGCTCACCCACAAAACAGCCACGCAAATCATGCTCTTTCGCTGCAGCGGACCGTGAGTTCACCAAACGATTCCCTGGCAACCCGTTCGGTTTCGTTCGCATGGTTTGCGATCGCGTGTGGTTTCATTCGGTTTCCGGAGTGCTCCAGCGCGTGAAATCCAGTGTCTAATGTTGAGAAGTCTGATGGTGCCATACTAACGAAATATAAATAGCGATGTGCAAGTTCATATCGATGCAGAATAAACATTCAAGTGATCCTGTCAAGGCACATCTCACTTTCGTGTTTACCGATTCCTATGAAAGAGGGATCAACCACATTTCTTTTTCTTCTGACAATCAATCTAGACAGCTCTGCTAACTCAACTTGATCCACTGTACTTGACACTTTCATGTTCTTACGTTTCGTAATTAGTTCCTTCGTTTTCTTAGTTTTCTAATTAGTTTCCTACATGCTGCTTCTCCTACAGCTGCTGCAGATTCTGTGATTGCTGTTGTTAGGTAGTCATTTAGCCTCTCTACACTGTCCTCGTTGGTCTTGTTTAGAAGTGCCAATTTGTTTTGAAGAGTTATTTCAAACTCCTCCGTCTTGGCTCTGACTGATTGCATGCTGGTTTTCTTAGCTTTTACGAGCTTCCTCCGTTCCCTTTTGATATTCAGCCTTAGCTTGCATCTAACTATCCTATGGGCGCGGCACCGAATCTCACTTAGCACCTGTCCGTCTTGCACGATACCTGGGGCGTCACTTAGGATGAAGTCAATTTCGTTTTTTGTTGTACCACTTGAACTTTCCCATGTCCATTTACTGTTCTTTCGTTTGTAGAATAATGTGTTCATCAACCGCAGTTTATGCTCTCCACTAATCCCTCTAGTCTATCTCTTCGACTGTTGCGATTGTCTATTCCAAAGTTTCCCACTGACCTTTCTCCCATTTGCTTCTTACAGACTTTCTCGTTAAAGTCTCCCATCACTATCGTGAAGTGTGTTGTTCCCTTCTTCAATGCTGATTCGACGTCCTCGTTGAAAATTTCTGCGGCATCATCAACGTAGCTAATTGTTGGCGAATAGGCTGTACTATCTTTAACCTGTATCGCTTGTTTAGCTTTATCACAACGGGTGCGACTCTCTCGTTAATTCTGAAGTCATAAAAGTGCTCATTATTCGGCGCCAGAGGAAATCTCATGCATAATTGAGGCATAAAGTAAGTACGTAAGAGGGAGTACCCGCGTTCTTCTAGTTAGAATACACGTTGGGTATGTTTTTACGACAGCAAAAAAAACGCGTTAAAAATGGCCCAGAAAGGATCCAGCTTGTGCGAGAACAAGCACAAACATAACGGAGCTCAGTCTCGTGCTGTTCAAGACAGAAAAAGAAACGAAGGATAAAGAGGAAGATGCGTGCTGCCCCAAGAAATGACGGGTGGGCAGTGCAAGGTGGAAAAATTGAATTGTATTGAACGAACCAGCATTTCATTCGTCACGAAAGAGAGAGATGGAGGCAAAGTGCGTGAGTGGTGTGAGCGGAGAGCGGAGAACAAGTTACGCGGGAGAGACGGCTGACGACTATCGTCTTTCGACGACAGCTGCAGCATAGCAAGCAGAGAAGCTGTGAATTTGCTCTTCCTCTTTTTGTTGCATGGTGCCGCGCGGAACGTGAATTTTTCCGGTCTGTCGATATGAACAACACCGTAGTTTTCGACTCATAACTCGTATAGTGCCTTCTCCTTGATAAATGATAGACCGAACGCTTAAAACTACGCAAAGAACAGGGCTAAAAAGTTTCTCATCTTCCCGTAGGGGAACCCTGAGTAGTATGCGAAGCATCCATGGGGTCGACTCAAGTTCCCATTAGTTTTCAGTTCGTCGATCCGTTAAGTTGAGGTTCGTTTAAAAAATTAGCTTGCTTCGCTGGAAATGTCGTCGAAAAACTTCGGCAGCCCCTGCCACGTACCTGTCTCCCCACTCCACCACTTCCCACCCCTCACGCTTCATCCCCTCTCCACTCACTCCTCCCGTGATGAATGTAATATGTAAAAGTTTGTTCATTTTGTTCAATTTTACCACGTTCGCACTGCTAGAGCGTGATCTGGTGCGCGCTCACTGAAGCCAGTTCAGCCTGGCGCTATGTGCACGTGCGCATCCCACGACGAGCCCATAGCCCCCGCGTGTAAGTGAACCGGCGCACGCGAAAGAAGAAAAAAACGAACGAAAAATAACATGCGCACTGCGTGCTTGAAACTCGTATTCTTTGGCTCGCTGCTGTTTCAGAGTGCAGTCGTCTTCCTTCTCTTTTGTTAGCATGTAGCCTGGTTGCAGTACTCCGGCTGCAGCATTGTCGCCGACATCAGTTCGAGGTAGCCGGACACCGTGGCAGGGAAGCAAAATGGCCTGCATTCTAGCGCTCGTGGGCAGCGTCGATGCAGCCCCGGTAAACGACGAGCCGAAGATGTCCGCGGAGGAAGTTGTTTGCAAGACGAAGGTGCGTAACGACGAACTCATGCTCATTAAAAGTGAGATTGTGCGCATCCCGCACGTGATCCAAGCCCGCAAGCAGAAGATTAGGGCGACAAGCGACGAGATCAAGGTCAACAAAGCGCTGCCGTACCTGGTGTCAAGCATTGTCGAGCTGCTCGACGTCGACCCGCGGGAACTTACCGTGGAGGACGGCGCCAGCGTAGGCCTCAGTTCCGAACGAAAAGTCAAGAGCGCAGTTATCAAATCCTCCCCGTGCCAGACCGACTCTTTGCCCTTCGTCGGCCTCGTGCATACCGGTGAGCTGCACCCCGGTCTCAACAAAGTCTCCTTCCTCATCCTCGAGACACTGCCGCAGCAGTGCGACCCCCGCGTCAAGGCTACCGAAGTGGACGACCGGCCCACGGGTCACTCCAGCGACATCGATGGTCTCGACAAACAGACAAAAGAGCTGTTCGAGGCCGGGACTATAGTGCTGCCCCTGACGCACAAGGACAAGTTCACAAACTTCCGAGTGAACGCACTGAAGGGAGGGCTCGTTCACAGCTCTACTGGAACCGGCAAGACGCCCTTGGCTCGGGCTTGTGGCACGCAGGCCCGATCAACATTCCTCAAACCCGCGGGTTCCCAATTGGGTCCGATGTTCATCCACGAAGGAGCCAAGCCGATGAGAGACGCGTTCGCCCTGTCCAAAAAGAGGGCGCCCGCCGTAACATTAATTGGCGGGCTCGACGCCATCTCCAACAAGCGTCGTGAATCCGAGAAGTACGGCAACAGGGAGGTGCCGGGCACCATGCTCGAGCTGCTGATCGGGTTCAGCTCGGGTGCCGACATGACAGTGATCACGGCCGCCGACCAGGGGGCCATTTTCTTCCCAGCCCCGCTGAGGTCGGACCGACTGGACAGGAAGGTCGAGGTCGAGCATCCTGATGATCACGCCCGGACGCGCATCATGCGGATCCACTGGTGCAATGGGGAAATACGGCAAGGACGGTAACTTGGAAGATGCGGCGCGTTGCACCGACGACTTCAACGGGACGCAGTGCAAGGTAGTCTGCGTCGAGGTCGGCATGATGGCCGTGAGAAGGCTGCAAGTTTCCCTCAAGGGCTGCAGGGACGGCGCCATGGAGGTGCAGGACATTAGCTGTTCTGCGTTTGAGTGAACTGGAAACTATTTCTCTAATTAATTAAACGAATTTATTATGCGAGTGGTTGTCATCTTGTGGTGCTTTTTAACGACATACATTCTTGGGTGACTGGTCAACATTTTGTTAAGCTGAAAAAAAAAAGTTGGCCTCGTATCTTCTCACTTCGCTACAAACGTTGTCGAAACACAGTAGTCTTGTTCCGACCCTGCGACATAAATGCCTCGCCTCTTCCGTGCCCACCTCTCCACTCTCTCACCTTCCCGTCTCGCTGCTCCCACGACAAACACGGTGGAGGTTTGCTCAAGCCCACTCAATTTTCCCGCGTTGCACTGGTCGTGCGCCGTCTAATGGAACCTTTAGTTATTTTTTGACTTCTTGGTATTTTGCAACAAGTTCTGGGCTCATGCGCGAGCGCTTTTTGTATTTTTGGTTAAAAATACTGGTTTCAGCGCGTATTTTTTTTATTTCAAAAATCAAGCATCCATGTATTTTTAGTTAAAGAACATTGCATATACAACTTATGCGTAGTTGTTTTGCCACAGATAACTGGGCCTAATGTTTTCTTTTTGCTGAACAATGGTTAGAAGTATGAAGTGTAGTCTCAGATTTAGTGGTTTGGGAAGGCTTTACCTATATAGACTTCTCTTCAGAATTATTTTTTGCATCTAATTAACAATCGCATAGCAAAGCACGTAGAACAGAATGGTCTCCTGCCCTATAACATGGTCGGCTTCAGACCAGGCCTCTCAACACAAGATGCAATGAAACTCACCAAGACTCAAATCATAGACAACGGAGGGACGTGGGGGGCGTTCTCGGGCTCGACTTGGAGAATGCTTTCGACAACATATCGCACAGGCACATTCTAGAATCCATCTCGAAACTCAACCTAGGCTAGGCCTTTCACGACTATGTCAGGTCGTTCCTGGAGGGTGGCCAAGCTACGTTAAAGGTCGGAGAAAAATCGTAAGAGTATTCGCTCGGGCCCAGAAGGACGCTTCAGGGAGCCGTGATCTCGCCCTTATTGTTCAATCTGGCTATGAGGCAACTGTCGTTATCCCTTTTGGGAATCGAGAGAGTTAATCATACTATATATGCAGACGACATCACCATCTGGTGTACCGGAGGCAGCGAAGGGGAGGTGGAATCGAGTCTCCAGGAGGCTGTAGACCGAACCGAAACTTTCCTCGAGGGCACAGGGCTAAGGTGCTCGACGAAAAAGTCTGAGATACTTCTCTATAGACCGGTCAGAAAAAGTCCCAGGCCCAAGGGGTGGAAGCCCCTCGACGAGGTTAACATCAAGCTTCACAACAAGAGTGGTGCCAACATTCCTAGGGTAGACACTCTAAGGATATCAAGGGTACTCGGAATGTTTATTGAATCTAGTGGAGTTAACATTACCACACTCCTTAAAATCACAACCAAGACGGAGTGCATGATCGGCCTGATCACTAGAATCTCTAATAAGAGGGGGGGTCTCAAGGAGGATAACCTGCTCAGACTCTTCCACGCATTCCTCATGAGCGACATCATCTACGTGGCTGCAATGCACGAGTGCCACGCTTCCGAAAAGAACAAGTTTGAAGCGCTAATCCGTAAGAGCATCAAGAAAGTATTAGGAGTTCCGATAAATGCCAGCACAGAACGCCTTCTCCAGCTGGGCGTACATAACACACTCGACGAAATCATGGAAGCCCAGGAAACGGCTCAAATATCACGCCTCTTCAGCACACCCGTGGGTAGGGAGCTCCTCATGGTTTTGGGAGTCGGCCCCACCGTAGTGGAGGAACGTAAATGTGCTAGTCGGATCACCTAAGGGATAGCATCATGGTTGCTCCTTTTCCTAAAAACGTACACCCGCAACACAATGGGGGTAGACGCAGAGCACGGGCTGCGGCACTGCTCCGGCAGATCAAGGACTCCCCTCACACGGTCAGCTTCGTGGATGCGGCTCAGTACGGGCGCACATCTAGCTTCGTCACAACATTAGTCAATAACGCAGGCCAGGTCACTTGCGCAGCCACAATCAGAGGCTCCATCCCTGATGGGTCGGAGCAGGCAGCGATCGCTTTGGCACTCCTGGATGAAGAGAGAATTCAAATCTTCACTGATTCGAGGGCGGCGGTCAGGGTATTCACCTCTGGCTCGACCGCCGAAGAAGCATGTAGAATCCTCCCCGCTAGAGTACTGCATCCACACATTATCACGTGGTTCCCGGCACATCTCGACTCCCAGCTCGATTCCCTCGCCAACCTCAACGGCATCGCACACGTCCAAGCGCGCGCACTAACCCACCGCGCGGTTGCGAATGCGAGTCGAGGTCTTGCTGAACCTGTTTGTCGAGTTCCGAGATATTCTGTACACCTTTAATGAGGTAACTACGCACTACTACCTTGACAGGAGAGTCTACTCTCCTCCCCACCGTAAACAGAACAGACCACAGGCTGTCACACTGCGCATGCTTCAGACAGGGTCGTATCCAAACTTGGCTTTATTTCACTCCATGTCTCAAGACGGCTATAGTAGTCCGGACTGCCCGAGATGTGGAAAGAAAAGTAATTTAGAACACATGCTCTGGGGATGCCCCTGGTTACAGAGAGGCCCGAATAGCTGCACCGAAGAAGAGTGGAGCTCTGCGCTACGAAGCGCCGAGTTTTCACGTCGGTTATGGGCTGTCCAGAAAGCCCACGATGCGGCGATGAAGCTTGAACTTCCCGTGCCAACGTGGGAGCGGCCCACGGCTTCATCACCCCCCTGAAAAGGGAGTCATCGGAGTCTCTCAGGACCACCGATAAAGTTCCTTGTCTGTCTGTCTGTTTGACCGGGTTGCTGAATCAAGGGAAAGACATACAGGCAGACCAAAATTTTTTCAGGTTGAAGTAGCTCAAGAAAGACTGGTTCTTAAAAAAAAGGCGTCGTTTAGACACTTGATTCTGACTAACTGACACGCGTTCACCCTTTCTCCCATCCGGCAGGGGAAGCTCTTAACCGCGAAATCTGCCGCCTCATGCAGTTCTCCGCTCCCCTCCACTTCGTTGAGCCATCACTGCCAGTCGCTTATGTTGATATCAGGACAACCAGATGCAAACATCGTCAGCGTACACGGATACGTGAGTTCGTTGTCGGACTTTTCAGGGCTGCAGGTAGCCCAGCCATAGCCACATTGAAAAGAATAGGGGACACAACACTACCCTGGGGAACCCCCTCCAGGCGCTTCTTTTTTCGCTTAGCACACTCCCCAACCGTACCTGCATGTACCGGTCTAGGAGAAAGCCGTGAACAAAGCGAAGAAGGTTTCATGACAGCCCTATTGCATGTAGTCTGTCTACTTTTGCTTGCCTCAGGACATAGTCATAAGCCTTCCAAACGTCAAAAAACATAGCCATAGTTAAAAGTTCATGCACTTGGTTATGTTTGACATGGCTGATAAAGTCCAGAACACTATCCTGGGCGCTTAAGCGTCGTCGAAACCCAGTCATGCAGTATGGTAGTCTTTTATAACGATCTAGCCACCAGGTTAGTCTCGCACAAACCAGTTTCTCCACCAACTTCGCCACACGGTATGTGAGGGAAACAGGCCGCACCATGCAGAAATATTTGTCCTCCGTTGGACTGACGCTCTCGGCCGAGAAGTCCTGTTATGTTCTTTTCCCTGGGAACCAGCGACAGCCCACCCGTGTTAATTTAACATTGGGCAGCGTGTCTATATATCCGTCAAGCTACTCACGTGCGGTTCCTTGGTGTCATCCTGGAAAGCAGACTGTATTGGCGACGGGCAGTTGACATGACTATTTTGGCTCTGCTTCCCCGTGTGAACATTTTGAGGAGGATTGCTGAAGCTAAATGGGGAAATTACCCGGCGTCCATAATTAAGCTACCCTCAGCTCTGATTGTGAGTCGCATTCTTTACCACCTGCCTCTGATCTCCCCTTCAGAATCCCAGTATGAGCGCCTCGAAGCGTTGCATAGGAAAGGGCCGAGGATAGCAATTGGAGTTCCTCAGGAGGCGGCAAACGAAAAGGTCATACGGGAGAGCCAGTCTGCTACACTTCCCTTGATGGCGTCACAGAGGTTACTGACGCAGGTAATGCGTTTAGGGGAAACCAGTGCTGGAAGAGCAATAATAAGGCGGCTTCGAACAAAGACGGCCTCTCATGCGAACACTGCTCTTAACACTCTGAGAACTTCCTATCTCAATGTCACCATGGTCTTACGAGAACTTTCAGGTTCAGCTGCATGTTCCTCACATGAGAGTCAAGCGAAACACGCCAGTGGAAGCAGCCAGATTTTTGGTTCTTGAACATTTGGAGAACTCTTATCCCAATCACCTTAAAATTTTTACGGATGGCTCAGTCAATACGCACAAAGGGGTTAGGGCAGCGGCGTATGTCATTCCTGGCCAGCACGTCTGGATCATGTGGTGTCCTCCACCGAATCCGAGTGCATTGCCATCGCGGCTGCTTTGAGGAAACTTAAGTCATATAAGCCGCAGGAAATTCTTACTGACTCAAAAGCAGCTCTACAACTTTTACAGCGTGGGATCCCCACGAAAAGGGACTGTCAGCGTTTTTTACGGCTTGTGCAAGAACTCAGCAGCAAGGGTTTTCATGTGTGGTTTCAATGGATTCCATCCCATGTTAGCGTCAAGGGCAATGAGCTCCGCTGATCAGATGGCACGGAATGCGCCGCAATTTAACCGACTGTTAAAGTTTCCGCCAATCACTGGAACGACTTCAGGTGAACAGTCGTCGAACATTTCAAGTCCTTGTGAAATCTCTATCACCAGCCTTGCGTCCCAAAGGGACTTATAAGATCAGATGCAACATTGCTGTACCGCATCCCAACGGGCTAAGCGAAGACCACAGCATGGCCATTCAAGGTGGGTCTCGTGCGATCGCCTCCATGTTCGTCATGTGGAGTGATAGGGGATGTACCCCACTACGTAATGTGTTGCCCAGAGCATGATGTCGAGCGGACTGCAATGCTCTCAGCAATTCGAAAGCTGGCAGCCCCACACAGCACTCTGGACCACATCGTCTTTCCAAGGGGACATATTCGATGCTGCGCAGAGACGTGCCGCGCCTTCTACTAAGCTCTCTTCAGGAGACGGAACTGGCAAACTCGTGGTGAAAGGACACTACCATTGAATAATTGGAAGGACCTTGGGCGGAGCAATTGCCGGCATATCCAGCCAAGCTAACCCCGCCTGATCCCACATAACAACCACTACCACCACCACCATCCCCTCCACTTCCCCTCTCCCCCACCAAAATTCGGGCATGGTAGCGTGAACGCTCGTGCAGTTTGAATATTAGTGACACCAGGGACTCTTGACACCAAGTTTGACGGAGCAGTTGTAGTAGTAGTAGTCGTAGTAGTGCCACTTTATTTACGTTGGGTTCAGGGTAAGGGGTGGCGCAGGCCGAAAGCACGTGTAGATAGTTTTAGCATACCGCCTAGCGTGCGCTAACGCTACGGCGACGGGTGCCGGGTCTGGACTGGGCAATTAGAGAGTTTTAGCATAGCGGTTGGCGTCCGCTAACGCTATGGCGGCGGGTACCGGGACTCGACTGAGCACTTGCGCATTCGTTCCGGTAGGGTGGATTAGTTCAGCGGGCCCGCCCTCGCCATGCCCGCGGATTCGTTCCGCTGAGGGCCGACGTCCTCGCTCTCCCTGCGCGCACATGCGCACTCGGGTCCCGGTAACCTGCCGCCGTGGCGTGAGCCTCCTCTAGACGCTATGCTAAAACTCTCGAATTATAATATCACGCGGACAGCGATGGGTGAAGTTTTCAGGAAACGTTGAACGTAGCGTGGAGCAGTGAACGTAGGCGTACCAAACGACACCTGCCCAGCAGTTTGCCTTTTTTTTTTTGGCGCGGTCTGCTGCGTAGTATTAAGCGATGAAATGTTTTATTAAGGCGAGTAATTATACACCTCATGACTCTAAAAATGCGGCATTGTCCATAATAAATGGCTCCCAAGGACGCGGGATCGACTTCCGGCCGCGGCGGCCACTTTTCTGGTGAAGGCGAGGAGTAAAAATGCCCCTGTGTCGAGATTTCGGCGCACGAAAGATCCCCAGGTGGTCAAAATTAACCCGGAGCCGTACACTACGGCGAGCCTCATCGCCCGTGTAGCGTCGGCGATTTAAATCTCATAATCAATAATTCATATCGAATGGTGGGAACAATTCACGATTCGCGGGCCATCATATTGCAGCAGCAATAACAAAAAAAAAATTGGTGCAGTTTGCACTAGTGCTGCAAAGTTGGAGAAAAAACAGAGCTGGCGGACCCTCTCCCTTTGTCGGAGACCCGACTGTTGCACCTCACGTGGATTTCCGAACTTGCCACTGAAAGTTCTCCATGTCTGACAGGTCCAGATCGTTCTGACCGCAGGCTTTCAAATTCCTCCAAAAGTGGACCGCGTCAGACACGTGCTAGAATTCCCACGGCAACCGGCTTTGCGAACTCGGCGGCTGTAGCGTGAACTCGGCGTCTGTGCTCCCCACTTCAGGCGCGAACTCGCGTGAACTCAGGAGGAGAACAGCACGCGAAAGATCATGCCCCGAACGCTGGGCAGAGTGTTCTCGAAGGTCGAGCTGGCCGACTCCGGCGCTCCTCACGAGGCGCACGCTCACGTGCGCTCGAATGCAGGTCGAGTTTTCTGGTGACGCTCGACGACGGACTAGAAGTTTAAACAGCTCTACTGTTAAAAATTCCTTGGGGCTTACCTTGTTGATGGATTGGTATTCGTTTCTAGACGGAGGAACCTTTCGCTTTTGGTACTCGGCGGTGATGGTGATGGAGGAGGGGAACACAAGGCGAAGACGACGAAAGATAGCAGAGAGAACTGTATTTACAATATTGTACAAAAGGTTCCTTATAAAATGGATGGCAGAATATTGCTGTCTTAGCGATCGACTGTTACACAGCTACGCCATTGACATACAATGTTTACGTGTATCTTACGGAGGCTGGCTGATCGGTTAGAGTAACTGAGGGCACTGAACTGTCGGGCGCTGAGCCTCTCGCGCGCGAATTTATCAGCTTTGTGCATAATGTGTGCAAGGCTGCCGATGTGATTGGTCAGTTTCTACCCTTAGGATAAATCAATGGCGGGCTCAAACGCTGCCTCGCTCCTTTACCTAAGCTTATCTCCCCTCCAAGACGCAATGGTCGAAAAAAGATAAAGCAAACACGCCACGGGTGCATATTTGCCCCAGGCCGCGAGTTGACCTAGCGCTGTCGTGGCCACAAGTGTCATAGCTCCTCCTCATGACTGGATTTGGCCCCAAGCTGTCCTCCGACTACATGCCTACGACTCAACGGTTGCGGAAGGTTGCAAACGTAACGCACTGCAATTAATATATATTTAGCATAGCGGCTAGCGTACGCTAACCCGGCTAAGCAGGTGGCATTCGTTCCGCGGGGACGATCGCCTATGCCTCGCCGAGCCCGCGCATTCGTTTCGCTGAGGGGCGACCTAAACCACCACCGTAGCGTTAGCCTACGCCAGCCAATATGCGAAATCTGTCTATTGTGGCGTGTGTCGGCGGCCCCAAGTCTACCGGAAGACGACTCGTGAACAACTCTTTGTTGTCCCCCTGCCGACACGACCTCCACAGGTGCCGTAGAGAGGAACCGTGTCTCCGGAGTTTCTATGGTGGCGGCGACTGCTGTTACATGGGCGAAGACGTGAGACTACGACCCCTCCCGTCGTGGTAGCGGGGGGGGGGGGGGGGGGGGGGACGGCTTGCAGGGAAGTTGCCTCCATGCCGACGGACGACCAAGAGCCGAGAGCCAACTGAACTTGTTTATTGCATGGCGAGTAGAGAACAGCGATGGTACAGGTAGCAGCATATACTGACGCGCTTCCAACATGACAACTCGAACGGGCAGAGAAACGTTCTCCACGGTGGCCCACGACGCACAACTCTGCGCTCGTGGAAGTCGAGTATTTATAACCATAATTGCCAATGGTCGACAGGCGTTCAGCGTGTGGAGTGTGCACCTTTCACCATTATTGCAAGATATTCCCCACCTTCGTCGCGCCATCTACACAGGTGGTCTCACCTTATGGACCCAGGATCCATGGGTGAGCAACAAGAAGCACTTCAAACCGCTATAGACAAGGCGCAAAGATGCCTTAGAGAACGAAGTCTTGAATGTGCCCCGGAGACATCGGCACTTGTGACACTTACTGCTCGTACGCCGAAACAAAACAAGTCCACCGTCCCAAACCCGCACCTTTTCATAAATGAGTAACCCATCCCAAGTTCTGTGCCGCACTTGAGAATTCTCGACTTGTCCTCAAAAATGGCTCTGGGCTCCACACAATCGCTCCCCTCCAGAAGACTGTCAACCAGCTGACACGTATGATTCAGCGCGTCGCGCATCTTCGTTATGGCCTCACAGAATCTGACACGCTCAAAATAATACAAGTGCTACTTATAAGTAGAATCCCCTATGGGTCATCCATTCCAAACGTCCCAGCCGTAAAATCGACCATCACGGATTTGCTCAGTAAAAATTGTGGGTCATCCTTGCATGTCCCAAAATGCTCCCTGAAAGTGTTTTTGTCAAAAAAAAAAAATTTGTTGTGTTTCTAGCGGCCCTGTTATTTCCAGAGTTTCAAGCAAACTTACGTCTGTGAAAAAATTCATGAAAAAGTAAATTCTCTCACAATGGCCACCATTTTTTGTGAACGTCATGTCGAGGCCGTGGGCTGCTGTACGCCGAATTTTTCAAATATTTTTTTCTTTTCTTTGCTGTGATTACGCCATTCAGAAAATACACGATGTCGAGCAGTTTCAAACATTTTTAGCAAGCACAAGCACATTCTCTCAGCCAATGAAGCATTTGTACCTGTATCTCAGCATTGTGGAAAATTGGTAAAAACTACATTTACACTGAAAAAAGATTAAATGTGCGAGAAAACGTTTGTCAAACTTGGGAAAATCTCTCTTATGGCCCATATTCACCTTGAAAATGCGCATTGTTGTGCTCGTAGTAAAAATATCAAGTTCGAGCCATTCACTAGTACAAATGATCGTAGTTTATTTCAGGAAGTTTAATCAAAACAGTTTTTGTTTTAGCAGAGAAAAAAAATTCAATTTGTACAGCGACACTACCTCACCCCGTTGTTCCACCGAGCGTCTTCTCTGCACGGCATGAATCTGCCTGCATGGAAGAGCCGCGAGCCAGCGGGTTTGCACTACAAGAATACCTTTCGTCGCAATGGTAGTTCGTAGCGTCAGTACAGGAAAAAGGAATAATTCGCGTGTCAGTGGGAAAAGTACAACGTGGAGCTAGGGGAGCTAGGGCAACTTGGAACTCAAATTGCCCTATGCACAAACTGCCGCCTGTTGGAGAGGCACATCCTTCGATTTTGCCTTGGTCTACCCGGTTTGTCTCGAACCGGGTTTTGTACTTGGAGTCGCTCATTACTGAACTCAGAGTTCGATTTATCTCGCTGACGTTTCAAACTTACCTCCGCATGTACAAGCCCCCTCTGGAGTTGCCAATCCCATATTTATTTGTGCTCCGAGTTTATTCTTTACATCTCCGTGGCCGAAACCTCCCCCCCCCCCCAAGTGCAATTCGTTCAAACATATCTTGACTGCATTTCTGTTAAGCTATATGAAGTTATTCCATATATCTACTATTAAGCGAGAAACTGAGTTTTTCTTTCAAAGCCCCTTCCCTCCGGCTGCAAAACTTCTCCCACGCTCTTGATTAACCGCTATTTTAAATGAGTATTTATTCAAGTATCCTGCTTCTTCTGTGATTTATACTGATGCATCTCAAAATGGCGAGAAAGCTGGAATTGGTATTTTTTCACAATCTCTAGATTGGAGTTATTCGCTACGAATCCCGGACTACACACCCATTTTTCTGGCAGCATTTTTATCAATAGCTCTCACTCTATGTAAAGTACCGCTTCATGTATCAGAAATCATCATGTTATCCGATTCGATGTCAGTTATATCGGCATTAACTTCCTCTTCCGACTCTCCATTGTACCGCACATTATTGTTTTTTGTTCCAAGGCACGCGAAGGAGGTACGTTTGGCTTGGGTCCCTCGCCATGCGGACATCAGGGGCCGGGAGCTAGCGGAACATTTAGCTAATCTTGCTGTCACAGCTCCCGTTTAATTCGGCATGCCTAATCTGGCTATGCATCTTCAAGATTAAGACGATATTGGCATTTTGACGCTACTCGTTCAGATGCACTCCTATCCTTTGAAGACTATCAACGTTTAAAGTTAGGGTGGAATGTTCATTTTTGTGGTTTTCGGCAATGCGAAGTGACCTTCACTGAGCTGCGCTGCAGGATTCCAAGGCTAAATTTCTATCTGTTTAGAACACGGCTTTCACCTACAGAACTTTGTGTGCTGTGCCAGGTCCCAGAACAAATCGAACATTTTTTTTCTCCCTTGTCGCCGCTTCTCGGCAGCTAGACAACTGCTTTTGAAGAACCCTTATTGAGCGTTTGGGGTTGACTGTATCTGTTCCACTTATATTATCTATTGGCACAACAAATTTGGGCTATGCAAAAAGGGATATATATGATTGTATTCAAGCTTTTCTTTCAGCTTCAGTTCGCTAATTGCTGAAAGGTACTAATTAATGGGGAGTTGGGGTTTTAATCATAAAGAACTTTCATTTTACGGCCTCTGTGTTTCCAGAGATAAATTAGTATTTTGAGGTCCTCATGAATTACAAGCTGCGTTCCAATTCGCGGACAGCTTGGTGGACAGCTTATGCAGTCTAACTAGACGTCTAAGGGAATAAAATTGGAACGGCGCCTTATTTAAAAATTAAACAAAGACATCTTCACAACTAGTAAATTATACTAAATATTTCAAGTAAAGAACAAGTGATTTTGTTTCAATATTAATGGGCATAAAGGTGCCGCTGGCGTCACTTATTAGCTTAGGAAAGTCAGAGAGGAAAGTAGCCTGCATCGTTGCTGACTTTGATGCCGTATCCTGCTTCGTTTGCATTGTAACGATGCTTAACATGGCGGGCTGTCCGCGAAGACGGCAACGAAGCCGTCTAAAGGGGAAATTGAAACGCACCCACAGTATGGTATCTAGCCCTGGCCAATCCCTCCTTGTGGGTACGTTGCAAAACCTTTGAGGGCATCATCATCATCAACCTGTGCTAGCTGCGCAGCCGTTCAATCATGCCTGGATTATATTTCTGTTAAGTTATATTAGGTCATTCCGGTATCCACAATCGAGCGAGAAACTGAGTTTTACTTTCTAAACCCCTTCCCTTCCGCTGCAAAACTTCTACCACGCTCGCTATTAGCCGCTATTTTAAATGAATATTTATCCAAGTATCCTGCTTCTTCTGTGATTTATACTGATGCATCTCAAAATGGCGAGAAAGCTGGAATTGGTATTTTTTCACAATCTCTAGATTGGAGTTATTCGCTACGAATCCCGGACTACACACCCATTTTTATGGCCGAATTTTTAGCAATAGCTCTCGCTCTATGCAAAGTACCGCAGCATGTATCAAAAATCATCATATTATCTGATTCGATGGCAGTTATATCGGCGTTAACTTCCTCTTCGGACTCCCCATTGTACCGCACACTATTATTTTTTGTTCCCAGGCACGTGAAGGAGGTACGCTTGTCTTGGGTCCCTGGCCATACGGACATCAGGGGCAACGAGCAAGCGGACCATTTAGCTAATCTCGCCGTCACAGCTCCCATTCAATTCGGAATTCCTAATCTGGCTCTATTTGCATCTGCGAGACTAAGACGATATTGGCATTTAGACGCCACCCGTTCCGATTCACTTTTATCATTTGAAGAGTTCCAACATTTAAAGTTCGGGTGGAATGTTCATTTTTGTGGCTCTCGGCAATGCGAGGTGACCTTCACCGAGCTGCGCTGCAGGGTTCCAAGGCTTAATTTCTATCTGTTCAGATCATAACTTTCACCTACAGAACTATGTGTGCGGTGCCAGGTCCCCGAAACAATCGAACATTTTTTTCTCGACTGTCGCCGTTTCTCAACAGCTAGACAACTGTTTTGAAGGAGCCGATTGAGCGGTTGACTTTATCGATAACACTTATATTATCTATTGGCGCATCAAAGCTGGGGTTTGCAAGAAGGGATATATATAATTGCATTCAAAATTTTCTTTCTGCCTCAGGTCGTTTGAATTGCTAACGGTGCTGATTATTGGGTAATTCGGGTTTCATTCACAACTAAGTTTCCTTTTACAGCCTCTTCCCGGAAATAAGTATTTTGAAGTCTCCACGTATTTAACCGGTTTAGCCCTGGCCAATCCCCCCTTGTGGGTACGCGCCAAAATATTTGAGGGCATCATCATCATCATCATCACGCAACGGCGACACTGAACTCTGCTTTTCCCCGGCTTCTCCCCTTATGCCACCTCAACAGCGGCGGCCACAGCAGCCCATGGAGCGGCGTTCGCCTCCCCTCACCCGGCTCCGAAAGAAACGCGCTGAAGAGGCACAACTTCCACGAGAAACTCTACGAACTGCGCGCCCATGGCGTCATCCCACCAGGGAAGTTCCTTCCATCAGAATCAAGAGAATCGTTTCGCGAACGCTTTCGACGAACGTTGTGATACCGCTGCGACCGGCGGTTCATAGTTCCAGGAACCGTAGGCAAGCTGTTAAAGCGAAGCCCGAGGCAACATTGCCGCAGAGATGCAGTCACAAGAAAGGTACAGCGAAAAAAAACTCGGCGAGTACCGCAAGGGCTCAGGAGAATGACAGTTCTTTCGCAAGCTCGCACAACGGGCAGCCACACTACGAACAAGATGATATGTGTGCTGCGACGGGCAGGGCAGTGGCCGCGGAGCTAGCCGCCATGTGTGAAGGACTAGATGGTTTGGACGCTCTGGGAGATGAGTCTCCGCCGCGCATGCCGCAGAGGACTCGCCTGGGAAGTCCTTATCCGAGGTCGTGGCGGCCGCCATCCTCCGATTCCAGCGACCAGGAGAACTAGAAAAACCGTATCTGATTCGTATCTCGTTGATTTTATAAGTTTTTATGTAAGTAAACTGGACTGCATCGGCAAGATCGAGCCACGGCCGTCAACACTGGGCCAGCGCATCCGCGCAACCGGCACGCGCGGCGATGACGCTTGCAGATAGCAACTTCGGACAACCTGTGCAGAAATGGCTGCGTGCTTTAAATGTTCTTCCCCTCGTGATTCGCCAGTTGTCATCCCCCAGTTACTTCACGCGTACTGCTGCTAAAAAGGATTCACGGTGGTGAAAAAGCAGCACTTCTACCCTCTTTGACATGGTCAATGCAAATGTATCCCCTTACACGAACTTTTCTGACATTAAAAAGAGATTTTTTCGACAAGCATTTTGTAAAGTATGCTAACGAATGGTTGATAGACAGACGGAAATTTTATCACGGGATGGTGTAGATGAATCAGCCGCTGGGTTTGAATCAGCACAGGCAGCCGCTGAGGGCTCGGGTGATGTGAGCTTATGGTTCCCGTTGTTCTTAGGGACTCGCAGCAACAGCCAGCCACTCTCTGGTGTAATTGTATGGTTGTGTAGGGTTGTGGGGCCAGTCCCTCAGAAGGGGGTCCTGAATAGATGGGGTAAGACGGGGGAGTGGGCAGGGGTGTCTGGCGTGCTTTGAAATAAATGGGTGGGGAGTTGAGCTGGACAAAAATTTGTGTCGCAATGGCTGAAAAAATAATCTAGTTAGGATAGTCACACACAGCTAAAACTGAACGTTGTGCTATCCTAAAACTGGAGCTCCGTTATGTGTCGTGGAGTGCATAGGCGTCGGAGCGTTGCAAAAGGGGCACCCCCCCCCCTCCAAGCCACACCAACAATTCACGGCCCTCATCTGCGCCCTCTCTATCTACCCTCGTGATCTCACTGGTTTGCGCTCCTCAAAACAAAATTCTGCCAACGCCCATATGGTACATCCATGATGTCGTGTCAAGGTGATGACATGTGTCATCTCCCCATAGCAGCAAGGGCAACATTCTAATATTAGTGCTGCTCACGATATGACAAGTTCAAATTTATTTTGTTCGTAACACGTTCTAGCTCTTTTCCACAGGCATTCAATTCGCCTAGCTTAGACGCCGCCACGGACTTGCACAAAGCTACAAAGAGAACTACTAGTTCACGTGTCCCTACGGCACCCTCTTCCACGCTGTCCATCCCATTTCTATTCCGCCACCTGCAAATTCTGCCCCCCACCTTGCACCCTCTACCACATTATTTGTGAATGCTCTCTTACCCCTTCCTAACTGCCCCACCACAACCCCAAAGAAGTGGGAGGATATGCCGGCCAACTCGTATTCCCACGACCAGTTTCAGATGGTCAAGAGGGCTTGGATGGCTATGAACGCCCAGGGACTTCTGGTACAGTCAGTACAGTGTTCTAGAAGTTAGAACACTGTACTTCTGGACTGTCTCTCACCGACATGGGCCCATCAACTGACAGCCGATTGGTTACCACTAGCATCACTAAATAAATAGCTTATTTAGTAACGCTAGTTACCACTATGCCTTCAATTACCTTTCGGCCATCTTTAGGGTTTCCGGAAAGCGAACATTCGAATACTTCCAAATTACAACAAAATGGGCAAAATCATTTCTGTGTCTTTTTTACACACCAGATATTCCCAATCATTTAAAGGTCTTCGTTTTCAAATAACATTCTCTAAATCCAAAAAGCAAAGCACCATCTACCACGTAGAGATTTTCCCTTTTGATGTTCTCTGCCGTGTAAATTTCCAAAGGCGTCTGATTTCATTTTATGAAGGAGCCAACCTCCTCAGGGTGTTTCAGGCCTTCGGTATCAGTAGCTAGGATCCGATTTTCGTAGCCCCCTACATGAGGCTGACAAAATCCGAGAAGAATAAGTTGGACATAATAATAAGAAAGGGAATCAAATGTGCGCTAGGTCTTCCCCCGAACACGTCAACGGCCAAGATTCTTAGGGCGTATCGAACACTTTAAATTAACTCATAGAGGCGGCAAACGCATCGCAACAGCAGAGACTTGGGGCAGTAGGACGGGTCGCAAAATACTCGAAAGTCTGGGATACCAGACCAGTGAACTAGCCAAAGATACACGCGAGATACCAAAGTCGATCAGGGAGAAAATTAAGGTAACACCCATGCCCAGAAACATGCATTCTGCGTATCACGAAGCTAGACGAAAGAGCAGAGCCGCCCTGCAAACCAGATACAGTGCAGTGGACAGACGGACGTCTACACCGACACAGCGGCATATCAGAGTAAAACCGCTTAAGCAGCAGTAGCGGTTACTGAAAGCGAGGTCCCAGTCTCGTGTTGCACGTTACTGAGTAGGGACGCGACGGAGGCTGAGGAGGTAGCCATTGCCTTAGCCATGACCCGGCCGGAAATTAGAACGATAGTGAGACTCTAAATCGGCCATCATAAATTTCGACCGAGGGAGGATCTCTAGCGCCGCTTGGAGTATCCTCGCAAACGTAAAAAACTTTACAACCGAAGAGGTAACGTTAGTGTGTGGACACCACCTCATCGGGGACTCATTGGGAACGAGAAAGCATATGCGACCGCCCGAGGTCTACAGTCTGGGCGACCGCCGCCAACGCCGCCGCTGCTGATGTCCCGTCGTTGGCCTCAGCCTTGCATGCCAGACCTCCTTCCCAAATGACGGTGAACGAAGGGCCGAGTGACTACAGTGAAATCACGCAATATTATAGACTGGAGAGGAAGATACTACCTCCTGCGGATCCGCAGCTAAGTAGAAAAGAGGAGATTTACTGGAGACGTTTGCAGACGGGAGTTTTTCAGAACCCAGTGGCATCCCAGAGTCGTCGATCCAAGATGTAAGAAATGTAAGGGTCGAGCGGACCTCGTCCACATGGTGTGAACTTGTCCTTCGTACAAGAAACCGCACCGAAACGTAGCATCCTGGGAGGCACTACCAGCACTACTCCTCAGCCGAACCTCCGAGGCCCAGCGCAAGATCATCGGTCTCGCCCTAGAAGCCGCCAAGTCCCAAGGGATACCGAACGATTGATGGGGGGAGGGAGCACCTAACGCTCCCTTTTTGACTGGTGTGTAATAAAGTTTTCACTGACTGACTGACTTTCCCTCCGTTTGTGCGTTCCCATTTAGTCGCTGGGCCACGGGCGCTAGCATAGCGAACGCCTCTGGCGGCAAGCTATGAAATCTTCGTCATCGCCGCGGGGTTGTTCTGACAGCGGTACTGGTAGTTGTGGTCGTGGTTTGTTTTCGGTGCTTGGCGCTCACGCGCGGTAGCTGTTGGTCCGCCCCATCTGTTCCGAGGTCAAGCCAGACTACTGCACCACGCAGAAGCAGAAAATAAGAGCTACCAACTTCCCCGCCTTCGGCGCAGGCAGCTGGTTCGAGCTGAGCCATGAGCGCCGAGGCCGGGGCCTCTGGTGAATGTCCCCGGAGCTCTCCGGAATCCTCCGGTAACTCTGCCGGCCCGAAATCCGTGCCCCTGTGCAGTCTTGTGGAGGATGGCCTCTACCTTGGCGGACGAGACGCGGCCGAAGACGAAGAGCTCATTCGGGGCTTCGGCATCACCCACATCCTCACGGTCGACACATATCGCGTGAAGTTCGAGGAGAGTGTCGTCTGCTTGTATTTCTACGCAGAGGACAGGGCCGAAGAGGACTTGCTCAGTCGCTTTCAGGAGGCCTGTCAGTTCATCGAAAAAGGACAGCGGAGTGGCGCCTGCCTTGTGCACTGGTGAGTTTACCGATTCGGTTTGTTTCGCTGCAAGCGCGTTACATCGACGTGTTTTCCGCGCTCGTTTCAGTCGCTTCGGAGTTTCGAGGAGCGCTACGTTAGTTGCTGCTCACCTCATGCGGAAGTATGCCTTAGACCATGCCGAGGCGCTGCTCAGGTTGAAGGAAAGGCGCTCCTGCATCGGGTACGTGAATCCTGCAGTGCGGGTGGCTTTTCACCTTTTTTCAGCTGCTGTCGTGTTCGTGTACGTCGCCTTTTGTGAGGGGACTTGCAAACACCATCGCATTCATTTGTATGGACTACTAGCGACATCATCAATAAAATTTTCATAAGACAAGCAATAGATTTTGGTGTATGTGGTATTCGCTTCCTTGCTGAAAATGAGCATATGAATGCACTTCGACAAGGAGAAAGTAGGATGGTACTGCTCTCAAGACAAGACATCAGCAGTGTCAGCTTGAGGCCACTTCCTTGATTGTCCCGAAGAAACGGTTCATATAGGGGGCATAAAGTGTAAAAACAAGTTGTCCTATATCAGTAGATTTCAGCGAGTAATTTCAGGCACACTTGGCCCCGCTGTCAAGCTTGCAGAAATACCGTCTGCTAGGTGAAAGCACTGCCTTTGCTTGCTCGACTTCGTGGACACATTTTGTGACCTGCTCTTTTGCAAGTCACAAAATGCAAAAATGGGAGGGAAACAGGTAGTGAACTGGCAGCTTATGTCTAAACAAACCTAGCATCATCGAACAAAATCTGAAGGAGCTTTGCAAAGTGCATGTAGCATTTATTCATAGGCGCAGTATTTCCCAGTGGCCACTCATAAGTCACTCACAACTGCAGTCTGCCTTGCGAATTGGTCTATTGGCACCTTCATTGGGCTGGGATTCTAAGGTGTGTCCTATTCAAAAATGTCCGTAATCACACGAGTTTCAAGCCGTGACAAAGTTCTGGTTGTGGAGCAAACCCAGGCTTGTTTTGTGTCACATCCTTGTCGTCTGCCTTCACCCAATTAGCGCTCACTTGGAGTGGATATAGGGCAGGATTCCACCCCAGACCAGCTAAGGTGTTAGAGCTAATGCTACAAAGCATTGAAGTCTGTTGAGGAGCTATGCTGCTACAGAAGTTCCCCCTGAATCCCCCTTGTGGTCCTAGTATTTACTTCCCTGGGGTGAAGGATTTTATCTTGCGATATATGCATGCTTGGGTTCTAAGGAATTTTTTTTTGTATGTAGGTATGCCACAATGCTTGGTTGTAACCATGACCTCTTCCTTACTAACTGGAGGGTGACCGCTTTTCAGTAACACGAAAGTGCCAAATTAAGGGTGCAATCATAATCACGATCCTCGCAGCCTGTGATGACCATCCTCCTCCTCCTCCATAACCTCTTACGATGGATGAGTCAAGTAGAATGGCACACCATTTCCCCTCACCCCAAAGGGAACGCCATGTTATTTCGTGCCGTGCCTGTAGAGTCTTCCGGGTTCATCATTGTTCTAATAATCATATTCTAAGTTGACATAACGTTTGCATGTGTTTCTGTGCCACATTTTCTATTTTCTATTCCAACTGTTCTCTGCAACTGTTCTTGTTCTTTCTTTTCTCTGCAACAGGCCAAACACGGGCTTTGTTGCTCAGCTGAGGCTTTTCCAGAAGATGGGCTACACTCTCAACAAGGCAGACCTGCAGTTTAGGCTTTTTATCTTAGAAAGGCTCTCTCTTCTGGCTAAGAGAGGTAAGTTGTTCAGTTACAACAAAGGAAAAAAAACAAAGGTGCCTGACACTTTCAGAAGTGACACGTACCTTTACAAATGCTCTTGTGACCATCCTGGGTGATGTTTATGGAAGTAATAGGCCACCGTCTCGACTAATTGAGAGGGGAAAAAAATGCTCCAAACAGAGTTGCAGGGAATTTTTCTATTTTTTTCACAGATACAGTGAATCTTTGTGATTGTAACTCTGTATAGATGGTATATTCCCTGGTGTAGTAAATGACTGTGCTGGTTTCCATTCAACCTTTACGCATCCTATGGAAGAATACCTAGTAAACATTGAACCCCCCCAAAAAAGAACTTGCTACTACAAACAATTCTGGCAAATATTTTCCCCGCCATCTTTATATAGTTTTAATTCTTGTGCTTGCAGTATCTGTAGATGTGATGGGATGAATACCAGGGCATCAGAAAGTTTAATTACCTAAAGTGTATCAGGTGGCAGGTTTCGAAGAAGTAGAGCAAGCAGCTGCAGAAGTGCCTTAACCTGCCCTACAAACCATACACTTGTGGTAACTTTTAGTTCTTTAGGAAGGCATCAAGCTCTATGGATGCTGGCAAAAGGCAGTACAAACTTTCTGCATGCTTTTATATGTAGTTTTTTCAAAGCCATTTTACTTTTTCACTTGCATTTTTTACGTATGCTTGCGGAACAATAAAAATTTAGCTTCCGTGCAATTGTAGTGGTTTCCAAGGTGGCGTCCAAAATGTCCAGCTTTCTGGGGATGGAGGGAAGGATGCGGCAACTGAATCACCCAACCATCAAGCAACAGCTACTGTAAATTATTTTGCTGCAGCAAGCAATGCCCCAAGCTTATGTGGCATTATCTGCTCCCACCACAACAATCTGCCAATTTGCATTGCCCCTCAAGAAGAACAAAAATGAATAAAACAGTCTGAAGGTTATGTGGATTACCCCCAGCACACCCCAAAGCTTTTGTTTTTTAGTAATGATTTGGTTTCTTGTTTCAATTTTTTCCTACTCATGTCCTCTCTCTCTATCTCTCTCTCTCACTTTGTTTAATGTTCCCTCCCCACACCGACACCCCTGACTCTAGTAATGACAAACCTCTTGCTACATAGTAAACATCTTGCTTGTTCCTGACTAGAGGTCCTATGATGTTCTGAAAGCTGCACCAATTGGGCTTGTTATGCCGTCACGTTGGGCATACGCACACAACAGTGCGTTCCTGCGGTGTTGGTACAAATCTGTTGAGAATTTTGGAAGTGCCGTTAAAAAAATTTTCAATGTAGTAAACAAATTAAATATAGTTCACATGATTAACCATATTTTATGAAGTTACCCAGGCTTGGAAACACTTAGCTCTGCAGAGAATGTTTGATGAATGTATTGCCCCCTACTGAGGCAGCATTAGTCAAAAATGAAACCATGATTGGTGCCTACAAACAAGTGCTCAAGGAACTAAAGCAGCTAGCTCTTGTGTGCATGTTTATGAGAATCAATGAGAAAAATGTTTGTTCTGCAGCTCTCAGTTCCTATTTGTAAAACTTTGCAAAGCATGGCTGCTTAGTAGAGAATTGTAGTCTATTATTAGCATTGTAGTCTATAATTGAACTCCAAAGAATAACTCAACTAGTACTTTTTTTACTATCCAGACAGCGTGATAGGTATTTTATGTGAGAGGGCAATTAAAATTTAGTTTTTATCTGGGTTTCTTAATTGTCAAGTTGCATGACATTTAAAAAAAATTTGGTGGTCAGTAATTTTGACATTTTCAGATATTTTGAATTCAGGTCTCTCTCTGAATGAATCAATGATATAAAGATTTTGTGAGTGAAACGCAGTAAAGTGTTGTGAAGCTAGTGATTAGAACGGAGTAAAGCAACTGGGGCTTCTGGTCAGTTCATTTACAATGAACAAAAAGTATTTCCACTTTTTATTTCTCGGTATTTTTATTTTTCTCTAGTAATCCTTGCTTAGTGCTATTTTGTGCACACCCAATGCATGCCTGTGTACATTCCGGGACTGGCCTAGGGAATTACTCAGTTGTTCCCCCTCCCCTTTTCCCCCTAGCATGGCATGATGCAGCCACTTAGCTGGCCTGTAAAGCAAAGATCTCACCACAAGGCCCGTCTTTGCAGCTGGCTCATTTTATGCGGTGCCATGTGAAGCGAAGAGCTTCTGGACTGATGAGGACAAATCTCATGGCGAATGCCTCCGGTGCAAAAAGTGTAGGTACGTATCGGTTTTTGCCACCTGGTGTGAGTGTAAACCTGTAGTGCTCACTACAATGCTCAGTTTAGGCTCTGCTGCTTGCTTTATTTGGAATTTGGGGTTTCTTTTTAGCTCAAAAAATTTATTGCGATGTGTCTTTTATCTATTAATCTCTCAGCAATGACCATCTTGACAGCAGTTTAAAAAAAATTTTCTGGCCATACCGTATTTACTCGCATAAATGATCACACTTTTTTTTCCCAAAAGAATTGATGCAAATTTAGGGGTGCGATCATTGCGCGGGGTAAATTTTTTGGGAAGAATATTTGAGCACAAGAAACGCAACAAATTGCAGGTCAATAATTTTACGATAGGTGTCATGAACACAATTAAAAATAAAGGGTAAATATGGCTTACCATTGTAATAAATGCACACATCACATGGACAGCACACAGACATTTTTATTAATTATTTCTCATTCAATCACGACCTCTCATTTTGAAACTTCAAACTGTGCACACAGACGGGACAGAAAAAAAAAGTGACAGAACGAGCGCAGAGAAAAAAAAAAAAGAGGTGACGGGACTTGGCTAGACTTGGCACACGTATGACCTATCGCTCCAGCAAGTTCAGGGTGCGATCATTGCGCGGGAAATATAAAAAATCGAATTTTGGTGACAAACTTCAGGGGTGTGATCATTACGCGAGTGCGATCATTATGCGAGTAAATACGGTATTATTACCGTATATCATTTAGGGCAGAGCCCATAGCCAGAAATTTTTTTCGGAGGGGGTTATGGGTTATTGGAAGAGAGGAGATGTGCCAAAAGAAGTGCCAAGTGTGGCTCATGTGCTGCCTAAAAAAAATTTCGGAGGGGGTTCAAACCCCCAAACTACCAAACTAGGGACAGTTCATGTATAACGCATAACAAAGCTTGCCACAGAGTCAGCACCTCTGTATCCAGGAGAAGACTTTTTCATGGCTTCACAGAAGTTCAAACTTTGCTGGCTTATTGTTGTCTGTCTTCTACATACACAGAAAGGGTTTCTGCTGAAGTATAACTAGTGTTGCCGATAATTTTGTTAGGAAAAGTAGGTCTATGAAGAAGTCTTGCCTAGCAGGTGTTGACCGGGTCTGCTTGTGCACAACCACACTATCAAGCCACCCTGAAGGCCCTGACTAGCTGAGAGAGAGAAGTAGCCAAAACTGCCGACACTCTTGTCAGCACAGATGCCTTGCAGGCAAGCTTTTTGCCATATTCAAAGGAAACCAGCGAATTGTGGCGTGGTCATAAGACCTCTAAATTAGAATTCAGCTGACGCTAAATTCATCCTAAAGGACGCATTTTACACGTTTTTGTGGGGCATTTCTTCTGGGTAATACGGGGGGTGGGGTTATTCGCTGTACCTGAGTTTGTTGGGACACTATTTGATAAGGGAGTTACACAGTCTGTGTATACTTTACGACTTTTAAATGCAGCTCTAGGAAATATTTGATGCTTTTGCATGCCACTGCTATTTGATTTGAACCTGAACCAAATAGCGTATTGTTGATTTCAGTATTAAAAAGTTTGTACAATGCTGGTACCCGCTAGTGTGAGCATATGTATAAGCTGGGGCTATTGATATAAGTGTGCTCAAATTGTTGCGCTAGTACCGAGTGAGCTTAAGGCTTTTGAAGAAAGAGCTTACTTGCGCCTTGCAGACTCAATTTCATGAAATCTTGTTAGTAAATTTTGCACTTAAATAAATTATCATTTTCTAATAACTTATAGGCCACGAGTGCTGCTTGTAGGACTTCCACAAAAAACAGTCTAGCGATACATTTTGAAAGCAACTGCAAGTCACTCCAGTCGGCATTGCATTGTCTCTTTTACCATCCGTCACATTTGTGGTCACAATTTTCTATTTGTGTGCATTGGAGTTCTGTGGCGCACTGGGGATCTCGTTCAACGTGTCGCTCGCTTCATACTTGCTGCATTTTTCCAAAGATAAAGACGGAGGTGGACTGAAATAGAGTAAGAACATACTGATTGTCGGGTAGACATATAGCTAACAGAAAAACGATATTTTCGGATGGGGCAGCCATTATTTTACTGATATTTTTCTTTCTGTAGTATTTAGAGAAGAAAAAATTGCGTGCACGTTTTTTGTTCAGGCATTCACTTCTACGATTACTTCCCAATAATATCACGTGCTTGTAAACTTCAGAAAATTATAGGAAACAAAAGGATAAGTAGCTTGGATCCCGCCACGCTGTCCGGGCACTTCTACAGTACAGTCCTCAATTTTAGAAGTGCTTACCGATGCGGAGTGCGAACAGCGGGGTCAAAACAATACCTTAATGCGGAGGGGATAAAGGTGGGATTCCCCACTCAGAAAATTTCAGGGCCTGTGATCCGAGTAGATAAGTGCGCAAAGCCGGCATCAGCCTGCGGCCGCGCAAGGGATTTTGCTTCGTGACAAATGAAGTTTTATCTGTGACAGACCAAGACAGACAGGCATGGTGAATAACAAGAAGGCGTAGGAGCGCCGCCTCGGGAACGCTAAACAAACTTTCCACTATTTTGCATAGTTTCCGAGAAGCGGCGTTGGCTGGCGGACACGAAATCACGCTGGAAGGCTACGGAGCGGGGAAGGGTAGGAGAGAGCAACAGGAGAGTGGCTGTTTGGCCATTTTTCGCTCACGCCTTAAGCAATGTTTATACAGGCGGCGTTGCTCTGAGATATCAGTGTGCACCTATTTAACTGAGCGTGCACATATAATACGATGCAGAACTTTGCACTGGTACTATATCTGACATTTGAGTGTGGCGCATATTTACAGAAAAAGCACAGGTGGCTTTTTATTACATTTATTTTTCAAATGACCCCGCAATCGTTTCCACTGGAGCTGATCATATTCATTGCAAGGCTGAAACAATGTGTCACAGTACCGATTACCCATATCCAATAATCAGTCCAATGAAGTCCACAGTATTATGTATCCACGTCTGATGCCCAACAGTGGTGATGTGCTGCTCTTGCCACTGGTACTTGTGAGGGTGATAAGGAAATGTGCAGAGCCGTGTTCCCGGTGAACTTTTTGAGTTTGAGCACCCTACCAGGCTGCAATTTTTTTTTTTTTTTTTTTTTTTCGCGTTGTAGATGTGATTATTAGTATTTCCTTGCAGACATGACCCTATCAAGTTTTGTCGGCGCAATTTGGCAAACACAAATGAGGCAGCCAGATATCGTACGAGTGCCTGTCAACTACGCAGTGGTATTTTCGTAGACACCGCAGAAAAGTGGAAACAAGCGGTGCAGCGGTCATGGTGCTGAGGGCCTATAGACAGTTCTGTAGGTTTAAGGGGAAACCTAGGCTTGTGCCCAGCTGAAGCAGTGTGCGGGCAGCCTTTCCTCCTCTCTGGTGTGGGCATGCAGGCTACACACTTCCTTGCCCTGACCCTCCTCCATAAGCATCACACAGACGAGCTTGCAATGCTTCAGGCTCTTTCTTAATGCATGCTTTAGTGAGAAGATGCCCAAGAAATAAACCGGCTGGGAAGCTTGTACTTTGCGCCTTAGAATACAAAGGTTTTTTTGACAGTTTTGTCCAGCTGAACTCCCTCAGCACACCTAGTTACAAGCACTAGTAGTAGCAGAAAACAGCTTCAATAATATTATACTTAAGACCACTGTAATATAATTGTCCTGTTGTTTGGTGCTCTTTGCCCTTTGCTGGCTTTGCATCATTAAATCTGCAACCATCATCGTCAGCTTCAGTAATAAGGGCAAAATTTAATGGCCTTAGTGCTTGTAGGAGCCGCAGTCCTGCACTCATTACTGGCGCAGTTGGTACCTGTCAGAAGGTGGCGAGACTCGAGGGCAGTGTCTTTGCCCGCACTCAAAATACCCACATTCTGAAATGGGTTGCTTTTTCTCAGCCAAGGCGCTATTAGTTCCGTTGCAACCATTGCTGCGTTACACCGAAGCGGTCACATTGCAACGGCCATCACTGCAAACACTGAATGGGCAAGCCACTGTGATTTTCAGCGACAGTTATGCCAAATGTGCTTTCATCCTTGAAGATATTCCATGAAGCCTTTTGTTTGATTTAGTGATGTTCAACAGCAGCTGCACTATTAAACTATGGTGTTGCAGGGTCACTTCCAAGATCCGACCGGGGAAATCTTGTTCATACACTGAACTGAGCAGCAATGAGGGGGGAAGAGGGTACCAATCTAAGGGTGTAATCAAAGCTGTAGAGTATGTGAAATACTTGCTCTACTTACCAAAAATCACATATATTGCATTCTGAAAGATTTACAGTCATTTACGCTGACTACGAGCTGCTCTTACTTCCCATGGGCATCGAAGCTCTCCCACTTGTCAGATTCATTTTGTTTTTTTTCCCAGAAAGGTTCGTTTTTTTTGTTTCCACAAATTACCTCCTTCAGACATGACAGGAAAAAAAATGTGATGGGGAACTGTTTTCAGGCTCACTGCATGTATTGATTGCATCTTTAATGGCGCCATCTAGACAAAATGCAAGTTTGGGTTCATTCGAAATATTGCCTAGGTAAAATAACACTAACACCACTTTTAATGCAAACTTCACTCAGATAAGCTCTATAATTAGGAAGAAAGAGAATGGCCATGCAACTCACTAGCTACTTTCTCGTACTGAACTTGTGACATATTATGGGCAGCTGTGTGATTGGCTGCGGCCGGCAAAATCCAATGCAAACTAAACAGGGTTTATAAGCTTGCAGAATGAGCTATGTGCACTTAAATTTAGCGCATATTCTTTTTATAGCAGTAAGATTGGCGTGGTAAGCAATAGAAGTTACGAATATACACGTAAACATAGTAGCACCAGTGCCAGTGCGTACTGGGTGCACTATGCCGGTTATAGCTGCACAGCCATCTGGTGCGTTGAGCTTACAGTAGCCAACTGGCATAAGCGACATTGTCTTCTGTGACTCTGTTTTTTGAGCGTACTCAATGTTTCACGAAATGAGCACTATCATGTACTTGCCCTGGATACGTCATTGCTGACGTCACGAAACACATGATTTAGCAGGAGGATTAAAATTTTGCATTAAACTGTTTCATTTCTCAGTGAATAAAGCACTGGTTGCTGCCAGACAAGCACTGGGGGCACTATAGAACACCATCTCTTTGGAATAAAACAAACATGTATTTTGTCTTCTTGGCCCCTTTAATTAAAGCACAGTGGATCACACTACTCCGGTACGAATACAAGCTTCATCGTGGCTAGCAGTGTGGCCATTTTGAAGTAGATCGCTTCAGTTTGACCCAAGCAACGACTTTAAACTACACCACAGAGTGGAGCGCAGAACGCTTCAGCCCTGAAACCGCTCTGAGTAGCAGCTTTTATACACCGCAGAGCAAATGCACAAGCGAGCAAATTGGCCAGCTACCAGACAGCACTGCGTAAGTATGACGGAAACATCCTGGATGGAATGGTGTATGAAGCTCGCGCGCGCGTGCGTGCGCGCGTGCGTGTGTGTGTGTGTGTGTGTGTGTGTGTGTGTTTTTTTTTATCTGATGAGTTCCTGGTTTAATGAAGCAATTTGCAGCTTCTGTCAACTGCATTGTGTCAGCTTTACTACTATTTGTGAAAATTTCGCCTCTGGCGAGTGGAGGCTTTCCCAGTTGTACTTGGTGGCAATTTCAAATCTCCGGAAAAGATGGGAGGGCATCCCGTGCAACGTTTTATGGTAGCTGGGCCTCATATTCGTGACCTGTGGTGGTGGTCATTGCAGGTCTACGCTCTTCTTCGCGTCCAAGATAGTGCCGCACACTCCAGGCTACAGCATTGCCTGGTGGGACACACGGTGGCAGGAGCCGGACGGGAGCAGCCTCTGCCGCACCAGCATCTTTGTGGAGCCAACTGCCTGGCTCTTTGAGCAAGCAAGGGCGCTGCAGGGAAGGGTAGGCATGCTCTCAAAAGCGCCTTTGCCAGCTGCAGCCGTTGTTTCTGTGCCATTTGAGAACTCGAGATGGGATATATCTGACACTGCTCCCGCACTGTCGGAACAGCATCACACTTACAGCTGCTTCTTGGAAAGGTTCAAATGCAAACCTTTCCATGCTGAAAAGTTGCAGTGCACATAAACGAAGATCTAAGCACTCTGAATTCATCTTCCAAATCTCATCTTCCAAATCTCACATGTAGCTTTGTTAAACTATGACCCCCTAATCCATCTCCCCCTTCTTTTTGCTCTTCACATCTTACCGGTATAGTTACCGACTTCATTGCGTCCAGTGATGTTCATCTTCGGGGGTCTTGTTGTGTCCTGCTATGTGTTCTATGTACACGTCTGAATACCCATTTTTTAGAGGGGGGGGGGGGGGGGGGGGGTGCACATATTCGAAACTTCAAATATCGAAGTGAATAATGCAATATTTGATTTGGCTTCGAATCGAATAGCACTATTTGAAAATTTCTAATGCATTTTGAGAATGTTTTGAAATTCGAAAACATGCACCGCCACTCTCTGCTGCCGGCGACGGGCTTTCCCGCACTGCTGCAATGTAGTGCGGCTAAACAGCAAGAGAAAAGTGCTTTTGGGCAGGGCTCCTTATCTCCTTGGCACGGGGCCAACCCCGCCCTCCTGCTTCTCTTTTCTCATGGTGATAACGTGGCCACTCTCAAGCTGCCCCAGTTAACGCTCTCTAGATGAGAAAGCCCTGCTTCGTATTGTCACGCTCTGTGAGTCACGAGTTTTCTGATCAAATAATCCAAAATTAATCTTTTTTCTAAAACCTGCGATGATCCTCTCTTCTTTTTTATGGGACAACAGAAGAATAATGAATTTGTCTAACTTCACATTTATAGACACGGCGATCAAGCTTTTTGACCAGCAGGCGTTGATACTGCAGCACTCCCACATTTGTCATCGCCCCCCGCTTGGGCAGATTGTGGTCTCAACTCTGCAATGTTCTCACGAGCGGCGTTCAAGTCTGTCGCCAAGGGCACTGTTAATGTGCAACTGATCTCGCTCAATCATTGAAACTTGAGTGCAGATTACAGGCAGGAGCAAAAAAACACTGTTGCTGTCTAACGAGATTAAAAAAAGACTGCAGTTTTTGTTTTTTTTAACCTCATTGGTGCTATTCCCATTCTTGTTTGCTTGTACTTGCAGTGATGCATTTTTTATTAACTGGCTCCTCTGTCCATTCCGATTTCTGGGTGCCATTCACTTAAAGGATTCATGAAGAAAAAACACAACTTTGTTCAGTTTGAAAGAATAGGCCTTGGGTAACTCGGTAACTCACTCAGCCCCATTTCAGCCGTGAAAGGTGCTTTTTAACTTAAATTAAGAAAACGCAAGAAATATTGAAGACGTTTTCAAAATTCGTGCCACAGTGACGTAAAATGGGCAGAAGTGACGTACTAGTATGGGCCAGCACCAAAAACAGTTATCAGTGTTTTAAAACTGCACGTCCGCATTCAAGTGATACAGTCAAACGAAACTAGAGGCCCCAGTATGATCAAACACCCAATCATGTTTGTTTTCTGGAAGTGGCAGGCAAAATTGCACAATGTTCTGTGATGTCATTGAAAAATTGCCGAAAAATGAATGGGAAGTCGCCACTGCTTTATATGTTCTCTTTAAATGTTAGAACAGGGGTTCTCAAGCATGTCGGTCCCAGGGAACCCTGCTAAGTTCTGTTAAGTGCCAAGGAACCCCCCCCCCCACTCCCGCCAGTTTTCATTCCGTTCATGCTACATTAACGTGCAATAAATTCAAAAGCAAGCAAGGGTATCGTTTTTTTTCCCGTCGACTTTACGCGAATGCGTACGCTAGCGGCACCTATCTCCAAACAGGAGAAATGCGCATGGGGGTAATATAAGACCGAGATTCAAGTGCAGTAGTTTAACCACGTGGCCCATTTTCGGAGTCTGGCTGGCTACAAGCTGCTGGCGAGATTTATTGCGCAGCTCGCGCGTTTCTGTTACGCGCCGAGATGTACTTACTGACACTTGGGCGTAAGTAATGGAGGTTCCTTAGATCGATCGCACCTCAAGTTTACCATATAAGACTTTGCGACTGTGGAACCAGGGAAAATTTATCAGTGGCTCGCGGAACCCTGAGGGGCCTGTGGAACCCCTAGGTTCCGCGGAACCCACTTTGAGAAACCATGTGTTAGAAGTTAAGAATAAAATTGGTATTGTTTTAATTGGGACAGGGCAGTCTTTTTGATGCACCAAACTTGTATTCTGTTTTTTGGCCCCTTTAACGGCGCTTTTGTCAAAAAAGAAGGAACAGCATGTGCACAGAGATTACTTAGTAAAGGCTCAAAGTAGTTTCTTTGTTAAATTCACCATTAACAAATCTTTCGTGGCAATAAATTTTGACATGTGCCTTGTGAATTTTGTCATAGCGAGGTTCAACTGTAATATGTGCAAATTTTTGTTTGGCACACACCAAATTTTTTCAAGTGTTTGAGTTAAAATGTGTAGAGGTCATATTTTTAATTATGCATTGAATATGAATAATAAAAACTGATTGCAGCAATAGCGAAGTAAGTGTGGTTTCTAACCTCAGTGTTAAACAAAATACTAACACTGTAACATTAGAGCTTTGTGGAAAAGTTGACTGCAAACAAACAAGCAGGCTGGACAGGATCAATTTTTGAACAGTTCCCTAATATCATTTCAGCAGTCTATATTGTTGTGGCATTTTCGTTTGGTAAGCCAGCTTCATCGCTTCTTCTTCTAGAACATGTTGTTCTGGTGTCACTCTGCAGAGTTTTGTTCATAGCACTCTTGACGTGACCTGCTATCACCAGTAGGTGCGCTTTTTCCTGTGGTTAGGGGAATTCTTGTTGTGCAGAAATATGCCGCACCATGCGGTGTATATCACATGATGCCCTTCTGCTGCTTTTTTGTTCTGGTGCAGTTAATGTGTCCACACTGCCAAAATAAAATTGGGAACTACAACTGGTCGGGTGAGTGGACGCACATTTTTCAACTGGCTTTTTTCTAATACTTGGAGATAATACTTTCTGCCCTGGTTTATGCATCATTTTATCTTTTCTGTCTGACCAGACAATTAGCATTTCATAGAGCATGCAACCACTTGCACAAAATACAAGTCAGCGTGGTCCTGTTTAAGTTTTGTGCATGTTTTACATAAACTTATTGTTGCAAGCCTACATCCACCCTCCCCCTTATCTTCTTTTTCAAAAATTTTTCATGTTTCTTTTTTTTTAATTTTATCATCCGTACCTGTGCTTTATTACCTTGTGTAGTACAGTAGAATGCCATCGATACCTCTACTGGTAATGCACTTTTATTGCAGTTCCATTGTCAAAGCTAAGTCTCACGGCAACTAAAAGTTCAGTACAAGTTCAGAAACATGTTTGCTGAGGTCGTGCATTCTGACTTTGCAGTGTTATGTGAAAACCTGATTCTGCTGTGACTGTACCGTGCCACGGGGCTCTCCCGCTGCAGGTCTGTACTGCGAGTGTGGTGCGTGTGCGCAGCCAGGCTTCCACATAACGCCCAGCCGGGTCGACCGGGCAGCCTCGGAACGCATCAAAGCTTCCCGCCGGCTGAAGAAGCAGCCCGGCAGGGGTGAGTGTGGGCGGCCATGCGTCAAGATAGAGGAGGAGGAGGAGGGGGAGGAGGGGGAGGGGGAGGAGGGGGAGGAGCAGGGTGCCGCCAGGGAAGTGGAGCGCCTCATTGATGGGCAGGCTACGCCCAACGGTGGCGGCTACGCCGAGCCTGCTCCCACCTGCGGCCATTTGGAGGAGCTGCCCAGGAGTGGGCCGGACTGTGCCGATGACGAGCCGGAAGAGCAGCAGCCGGAGGAGCGGCAGGAGAGCGGCCTGGGCTGTGCCAACGCTCGGCCAGAAGAAGTGCCAAAGAGTGGGCCAGCTTGCGCCGGCGATCAACCGGGCAAGGAGAAGCGGGAAGATGGCAGCACTGATGGCGAACTTGGCTCTGGTCTTCATCTGTCGGGAATGGAGACTCTGAACGATTGCAGGCAGTGCCCGAGAAGGTGCTAGGCTGTGCTTGGCTCATTTCTTTTTTTTAAATAGAGAAATGGGTGAGGATCACTGGGGCAGTTTCTGAGCAGAGGAAAAGTGACACTGCATCCTATCGCCTCATCTCGTTTTGCTTTTATTCATTAAAGAGACCATGAAGACAATGTAAATAACCTTGGTTCATTTAAAGGACTGAACTTTTTGTACCAGTCTGTTATACCTATCTGCATTCGTATTCATTGCAATCAAAGGCATGAATGTCAAATTTCCCAATCCATTCACTATGATTTGTGACCTCATCAGGAAATAGCCAAAGACGGGCAGTCAGTACACGTACTTCATGCCAGAAGGCAAGTGGAATGGTCCAACAGGCATGAAGTTTGCTGCTATCATCTGGAAGAGAAATTTGGTGCTAGTGTCTACGCAAGTCTCATAGAGCACTCTTCAGCTTGCACCTGAATGATGAAAGGCGTGCAGATTTATGTTAGCTTTGTGATTGGCTTGGTTTGAAACACTTGTATGGCTGTAAAAATACATTCATTTAGCCACAAGCACTTACTTAACGTCACACTTGCTGAGAAACATGACAAATTTTGCAACCACCACCGCTGCCAGAAAGAAATTGACTGTGTGTGAGCATTCTGTCCAATTGCTTCGGCAATGTTTCGTGCAAGTTTAGTGCTCCGTAGCTCGGCAGCAGCGATAACAGCAAGACGCTTGAATAGGTTGAATGCCAATACAGTGGAATCCTGATTATACAACTTTCTCGGGACCGCATGAAAATGTTCTATGTCCAAGGTGTCGTATGATTGGGGTGTGAGTAAATGCTTCTGTGTCCAGGTGGTCGTATGATCAGGGTGTGAGTAAGTACTGCTTTAGTGCACAGTCTGGTACGATGTGTTGGCTAATAGCTTAAACTACCATATTTGGAACATAACTTGAGTCCTTGGTGTAATCTGCATGCCCATCACTACCATTGCCTAAATCCAAAATTTCTGTCAGAAAAATAATTACTCGCATATCTTGTGCCGATCTGTGCTAGCCCGCCAGCGGAACAAGGCAAGGGTGCGAGAAGGATGTGATGGCCAAGGCCAGAATAACAGTGAAGCAGGGGAGATGGCAACAAAAGCAATCTTCTTGGCGGTGGAAAGGAAAGGGAAATGAACAACAGGAAAGCAGCATGAAAGATGGGGTAGGAAATGAACGGCAGGGCAAGGTGGCAAAGTAACCTGAAAGGTGGGAAAGACACCAGTTTCTCTTTTAACAACCATAGGTATTTTCAGTTTACTAAGCGAACAGTATGTACAGTCATGGACAAACGAAACGTGAACACAAAAAAATTAACCAGAACACGCAAAATCAAAGAGTATGGATAGTGGGGATCAAACAACGGCCCACTAGTGGTGGAAATGCTCCAGTTGAATGAATGGCTTATTTTTAGCAAGTGGCCTTTGTGAGCAAAAACACATTTCCAAACACTGGTACTGTAATAAAGCCACGAGACAATTTTGCTTGCATGGAAGGAAATTGCGCTATTTGTGTGCTCTAGTTCATATTTTTGTGTTCGTATTTCATCTGTCCTTGACTGTACTCCTGCATTACATTGTTTGCATGAAGAGTTTGCTGGGACCGCTGTGATTCGCCGTAAGAAGCGCGTTGTTGAATAACCAGGGGTCATATAATTGGAGTCCCGCTGCACTTGTTACCATTGCGCAGGCCTGACATGCATGCTTGAGACTGATTAGGAACAAAACTGAGCGAAGTTTTGTTCCTTGTTTATGGATATAAAGAAAACATCCTGGAAATGCTTCAGTTGAATAAATGGCTTATTTTTAGCGAGTGGCCTTTCTGAGCAAATGGCACTCGCAATTCTGAGGCTGCGCAGCCATAGGTGCATTGTGGGCCAAGCCAAACTGGAAGCTATATAAATCTTCACTTCCCATTATTCCCGTGCTGGCTTAGTGATGCATTGCACTCTTTCCTCTAGGATATATAGTCAAAACCTTTAACAATGGAAGCTCTCAACAACGAAATCCTTGCACTCCTAGCATATTGTTGTGTGCCCACCAAACGCTCATTGTATATATAATGCATTTGCCATCCCAAAAAGTTCTGTCCGCACTACAAAGCCTTCGGTGTTTGCCACATTTTCTGTGCATGAGCCAGCTTATAACCAATAAGTGTTAAAATGCTGAAGTATACTCATCAAAGAGCCAGTACATAAAGTTTCGCTAACGAGCAATCATCATGATTTGGAGGACGAGCACTCACCAGTAAAGACAACGATGAGAAACGTTAATGGCCATCGAGACGGGTCTATGTGTAAATACAGAGCTTTTATTGTAATGACTGCGCAGTTTTCTTAACACCAACTTGTCTCTCCCTTGGGGAATAAAGGTTCAGCAACTGTGCAGTGTGTCCCATTCGTGTAGATTGAAAAAATTGCCATTTAGTGACAGCCACTCACTCAACTTTTCAATGCGGAAGCATTTTGTGTCCCATGAGGCGAAAAACATAATGGTGTGAACTGTGGATGGCCCCAAATTTCACGTGCCTTCAATTTGGAAAAAAAAAAGTGTCAGGAATGAGAATCCAACTCGAGCATGCCAGGTACGAGTTAAGTAGCTTAAAGGCCAATTGCACTCAAAATTTCGACCACGCGAAATCACTGTTCCTGCATAGTATGACTAAAAAGACCGCGATGTACGAAGTATGACGCCTAAAATGTGCGTAATTACGTTGCAAGCGACCAGCAAAAATCGACGATTTTGAAACCGAAACTGCGCAAAGCGCGGCCATTACAGGCAGGCGGAAGTGACGTATCAGCCGTCGGCGCGAGTGGCCAGACGGCCTGGCCTGACGGCGCGAGCTTTGCGGACCGGCCGACGCGGCCGGCTCGGCCAGCCAGGAGGAGAGTGTGAGCGCGCGCGTGCGGGGGTGTGGGAGGCGCGCGGAAAAGCGAGCGCTTGTCCTGCAAGCACGACACTATTCGTGCGCTCCGACAGCAGCACACCACGTAGGCATGATGTTGCGACGACACTCGAAAAGGAGAGAACTGTACAGTTAACGAAGCCTCTTCAGAGCCATGAAAGCCAGACGTACCGGCGCGAAATACGAGTTTCCTGAATTCTCCGCTGCGAGGCAGGCCGATCGGCCTGGACGGCTGGCATGTCACTTCCGCTAAATGGCTGTTTGCGTGACACGCCGGCAGGTGCTTTGTCGTCTGCAAGGGTGTTATTTTGAGTGCCTGAAACTGAATAACCACGCATTGGACAGAGCTACCGGTCACGTTGCAGTAGTTCTAATGGTACCTACTACACATTTCGGAGGCATCTAGCCAGGGTGAAATTTGAGTGCAGTTGGCCTTTAACCACCGCTCTACACCTATGCGGGCTCTCAGGGTACACTTAAGTCCGTTTACCTGCTTCGAGTGCGAAATCATTATGGCTTCCGTGGCAATACTTCGCTGCAACTTCATGTTTGTGTCATGTTGGTTACATAGAAGCTACCAGTTTATCGGCACAAATTTTCAAATGGTCCTTGCACTGGTTGCATACCTTTCAAGGGGATTGGCCAGTGACAATGACAGCTGTTGTCACTAGCTCACTCACTGCCAATCCACTCCCATATGGTTGGGACGTCAACATACCCACCTGCTGTTCCCACATACCACCCACTTCGGGGGATTGGCAGGCGAGATTGACAGCTTCCGTGAGAAGCTTGTGGTTAATTCACGAATTCCCGTTGCCATAATGCTTTCGCATTCAAAGCACGCAAACCGACCCAAGTGCTACTAGTAATTTTTTTTTTTCCTTTGAATTTTTTGGTCCAGAGTTGAACCAAAGGAGGGTTATGTCCCTAAGGTATATGCATGTTCCCTCAGAACGGTGTGATTCGAGAGAGATGATTCTGATGGGTGCTGAGTTACCATGATAATAAGTGAAGTTGTGGTGTAAACACGGCATACTATTTATTTTCAGTCATGAAAATTAGGTGTATGTTAAAATAAGAGAACATTAAAATAATGTATTAAGGTGAACACTGTTTTCCAGTTTATTTTTGTTTCTGCAGAGTAATACTATATTTGTACTGTTGCATTTTTGCGAAAAACTAAAGATTTTTTTTTCCCTGGCAATTTCATTTTGGGTTTGGCTATAATATTGTAGGAAACCCTCCGGCAAAAGTAACCAGAAGTGGTGCTATTACAGATGAAATTCATTGCTTGTGTAGTTAAATGGTCATGGGTTCCATTATTGCTGTGGACGATCAAACTCTTGCCCAAGTAAACTCTCCAATAATCATAAGGCAGGCTGCCAGGGTTACTTTTTTTTTATTGTGGTAGTCTGGAAGACGACAAACCTGCAAAGAGCCAAGTTGTGCAGCTAAGAGGGACGAAAGATGTCGCCACATACCCAACCGCCGTGAAATCTGCTGCTCAGTGCATCGTCATTCAATTATTGTTGGTTCCGTGCTAGTTTTTAAGCTTTAGTCATTTATGTACTGCATGTTGCTGAAAAAAAAAAAAATCACCATGTTGAATTCTAACTGTGATTAGTGCATTTTGCAGTTGTTTTTACTGCCTTCAGCCGTCACTAGTGAGTGCAGTAAAGTGGCTGCCTTGGTACCGCACTTCCTTCAATTTTTTTCCAGACTTGCGGCCTTTCCAAACCCTTGTTCAGTTAAAACTGATATATTTTGTGTTCCAGTAAGGCATTGTATCATTCTTGGAAAGTTCTGGTTTATATTTCGTCTTCATGGTCCCTTTAATTTGCTTGTTCCTAAATTTTTCCCTTGTCCCTTCAAATTGTGCAGGCAAATAATAACTCCTGTTGCGGCTTGTGACTTATGGTTACATGATGGGGGCTGAACGGGCCCATAAAGAAAGGGTTGAAGGAGCGAGAGGGGGGCAGTCCTTTTTTCTTTGCGCTCTTTTGCTGCAACTAAATTGTGCACTGTGTAGTGAAATACACATGGTCACGTTATCATAACTCGTCCTTTGTCTCATCCAACGCATCAAATTATGGTGCCATTCCTTTGTGCCATTCTTGGTGGTTTGCTGTATTGGCAGCAGCGAGTTTCCCAAGGGCACAAAACAACATTCGTCGTGTTCACGTAGTGTCGCATTTGTGGTTGCCTCCTGCAAATGTGATTGTTGCACAAAAGGTGGCCGAGATCTGTGTCACAAATTTGCTCAAGTTTTACTTGTTAATGACTACACGGAAAGGAAGTGCTTGGGGGGGAAAAAATGGCAGGACGAGCAAACCTGAAATTTCAGTCTCATGGCAGTGTGTGACCATAGTTTCACATGGTTCTTTATGCACACTGAGCTCCAGGAACTGTGCCAGTGCAAGAGACTTAGTGTGGTTTGGCCTACTATATTGTAGGTATTTACGATCAGCATGCGCGCTTCAAAACAAGACCAAGAGATTCCACGTATCACTTTTTGTCTTGTTCTTGTGCATTTGTCGGTTGTATGTTTCTGCTGTTTTTCTTGTTCTTTTTTTTCCCCCTTTTCTTTCTGGTTGGCATCATGCTGATTCTTAACCTCTGAGGACTTGGATATTTGCAATGCAGATAGCCTGTATACCTGCGGGCAGTGAAAGAGCTTTCCAGTGTGCCCTAAATGTACAAGTAGATAGTCCTGTGTGTTGAGAACCTCTGGTGCCGTGCTAAATGCATTGTTCACATTCCTTGCCGAGCTGGATCATACAAACTGCCATTTCCGTTATTTCGCGTCTGGCTTGGCAGCTCACTGGCCGAGCAGCTGAAGAATCACTGTGCAATTTTACATCTTAGGGCCCTCCCACCTGGCTGTCTGTGTGGTGCGCAGAAGAGGTCGTGCTGATGTTCTGCATCCTTCAGCAGGGGGCACTTGGGCATTCATTTCACACAATTCCTTGCACTTCACCAGTGTCATCTGGTGGGAAGCTTTCAGAAAGTGAGCAAATGTTCGCCTGTGTGCAAGTCTTAACGTAATGATATTGGAGCCAAGCGTTCGGTGGTAAACCAGCTGTTCAGTGCCACCTGACTAAATTATTTCCCTAGTCTTGTGCAAACGTTTCTCTTTATTTATCATCATGTTATAACAACTAAAAACATATGCACTGTTCTCTGTTACATCTCTCATATTGTTATGAAAAAATAAGACCACATATGAAGGATTTTATTGTTGTTACCGATGCTGGAGCACTGACGTAAGCCATCAGCAACATGTTGCAGACTTGCAAGCAGTGGCCGACATCACCTTGTTCAATAGCGAAAGCTTGAGCACTAATATGTACTGTGCGCAGATGTAGGTGGGAACATGCCGGCAAACCTCTCTGCTTTCATCTAATAAAGAGCTCTCTCTCTCTCTCTCTGTACAGTGCGCACGGTAAACCTTCTTTGAACTACTGCACGAGAGAGCTCAGATTTTTGTTACACCTGTCTGGCGTCAAAGCTCCAAAAAGATGCTATACTAGTGAGTGCACATCAATGTTACTTGCCGTATTACTCGGCAGTGTTCTTACTGCTCTAGGGCAACTCGCATAAGCCATTATTTTATTGGCACTTTATTTGTGCCTACTTTGCTGCTGCAAGAAAAGCCGAAAATTTCACTTTCAATTTGGAGGGGTTTTATTTTTAGCAAACATGGGCTGCTCAAGCCCTTGCAAAAATGCTGATGTTATTTCCACTGGCCAAGGAGTGATGTGAGATGTGTTTCCAGGGCACAGTGTCTCAAACCAACAGCCCTGATTGTGCTCGAGTGTGTGCGCGAGATGGAGAGAGCGAGGTAGAGTTGTCTTTATTGCCGCTTCACCGGGTGGAGTGTGCATGGTTTTGCCTTGGCACAGTCTTTTCTGGCAAAAAAAAAAAAAAAAAAAACCACCAGAGAAGAACAAAATTTATCCTTTCATTAGGCAGTTGCTAAATCTGCTATGCCATGCTAAGCAAAAACAAGCTGAAAGAAAAAAATAGTTAGGTTTCTTCCACCAAAGCAAAATCTGAGGTACCCTAGAAGAGTCTAGGTTAAAGAACCACCTCACATTCTTTCATGAGACGTGGCTTTCATGTCCAGAAATTGAACTTGCAGTAAGCACACTCCTTATCCATTGAGCTACCATGGCGGCTGGTGCTAACTACAACATGCAAACTCTAGAATTGTGGATGTTTCAGGCTGTCACCAACAACAGGAATTTCATGAAGGCCTTTCCCAATTGCGTCCAACTGCTTTTGTGTCAAGCTAGTCCCCTCCGGGCTCTTGTGATGCCGTTCTTAAGCTTCTTGTTTCTTCTGTTGGAATTCTTCGGTAGAGACCCTACCACTTATTCCTTCCTTCCTTTCAACGTCTTGTCAAAAGGGTTTCGTAGGAGGAAAGTAAACCAGATCGTCAATTGGTTCAAAGACTACTGATATTGTTGACAGCACATGCATTAGCTGCTTAGTGCTATGGGATATCTGCACTCAAATGGTGAGATCAGTTCTTGCAGAATTCTTTCAGCGTTAAGGAAACTTGCTTGCTAGGCTACCAATCACCTGATGGTGGACGGGCTGTGGCAGACCTTCCGGTTGTTGCGAATGTGCAGATGTGACAGCATGCTGAATGGTGTGGAGAGATTCATGGCTGAACCTTGCGCATTCCATCTTGTCCAGTACAAATACACAAATCATTGCTCTGCTAATGTGTTTATTAAGCCTGCCGACGTCTATGCATACTAGAGGTGTGCTTTGAGTAGCATTGTTGCTTAAGAGGAAGCTCTAGCTAGAAATCTTGTGCCATATGGGAAGCAGGTGTGTGCATTCCATGGGAGAAATGGTCTCATTTAGCAGCCACTGAACTCACGCACACACTCTTTCCCTCTGGTTTTGATAAAGCCACCCATGAAGGAGTGGCATAATCGGATGCCACTTGAGAATAGTGCATATAAAATGACGAGTGGTGTCTGCGTGTGTTGTATGCATGCATACAGTTGAACCCACTTTTGACAAACCAGAGGTACCACATGACACCCATTAATCACATTCCATAGTTCGCAATAAGTGGACCACCCAGAAAAAAATGAAAAGGCCAGTGCTGTCAGTCAGAACAAGGCTAAAGTTTATTTCGAAACAAGTTGGTGATGCTTGTCTGCAGATCTTAGAACTACGCTCTGAAGTTTATAAAGTGCATAAACATGCTGCTCGCTTGATACCTTCACATACACAAGCTGCCTGAGAGAGTTCTAATTCGAGGAGAGTTCCGACTAATTTCGATTCCCCCCCAGTTTCCCATAGGCCTAGTGCGCTTTCTTGAGTTTCCACTTTAACTAAATAATTCGAGAGTGACTCCATTAAATTGGGATTCAACCGCACTTTCAAATTTCCAGGGTGTGGAGCCATTTTTGTTACTTTCATTTTCATTTTCAAAACAAAAGTGAAAGTCGTGAAATTTGACAGAATTGATACCTGCTCTTTGCCATTTCTTGCCGTCTAAACACAAAAATTTGGTAAGCATTGTTTGTTGGAGTATTGCAGGGGAGAAAGAAGACATGTCTGAAATTGTTTTGTGCTTGGGAGTTCTGCTAAGTTTGAAACACACAAAATGATGTCAAGTTGCTTTATTCTTTAAACGATTGTAAAAAGAAATAACTGAAGTATAAAACTTTGGTAAGGCTATGAATTTTTTACGTGCAGTGTTCACGTATGTCCATGTGCAGTGATACAATTTCAACCCACAACTGTTTTAACCTTGGTCTATAGGTTGTTTACCCAGACTAAGTAGTTGCCCAGTGGAAATGACTGTTTTGAGCAGAAGAGGGGTGTGCTTATTAAATCGTTCATGCAGCCTTTTAGGATATTTATGGGCAACAAAATGTAAAGTTAGTGAAAACATGTCATGGGAATATTTCTGGGTGCCTCCAACCAACCAGTGTATAGAAACTTTTGTATTTGTGGCCATGTAAACTGACATAATTTACTGAATATCTGTCATTTGTTGCAGTGCAAAGTGCTGTAATTTTGTTATTTATATATTTGTTTGTTTGTTTGTTTGTCAATACTGTGTCTTCTATACTAGATGCTTACAGGTAACGGGCATACAAAATCACATCATCATAATATTAGCATGTACCTTCAGCCTCGTTGTCATTTCTTTGTTTCGTTGATTTTGCGTGGTTGTTCTGCTCTTACTTTAAATGCCGCGCACAGTGCAAATCATTTACTGGCAGCAATATAAGAAAATCGAGAGAGTATATCCTGAACTCCCAAAATTGAAGATTCTGGCTCAAATAGCTGAAGTGACAGGATAGTTTTATTTTTGCTGGATTAATGTTGTGCAACAAGTATGCCATGTCACTGTTGTTCAGGATCCAAGATTTTAGATCACTGAGGCACGCTGAACATTTTGTTTGTCCTTTTCTTCTTCTGTTGTTTACATTTTATTTCTTGCTGGCTGTGGTTTGGTTGGTCTGTTTTCCTAGAGAGGCATGCAGTTATGACAAATTCAATGTTTATTTTGGTTACGAAGAGCTTTGTCGATTGCCCGAAAGGCCCAAATCACATCGAACTGCTTTGTATGGCTGTCTTGCTCTTGCGTTAAAAAGTGGCTAACCTGAGAGTTCTTTTGATCAGTGCATCGCCTACAGTGGTATAAAATGATGAGCGAGGTCAATGATACAGTTGTGCTTAGACAGAGCTCTTGTTTGTAAAAGCTTTGGAGCAATTAAAGTTCTCTATAAAAGAACTCTTTTAATACTTGTGATGTTGCTGCAAGCTAATTTCACTTTTACAGTTCAACCCTGGTCATCTATCTAAACTGGCAGATCCCCGCACGGGGTGCCTTATGTAAACTTCGTGACGGTGAGTACACATAGGTTGAACCCATTCATGCCTCCATCTGTGCATGGCTTAGCCATGTCTGAGAAAAAGGGCATCCTTGGGGAATTGAGCTGATGTTGAGGTCGCTCTAGACTTTGTTAAGGCCCCTTGGCAAAGGCAACTCACCACTTTGGCCCTGCTTCTTGTGGACTGTACCCTTGAGCTGACATATCCAAGGGAAGTCAGCTAGTTGCCCTTTCCTGGCCCCCTCTCCTTTTTTTTTCTATCCGGTCGTCTTTCCTTGCCTGTCCTGTCACCTATTCTTTTCCTGTGTCTTCCTTTTTCATCTCGGGTGGCAATGATTAACCCATGTAGTAGTAGCCTCACTTGGTCTTTCCTGGGTACGTATGGCTAACGCAAAGGTTTGTGCTCCCACATAGGACGCTGTGGTTGGAAGCCAGCAAAGCTGCTGAACACGCACTTGCTGTGTGGCAACCTGTAACCCTTTTTTGTTAACTGCTCTTTGAAAAGGGGGCACACCAAGACAGCCCTTGAATTCATTCGAATTCTTCGCTGGAAAGAAGGAAGAACTGTTTCCGTGCTTTGTGGTTGTGCACACTGTAAATAAGAATATTGCGATGAGAAGAATGTTGCTTTTTCTAGTTTTGAAATGTCTGTCGACCCTGACCTACACAACCACAACCTGACCAGCTTCAAAGCACGAAAAATGTCGCAACTTGCTGGTTGAAATTATGAAAAAAGTTCAGTGCAACGAACTACTGAAAATTGAGAAGGTAGGCGACATCCCTGTAAATGCAAGCCCTCGCTGCTCTGTGGAACTGTTTGTGGAGGCATCAGTAAGGCACACTTCCTTAACCAAACCATTTGTCGCAAAAACAGATGCGAGCCAAGCACATTGTCTTCACCTTTGGCACAGCAGTTCTCCCAGAGACAGTAGAAGCTGGATATTTAATACCAGTCAGATTATACATCTCTAACCCACGCTGGTGCTACACGTCAGAAATTTGGCCATGCTTCTTAGAGCTGTAGGGGTGATTGGACACATGAAGGTGCAGCAAAGCTGTTCTGCACCTGCACACTGCACCAACTGCAGCTATGACCCTGTCACGCGCTCGAATTCATGTCGGCAATAAGACAAAGAAAAGGAAGTGATTGCACTGAAAGTAAAAACACCAACCACCAAGAAGTATAATGGTGTCTAGCGAATCACTGATGTGGTGCATTTGGACAGCGCCACATGCAGCACCTGTCTTACCGGGCTTCCTTGAGAAGACCCTAGGGAATAGCTCCAGCCCACTAGGTGCAAGCAGGATCGGCTGTTGCATCTGAAGCAAACGAAGGCTGCCAAACAGTGAGCCATCAATCTACTGCAGCCTCGCAGCCTGCAGCCTACTGATGCGGCTGAGAGGGGTGGCCCTTTATGGGCGAACCTAAGCTCTGTAAGGTCTCGGGCCCCACTCTCGCAACAAAAATGCCTCCCGAGGAGGCTATGGACACAGGTGAGCCATCTTCAGCATTGAGCATGCCTAAGGATTGCCGCAAAATATTACAGCGTACAAGCTCATGAACTTGCCAAAAAAACCATAGCTCCCTAAGGTTAATCCTGTAAAAGAAGGTTCTGGGAGCTAATAAGATAGATCTTGTCTTAGAAACAAGCTTTAAATTCTAAAAATGGCCTTGTGCGGTGTACAGCAGTGAAACTGCAGTGGGCTCAAAAAAACTTTCATGACATTAAAGCTGCAAAGGGGGCATTTGCCACTGGCAGTATGTCTCCAAAAACACTCAAAATTTTTTGCCCCAAAACATAACAGTGCAAGACGGGCAGAACACCAGCCAACCATTGCCGACAACACCAGTCGGCAGTTGTGGCTAACCTGCCGAGGTTAGCCACAATTAAAGAAATGACAAAGTCCAGACCAAAGTTGAGACTGTCGGTCAATATGCTCGATTTATATTCCCTCTGAGAAAACGGGTTTTAAAAATCTAATTGACTAGCTTCCAGAACTGTACATAAGAGCAGGAGACAAAAACAAAAAGGTCGCGTACTTTATTCTTGTGCGCAAAACGCACAACCTCCACAGTAGACTTAGCTCTCTATTCCGCTAATCTTTTTAATGGGATGGCAAGTAGTATTGATTAAATCCTTATGCGCACTACTGCTCCCTCCCCAGTAGGGGTGTGCGAATAGCAATTTTTGGTTTCAAATTGAATACGAAGTAAATACTAATTACTTCGTTCAAATAGTTGCGAATCGAAGCATATATTTTCAGATCACAGCAAATATGGAGCAATATGTAATAAGAACAAATTTACATTTTCTGAAGCATTCTTCAGTAGCTAGACTGAAGGAAAATAAAAGGCTCGTCTAAAAGGTTCTGCAAACTTTTTATGTGGCATAAAACATGCACAAAAAAAGCTAGCCTGCTGCTCTTAGCTTTATTGATATTCAAATTTACGTGGTAGCAGCTTTCACCTCTTGTGGCTTCAACCACAAACTAGTGCTTGAGTGCATTAGTGTAATTAGGGTATAACTATATATTATGATCAACTGCATGATTACCACTGTTCCCTTATGGACCAGCTACATGATTACCACTGTTGCCTTATGAACAAGAAAAGTAAATGGAAGTTTCATAGACCTTCATTTCGGTTAAAAAAAAAAGGAACCTGATTATGAGGCAACGCAAAGCATGACAAATTACCCCGATTCCTAAACCCTCCTCTGCATGTCTTCGTGGCCTGGTGGTATCATCTCTGCTTTGCACATGCTGGTGGCCCCTTTAGCATGGCACTAACACCTCATAAATTTTGCTTTTAAAAAGCACTTGCGCTGCACGTACCCACAAGAATCTTAAAATGGATTTCGAGACGGGCATGCCATGCCTAATTAAACGTATAAAAAGAGTCGAGGCCAAAGTCGGGGCAAGTGCGTGATGACAAATGTGCACAGCAAATCAGCTTTGGGAGTGCCACAATGTCAACGCCTGCTTGTCAAGAAAGTTTTGTTTGTGTTTAGGAGCACGAAGCTAGACAAACTCATCTTTTTCCTTATGTCCAATGTAGCAAAAGAAAAAGGAACATTACAGGTTAAAAAAAAATCAATTTGCACATCATTTTATCAGAAAACCGGCGACTTGGGGACTATGAAAGTATGAAGCTCGGCTTTCTTGTCTAGAGAACATTGACTGAGGCAGCTAGCTTGAGCGTGACCAAGCATGCAGAAAAAACTGTGGTTGATTCCTCTGTCATAGGAGTCGGTGAAACACAAAAGTGAAATGTGCAGCGAAATCTGCAGCTGAGCATGATTTGCCGGTCGGCGGCTGTCTTGTGGGTGTGCTTGGCGAGCGACGTCCTGCTGGCGGGTCGCTTTGGCAAAGGTGTACTGGCGTCATTTCCGTGACGGATATGATGTCAGTGAAATGTCTGTGTACCCTGCATTAAACATTTTCTTGTTAAACTATAAAACCCGAAAACGAACAACCCGAAGTATAACGTACTCTTAGTACTAAAGGTTGCTTCCCCGCAAGAAGACCCTGTGTGCAGGGGTGCACCCTTTACAGGCTGCTTGCTTCATTGTACTGGCGGCACTTCCGTGAAGGATATGACGTAAGTGAAATCTTCGTGAATCCTGGAATAAAACACTTTCGTGTTAAAAAGAAGCACGAGGGTGGAGTTTGCCCGATACCGAGGTGATAAAAGGCGCCGCCCAAAAGCATCTTTCCCCAAGTTCTCTTGCCGTTTAGCCGCGCAGCACTGAAGCAGTGCGGGAAAGCCCATCGCCGACAGAGGAGACCACTGCTGCATGCTTTCGAACTGCAAAATACTTTGAAAATTTAATCCAAATTTTCGAATAATGCCATTTGATATGAAGCCGAATCGAATATTGCATTATCGCTCTGATATTCAATGTTTTTTTTTAGCACATTCCTACTTCCCCGTTATCCTAAAAGAAAGAGGAACGTCCTCGCACAATCACAATAGTGAACCATCTCCCACATGATGATCTATATTTGGTACACATCGACTAGTGCCCCATGGTTCAAATTACGTGGCTTGAATTGTCTCACTACGCCTTTTATTTCCACTTACACAACCTCAGTGAATATATATATAGATAGAGCCTTGGTGGCCAATTACCTCTAATTAGTATACATGTTGACATCGCAGCCAATAAGAATTGGTGAATCGGCCGAGAGCTTCTGATGGAAGCTGCGATTGTCACTGGCCAATGCACCCAGGCAGGTCTGTATTCAGCCTTGAAACCTTAACATTGAGCTTAACAATGTGCTAAGCAACATAAAACTCTAGTAAGTCAAGTTGCGGGTGCGACCTAACGTCGAGTAGTTGCATCCGCAATGGAAACATCAGGCACCATATACCCCCATTTGCAGCCAATGGGGACACAAATCTGGTGCATGTCCGCATTTGCAAGCAATGCAACAAGGACTGTGGGTGGGTACGTTGATATCTCGGCCAATGGGATGTTTAGTACCATTCTAGTCACAATGACAATGCTGTGCTAACGTCGGATTTTCACGGTACGGGGTACATAAGGCTCTCAAATTAATATTTTCAGATGGTACAGTGAACCCCTGCCACGCAATTATGATTTTTATTATCACTGGATGAAAACACTTGGTTCTGACTAGTACAATCGTTATTTGTAACCAGTCGTCACATTCACAAATCACTTTTGTAGCATCATAGGGATTAACACTGCCCTGGCAGGTAGTGCACATGCATACATGTCAAAATCACTTTGTGACTTTAGCACCAGATTATTAACGTGAAAGCATTACTTGGCTACGTTGGCAAAAGCATGCACCCAGCTGGCATCTACAAAAGCTATGTCTGAAAATCACGTGACCTCTTCCATCAGAACTGGCTGCAATGCCAACACCTGCCACACAAATTATGTCACCTAATTAAAAAAAGGGAGGAGGGAATCGAACCCATGGACACAAGCAACAGACAAAAGACTTCAATGGACACTAAAGGCTGAATGATTTTTTATTTTGACCTAAAGATCACCCTATTCCAAGCTGTCCCGGTATTTTTTTTATGACAAATAACGCTTTGTTCATTTCAAAATACATAATTTTCTCTTGTTCGTTTCCTTTCCATTTTTACATGACACAAAAGGTCCCATTACTTACCAGGAATAGGGACTGCGTACAAAGTCATTGACAGCATTTTCAGTGAGGGTGGTGCTGCTGCCTTGGAGAAGCAGTACAAACTACTCATGATTTATTAGCACGGCGGCGGATTTCCAAAAATGTTGTTTAGCTGACTGTCCCAGTAATATCACAGTTTTGGCACTGGTGTTCGTATATTAATAAATGTAGCCGGTGAAAAGGAGCAGTAGCTCTTGCCTTCACTTACACGGCATTTACGACTATGTGGAAACACTGGACTGAAATCAAAACTGAAACAAATCTTACCAGCAGTTGTGGTAAAAGAACCTGTCAATGTGCTAACGCCAAAATTTGGGCCTTTTTGTAACACGTGCTTAGCAGGAGTTCTCGCATACACTTGTTTAACATTTACACATGCTTTCGTATCTGTTCCCAGGAAACTGCTTAGAGAAGCTTGGCCAATCTCATTTCATCACTTATGATTTGCGAAGTCACAAATTGTAGTGCAGGAAAGCACGTGGCAACGATACCTATTTTCACGCTTTTCGCATTTTACGTGTTAATAAGCAACTGCTGTTACATTCATGGCACTGTAATCTACCGGTAGAAGCCAACTTGTTTCTACACGTAGGCTAGGACGTAGGTTAGGTACTAACAAAGTTAGGACCAGGACCTGCATGATCCTACTTCCACCTGCAGTCACATATCCAGGGCATGACTGTACATTCCCATCTGCACAGAAGCAGGCCAAGTTTTTGCACAGTGCGAGATTTCTTTTGCAATGCAAGTTGACCAAGGTCATCCCAGGTCATAGTTATGCACATATTTCTTAAAAATTCCAGTTTTGAGGGTTTTATGCACTGAAGCTACACTTGGGTTAAGAGGTGCACCGTAGCGGAGGGCTCTGGGTTGGTTTTGACCACCTGGGGATCTTTAACATGTGCCAAAATATCAACGCACAAGCATTGTTGCTTTTCGCCTCCACCTGAAAAGTGGCCGCCCTGACCTGCATCCTTGGGCTCCACAGCATGCATCGCAACCGAACCACCATGATGGCAAAGGGCCTCACACTGCTCTCTCGTTGCTGTAAGCTCTTATTGCCCACACCGCTCTTACTGCAAGCTCAACTCCTTGCCACAAGTTCTATCATATTTTATTCGTTTCTGCTTTATTAAAGATCCCCAGGTGGTCAAAATGAATCCAGAGGCCCCCACTATGGCGCGCCGCATCGCGTCTGTAGTGTGGGTACATCAAACATCATAATCAATCAATCGTTTCTGCTTTTAAGTCTGGCATGGTTGCTCAGCACCTGTCGCTCCCTCTACATGCCTAGAATGGGCTTACTGGCAACTTTGCCTATGCTGGGAAAAAAAAAAAAAAAAAATGACAGCACCATAACAAAACTAGCAGCGTTTATTCTCTATCTAAATGTACCACTGCCACTCAAAAGCCTCGTCAAATTTCTTGCCAGTAGATCTATTGGTAGCATTTCTGTTGTTAACATTACAGTGAGCCAGCCTAGTTGTTTCATACAAGCAACTTTTCACACATTTCCCACTTCACTTCGTGGCCCTTTGCATGATCCCTGCTTTTACTAACATAGCTGCTCTGTACAGGGTTTGCAAACAGCCCAACATGTAAACCACAGTCTAGTTGGTACAGCAGTTCTCGACAAGTTTTTTTTGTTGTTTTCAGATTGGAAAGAAATTCGAAGGTAGAATTCTGGCTTGCCAAAAAAAAACATTACCAGTGTTAAATGCAGGCGAAACTCGCAGTAAGCGTTGCAAAATAATTTTATTGATTCAACAGAACACTCCGCAACTATCACCAAGGTGGCACATTCAGTAGACTGAAGCTGCCGCAGACTTGCTCACGGTTGCAAGAAATAACCGAGTGAGTGACACCGACTTTCTTCAACAAACAGGGAAACAATTACCACCAGCACATGACTGGTACAGCATTGCGCTTGAACATGTGTACCCTTCCATAAGCATCACTGCACTAAAACTTGTCTTTTCGAAGAAAAAAATCCATCCACCTTGCTTCGCGAAACATGAGTGTTGCCAAGAAACTCATAATTTAAAGCAAAGCCCTGGTCAACATTCTAGGAATAACCGAGTACGGGCTTTAAGTCTTGACAGCTATCACTACTGCCTGCACATAGTGAGCACTGGAAGCTACATCAGGAGATATCATAAATAGGCAACCTGCAAGCACGGCGTACTGCGAGAAGTAAACTGCCAGCGTGCATTAGTCCTAATGTTTCTTTATTGTTGTAATTACAGAGTGCAACTCTAGGTCTCCACTGCAGATTTGGTGTACTACTGGAAAGTCTCGGGGACACTTCATATTGATAGCTGGTATGCACGACCGGCAGCTGTGTAAATGCGGGTAGGGCAGCCATGTGAGCTCCCTAGTCTCGGATGATGGATGCTGTGGTGAATACAGGACTCTGTACAACCTGGCAGATCTGCCTCTTGGAACACGATGGCGCTGTTATCTGATGCTCAAAGGAGAGTTTTGTGACAATTAAGGTCACCATGAGCCACTAGATGTTCAGAACAGGGCAAAAGCCGCTTCCAATGACTTCTGCCTGTTCCCAAATTGCATCAGACAAATTCATTCTTAGCCTCCACTTTTGTGCAGCACATCCTCCCTTAGGGTGAAATTTATTAGGTTTACACATGAAGCAGCAGCCAACCATGCTTTTATAGTTGTAAATTAAACTGAAGGGACCTTAGCATTTTGGAAACGGTATTTTTACTTTGTCTGCGTGATGCTAATACTAAAAATACTTGTTTTTTTTTTCTTGAGCAGTTGAACACGTGGGTGTTATTAGGAAGGAAAAGGCTCACAATTGATGCTTTTGTCATTCCTCTTTAAAAGTAGAAAACAATCACTATTTTAAAAGCAGAAAACAATCAGGACTGGTTCAAAACAGTGCAGCTCCGTCCCCCCTCCGTTCAGCAGACAGTGTTGAAACTTTCACAATGGTATGGGCGTACAGGCTGCTTGAACAAAAAGAAAATGTCCGAGGACACCTAAACACCAGTGCGAAAGCATTTATGCCCAATTGAACGCTGCAGAGCTATCGTTTGAGTACGTACGCTGACGCTGCATCCAATTTGCGCTGTTGGCCACTGCTACAGACATCGGACAACGGCTTTTCTGCTCAATGCACCACTGATTGCTTTTGTTTCAGTAAGGAACCAACGACAACAGTCTGTGGTACATTCTTGGCTCTATGACCAGCTCTGCCCAACAAGTCCAGGCTGTACATATCAAGCTGAAAACACACTGCCTTCTGGCTTCTAGTGAGCATGAACAACAACACAGGTTCCATATTATGTGGAGCAACTTTTCCAGAAGCTTTACGCAGTGCATTAGGCATGGTGGACACAAGATAAATTCGAACAAATCATTGCAGGCTAGAAAACTTGAAACAAACTCGGAACACTTGAATAACTTATCACTGCTGCCAGACGCACAGCACAATTGTCTATAATTCTACACAATGAGCAAGTATGATGGCCGTAGGGCAACCTCAGCATACACAGCTCCGGGAACAAGTGCACCGTATGCCAGTGCTCTTTATTTTCAACTCAAGCTAAACAGCGACAATCGACAATCAACATCCACAAAAAAGCACCGAGCACAATGCACTACCACGCATACTGCCAAGCCCAAGTAATTTTCCAGCAGCGCTGCCAAAAGCAGTTCCTACACATGCGCCTCAAAGACGAGCCTTGGTTTGCATTCACACGATACATCTTGCGTTTTTCTCAAAAAGACTGTTGTCCGTGTAAGGAGCACAGCGGGACCAGCAAGACACCTCGAAATGATGGCCTTGCATAGGAAACAGCACAATTAAAGTGTGCGGCGCAGAAGAGCAGCACAAGAACAGTTCTGCGATAAATAGCTCACACGTGTACACCGTTTGCCATCAGAGCTCGTCTTCTGCACTGTCCTTGGCCCATTCCTGTGCACAGCGTAGTTAAGCACGTCCTTGAAGGGCATGCAACACTGCGTCCAGGTTGTGCCCCATCGCCTGCAAACACCTTTCACTAGGCACTACTCGCGGGCCTTTCTCTGCAAGTGGGGAGAAAGCGCTGCACCGCATCTAGCCATCACAGAGCGTGCCGGTCGCATTGTGGTGGAAACGGTGGCAGCAACTGCAAGGTCCCCGTAATTGGTGTTCCTAAGCTATGTACACTGCACACAGGAACCGTGTACAAACAGAGGGGAAGCATTGGTGCTCACTACGACACTAGAGCAGGCTGTTCTCGCTCGACGAAACCACCGGTGAGCCAAAGCTGAACGACTGCGGTGTCAGGCCCAGCAACAACGCCAACTTGACGGCAACGTTGGACGGCTTCACCTCTTCTAGCTCCTCATCAGGCATCATCTGCGCAGACCCCACCCAAAAAAAGCACATGATATTAAGTGCACAGCAGACAAGCAAATGGAACGTGTTCAAAGGAGCCATGAGGCCTTTTTTGGGTCGTTGGGGACAAAAAATGGTCAAAAAATCGTCTTCTGGAAAATGGCATTTGCGGCATCCACGGCCATTTTTCAATCAGTCTGCAAATTTTCTCATCAAAAGGCAACATATTTTATTCTAAATAGCATTCTAAAGTGCACTCTACAGCTCAGCTCACGCAGAATTCGATGGTGAAACGGCACTTTCCTTGCAACGCTAAGCTAGCATTGCACCCTCGGATATTTCGGCACCCAGAGAATAATTTTCTTTTGCTTTTGATACCTAAATGTGTGGAAAATACAATGCTTGAAGCAAATTTTTCAAATGGAGGCTTTAGAAAATTACTATTGTGTGCAAGTGATACTGCCTCTGAGCCATTTCTGGCAGAGCGTGGGAGGAGTGAAGTTCAGTGTGTTGTAAAATGATGAAAAATAGCTAAATCAGAAAAATTCTTTCAACGTTGTATTCTGTAGTGATTTGTCTACCTAGCCACGGGGTAAATACAATTCTATATGGAGTGGTTATTTTGTAATTGTGACCCAAAATAATGGCAATTCATCTATAATTATCTCAGAAAACAGAAAAACTTGCAAAAAATCTAATTGCAGATTTGAAATCAGCACAAAAAACTACATAATTCTGTGCAGTTTCATTAAAATTGGTAAAGAAACAAACAAAATAGCTCAAGACCAGCCTGCCCCCTTAAAAGAAATAGCTTTTGATAAACTGTTTCAATCCATTACAGCCTGAAGGACATTGTTTTCAATTAAGAAAGTCACAAATATTGACAAACCTTCAAATTTCTTGCTACACAAAATCAGAAGCAACATCATCCTTGATGTGCCAATAAAAATGGCATAATCAATGTGTTGAACTCCATGCCAGCATTGTAGTGGCATTACCCGATGGAACCACACGCATCAACACAATTGCTTGATCTTGGTTATCGGCAGTAGCTGTTGTTGGCGGCCACCAATCACTCTAACCCCCCTGTTAGAGCTACTAGACAAACTATGCCCTAGAGTGGCTCTAGCCCCTGCGATGTGACAGGGGCAGTGCAAGAAAGAAGATAGTGAACCACTCTCTCACCGTAGCTGTTCGAAGTCCGCAATAAAGCTGGCATGACTGCTACCGAACCCCCCCCCTCTTCCTCCCCCTCTCTCACTCACGCACGCACAAAACTGATGCTAAGCTCTCCGACAAAATGTCAATTCTTGTTACAGACCCATCGGAAACGTTTGCTTAGTGTTACGTGGGTCATTCCACACCAAATGTCTCGGATGCTGCACTCGACCACCTCCGATTAAATTACATTACAAAAAAAAATGTGGTTCATGCCTCTTTCATAGGAATCGGTAAAACACGAACGTGAAATGTGCCTTCACAGGAGCATTTAAATGCTTATTGTGCATTCATATAAACTTGCACATCGCTATTTATATTACGTCGGTATGGCACCGTTAGACGCATCAATGCTAGACACTGGATTGTACGGGCCGGAACATTGCGTAAGTTCGACTGAAACCACAGCCCCTTGAGAACCGTGCAAACGAAACCGAACCGAAACCGAAACCAAAAGCAGTGGGTGGCGGAGATTGCCTCAATTTACCCGCGTCCCGCGGACATGAAGACGCTGGCATCGAGGTGCCAACTGTCGGCACTTATTGGAGTCCCGATGAACTACTTCGCTTCACCTCTCCTAGACGGCAGCACCATCTGAATGAAGAGGTAGTAGGAAAGATATAAGGCGCGTTCGTAAACTTACTTGCACTTGAATTCATAGCGCAGTGTGCATAGCACAGTGTACCTCCGGTTGCGGCGAGAGAGTTCGTGGCTCGAATCCAGGCGGAGCCGCGTCATTGGAACTTTTTCTGGCGATGTCATTTCCATGACGGATATGACGCCGGTGAGATCTTGGTGTACCCGGGCATAAAACACTTATGTGTTAAAAATTATGGCCGATCACTTCACTACACCATTTGTTCTTGTAACCGATTTTTGGAGGAAAACATTTTTTGTCTCTTACAGCAATATTGAACACTGCAGCGGTGACGAAAACCTACATTGCAAAAACAATATATATATATTTCAGTTGCTAGAAAAGGAACTGTGCTTCCTTGCCACAACCCATTAACAGCTGCTACTGTGCCTCACCATGTGTTCTTTGCGGCGAAGCAACACGGCGTTTCTGGGGCACGTTGAGACATTTATTTACGGCTTACAACTTTTTCAAAGACAGTGCAGCTGCATAATTTGTTTATATAGTTGACAGTAAGTGCGAAATAAATACATTGGAGTCTGGAAGTGAGCAGCGTCAGAACGAGAAAAACATTAACTTCGAAAAACTTGCAATATTGCTCGTGTTCAAGTGCTTATCGCAGTGTGTGGCGGTCCATGCACAAATACATGCTTGGGCTCATTGAAAGAGTGTACTGAAAGCATTTATTTCTGGAAGTTTAATGGGAGTACAGTTAATTGATTGACTGATTCTTGGGTTTAACGCGCCAACGCTGCACAGGCGATGAGGCGCGCCGTAGTGGAGGGCTCCGGATTAATTTTGACCTTTTGACCGCCTGGGGATCTTTAAAGGAGCCATGAAGAGAAAACACAAGTTTGGTTCATTAAAAAGACTGCCTCATTAGAATTGTACTGACACCACTTTTAACATAAACTTCGCTCAAATAAGCTACATAATTAGGAAAAAAGGGAGTGGCCATGCAACCCACTAGCTCATTTCCCGCAACAGAACCTATGATGTCACATGAGACAGCTCTGCGATTGGCGGAGGGCGGCGAAAGCAAACGCATGTTAGGCAGAGTTTATAAGCTTGCCGAATGAGCTATACGCGCTTAAATTTAGGGCATATTCTTTTTAAAGCCGTAAGAATGGTGGGAAAAACAGTGTAAGTTACGAAAGCACATGTAAACATAGAAGTACCAATGCGTACTGCTGTTGGTACAGCGTGCACTATGCTTGTTTGGCTGCACAGAACTGCGGAGCTTTGGGGTCGTCTCGGATGATACTGGCCGATTGATTGACGCTACGGTGTCTTATACCCCTGTCACACGGGTACTTTCAATCGCGACTGAAGTGAATCGCGATACAGTTTTCGAGCGCGCTCGACGCACTGCCGCTGCTACACGGCCCGTTTCAATCGCGATCGAGAAGTTGCGCCGGTTGCGCTCGTGTACACCAGATGGCGTTAACAATGTACTTGCGGCCGGCGTCTGGTAACTTCGCGCGGTCGTAGGTATACGTAACTATGTAAATGTTACCGAACGCTTATTTCGGTCAAATTATTTGACACAATTTACGCATCTTAAAATTCAACTGCGCGCAAATTAACGAGGACGTGAACACACTGAAGACACCACAAGCGCGCAGTTGAATTTTAAGATGCGTCAATACCAACTTGCCCAACTTTCGACCCTTTTACAGTTACTTTCTTGTACAGTGGGCTCTGCGCTTGTGGTGTCTTCAGTGTGTTCACGTCCTCGTTATTTGCGCGCAGTTGAATTTTAAGATGCGTCAATACCAACTTGCCCAACTTTCGACCCTTTTACAGTTACTTTCTTGTACAGTGGGCTGCGCTTGTGGTGTCTTCAGTGTGTTCACGTCCTCGTTAATTTGCGCGCAGTTGAATTTTAAGATGCGTCAATACCAACTTGCCCAACTTTCGACCCTTTTACAGTTACTTTCTTGTACAGTGGGCTGCGCTTGTGGTGTCTTCAGTGTGTTCACGTCCTCGTTAATTTGCGCGCAGTTGAATTTTAAGATGCGTCAATACCAACTTGCCCAACTTTCGAACCTTTTACAGTTACTTTCTTGTACAGTGGGCTGCGCTTGTGGTGTCTTCAGTGTGTTCACGTCCTCGTTAATTTGCGCGCAGTTGAATTTTAAGATGCGTCAATACCAACTTGCCCAACTTTCGACCCTTTTACAGTTACTTTCTTGTACAGTGGGCTGCGCTTGTGGTGTCTTCAGTGTGTTCACGTCCTCGTTAATTTGCGCGCAGTTGAATTTTAAGATGCGTCAATACCAACTTGCCCAACTTTCGACCCTTTTACAGTTACTTTCTTGTACAGTGGGCTGCGCTTGTGGTGTCTTCAGTGTGTTCACGTCCTCGTTAATTTGCGCGCAGTTGAATTTTAAGATGCGTCAATACCAACTTGCCCAACTTTCGACCCTTTTACAGTTACTTTCTTGTACAGTGGGCTGCGCTTGTGGTGTCTTCAGTGTGTTCACGTCCTCGTTAATTTGCGCGCAGTTGAATTTTAAGATGCGTCAATACCAACTTGCCCAACTTTCGAACCTTTTACAGTTACTTTCTTGTACAGTGGGCTGCGCTTGTGGTGTCTTCAGTGTGTTCACGTCCTCGTTAATTTGCGCGCAGTTGAATTTTAAGATGCGTCAATACCAACTTGCCCAACTTTCGACCCTTTTACAGTTACTTTCTTGTACAGTGGGCTGCGCTTGTGGTGTCTTCAGTGTGTTCACGTCCTCGTTAATTTGCGCGCAGTTGAATTTTAAGATGCGTCAATACCAACTTGCCCAACTTTCGAACCTTTTACAGTTACTTTCTTGTACAGTGGGCTGCGCTTGTGGTGTCTTCAGTGTGTTCACGTCCTCGTTAATTTGCGCGCAGTTGAATTTTAAGATGCGTCAATACCAACTTGCCCAACTTTCGAACCTTTTACAGTTACTTTCTTGTACAGTGGGCTGCGCTTGTGGTGTCTTCAGTGTGTTCACGTCCTCGTTAATTTGCGCGCAGTTGAATTTTAAGATGCGTCAATACCAACTTGCCCAACTTTCGACCATTTTACAGTTACTTTCTTGTACAGTGGGCTGCGCTTGTGGTGTCTTCAGTGTGTTCACGTCCTCGTTAATTTGCGCGCAGTTGAATTTTAAGATGCGTCAATACCAACTTGCCCAACTTTCGACCATTTTACAGTTACTTTCTTGTACAGTGGGCTGCGCTTGTGGTGTCTTCAGTGTGTTCACGTCCTCGTTAATTTGCGCGCAGTTGAATTTTAAGATGCGTCAATACCAACTTGCCCAACTTTCGACCCTTTTACAGTTACTTTCTTGTACAGTGGGCTGCGCTTGTGGTGTCTTCAGTGTGTTCACGTCCTCGTTAATTTGCGCGCAGTTGAATTTTAAGATGCGTCAATACCAACTTGCCCAACTTTCGAACCTTTTACAGTTACTTTCTTGTACAGTGGGCTGCGCTTGTGGTGTCTTCAGTGTGTTCACGTCCTCGTTAATTTGCGCGCAGTTGAATTTTAAGATGCGTCAATACCAACTTGCCCAACTTTCGAACCTTTTACAGTTACTTTCTTGTACAGTGGGCTGCGCTTGTGGTGTCTTCAGTGTGTTCACGTCCTCGTTAATTTGCGCGCAGTTGAATTTTAAGATGCGTCAATACCAACTTGCCCAACTTTCGAACCTTTTACAGTTACTTTCTTGTACAGTGGGCTGCGCTTGTGGTGTCTTCAGTGTGTTCACGTCCTCGTTAATTTGCGCGCAGTTGAATTTTAAGATGCGTCAATACCAACTTGCCCAACTTTCGACCCTTTTACAGTTACTTTCTTGTACAGTGGGCTGCGCTTGTGGTGTCTTCAGTGTGTTCACGTCCTCGTTAATTTGCGCGCAGTTGAATTTTAAGATGCGTCAATACCAACTTGCCCAACTTTCGAACCTTTTACAGTTACTTTCTTGTACAGTGGGCTGCGCTTGTGGTGTCTTCAGTGTGTTCACGTCCTCGTTAATTTGCGCGCAGTTGAATTTTAAGATGCGTCAATACCAACTTGCCCAACTTTCGACCCTTTTACAGTTACTTTCTTGTACAGTGGGCTGCGCTTGTGGTGTCTTCAGTGTGTTAACGTCCTCGTTAATTTGCGCGCAGTTGAATTTTAAGATGCGTCAATACCAACTTGCCCAACTTTCGACCCTTTTACAGTTACTTTCTTGTACAGTGGGCTGCGCTTGTGGTGTCTTCAGTGTGTTCACGTCCTCGTTAATTTGCGCGCAGTTGAATTTTAAGATGCGTCAATACCAACTTGCCCAACTTTCGAACCTTTTACAGTTACTTTCTTGTACAGTGGGCTGCGCTTGTGGTGTCTTCAGTGTGTTCACGTCCTCGTTAATTTGCGCGCAGTTGAATTTTAAGATGCGTCAATACCAACTTGCCCAACTTTCGAACCTTTTACAGTTACTTTCTTGTACAGTGGGCTGCGCTTGTGGTGTCTTCAGTGTGTTCACGTCCTCGTTAATTTGCGCGCAGTTGAATTTTAAGATGCGTCAATACCAACTTGCCCAACTTTCGACCCTTTTACAGTTACTTTCTTGTACAGTGGGCTGCGCTTGTGGTGTCTTCAGTGTGTTCACGTCCTCGTTAATTTGCGCGCAGTTGAATTTTAAGATGCGTCAATACCAACTTGCCCAACTTTCGAACCTTTTACAGTTACTTTCTTGTACAGTGGGCTGCGCTTGTGGTGTCTTCAGTGTGTTCACGTCCTCGTTAATTTGCGCGCAGTTGAATTTTAAGATGCGTCAATACCAACTTGCCCAACTTTCGACCCTTTTACAGTTACTTTCTTGTACAGTGGGCTGCGCTTGTGGTGTCTTCAGTGTGTTCACGTCCTCGTTAATTTGCGCGCAGTTGAATTTTAAGATGCGTCAATACCAACTTGCCCAACTTTCGACCCTTTTACAGTTACTTTCTTGTACAGTGGGCTGCGCTTGTGGTGTCTTCAGTGTGTTCACGTCCTCGTTAATTTGCACGCAGTTGAATTTTAAGATGCGTCAATACCAACTTGCCCAACTTTCGACCCTTTTACAGTTACTTTCTTGTACAGTGGGCTGCGCTTGTGGTGTCTTCAGTGTGTTCACGTCCTCGTTAATTTGCGCGCAGTTGAATTTTAAGATGCGTCAATACCAACTTGCCCAACTTTCGACCCTTTTACAGTTACTTTCTTGTACAGTGGGCTGCGCTTGTGGTGTCTTCAGTGTGTTCACGTCCTCGTTAATTTGCGCGCAGTTGAATTTTAAGATGCGTCAATACCAACTTGCCCAACTTTCGACCCTTTTACAGTTACTTTCTTGTACAGTGGGCTGCGCTTGTGGTGTCTTCAGTGTGTTCACGTCCTCGTTAATTTGCGCGCAGTTGAATTTTAAGATGCGTCAATACCAACTTGCCCAACTTTCGAACCTTTTACAGTTACTTTCTTGTACAGTGGGCTGCGCTTGTGGTGTCTTCAGTGTGTTCACGTCCTCGTTAATTTGCGCGCAGTTGAATTTTAAGATGCGTCAATACCAACTTGCCCAACTTTCGACCCTTTTACAGTTACTTTCTTGTACAGTGGGCTGCGCTTGTGGTGTCTTCAGTGTGTTCACGTCCTCGTTAATTTGCGCGCAGTTGAATTTTAAGATGCGTCAATACCAACTTGCCCAACTTTCGAACCTTTTACAGTTACTTTCTTGTACAGTGGGCTGCGCTTGTGGTGTCTTCAGTGTGTTCACGTCCTCGTTAATTTGCGCGCAGTTGAATTTTAAGATGCGTCAATACCAACTTGCCCAACTTTCGACCCTTTTACAGTTACTTTCTTGTACAGTGGGCTGCGCTTGTGGTGTCTTCAGTGTGTTCACGTCCTCGTTAATTTGCGCGCAGTTGAATTTTAAGATGCGTCAATACCAACTTGCCCAACTTTCGACCCTTTTACAGTTACTTTCTTGTACAGTGGGCTGCGCTTGTGGTGTCTTCAGTGTGTTCACGTCCTCGTTAATTTGCGCGCAGTTGAATTTTAAGATGCGTCAATACCAACTTGCCCAACTTTCGAACCTTTTACAGTTACTTTCTTGTACAGTGGGCTGCGCTTGTGGTGTCTTCAGTGTGTTCACGTCCTCGTTAATTTGCGCGCAGTTGAATTTTAAGATGCGTCAATACCAACTTGCCCAACTTTCGACCCTTTTACAGTTACTTTCTTGTACAGTGGGCTGCGCTTGTGGTGTCTTCAGTGTGTTCACGTCCTCGTTAATTTGCGCGCAGTTGAATTTTAAGATGCGTCAATACCAACTTGCCCAACTTTCGACCCTTTTGACACAATTTGCGGCGTTAGTTGAAGTTGTCACCTTCTGTGCCATTGCTGAGCGGGGACGAGAGTATCGCCGCTTTCGTTCCATCGTGCTTGGAAGCCTCGATCACGCTTGAGAAACCAGGATTGAGTTCGAGCGGGATCGAGCTCGATCGCGATTGAAACTGCCGTGTAGCAGTGGCCCGATCCGGATCGACTCAATCGCGATTGAAAGTGCCCATGTGACAGGGGTATTATGTGACCATATTTGTCGAGCGAGCACTATGTTTCAGGCAACGATTTTCTCCCAGAACAAAAACAAGTCAGGTTAAAGAAGGTCAAAAACAAACCAAAGGCACAAAACGGCATGAGCACTGTGTGAGCAAACGCGTGAGCACTGTGAGCACCTCGATGCCAACGCTGCCGTACAGGGTGGAGACACTCTTTGAACGGTCCCGTGCCGCTGCAATTGGTCAACGTGCTCAACGAGTCGTTCTTTTCGTTTCCCACGCGACCCAGCAACGCGAAACAGATGAGGTGATTCAAACTTTGCCAGTTAACCGCGTTGCGGCAATAATTGTAGCACGGTTTTGATACGACTTGCTGCGGCGGCGAGTGAGCGACCCAAAATGGCGGCGCCAGCGTATACGTGTCTCCACCCTGTACGGCGGACGTGTGAATCAAGGGACCCTAGGCTGCAGGGCGGTCTGTGATGTCGTTGTGGACCACAAAAACACACGATTTAGCGGGGAAATTCAACTTTTAACTTAAATTGATTAATTTCTCAGTGAACAAAGAGTCGTTTGCATTCGGACAAGCACTGACTATAAAACGAGATCTTTCGAATAACACAAACTTGTATTTTGTCTTCATGGCTCCTTTAATGTGCACCGAAATCTCGAACACACTAACATTTTCGCTGTTCGCCTCCATCAGTAAAGCGGCCGCCACGGCCAGGAATCGAACCCGCGCCCTTGGGCTCAGTAGCGCAACGCTTTAGCCACTGAGCCACCACGGTAACTGGTTAAGGAGGAATAGTTGAATACGTTGTTCGTGGTAGCAAAACAAGCAGTTGCACAGAGAAGAAAAGGACAAGCCAAAGTTAAAACCTGATCTAACAAAGTCATCGGGAACTGTAAATTATTTCGTTCAATCGAGAACTTGCCAAAATCGGGACTGTGTCATTTTACAAGCAGTTCATTCCCTAAATTTGATGCCTGAAGGGAGGGGCATCTCAGCAGCTACCATGACATCGTAATTGCGGCGGCCGCGACGCTCACCTGCTGATAATTTAGCAATGCGCTCAAAGTGTGCAGTGAAAATAATAAGCCAGCTGAGGCTTGCCCTGAAGTTGTCCCAGCACAGCCGACTCGGAAAAAACAACACAGCAGTTTTTGTTGTACCACTTTCCCGCAAGCAGAGCATTCTTGGATCTCGTATTCTTGAACCACACAAACAGGGCTTCCTCCAGCTTCTCGTGCGGGGTGGTGTCTTGAGGCTATTTTTCTTCGATGCAATTTTAGACGAAGTGGCATGAATGATGGTGTCTTTTCCCTTCAAGATTGTGGAAAGCGTGCTGGCTGAGACGCCAAGGTCCACAGCCACGGGACTGCTGAGTTCTGTAGAGCTCAGTAAAAACAAAACTAGATGCCTGTCCTTTTTTTTTCTGACGTGGCACAATAATCTTCATGGCGTTCTGACAAAACGCATTCAAAGTTGCTCCTTTTTTATGCGCGTCTGTACCACAAAATACTTCGTTAAATCGGGAACAGCACTGAATCTACTTCATTAGTTCCAGTTCATAAAAGCACTGAGCCGTACAGGCACCTCACGGGGAATCTGAACTTGTTTGTTAGATCAGAAAATTCGTAAGATCGGGTTTCATTAGATCGAGTTTTGACTGCACTTTGCGTCTTAAATGAGGAAATATTTTTTTATCAGTGGCCATCACGGCCTCAGTCGGGGGAGTGTAAGTCTGCTTCACTGCACCATGACTTCCTCTGGCGGCCACAGGCATTTTTGGTTGTAGAAGTGGCTGGCTGCTTTACAGGAGTGCGGCTGACTGGATTTTGGGAGGGTGTCATGATAAATTGTCGGAGCTCTTAAAATTCAGTTCTGCAATGCAGCGTTCTATCAGGTGACAGATGTAGTACAACATGGGTTGCTATGCCCGCTTCGGTGCAATTAAGAGGCTGCAGTTTTCATCGTGATCGCCGATATCGTGGTCGTGGTGCCCTTTAGAAAGCCTGGGTGGCAGATAAAGACGTGAGCCCAGCACTGACAGTTGCCAGCGATGACGGTACAAAGCGATGAAAGGTGCACGAACCTTTCAAGGGAACTATCGACGCAATTCTTCACGAGGGTAGCTCTTTTTTTCCCTCAGCCATTTCTTCTGGTACTTACAGCAGGGATATACCTCTGACGTTCTTTTGCGCCCATGCAAAAAGCTGATGGAGAGTAAGTATCTGTACATGGTTAGGTCTGTGAAGACTGGCCCCGGCTGCCAATCGCTTCACAGTGCTGCCAACCCCATCACAAGTGCTCTTTCCATGTGACGTTGCAAAAAAGCTCCACTCAGCAGTTAAATTGAAGTTTTCGTGATGGTAACACAAATTTCTTGTTCTTGTACCGTCAGAGAAATAGTATATTTCTCGGACATTAGTAATTAAGAACTTTTAACGCCGCAGCTTGAAAAGTAGCAACGGCCGCTGTCATGTCATCGAGACAGTCCGAAATCCCAGCAAGTGATTTTAAACAAAGGACCCCAGTTTCGTCTCAATTATAGTATGCCACGAAGGGGTGTATCGCGGCTTGCACATTTATACAATGATAAGGTTGGGGAGCATCTTTCACGATAAAACTATAGTTCCCTGTGAAGTCTAAAAGAAGAATCATCTCGTCATCCTTTACGCTGCTTTTCAGCTCTCTCAGATACTTCGCTTGCTGCTTGCATATGAAGTGATGCAGCTTGAGCTCCTCTACTGGGTCTAAAAACTTTTCCACAAATTCAGCACGACTTATTCTTTCAGTCTGCAGGACATCTACAATTCAGTGTTAAACACGGAAGTCCTCAACTTTGCCCTTACATAGTCTGCTCTCCAAAATGCTCAGAAGGGCATCTTTGCTCTGGCACGCCGGGCAGCAGCTACGCATGCCATCTTTATTGCTGATGTTGCATATAATTGTTGACATCAGTTCTGTAGTTCGTTGAAAGCCTGCGGCATTCACTACTTCACTAACTGACAGGCGGCGTCATCCTTCAAGGTCTCTCTCATTTACGCTTCTACCACTTCACTTGCGCCACAGCAAAAGGTTGCAAAATACACGTGGAATTACTCTCACCAAGCGGACAACATTGATAGAACCCCCAAACACAAACATGCGGCCTTTCGACCTGCGCCAACTCCGGACCTCTCGCTGCCGCAGAGGAAGTCGCACTGCAGTGAAGCGAATTAGCGGCCCAGCAATTGAGGCTGTGGTGGCAGCTCAATATACAAAAATACTTCCTCAGTTAAAACACGAGGTACTATTACGATTAAACTTCCAGAACTAATTGCTTTCAGAACACTCTTTCAAATGAGCCCAAGCATGTATTTGTGCATGGACCGCCACACACTGCGATAAGTACCTGAACACGAGCAATATTGCAAGTTTTTCGAAGTTAATTTTTCACCCGCCCTAACGCTACTCACTTCCAGGCTCCAAAATATTGTTTTCGCACTTACTGTCAACTATATCAGCAAATTATGCAGCTGCACTGTCTTTGAAAAAGTTGTAACTGCCGTAAATAAGTGTCTCAATGCGCCCCAGAAATGCTGTATTGCTTCACCGCAAAGAACATGTGAGATGCATTAGCAGTTGTTGATGGGCAAGGAAGCACAGTTCATTTTCTATCAACTGGATTTTCTTTTACTGTACTCCATATATTATTTTGGGTTTGTGAATTTTTTTCACAATGCAGGTTTTCGTCCCCGCCATTATTCCAATTGATGTAAGCGACAAAATTTTTTTTCCTTTATAAATCATTTACGAGAACGAATTGTGCAGTGAAGCGATCAACCATGATTTTTTGTAGTGTAATCGGAGGTGGTCGAGTGCAGTATCTGGTACGTTTGGCATGGAATGACCAACGTGGGAGCAAAGAAATGTGCGAGCTCAAGAAAGCACGATTTATCCCACCCGAACTGGTGAAACAGCATGGTGCGTGGTAGTCTTTCATTTGGTTGCTGGTACAGCCTGCCTGTATACCAGCAACCGAATACAGTCAAACCCCGTTATAACGAAATCCCGCGAGTAAGAAATTCCCGCGGCAACAAAATATATTTTCGGATCCCCAGCGAATGACCATAGAAGCCCATGTATTTCATATCTTGCGGCAACGAAATTATTTTCAAAAGCGATCTCGCGCTATAAAGGAAATTCGCGGCAAGTCTGGTTGGCATCTTATTTACCCATTTGAGGCTAACAGTGTCCAAGAAGTGCTCAAATGCATTTTTTTTCGGACTCAAGTTTGTAAACTTCTGCCACAGCGTGCTTGCATGGCTGCCGCCATACTTGTTTACATAAAAGACCATGCAACAGGCGGCCATGGAGGCAGCCTCGCAGCGAAACACCACGAGGTGACACATGGTGACTCACAGCACATCTTTGGCTTCGGCTACGTTATCGGCTACTGCGGCTACCAATGAACAGTGCGCGCGTGTTCGTAGTGTATGCGGCAATCAGCACGCTTGCTCTCAATCAAGAGCGGAAGTTTTTATTGCTACGAGATAAGGCAGCCATTGCAGCCCAAGTCAGTGGCCTAAGTGGAAGAAGGGAGGATAGCGCCGATAAGTTTGGAACCGCCTGCAGCTCGCTCCACCATTTTGAGAAGCAAGTACGCCCCTCTTTAATGGTGCACGTGAGCAAAAAAAAAAAGAGGGATGGCTGCGGCCTTTCTGGACGTCAACAAAGCAGTGCTCCCTTAGTTTTGTGGACAGCACTGGAACAATGAGGCGCCACTGTCGGGCAAAGTTCATCAACAGAAGCAGCTGGACTTCGCCTGCATTCTCCGACATGCTCGGCGCCGAGGACCAGGGAGAAAAATGCGTATAGAGGGCAAGCCCACGGGATGATTTGGATGCGTTTGAAACAATTCAGTCGTTTTTAGGCGCGCACGACTGTCACTGAAGCACTTCTTGTAGTGCGAGAGCTGAGCTGTGAATTTACTGCAAGGTAAGGCTCGCAAAGTAATATAACCGAATTTCGGAAGTAAATTTTTGGTTTGCGAGCAATTTTCCTGTTTGTTTCATTCTCGCAGCAACAAATTTCCCGCAAAAGCAAATTTTTTTGGCTTTCCCCAGCAGATTCGTTATTGCGGGGTTCGACTGTGTAACCATACCAACCGGTATTGAGCAATGAGCAATAAGTATTTTTGTGATGAAATAATGCTACGCACTGTTTTTATAAAAATTATGACGCCAACATGTGTTGAAAGAAGCTTTACGACATCATTAATGTCCGACAGCGGGTGCATTTTCTCTTTGCCATAGTTCGGTGAGCAGCATTGGCCATTGCTCTACTGCAAATTTCAGACACTGTTTATAACTCTACTACTACTCACTACCCTGCCCTTGCTTGTTACATGTAGCGATAAATGTAAAAGAACCTTGTCCAGACTTTGAGAATGGATGTGCCTTTGGCTCTGCCGTACTTGGTGTCCATAAGTGGGGCTTGAATGGAAACTGGCTCATACATTCATTGTTAAGAGCATAGCCTTCTATTGGTCTTCAAGAGATGGATGGCAGGAAGTGAGGACATATCAGAAGCTGCATTCCCGTTGGCACAGCTAAGAGGGGGAGTGGTTTGTACATCCACATGTGCGCCCCTTTCCCCAAACCAGTTCAATTACACTCCCACCACACTATTAGAGAAGCCTACTATACATAGTAGAGCAGGTAGAGAATGCGAGTGACGTTTTACCTTTCCACTAAACGTCAGCCCTGCTGCTCACAGCTTTGAAATTTCAAAAAAATCCAGATTTGAAAAATCCCTGGGGGATTCTCCTCCAAGGTAGGCCTTCCAGCAAAAGAATTCCCTTGGTCTTTTGTAACCACGACCATGGTGGCAATGATGATGGGAATACCACGATGTATATACAGACAAATTTCTGCTAGTAACCACACATTGGTGGTGAAAAACATCTATAGAAGCCAAAGTGAAAATGAAAAAAGTGAGTGGCATCTTTTCATTTCAGAAAGCCACGGGCTAGCGCTGCTGCTCGGGCCCAAACAACCAGGCATTCCTCATCCTCAAGACAGAAGTTGGACAGCCCACTCTCCCACTGCTCTGGGGAAGGGTATAGTACAGGGTGGGGGCAATGGGGGCAGTATGCGGATCCCTGCACGTCGCAGGTAGCGCAGTTGTGAGGGTACGCTGGGGGCGAATAGGTAGTGGAGGATGGGGGCATTGTAGATTGCACGGGCTCGGATCCTGAGTGATTTCAGTGTAGTGGAGTGGGACGGGAAGGCAGATGAGGGGCGGGGCTGAGCCTCCCTTGCGTGATAACCCACCTCACTCCCCCACAGGGAGGAATGACTGGAGGTCTATATCACTTCTATGTAGGGCAGGCGATGGGTGGTCTGGAGGAGTTTGAGAGCTAAAAAAATATAAGAACATCTTACCTTGTCGCAAATGTGCTCATATATAAGGCCATCTGATCCCACTTTGAGTACTGAGAATCCGTCCGTCCACCTAACAGAAAAGCAGGTGCAAGAATTAGCATCCATCTTCTCAAGCCAACTATATGCGTTCGGTGAAGCGGGCAACTACCGTGCATTGAGGACTGATTGGCTCCTTACATGCGTCCTGGTGCAGTTTCCTTCATTTGGTTTTACCAAAATAAGCCATCCACGCTAAGATTATTGAGCCAAGAGAAAAAGTAGCCTGTACCTTGCATGTAACTATTAGCTGCTTACTGCCCAAAGCAATTCGTAGTGCTCTCACAAACATTTGGGAATGTCTTTCTGAACTGCAAACATTCCAAACTTCAGTTAGTTTTTAAAGCTGCATGGCTAATGAGGGCAGGCAAATTAAATTAAAAAATATAAAACCAAAACAAACAATCATTGCCTTTGATTACAACAAAAAATTGCTGCATTGCCATCCCACCACGTCAAAGCCTCAGCTTAACACTTTCGTAACTGGGCCTATTCCCATCGATAGTGTGTTATAGATGAATACAAGTTCAAATTTTGGTGCACTCCGAGCGCTTCTGGACAGCTAACACCATCTAAAGGGTAAAAGAGGAAGTATTTCATCAGTTTCGCTTTAGAGTTTCTTTTCTCCGCTGCAAGGAGGATTTTAAAGCTCCTTCGCTGTCGGGTGCACATGGTTTTGGTTACGGTGTCGATGCCGCTTGCCAATGCTCCACGGGAATGGCGAATTTTGATGGATTCCAATGAATCCGAGCTGTAATCTCTGGATGATGGTAGCAGCACAGACACGTAAGAAAACTTCGATTCGTCAGACTTAAGTACGGACAGCGAAAGTGCATCAAACCACCCCAGAACGTATCTGCCAGCAAGTTTCGCTTTCTCCTTAGGCCGTTCTATCGCTGCCTCGCATTCATGAAAACATCCGGCCTGCTGTAAAGGTCACAGCTCTTATCTGCAGGGTGCCGACTTCATTCGGGCGGGACCACTTGGCACCGTCTGCACAGTGTGGAGCCAACCTTTGTTGCACCGAGCTGAGAAACTGCTTTGTGCGGTGGCATGATACGCACTAGTGCTTATATTTTTGTATGTTTGTAAATAACTTTTGTACTTGCAGAGCTCATATTTGCAGTATCATTCTATATTAAAAAAAAAAAAAGAAAAAAAGTTCCTGCGTTTTAGCAGCCGCCCCTTTCCATAGGGGCGATTTCCCGTGCAAGCCGGGTGAACTTCCCAAGCGTTGTAGTCCCACACAAGGGCCGAGCGCCAGGGCGGGGAGTCGCTCGTACCTATTTTACCGGCAGGTGCCCGGCGCCACCAAGGCACACGAATGCACATGGTGCCGTCCACAGCCATGGTGGACGCTCAACTCACAACCGCTTGTGGCAGGACATGCCGCCAGACTCTTTCACCCCCGGCAATGGCGCAACGCGGCATGACAACTTGGGGCCCCGCCAGATGGACAAGGGTCAGGGGCCCCTCGCAAGGGTAAAGGCAGCTTTCCGGGCGTGAATTCCCCTTTCAAGGGTCTGCACTCAACCAGGGACGCCTGTACCCGTTAAAGAAACTGGTGAGTGCCCGGCGGTACGCGGATTCCAACCCGGTACCTCCTGCAAACGAGGTGAGCCATACGAGGTGAGCCAACCTCTGAGCCATCACTGACTTTAAAGTCCGGCGACTTTAAATGTTGCCTTTTGCCATAGCCCCAGGGCAACCTCTTTTTGTTGCCGAAATAAACAGTTCAGTTCAAAAAGGGCCTTGTATTCACAAAGTATATTTAAATTTTTTTTTTATGTTTACACTGTGCAAAGTAGCATTGATGTTATCACTTTTTTTTTCTTTTTGTTTTGACAATTTTTTTGATAATATATTCGCAATAAATCTGTTGTTTCAAATGAATACTGTTCCTCTATCATTTCATACCTTACACTTTAGCATCAATCATTTTCTGTGGCACGAAAAAAAATTTCTTGGACTACCTAAAAACAACCGATTTTTTTCCTGGTCACGATTGTGTTAAAGAGGCCATGCAGACAAAACACAAGTTTGGTTCATTCAAAAGATTGCCCCGTTAGAATCATACTGACACCACTTTTAACGTAAACTTCGCTCAAATAAGCTACATAATTAGAAAAAAAAAAGGGAATGGCCATGTGACTCACTAGCTTATTGCCCGCACTAGAACAAGTGAGGCATTTTTTTTCCAAACGAGCCAGATCCACCGAATGCGATTTTGGGAAATGAGCGGAAGTTTATTACCGGACCTAAATATAACGCCGTCAAATCTATTATATGGTAAATTTTAAATGTCTGCTAGGGGAAGTTTATAGCCACAAGTAATTAAAAAGTCTGCCATGAATATGAGCAATATTTGGGTGATAAACTTGGATTTGGCTCATATTGAATTGAAATACTCAAGTTGATGCAGCATTCTTATGAAAACTTTACTCAGATTGACTTTCAAGCATGGTGCGATTGAGTTTTGGTGGAAAAGGCATTGAAATATGCAACAGGGCTTCAAGAACTGTAGAACTATAGTACATGGAGAGCAGGTGAGTCCTGTTGGAAGCTTTAGCAGCTCTTTTCGAATTCTTCCCTAGGATAATTTTCTTGGGCACGCCTGAAGGTAGTCACAAAGTAACCAAGCTTTTCATTGCTTTGCATCAATTCCCAAAACCCTTCACAAGAAGCCTGCTCATATCTTCTGCTTCACCTTAATTGGTTCATTCTCTTAGAGAGGGGGTGGAGATTTTCTTGGATTTGTATGCGGTGGCTATTTAGTTGAGTACTAAAATGGTAAATATGGGAGTAAGAAACTAAATATAACCAAAATTATTTCATAGGGTAGAGTGAGACGAAATGAAATCATTGTTTCACATCTCTCAGTTTCATTTCATTCACTTCGTCGTTGGCATCTGAGAACAGATCATTTGCTGATCTCGTAATTGCCGTCCGAATTCATAAGTTCGCACCGAAATGAAAAAAAAAAAAAAACCCTCCGAAAACACCCACAAAACAGTTTAGCAGTCAAACCAAAAGCAAATGACCATTGATTAAATGGATTTGGCTCATTTTGATCCATGAGACTGCAGGATCTGGCTCATATTCGATACGAACTACAATCTGCATACGCGTTTTCAGGGCGTTATCTCAACTCGATTTTCTTTCCACCTCTCTTTTATGGGAAAGTTGCAGTGTTTTTCTTGTCACTACAGTTTCATCCGATTTAGTTCCGGCTTCTGGATTTGGCTCATTTCGAAGAAAAAAAAAAAAAAAAAAAACAAGCCTCATACATGTGCATGACGTAATATGCACAGCTGTGCAATTAGCTGAGGCCAGAAAAAACAAACACAAGTTCGGAATATAAGCTGGCAGAACGAGCTATTTTCGCTTGAATGTAATGCATATTTATTTTACAGCAGTAAGAATGGTGGGGTAAACAATGGAATTTACGAAAGTACATGCAAACATAGAAGTACCAGTGCGTACTGTTGTTGGCTTATTTTCGCTTGAATGTAATGCATATTTATTTTACAGCAGTAAGAATGGTGGGGTAAACAATGGAATTTACGAAAGTACATGCAAACATAGAAGTACCAGTGCGTACTGTTGTTGGCTTATTTTCGCTTGAATGTAATGCATATTTATTTTACAGCAGTAAGAATGGTGGGGTAAACAATGGAATTTACGAAAGTACATGTAAACATAGAAGCACCAGTGTGTACTGCTGTTGGTTACTGCGCGCAATATGCTTGCTATGGCTGCACAGCAGTCCGCCGCTTGGGGTTGTCTCACGCGACACTGCCCGACTAGAGTAAGCGACATTGTCTTACATGACCCTGTTTGCCGAGTACACCCTACGTTTCATGAAACGATTACTTCCAACCGTATGAAAAACAATCCAGATGCAAATACGGTCAGAAACAAAAAGAGGGCAGACAGCAGTGCTGCGCAGTACGGTGGTGCCATCTAGGAGGACTGACGGTAAACAAAGGTCTGCGGCCCGCTGCAGACTAAACAGCGCACTAGCGCTCACTTGAAGACCTGTTCTTGTTACGTCATTGCAGACGTCACGAAACATGATTTGGCAGGAGAACCAAAATTTTAACTTGAACTGAATAATTTCTCAGTGAATAAAGCATCGTTTGTTACCGGACAAGTACTGGGGGCACTATAAAACACCAAATCTTTTGAATAAAACAAACTTGTATTTTGTCTGCATAGCCCATTTACCCCTTTCAGACGCCGCTCGATATTTCCCCCTACCAAATTTTTTGTCGTTTATATGCTCTGTATCTCACCAAATAAGATGAATTGGCAGGTTACTGACCCCAACACAATGTTAGTTTTTTTTTACAGTCATGTACAGAATTGTGTGCATAGTGTTACAGAGGTCAGGAGTATCAAGTAGCGCTGCATATTTCCACATACGTATATATTTGTGGGATATGCATTGTTTCTATATTTTTTAGGACTGCAAGACTTTTGAGAAAACGAAGAGAAATAGTTGAAAAAGCTCACCAGCTGAAGCCGTCGCGTGCATCTCCATTTTGTTTACGCTCTTAGTAATCTTACTAGCCACCAGATGACCCTAAAATCTTCATTGTTAGACAAAGGATACAAAATTATGCTAAACTAGTGAAAACTTTCAGTTTTGGTATTTCTTTTTGTAAGGAACTGCAGCATTGAAATGTACACAGTTGTGTACATAGCGTCTGAAAGGGTTAATGTATTCATGTAACATTTCCAATGTTTGTAGCCTTCTAATTTTCCAGAATTTCATGAATTCAACAAACATAAGTGAATTTTGATGGCATGAGATAACTCGAGCTATGAGAGATGCCCGAAATCCACACTGCAATCGTGAACCATATTTTTAGCTGCTCTTCAAACCAACAATCTCAAATCAAGTACACACGGACTGAATCTCAGCCTGCCCAGGATACAGCACACAGTGAAGGACCGAGGAAGTCTCAAATCTCATTGGGCATCTTTCTCATTTGTCACCAGCGCAGTAATGGCACCAACACGGTGAAATGGAAGAAACCTATTGTTCACGAGTACAGCATTCCTGGGTCCCTGTTCTCACCAAAACTTTCCCAGCCTCTATGCTCCGCCCCCCCTTTGTACTCACTCGGCCTCCTGGGAGATCATCTTCTGCCACTCCCAGATGCGGAACTTCCAGAACATGAAGAGCGCGCGCAGGCCCGAGATGCCGACGATGCGCCAGCGCACGCGCACCGTGCCGTCCTCCTTGTGGGTGGTCATCTTGAGCACCTCGAGGCGTACATGCGCGTACCGGAGGTGGCCCAGGATGCGCACCAGGGCCATCTGCTGCACGTAGCCTGTGATGCCCCTGCACACAACCGAGAAGGGTGTCACTCTAATCCCTCTCCCCACAATGACGGGCACCATCTCAGTAGCCAGTGTTGTGTGCCCCCCCCCCCCCCCCCCCCCCCCTCCCAACTGAGAGTTACCCCTAAATTTTCTATTTTCTACTGTTTGGGCTATCAGTTTATTTATACATACAGCAAACCCTTGTTACAACGAAGTCACTTTATTCAAATTATATCTTTTAGCAAAATACCACGCAGCAACTAACTGTCCATGTGGCAGGCCAAGTACCTCCGCATTTTTCCGTGTCTGTGCCTTTCACGCCGAGTGACCCTTTCCGCGTTGAGCAGGCAACCGTCTCCAAGCAAAGTGCTCTCAATCCCTCGTGGCCAAACTAGAGATGAAACAAGACGTGCCGCACTCATATGTCGTATCTCATCCCTCCCACCTTTTTCTTCCATGCTCAGAGAAGGAAAAGAAACAGCTCTCTCCATGGGATTTTCTAGGAACGCCGAATGAAGATGTTTTCCCCACACACGTGCTGGAGTGCGAACTCGGCATTATGATGAATAAAGTGTGACTGATTTTTTAATTCAACGCCTAAATATTTAAATGAGCTTCGCAATCTGTAAACCAAGTAAACACACTTCTCATCGTTTATCCAGCCGATAGAGCAGTATTTAATTTATAAAGACTGCAAGTGGGCATGTTCAATATTTCCGGAATCGGTACACTACATTTGTGCCACACTGCCGGTTGTGGAATGGGTCAGATAAGCCTGCTAGCACCGCTTAGAATCGTAACGTTCACTAGCCGAAGCGTACGTAGTGGCTGAACGCCCTTGGCGGTCTCCTTTGGAGCTTGCCTGGCTCGTCCTTGTGTCACAACAATCGTGTTCACAATAGGCCGACAGTCAGCTGATTCAGCACTGTGCCCGCAAGCTGTCAGTGCTTATGCCAACACCACGCCAACCAGAACTCACCAGTGCGTTAGAGTCAGTATGCACGCAGCCTGCCAACTCGCTCGTGGAGTAATGAAGGTTGCAGCACAGAATGGTGAATGGAGTATAGAAAACGTTACCTAAGTACAAAAAATCAACTAAAAAAATATTAAACGTCCAAAAGAGGATTCGAATTTGCTCATTGTGAAGCCCTAAATTTAGTGCTTCAGACCACTCGGCCGGGGAGGAAATAAAGTGGAATCTCGATACAATTCTGGGTTATACGAATTTCGGGATGATATGAATGTCTGAGAAGTCCTGGCGAAATTTCATTTGTGCTTTGAAACGGTACTGGCACCAATTTTCGGGGTTCATATTGTTACACAGTTTGCGTCCTGTACACAATAGGATAGCCCGGCTGAAGTGTGAATGACCTGCGACGTGTGAAACATAATTTAGTTTGATCTCATTTATTGTGCTGACAGAACAGCTCCCTGAGTGGCGTGCAGAAAATGGACATCTGCGTGACCTCACCCTCTGGTAACAAAAAAGAGGTGACACAGCTGAGTGCCTCTGATGTTTGGCAGGAACTGGTGATGTCACTTCACATTTGCAGCTCGGGGAGCGGCGACAAGGCACTGGCAGCGTTCACGAACTGACGCATGCAGCCAGAGCTACAAGTGCAACCGCTCGCCAGAATGGCACTACTGGCAAAAACAAAGTTTCACATGCGGGAAAGGAGTGGATAACATAATAGCCTAGTATAGCAATAAAAGCCACCATTCACACCTATTTTGAAAGCGGTCATCAAATATCCACGATGATGATAAGCCTAAGCGCCTTCAGGCAGTTCAGCCACTCAGCTTCAGCAGCACGGCGGTCAAAACAACTCCTTTGCTTCTCTCTGCAGTGTTTGGATGTCCACGCAAAATGGTGAGGAAGTGGCGTGGTTCTGCCATACGGGCCAATCAAAGCAATAAAAACTTAAGCTGTCGATTTTCGGACAGTTCTATGTAATTAACTAATACGTGCTTAAAGGAGCCATGAAGAGAAAATGCAAGTTGGTTTTATTCGAAAGATTTCGTGTTTTATACTGCCCCCCGCGCTTGTCCGGATACAAACGATGCTTTATTCACTGAGAAATTAAACAATTTAAGTTAAAATTTTGATTTTCCCGCTAAATCGTTTGTTTTCGGGGTCTGCAATGACATCACAGGAACCGACCGCTCTGCAGCCTAGAATACCTTCATTCACGCATCCGCCGTACAGGGTAGAGACACGTATACGCTGGCGCCGCCATTTTGGGTCGCTCGCTCGCCGCCGAAGCAAGTCATTGTGTCAAAACCGCGCTAAAATTATCGCCGCAACGCGGTTTACTGAAGAAGTTTAAACCATATTGTCTGTTTCGCGTTGCTAGGTCTCGTGGGAAACGAAAAGAACAACGCGTTGAGCACGTTGGCCCAATTGCGGCGGCACGGGACAGTTCAAGGGTTGTCTCCACCCTGTACAGCGGTGTTGGTTTGTTCCTGCGTTTCTTTACGTTACCCGAACCTAGATGGCGTCACCATACCGTGGCAAGCGTTTGGTTTGTTTTTGCCTGTATTTAAACCTGGCTTGTTTTTGTTCTGGGAGAAAATATTCGTTCCCTGAAACACTGCTGGCTCGACAAATGTGGTCACGTAAGACACCGTTGCTTGCGTCAATCGGCCAGTGTCGTCTGAGACAACCCCAAGCCCCGTAGTGCTGTGAAGCTAAACCAAGCATGCTGTGCGCAGTACGAACAGCAGTACGCATCAGTACTCTATGCTTACATGTGCTTTCGTAACTTCCACTGTTTGTCCCATCATTCTTATTGCTTTGTAAAGAATGTGCCCTAAATTTAAGCGCAAATCGCTCGTTCGGCTAGTTTGTAAGCTCTACCTAATTTGCATCTGCTTCTGCCAGCCTCCGCCAATCGCAGAGCATTCTCGTGTGACATCATAGGTTCTGTTGCGGGAAATGAGCTGGTGGGTAGCATGGCCATTCCCGTTTTTCCTAATTATGTAGCTTATTTGAGCGAAGTTTACGTTAAAAGTGGTGTCAGTATGATTCTAACGAGGCAATCTTTTGAACGAACCAAACTTGTGTTTTCTCTTCATGGCTCCTTTAATTAAGTGCTTAACTTTTTCGTGACCACGGGAAAATTGATAGATTTTTAGGGGTCCAAGAAAACATTTTTCTCTGCTAAAAAACTTAGGCACTAATTACAGGAACACAAATTTCAGATTATTTAACGGCCTTTCCAATAACACTAGCTTTTTAAATGTTTTCATACATCATAGTTGCGAAAAAAATATTAAAATCAAAATTTTTGCCAAGTTGTCAAAGAAAATGATAAAAAGAAGAGTTGTGTATAATTAACCAGCGGTAGTAGAAAGAAATTAAAATATACATTTTGTAGGAAAACATTTCAACAACACGCCCTAGAAAAAATGTCGACTTGCGCGGGGAACAGTTTATCAGATATAAGAAAAAAATGTCAGCACGCGTGGTGCTCATGCCACGTGGTGAAGGCCAACCTCCATTTCAAAATGTGCAATTTCGGATGGTTCTCTGGAAGAAATCTGGCAGCTTGGCATTGTCAGCGGCACCAATTTGTCCCCACGTAACGTAAAAACATCTTGTCAATTACTGACTTCGCATTTACAGCGAGCACAGTACTTGGGACCAGCACGCGATGCGGAAAAACATGCATGAAGTTGAACACGGAACTCCATGGTTGATGCTAGTTGACGTTCACTGTCAGTTATCTCGCAAAACAAAGTTGCGCTTTATAATCATCTGACTCACTATTGTAGCCTTGCTTGCAGGAATGAGGTGCGATGCACTACAATCGTGCCTTGCAAACTTTGGCCGAGTAGCTGTCACGCGATAAACAAGATCAGCACTACGAGCCTCTTCCATTGCAGCGACACCTAACATTTTTGAAATGAAACAGTATGAAACTTATTGGAGACTCCGTCCAAATAGACAGTTCAACTAAGAAGCAACACTAGACCCCCGGAGATACCCTCGTATGGAAACGAAACTGGCAGGCGAACAGCTGGCGGTGTGCAAGGCCGGTTTGAAGCGCTCTCCTCTCGAAACAGATATCTGGCGACTGGGTGTTATCTTTTGCCTTGCATCGGAAGTTCTTATCGCAGAAATCGGGTTAGGGTTGGGTGAAATCAGGAGCAGCATGCTTATTTCGAGGATCAGTCGTGGGCGTCATCGCAGGTAGGCTTGAAGTTAGGTAACTGCATGGTAGTGCCAAATACAGAAATGAAACCGAAACTGTTGTAAACTGTTCATGAATTTTCCTGTGGTAAGTAGAACGATTTGGTGTTTTATAGTCCGGCAGCAAATGATGCTTTATTCACTAAGAAATTATTCAATTTAAGTTAAAATTTTGATTCTCCCGCCAAATAATGTGTTTAGTGACGTCTGCGATGACGTAACCAGGGCAGGTCTTCAAGCAAACGTTATTACACCGTTTATTCTGCAGCGGACTGGGAACGTCTTGTTTACCGTCAGTCCGTCTAGATGGCGCCACCATACTGCACCACATTGCTGTCCGCCCTCTTTTTGTTTCTGACCGTATTTGCACCTGGGTTGTTTTTGATACAATTGGAAGTAATCATTTCGTGAAACATTGGGTATGCTCGACAGACAGGGTCACGTAAGACAATGTCGCATACTCCAGACGGCCAGTGTCGTGTGAGACAACCCCAAAGCGGCGGACTGCTGTGCAGCTACAAGCATAGTGCATGCAGTACCAACAGCAGTACACACTGGTACTTCTATGTTTATGTGTACAATGGAAGTTATAAATGTTTACATGTATTTTAGTAACTTCTACTGTTTACTCCACCATCCTTACTGCTATAAAATGAATATGCATTACATTTAGGCGAAGATACCTCATCCTGCAAGCTTATAAGCCCTGCCTAGCTTGCATTTGCTCTTGTTGGCCTCAGTCAATCGCACAGCAGTGCATATTACGTCATAGGTTCTAGTGCGACAAATGAGCTAGTGAGTCACATGGCCATTTCCTTTTTTTTAGCTATCTAGCGTATTTGAGCGAAGATAACGTTAAAAGTGGTGTCAGTATGATTCTAAAGAGGGAATCTTTCAAATGTTTTGTCTGCACGCCCCTTTAAATCGGGCCAAACAACTAGAAGTTTTGCACTGTGCTTAGCCAAACAGTAAGAAAGAATTAGCCCCTCCTGCTTCCAAGTAATCAGCACACCAGCTCACTGCAGGCTTCGAAAGAAACGCCCGCATACGCAGGACCCAGCAGACAAGCCGAGCCGGTACTCACCGGGTGGTGACGCCCCGGATGTTGTTCCTGAAGACTATGTTCTTGTTGTAGAGGGAGTAGTTGTGCGGCTCGGTGAAGAACTGGGGCAGGTTCACGGCCAAGGCACGCGATATCCGCCGCAGCTGCTGCTCGGTCGCACGGCCAGGCTCCGGCTGCTGCTCGCCCGTCGCACCCCGCAGGGCAGCTGACGTGCCCGCAAACTGGAGCACCTCGCGCTCGTAGTCCGACAGCGCCATCTCGGCTGCTATCCGTCGGTCAACATCAAAGCAGTACACCTGGGAAGAGGGTCGGGCAGGCAAGAAGTCCAAATCTCACCACTGCAGGGGTGGAACAGGGCGCACGGGTTTGGGAGCAGTCCTGGGAGCAGGCAGAAGTGCCTTTTGTAGCAAGCTTGGAGCAGCCAGGAAGGCCTTTTGGAGCAGGTTTGGAGCAGCTAAAAAACAATTTGGAGCAGATGTAACACCATTTCACAGCATTATGGTGCCTGCCTAACCTCCCTGTTGGCAGCTGGGCCAGCCCCATCCAAGTTACGTTTTATCTAATATTCAGGCATTCTACCGTGCACTAGAACCTACCCCGACCCGGGAACGCAGTTCTGGTACTACATCTGGAGGTTTACAACATGCGGAGTTAGCTACCTTCAGCCCCAGAAAGCACGCCTCATTATCACCGTTCAAACGTCAAACCTCACGCGCAGATTCGAAGGGGATCAGATAACAGCCCTTGCTTTGTGTTCCGTAAACGGCAGTGTTTTAGCGAACGCATGGTGGCATACCATAAAACAAGGTGTTTGCTAGCATTTTTTTTTAATCGAACAGCGGTTTCAGTCCGTGTGATGCTGAACATAGTTTTGTCTTTACCCGTCACATGGTTGCAATAGTCAATAAACTTACAGCGTAGATTACGTAACTAGAGCAAGTTAGGAGGCATGATTAATGTTGCGACCATCCCCCAATAAGCAAAGCTAACCCCAAAGTTCACAAGCAAAAATGAGTAATCACCTCACAACAAAAGCGACCCAAATTAACAAGCGAGGGTAAAGCGTCCGAGATCCTATTTTGTTCAATACATGCCACTACGAAAAGGTGCGGGCAGCAAAGCCAAGATTGTCAAAAATGGGCGACTAAATTAACCTCTAATAAACTACGTTTCTTGTGAATATTATTTTATCTGCCAGCGATAAACCACAAAAATATTTTACTTTGGTCATTTTTCATTGATTGTGGTGCAGCGGCCAACACCGGCAGACCAAATTGTGCAAATGCGAAACAAAGAAATGCAAAGGGAAGGCGGAGAAGGTGGGGGAAGGCACTTAGAGCCTGCGGCCTTATTGCTAAGCCAAAGCCAACTTTCATAGCCGCTCATAGCCTTGATTAAACTGAAACTGAAACCATAACCGCCTTTATGAAACTGAAAACACGATGTTTCAGCCACGTTTTTAAGCTCGGGGCATCATGGCGGTCGTATCCCGGCGCTCAATTCAGGTGCTGCGGCGCAGGACGGCGCTGGAAAACAAGTTTGGCGCAACAGGGGCAGTTTGGCACTCAATGAAGCAAATGGCGCAGCTGTTCCGCCCCTGCCACTGGAACAACGTGACTGGACTGCATGTGCACAGAGCATGCACGTTGGCGCCCAGAATTGCATGAGGAAAACTCCTATATTTTTGTGGGCTGGCATTTAAAACTTTGAATAACAACTTGCAAAGTGTCCCCTACACAATTCTGCTCGTAGCACACTTTTATTGTCCGCTACAAATCAACAGCTGAGTCAGCTAAATCATAGTTACAAACTTTTAGCTTCACCGCACTGCCTGCACGCTTGCATAACCTTTCCCGCATGACACCGAAGCTGTGCAAAAAGCCAACTGGTGCCAAGCTGCACAAAATGAACACAGAGAAATACAGACCTACAAAGGATTTTAAACAGATGCAAGGGCTACAACCACAAATAAATGTGGCAAACTCATTTAAGGTTGAACGCAATTGGTTGCAAATTCCCATTTTCACCCAGCAGCTCCGAGAAGAGCAGTCTCAGACCGACAAATTGCAAAAGAAACCTTGGAAGGTGGCCACCCCATTTAATATTGCCACAATTCTCGTGTAGTTCCTTGGAACTTTGTCCACTATTAAAAAAAAATACAAAAATAAAAGACAAAAATTGTTAAGAACCCATTTTCGCTCAGTGCCCTACTTTCTTACAAATGAATAAACGCTGCTAAAAACAAAGAACTGGTGCTTACTAGGAGATACTCACTGCCGAACACACACAGTGGAGACAACATCAGGGCTATGTTGATAGGCTTCATAGACAAGCAGAAAAGGCAGACTGCATATTTTTAGGCACAGTAAACACCCACAAATTCAAAAACACAAATTGCGGAAAATAAAAAAAAAAATCACCATTACTCTACACAATAGCATGATGCCGGCAATTAGCAGTGGTTTTTGTGTCACACCATACAACTGATACAGCCTCAAACTGCCAATGTCTGAAAGTGAAATAAAATTAGAAGATTCTTTTAATTACGGTCCAAAGGTTTTTTGGCCAGTTAGAATTCCCGAGGGCAATGGAGAGGAAGGTAGCCCTACAAAGGAGACTCATGCAGGCAAATTTTTAACAGCTTGTACACCCTGCCGTAATCAGTCATAAGGACAAAAGCAGGAAATTGGATTCTTGTAACTAAGTATTATTGTATTTGGGCTAACGCTCACAAAAATATGTAAAAAAGCAGCTGATGATTACTATACTTCCTAATGTGAAATTTGAGCGTAGTGCCAACTGCAGTCTTCTCAATCATGGTGCATAGTTGCTGCGTCTCAGGAAGTGATTGCGAACGCACGGCAGCGCGCGCTACTCTGCCATTATCTCGCAGCGCGTCACTGCCGTCGAGCACGTCGTTGCAAATCATGTTTGAACCTCCCGCGCAAATGTCACATGGTTCAGATGAGCCACGAATGGCGGAGGAGCGCCTGGAGAAAGTGTGAGGGGGAGGCAGTAAGAGAGATGACGCCACAGCAACGCGTGCCGCCCTCCCCCTCAAACTTTCGCCAGACGCTTCTTCTCCCATTTTCTTTCTGCCTTTGGTGTCTCAGTTGCTCGCTCAGTTACGTGGACATCACCATCGCCACCGCCAAACCACTGTACTGGGCACCGAAGGGCTGCGCACTAAAAATTGTCCCCATAACCGACATATTGGCATATGTGGCCTTATAGTAACTGTCCTGCACTATGTTACCCGAACCTAACATGCTCCCAAAGTAAAAATTTTAAAAATTGCAACATTCTTCACAACTGTATTCATGGCCAGCAGTCCACAAGGTCATGATCAATTTTCGCAAAGGCTGCTCCATGCCCAACAACAGTGAAGAGTAAAAGCCTGCATATGCGAAGTTTTCAATACATGCTTACGACCCATGGGTATTTTGATTTACTCTCCAGCTATTCACTAATGGTGAGCCTCATATTCCAGGTCAAGCTTTGACAAGCTAAAAGCCCAAATTGAACTCCGAATCCTTCATGCTTCTTCAATGAGGAAACAATAAGTACTCAAGGGATGCACCTTTGCTACGCAATTAATTGCCAGCAAGAGTTCTGACCATGTGTGAATGGCAAAAGCATGTGTCTAGATTCACTCACAGAACCCACCCTCCCTTGCACCGCGAGATGTCCTCATTCAGGAACCAGAAAACACCCGGTCAATACAAGCCCCGCAATCCCCTTCGATTGGTTCCCACAAGAACACAGACACAAGTTCAATGCTGACCTTGTAGGGGTACGCATCGAGGTAGCCAGACAAGACTGTTGCAGGCACTCGGCAAACAACACCGGACGATCTCGTCTCCTCATCCCCACAGCGCAGCTCAAAGAATGCGAACGGTGCCTCTTCTCCCCGGTTGACAAGTTCGGGCAGCGCGAAGTCACCCGCCCCCACTTCCTGGGGCTGTGAGCGGGGGGCCGGCAGGCACACACTCGAACTGCGGCACGTGCTCTGGAGCAGCGCACCGGCCACGACATGGGGGGATGCGTTGGCGTGCCTTGCGAGAGCCTGGACAGAAATGGAGGCAAGAATGTGCAGGCCTAGTGACATCAGTGATAGCATGCAAGGACCATGTGTAAAAAACTGAGGCACCCTTTTCAACCAAATGCAACTAAAATATTTTTAACCCAAGCAAACAACAGAGCAATTTCAGGCGGAATACTTCTATCTTCTACCCGTTTGATAACAAAGGATGCCTTGTTAAAAACCGATGTCAATGCTGGTGTATATCTCGTTTTTATCCGATTATTGTAGCAATGCAAGAGCCCGGGGCAAAAAAAATAGCCAGAAAGTCATGAGGTGCTGCAACGTGAGAAAGGGTGTGCAAAGCACAGCGCAGTTTTCTAGTTTGCTGAGCAGTGAAGCTGGTGGCTGACTTGGTCACCAAAGCAAAATACCTGACAGACTGAAACATTAATGGGGCTCCGAACTTGTGGTAAAGAGCTAGCCTGTTTTTAACTCAAGTTCAACTCTCTTAATAAAAGAAAAACACCCGTTCAATGATAGCTGCCGGATGAGTTGATTTTACATTTTTAGGTCAGTAGTTTACTCTGTTTCAGAAAAATGCTAAGACAAACGCCGCTTGTGCTATTCCACCATTCACAACGCCGGGTGTATATTTTGGCAGCAGCCAGCACTTCAATCCCCCCAATGTATTGCTGGCAGTCAGGGTTTTACCACTTCCAGTGCTCCAACAGTGCTCTCCTACACATTTTTTCTACATCCAATAATATCCAACCGGATAGTAAAAAAAGGGGATGGGAGTCCCAAATGAAAAATGGGCCCATGGATGCCAAACCACCGGTAAATAATTGTGCCATTCTTGAACTACGAATCACTTTGCTCTCCTGAACCTAACCTTATACGGCTATATCACTTGCCCTTGCCCTATGGTATGATTACACTCACGCACTTCCAGCACCATCATGGAGGAATTACGGTGCGAAGCAGAGCATTCATGACACCTAGGGCACAAGCTAACCAACCAGAAGACCCACATAACCCAGCAAATGAAACAAAGAACAAAAGAAAGCAGCGGTCATGAATAAGGCGAAATAAAAGAAGTTTTTGGTAATCTTTATGAGGAAGAGTCGAACTTCCACCCTCGAACACCGTAAGCAGAAACACAACCACTGCTCGCACCACCGTACTGAGTCAGTAGCTTTCTTTGCCCAGAGTGTGAAATACCGGTTACACAGAACTAGACCCATTCAGCTAATCACGAGACAGTGCCGGCAAAACACCTGTGTAGAAATGCTGGTTGCCGTCAATGTTACTACTACCTTCACACTTTGTGACGTACCCATCTTAACACCTTTGCCTGTTTCTATGTTATTACCCCACTGCTCATGCCAAGAGATGCATATTGGTACCACGCTGTGGGCCACCTTGTTCTTCACGATTAGTTATCCTTCGGTTAGGCCGCAGCTGCTCTGAAAATGAAAAGGAACGAAACGGAACTGCGGCCTGGATTCTAGCGCCATCAATATGCTGTGCTGCGCTTTTAACTTAAACGACTTGTACGGCTCAACGATATGCCCTTCAGTTTCACGCACAACTTCGCTTAAATTCCATTTAAGTAGGCGAACTTACGTATGCTAAGCTAAATAGTCACCAAAAGGTGTCGCATATGTATCAAGACGGAACAAAATACTTCAAGAGAACGGTCCCGATCATCCACCGCATTCAAGCGGTTGTTACGTCTTCACTGCACATCGAATGAATCGCACTACGGAGAGGAGACATTGTCACCTGACTTGCGTGAGCGCAGACCAGTTTACGTTACCGATGAGATCGCACTAATAAGAAACGTGGAGTAATAGATTAGCCAAAACCATCAAAGGATAAGAATCACCTTCGTGCCTTGGCTAGAGGTTAGGGTTACATAGCAGTTGCATGGCGTTGCGGCACTCAGGGTCAGGAGACCGGCATGGGATCTGATGCTGCCGGTCTTCACTGTTCCCAAAGCGCTGTTGAGGGATCCTTTGAGCGCTCTGAAACAGACGGCCATGTCACGCAGAAGTGCACACGGCCGCAAAAAGGACTGAAAAAAGAAACTTATAAGCGGTACTAAATATGCACAGAAAGTATCCGCATCCTCGGAAGGCAAGTGCCACAGGAAACTTGCGACTGAAAACGTTGGCTGCAGCCGGGAACCGGCCAGTGTTGGATGGCTGTTTTCTAAAAGTGGCTGTACGCTAAATTGGCTAAATGCGAAAGACACGTACAAAAAATGCAGCATATGTGGTAGTGACTAAAACTCAACTTGTGTCTCTTTTCTTTTGAACGCGAAATTAGTTTTTGTAATTATTATTGTAGACTATTCGGACTTGTAACGAGTGGCGACGTCGGTGGCGTCCCACTCGCCACCGTGCATGTAGTCCATGTGCACCAGCGGGAATGGCGTGGTACGCTGCGGTATTTTCGCAAGTACGGTTATTTTCGGGGCTCGCCGTGCAAAATGCATCGACTGCACAGACGTTCACACCGTGCGTGGCCATTGCGTGCAATATCCAGTGCCGCTACAAGACATCTACGACTATTAAGAGGAGGAAGACCTACCCATTCCACTGGTGGGCACCACGAAGACGAAAAGTAAGGGACCAGGAGCATCTCCTACCTGAAAACTACACGTTTCTGCAGGAAGTTGCTCAGAAGAAGTACCTGCAGCCAGGTGAAAGCCCGCTCAGGGAAGAGCCATGGCCCGAAACCACCTGGACGCCGGAGTCACGCAGGACAGGGGTGATCGCGCGCAAGATCGGCATCTACCCCATGTGGACCAGCTCGGGCAAGCGGCTACTAACGACGCTCCTCCAGGTTCTCGACAACCACGTCATCGACTACATACCGCCTGAGCAGTACGCCAAGACACGGTTCGGCTTTCGGGCGAAAGGCCGCGGCTGCCTGATTGTCGGCGCCGGCAGCGCAGACCCCATGAATTTCAAGGCGCCCTACTTGAAGCTGTTCGAGAAATCCGGCGTCATGCCGAAGAAGACCCTCACGCGGTTTCTCATCACTCCGGATGCGGCCATCCCTCCAGGCACACCGCTGTCGGCGGCCCACTTTAGGGCGGGGGACTACGTGAACGTTTACGGCAAGACTCGGGGCCACGGCTTCCAAGGGGTGATGAAGCGCTGGGGCATGAAGGGCGGCCCGGCCACGCACGGCACCACCAAGTCACACCGACGGCTGGGCGCCATCGGCGGGCCTCGGGGCACCATCCAGAAGGGGAAGCGCATGCCCGGACACATGGGCCAGGAGCGGCGACTGCTCGCGGGCCTGCGTGTGTGGCGCATCAACACGCTCCACAACGTGCTCTTCGTGCACGGGCCCGCCGTGCCTGGTCACACCCACGCGCTGGTCAGGATATATGACTCGGCGCACGGCAAGAAGTGCCACTCGCCCGAGGACCCGCCGCCGTTCCCCACGTACTATCCGGATCCGGAGCAGCCGCTGCCCGAAGAAATGTATGACAAGGAGCTGCACCCGTTCGAGGCGCCTTCAATCACCTTCCAGGACGACGAGGTGGAAGTCAAGAAGAAGGCCAAGGTCAAGGCAAAGACCAAGGCCCGGAAGTAGTCTAGTATTTGCTTTCTTGCACTGCGTGTGCTGCTAGCATGGCAAACTAAGTGTAGAATAAACTATGTCCCCTTTTACATACTGCTTGGGTGTGCAGAATCTTCAGCTGAGTGTAATAGGTGTAGCCATGCAAGTAAAGATTTTTCTTTTGCTGAAGAGTGCATTGTAAAAGGTCTGCCTGAGGGGAAAATGACTGGCAAAACTGATAGGACTGATAGGAGCTAACAAAGCATCACTGAAAAGCTACACACTGCAATGGCCTATCCCTTTGCCATGCCTGGGCTCTTGGCTATACATTACTGGCAGCAGTGACCCATCCACTGAAATAGGTTACGTAATGCTATAAGATCTGTATAGATTGCATGGCGATGTCTGCACAGAAGAATGCAGGATGTCTGCGCAAAAGAATTGCACGCGAGAATCGTCAGTGAGAAGGAGGGCAAAAATATAGATAAGAGAGAACTTGCCTAGGTGGGTAGGCCAGCTGGGGCTGCATTCTCCAAAATGCAGGCCGTCATGAAGCGATGCGGTATTGGCGTGCAAAGCACATGTTTCCCTTGGTTCGGGAATCCTGTGTGCTGTTGGGGTACTGCAGAAAACACAGCACTGACCTACTGAGCAGGGCCAAGGCGACGTCTTGAAGCACCGCACACGCTGTCACTTCGAGGCGTCGTTTTGCCCTGCTCAGGAGGAGAGTGGTGCGTTTTCTGCAGTCTCCAGACAGCCCACAGGACTCCCGAACCAAGGGAAATATGCACGCCAATACTGCACCGCTTCAAAGTGGCGGCCTGTGTTTTAGAGAATACGGCCCCTGGACAAGTTTGATTTGTTGCACTGTATATGTGGCTCACACACAGCAAAGTTAAGGCAATTCATTGTGCGCCTGGTTCAAGCGAAAATTTCGGTGCATATGTATGTACATGTATGAAAATGGTCCCAAAAGTACTTTTTGTACTTCACAATCTGTTTTTTTTTAGCACATTAGCAGAATTTATTAACCCTTAAAGTACTGCCTTGAGGCACAATATCCATGTCCCACCACATTTTCCAGTGTTAAGAACCTCTCAAATTTTGGAAAAGTAGTAGCCTTTTGTGCTTGTTTCATTTTGTTCTTTACCTCCTTCATATCCTGATAGCGCTTTTCTTTAGCAAATTTTTTTAGAGCTGGAAATAAAAATTGCAGAGAGCAAGATTTGATGAGTATGAGCCAGGTGGGGAAGCATTGTAACTTGTTTTTTGTGAGTGTATGCGAGACTGCTGCACCCTCAATACTGTGGGTGGAAGAATTGGGGTGCTCAGGGTCTCTCACCTGAGATCCACACATTGCGGATGTCTCTTAAATGGATCATGTTCTTATGTCAAAACTTATTGACATGAACTCTGACAGACATCAGTTATTACTTACAACTTTCACATTCTTCACAGGCAATCAATCGTTAATTCTATCATTTTTTTTTCTTCGTATTATCATCCGTTACTGCAAAAAGGTTAAAGGATGTGTAGGTCATAGTTTGTCTTCAAGCAGCACGATGCCATGTTTGAACCGAGAACCGTATATTGCTTGGCTCAAAGCTGGTCCTCGGACAACTTCTTGAAGCATAGTGACAGTTACTGCTGCTGTTTTCCCCTAACAAGAAGCAGCGCTCGATGCACACAGGTTCTTCTTTTAAATCGGGCATCTTAAATCGATGAAGACTGTGACAGATGCTCAACAAGCCACTGATCTAAGAAACAGTTCCTCAACAAGTTGGCCACTCTTCCGACTGGTGCAACGGGAAGTGTAAATACATGCACGTTCAGTAACAAGAAAGAATGGTGGACCATTTCCATGCACTAGGTTTAATGGCAGAATGGAACAGGTGGTTGCGCACACTTATCCAAGCCAGGGCTTTGTCAGGCGATGGGAGAATCGGGGGATGATGGTTCTCAACAGGCTTCCACCTGCCAGACCTGGCGCAATGCCATGAATTGGCGCGCCTATTTAAAACAGTCTTCAAGCGGATATACCTGCATGTGCTTCGTTGATTTATTACAAGAAACAGGGCATAGACGAAGACAAAGAAAGTGAATTCACAATTGTAAGCACTGGCTAACGACTATCGTAGTTGCTCAGTGCTGGCGTTTGTGAATTCCTTTTTTTCGCCCTCACCTGTGCACTGTTTCTTGTCGTAATGCAGCAGAACCAGCCAGCCCAAATTCAAACCGCAGTTCCTTCGTCGATCTTCATAGTTGCACCTAAGGATGCTGCTCGATCGCAGAAAGCATAAGGCAATCTGGTGCTCCGTCAAATAATTGCTGCATTTGATGCTCCACTGCGTTAATCAGCAGTGTGACGTGTGTTTGCAACGCCTTCCTCTTCTTCACAACGACCTCCTTGCTCATTCCTCTGTGAGCTTTATAGGTTACGTTTTGCAGTCCATGTGTTGTGCTGCTGTCTGTGCTGGTTCGTCTACTGTAAACCGACCTGCTCGACAGCAGGTCATCTTCGCTTGCTTGCGTGGAAGAATATCCTGATCGTGGTTAATAAGGACAGAGAACAGTGGACCATCTTGATGAACTTGGTTTAAGGCAGAACGAAACAGATGCCTGTGTGCACTCATCGCAAGCCAGGGCTGCTGCTTCCTCATTTTCCCTCGCCGAGTAATGGGGGGATCAGGTGGAGATGACTTTCGATGCTTGAATGTGAAGTGACGGTATTCAAGCAGCTACCTAGCTTAAATACTAACTGTCATCTCACTGTGGTGAAATACGCGCTTATTTCTAGTCCTCCCTCGCATGTGTCACAAAAACATGAAAGGAGTCACATGGGAGACAAGTGGAGGAAACCACCTACTTAAAAATTGTTAGTTTACACTAGGTGTTGTAAGGAAGGCGAAAAAAGAAAATTATGTATGTGCATGCATACACATATTGATGAGAACTGCCATCTGTGAATAAAGAAAGGAGGGGGCAGAAACAACAAAACTTTACAAGCATGGGCATCCACAGAAATTTTCTCGGGGGGGGGGGGTGTAAACCTGTGCCTGAAAGGAAAAATCAAAACTGTCTTCTTTGAAACACAAGAAAATAAAGCAAGAAACAAAATTGGTGCTATGTTAAGGCATATCTGGGAAACACGAACCTTTAGAGGGACCATGAAGACAAAATACAAGTTCGGTTCATTAAAGAGACTGCTTTGTCTGAATAACAGTGATACCAATTCTATAACAAACTTCAAAGAAATAATGGAGATACTAAAAAAAAACATGAAGCAGTGCGACACTGCTTCATCCTGATAAGAATGTTTTTATCACTGATAAAAACAGTGTTATCACTGATAACACTGATAAAAATGTTTTTAGTGCTGGCCCGTAATACGTCCCTCCTGCCCTTATTACGTGACTGTGGCATGAAATTTGACATTTTTTCAATATTTCTTGTGTTTTTTTAATTGAAGCATCTTTTGTTAGTGGAATGGAACCAGAGACTAGATATTTCAAAGTGAACAAAGTTGTATTTTGTCTTCCTAGCCTTCATGTCGATCTTAGCCCCGGAATTCAATTTTCAACAGTATTGGCCTCAGACCAAGAGGAAGAGGGGAGAGAGGGGTGCACCTGGGTGCTTATGGTTACAAAGTCAAAAATGTGGAACAGGACTAAGCCTTGACCAAGCACTGTGAAAGAGGGATTCACAGCGGATAAGGAACACGCAGAGTGTGGGGCACTGGAGGACAGTAAAGAACCGATTGAGGTTTGTAAAGAGCAGTCTGTTCCTTGCCCTGCTTCATCTTGCTCTTCATTTTCAGAAGCTTAAAAAAGAGTTAACACACTGTACGCATACTAAGACGAAAGCAAGAAGATATGTCGAGAATGCCGGGAAAGGGTGCCAGCAAAGAATCGACCGGATAATTTCTCGCAGAATCGGATTAGGGTCAGCCGACATCCTTTGTACAATTTGAGCATTAAGTAACTTGTACAGCAAGAACATGTAGCTTGTGCCCTGTTGGTATCCCACTATTACAGTGAACACCAGGAGTGCCAAATTGTAGTATGGACTTAGATTATGAACTGACATTGTAGATTGACCAGCAAGAGGCATCCCGGTACAATTAATTGTCTGCTGTTTTAATTGCTAAACCTACATTAAAACATGCAGGGAAGGCGATATATAATAGACGCTCATGAGAGGTAGCAGAGTAACTGACACAATAAATTGAATCTATAAGAAACCCCATCCAATGGAGCTCTCGCAAAGAGCCATGGTCTAATGAGTACATCCACTAGAAAGTACTGCTTCTGGCCCAACCTTAACCTACCCTGAAGGATTTAAAGTTTACACAAGCTGGGAGAGTGAGCCATCAAGTTGGTTGACCTTTCATTGAGAAGCTACTGCATAAAATGAGACACACACAAGATTTAGGTATGTCAAAAGAATCATAAGAACGACCATACTCGTCTCGTGCATCACCCATCAGTGCTGTATGACATTTCTGAAACAATTACGCCATAGCTGTACTCAATGGTAATACCATTCGGTCCTGGACGTAGTTTTTCCAAGCCCGGGATATGTGTTAGAACTGTTTTTGAGTAATTTTTCTGCCTCCTCACTGGTACATTTCAACAGAGCTTGGCTAGTTGCATTCTTGTTTTTAATTTTTGCTACACAAAGTCAACCCATATTCTGCTTATGCAGTTTCAGGTTTGTAGCTGAAGACTGCTGCACTACTTTTTTGGCACAAAAACCAATGCTGTCGACTGAGGGAAAACAGATACCTTTTGGTTGGAGGAAGTGGCAAAACCAGTACAAATGAAAGTTACTGAATATCCTGGGTTTTAACTTACAGAAAAATGAAAAAAAAAATGGTAAAGCACCACAGCACAGTGTGGAGATGTATGCCAATATTTTTACATCAAATATACAAATTAAAATATCAAGAAGATGAAGGAGATGTATTCAAAGGTGAGTGATTGAAATTTACTTTGTGCCATGATGGTACATGGAGAGATGACCAGTACAACCTTCTCTTTGCAAAATCTGTGAGAAATGGCCTGCTCGCAAATGCAGTGCTTTCATTTTCAGTAGGAAGCTGGACTGGTCGGTTGGTTGGTAACCTTGAATCATCACACATACCCACGCAGGGGATTGGCCAAGAAGCTGCCTGTCCACAAGATGGCATTTCTGCTTCCTTCTTTTCTTTCTTTACTGAAGAACCAAGGGGGGTAGTTAGCATGATATTTATAAACTCTATATGTAATATGTAAAAGATGGTGTAACGAAAAAATCAAACAGAATTGGCTGCACTGTTTCAAAATCCCGAAGCTTAAGTCAAAGAGCAATAGGATATCTACGGGCAAAGTGGAGCCCACATGTGTTGTGGAGGAGGAAACGACGTAGAAAACGAATTACTCCTAATAAAGGAGAGGGCTGTTGCCGTTGAGGGGAGGCCAATACTGCAAAAAGACTGTTGCACTGCTGGAACACCCAGCAGAAAATGCAGAGCTGTTTCATGTGCTTAGCTTTAGAAATATGCAGCTTTAGAAATGTAAAACTAATTTCCAGTCCTAATACTCCACTGTTACTTCTGGTAGCCACAGTTAGCTTCAAGCAAGCGCCTGTATGGTCAAAGAACCTCTGGGTCAAAGAAAATGTTTGGAACTCGTATTTCTTCACATCTGCCAAGCTTTTACTCTATTGCCTTGGTATCTTGTCGCAAGTTTGTATGACAAGTTTCTGACCTATATTTCTTATTAAGCACTAGTGCATTAGGGTGTGTAATGTCCTGACCACCCAAATCGTTTTTTTTGTACACAGAAGCTCCAGGGCATTAAAGAAAGTATAGTCATATTCGAAAATATTCAAACTGATTCACAGTTAGTTCTGGTTATTCCCATTCAATTCACAGTCAAAAATTTTAAATTTGCGCACCACTACTGCTGAAATATCCACAACGTAAACGAAATTTCAAGAAGAATAGCTTTGACATTTTTGAAGCTCGTGTAGATTACATTTCTATAGTTGTATTTTAAGATCCTACTATCTTAAACACACATGTATTTGGAATTACTTTCTCCACCTATTGATAATAACCTCACAGGTATGAATGAGGCAGAGGGCTGTTAATCCACATTTCGTAAAGCTGCTGATGCAATCCAAAGTTTGTTTTCGCACCATGTCTTTTTCATCACCATGCATTCTGCTATGTATTCGCTTCCATTTTGTAAGGCTACCAAATGTGGAACAGCTTGTTTCTATAACTAGTCAAATGCATCCGTGCACTGAAAAATGCTAGGTTGAAAAGTGATAATAATGTGACTATCAAATTTCAGTCAACAAACAAGAAGTCATGCCTGTTTTACATAAGGAAGTGAGGCTATCGTACTGTAGATGACAACCACCAGCTCCCCAAAGCTTTGATTTGCCTGTTCTCACATATAGATGCACAATAGTGTTTCTTGTACAGAGCACTCTTGCGCACAGTGCACCAAAATATCTCCCTGTTATAGGAATGCTTGCTGCACTATGTTGAACATGCTCTGTTGCACACCGCCAGAGAAACTAAGACCATTGCATGCTTGTTTTTCCCGTTTTACCCTGATTGATTGATTGTAGGGTTTAACGCGCCGACGCAACGCAGGCGATGAGGCGCGCCGTAGTGGAGGGCTCCGGATTAATTTTGACCACCTGGGGATCTTTAACGTGCGCCGAAATTTTGTACACACGGGCATTTTTGCTTTTCTCCTCCATCAGAAAAGCGACCGCCGCGGCCGGGAATCGAACCCGCGACCTCGTGCTCAGCAGCGCAACGCCTTAGCCACTGAGCCACCGCAGCGGGTCGTTTTACCCTGCCATTGATCCTTTTTTATTAGTCCTTATTTATGCCCCTTCGGTGTGTTTTCTCCTCTTTCTTTGAAATCTCGTGTCATTTTTTGTTTGGAAACTGGTACAGCTGCTTGTACACTGCCACAGGTACCAATAGTACCACTTACGCATGCGAGATGACCCAGAAGCCCATTTTAGACGGGATAAAAAACATGCTTATGCATGCGCTTCTTAGTCTTGGCGAGGTTCCTAGGTTTCGCCGTCCTGCCACCCTGCTTTTTCACACAAAAGGTTACAGGCCTAGATTAGGCAACTTGATTTTGCAGCACTAGCAATAAACGGCCAGGAAACTGCCACATGCTACATACTGTGCAACTAAAGAAGTTGCCCCGTAGACTTATGTGCGCTTAGGACCTTGAAGTGAATGAACACTCGGCTTACCTCAGCAGTTTTTTTGTGCCTTCACAATGCCAGTAAACAAAAAAAGAAACGCAAAACATCCTGCAACGACAACTTCTCTGCAAAGTACAGTATGTCGTCATTACTTGCAGCAAAATGGTGCTAATGTGTTCAAATGTGCATAAAAACACTTTAACCAAGAGTACGTCACCGAAATCTATCCATCCTGCAGAAGCAGGCTTTGGGACCAGAACGCCAGAAAAATCAAATGTATACAAAAGACATACTATATGAAAACATTATACTTAGTCAACCCTACATCCTACAGTTTATCAAGGTGTGTGAATATTTTTTTTCTTCTCGCTGCAAATTCCACCTTGATAATAGGCCTAAATTTTCCCTAGACAGACATAGACCCGCCGCGGTGGCTCAGTGGCTAAGGCGCTGCGCTGCTGAGCACGAGGTCACGGGTTCGATTCCCAGCCGCGGCGGCCGCTTTTCTGATGGAGGCGAAAAGCAAAAACGCCTGTGTGTACGAGATTTCGGCGCACCCCCAGGTGGTCAAAATGAATCCGGAGCCCTCCACTACAGCGCACCTCATCGCCTGCGTTGCGTCGGCGCGTTAAACCCCACAATCAATCAATCCCTAGACAGACAGCAACGTTTATCCACCTATGAATCAACCAGCAAGCCATTTGCTTGATTGGAGCAGCTGTCAAGGTCGTGCACATCTTCGGCATGCTTTCCAACAGCACTGACTTCGCTATAGCCTCCCAGCCCCGACTTCTCTTTCCATAGGGAATTCTAAAATACTAGAGGGGTTGCAGGCCCGAATACTGAGGATGTCTTGGTGTCCCGATTACCACCTCCACAATGGGAACCATGACAGAGAGCAGACGGCTTCCGCCCACTGCTTTGCAGGCAATGGAACAACTTCCCACGCGCCTGCGTGTATGTGGAAAGGCAACATGGGCATCCTCTTGCTGCCACCTGGGCCTCTGAAGTGCAGCACGCTGTGCCTTCCCAGTGTCAGCCTCCAGCCTCTTCTCACCCTCTGTGGCTATTCCCTCCAATGAAAATTGTCACCACGGTACCTGGATTTAAGAAGGCGGATATACCAGCCCCGGCTCTAAAGTTCTTTGCCTTGGAGCATATCAACAACAAATGCAGAGGCCACACTCATGTGTACACTGATGGCTCAGTGACGACTACATCGTCAGTGATAGGGATCTCAATTTCTTCATCGCTCACTCCCATCTGCGCCCTACTTAGCCACAAGTCCTCGATGACAGTTACTGAGCTGGCTGAACTGCGCGCTGCTTTTAAGTATATTCTAAAGCAGCTGGCCAATCAATGGGCTGTATTTACAGACTCCAGGTCAGCACTCGAGAGCTTAAAGTCGCTTCCAAATGAACAGCTGGCTAGGGAAATCAATCTTTTGCACTCACAAGCCATACAAAGGGGACATAGAGTAGGTCTGCAGTGGCTTCCTGCCCACTGCGGAGTTGCCGGCAACGACGCAGCTGACAAAGCCGCCTCATCTGCCCACAGTCTCTACCGATCCCGTTTACCAGAAAGGATGCGGCAATGCTCGCCTCATCAACCGCATGGAAAGCACAGATGTTTATCTGGACTGATGCAAGGCAGCAATACGCACCTCTTCACGCGATTGATCCAAAGTGCACCTTCAGAATGCCACCTGGACTTAGCAAGCACGAGGAAGCTATTCTGCATAGGCTGCACTTGAATGTGGCCTACACGGGACACTACCTGTATAAAATCCAGCAGGCATCTTCACCTCTTTGTTCCAGATGTGACTCACGAGAAGACATTCATCATGTCATATGCATGTCCAAAGTACACCGTGCAATGACAGAAACTCATATTATCTTTGTGCAGGCAGCTTGGTGCGGGACTTGAGCTGAGGGCTGTGTTTTGGGTCCTTGGTCGGGTCCCAGTCACACTGCACGTGCAATCAAAGCTCTCTTGGAGTTTCTTCGGAGCACAGAACTGGACAGAGTTCTGTGATTGAAAATTTTGGGTGCATCAAATGACATCTTTTCATTTTCACATTTTTCTTCTCTTTTTTTTTTTCTTTTTGTTTTTCTTCTCTCATCTAGCGTAGCAAGCCAGCCCGACGGCTCGGCTAACATCGCTGGTCTTCATTAAAGTTATGCTTTCTCTCTCTCTCTGTCAAGGTTCCGTGCGAATTCTTGGCAAGGCAGAATCTCTCAAAGGTTCCCAGTGAAAAATAGTTAGCACTTGCATGCCTACGCTTCAAGTAGCAAAATTGCAAATATATAGATTTATCTTTTAGAAAGCATTTAATGCTTACGCAGCCTAAGGAACAAAGCGGAACAAGACTGGGTGCACCTGGAACTGAAGATATTTTTGGTTAACGATTACACTGTCTGAAATGCTTATGAAAAGACATAGCTGATTATTAATAACACGATTATTTGCACAAGTTGAATTCGAACACCTAAAGGCCAATTGCACTCAAAATTTCAACCCCCTAAAAAGGTTACTTCTGTATAGTCCGCCTAAAAAGCCTGCAAGATACAAAATGACTGCTGAAATAAGCGTATCTGCAGCGCAAACGATTATCAAAAATCGGAGATTCTGATACCGAAATAGAGGAGAGCGCTGCCATTACGACCAGGCTGAAGTGACGTTCCAGCCGGAGAGCAAGCGGCCGGCCGGGGCAAACTTCCACGCAACACTTTGCCCTCGCCGCAGTCCTAGGGAAAATAGTGCCCACGAGAGCCCGGTTCTTCTGGCTGGCCATAGGAAAAAGCCCAGGGCTGGCCGCATAGTCCCTTCCACTACATGGCTGTTAGCGCAATCTGCCGGCAGTACGACGTTCTCATTGACCGGACACAGGCATAGTCACATGTGACGGAGCTATTTTTAAGTGCTTATAACTAATAAATGGATTTCACAGGTCTACCATGTCCCAGTTGGTTTGGTGGTACATACTGTACGTTCAAGGTCAATTTGGCCGAGGTTAATTTTGAGCGCAGTTGGCCTTTAAGCAAACCTCAAACTGCTTAGGTATTTCACCACAATAGTACCCTCAGCATGTACAAAAATATGGACAGTACAAGTGACCACAAAATCACTAATTACATTCACCCCATAATAACCGGCCTGCAGTGTAGAGGATTGAAATACCCTGCAGTGTGCGATGCATTTGAGTGAATTGCATTAATTGCCACTCGCCAGCTCCTATTTTACAAGGTTGAAAAGTATGGTAAAAAATCCAAAACTTCTTCCTCAAAATTGTCCTTGGTCAATGCACTTGGTTCACAGACCATCCAACCTTCCATCCAGTTGTAGCAGGGGTGGGTCAGGTGCAGTAAGCTTTACATCAGCACTGGTGATTCGGCAAAAATTTTCTCTTACCAAGACATGAGAATAAGGAATCGGACAGAGCCGCACCGAGAGACTATAGGAAAGAGGATGAATTTGTTTTTCCAGTTTTTTTAGAGCCCAATAACATTGCACAATATGTGCTTGTTGCTCTGTCATATTGCAAGTAGTCAATAACAATTACTCCTTGGTTGTCCCAAAAAGTGCCCTCATTTTGCCAGCCAACAAATGGTGCTGCACACAGCTACTTCCACATGTGGTGAAACCACATCTAACCAGAGGTCACAAATCAGAGGTCCTGGTGTCCAGGTCGACTCAGTGCATGGGAACATACACTCACAGGCATTCTTGGTCTATTGAATGACTGCAGCAGCACTCGCTGCGCACTGAACTTTCCTACCTGCAATTCCTTAAAGCAGTATTTTGTGCACACTCAGCTAACGTCTGCGGTATTAGCACCGTTGTTTGAAGGCCCTGTGCGACAGGTTATTGGATTTTTTTTTATCACAATGTGGCAGTTTTGGTTTAGAACCCCAATAGCTCCTCAAAGGAGGCATTGCCAACCAAATTCCTTAAAAATTAACCAAAGCCCAGCTCTTGCTACTATGACTAGGGCCTACAGAAATGAGCCCAAAAAGCTTGAAATAGGCAGCACAGCTGGCTAGCGGTTCCTTTGATGTCGACAAGACTTGGCTTGGTCACAGCCAAGCAGTACGAATAGAGTTGGGCATGGTAAATAGATCGCCCACATTGTTGCTTCTTGTGCTTTCAAGTTGAGCAGCAAGCAAAGACTGCATTCCTTCCCTCAAACTTCTTAGAGAAGACCCCTGGATACTGTAAGTAACACATGGCGGGAAGACTGAGAAGTGTTTCAGCTAAGCAAACATTAGCCCTTCCAAGCAGATCACAACTAATTCCCCACCAACTTTAGTTGAATTTAGAGGCATCTATAAGCTTACAACGAAACATTCCACCAACTGCCTATTCTAAGCCCCACACCCCCCCAAATCCCCTACCAAGGCACAGCACAGGCAGGGACTAGAAACAGAAGGCAAGGAATCCTTTATTGTCCCATGGGGAGAAGATAGGCCGCTTAACGGTTGGACTTGGCCACACGCTCCAGCTCATCCTTCTTCTTGATGGCATAGCTGTTGGATGAGCCCTGCAAGTAAAGTTGGACACACTCCTCAACAAGGGGAACGAAGGAAGCCTCGAACCACAGAAAAAACCAAGTGTGCCGGTTTTCAGTCCAAAGTATATTAAGCTTTTTTTTTTGATGGCTGTAAAAACCAAAGCATTCTATGCCAACTGCTGTAGACTACCCTGTAAAGCATTAAAGGGACACTGAAGTGATTTGTAAACATTGCAGGATTACTAGCGCAAATTGTAGTCTGGAGACTCTAGGCCATGTTTTTGACCACACTCACTGCATTTAAGCAACTTCATTCAGTAGAAAAATCAATTTGAAAATACTGCCCTCCTCCCGGCATCCTCCTCGTAGATTTCCTATGACGTCAAAACAAGGTGGCTGGGCTTGACTGCACTATCATTCGGCTCGCCGACCTCCCGACAAGCAGTCAGCCGGCCACCGGCGGGTCGTCGCCATTCATTCACTCAGGTGAAACTAAGCCATGACATGATTGCGTCTGGAAGGATTTAGCTGGTTAGTTTGTAGATTGTATCAAGCTCCAAGTCCCTCCACCCAAGCGCACACGCAACGCTTCACTGACTGGAATGCTAGTTGGAAAATGTAAGGCCAATTGAACGTGGGACAGCAAAGTTAATATAGGTACATACATCGTACAACGTAAAACCAAGGTGCGGGAAGCACTTTTTGCACGGGGTGAACTAGCACAGTGGCCAGCAGCACAACCCCACATTTGCGAATTGATTTTCTGCCCAAGGAACGCAGTCGCTACAGGCGAGATATTTGTGGGAATTTGGGAGACGCCTTCTGCACGAGCGTTATTCAAGAAATAGTTATCTAAGCTGCTTGGAATGCAAAAATAAAGCACTGACTGCTTGCGGGCACAGTCCCGCCTTGTCCTGGTGCGAACACGCCTCTTACAATACAGGCACTAGCCAGGCAAGCTTTAAAGGGGGAAAAGCGCATCGCATTTCCAATAAGGCGTTCATCCAGTGCGTACACCACGGCTGGTGATTGTTACGATTCTAAGCCGTGCTGGCAGGCTTCTCTGACGCATTTTACGGCTGACATGGCAGAAGTGCGGTGTGCCGATTACTAAGATATCGAGAATGCCCATCCAACAATAATGTCAGATGCCAAGCATGTTTCACAAAACCAAAACTGGCATCCCTGCTGATAGTTGGCGCGGCCGCTGCAGACAGCGCATGGTAGTTTTTCTTTCTTCCTTCAGGCTTTATAAACTAAATATCACCTTTACGAACGAATAAACGATTAACGCTGTTTGAGCCAATCTATGAAATGCAAGCAAAAATAGAAGCCTGACAAATTGACTTCAGTGTCCCTTCAAGGGGTAACCACATAGAGCGATTACAGTTAGCGACATGAAAAGCACAACTCAATGGCACACTAAACAACTAATACTGTACCATTAAGTTATGCTCCTCGTTTCGCTCCCCAAAATCACAATGTGGTTAGCCCTTGAAACAGGAGACAGAACTGCTATGGTTGCCTGGCAGAAATGAACAATGCACATGTCAGCATGAAAAGCCCTACAATAATAAGTGTGCATCATACCCCTGACACACGGGCACCTAAAAGGCCTTTGCAGAGAAGGACTGCTACCGAAACGGCGTTCGCCTCGGTGACACACGACAAAGGAGAATCTCCTTCACCGAAGCGGGCATTTCCCGTAACGGGTGTTCGCCTATCTCCTTTCCCGCACGAAAAGGAGCAGCTAGTGGCGCAGCCTCGTAAGCAGGCGCATGCAAATCATAAGCTCCCCAGAACTTAGTGAGACCAAATGCGATTTCACAATACTTTCATAAATTGTTAAAACTGCAACGAAATAAATTGCACCAAACAAGCCCAATCGTAATGTATTTTTGTAAACATCTGCCCACTGTTGCCAGATTAGGCTCGGAACATAGGTTAAAAAAAGCACTCCATCGTTGCTGCTTAATACAAATATGTGAAATTACCCATTTATTCTTTCTAAACAACAAATAAAACACACAGTTCCCATCTAAAATAACAAAGAAGGTCTATTAGCCGCACTTTATTTTTGTTATTGTGCATGCTTTTTCCACAGAACTGCTAGCGCAACTTTATTGGTGTGTCAGTTACAGCAGCTACATAAAGGAGATCGGGGGATGCTGTGTGTCAGGAGCGCAACTCCTTTCCACTAAATGTCTTTTGATGTGGCGAAAGGGGTTTAGTTTAAAGGAGATCTAGCGTTGCCGTGTGTCACAGGTATTAGCCAGCTGGTTTTGGCACCCATTAGAGCTAGAATTTGTACTGGGGTTCCCAAATTTGGGCACACTAAAATATGCCCAATACACATCAGGCCAAAGCATGCCCATTGTGTATTTACAAGTCACAAATCGCACATAAAGTTCTAGGCCATCACGTGTACGCTACAAAGTTCACAAAAATAAATTACCCACCCCAAATTGTGCAACAAAAATAAATTTGCCAGCTGGCAGTTTTAAAAAAGTTTGTGTTCAGGTTCCGCTTTGAATTTGTTGAGGTACAGCAGCTGTTGCTGTGGCCTACACGATACAGGCTACATGATTGAGTCAGAGTGTAGCAGTCGCCCTTTCAGCACCATCACCAGTGATAATCAAACCTTCAAATTTTAGGTGTTTTAAGCACCAACGCTACAACTGGGCCATGAGGTGTGCCGTAATAGAGAGCTGCGAATAAATTTCGACCCCCTGGAGACCTTTAATGTGGCAAAACCTCGACACATGGGCGTTTTAATTTTTTCGCCTCTTTTCATGCCCTTGGGCTTACAGCAACACACATTAGGCACGTCGACTGCTTACAGTACACCCGTGGCAAGTTAACAAATGTCAGCGCCAAAAAGGCCCCTTTGGCATAACAGTGAGCACGAAGGGCAATCTCACCACCCTCCACCGATGGCAGATGCTTAGGTGCTACCATTAACTACAAAGCTGAGCAAGCAGCAATTCTTTTCTCCACGTTGACACGCACTTCTGAATACAGAATAATAATTAAATGAAGTCTTGTTCAGATCGGGCAGATTTCAAAGTACTGTCGTTTTGAATGTAAATGCTATGAGGCAACCCTGTGCCAACCATGCGGGCCCTTATTGTCAGCCTTGGAGCAATGCACGCCCTCTACTTCGTGCCTGAGCAGCTTCTTGTGAAGCAACACTGCGACACGTGGTCTTCAAACGAAAGCATGAAACAAGAGTGGAATGTGGAACCTGCGTGCTGTGTTACACAAAAAGGGAACTTAAAACTCTGCACTAAAGCAGACTGGATGACAAAAAAATCCACAGATTCGGAGCCAAAAGGGGCGACCAACCTTGGCAGCATTGATGAGCTCGTCAGCCAGGCACTCAGCGATGGTCTTGATGTTGCGGAAGGCACTCTCGCGGGCCCCCGTGCACAGCAGCCAGATGGCCTGGTTCACCCGACGCAGGGGCGACACATCCACGGCCTGACGACGGACAGTACCGGCACGGCCGATACGGGTCGAGTCCTCACGGGGCCCACTGTTGATGATGGCGTTCACGACCACCTGCAGAGGGTTCTGCAAACCCGCCCAAGCACACCCTTCTTGAAGCACTGGCACGATCTTCCAGATGCAGCTACATTAGCAGTGCAGCTTTTTTTCACCCGTGGTCATTGGCACGCACAATTCATTTGCCATGTTAGTTACCCACATCTCCCAGCTTCACCACTTTTGCACTTGAGCCAGGCTAACAAGCACAACACAGCTAACTGGTTCTCAAGCACATTGGTGTGCACAAAACTGCAGAACCTGGCATTCATTTTCTGACAGAACAAGTACAAACAACACATGCAGACAACTCTGCTGAGCCTTCCTTCACATGAGTCAGACGCAAATCAAGGCCAGGCCCAGCAGTGCGGCCGTGCATTGCCATTCCCTCCCAGACAGTTACTCACACGCGGCAACTATCACCTCCATATTCCCTTTCTAAGGTGGTTTTGATCCAACAAGCGCCAACTTCAAGCCCTCTTACAACAGCATATTGGCAGGCCATAGTTTTCACAGTGAGAAATTCAGGGCTTGAGCTAAGTGTAACACCGGAAAGGCTGCCAGACCTCGCCAGTGAGCAGGTGGATGATCTCGAAGGAGTGCTTGATGATCTTCACAGCAAGCAGCTTTTTGCCGTTGTTGCGGCCGTGCATCATCATGGAGTTGGTGAGACGCTCCACGATCGGGCACTGGGCCTTACGGAACCTCTTGGAGGCGTACCGGCCAGAAGAGTGGGGCAAGTACTTGGCATGCTTCTCCTTCACTGCGATGTAATCCTGCAGGGAAGGGAGCGAGTGCGGTCAGGACACGTGCGCTCGCCACTGCACTGTGCGCTGGGCGAGCAGGCAGGCTTACTACCACGTGCACACTATTAGAAGGCATTTTTGAACACTCGGTAGAAACCAATCGGACAGTAACACACACTTTCGGCGCCTACCCCAGAGAGAAAGAAATATACAGTGAAATCTCCAGGCAGGTGGTACTACTGGCTGGAGGTTTCTCTGTAAATACAGAAAGCTCTTACGGTGAGACCGATGTCGCTGACTTGGACATCACTCGAGCTCCAGCGCCCGAACAGCTTTGTTTCCAGCTGCTCTGTGGGAACAACTGCCGCCACCGTCGTCGTAGTTGGAACATCGTCCCAGCCGTCCGCCGAAAGCTGCGACAAACCAACCATGTAGCAAATCCGCGACACGGGAGACCGCGACACGAAATATGCACATCCGGCATAACTCCTGTTACCTCGGCCGACGCAGATGGTGGAATATCGTCCCAGCCGTCCGTCATTCTGAGCGCTGTTAACCTACGAGACACCGGCAACAACGTGGTCAGCCGCTTAGCCCTCTCTGGCAAAGCAATGTAAGCAGCGACAACTTCAAATAGCAATTCGAATTTTCATCAGACGCTGATGAACAGGCAAAACAAAAGTATCGGCACTTGTGACCGATCGAAGATCCCATTTCATTGTGACATCTAAAAACCGATCACGCCAAGACAAGGCACTGTTAGGCTTAGGGCGCCCAGGAATAGGGAACCGGCTGTGCCCACAAAAATAGGTACACAACTCCTGACACCTTCACAATATGCATTAAAATATTAAATATGACTTCATCAATGTATCCTTGCCTTAATTCTTGGTTGCACTAACAAAGCAAATAACAATCCCGTAAAATATACAGGTCGGCGTGACAAACTCACCTCTCGTGGCAACGAGACGACTCGAAAAGACAGGATAAGGCCGGATCTTGCGTCTAAACACTTCCGGAAGCGACGCTACTTTCCCCCTGGTGGCTTGAAATGACGGTTCACAATTTTGGGCTTAGAGCGGCTAATATGCGAGTCCGAAGGAGTTGAGCAGCTTTTAAAAGACATGACTGCTAAATTTTTTTAGTGGCATGCAAAATCTTTGCAATAATTTTAAAGAAACTTATACGTTTAAGGCGTAAATATAGCGGCTTCAGTCGACAAGCAACTTTTTTTTTGTCTTTCCAGATGCCTTGTTAACTTGGACTCAGTGCGCCTTACGGGTCTACGCGTAAAAATAAACCTGAAAAATTCACAGTAAACGCCTGTACCAGCATGCAGCAAGCTGTGTTATTATTTGCGGAAGCTTATACTTGACTAGCGAATTTTCTTCATGGGTTTTGTATGCACCTTCGCCAGCGATATATGAAACCCCACAGAGACAGGAAATTCCATTGGGCCTCCGTTTGCCACTGCTGTTACAGGAGGGTGTTGGCGCAACCGCCGGGAAGCTACTGCTAACCACGCGAATGCGTGAAAGAATGCTTCAGAAATCACTAATATGTATTGGTTTTAAGGTGTTACTGAACGCCTTCATTCTACAACGTTGGGACAAAACTTATGCAATGGACAAAGCGGACGACGCGCCATCAAGATGCAACTATGATGTGAGTCCATTCATTCATACTGCAACCAGCGAGTTTTTCTTCGCTCTAAAAATTCACAAATGAAAGGGCAGTTAATGCTTCATGAGGACAACGTGGAACTATTTTGTTCTATCGTCGTTGATGTGCCAACTATGAGTAAAGCAACACTTCTATATATTCGAATATATTCCGGTCTGATGCCATATATACCAACTAGGCTACCGGGGAGGTGGCGCTCCCCTTCAATTTCTTGTGTGTTTGTGTTAAAGATAATTGTTTCCTAGGCTTGGGGGTGGTAGCCAGCGCCGCTCCGACAGCTCGGGATGAAGGGGACCTTCTTTTCAACCCTTGGGCCGTGACTCGAGCGTCTACGACGTGTCGGGAGCGGTCAACCAGCGTTGAACCCTCTTAAGCTATAGATGACACCAAGACTGCCAGAGCAAATGCTCACGCTATTCGTGTAGCGAATCAGAATTGGAAATGAGGGATTCGTTGAATGAACACAGAAATAAAGGCCAGCAGTCAGGAACGCCAAGGAAGGCAAAGGGGAAGGAATTCAGCTGTTTTTAGTGGTGAAGTATACGTTTAATTTTTGAAATGAAAGAAGGAAGTTAGAGAACAACATGCTCCCCGGGTGGTACCCGAACCAACGACCTTCATAATACCGGTCAGATGCCATACCAACTATAGGCTACCGCTAGGGTTGCCACCTCCCCCCCCCCCCCAAAAAAAAAAAAAAAAAAACCGGCCCTTCGTGGAAAGGGGGTGGGGGGGCGTGGTATTTAGAAGGTTGAATTTGTGGCGAAAAAAAAAATCCATGTTTTATGACATGCAATGCCGCATGCATTGTAGCGTTTTCCTATACAGAGGAATCAACATAACATTTGTACTGAAAGTTACTGAAATTTTGGTTATTGCTCTGAATGTGCTGCATTGAAAAGTAACCGCACATACTTCGTCCATTAAAAGCTCTTTGCACCTCGCCCGGGCTCGCGGCGCATATTTTCTCCGCTCGCGTGTTTTTGTGCAGCTTGCCGACACCTATTTATTGTCGTAGTTTCTGAATTACGCTTATAAAATGCCAAAAAAGAAATAATCGCCGCACAATGGCCGAAAAACCGGCCAATGACGGCCGGTTTTAAGTACGAACCGGCAACCAGCCCGCTGTATAAAAAACCGGTCGGGCCGGTCAAAAACAGGGCAGGTGCCAACCCTAGCTACCGCGGAGGCTGAGCTTCCCTCCATTTCGGGGGGAGGGGTATTTATATTGTTTTCTACGCTTGGGGGTGGTGGCCAGCCCCGCTCCGCAGCTTGGGGTTTAGGGGACCCTCATTTTAACTCCCAGGCCATGACTCGAGCGTCTACGACGTGTCGGGAGCGGTCAACCAGCGTTGAACTAGTTCATCGCCAGTTGAACACCTATGGAACCGAGGTTGCCAGAGCAGAGGCCCATTTTCTACGCGTGTAGCGAATCACATTTGGAAATGAGGGGCTCCTTCAATGAACACAGAAATAAAGGCCAGCATTCAAGAACGCCTGTGACCGGTATTCTGGAAACCTTGGGTTCGGGTCCCACCCGGGGATCATGTTTTTCTCCAATTTCTTTCTTTCATTTTAAAAATTAAACGCACTTCGCCACGAAAAACGGATAAATTCCTTCCCCTTTGTGTTCCTTGGCGTTCTTGACTGTTGGCCTTTATTTCTTTCCCCTTGTCAAAATGTTCGCACCGGGCCAAAGCTGCCCCCTTCATTTTGTCTCCTGTTTTCTCACCATATTCCAAGCTCCATCGCGCGCTCTCTCTGTCTTTATCTAGTGTGTGTGCGTGCGTGCGCGCGCTGTGTGTGCGCGCGTGCGTGCACGCGCACCCGTGTGTGAGAGGTGTGGGCGGAAGCGTTAGAAAAACAGCTCCTACGTTTCTTTTTCAGTTTTTTTAAAACTTATTCGTCCTCAGTTTTCTTACTTCGGTGTGGTTAATTCGTACGGAGGGCTCTCTGGCGCATGGAAAACATCAGACCAGTAATCGCAACTTCCTTTTCCAAATTTGCAATTTCCTCGTGTATTTTCCTCCCACCATGCGTCCCTTCGCAGATCGCAAGGCCGGGTGCCTCGAACTGACCGACTGTTTGTGGATAGCTCTGAAGCCCTATTCGGTCCCTAACAAAGCGATTCCCTGGTGCGGCGCATCTGTTATTATTTAACTCGTGCAATAAATATTGGTTCCGCGCCTGCAACAAAATTTCCATCGAAAGCGAAAAGGGTTCTGATGCCATCCCGCATACTATAGCTTCAATTAACAAAGCAAGCGTCTTCTCTCTCTCTCTCTCTCTCTCTCTTTTTTTTTTTTTTTTTTTTTTTGCGGGGGAGTTAAAGTTATTGAAGTATTCTTTAAGGAGACATCTCTGCCGTTTTGATGAACGCGTGAAGGTTGTAGAGCTAGAAACCCACGTTCAAAGCAGCCTGAACTTCATCCTCCTACTCCACACGAAAAAATAAAGTCATGCTATGGGCTTAAACTTACTTGAAACTAACTATGTTAAAGAGGTCCGCGTGGGAAATGGGAATGCAATACACATATCGTTACAACCCGTGGGTGCGCTTCGGCTCGACACATGTACTCATACGTTGTACTCACCTCAAAAAAGGATTTGTTTTGCTGCTCTCTTTAAATTTGTCGCAAAAAAATGATGAATGCCAGTGCAAGTCGGCGTAAAAAAAGTGAAAAAGCATCTACTGAGACCTAAATCCGCGTCTCTAGCGTTTGCAATGGAGCGAAAGAGCATTGATATACGCCCATGTCGCGGATCTGAACAGCGAGCAAAGTTTCAGGATGCTTTTCCAGCGCTGGGAGGGTTGCTATGTCAGTGTCTCTATGGCGTCAGTGGCCCCATGTGGTGCTTTTTTTTTTTTTTTCTTCAAATAAGCTCGAAAAGGAGCGTAGCGCAGGTGGCAGATTGGGTGCGTAAAGCGGGTCTGAAAGCAGAAATGGTTGGCGCCAGTGGAACACCAAAGCGATATTTCCTCCCTTGGTTTTGGCACACCTCAGGAGTGGCCGCGGGCAAAAGTTTCCAGGACGCGATTTCTACTTACAACAGCAATTTCTCCGCTGTCTGGTGGCTCCGCACTTCATTTGTAACCGCAAGCGAAGCATCACGTTTCGGGGCGTCAGCAGTCAGAACCACACCATAGCAGGAGCGTAGCCACCAGGAAGCATACAAATTAACTTAGGTTGTTGAAATCACGTTCTGGAAACTTTTGTCCCCGGGTGTACATTGAATACATTACTGGCGCTGCGCTGAAGACGGACAGGTCAAATAAGTTTACACAGTAAGCAAAGGAATAACGCTTAACGTGTCTGTGTAAACTTGTGCGTGTAGTCCGTCTTTAGTGTAGTTCCAGTAGCTTACACCAATTTATTTATTTATTGAATTTGTATATTGTACTGCAAACTTTGGCGGTCCAGGCAGTAGCAGTACAAAGAATACACTCAAATAGTACACACAGTACGGTCCAGGCATAGATATGTAGAAGCGAAACAGAACAAACAACTGTGGCGATATTCAACCTATATGGCAATATATAGGTTGAAAGGAAAAAAAAAAATACACAGGACAGTCGACAACCTCACAGCTGAATTTCTCCTCTCCAGAAGTAAATACTACATACCTAAGTAAATACCACAAGTAACTATCACAGTCAATGCCTATTAAATGCCACATTCATACAAAATTCAAACTTTGAATCCGATCGATAAATGACAACACAATTTCGCAGTTGACTGTGCTTTCCGGTAATTGGTTCCAGTCAGAAATGAAGGAGGGAAGAACAGAGTGTCTGTGGGTATTATTGTGGCTAATGGGTTGTCGAATCACTTTGTTGAGGTTTGTTCGCGAAGAATGTTTAAAGGGCTCAAGGAGATAATATTCTCGTGGGATTTAAAAGTGGCCGTGGTGCAAAAGATATATAAATCTTAGTTTCGATGTTATTCTGCGGTCTGCGAGTGAGGGAAGTTCGGCTTTGTTCATTACATTTGTGACGCTGGTATTTGTAGAATATTCTGAGAAAACAAACCGAACGGCCAAGCTTTGAATTCGTTCGCTTTTCTTTACTAGATGTTGTTGATGTGGGTCCCAAATGATACAGTCTAACACGGATATATCGAACACGGATATATCGAATTATTGTCTATATCGAACTCATAAATTATCCCCTTGAAAATGCTGTGTAAAAGTATAGGAATTCGTACGTTTATATCGAACCGTATTTTTCCCGACATTGCGTATATCGAACGCCGCGCGAGCCGGAAGGTGCTTTTCGGCGGTCGCAGCACCCCCGATTGAGGTTGAGGAGGATGTGGAGGAATGCGCGGGCATGGCGAAGACTGGCTAGCGGAACTAATTCCTTCTACTGGAACGAATTTTCGCTTGCCCAGTCGGGCCCCGCTACCGGCCGCCGTAGCGTTAGCGAACGGAGCCCGGTATGGTAAATCTCTCTAGGCACACAAGCCTGAACGCTCGGAAAAGGTGACAGTGCGAGGTAGGGATGCCCCGACTGCGCACGTCCTTTTTTTTCGGCTGCGTACGTTCCCCGACTTGCCGAAAAATAGTTTTTTTTCTCTCTCTCTCTGGGTCTGTCTTCCCCCGGTGTCGTCTCAGGAAAGGGAAGAGGTAACGAAGGCGCTGACGGCTGCCTCCTTCTTTTGCATTTTGCTGCTGTTGCTGCTGTTTGGCGAGTTGTCCCGCACATTTGGAGATCACTGTTTCTCTCGGAGATGACCATCGCGAGCGCTTTGTTGGAGTCCGTTCAGAGAGCCTTGGAATTGTTACCTTCAATGTTCTGGTGGTACGTGCGCCCTGTTCTTCTTTTGCGTGCGTGTTGTGCATGGTGTGCGAAGGCGCAGTGTACTGCTGGAATTTTCTAGTTGTGCAGCCTCGAGAAGATCGAGACCAGCGTCTTTAATTTCATTTCCAGGACGAAGAAGCAGGCCAAGATCAGCGATTTTTTTTTTTCACGGAAAGAAAGCGTCCTGTTGCGTCGTGAGTGCGGAATTAGTTGTCATTCTTGAATGCGACGATCGGCAAGTGATCGTCCGCCATAGGTGAGGTCTCAGAGCACATATTTTTTATATCGAATTTTTCATATATCGAACTACTTCGCGATCCCCTTGGAGTTCGATATATCCGTGTTCGACTGTATCTGCATTGTCTAGGGCCGGTATTACACTGGTTTTAAAGGCAGTTAGCTTCACTTCAGGTGGCGCTTTACGTAGTTTTATGCTTAAAAGTGTTAATTTTCCTTGCGCTTAGAGCATATGACATTAATATGCGACTGCCAAATAAGGTTGGATGTAAGCGTTACGCCAAATATTTTACTTGATTACTTTTCCAAATTCATTATTATCAAGAGTGTAAACAAAGTTCAGCAGATTTTTCTTAATAGTAAAAGTTAGGCTCACAGTTTTTTTGGCATTGAGTGTCATGTCCCACTTTTTACACAATGCACGAATTAAGTGCAATGAATGGTTAAGCTGAATTTGGTCTTCCGTTGTGTTTACTCTTTGGTATATGAAGCAGACTAGTCATCTGCGAATTAACAACTGCAATTGAATGGGTGAGTTAATGCCCAAATGAATGACATCAATGTTAATGCAGATGAAGAATAAGGTTGGCCCCAACACCGATCCCTGCGGGATGCCCGAGAAAACATTCAAACTATATATCTGATATGTGATTGTCCACGAAATCGAATTGCTTGTGGTTGCGGAGATGGCATTCTACCCATAAAATTATATTACTTTCATTTCCGATCGCACGCATTTTTGTAATTAGGTCACGAAGAGGAACGAGATCAAACGCTTTTGAAAAGTCAAGAAAAATCGCATCTATTTGTCCTCTATCATTAATCACGTTACCAATATCACCAGTTATCTGTGCAAGCTGGGTTATGCTGATAGACCTGATATGAAACCATGTTACTGACTATATAGAAAGGTATTCCTTTCTAATTGTGTAATGGTACCATTACACATTTAGATATTACAGCATGTGCCGGTTAGTGAAACCGGGCGGTAATTGCTCGCCTCGAGCCCGGAGCCGGATTTATGTATTGGAATAACTTTTGCCCATCGCCAGTCGTCAGGGATTGAGACTGTTTCTAAGGATACCGTGTACAATTTAAACAAGTATTTACTAACCCTAACGGCAGATCTATTAAGAAAAGTGTTTGATATGATATCGGAATCTGGGGCGGTATTCTCGAGTTTTGTCCCTTTTGCGTCCCTTTCAAAAATGTCCCTTTTGGCGAGCCCTGATTGGCTAAAAGCAAACAACCGGAAGTGACGTAACGCAAGCGCGGCAAACCTACTGCCAACCTTCCTCCATGCTGCCAACGTCCACTTATTAACCGGAAGTACGTCACGATGAAAGGGACGCAAAAGGGACGTTTTCAAAAGGGACAGTTACGAGAATACCGCCCCTGGTGACTTCTTTAAGTCAAGTTTAGTCAGAAGGCGCAAGATTCCTTTTTCGTAAATTACAAGTTCCGGCATTGTGTAATTCAGGGAATATTCTGGGAGCGTTGTTTCAAAAGATCTACAGTAAAAGATGTTGATTGATTGTAGGGTTTAACGCGCCGACGCAACGCAGGCGATGAGGCGCGCTGTAGTGGAGGGCTCCGGATTAATTTTGACTTTTGACCACCTGGGGATCTTTAACGTGCGCCGAAATCTCGTACACACGGGCGTTTTTGCTTTTCGCCTCCATCAGAAAAGCGGCCGCCGCGGCCGGGCATCGAACCGCGACCTCGTACTCAGCAGCGCAACGCCTTAGCCACTGTAAAAGATGTACAGTACAGGAAAAAGTAAATGTACAGGCGCGGCCACTGTTAGAGGCAACAGGGCCGAGTAGTGCCACGACTTATAGTGCCGTGGGAATGTTGTGGCAGCGCGAAATCATCGCCAGAGGTAGAGTTAAAACTGCCTGTCGCCTGTTGCGGTTACGCAGTGTTTCGCGCTGCACTGGTGGTGGCTCCACGCGCTACCGTGTTACTTCTAACAGTGGCCGCGCCTGTACGTGTAAAGATAGTTTGAAAGAACACATAGAAGGCTCAGTTATGATTTTGTTTGCACATGAGAGCTGTGAAATAGTCGGGCGTTCTCTGTATAAGTAGCGCCAAAATTTCTGCGGTTCACCATTCATAAAAGAAGGCAGCGTGACAGAAAAGAAGCGAAGCCTGCAGTGAGAATTTTATCATTCAAGGTACTGGTAAGGTTCTGAAGGTCGCCGGCCATTCCACGCTTACGCCGTCACTTATTTTTTTCCTTTTTCTTTGTATTATATCGCCTGTAATCCAATTACTCCCGATGAACACGTTTCTTTTTTAACGGAATATAGCGGGTTTCACAGTTTCTTATAAATTCTTTAAAACGTGACCATAGTGCGGTTACGCCATTTATTTTTTCGAATTCAGAAAAGCGGGACTCTAAGTGGGCGAAGACCGCGTATGGTTTTTGTTTTTTTTAGTTTTTTGGGAAAGCGACAACGGACCAGACAAAATCAACATCTCATGATCGCAGATCCAATGGTGAACAACAGTACAATCTTCAAGTGAACTTCTCACCAGCACAAGATCGAGCAATGAAGAATAAGTGTCCATAACTCGGGTATCAGAACACACCAATTAATTGATTTAATGAGAAGCTGAACGCAGTTAGTAACAGCGATTCTGCACTTGTTGTCTCTTTGCCATCGTGAGCTAGTTCAGACCAATTAATTATATAGGCAGGTTAATATCTCCACAAAGAATTATTTTTGATTGTGAGTTTGTTTGTTGCGCAATGTAGTCATGCATTATTCATAGATATTCGGGAGGAGCATTTGGCATGCAACCCCGCCCAAGAATATTGATTTTTACATGATATGTAACTTTGCTCCATACACTTTCATGGTGATCAATGTCATCTAGGCGGGTAAACTGCAGGTTGTTTTTAATGGGAATCGCTACCTCGCGTTGTTCCATCTTTGCGAATTAGCTTGTATGAAGAGGGAACTATTTCGGAGTCTTGAACGCCATCATGCAACCAGGTTTCGGTAATGATTAAACTTGGGGGTTATGAGTGAATATTATGCTCTCCAGAAGATGTGCTTTATTAATTCGAAGGTTTTTGGTGCGGTCGTGTCATTTCGCAGTCTGTTTTTTTTTTTTTTTCCAGCGTGGCTTTTGCGCAGACTGCAGATGGTACTGTCACATCGATTTTGCAATTGTTAGCGGAGTCCCAAGCGAAAATCCTCTTGTCAACTTTTGTCTTGCCGTATAGTCGTAAAGTATTCGCGACACTTTAGCGCCGTTGGACTTTTCCTCGGCCGTGTCCTTTTCCAGTGTCCTTTTCGAAAAGTCCTCCGAAATTACTATTTCTGTTCCTTTCAACACATTGCAGCAGAATAGGATTTTGGCCTCTTCGGCGAAGTCGTAGAGCCTTACAATAACTGGCCGATGATGATCTTTGGGATATCTTTCTATTCTGTGAATTCGCTCCTATGATTAACTTCGATGTCTAACATGTCCCTGAATGCTTTAAAGGCTTAGTTTCGTTTTCCAGTGACCTGACACCTTCTTCTGGTTCCTCATTGAAGACGTATATTATCAGGCTATTGCGTCGGCTTCTATTTTCCGAAGTCGTTTACCTTGGACAACATTCTAAGGCCTGTGCGCTCATGTTGCTACAGGTCGCTTCATATTCCGCAAGTTTTTGCTCATACGTATGCAGCCTATTCATTTCTTTTTCGATTGAAGTAACCCTCTTCTGAATACTGTCAGCCGTTGGTTCAACTTTTTCTACAGGTAATTCTTTCAGTCGTTCGTTGGTCTGTGTTTGTTCCTCCAAAATCGTTTTTTTTTTTAACAATTCGCTGACGGAACTTGACTCCGACTCGGAATCTGATGAGGTAGGCCCCGGATTGGGTTCGACATCGCCGGAAGCCAATAATAACATCATAATCACAGAAATACAATCAGACACTGTGGCAATACATGGGTGTTGGCAGGGAGGTGCAAAAAGGGCACTGGCCCTCCCTCGAGACAAAATCCTAGCGACGACCATGCACCGATGCAATACTAATTATGGCGCCCTTCCACGCCTTGAGTGCGTGCTCCGCTTCACTGAGTCGCGTTCTCGAATGCCGCGTGTTGTGTCGTGCAGAACTGCTTTGTGGGAAAGCCGGGCGTGCTGAATGTGCACCTCATCTGCCACAGCCACAACGACGTCGGCTGGACGGAGACCCCGGACGTCATCTACAACGAGTGTGAGTGCACACGTAGCCTCCCTCTGCGTAACACTAGAGTGTCTGGAATAGTACATTATACGCCTCGAGCGCGGCCTGTAGGGGCGCCACTGAAATCCCCCTAGCGGCCCGTTTCGAAAGCAGGCGCGGGAGTCCGCGCCCCGCTCCCCAGTGCCGCCGCTGCTTTTGCGGCACGTTCACTACTGAGATTTACCGTTTGTGAGCGTTTGAAATTCATGTTTGTGTGGAGCAGTCACTCTGCTCGCAAATGGGGTGTGTTTACGAGAGTGTAAATGTTTCCGACGCGATCTTCAGGTGTGTGTCACAGGCCAGCGTCGCGGAATCGGCGTATGATGGAGCCGATTGTAGTTACACTGACCTGAATTTACTATCCGTGTCTCCGTAACCACCGGTTCCTCAGATGTTCATGCTACGGCTGTTCACTACGATTTAAATCGGTTTTGTGCGCTTACATAATCAGCGGCCGCGGCCGGAGCACTCATACCTGACAGCACACCAGTTACGTTTGCCAATATTATACCTCAGATATTGATCACCACCATTTACAAGCCAGTCTGTGTTAATTTCGGAGATATTCAACAAAAGTACGATGGACAATGCATAATTATACTCGGGGATCAGCACACGACAGAGTCGTCTTGTCGTGAGGTGCGCGCCCGCAGACCTTCATCTGCTACATATATCCTCTGCGAGCAGCGCGGAGACGGGCTTACAATTTAATCCGCGTTCGCGACTAAATGCTTCTTCGAAATATCGTCATATGGCACAGGAAGCCTGCAGAATAAACCAGAAACTGAAATCACAGGGCCTTATCACATACCGCACTCTTCCAACGACACATTTCATCGCTTGTTGAACAGCCTACCCTGTATACTTCCAAAAATGCGTCCGCCGTACGATCAGCTCTTCGTTGAAGTAGAAAAACAAAAGGAAAGTGAACGCGAGATTTATGTGTGGGATTACTAAAACGTTAATTGCTTGATTCCACTCCGCATTTGTACACGGCGTCCCCCCTCCCCCCCCCCCCCCCCCCCCCCACCGATTTCTCGCGAAATAGCAGTGCATTTCGCGTATAGTTGGTCTAGTGAAACCTACCTGGCTTAAGTTTAGACGAACGTCTTTAGCATGCCAGAAGCTGCACTGTTTTTTTTTTCATATCCGTTAGAGCTATTATGTTTCTAAATTCCGCATTGGCACAGCATTTATTTTTCTGTGGTTTCATTTCCTTGGTTCTTATTGCTATATGGCGTGTGTGGGCACATATTTAACGACGCACAGGCTTGGAATATACTTTACATTCTCGCATGGTTTATATTCTTATAAAAATCATACGTTATTGTCCGGGATTGGGTAATCACATCCCCGAAACATAATTTTCTGCGGCGTATATATGCGAAACGATGCCGCATTCGTTGTCCACGCCGCAAAATGACGCCAACCTCTCATTGTGCCAGTATCAGATCTAAACGAAGCGTCAGTCGAATTCATTTGTGCCTGATCTTTTGGAGGTGACATGGGTGATATGTTGCTGCCGTCGCCGAAGCACGGAAGAGCGGCGACGAAGCGCGCAGAACCGCGTCCCCGGGTAGCTCTTGCAGGCGATCGCGTACTCTACGAAGACGCAGCTGCTTTTTAAGTGACCTAAACGTACTCTTTGCCTATAGTCGTCACCATAACAAGTTTTTTTTAGGGCGCGGAAAGGCGAAAAGAAGCGAAATAGAACCAAAACACTGCACGAGCCCGTATCAGTCACGCAGCGCAAATCCCGTCAACGCCGCGGAGAAGCGGCGGCAGGCGGCGCAGCGATCGCGAAGCTCGAGGCGTATAGGCACTGTAGTAACACCTCACGCCCGGCGGCGGTGCACATACTATCAGGGTTGCCAGGTCCTAAGAACAAAAAGTCGCCGGGAAATTGCCGATGGCCAGAAAAATTGCCATCTCGAGCAAAGCGATGCTTTACTTTTCGATGGCCTGCGTAGAAAAAAAGGGCTGAAATTATGAGAAGTAGCGAATCTGGACCACGAACAATATTCGTTTGCTGCGAATCGGAAAAACAACAGTTGTTCCCCATCGTCTACCAAGAAAGTTAAAATATGTAAGTTTACGTAAAGTATTCAAAGGATAGGATGATCATAGAACGTGTGTTTGCTGCACATAGTTTTTCATCCCCTTAGCTGCCTCCTTACATTCCCGCGTACACGCTTGCCATCCATATCTGCATGGAATATCAAGCGCCCGTGAACTGCATAAACATCATGCGTTAAACTGACAATATTGCTTAAAGTCTTGGGCATGGATGTTTAAAAATGTGACACGCAAATTCTCGACCTTGCCATATCATCCCCATTTTCTTGTTTTGGTTAGCTTGCAGTTTCATCTCGGCTCCTGAAAAACACTGGACGACCAAATAAGGCTCTTTTTCTTGGACGTAAGGTGTCGGAAGAGCCTGGGGAAGTCGCCAGAAAATAGCCAATTCACCACAGTAGAATTTAAGTCAGCACGAGCCTCTAAAAGTCGCCAGTACCTGGCAACCCTGCATAATGAATCCTTCTTCCTTTCGTCGACGGACACAATTCGTTGAGCGACATCAATTATATATAGGCGCGCGACTTCATTTCGAAGCAAGTAAACGCCGTTAGCCTTCAGGACTTGCGACGTGTTGAGTTTGTGTTAAGTGTCATTTGAACGAGAGGTTGATAGCGAAAACATGGCTCAAATAAAATGTTTAACCACCACATCTCCCTACACTGGCGGCGAGCAAGCTCCCCCCCAAGCGCAAGGTGCACTCTATGTCCACAGTACGCGGAATAAGACACGAAGCTGAATCCCAGAGACACCTTACAGCTCGGCTCGTGCCAGTTGCGGATCCAGAGGGGGTGTTCCTGGGGGCCGGGCCCCCTCTATAAGACACATGCTCTCCGCTCTTGATTTCCCCTTTCATACACATCTCCACCAATCCGTTCCATCCGCCGACAACGTAATGTCCCCTCCCCCTTTCCACCCCGGCGGCTAGTTCAATGTTTCCCCTTCCAGTTGTTTTCGCTGCCAAGCGCTGCCCCAAACCAGCCACCTAGGCTATGAGCAAGGGAGCACGGCTAAGCAGTGCTGATGCAGATGACAGAGTGAGAAAAAAAAAGAAAGAAAGAAAGAAAGTCGCCCGAAATCTGTGCAACACCTTTGGGCTCTTATTTGCCCTCCCAGAGCAGTTTTGAGCAGCTCCTGGGCAGTACAGAACAGTACAGTACGAAAGCCTATGTCTGCATATCCTTTGTATATTAATGGTGAAAGGGTGTCTTATGTGAGAAATCACAAGTTTCTCGGCATAGTTGTCGACAGAGGCCTTTCTTGGAGCACTCATGTTAACGTTCTAAAGAAGAGGCTCTCTGCAGTGGTGCATGTGCTCAAACTCATCGGCGGCAAGACGTGGGGGACACCACTGAAATCGATGTTACAGCTCTACAACGTGCTGTTCTTGGGCTATCTGCGATACAGTGCCCCTGTCCTTTCTGGAGCGTGCCGCACAACTACTCGGGCACTTCAGGGTATTCAAGCTCAGGCCCTGCGAACCTGTCTTGGCCTACCACGATGTACGTCCACAGCAGCGACCATTGCCCTGGCTCGAAATCACCCTTTGGCAACCTTTGTGGACGTCGAAATACTCAGGACACATATCAGGCACCTCGCCCGTCTACCTGATCATCACCTCGCGGGAATACCAGCGACCCGTCCACGGGCGTCGTTCGCAAGGGTAGTAGCTGCCCACAACACCAGCGTTCCATCGAACTACACGCCGGCGATGAGACCGCTCGTTCCGCTGTGGTGTGTGATGCAGCCCCGAGTGTGCCTAGATATCCCAGGAGTGACAAAAAAACGTGATCTTCCAAATCCGGCCCTGCAACAGCTCGCTTTGACGTACATGCACGAGACATACAGTGACCGAACCCATGTATACACTGATGGCTCGGTAACATCTTCGGGTTCTGCCGGAGCTGTCGTTATACCACGACTGTCACTGTGCAGCAAATTCAAGATAGCCAATCTTACGACATCCACGGCTACAGAACTTACGGCCATCCGTAGCGCTCTTCACACCATCGAGCAAAGTTCGTGCCGCAGATGGGCTATCTTCTGTGATTCGAAGCCTGCACTTCAGTCACTCCAGTCAGCGCTGTGCCGGGGACCTCACGAACAGCTCCTGACAGAAATAAGATTGGTATACGACCGTGCTGCCCAGGCGGGTCATGATGTCACCCTACAGTGGCTTCCTAGCCACTGCGGCATTGTCGGCAACGAAAGTGCGGACGCTGCCGCCCGGCTGGCGCATCAAACAGCGACAACTGTACTCATCCCATTGTCTAGGACGGACGCAGCTAGGGTTCTCCGCATTCTTGCCCGGGAAACAGCTATCTCCCAATGGTCTCCAGAAGATTCCACATGCGCACGCATTGGTGCCTTTGACCCGCACCTGCAACGTCCCCTTCCACTAGGCCCCCCACGGTCTGACGCAACTCTTCTTTGCCGTCTCTGGCTGGGGGTGGCATTCACAAATGCTTACTCGTACTTAATAGGAATGGCAGCAAGGGCGGAGTGCGAAACGTGCGGCACATCGGAGACGATACGCCACGTTTTATGCGAGTGCCCACGCTACTCGGCTGAAAGAAAAAAGTTGTCGTCAGCGCTGAGGAACCTGGACTCTCGGCGGCCATTTTCGGAGGGAAAGATTCTGTGCCACTGGCCTTCTCAGTCATCCGCTCAGAAGGCGACTAAGGAACTATTACGTTTTCTACGGGCGACGAACTTGAACACTAGGCTATAGACTGAGAGCTTCCAGTGTCAATCACTGTCAGTGCCTCAGTGCTGGGCATACGTGTCTGGTCCAACTTTTCCTCTTTTTTTTCCCTCTCTCTTTTTTGCCCATTTCCCCTTTCCCACGTGCAGGATAGCAAACTAGGCTCTAGCCAGGTTAACTTTCCTGCCTTTCTTCTATATTCTTCCTTCCTTCCTTCCCCGCATGTGCAAATGGACAAATGAATTTTAATCCCCCCCCCCCCCCCCCCCCCCGAATGCCACTCTGGATCCGCCCCTGGCTCGTGCTTGAAGTATCGCGTAAACGACACTTAAACGAGGAATGTTCGCGGTAGTCAGGAAATGCATACAGCAATTCCTGTTCTTTCTCTCGCATAACCCGCGTCCCGTAAGAAATACATAAAAAAGTAATTCCCAACTTTTTCGCTCAAAATTCCGACCGCTCAGGAACCTAGTAAAACAATTACATGTAATTAATGTTTCGCGTAAATCAAGGAGTCGACTTGGGCATGAACACTGCGAAAATAGTTTACGGAACTCTCAATACCTTTAGTGTAATTCGCAGGCAAAATTATTCCCCATACATCTCAACGGATCGTGAACCTGGTCCGTGACCTGGTTAAGCAACATGGTAACATGAAACTGCACACAAAGCAAGTTTTCGCCCTCAATATTAGCTATGCAAAATTTTTTTTGCGTGAAACTGAATCACTCCAGAGTAGTCACTCGTGAAAGAACTGTGATGAGCCGAAAAGATACGCCGGGTTCGGTATTATGTTTGTAGCTGATAGGGAGTTTTAGTAAACCCAAGCCAGTGCCTTCCAATCGTTTGAGGGAGGGGGTTTCGCGCCCAGCAAGAAACCAAGTCGTGTGTATATAAAAACTACCTTTTTGTTCTGCACGCATGGTTTTAGAAGTGCCCGCCGACGGCGGAAAGAATTTTAGGGGGGTATCACTCGGATCTTCATTTCACTGGTGGTGTAGCCCGACGAATTTAGGGTCTAGAGGAGCCCTGCACCCCCTTCCAAACAACCCTCTCCTTTCTTAGGCCACTGGCCACACCCCTTTTCTCAATAAAGATTTATACATACGTACACTGGCGGGACAACCAACTTTATGACGCACAAAAGCTGTCAAAGCAACATTGCTGCACAATAAACATATACGGAGTGTTGCATCCCCCCCCCCTTCCCCCCGTAGATACTTTGAAATATCTCTCACAGGAAACGATAACTGTAACTTTGTTCTGTTGCCACGTGTCTATTGGTGATATGCCCTTTCTTTCGCAAGATGGTCCTTCCTTACACATCACTCGAAGTTCATTGAACGAATTACAGAATGACTTTTTTTTTTTTGCTAATAACACCGCCCTTGGGGGTCGTCGCACCCCCCCACAGATGTGCAGGAGATCTACAGCTCAGTCACGGCGGCGCTGCAAAAGAGCCGTGACCGCAAGTACGTGTCTGCCGAGACGGCCTTCTTCGAGCGCTGGTGGCAGGACCAACTGCCGCCGAGGCGCAACAGCGTCCGGAAACTCGTCCTTCAGGGTGGGCCCCTTCATTTCATGTCCGCCGTTCCCTGTCTCATGCGGTATCGTGGCGCACACCTCTCGGGCATCTTGCCCCGATTCGGGCAGATGCTGTAACAGTTTTTTAATTCGTCACCTAATCAAGGCATGTGTATCCCCTGTGAAATTCCGGACACCACTGAACACATTATTTGGAAATGCCCTCGATTTCAAACTGAAAGACAGGTTCTCCTGGACACCCTTCCCGCTAACTTACGACCAAATTTTTTAAATGATCTCTTGCGTCCCTCCTACCCGCCTAATTTAGCGAAGGCAGTGTGGGACACTCTCCTGCATTTCATGTCCCAACCCACTATTTTTCCCTTGCTATTTCCCACCCATACCCGTCGTGAACCTTAACTTATCGCTACCCCTAAGGGGGTCTGATGCACTAGCAAGAGACTCCCGGGTGTTTTTTCTACATTACAATAAGCGTTGAAAAAAAAAAGTATACGGAATTCGTTCTGTGCGTTTTCGTACGGATCGTGCTCAATGCCATGTTCACATTTTTTCTTGAGCTTATATGCCCCTGCATACTTGGCGGGTGTTGGTCATACGCTGTCGGTAAAAAAAGAAAGAAAAAGGGCCTGCGCCCAAACAATATCTTAGTCTATATTCTGCCTAAATAAAGCCCAAAGGTTAGTTGTTTTGCTCACTGTAATACATAACAATACGAGTGCCCACAGGAATCCGAGGATTTGATGCGTAAAGAACATTTCTGTCTGTCTGTCTGTCTGTCTGTCTGTCTGTCTGTCACACACACACACACACGCAAAAAAAAAAAAAAAAGAGATGGGGCAGCTTGCACTAGTGGTCAAGGCTGGAAAAACAGCGGAGCTGGGGGTCGACCTAGCTCCTTACGGTTTTGCTAGGTTTTGCTAGATTTTACTAGGCTTTGCTAAGTTTTGTTAGGTTTTGCGATGGTCTTGCTATGCTAGGCTAAGCGTTGAGAGGTGAGGCCAAGTTTAGCCGGATTTTACAAGGCCGTCCCGGTCGGTACCGCACACTGACAGTGGATTCCAGGGGGGTGAGGAAGAAGTCGGGTCGACCCCCTGCTCTGCTGTCTCTCCAGCCTTTGAAAGTTGCACATTTTTTTTGCGCTTTAGTAGCCATGAAAGACTACCACTTCTAAAATGGTATAGTCAGAGGTGCTCATACGCATTTGCCCCTTGGGCTCACACTCGAGCAGGCGCGAAAGCCGGCTTAATTCAGTGTTATAATGTCCTATCGGCGGTGGTGCAACCATTTACAGGCTGCGAAGTTTTTCCTGGGTATTTTTTTTTTTATTTTGCTAGCGCCACCGCACCAAGCTCACGCTTAAACAGCTCCGCTGTTAAAAAAAACTCGTACGAAAAAAGAACGAACCATGTACCAGAACGTAGGAAAAAATGCGGGCCACTGTTTGATATTCAACGCGGAACTGTCGGACGAATAAAAAAAAATTGGCTGCGTATCTGCTCCTTTCGTTGCAAATGCCGTCAAAAGACGATAGTCTTTATTGGCTTTTGCGAAGTAAATGCCTCCCTTCGCTTTCCCGCTCACCGCTCATGTTGTTCCTCTTGCGTCGCGCTCCTCCCAAGGTGAAGACGCCAAAGGTTTGCTTAAATCGTTTTAAATTTCCAGCGTTCCACTGCTCCAAACCGGGTGTCTCGATGCGAACGCTGCCGTACGGCGAAGACGCGCGTTAATCGAGGCGCCCTACTTCAACGTTTATAGAACCGCGTTTCCGTATACTCCACGTGCGTTGCAAGCAGAACGTGGAACCTATCTAGTGGAACCTTGCGTAACTGTTGCCGGTTGATTTCTTAAAATGTCCCCAGAAGCTATAGTGGCGCGGGCGAGAGCAGGCGACGGCGGAGTGAATTCTTTGCAGTTGATGAAGTATTTATTTCGCAAAAGTCAAGCATGTTTGATTTTTTTTATAAAGGAACACTGCAAATATCACTTCTGTATTGATTTGGTGTCTCATATTTGCGTAATGTCTTGTTCTTCTTCAACAATGTTGACAAGTATGAACATTACACCGGACATAGACGGGTAGATTTAGCTGTGACTATATAAGACTATTGCGCAAGCATTGTTTTGCTTTGGCCGGGTGGCTGAATCGAGTCACAGACAGACAGACAGACCAAAATTTCTGGGTTTAAGTAGCCCAAGAAAGACGATCGTCTTTAAAATTGGCGCAGCTTACACTAGTGGCGCAAGGCTGGAGAAAAAGTAGAGCTGGCGGCCGCTCTCGATTCGTTGGAGACCCGGCTGTTGCACCTCGCACGCATTTCTAAACTTGCCGCTGAAAGTTCTCCATGACTGTCAGGCCCGGATCGCTTTGTTCTCAAGCTTTCACATCTCCCCCAAAGTAGACCTAGAACCGGCTAGAACATAGAACCGGTGGCAACCAGCTTCGCGAACTCGGTGTCTGTAGCTCGAGATCAGCGTGTGTGCTCCCCACTTCAGGCGCGCACGCACGTGCACGCAATAAAAAAAAAAAAGAAAGAAGAGCACGCGAAAGATCACGCCACGAACGGTGGGCAGAGTCTTCTCGAAGGTCGAGCTGGACGACGCCGCGGAAGCTCCTCACGAGGCGCACGCTCGCGTGCACTCGGTATATTTTTTTTTTGTATTTTTTGAGGAACGCCACGGGGCCAAGCTCAAGCTTAAACAGCTCTGCTGTTAAATCAGCGCTATTAAAATATGGTCGCGGCAATACATGAGACTTCTGTGAATTTCTGTACAGGCTTAACATTACGTAAAATCGTGCGTTCACCTCCGCATCCTAATCACAAAAAAGTAGGAAAGGAGCCTCGGCCGCCGGCGGCTGACGGAAAGATGCGAAAGGGCAGTTTATAGACTGACAACAATATTCCGGTGAATGATAAGAAGTGCTCTCAGAAAAGTTTGGGGTAGGGGAAGGGGGGGGGGGGGGGGTTCTGACGCCGAAATACACCCCTGGCTACGGCCCTGGCCCCCGCTCGTGTGTGTGCAGGGCAACTGGAGATGGTGGGTGGTGGGTGGGTGCAGAACGACGAGGCGACCACCCACTACACGGCGATCGTGGACCAGATGTCGCTGGGAATGCGATGGCTGAACGACACCTTCGGAGAATGCGGCCGACCCCGGGCCGCCTGGCAGATCGACACCTACGGCCATTCGCGCGAGAATGCCGCTCTGTTCGCTCAGGTACGCGCATTCTCAGACATGTACCCTGAGGCCCAAATCCCAGTTCAAGGGTGATGCCGTAGATCTCTTCTCAACCTGTGTGCCACCTTGCGAGATTGGCTTAGCTGAGTCAGTGGGTCGCAAGAGGAGCCCCTGAAAAAAATCCTGACGAAAGCCTTCGAAGCGGGTAAAATGAAGCACAATACGAGTTTGGGGCATAGTTGGCTCGTAACTTTTCGTTTGTCCCTTTGGCCTCATTTCTTGCTTTTGCCAACATGACATGAGAGTACTCGTGCTGTGAGATCCTCTCTCTTGTCCTTTTTTTTTTTTCGCAATATTTTTTTCAGACAACTACCTGAAGACCTGGAATTCATATACTTTCGCGTTTGGTCGAACATGCCCGAAATCGTATGACGCCAAAACTGCTCAACGCATTTCTCGGCGTTAGGAGGTGGCGCCCTGACCAGGCATGATCTGTAATGTCACGCTTGGGGAGGGATATGCAACCTGGGACGTAGTCTGCTAGCCAAGACCAGCCAGGCCTTTTATGCGTGATGTCACGAAAAAGTTTTTGTTTTGTGTTTTTGTGACAACGGACGGAGCGGCATGCAACTGTTCTAGGCCTCAGGCTGGCATGGTTCTTTTCAAACTGCTTCTTCGCAGAACACGTAGATGACACAAAATGCACAAGCACAATACATACAGGCTTGTACAACTTACCACGTGGACCTGAATTTCGAATCTTTTCATAGAGGAAGCGCCGTAGAGATTATCGTAGAGATTATCCGTCCCGACATACCGTGTGTTTAAAGTTGTTCTATATGCAAGGTTATAAAATCAGCAATGGCTCAAATGTTCGGAATCTTTATATTCCACGGTTCGCTTGTTATACATACATATGCTGCATGTGTCAATGGATGTGGTTCTTCTTTTTCGGCTAGAAGATATTCCCCCTCGTTCCCGAACATGTTTCTAGAAACAGGCACAACTTGATTTTTCCCTGTATTCCGGAACACCTCTGCCTTTTCCTCCCCTCCAACTTTTTTTTTTTTTTGTTTTGGTCACGGAGCAAGGAATTGGCAGCACACATGCGCTAGTTACCCGACCTCGGGTCAACGGACCTAGATCTGGCGATTTCACTCAACTACAGTGAGGTAAATCGATCGCCCCGTGCACTGTTGCTTTTATGTTAGTCTCTTACGTCGGCTGCCTCCCGCCATGCCTCTCTGTTGGCCTAGCTAATGGCAGGTGCGATGTCTTGGATACGTTCAAAGAGCGCCCACGTCTCGTATGGAGACGGGAATGTTGCGCGAGCAGATGATTGTGTAAAAAAGAATATTGTTGAACAGCTTCTGCGAATGAAATGTTTCATGTCCCCAAAACTGATCAATGCCATTTAAAACTAATAATGATTAAATTCCAAGCATTCAAATTACGTAATGCATTTTGGGAAGCCCTTGTTTTGTCCTGATTATCAGCTTGAAACATAGCCCTAATTCTTACGGTGCGGTTAAAAAAATATTACATGTTTTGATTTACTCCTTGAAGAACTCGAATATCGGAATGGTTACAAAAACTGCGAGGGCACAAGCACTTCTTATGAGTCGTGAATGCGGCAGGATTAATGGCCAATTGAACGTCGCTAAGTGTCCAAATGAACGCCACAGGGCGTTGTGCGGTTCGCAGGGTTCCCTGTTTCACTGGTGACTGTTGCGCTGCCGGGCGAGAGAGCAGGAATTGTTGGAATGCGAAGTTCGTAGCGAGGAGGGCGGCACCTGAACAGCCGCCGATGGCACTATAGCTTGAAGCATAAACACGTGAACCACGCCCCGCCCTACGTGTTTTTTAGCTAGACTCGGGGCACTTCTTTTCATTTTATTGCGCCATACCGGGGCTCTGAGGCGTATCGGAGTGTGGGGACAGAGAGTAATTTATACCGGCGGAAAACTTTGGCGTTCGTTGAAATCTCGACTCGCGAGCTTTTTCGCTTCCGTCAGAAACCAAAATTAACGGTTCCTTATGCTACCGTACCTGAGAGCGCAATGGCGAAATACGATGATCACCCCTATCACAAGAGTGAAGATACTATTATTAGGCATCCTCATTTGAACAGCCTCAACATGTGTATGAATACGCCGGGAGTTCGTGTTAATTCTGTACCGGTCCCTCCTTTCCGGCGCGCCTCAGCGCTATGGGGGGGTCTGAAGTTTTCCAAACGGTGAAGCTTCGCTGCGCGAACACCTTATGTCGAGGCGGAGTTTCGGTCACTCAAACTGGAAACTAGGGCGGTCGGCTGCTGCCGCAGCCGCCATGACATATCCACGTGACGCCGCTTTCGCGTCACGCACGCAGCGTGGCGTGACGCGGAAAGAATTTCCCTTCTCTCTCACCACCTGCGCCACGTCATGACTCGTTCCACATTGCAAACGCCCACCTCCTCTTCCACTCTGTCTTGTTGTATCGACAGCTACCATTTTCGGGGGATAACCTGAAGTACACACCTCACAGACCTGCGCCTTTATAACCGTCTGATCGTTTCGCTATTAAAATGCCATTGCGGGAAGGACTGAAACCATGCCCACGCCCTCAGCAGTACAAAGCATTAGCCACTGAAGCGGGGACACCTTTCCATACAGACAGACAGACAGACAGACAGACAGACAGACAGACAGACAGACAGACAGACAGACAGACAGACAGACAGACAGACAGACAGACAGACAGACAGGCGGGCGGGTTCCCTCTTTGGGTCCGCACATAAATGCTTATATACGCATTCAAAAAAAAAAAAAAAAAAACTTGTTGTGGAAGGCATGGTTCTGGTGGGCCGGTAGGAGCCTGAAGGGGTGTACCGCAGAACTGAAGGTACCTCGCGTAGGCGATGGGCAGAGGGAGGCGAGACCAGAGGACACGGCGAGGATCCCGCGAGGGAGCGTCCGAGCTCTCCCAGGTGCATGGAATATGGTTGATGCTGCTGTTGTTACAGCCCATTTATTGGAGGAACCAAGTGGTGATATATGTGGAGTGGGATGAGCGCCATGGCGCCAAGGTAAGACAGAAAAATACGTTTCCCGTCAAGATAGGCGCCATGATGGGTAATGATAGTGCGTGGGAGAGAGGCGGGGGATAGCGGCCTCAGGCAGAAAAAAGTAGGTTGTTCGACGATATGGCCCGTATTTCAGCCGTCATTGTTTATCGATTTTTTATCTTATGGTTTATCTTTTTGCTTATGTTATTGATGTTATTGTTTGTGTAATTAATTCTCCTGTTTTTTAGCCCACTCCAAGGCAACACAACTACGTACGTTTTTCCGACGTGAGAGCTGCGCCGCAGACCTCGTTTCTGGCGATCTTGGCGTTCTGGGCGTGATTTGCGATACCTGAACACACATGAATCCTGCATACCGGCGCTAGTTCTTATAATTTTAAGACTTCAGACCTCCCTCTAATTCAAGAATGTCGTGATCTGCGAGCGTGTGAGAAAATGTCTATGGCTTCCGAAGGGGCGTGCATGTTTAGGACGCGTGCATGTTTAGGACAGCGCGTGTTAGTGCTTGGAATGAGTATTGCGAATAATACAGTACCTGCACTCACGCATGCAGATGGGCTTCGACGCCGTTTTTCTGGGACGTGTGCACGTGGAAGATAAGGAGTACCGCCGCAGGCAGCGCTCGATGGAGTTTCTGTGGAATGCCGACAGGAACATCGGTTGGTGCCCTAAATTTCGGTCTTTTCCGGCCGAGTTCAAAAGCTTCATCGGCACGTGTATAGCTCAGCACTTCCATGTTATATAAAGCCCATTTCAAGGTTTGTGGGAAGGGGAAGGAAACTTCGATGCTGATGATGCCAGGTCTGTGCAAGTTGCAGGAAAATGCCGATTGCACGGTCTTCCCGGCCGTCACTTAGCAACGAAGCGACCGGGCGCGTTACTTGCCATATGGGCTCACACGTCGCAACATCTTTTGCTACCGGCGTTACCGGTGAGGTTATGCTCTCGACGCTGGATGACGCATGCAGCAGCCATTTGAAATTTGACAAGCATTCAGGTGCTTATCAAGGTCCGCTGTGGACGTCTGACTACAGACAATGCAGGGCTGTCTTTGAGCTGTTAGCGGCGTAACATGAGCTATACTTTTAATATAATTATAACAGACTAATATAATTGTTTTTAGGAGATTACGAAGAAAGTATGACACTTCGGGGAGTTTGAGTAGCGGCTAAAATGTAAGAGGTCTTCGTCCGCGTTGCAAGGGATAGCTTGAACGCATATTTCCAGTTGATGACAGGCCTGTAGGTCGGAATATGTTTTCACTTGATGCAGGGAATTATTTGCCACAGCAAATACGAAGCACGCCAAATGCGGGAACTTGGTGCGCGGTCGCAGCATGCTTGTACCACGGTGTGCCTAAGCGATTGCCGTGTATTCCGGCTCCATGATATGGGAGTGTGCCCGATAAAGTATGTTGTCTACGCAGCGTCGTCACCGCGCCTGATGATTTATTTTAATTTGCCCAGTGAATGCACACTTGATTCTCCTTGAATACACGTTCGCTACAATACGTGAACCCTTTGTGCTTGCCTGACCCCCATCAAGTAATATACGATTCCCTCCTCGCTTCGTGCGAGCGTGCTCATGCAGGAGCCAAGGCCAACCTGCTCGCCTGCATTCTGCCGAACGTGTACATGCCACCCCGGGGCTTCTGCTTCGACAAGTACAGCTGCACTACCGACTCCGACGTCCTGGTACGAAAGGACTTGGCCGCGCATTGTTACTGTCACTCGGTTTTTGAACCAAACGTCGCTTACCTTGAGCTTGTTCAGTCTAACGTGGTAATGAGCCTCCTCGATTCGACAGTCCCGGAATGCCCGGGGGTTGGTACAAGAGCTCTTCGAGGTCAGGAAGCGCCATAGAAATGCACGGCGAAAAACTAACACTGGATTGCTTGTCGGGCAGGATAGCTTTACGTTGTAGCCGTTTGGCCGCAAAGGTGGGGATAAGATTTTCCATTAGGCTCCTTCTGTAAATCAGTGGTGCTCAACCATGAGTGTGCCGGGGACCCCTATTGAGCTTGGAAAAGTGATGGAAGGCCCCACCATGACCTATATTGATCCGTGTCATTATGTCAAGCAATTTGCACATGCAGCTAAAGTCGCCCGCGCATATGCGCATATTCAGTGTCCGCCTTTTGAGGCTGACTTTTATGCTGGTGCATATTATATTGTCAAATGCTTTGCTCTCGAAGCTAAACGTCGCACAAATGTTTACATGCTGACTTTTGTGTGTCTGGCTTTTTTGCACAACTGGCGTGCTGTGCAGAACGCCAATATTAAAGGTTGCACTACGCGGAGATAAAATAAGCTTACGTGTCGTGCGGCAAAGCCACATTTTTGCATTAGCAGGTAGCGGCTAATAAATATTTGCGGCCAGGAAGCCACTGACCTCGGGTTAAATTTCAGTGCAGAAAAATCAGGAATAATGGTTTTCAATGACGCTACCACCGACATAGTGTCTATCCAGCAAGGCGAATTGCCTAGCGTGAAGGAATATAAATATTTGGGAGTGTGGATAAACGAAGGGGATAACTACTTAAGTACTCACGAGGAGCAACTTAAGGTTAAGGGAAAGCGAAACGCAGCTATAATGAAGCATAGAGCTCTGTGGGGGTATAACAAATATGAAGTAGTAAGAGGAATGTGGAAAGGAGTAATGGTTCCGGGTCTCACGTTTGCGAATGCTGTACTCTGCTTAAAATCAGACGTTCTATCAGGCCTTGAAGTAAACCAGAGAACGGTAGGACGTTTGGCCTTAGGCGCGCATGGAAAAACAACTAACGAAGCAGTTCAGGGAGATATGAGCTGGGCGTCGTTTGAAGTTAGAGAAGCTCAGAGTAAAATATGCTTTGAGATGAGGTTGAGGGCAATGGATCAACGAAGGTGGGCAGCTAAGGTTTTTAGGTACCTATACTTGAAAAGCGTGGACACGCAGTGGTTAAGAAAGACTAGAAGGCTAACGATGAAATACGGAAAGAACAGTGGGGAATCCAAAACAGCCAAGGTAACCAAAAAAGAGCCAAGGCAGATTGAAACGAATAAATGGAGGGAAAAAATGGAAGCTAAAACGTCGTTAGAGATGTACAGGGCTGAGAAGATGAACATCAGAAAGGAAAATTTCTACGATAATTCCCAGGGCATTGCTTTGCTTTTTGAGGCTAGAGCAGGTTGCCTGCGAACTAAGAGCTTCGTGGGGAAGTATTCACAAAATGATGGGGTATGCGTGGTCTGTGGAAAAGAAACAGAAAATATAAGCGGCACATAGTGTTAGAATGCGAGGGTATCCATCCAAATCTACACGAGGGAAATATTCAGCTTCGAGAAGCCCTAGGATTTAAGGGTAGCACAGAGGAAGTTAACTTCAAGGATGTCGAGGCGACGAAAAAAAGACAGGAATGCTGGTGGACGAAAAGCAGAGAGGGTAATATTGCCCACGACAGTTACCACCCGTAACAGGAAAAAAAAGTATTTTGTGCCTAAGAAGTTTTTTGTGCCTGCCCTAAGCAGCGCTAGTATTAAACCAAGAGTGTAAAACATAGGTATATTAGTCCTTTTTGGTAAGATGACACGTCATCACCCCGCTACAAAGGGGAAACCAATAGCAATCATCATCAGCAGCAGCAGCAATATTTGGCAAAAAAGAAAAATTAATGGGAGGGGGGGGATCTGAGAAAAGGCTTCGCGGACCTCTAAAATGCCCTCGGGTCCGCATACTTCCATTTGAGAACCACTGCTGTAATATTTGACGAAGTCTTAAACAAGAGCTAGCAAGATGACCTTTCGACATTCAGTTGCTCGAAGCCGGAGTACTGCTCTCAATTCTACAACAGGAACGCCAGCCGAAATTGATATGTGTCCCTCTACGGCAGTTACCATGGACCAAATACAAATGAATTTTTGCTTTGTTTTCCGCAGGCATACAACGCCCGCACGAAAGCTCGACAGTTTATCGACATTGCCAGGCAATACGTGAGTGCTTCATGACACCGTATGGGATACAGACGCACAGAACGGGGATGGTTTGGTAATATAATCACAGCCAAGCGTTTCCCGTTATACGATACAGCATTATTAGTATGGGTGAATATTTGACGTAACTGATTTAAAGATTTTTTAAATTACTTTAAACTGACAAAGTTAGCTTTTGCTAAAACATAAAAATTGAACTGCTTACAGCTTGTACGCTTGGGCGCTTGTTAAGCAGCGAAAGCAGCTTTCCATGCTTAGAATCGACAAAGAACACAAGAAGTTCAGCTGGCTTTCTTCCCATGGTTTCGGGTAATTCTGCACCACGTCACAAATGGTGAATATGACAGTGCTCTTCCGTTGCTGCCTGCATGAAACTTTTCAAGTGTCGAATACTTTAGGGGCTTGCCTTGTAGTCGCAGCTCGCTCGTTGGACCCAAGTAGAACCACACGGCGTCCCATCGTAGCGGCTGTCGTCGCGGCGTAACCCGGAGGCTTCGAAAGCCAAGCGGTTTATGTAGTCATAAACGTTCGAAACTCGTGAACCGCTGGCGCTTGTCACAGACCTCCCCGTTGCTTAGCGCAAAGAAAACTGCAGGTACATTTGAGGCAAAATATACGTAATTAACCGGCAGCTCCCGCGTTCATTTAGTTAGCAACGCTCGTTGAAATGGTTTTTACGATAGTAAGCGAAAAAAGTGGCAGTGCAACGCCGGAACTTGCGGGACGCAAAGCAAGCACAAAAAGAACATAACTCCCGCTGGGGCAGTTTCAGGCAGGGGGCACGCGAGCACTGCGAAGGCGGGAAACTTGAATTGCATTGGATGGTAGCAGTGAGCGGATAACAGCGCTACAGCCCATTAGGGCGAATCACTGCTCTGCACTTCCGACAGCATTCACATTGGGTGGAACGGCTTTGATTTTTTCTATTGATTTGTTTGTTTAGGCAGAGTACAAGTACGTCCCACAGAACAGCCCAATTTTCAATCTTCTGCCAAAGTAAATGGGTCAAAAGCGGTTGACCCCAATTTATCGAGCCCGATTGATCCATCCCCATCGAGCCGCCTGACGAGTCCCCGTCCCTGATGTAGCACAACGACAGCAGCACTAGCAAAGCACATTCAACAGCAGGTGAATCAAGTTATAAACATAAAACAAATCAAACGACAACATAGGCAAAATATATCAGCACAGTTATTGGTTATATAAAACAATGACAAAGCACAAAAAAACTTAACAAAAGTTGCCATGGTTATTCTTTTGTACGTTTACGATGCATACGCGGAGTCCTTTTACAGGGCAGCTGCGTTGTCAGGATATCATCCCGCCGCTCGTTCGGTACGCGCAGGCGTATCGCGTCATCACTGCAGTCGTTGTCTTCGTCTACGCAGGCGATTGGTCAAGAAGCTAGAGCTGTTAAGCCGCCGCCGTCTTTATCGACGCGTGGTCAGCGAGTAACCAAAGAAATCAACTATCATCATCATTGTAGTCGTCGTTTTCGTCACCCCCCCCCCAAAAAATGACCATGAAACTAAAACCGCTATAATTGTTGCTGTCGTCTTTGTCAACGCAAGAAGTTGGTGAACAAACCGAGTAATTGCCGCAATTATTGCCGCCGTGATCGTGTGCGGCGTCTGGAACGGCGTCGCAACACACTAATGGGAGGTGTATCGGCCTGCTGAGAGACGATTGTAAGTCAGTTTTCACGCAAGTCAAAACTACCTAGTGCTGCTCAGAAATCGTAACGCATTCTCCGTGATAGTCCGCCAACTTTTTCAGAGCCCTTTAGCAGTTTCGGCAAAGCTACCTTTAAAATTTGCGGAAGATACGTTGTGACGGCGCCACCTGTTTTCTTCGCTGAGTAGCTTATAAAAGGACTGCTTGTAGCGGAGCGAGATGTACTGGCGAGCTAGTCACTTTATTTCACCGTTACGGAAAACTCGTTTCTTGCCCTCGCCGTGCCTTTATTGCAGACGACTATGTTGTTGGAAAAGTTCGTATTCAGCTAAACAGTACATAACAGCGCGAAGGGTTGGAAAGTTTTAACATCGATCTGCTGTTGTAGCGGGTCGGTCATGTTTGCGTCACCACGATGAACCAAGGACAGCATTGGACGACGCACGAGGGCGAAGGGGCGAGAACACGACCCTGATCCCTCCCGAGTCCCAGCGCTCTTGGTGCTGTATTTCCCCCTTGTCCCTGTCGTAAAAGCCTTTGCCAAAGTATCGGAAAACGTGATCATGACAGCGATGAGATTTTTTTTCTCTCCAGGTAATGGTAATTTTGGGGGGAAAATGGGGTAGGGGTGCATAGAAGTAGCTACGCTGTCAAATAATTTTGGCGAGTAGCCTTTTGTACTATAAAACACAAATAATTGTATTTGTATCCTGGCACCGGATACGAAATAACCAGAAATTATGCTCAGTTAATGTAGTTGTTTCAGTTAATGTAGTTGTTTTATTTATCCGTTAAATGGTGTTATAAAGGCATTAAAAAACTACAAAAAAAGAAAAGGAAACTGGGACCACCTTCACTAAGCCGTGCATATATCGACACCCACTTCCCTATGGCAGCCACCCTGTTTAGCACGAAGTGGGTGCCATCAAGACAGGGCACCCGACAAGACTTCGTCCATCAGAAGCAGTACAAGCGAGTGGTTTTCACTCTTTGATGCATTACTTGGACATTGCAAGCCACGTCGCGCGTTATTGCTAGTTGCCATGACTAACGCGGGTAAAATAGTTTGCCATGACGTCATGCCTTGATTTTTTTTTTGCTTTGCACATATGCGCACACTAAAGAACATTGAGGTAGCTGTTTAGTTGCTGTAGTTGAGGGTGTTAGCATAGGTTGCCTCTGACAGGCAGTTTTCAGAAAACGTAGTCAACCCCGTAATACTAAATTTTCCTCCTCCCTCCTTCTGTCATCGATTTAAAAAAGGTCTTACTCCTCGCCTCGTGATTTTTGAAATGGGTGCTCAGCCTGTTCGAAAACACGCCGTCTAGTTGTAGAGGAGGGAAGACAAGCAGCCTGCGACGGGAAACTGCACGTGGTCGTCTTCTGCTTGGTGCAGGCCAAGCATTACGACACGCAGAACGTGGTGGTGACCATGGGTGGTGACTTGGCGTACACCAAGGCGGAAACCTGGTTCGATAACCTCGATCGCCTCATCTCGGCCGTCAACAGAGAGGTAGGGAAAAGACGCCAAGAACGCAGGGAGGGATGACTTGACTCTAACATTATCCTGGATTCGAAACTTCATTTCTTTTCGGCGACAGTTCACTGTTGTTAACAATTTCGCGTCCCCTCTTTCTTCTGTTAGTTCGGGCGTTCCGCAAGGCAGCGTCCTTGGGCCCTTACCCTTTTTAATCTACATTAATGACTTACCCTCCGAGATTACTTCTTGCATGCGCCTTTTTGCCGATGATTGTATAATATACCGTTCTCTAAACTCCAGTAATGACCACTTAACCATTCAAGCAGATTTTAACCATATTTGTAACATGGTGTGACAAATGGCTCATGAAATTGAACTTTACAAAATGCGAGGTGCAGTAAACACGTAAACTCTGAATTTTCTTATTATTTGAACAACACTATGCTTTCCCACACTTCTTCCTACAAATACCTTGGTGTTCTTCTCACTGAGAATCTTTCATGGACCTCACACATCGCGTCTACCTGTGCCAAACCGTCACGTTCACTGGGTTACATACGCCGCAACTTGCGAAATTCCCCTACTAACATTCCAAAACTAGCCTTCCTTACCTTTAGTCTGCCAATATTGGAATTCGCCTCAGCAATTTGGTCCCCTCATCAAAACTACTTCATCATAATGGCAGAAAGGATTCAAAATAGAGCTGCCCGCTTCATATCACGTAACTACGACATCAGCTCAAGCATAACACAAATTAAATTAGACCTTCAACTGCCGCCATTAGATAGCCGCCGCAATATTGCTCTTCTCTGTCTGTTCCAGAAATATATTACCTTTAATAAACAAACGTGGCTGCAGCTTCAAACACCTCACTCTTTTTCGCGCAGATTGCATAATCGGTTCAGCTTCATGCGCATGTACGGTACAACTAATGCATTCAATTTATCCCCACTGCCTCGGGCCGTTCGTCTTTGGAATGACCTCCCTGACTGCATAGTCTCCATATCTAATCCCGATACATTTCGCCGTCACCTCACTTCACCATGTGACCATGTTCCTGAATTATGAGTGCATTGCGTATTACGGCGATTTATATTTCCCTTGTCTTTTATTTGTTGAGAATGTCAAGTCAACAAGTGGTGTATACCTTCAAATTTACCTCACCCTGTATCGCGAAATATGTGATGTCATTTATATTTTTTGTTGTTGCACTGATCCTGCCTGTAAACTGTACGTTATCTGTCTGTACCTTTCTGATTTCCCCCCTTACCCAATGACCTGTTTTGGGGTCTGTAAGGTTTCTTTTTCATAAAAAAAAATACCCTGCTGTATGTTTTGGAGCGTTGTTTCCCAGCGTGCATAATTTATTCATATAGCTACCGACAAATTTATTCCTGTGCTGCAACCACATCGGGAGTACGGGCGATAAAGCGGCCGTAGTGGCGCCAGAGTGGCCTTACATAGGGTCATCGGCGGAGAGAACAGCTCGTGGAGCAGCTCGCAATCAGCGCCTGCATTATGCGCGGACCCTTCTCTTTGAAGCAGGCCCTATAAACCCGTTAAGAGCGGTGTGAGTGGGTTAGGATTGCCTGCGTAGTGTAGCGACCAGGCGCATGATGACGGTTTGCGTACAGGTAGAGCGGCTTGGCGAGCTGCTTGCGGACGAAAGTTGTCTCCGTTCGGACGACGAATAGTCAGAGGCCAAACATAAAACTGTTTAAACTACGGTGAGAAGAGCCGAACAGCGCCCCAGCACACTGGGAGGTGACAACATGAGAACTCAAACTGACAGGTTACGTACTCCATGCCGTGCCCTAATGCGCACTGGCTCACCGCTCGCCTAGCAACGAGCCTTTACAGCACAAATTAAAACCGCCAAATTTGTGCACGAAATACACCAGAATTTTCAAACCGGATTCAGGCTGAAATACACATGTCAAGTCCCACTGTACTGACAGGCAATGAGTCAGAGGTCGCCAGCAACCGCGTTGGGTCGACGCGCATGCGCAGCAAGGTATTTGGCTGACCTGAGCCTCGAGTGCGTCGGCAATATCCACACGTGGAGTCCTGTCGCTGCGCTGGCTCCTCCGCATGCAGTACGCAGAATTCGTTATGATGTAGCTGCTAAACGCACCGTCTGATTATCCTCACTATTATCATAATTCTCCCTTTTCTTCTTCCACATGTAGACACCTTTTATCCCGCTCTCCCGTTTCCCCGTTTATGCCGCATGACATCCTTTTCATACCAAAGTTAATTCAATGCCATTTTTTTTTTCGCGTTCGCACGCGCGACAGCGCGGTGTGAGCCCCATGATGGCGCTAATGCGACAAGCCAAGCAAAGCGGAAAATTTGAGGAAACGTGCTTTTTTTTCTCGCTTGATTGCTATTTATACAATTACCATGTTTAAGGTATTCACATAGGCTGAGTATATGCTTAACACACGTTTTTAAGTCAAAGGCCAGAACGTCTTCATAGGTCCTCCTTTGTATAGTCCGGCCTTGAGGATGTGGCGGTGTTGAAAATGTATGCTCGTATTGAATTCGGTATACCGTATCGCATTCGGAATACCGAATGCGATACGGTATACCGAATGCAATACGAGCATACATCTTCAACACCGCCGCAGCTTCAAGGCTGGACAATACAAAGGAGGACCTAGTGCAGACGTTGCTCAGGGTGCGATTCTCAGACCCAAGTTCCCAAAATTTTCTTTTCGTCTCAATTGTGCTGTGATTTTGCAACTGTGCTTTTATGTTTTGAGTCGTAGGCTATTTTGTATTCCGTCTTTCGGGAACGCACAAATAGTTTGCCGCAATAATTGCGTATATGGCAAACGTGGTCGACGTTCCAGGTCCCGTGAGAGGTGGGCCACATTAATCTGTGCGCCCATTCAGAGATAGTATTTTCACCAGATATGCATAAATTCTGCTGCGGGCGCAGGCATCGAGCACGGGCATACGACTGCAGGTGTTCTACTCAAGCCCGCACTGCTACCTGAAGGCACTGAAGGCGGCCAACCGCACCTGGCCCGTGCACACGCGCGACTTTCTGCCGTACGCCGACCGACCGCGCTACTTCTGGACGGGCTTCTATGCCAGCCGGCCGAGCCTCAAGCGACACGCCAGACACGCCAACGGATTCCTGCAGGTCTCCCCTCCGCTCTCCCTATCCGGGACTGTGCTACGGGAAACAATGGGACGGCTGAGAAGAAATTGAGGGGGGGAGGGAACTTACAGGGCCTCACAGTGCACAGAACGTATACTATACATAATTACAGATGAAAAAGCTTAAACAGCACTGTTGTTAAAAATACCATCGAAAAAAAAGAGCAAGGCTGAGTACCAGTTTTGAGCAATTGCTTTCATCTTCGTAAACCAATGACGAAGTACTTCCCGCATATCCGTTACGTGAAAGTGCTGTCCGCGATTGTGCAGTAATAACATCTCAGGTTACGTGCTCTCCAGTTGTGAAGAGCGACAGATGCGGTTCAGAGAAGAGACGGATAAGGGAAACTATGAGAGTGCGGGTTTTAATCTCTGTAAATCCGTCCTGGCTATACCCTGTGCACGTGGAAAGGAAAGGTAGAGATAGAAGAATACGAACAAAACAATGAAATGAAATGTGAGAAATATAAATAAATAAAACGATGACCGAGGAAGTTTACGCTTAAAGAAAAATATCAGCAGCAGAGAAAGCCTCTAGCGCCATTCACACAGGTCAGTTGTTCTGAAAAAGCGAAGAGCATTTTCTTTGCCTTGCAAAAAAGTGACGGGTAAGGCCAAGGACCTATAACAGTCAGTCCAGTGAACTGAGTAGTCATTCAGTCGTCGAAGAGCGGCAGACAGTGCGCACGGCTAAGTTTTAAAACTGGTGAAGACACACGCGCACAGTAGTTTCGTCCACATCACAGACATCGCAGGCAGTGCTTTAGCCATCCTTATCAGGTAGCTCCTGCTAGCCGCAAGTGGCACAGTAAGCTTGTCTCCTCACAATGAGGGAGACCACGAAGAAGCTGCATGCTGCTGCTGAGCTCCCCGTAAAATAAGGGGGAATTCTAAAACTAACTTAGAGATCCTTAGCGTCCATTCTTGACATGCGGATGAAGGTGGTGTGCACGGCCTCATGGTCAAACATCCAGCAGCTTGATCTGCATGCTCGTTACCGGTGATCTCACAGTGGCTTCGGGGCAACTTAAAAACGACAACGTCTCCCCAATTGGCAACCAGGAGTTAAAGCTGCTTTATTTCCACCACGAGTAGCTGATAGAATGTCGGCGCCGAGCGAATGAGAGAGCAGCCTTGGAATCACAAACCACCCCACCTGCGACAGAATGGGAGCAAACTTACCGCTCCTGCTTAATGGATAAAGGTGTAAACCTTTATTTACTACTTATTTCCTTTTTTGACTGTACAATAATTGCAGTTTTTTCTACTATCTACCCTAAGAAGCTGCTATGCCTTTTAGTTGTCAACTTCGTGTTTCATGATCGGGGGCACTTTCGTTTTAACGAATTATTGTCCGACGACTCCTCAGTATACGAGATGCCAGGACTATTATACGGTGAGATTCCTCGCAAGGGAAAAAAAAAACAAAGGGTGTTTCGATATTTCGAGATAAAACTGGGCTCATAACCAGTTTTTTATAAGAAAGTCCATGTCACGTACGCCAGGGCTATTAGTATGTTTTTGTTATTAATACAAACGTATACAGGCATACAGGAAAAAAAAAACTTGCACGACTTGTTTTTGCTTTCTTGCTCCCACAAAATTGAATGAAAATGTGGCTTTCAGGGGTGAATCAAGGAACTACGAGAACGTGGCCTCCAATTCGATATTTTTGCGCCTCTGATAATGCTTTGAACCTGAAAATAGGCCAAGTTTTGCACTGTCCAAACGTTTTGCACGACTACATGGCAATAGTTTTTTTGTCTATCTTTTTATGTTACTGTTTCATTTTTGTATTTCTCGCTGCGGTGCCTAAATTATGCCGATATAGGGGGCTGAGGGGAGTAGAATGGAGTCCGTGTTTCTCTCTTGAGCACCGTCAGAGCAAGAATACGGTTCTTATCTCTTATGCAGGCGTACTCCCGAAATCTGTGGGGCTTTGTAAATAGGTGGCAGTGTGTGTCCCTAATGACCCAACATGTCATCTTACAGCCATTTAAAAATAACTTTTTGGGATAAGTTTTCACCCGCCTACGAACGTGCGATTTCTCTTCTACAGGCGTGCAAGCAGATGGCTGTCATCGCAGGACTTCGAGGGTCCATACACAGATTCAGTGAGTGGAGCGCCATACTGCCGCGCCTTTCCATACTGAACTTCACGCTGGCTAATGCTTCAGTATTCACTGAACCATCTTACTTAGGACGTTGTGCAACACATCGCTCTTCATTCTGACCCCTGCTTAATTTGGTGCGCTGGAACCCTTGTTTCGCGAGAACCGATGTAGGAACCGATAAAACATCCCTATCGTTGGCAGCGGGCTGGGAGGGCCGAGGGAAGGGGGGGGGGGACGTACCAAACTTTTGATGTGTTTGCTAAAGCGACCTCCGAGCACGAGGACGAGGGTTCGATTTCCGGCCGCGGCGGCCGCTTTTCTGGTGGAGGCGAAAAGCAAAAACGCCCGTGTGTACGAGATTTCGACGCACGTTAAAGATCCCCAGGTGGTCCAAATTAATCCGTAGCCCTCCCGTATACGTCGTGCCTCATCGCCTGCGTTCCCACAATCAATCAATAAAGCGACCTACGAATATTTGTAAGGGCATAGGAGCTCCTTACGACGTGGTGAACGCGAAAGAATTAGTAATTACGCCATGGCCGAACCTTCCGCGCCGTTAGCATAATAATCCTTTTCCCTTTGCGTCTATTTTTCTTTTCTTCACTAAGAGCCTTGACCGATCGCCTTTGTAGGCTTCACGTTTCCAAGCTGTATCGCTGAGCTTTATAAGACGAACCAAAATCAACGTCATACTCATTGTACGTCAAGCTGCGGGTACTGGCCGACCACGTTAGAGCACGAAGCGTAACGTGAGGCCCAACTTGAGGCCGGAACATACCCGCAATCGCACTGCTCACGCGCCATGTGTTGGGGCAGTGCCGTACGATTTCACTTTTCAGTGGATGCGGCACGATGGCAGTGCTCTTGCACGCCAAGCAAGGCGCAAAATTTGGGGAAACGTACTCTGCTACTCACCTCGTTGTTCCTCTAACGCACGTTTGTATGTCGAAGGCCACAACGCATTCACAAGGTCCACCTCTAGCGATCGGGTGCCGTTGAGCTGCGCTGCCGTTGGGGATGCGTGCTCGCCTCGCATTATGGAGGCCCCGGGTTCGATCCTCGTCCAGACTCAAATTTACCCAATTTTATTTTCAGCTTTGTTTACAGGACCTTCCTTGAGTTTTTTCACATCAATTGCAGCATTCTTCGGCATGTTTTTTTATTCTTTGAGCCGTAGGCCATTTGCTGTTTCCTATGGCGGCCATCCCTTGGCCACACCGAGGCCGGGTCTTTGACCTACCGAGCTAACTTTAATTAATTAATTAATGCTTTAACATTAGTAAAGTCCGTCTAGAGTTTGCATCTGATTTCGACGCCACTTTCATATGGCAGAAACGTCTTCGGTGAGCGCACCTGGGTGTGCGTGCGTGCGTGTGTGCGTGCGTGCGTGCGTGTGTGTGTGTGTGTGTGTGTGTGTGTGTGTGTGTGTGTGTGTGTGTGTGTGTGTGTGTGTGTGTGTGTGTGTGTGTGTGTGTGTGTGTGCGCGCGCGTTCGTCTATTTCTCTGAAGTCTGCGTATTTTTGTTGCGAAGTTGTGCTCAAGGGAGTACTTCTTCCATAATTCAAATGAAATCGCTGAGACAAAATGTTGCATGGCATAGCAGAATGCCCCCCCTTCCCCTCTCACCTTCCCGGTCAATGAGAACCTGATTCTAAAAAGTGTTTTCCTGCAAGAAAAGAACACCAATGCTGGTGATTTGTCGTAGCCTTGCGCCAACCGGTCAAATATGCCAGTCGAGTGTGAACAACACAAAGCACCAGCCGACCAGGAATCGTTTATTGCAGATGAGACAATTTCTGGCACCAAATTTCAGGGTAGTTTTTTTTAATGCGATGTCAAAATACCCTCGTATAACTTCGTAAAGAAAAAAAAAGCTCGCGATAGTTTTTTTAACAATAATAATGTGGTTTTGAGCAAGTGAAGCGGTGAAGTAGTCATGCAGTAAAGCCCCATTATCACGAAGCCCTCGGGATAGGAAAGTAAATTCGTTAAAAGCGGTACTTCGTTGAAAGCAGGTATGATTTTCTCTCCCTGAACTGCTGTTGGGACCGTGAAAAGACCCGTATAACGTGGGAATTCGAATATAGCGAATTCATTATAGCGAGGTTTTACTTTAGTTCATTCAGTTCCGCGTGCGCGTCTCTTTCCCCGCAGAGAAAGCAGTGGCCACACTTCAGCACCACGATGCAATCACGTGAGCTGTGACGCTGTCACCACGCGGTGCCCTTGCTCTTGGCACAGCACTCAAGCAACGGGCCTCTCCTTGCACGCAGAGGCACCTGCTCCGAGAAGGCGGCACAGAGCTACGTCAAGCTCATTGGCGAGAGCATCTACCAGTGCGAGGTATGTGCGCCGATATCAACGGGCCTCTGTCGTTCCCTACTGCCCATTGGTATGCATAAGCTCGTCTTCGTACACATTCATACCCCTATGTGGATATAGAGTCCTGCGCTACAACACGTCAGGCACACTGAAAAACTCGGAGTGGTTTTCCCCTTTCTTGCGTCCAGTGCACATCCTCGCCATTGTTCTGACTTCAAAAGCCTAATTTTGAAATCTATTGCGCCACACATGATAAATCACTGCTATTAGCGGTCCCATTTCAGCCGCAAAAACTAAACATCGTGATAACTGTTATAAAGAACAACACGATACAAGCAAAGGAGACTCTATATGGCGTACCTGTGGCGTGAAGCCAATGTGAGTGCCATGGTGTACTGCAGCTCGAAAGCTTTCAGAGGGCTTCTAGGTATAAAAAAAGGGATAAAACATTCAGGTTGCTATTCACTCACTCACTCACTCACTCACTTACTCATTCACTCACTCACTCACTCACTCACTCACTCACTCACTCACTCACTCACTCACTCACTCACTCACTCACTCACTCACTCACTCACTCACTCACTCACTCACTCACTCACTCACTCACTCACTCACTCACTCACTCACTCACTCACTCACTCACTCACTCACTCACTCACTCACTCACTCACTCGCATATCTTTGTGTACTTCCAGCGACCGGAGGTATTACAGAAAGGAGTGGGATTAACAAAAAAAATTCTGCAGAAATTCAGAGAATTATCTACTAATGCTTTCAGATAATGCTTGTTATGTCGCCTGTCTTGAGTGTAAGTTTTCTCCATCCAAATATTTTCGTTTTTTTCTAAATCCTGTCCGACCAATTATCTCCAATTACGCTGTTATAACAATTGTAGGGGAAACTTTTGCAAAATCTTCATTATTGTGGAAATGTAGGGCGTTACACCGTTCGCCATTTTCCGTAATTATTTCATACTTTCCCAATTTTACTTGGGGGTACTCGGCAAAGAATGCTACGCGTTAAAATTCGGCCACCTTTGCAGTTGAGATGCGAAGACTGAGGAAGCAGCGGAGCTGGTGGTCTTCGCTAGCTTTAACTCGGCTTTTCTTAGGTCTGCCCATCTTATCGGTAGGACGGACACTGATGCCTCCGAGCGCACGCCGTCCCTATCACTAGGGGAACACCTGCACGTCAGAGCTTACGTCGTCACTATAGGCGCAGCCAATCCCCGACGCGCGCCTCCCCACCCGAAAGTCTGACCACTTCAACCGAGCCAAAGTCCAAAGACAACACCCGCGCTACGAACCCAAAGGAAATGCTGAGCGATGACAGCGCAATCGGACACGCGCCGGTTTCATAGCGCAAGGAACCCAGGTTCGATTCCGGCCACGGGAAGCGTCGCTAGGGGCAGAGCACCTTAGGAGCTCGGGCTGTCGGCGTCTCCTGTCGTCACGGTAAATCAAGTTGTCAAACGATGGTCAAAAAACAAGTGTACAACGAATGAAACCAGTTCAAAACAAACTCACATGCCATTTAAACTAATTTAAAATACAGGAATAATCAGGATTTCATTGTATTATTAACAGAAATTTGTTAAATTCCGTCTCGAAATTGGTTTCAAACGCCAGGTCCTCTTCTGTAAAGCATACTTCTTAGCATGCTGCGGCGTGTGGCACCAATATAACTTACGGCCAGTCTGTCTCTCATTTAATTGCTTAAATCCGGTTCAACGCAAGTAAGGGCGCCACCGCCTCAGCAAGTGCGCGATTGCTCCTCCCACCGGCGCTTCTCCGGCGCCCAATCAGCGTGCACCGTGTGGCAAGAGAGACACAATCTTTGAATGCACTTATACACCGCATGCTTCGCCCCTCCCCAGGTTTCACGTTAGTGGAGATGGCCGGGGATTTTTTATTTTGGCGCACACTCCCCACACATGCTCGTCGGTTTTTTGCCCCTCGCCACTTTCCCTCACACTTCTTGACCTAGCATTTTCCTCTTCTCCGCATTGCTGCGAGGCACGGCTGGAACCCAGTTCCGCTGTTAAAAAGCCGAGCCATTTCGCCCTGCTGAGAGGGAAGTACAGCGTAGCTGGTGCACTCTGGTGGGATTTACTATTGCCGCGAACCATGCAATGGGTTTGTTTATTTGTGTTTTGCTTTTATCGCCCAGCTGCGCCGGTCTGTGTTATCTGTGTGCCAAGGGAAGCGCGTGTTCCATTCTTTCTTTCTATACCGTATGAGTTATCTCTTCTGATGGGCCGAGCGTTCCGAACTAATGTGAACAGCCTAGAATGATCTTCTTTTTTCTGGATGTAATTAGACGGTTCCAGAAACACTCGCGCCTAAAGATAAATTCTTGCGGAGCCTAGCCCGCGGCATTCGAATCGCCGGAGCTCGCCTGCACACGTCACTTTGTTCAACGTTACTAGAATTCTAGTAACGTTGACTTTGTTGTCTGCTGCTTCGCCGCCTGTGTATTATTTGAGTTGTTAGGGGAGCACAAGTTCGCTCCAATAAATTTGTTTTCCTTGAAGACAACTGCGTCGTCTTTGGCCACGTGACACTATGTTGGGGATTCGCTATATTGGGGATTTGATGTGTTAAATTACAAGGACAATGGCGCTATTTCTACGTCGCAAACTACGGACACACACGATTGGTGGGTAGAGACCGTGACGTTTTATTATAGCGCGGCTACGCCAACCACAGCGCAGGCTCTAGTGCGCCGCACAGGACGCCGTAGAAGAGGGTGCGGCATTACGCAATGTCAGAGGGAGAGAGACGCCACCGTTGTGCTGCTGAGCCCGAGGACGCGGGTGCGATTCCCGGTCGCGGCGGCCACTTTTCTGATGGAGGCAAAAACCAAAAACGCCCGTGTGTACGAGATTTCGGCGCACGGTAAAGATCCCCAGGCGGCCAAAATTAATCCGGAGCCCTCCACTACGGCGCGCCTCATCCCCTGCGCTGTGTCGGCGCGTTGAACCCTACAATCAATCAATCAATCAATCAATCAATCAATCAATCAATCAATCAATCAATCAATCAATCAATCAATCAATCAATCAATCAATCAATCAATCAAAAGAGACGCCGCGCGTGGCGAGGAGTATTCACGACTCACGAAAGAAATGGCGGCGGTGGAGATGAGTTTAAAGTGGGACTGTAACCATATTCCTTTTGTAGATGGTCATGATTCACTGTGCAACACACAATGTCGGAAAGACAGCTTGCAAATACAATGCTTACGCCGATCCTCTTAAAGTGGACCTCTGCACACAAACGCATTATCGAGAAGACATTTTACAGCAAAGCTGTATATGGCTAAGGTCCCAGCAGATCGTCTCCGGCAACAGAGCGATGTAGACAAGAATCGCACGCGAGCGTAGCGCCACTTTGCGGCGCCCACTGAAATTCCCGGAATTGTAAAACTGTGCGCCACACCTTCACCAAAAAGAAAAAAAAAAGAAAAAATTAAAAAGGAGTTCTAGGGCCTTCATATTTTATTATAACGGCTTATATTACCCCTAAAAAACGTCTGCCTAGCAATGCACTTGTGTTCAAAGGTGAAGCGGACTTTACAAATATTGTAAGCTTGGACATTGTAAGATGGCTTTCTCACTTGAGTGTTGCACAGTGAAGCACGTACGTCCACTTTCGGAAGGCGTATCATTACAGAAGTGGCTCTAACCCTTGTTTTACTGAAACTATACCGAAACAAATTATATAAAAATTAACCTCTAATACCAATAAGTATGGTGAAATCAAGAAACATATAGTTATTGCGAGATCATGTGTTAACAAACAGGTTATCAGGAAAGGACAGAAGTGACAAAAATATCACAATAAGCCTCTATTCAGGGGCTCGAGGTTTATTTTTTGCATTAAATTTTCGCACACAATGCTCATTGTTTAGTTTTATTACTTGGTTTGTTGTCCGGTTGGCGTAGTCGCAACAGTGCGCAATAGTGCCGCCTGTAGTGGCGCGGCATCGAGGCCCAAGTTCTTTTGAGAACCTACAGTGTCATTTCGAGTTTTTGCCATGCAGGCTTTTTAATATCATACGGTAATCTCAACTGTGCAGGGACTTGACGCGAAGATCACAGTGCAAAACATCACTGAGATTACACTCAACTGGAAATCGCTTTTGTGCTAATCGGGAATGAACATTGGTGTTGATATTTATGCTTATTCAAGAAGCTCGTACTCTTATGCAGTGCTGGGAGCTGGGAGGATTGGTTCTAAGAAAATCGATTCTATGCAGTTTCTTAGCAGGTTATACATAGGTCTGCAGTTTTCATCTATGGATGCGCCACCTCTTCTAGGCTGGAAAGTAAAATTTACAGGATAGCGTGAAGGTGGGAGCGGGAAATATAAATGGAGATGATAAGAGAGGGCCCGGGAGATAATGTTTTCTGGTTCTCCCTTCATATCTGCGTGGTTTGTGATTTTCGGCACGTCAAACGCATTCACACTACTGTTGCACAAGACGCGGACGCACCGCAGCAGTTGTTTGGTGGCCAGTAGAGTATGCAGACTCTCACCAACGCGTGTCAAACTTCAACGAGCAACGTACATTAAACATTGACAATTTGTGCAGAAGCTGGTGAGCGACGGTCTCGTGAGCCTGTTGTGGCGCGACCCGGACAGCTACGAGGAGACTCTCCAGTTCTGCCACGGCATCAACGAAACAGTCTGCTACGTCACCGAGAACGAGGAAGAGGTGATGTGCCGGCGAGCTGCATCGCCCATCATAGCTATTGCATCCATTACGTGCACCTTGAAGCTATGCTTTCAAGCTATGCTTTCAGCAAGCTATGCGCGGCCTGCGTGAGAAGCGAATTCATGTTCTCGCAGCGCTCGCGTTGAATAATAAGAGAGCTGTGAATTGCACTCGCAGAATAGAGCATTAGATTTTAGAGCGAAGGCTTTACTACTATTAGCGTCAATCTGACCTTAAAGCTCATCCAAGGTCAAGCCAGCGCCTTGTGCGGTTGCATGGAACGCCTAATCACTCATTTGTTCCAAGGTGACTGAGTGCGGAGAGGGTGCAGGGGGAAAGAGTAAGGGCACGTGCCATCAGAAAATGATACAAGGAGGCTGCATCCAAGTTCAATGACACCAGCACAGACTCAGTGTCAATTCAGCATGGCGAATTACCCAGAGTCAAGGAATATAAATGTTTGGGGGTGTGAACAAACGAAGGGGACAACACGAGGAGCAAGTTAAGAATAAAGCAAAACGCAACGCAGCTATAATGAAGCATAGAGCACTGTGGGTGTATAACAAATATGAAGTAGTGAGAGGAACGTGGAAAGAAGTAATGGTTCCGGGCCTCACATTTGCGAATTCAGTACTCTGCTTGAAATCAGACGCTCTTTCATGCCTTGAAGTCAACGAGAGAACGGGAGGCCGTTTGGCCTTAGGAGCACGTGGTAAAACAACTGACGAATCAGTGCAGGAAGATATGGGCTGGGCGTCGTTTGGAGTTCGAGAAGCTCAGAGTAAAATGTGTTTTGAGAGGAGACTGAGAGCAATGAATCTACGTAGGTGGACAGCTATGGTGTTTAGGTAGCTATACATGAAAAACGTGGACACGCACTGGTTAAGGAAGACTAGAAGGCTAACGATGAAATACAGAAAGAACAATGGAGAATGCAAAACAGCCAAGGTAACCAAAAAAGAGGCAAGACAGATAGAAACGGATAAATGGAGAGAAACAATGGAAGCTAAAACGTCGTTAGAGATGTACAGGACTGAGACATTGGACATCAGAAAGGAAAATTTCTACGATAATTCTTAGGGCAGTGCTTTACGTTTTGAGGCTAGAGCAGGTTGCTTGCGAACTAAGGGCTTTGTGGGGAAGTATACACAAAATGACGGGGTGCGCGTGGACTGCGTAAAAGAGACAGAAACTCTGCGGCACATAGTTTTAGAATGTGAGTGTATCCATCCAAATCTTCAAGAGGGAAATACTGGGCCTCCAGGAGCCATAGGATTTAAGGGTAGATTAGAGGGAGTTAACTTCGAGGCTGTCGAGGCGACTGAAATATGAGAATGCTGGCGGACGAAAAGCAGAGAGGGGAATAATGCCTAGGAAAGCTACCACCTGCAACAGAAAAAAAGAAGTATTTTGTGCCTGCCCTCAGAGCAGCGCTAGTATTAAAACGAAGAGTATAAAACATAGATGTAATAGTTTTTTTTCGGTAAGATGACACGTCATCACCCCGTTTCAGAGGGAATACCACTATCAATCAATCAATCAATCAATCAATCAATCAATCAATCAATCAATCAATCAATCAATCAATCAATCAATCAATCAATCAATCAATCAATCAATCAATCAATCAATCAATCAATCAATCACTGTGTGTTCGCGCCTAGACTAGCGAGTGCACCGAGCAGCGTTGCGGTGCAATTTAACCGTAATCTAAACTTTTTTTAACCGCGTCCAGCCGCGGCGCATTTTCTTTTCATTTTGATGTCAGCTGCAGAAGTACCCCTTTCACATACGCGCGCAATAAAAAATAAAATAAAATAAAATAAAATAACAAGCTCTGACATATTCATGCCTTCGAATGACCAAAAACTGCGAACGACAGTGAAAGTTCGGTGAATTACGCGGCCCAACATACATTTCAAAAATGAGGTGAGTGCTGTGGCATATTACGTAATGCGAGATTGCGGCATGCCTGTTGCTCCAAGGTCACATTTATGAGCGAAATTGAATGCGAGGCCTTGTTGGTCCAACTCGCCCTGTTCTTTGCAGTGGGTAGTCTTTCCGGTGCCCTCTAGGAAGACAGTTCCTTCGTGGCACGTTTCAATGTAATGCGTTCCATCCAATACAGCATGCGCGGAGGCGGTACAGCGTGTGTGTATGTATATATATATATATATATATACAGAAACATAGGTCGGCAGTCTACAACGCCAAAGGAGGCATAGGGGTGTGGTTAGGTTCTATTTTTTACTATGGTTAATGAAGTTAAGATTTTTTTTTTCAATATAAGAAAGGAAGAAAGAAAGAAAAACACGCGCCCAGAGTGGGGACCGAACCCACGCCTTTCGATTAGATCGAAATCGAAAGGCGTGGGTTCGGTCCCCACTCTGGGCGCGTGTTTTTCTTTCTTTCTTTCTTCCTTATATTAAAAAAAATCTTAACTTCATTAACCATAGTAAAAAATAGAGCCTAACCACACCCCTATGCCTCCTTTGGCGTTGTAGACTGCCGACCTATGTTTCTGTATTTCCTCAACGAGCCCCTCATTTACTTACTATATATACATGTTTGTCACGCTATAAAAGACGGACTATATTTGCAGAGCGATTGTTTCTCTGTGGCTGTGAGACGCCTTCGTGAACTTAACACAAGAAGAGAAGAAAAGCGGTTAATCACCCTAAGAGTATGCAGTGACGCAAAAACAGCACCGGAATTCTCCGCCACGACCAACGATGTACACGATGAGTTGAAGAGTTGTCTGCGCAAGTTACCGAAAACTGAGATTGAACTGATAGACATGCACTTAGAAGAAGAATTTGCTAGAAACATTGACTACGAAGGTGAAATTATGCATGTGATGATCCATCCGATTATACTATGGATTGAAAGACAAAAAATCTGAAACCATCGAACAGTGCCAAATAATGGGGAAATTGAATTCATAGGAAAACTTCAGAGACTTTATTACATTGACTGAGCAGTGTTACGACTCACAAGATTTGAAAAACCCCGATGAACACGCCTCTATGATAGAAACGGCGCATGTGTGGCATGTCTTTCTCCAGGAAGAAAGTAAGAAAATAACCGGTTGGCTGACGGCACGTTACCTTCAAACCAAGTGTATCATGCGCTTGTGCTCATTTGAAGAGTTCCCTGAAATGACTACGAGCTGCAGACCTTGTGCCGTATGTGTTCAGCCTAAAACCAAACCATATATATATATATATATATATATATATATATATATATATATATATATATATATATATATATATATATTATACCATCTACCCCCAAGCACAAGAAGCAAAAATACCTGAACATAAATACCCCAGAAAGTGGAGGGTAAAATAGCCCTCCCTGTAGCGCAGTGGTCATCGCACCAGACCGGTAGTCTTGAGGTCGTGGGTTCGGATCCCACCCGGCGGCATTTTTTCTCCACTTTATTTCTTTCTTTCCAAATTCTTTGTCTGTTTCAATGACTTACCACATCCTCCGCTTTGCTTTCCGAGGTTTTCTTGACTGCCAACCCTTATTTCTGTCATATATATATATATATATATATATATATATATATATATATATATATATATATATATATATATATATATATATATATATATATATATATATATATATATATATATATATATATATATATATATATATATATATATATATATATATATATATTGCAAGACTCGGACACGGGAGACTTGAGGGACGCGTTTAATGACGACGCAACCTCGCCGAGAGGCCGTTGCGAAAAGCGATGGTGAAGAAGGCGCGAGGATGGAAGATGAAGAAGATGGTATGGTGCTCGCGTGCGCCACACTGATGATGAGTTGCTAGGTGGGATTGGCCATTCGAGTAACAGTTATGAAACAACGATGACGCCTGTGCTCACTATATATATAAGATAAACGGTTCGGCTAGTGAAGGTTAAATAGTAAAAAGGGGCGCAACAAAAAATTCAGTTCCCCTCCACTCTGTGAAGGATGGCCAGCAAAGCTGCAGTGCTGAGCCTCAACGTGAGGTTTGACTGGGTCTTAGTCCAAGGGGTGCACGAAGCAAAACACGTTTGTTTGTAATTTGCGATTGAGCATTGTTCCTGGTTATTAACTGAAAGTCCAGTCCTGTCCTGTCACTGCCCCTCGCGCATGCTCAGCACGGATCTTCACGAGCCATGTGAAACGGCTATCAAGCGGCTCCGACGACGCGTCAGACTTGGCTACTGCGCAATTGAGGCGCACACCTGGGCACGCGCCGGCGCCAGGCGTCTGCCGCGGCTCTGAAGCAACACAATCCAACACAATACACTTTAATCCAATCCAATCCAAATCCAATCCTATCTAATCAAAGCCAAGCCAAGTCACTCCAATCCAATCCAATGCCCCTCGCACTTGCGCAGAACGGCCCTTCACGGCACACGCGAAACTGCTCAACCTCGGCCAGTGTAGCTTACGCTACAAAACACACAGGAATCGTGGGTAGAAATGTATTATAGCGCGGGTATGGTAATCACGGCGCATGCTCTATGAAGGCCGTAGGACCGTTTTAATTTTGTATGATTTTTTTCCATGCCCCGGTGGTGTGGCGAGCAGTTTTACGATTCCGGGGATTTGAGTGGGCTCCGCAACGTGGCGCGGCGCTCGCTAGCGATTCCTGTCTACATCGCTCTGGGACCGGAGACGATCTGCTGGATCCTAGCCATTTACAGCTTTGCTGTAAAAACATAACATGTTTACTTCGAAAACATAACTTTACATCGACGTTTCGGACGGGGACCGTCCTTTATCAAGAGTAATATCTTACAGAATGGAAGTGGTTTATACACAGTTCAAGCACTTGAGGTTCTGGGGGCGGTGACATACGGTGACATACCTCATGCCCCTGGAATTAGCGAGCACTTGGTGCGTGTTCTGCGCCCCTACAGTGTACGGGCAGCGAACGCGCCAACACAAAGGTTCGGCACTCCCTGGTGAACGTCAACGACAAGATAACGAAAGAAAAATTCCTTGGCGTTATATACATAATTCCCTGCGCAGAATGCGATCGAAGCTATAAAGGCGCAAAATAGGCAATTTTCAGCAGACTCCAACAGCACATGTACGACGTATCAAAAAAGGTATCTTCTAGCGCTTTAGCCGAATACGTAGAAGCGACTCGACATGAAATAGACTGGGCCAATGCAAAAATAATCGGAAAAGAGAAGAATTGGACCTCACGGCTTTGTGTTGAATCCCTGACAATACAGACCACGGAGCACACGCTTAATCACAATGACGGCAACTTTACACACGTGCACGCGCGTTGTCTACGTCACATCTTAAAGCAAACATAACCGGATTGCATTCGCCCCCTCATTTCATTCGGAAAAAGGCTCCCGTAAAAGAGCCCAATTAATTAATTAATAATTAATTGTTAATGTGGAAAGTGAGGACCACCAGCAGGCGTAGTTTGTGTCACGTACCTAAGGGTGGACACCGGCACGCCTGCTGGTGTGGTTGATGGGGAACACAGGTATACAGGAAAGGCAGAAAAGGGAGAGGATACATATATGCATATATGCAAGACCGAACACTGCATATGTACAATATATACAAGACTAAAGACTAAACGTTAAGAATAAAAAACAAGGCCACAGTTCAGTTTGCTACCTGGGGAGAAAGCGGAGAGCCGGGAGGAGTCCCGAGGCGTTCAGGTAGTAACCCAGGGCCTCATGGACTCCCTCCTGCTCTCTGGCACCGCCCGGTGGCCACAAAATCTCTTCAAAGGGCCGAGCTCTCTCCACGAGGGCGGCCAGCCGTACAGCCCTCCCTACCGCAAACTGAGGGCACTCGAGGACCAAATGCGGCAGCGTCTGCACGGTCGCCCGGCAGTGCTGTCACGACAGGTCGTCGGTCAGTTCCAAGAGGTGTTTTCGCTCGGCCATCCACACGCATCCCCCACGGAGGCGCAGGACCACCGAGCGTTGCCGACGTGGCAGTCGTGTGGCCCGAACGGATGGTGGGGCCTCTCCAGCGGCCCGCCGAGTATCTGGGTGCTGGGCCCGCACATGCTGCTGGACCAGGAAGCAGGCGTCATCTGCAGCTTCCTGGGCCGCCGTGGGCGAAGGGGGAAGCTCGGGGTCGTCGGCGGCGAGCTCGTCTTCCCACTCGTTGCCCTCCTGCCCAGTGTGGGCTAGCACCCACTGCATCCGCAGGGGAGCTAGCTCCCCGTTCAGCCAGCCGTGCCACCTTATCCCACACGGCCGGCACCAGGAGTGAGCGTGGGTCGCCCTCCGGGATCCGCAGTAGGGCCACCCGGGAATAGCACAGCAGGGCGCAACGCTCGGGGTTGGCTCCAGCTCCAAGCAGCAGGTCCAGACCTAAGCTTACGCCAACCAATTCGGCCGTGGCGGATGACGCGGTGCAGTGCAGCCGGGCCTGCCTGGTGGCCTCACCCTATAGCATTGCTGCCGCCGTGGGCAAACCCTGCCGCTGCCGCGCGGAGCCGCCTGTGTAGGCCAGGGTGTGGCCCTCCAGGTCGCCTCACAAGACGGCCCGGGCCAACTGCAGCTGCCCGCAGTGCGATGTCCGCCGCTTGCTGCGCAGGCCCGGGATCTGCACGTGAACCTCGGCCACAAGGGCAGGGGGCGGCTGGCGGGAGGGGGTGGCGGGGAGAGCTTTCACGGGGGCCACCACCTGCTTATACAGGGCCAGCATGCGCCCCATGCGCGAGTGGCGATGTGTGCGCAGCCGCTGCAACAGAGGGCTCCCGCCGCCTTACCTCCGCCCGCCGCAGCTGGTCAGTGTGGCCCAGGGCGCGCTGCTCCGCCGTCATTTAGAGCGTCCACGCTCCCGCTTCAGCCAGCGTCTTCTCACACTGGGCACCTCGAGGCAGACCCAGGCAGGTGCGGCCGTCCCTGTGGTGGTCGTCCTTCAGCTGCCGCCAGCTGGGCTTGTGCAGGGTGGTCAGCGGCAGCGCGCACATGAGCAGCGCAAGAGCCAAGGCATCGTAGAGCCGCAGGGCCGTTTGCTGCGGGAAGCCCCGGCCCCTGGCAGCCATCTTCCGCGCGGCCGTGGTGGCCATCTGTGCCCTGGCTCGGAGCTCGTTGGCAGCCTGGCGGAACTTGACGCAGGGGTCCAGTGTGAGCCTCACGTAGCGCACACTGGTCTTCCAGCTGAGCTTCTCACAATCGATGTGCAGGCACCAGACCCTTCTACTGGACTGGGCGTCCGGGTGCACCAGCAGCGCCTCTGTCTTGCTGGACCACAGCTGCAGGCCGACGTTGGCCAGCTTTTCCCGCACTACGCCCAGGGCCGCTTGCAGCTGCAGCACGACGTTTCGGCAGCCCTCTTGGGGCCCAGCGCCCTCAGGGCCACGTCGTAGGCGTGCACAGACATGTACACCTCGTGTGCCCCTCCCCTGGGCAAGCAGTCTGGCAGAGCCGCCATGACCAGGCACGACTGAGCGCTGCGGGGCGCCCACGTCCACTGGCCCAGGCGCCGATAAACATTCATGGTCATTGCCAGTTTTTTATTGTTGTCATCCCTTGAGTCGCACCTTTAAATAAACAGTTATAATAATAATTGTCATTTTACAATACGATTAACATTCTTGGCCTGCTTCACCCATTGGGATGTATGTCCCCGTCTAGCCTCTTACGATGACGTAGAGTGAACTAGAATGTGGGGTAGTGCCCCAAACAGTGGTGCGGAGGCACGCCCGTTGGCATAGACACCGCCAGAAGGCGTCACTTCCACTTTTTGCAGCTGCCGTAGCGCGGCGAGGTACGTCTCTAAGCAAGCAAACGTTCTCTCATTCTTTTACAGCGAAGCTGTTTACGTCTATCCCCAGTATGCTTGCCCGCGTACGTTCCCAGTGGTAAGAGGGAGGGGAAGGGGTGGGGAGTTCCGGTGCCACGAAATTCCCACGAACAGAAATCGTGGTGGGAAGGCAACTGCTTTTTAATAATAATGTTGTGCAATTTTGAAGAGTAAGCAATTAGGCAACATATATGAAAAAATAAAAAATAAAACATGAAGCAGTGACCATTTACCACATATTTTACCGCCCAGCCATTATGCGGTGCTACGGATTACATTAAGCCACCGCCAAGAGGCGTAACTACGAGATATATTTTCTCCGTCTTATTTCGTTTTGTTGAAATCGCGATTATGTCTGTGGAATCACCCATCACAATGCCATTAACTCCTTAGAGTTAGGGCTGCGTGCGGCCCGTCACCTCCGTACATGTTTAAATACCAGCGGTGTACCTTTTTTCATTAGTCTCAGCATACAAAAAAACCTCACTGCAGCCAGATAAATGCTACCTATGAATTCGATGCTTCGGTCACCTAGAATAATTTGTTAGCAATCACCTTCTGGAGGGTGTAAACAAAAACTTTGTTAAAATTAAGCTTTAGTTAACGCTCAGTCACTGCGTATTGATCTGATCACTGGAATGCATTTTGACCCCTCATTCACACAGCCGTCACCTTCTCCGTCACGCATCGTCACGTCAAAAAACCGCGACGGAGACGTAACGGAGTAGCGTTCGTACTGGAGCTCTCCGTCAGAGTACAGGGTCGTCTGCCTAGTAATCAATTTAGCCTAGAATTGAGGGTACTTAATCTGAAAAGTAACGAAAATGGCTTAGATTTTTACGTGTGCTCACTTTTCGCTAAATTTAGCCGTAAAAATTTAATTTGTTTTCTGATTAGCTGGTTTACCACGGTGCGTGGTCCCGTCGCGTAGAGGGAACGGAAACGCAGAGCTCGGCTTCCCGTCACCGTCGCACCGTTTTCGCCGAGAAATCGCCCGAGAAATCTAAGCCCATGAGAAAAGACGGTGACGTGACGGTGTCGTGACAGGGTGAAAAACGGCTGTGTGAATGATGCCTGAGACGGTATCCTGGACTTGTGCGTCACCATTATTACGTCTCCGTTCCGCCTGACCCCCGCCTTCGTTCCTTTCGCTGCACTGAGCAATCTGATAACGAATTATGCGATTACGAACTGAAAGGGTAATCTGACGCGTGAGGCAGGGAGTGAAACTCTGTTGGAAAGACGCTCTTAAAATTGTCGACACTCCCCCTCCGGAACAACTAACACTAGCAGACGGGCAGCAAGTTGGACTGGTCAAGGAAAACGCATCTTCGATAAAAAAGCTGCGCTGAAAAACACGAAACAGCAGAACAATTCAGAAAGAATGAGCGCCAAATGGGACAGTGCGGGACCAGCCGGCCTTTCCGCATGTGTCATATACTTCTGTGATGTTTTTACTACAAGATAAATGCAGTAATCCTTCCTTAACTGAAAGTCGTAAAATCTGCTGAAAATTTCCAGATAAGCGGAGTTTCGAGCTAAGCGAAATGCCGAAAATTTGTGGCCAGGTCGCTGAAATAAAAGCTAATGCTGGTAACAAAAGTTCCACTGAACAGGGGAGCTTTCGTAATAAAGGCTAAAATGCTCGCAGGAAAAACGAATCTTCATTATTGCGGAAGAAAGAACTGCGTGCTGCTTGCCGTTTCGCATTCGCATCTGCATCCCACCATAGCGTTTTCGAGCTGCTCAGTGCATCACGTCAATTGTTGGTCGCTACCGCTACATGTACATACCTTGTTGCGATGCGGACGCAGCATCTTTGTGGTTTCTGTCGTCGTTTCTGTCCACAGCTCTCTCAACGATGTAGGCAGCATTCCGCTAACAGGGACATCAGCCTCGTCCAGCGTGTACTCCGCATAAATTTGCCGTGTACGACTGCGTTGGGCGCAAGGTGGGAGCTAAGCTTTCTAACGGAGACGTCATCAGTTGCCTGCGGTGGACTTCACCTTGGGTCCTCTCCGCCAACATTTCGAGATATCCGCGGTCCCCCGAAAACACATTTCGAGACAAAGGGGGTCAAATACACGGCTTCTATGGGAGGTAAATGCACGGTGAAAAAAAAATTTCGACTTAACCGATATTTCGAGATATCCGAGTTCGAGTTAACGAGGGATTACTGTTACGTAGTGCCTACAAGGTAAGGGGATACAGTTTCTTGCAACGAATAAAGTGCGTACCACACGCTAAGAGTTTTCTCTGCTACGTGTATTATCATTAACAAAAAGGGACATTTATGCTCGAAGCACGGCACTTTCTTCCGTCGCAGTAATGACACGCTTGAATATGGGAGAGGTCGGACAAATGAAGGTATGTCTCGAGCAAAACCCGTATTTCGGTGTTTTGCTTATTCGGTGGCTGAAGGCAGCAAAAAAAAAAAAAAGAGCAAGAATTATTTGCATGTGAGCTCTGCGCGGAAAAATATAAAACCATGCGGTAGGCCCTTTCGTTTTCCCGGGGAAGCGCCATTTTCAAAAAATATTAGCGCACTTGATGACCCGAAGCTACTCCTGTGCTATGAGGGTAAGCGTACATATCAAGGCATCAGAGTAAGTTAGACCCCCCCGGGGTTCTTCAACGCGCTTCGAAGTCTCTGCAAATAAACGTTTTCGTTTTCCCTCTAAATTAGAAAAACGGCGAAGTGATGTGGTGTCAAACCCGCGTCCTTGTGGCCAGCAGCCAACGACTTAACTGGCTTAACCACTGAGCAATTTTTGAGGGTAACACTGGTCAAGTATTTACCTTTTGCATACGGGCAAAGCAACAAGTACGCATGTTTCGGCTCCGGAACTTCGCGATTGCGCAGTGCAGCAATCTTACGGCCCGTTTGCATAGTTGCAGCGAGGGAAGGTCAAAGTTGGTATGTTTCCTATCGCCGGCTGGCTGCCGCGGATGTGAAATTTCGTTTTCTCAGCTTTGCACTCTGTTCTTGCCAGCAGCAGAACACTGTTACAGCTTTGAGGCGCGTCCCTCTCCTCGTGTTAAGACCACGAAGAGAGCATTGATAGCGTTGTGTCTTGTCTGAAGGGGAAAGTGCGCGAGAGGCTACAACGCTAATGGTGCGTGAAAGGGAAAAGCGTCGAATGGTGTTGATCGCGCATTTCCTACAGCGGATGGTCGAACCAAGTCCTTGTGAACCGGTAACCGTTATTTCTTTTTCCGTTCAGCTCCGGTTCTGGTTCAGCGTGCTCAAAAAATACCGGTTTGGGTTCGCGTTCAGTTCCGGCAAAAATGCCCGTTCGGTTCCGGTTTTCAGTTTGGTTCGGTTCCAGTTCGACACACTTCTACAAACTGCGCTATCTCCGCACGCGTTGGCAGCGCAGAACAAGGCTTGTTGGCGTTGCTGTGTTCTTTTCTTCCTGGCACATACGCACTTCTGGGATCGGTCGGGAATCTGGAGGTTCGATGGGTTAATGTGCCCGCCCCACAAAATTCCTTATGCTGGCAACTGGGTATGTAAGAGTTGCACAATAGTGCGTGCCACGTGACACCTGAGCGTGACGGCAGCTGAGTAGAACAGGTGCACATCAGCCGCGCAGAACCCTGATGCTAGGGTGCACTGTGGCGCTTGCCGGTCTGCTTACTGCCGTAATTCACGGAGTAAGGCGAAGAAATTAAAGCGAGGAAACAGTATCAAACGCGGTGTGGGATAAAAGGAGCCGCTCGAAGTAATTTGTGCCAAAAGACAAAGAAACGAAAGCGAAGAAAGAGACGCAAGTACGGCGAGGTTGTTAAAAAGTAACGTCGGGATTTGGCCTTCAAAACGCCTAAGCAGACTTAGCAGCACCGAAAATGGTTTTTCTCTACTTTCTTTCTTTCAATCATCAAAAAATTGGTGGTCCCATGCAGCGGTTAGGTTAGACGTAACGCGTAGTTTTCGTCATGGCATACCTTGGTTAAAATGAACTGGCGTGTGGCATTCTTTTTAGTGTTTTTGTGGTTGGCGTAGTTGCTAATTTTTCAGAGCGCCGATGGGGGCGAGTGCGTCGAGAAATACGAGACGTGAGCAGAAACGTCCAGTTTCAATCTCCCTGGTGAAACGGCCACCAGCTCGAAGCGCATAGCACCCCCTTCTCCCCCCTTCCCCGCCGCAAGTCGCTTTCCCGGCACCGACGCCAAGTCCAAGGAAGCCAGCGTAAACTCGTGCAAAGGACAGATAGCAAAAACGACATACGTAACAAACGTGCAACAACAAACAGTGAAGCAAAAACAAACAAAAAAAAAGTGGCCGCGTATCTGCTCCTCTCGTTGAAAATGTCGACGAAATACGATAGTCGACTGGCGCCCCTGCCAAGTAAATGCCTCCCTTCTCTTTCCCGCTCACATCTCATGCTGTTCCTCTCCTGTCAAGTTACTCCCAAGGTAACACGCTAAAGATTTGCTCAAGTCAATTTAAATTCACCGCGTTCCAAAGCTTCAAGGCGGCTGCCTCGATGCCAACGCTGCCGTACGGCGGAGACGCGCGTTAATCGAGGCACCCTACTACAACGTTCATAGAACCACGTTGCCCTACACTATGAGCTTGCCAAGCGGAACCTGGAACCTATCTAGTGGAACCTTTCGTTGCGTTTGCCGTTTGATTTCTTATATGCCGCCAGGAGCTATAGTAACACTGGTAACAGCAGGCGCCGGTTTTCTGCAGTTGATATAGTATTTGTTCGCTATAGAAAAAAACCAAGCATCCATGAATGCTTTAATAAAAGAACACTTCACATATCACTTATATATTGATTTTCTGACTTATATTTGCGTAATGTCTTGTTCTTGTTCAAGACTGTTGACAATTATGAAAATTGACACCGGACTTAGGCGTTTAGATGTGGCTGTTGGTATAAAGACAGCAGCTTCTGTTTCACTTTGGCCTAGTGGCTGAATAGAGTCACAGACAGACAGACAGACCAAAATTTCTGCGTTCAAGTACCCCAAGAAAGACCATCATCTTTAAACCGATGGCAAGAGCACAAGCAAAAGCAAAATAAAACAAATGCATTTTATAAACAAACGTTTATTTAAAAGAAATATCTAGGGAAAAAAGCAAGCGAAAGCGCTATTCATTGGAGCAGTCACACGGGAGATAAAAATTGTCTGCCGGAAATGGCTGCAGAGGCGGAATTGTCCACAGCTGTCCACAGTTGCTGATGACGATCTTCGTGGATGTAATGCCGGAATGCGGGCCGCAGGCCTTTGACGACGCCGCCGAACACTACGTGCTTGCCATCCTGACAGCTGGTCTTACCACTGGACCACTTGAAAGCTGGATGAAGCAGCGCGAGCAGTGCACTGAATTAGTGAAAAACGAAAATCCAAAATAGCACGCCCTGCACGGTTCCAGGTGTTTCGTGCGCGCTGCGCTAGGGCGTAGGATCTCGCATCTGAAGCAGCCCCGGAAGCGGGATGATGAGCCGGAATTCTCAACGGAGCCAGATGGGCAGCCATCAGAAGCCGGCTTTCAAGCCGCCTATCTGGGAGCCGATTCCCCACCTGTCCAGTATGCCACCCTTCCAGGAATGCCACACTCGGCTACGTAGCAAGCCCCGGCGGTCGCAGTCGACGGTGGACCTGTCAACACGGGGGCATGACAAGCATGCAGCGTGCAAGGTGCCCCAATCGGCCTCCAAGGACTCGCAGGTCGTCTTGCCTGGGACGACCGGACGCAGATCGTCTACCCCCGCTCGGGCTTTGAATTCTTCCTCCACCCATTCGGTAGCTTCAAAAAACTGGAAACCGTTGGTGTTGGCGCCTGCTTTCGCCATGAACAGGATTCCCGGGCTCGTGTGCTTCAGCTGGACATTCTCGTCCTCGAGCTTGTCCCCGTAGACGGACTTTCCTCCGATCCCGTTGTGGTCCGTGAAGTCCCCGCCCTGGCACACGAACGTCGGGACGATCCGGTAGAAGGTAGAGCCCGTGTAGCCGAATCCCTTTTCCCCCGTGCACAGAGGCCGGACGTTCTCCGCTGTCTTAGGAACCACGTCGGGTCGCAACGCCATCACGATGCGGCCCAAATACCTCGTGGTTGCCGAACGGTGCGCCCAGTCTGTCAAGCCTACCTCGCTGATGGAAAGGCGCGTTGGGCTGTTCATCGAGGCGGCGAGATAAGGCGACGTGGACAACCGCGTTCGATGGCTGGTGCTCGCTGTCTGCGCTTTGGCCGAACCCGGAGAGCGAGTGCGCGTGCAAGAAGGCAGCGCGAGGCGGAGCTGCGTCGGCTTCGTCGCCTGTTACAAAAGCACCACATGCAGCGAGAGAAAAAGGAAAAAGAAAGATCTTACACGTTCACTTCTCACTGTTCATTTCCTCCATATGTACATACAATTCCTAATGCCTATGAGTTTTTTTATAAGCATTGCGTATAATCTGTTTCAGCCATATAATTTGCTTTCAACATATTACCATGCATTGCCGCAGCAAGCTGTGCACGTCAGTCTGTTGGCGGCGCACGTGGGTGCACGTGCGTGCAATTTGTACTGTGGTTGCATGGGTTTCCTCGCTGTGTCTGTTTTTTTTTTTTTTTAATTCTGGATATCAACCGTGCTGTGAGGACGGTTGGAAATTGACGCAACACCCTCTTCTTGAATCCGCCATGCCGAACAAGTGCTGCGTCCCTCAGTGCCGCGGAAATGACGACGGCTCAAGTGAAAGGTGCGCGTTTCCAGATTTCCCCAAGACGAGCAACTACGCAGGAAGTGTGCGCGCCATTCCACAAGAGTACATCGGTCCTTAACAGTATTCCAGGGGGAGTTATCCCGCAGAATTTTCTTCCTCCTTCCCAACGCAATTCAGGGGACTCAGCATTTACCCTTCAAAAAGCACATTTTATGGGAAGCCCATGCAGCGCGTACCCGAAAGAAAAGGTTGGCTTTAAACGAGGTCTCGTTTGTTTAAAGGGCTCCGAGCGGCACTTTGTACCCAAGATGTATTCACGGGACTTCGCGCGTTGACGAACAAAACAAGCTAAATTGTGAGAAATGCAGAGAAACATTGACACTGAGTAAGGCGATTTAATTGTCAGTTGCAAAAAAGCTTCATGACTTAATCAAAGCGACGGATCGGGGAGGGTTTGTGCATCCAGCAATGCCTTTTGTATAAACGCTGTCACGCATAATTATGCCTGGAGACGAACCAGCGCCAAGTGGTTACACACCTCACCGCGGAGCGCCTGACCAACGGCGAGTCGTCAGATTATGACACATATGACGACGGACACACCAACAAGCTAGTTTTGAAGCATGTGTTGTAGTGTAGCATGAACAATCTCCTGAAGAACTCTTCTAGGACTACACATGACGAGATTTTGAAAGCTCGTTCGGACTCAAAAAAAAAAAAAAGTTGCAAACGCTAGTCAAAACATTGCTCTAAATTGCCATTGCGGTGTAAATAAATTTGTTCAGAAAAATGCTCGCAGTCTTTCGATTTCGTTAATAAGGCATGCTCAATGTCTCTGCGACTTATACAGTCAAATCTCGTTACTACGAACCCCACATTAACGAATTTCTCGAATTTGTGAACATTTTGAAAATTCCTGTCAGATTGTCTATATTTTCGATGTAAAAATATTTTAAAACTAGGAATTTCAGTATAGCGCTTATTTCAGAATAACGCACGCAATTGAAATAAATTGCGTGCGTTCAGAAAAACAAACGCGAGAGTTGCGGCGCTGTTACTTTACCCGAATTCATGATACTGATGTTCCTCGACTATAAAGGACATTGGAGGAACATCAGTATCACGAATTCGGGTAAAGTAACAGCGCTGCAACTCTCGCGTGAAATAGAAGTCGCCGTTTCTGTGTGTGTTCCCCCAAGTGCAGTAGCTACCGTCATCGCCATGTTGAGTGCAAATTGGTAGCGCCATCACAAAACTGTAGCTTAATGTGCAGTAGCCCAGCCAGCCGAGCCGCCTTTGCCCCTTTTCTCTCTCGTTGCTTTGGGTGTTAGTCGATGGCCGGGCAGTAGATCGGTCGTTGTTCGTGCTTAATATTAACGTGTGCGGACGGGTATTTATTTGTTATGAGTCATCTGGCTGCGAAGTCTGTGCGAGATCCAACGATGAATGCAGCAAGCGATACAGCCAAGAGGAAGCGAAAGAAGCATCTTCCCGATGCGAACGAACACGCCTGTGTGCCACAGAACACAGAATATGATATGGTGTCGAAAATTGGTGTTTTAGTGCCCATAAACCCAGTCCACACCTCCATTGCTCGGTGCAATGATCTACCCGATGAGGTATTGTGCAGAATGGTATCAGTCGTGCGTGCGGCACTCGCCAGAAGAAAAAAAAACTGATTTCTTCAAATGAAGCTGCTTTGAAGTGAGTGCAATGATTTTGATTTGAGAGTTTGCTTGTCTGCACACGCGTATACTGCCAAGATACGTCATTTTCACTCCCAGGTTTAAGACTGGCTTATAACCGTTTCTCATTACAACGATATTTCAAAATGCGTAAAGACCGCTTATATCGAACACGAATACATCAAATTATTGCCTATATCGAACCTTTGTATAATTCCGCTAAAAATTACATGCATTTAAAACTTTTTATATCGAACGCGATTTTGCTCACAATGGATATATCGAACTCTCCCGCGCGGGATTTTTCGCTCTCCTTAGGGATGCGGCAGGCTTTCCCGCAATACATCGGCACGCAGCGGTGGCGCGGGTGTCGCTTGCGAATCCCTCGCGAGCTCGGGCGCGTCCAAACCGGAAGTGGCAGAGTGGACCAGCTCCACGCATACAAGCCGTTGGAGCCGAAAGCGCCACATTGGGAGCTGCGGGCTGCGCGCATTTTCTCGGTTCGCTGGGTTCGCCGTTATTCGCTTGTATCCATGCTTGTCTCCGCTCTGTCGAAGACGCCGAGGACTCCGTACCGCTTCCGGGCACGAGCGAAGCCGTCGCTGCCGTGGCCCTGCTACAGCAATACTGCAGTGCCATTGAGGGTAGCGGTCTTGTGCTTGTCGACTGTTAGGTACAGTGGAGCAAGCAGTCACCAGCAACGCGTTGCGCTCCAAGAAGCAGGCTACACTCACGCAGTTCTTCCGCCCCAATAAATTATTGTGTTCTTTCCGAGAAAGTGTCGTATCAATAGTGAACTGCAGGGTGGTAAGAGCTCAGCGTTAGCTCGTGATTCCGTCGGCGAGATTGCTCTCATATAAGTTTTTTTTTTTTTTTTTGCTTCACTTTCTATATCGAATTTTCGCTATATCGACCTATTTCACAATCCTCGCGCTGTTCGATATAAGCGGGCTTTACTGTAACGAACGGTTTTGGGTGGTCCCACGTGATTCATTATATCGAGATATGACTAAATATATAACATTTGGCTGGTATTTTCTTACTACCTGCCAACTGCGGGAAATCGCAACTCAGGAAGGAAAATGTTTGGCAAATACGCATTATCACACCAGGGGAGTAAACCTTTAATTTTTGATAAGCATGGAATGTTAACGCGTTTCTACGAGTCGTTTCGGTTTATTTCAACATTCATGAATGTTTTACGTGTAGGTAATTCTTTCCGATATATGACTGTGCGTTGAAGGTGTTTTTTTGTTCAATATATTAATTAGACCACAATTTTGTTATCTATTGCATGCACAACCAAGATTCGATGAAGAAAAATGAGCATTGCGTATCAAATATCTCTTTTCCTGTTTACTACCGCGCTGGAAATGTAGTGCTGGAAACTCCACGAACGGAGTTTTCAAGCGCTTGCTATTCCTTTTGAGCAAGCAAGTTTTTTTTACGACTATACTCCCGGACAAGTTTATGTGGCAATGGAGAGAAAGCCACGGCGGAGGGAGAGCTAAGTGCTTTGTGTTACAGCGCCAAAGTAGCTCCCGATAAATTGGTTTTGGTTTCAGTTTCGGCGTGACCGATACGTATTTGATACAGTTCATTTACTCGCATGATCGAGCTCCATGGTTGAGTGCGCTCAAGCACGATCACCGAGCATGGAGGCATATTGGCGCCTCCTTCCACACGCTTCGTTTGTTCGTAAACACAAGCCAACGCTTCGACTGGAGAATTCAGACCGACCGTGAACTATACCAGCCAACTCTGTGTCGCTCAGAAGTGAAGTGAATTTTTTTAGGGCTACAGTTTTTACGGCGTGCACTGATATGTAAACTCTTCTCGAGCTCAAAGATGGGCAGCAGCAGCGATATGTGTAGCGTACTTACATAGCGCGGGGCAGTATACTGAAAAAGCAGCACGCACACACGCTCCGGCGTGCCCGCTCTCTTACGCCGGCAAACTGGCCAACCAAACGGATTGCGGAAACGACGGAGTCCCGGTTGCGTCAGCCTCACTTGGGCGTACACTTTGCAAACCACTTGCTTCGCTTGTTTTGACAGCTTTTGCTTCTCAAGCTTCTTAAAAGTTCTATGCGGAGAATGAAGTGGTGGGCTGCCGCGAGCTGCAGAAGGCCGTCGACCATGGATCTTAATAACAGCCGTTAGAGATAACCGTTACATGCGGGATTTCCGTTTTGACGTGAACACGCCGGTTAAAAGCGTTCTGGTGCACAAGTACGCATGGAGAGCGGAAACAACGCCGTCGACGAGGACGCCATGTTTTTTTGGGGAACAGAACCATTGCTGCGCGAGTGGCGACAGTACCAAAAAAAAAAAAAAAAAAACGAAAATAAAAAAATAATGTCCTCTGTTTTATATATTCTGGATAGCAATATAGTGGCACTATCAAGCCAAGGCTAAAACATAAGAACTATATCTTTTTAATTGCTTGGGTGACACGCAAAAATTATTTTTGTTGAACTACTTCCGGGTGCGCAGCGAAACGGCGTGGTTCGGCTCTGTAGCCTTGACTGCATTTCCACAGAAAGTTGTCCCCAGGTATAGAAAGAAGGCAAATGTTAGGATGTGTGAGATTTACTTGTTATTACATATTTTTAGCTGTATACCTTCCTTATTAGAGGCGGCGGTAGCCTGTTCATTACTTCACAGGTCATGCTGAATGCACTCCCCCACAGCAACTAGGCGCACTCTCCGCCCCCGCTTTGTGACGTCACGGCAGCAGCCTTCAGACCTTAAAAGTCTAGAGGGTGTTGCCAGGAGGCATTCCCCCTGCCTTTCCAGGCGGGAAGGGGGGTGGGGGTGGGGGCGGATAGAGAGGACGCGCCAGAGCGGATAGAGAGGACGCGCCAAGAAAGTTCCACAGCACGAGGCGTTCCATAGCACTAGGCGTTCCGTAGCTCGAGCCTAAACTCACCAGTTGTGAGGGGTGGCCGTCCACGCCAGTACACCGTCGATGAGGGGAACGGAAGACTGCAGCTAAACACGGGCGAACAGACAAGCATGCGAAATGCAGCATCGTCAACGCTCCCCATCATCACCATCACCAGCCTATCACGCCCACTGCAGGGCAAAGGCCTCTCCAATAAATCTCCAATTATCCCGGTCCTGTGCTAACTGCGACCAATTTATCACCGCAAACTTCTTGATCTCATCTTCCCATCTAACCTTCTGCCCCCCCCCCCCCCCCCCCGTGCCACGCTTGCCTTCTCTAGGGATCCACTCTGTCACCCTTATGACCAACGGTTATCTTGCCTTCGCATTACATGGCCTGCCCACGCTCATTTATTCTTCATTTCTGCTAATATGTCCTTAACACACGTTTGTTCCCTGACCCACTCCGCTGTCTTCCTGTCCCTTAACGCTAACACCTATCACCTTCCGTTCCATTGTTCGCTGAATCGTCCTCAATTTAAGTTCTCCAAGTTCCTTCCCCGTAGGTGAGTACCGGTAAGATGCAGCTGTTATACACTTTCCTCTTCAGGGACAATGGTAGGCTGCCATTCATTATCTGAGAATCCCTGCCGAATGCACTCCACCCCATCCTTCTAATTATATTTGCCTCCCGGCTGGGATACGGGGTCACTACTTGGCCTAAGTAGATACATTCGCTTACCGCTTCCACTGCCTCGCCATCCATCTCAAACCGCTTTACTCCCCCTAGGTTATTGAGCATTTTAGTTTTCTGCATATTAATTTTCACACCCGCGATTCTACTCTGCTTGTCCAGTGCGGTAGTCATGCTTTGCGATTCGCCCCCAAGTTACTTAGCAAGGCAACGTCATCAGCAAACCTGAGGTTACGGAGGTATTCCCCCTTACGCCCACCTGTTCCCAATTCAATGTTCTGAATACCTCTGGCAAACATACTGTGAATAACATTGGAGAGATTCTGTCTCCTTGGCTGACGCCCTTCCTTATAGGTGTTTCACTTTTCTCCTTATGGAGGACTATGGTAGCTGTGGACCCGTTTTACATATTGCCGCGGACCATGTAATGGGTTTGTTTATTTGTGTTTTGTTTTTACCGCCTAGCTGCGCCGGGCTGTGTTATGTGTGTCCCAAGTGAAGCGCGTGTCCCATTCCTTCTTTCTCATGCCGCACGGGTTATCTCGTTTGATAGGGAGAATGTTTCGCCCTAACGTCACTAGCCTAGAATAGTCTTATTTGATCTACAGTGTTCTCGATATAGTTCGACGGTTCGAGAAACATCCGCGGCGAAAGATAAACGCCCGCAGAGTAGACACTGCGGCATTCGATTCGCCGACACTCGCCTACGCACGCCACTTTGTTGACTGCTGCTTTGCCACCTGAGTATTTTTTTCAGTTTCCAGGGGAGTACAAATTGAGTCCAATAAACTTGTTTTTTCTTCAAGACAAGTGTCAACTTTGGCTGAAGTCCTTCATTTTTTTTCAAGTCATTCATGTCACCTTTGTCATGGATTATGGTGTTGTTCGCGCTCTTCCAAGATTCTGCTACACTCGCGGTCATTAGGCATTGCGCATACAGGTTTGCGCCAGTTTCTCTAGTACAGTTTGCTCGCCGTCCTTCAAGAGGTCTGCTGTTATCTGATCCTCACCAGGTGCTTTGCCCCTTGAATTTCTTTCAAGGCCTTCTTTACCTCTTCTGCCTTGACTGCGCCTATATATATATATATATATAGGGAGCAGTAGAACTTTTGAAGATGGTAGAGAACATAAGAGAAGAAAACTTTGAACAAGGTAAAAGCACGATTGTTGCCAACGTTTCAGCAAAGAGACTTGCTTTCGTCAGGGCAATCTCTCGCCTGGCTGGCACGCTTTATACACCATTTTCCTTGCTAGAGGTGGGCGCCGCCATTTGCTTTTTCTGACCGGACCGCTAGCGCCGTCTATGAAGCGACCGCCGAAACCTCCGCGCTGGGCTGTTAAGTGCTCCGTTCTTTCCGTGCGTCTGCTCGGTACCCGTGCATTACCGAGTGAACCGTAGTGGTTTGGCGTTAAGTTAGCGGTTGCAGTGCTTGTGTGTGTGTGTGTTCTGTTTTGTTTTCATCATCTGCGTACGGATTTTAGGTCCTAATGTGCTGCCAGAGTGTTAAATGCCGACTCCGGCTGTTGCAAGCAGTAGTAGCAGTGTGGTGGTGGTGCCGCTGGTGCTCCGCAGTTCCGCGATGCAAACGTTCCGGTATGGCACCGACTGACATTGAAATCGATATCGGGGAGTAAATACGTGTTTTCAATGCCACCGTGCGTTATGTTCACCGATTAGTCATGTTTACGGAAGCGCGGACGTCGAATGCGGAGCGCGCACAGCATATGTGGGTCACGGTGATCCGTGCTCGCGATGGACTTTCGACGAGGCGATTGCTACGCTGTTGACATTGCAATGCAATATAATCATTCTTAACTAGACTTATGAAGGTTACTGACAAAACGAAATTACCTGGGCGGAAAAATAACACGACCGCACAACCAGTCAACTTACTATTCGAAGGTTGAGCAGAAGGGTCAAAGTTCGGGCGAGTTAATATTGGTTGATCTTGATTGACCTAACTCTGCGCAGCGCATGTGGGTTTTCGCTCGGAGCCCACCTTTGTAAAACCGCTGCGTGCACCACAAATGCTTTACGCGAGCAGTAGTAACTGTTTTGTAATTGTAATACTTTAGATGCCGTGCCAACGCAAAAGGAGTAGAAGCTTTTCCTTCGACCGCGTTGTGAACAGGTTGAGCTATTTTCACGCGTTCACGCGTACCTCCAGCTGCGTTTCCACATTGGGCTGCCTGCTTATCCTGCTATCGACCAGCAGTGTGCGATGGAGAACGTTATCTTTTCGTATCGTTTGGCAGTGTAATGCGTTGGCCTGAAAAAAAGTAAACAAAACGCCGTGATTTTAAAGGTTAGATTAAATGAAAAGGGGATTGTTTAATGCCAATCGGCTGTAATGACAAACAATATATGGTATTTTAAATTGACTACAATGAACCAGAAGTTATTGCAATGTTTTATTGTATCGGCGCTCGTGAAAGATCCCCAGGTAGTCAAAATTAACCCGGAGCCCTTCACTGCGGCGCGCCTCATCACCCATGAAGCGTTGGGGCGTTGAACACCATAATGAATCAATTAATCAATCAACCAATCAATCAATGCTGTATTGTAAAAGATAAAGTTGCTTCTAACATTTCAGGGGGTTCCGTTCCCTGTCGCAGCATTGCGTGTAATAAATCGATTTTGCTCCGTCTGCTTGCCGTCCAAGTGCACCCAACAAACCCTGGAGTTGGTCGTTGGTACAAAGTCGTTGCGATTTATCAACGGCATCCACCGATATCTCAACTCGGTGTGCGTTGGGAATCGATGCAGCAAAAACACGCCGCGACCGCAGTGCATTTTCTCCAGGCAGTGTCTGGTACATGCGTGCTGTCAGCGACTGTTTCTCGCTTTCTCTGGTTGTTCAATAACCCACCACCCCGCAGTGGTGGCCAAGCGACGTTTGCGCCTTGAACGGCATCGCAGCATTGGCTAAAACAGTTGAAAGTTCCGCAAAAACTAAGCACACGGTGCGAAATACTCCTGAACTACGCAGCGGAGCACACCGCGCCGGGCGATTTTAACAGCCCAGCGCGCACAGGCAACGCTGGTCGGCCGCCGAGAGAACTGGTTTGAGAGTATTTTCCCCCTTTCCCGGCTGCTTATGGAAAATGGTGTATATAGGGGTAGGTCCCCAGGTGAGAGGGGAGAAGGAAAGAAGGAAGTGAAATTGAGAAAGCGAATTGGTTTGGGTGCAGGTCGGGGGAGATATTGAGGGGCAAAGAAGGTTGTATAGTTTGAGCCGCGAAGTAGGATTACAGCGAACTAAGCCGGGGGTTGATATTCGGGGAAGTTTTGGAGAGAAAGGATGAGAGGGTGTTTGTTGACCCGTCGTGGGGCATATAGAAAGGTCCTCAGAGCCGCCGGAAGCAGACCAGGCGGTGAGAGTGGGGTCCTTATCAGAAACTATCTGCAAGCCTCAGGTCAAAAGAGACAGGTAGAAAAGGGGGAAGTAACTAGGTCAAGGAAAAAAGAAAAAAAGAGAGAGAAAAAAACAGGGAGGGAAACCACACAACCCACACACAAAAGAAAAAGCAATGACCCGGCAACTGAAATGGCACGTGTCATCCACGGCAACATTCCTGGAACAGGCCTTTACCTGGCACAGGCCTTTACCAGGTAAAGACCTGCTCCCTTTTTTTCTTTTTTATTTCTTTTCTTTTCATTCCTTAGCTTCCAGCTTAATACTCGCCCGCATCCTTCCAAACTTTGCTTTTGGAATTCCATTTTAATTATTTTATTTCTCTTTTTTTTACTCCGATTTGTCTTGTGCCCCGTACGTCACTCTAACTTTATCTTTTCGTTTTTGAGTTTCAGGACGGGCCTGTTCCAGTAATGTTGCCGTGGATGACACGTGCCATTTCAGTTGCCGGGTCATTGCTTTTTCTTTTGTGTGTGGGTTGTGTGGTTTCCCTCCCTGTTTTTTTCTCTCTTTTTTCTTTTTTCCTTGATCTTATTTCCCCCCTTCTCTACCTGCTCTTTTGACCTGAGGCTTGCAGATAGTTTCTGATAAGGACCCCACTCTCACCGCCTGGTCTGCTTCCGGCGGTTCTGAGAACACTTCTATATGCCCCACGGCGGGTCAACAAACACCCTCTCATCCTTTCTCTCCAAAAATTCCCCGAATATCAACCCCCGGCTTAGTTCGCTGTAATCCTACTTCGCGGCTCAAACTATACAACCTTCTTTGCCCCTCAATATCTCCCCCGACCCCCAAACCAATCCGCTTTCTCAATTTCACTTCCTTCTTTCCTTCTCCCCTCTCACCTGGGGACCTACCCCGTAACGTTGCCTACTCCTATATAAAGCGTGCCAGCCAGGCGAGAGATTGCCCTGACGGAAGCAAGTCTCTTTGCTGAGGGCATCCAGGCGCTGGCAAGTGGCAGTCACAGCCGAAACGGTCGTAGGATTTTGAAGGGCCAGGGCGGTGAATGCAAACTGCTCGATACCCTTCAGAATGTGATGCACTCGATCAGCCTCGATCATGTCCTTGTCAACGCGGCGGCAGAGCGCAAGGGCGTCTTCAATGTATGAAGTGTACGTTTCATTCGGACGTTGCACGCGGACCGCAAGTTTTTTCTTCGCAGCTGCGGAACGTGCAGCCGGGGACCCGAAAATCAGGCGCAACTCTGAAGTGAAGCCGTCCCAATCAGTGATGGTACTTGCGTTGTTCAAATACCATGTTTCGGCTACCTCCGTGAGGGCAAAAGCGGCGTTTCGTAGCTTAAGCCTATCGTCCCAACCGTTGAACGTACTGACCCTTGCGAAGCTGTCAAGCCAGTCTTCAACATCTTCGTTCCGACGGCCTGCGAACTTCGGGGGATCGCGCTGATGGCTCGTGACGAAGCACTGCACCGGAACGGGGGACGAAGCGTTGGCCGATTCCTGCGTCATGGGCATGGCCAGGCGTGCTAAACGGCGACCCGAGCGGAGCTCCAGGAGTGTGAACGGAGAGGGACACAGCGGTACCGAGACGCACCCTCCACCACTTGAGAGACAAGGGCTAGGAACGGCGTTTACTGAGGCGTTCGAGCCGCAAGCACCGCAGAACACACGATGATGATGATCATGTCCGTAGAAGATGATGGAACAGTGCCGCATGGCTGGTGCTGATGTGTATGTACAGATGAAGACGAGGTGCGGGAATTGTCCTCTGGAGTTCTCTACCGCCGGGAGTGTGGTCGCGAATGCTCACAATATATATATATATATATATATATATATATATATATATATATATATATATATATATATATATATATATATATAGCGAATCAGAATAGGAAATGAGGGGCTCGTTGAAAATAACACAGAAATAAGGGTTGGCAGTCGAGAAAACCTCGGAAAGCAAAGGGGAGGATGTGGTAGGTCATTGAAACAGATAAAGGATTTGGAAAGAAAGAAAGTGGAGAAAAAATGCCCGCCAGGTGGGATCCGAACCCACGACCCCCAGACTACCGGTCTGGTGCGATAACGATTGCGCTACCGGCGGAGCTGTTTCCCCACCACTTTCTCGGGTATTTAGGTTAAGGTATCTTTTTGTTTCCTGCACTTGGGGGTGGTAGCCAGCGCCACTCGGACTATTCGGGGGGAAGGGGACCTTCTTTTTACCCCCGGGCCGTGACTCGAGTGTCTACGACATGTCGAGAATGGTCGACCAGCGTTGAACCCTCTTATGCTACCTTTGGCACCAAGACTGCCAGAACAGAGGCCCTCGCTAAGCATATAGCGAATCAGAAAATGGGAAATGAGGGCCTCGGTGAAAATAAGACAGAAAATAAGGGTTGGCAGTCAAGAAAACCTCGGAAAGCAAAAAGGAGGTTGTGGAGGGTCATAGAAACAGATGAAGAATTTTTTGAGTCAGAACGAAAGTGGTGAAAGGTAGTCTTGAGAGCCGTGCTGTGCATGCGCGAGGAGCAGTGACGTCATACGGAACGTTGCTCGCTGCCCGGCGTCTCTCACGCACCCCACGCGCCCGGCGTCTTCGCCGACCTCCGTTCCGCACGTGGCGGCCCGGTCCACTTGATGATCATGTTAGGGGTGGCCGGGTGTGGAACCGATGGCTCGTGCATCGCAGCAACACCGGCGGGTGGCTGTGGAACCAGCTTAGCTCTCGGGCAATTTCTGACGCTGCGCCGAGCCGCTTGATAAATATACTTGTGTCACATAATGCGTATACCGTGGGTGTCATTGAAGCAGCAGTAAGCATGATAATCAAGCTAATCGTAGACAACCAGGAAAGCTAAGAATAACCAGTTGAATTTTAGCTCACGCTACGTATATCCTGGCGTATAGCCGAGCTAAGCCACTGCTAATTTTTTCGCCTTTCCTCAACTACTGTTCCTTTTACTGACATCTACTATCTTTCCCCCTTCCCCTTCGCGCCGAGTAGCGTGTCGACGAACTCATGTCGACGAACACACACCACACGTGGACAATCAGTAACTGAACTGAGCTAGAAAACCAACGGGATGCGCGAGGAGAGCGAGTATTACTTAGTTACCGTAGAAACACATCTGCTCTTCTTGCTTTTATAGCTTGCAGCGGAAAGTCCCGTGAGAGAGTCGGTGGGCTTGTAAAAATCAAATATTGTAGCGATAATTTTAGAATTAATTATTTTTGTTTCTATGTACTCGTGCAAGAAAATTGATGAGTTTGCGTTTTTTTTCAAATTATAACTGTCTGTACTTTCCAGATAAAAACCAGTTGCTAGTAGCGCGCCATCCTGTGTTCTGTTCTACGTGTAGTCGTTTTTCGCGCTTTTTCCCAAAATTACTATTAAGTGAACCGTACCTCATTCACCGAGCAAACCGAAATGTGGCGCGCTGGTATGTCCGAACGTGGGAACGTTGAAATGTATCAAATCGTGGCCAAGGCCAACCGAAACACCCGGACTGGGCAACCCGGCCTTCCTACTCGTGTCATGTCCTTGAAGGGATGCTCGTTCGTTGTCAAGACACGGATGGGCGTTGTTCGACGATTGATTGATTGAAGACACGTTTATTCCATTTTCTTGCGCTTGGGCGCTGCTATGGATAGTTGGATCGGTAGGGGATTGGTAGGGAAGGGGAAAGTGGGAAAGAATAATGCCGCCATTCATTGCGTCAGCGGCCTGGACGCAACACTGTGGTCGCCTGGAGTCATAGCCACCGTACTGTCCTGCGCGTCGCCACAAAGCCGGTCACCAAGGACTGGTGCTGCGGGGTCCAACAGAAAAAGCAGCAGGGCGCGCCACAAGCTAGCACCGTACCCAGCAGGAGCTTTTGGTGGCGGACAGGACCAGGACTGGAGAGACGTGGACCAGGGTCCAAGTCACACGTTGGTGAGGGCATGGTACCGAGGAAACCTCTCTGGCAAGGTTCGGGGCTGGTGCGACGCACGACTCAACACGTGCACACGTGGGAAAGTCAAACTAACAAGACACATCCTTTCGCCATTCCACGCTGTCTCAAGGTGTGATGAGGTAGAGGAAAGAGGTAGCGTGTGCGACGGACAAGGCGTCGACGACGACGAAGTTGATGAAGATCAGACAGTAGACCGCGGAAATTAACCCTCTGCGGGTATGTGCCGGTACGAGCTTGCCACAAGGGAACCAGCGGAATAACAGGAAGGCTGAAACTCACGTCGGAAGAAGAATAAGAGAAGGAGCTGATGAGTGGAATCCGAGGAGCAAGTCTTGTTAGGGCCGCCCGCAAGTTGCGGTAGCCGTGGTCTGCCCAGGCCCTCGTCGAGGACGCACGGAGACCAAGCCAAGTTACAGCATCAGCTACATCTACCTAATGCTCAATGGCCGCGCATTAAATCGCCGGCATCGACGGAGCGACGTGGTGTTACCGTACCGTACTGCAGAGCCAGCATGTCTACTAGCTTCTCGACAGCCGTGCACTGGAATCGCCGGCATCGAGTGTGCGACGTGGTGTTGCCGTGACGAGCGACCAACAGCCGCCGCATCGAGGACATTTGGCTCCGCATCAAGTGCGCCACCGCATGTGAGATTTATTTTATTAGCCGTTTATTTGTGAACTGCAATTGGACTCGTTAGTTTTTCTGAGTTTACCAACCTTTGTATCCTTAGGATAGAGGCAATTATAGCATTCTGTTGGTAACTGTACTTTCATGTCGTTAACTCGTCTCAGCGAGATAAATGTTGTGTCCGTCGTAATAGGGTTTCTCAGGCGCCTGTCTCGTTGCTGCGACGCGAATCCCGAGGTGTAGCCACCAATACCACCACACAAGACATGGTCCGACAGCCGGAGAGGCTGAACTTACCTCTGGGCTGCACATTTTTGTTCAGTCTAAAAGAGGGGAATTTAGAGCCCACTAAGCAACGCTACGATTGACTGAGCGGGGATCGGAGAGCGTGCTCCCGGGAGAACTGGCATAAAGCAAGTTGTAGTGCGTGGACTCCCTCGCAGCGCTCCAAGTGGCGTCGAGAAGTCAACCTTACAGGACAAGCTGAAGACGAAGAATAAAGGCACCAGGCAAGATGGCCATTATCGCACTAAGTCGCTATACCATTGAGCTTACAATGATTGTTTCAGAGCGAGACGCGGTAAAAGGAAACTTGTATTACATAGCAAAGACGTTAGTCTTTCTTGGGTTACCTAAAGTAAAAATTTGGTGTCTGTCTGTTGTCACCCCCTCCCCCCAGACAGACAGACAGACAGACAGGGTAAGTTAAGGTAGGTAGGGTAGGGTAAGGTAAGGTAGGCGGGTGGGTAGGTGTGTTTGGGTGGACGGGGTAGGTAGGTGGAAACTTTATTTGTCACGGGGTTGTTGGGACGGATCAGCCGCTGAAAACGCTTGATGATGTCAGTGGTATTTTCCGTTCTTCCTTGAGATTTGCCGCAACAGCCAGCCACTCTCTGGTTTGCACTGCGGCGAACAACCCTGCTCACAACAATGAGATGTGTTGGGACGCACTGACGAGCTCACGGTAGGACGACCAGGAGACTCTGGTCTTTCGAGCCCGGACAGCGGCAAATGTGCAGGAGTGCCTGGACTGAGGTAACCACCACACCGTCTGCAAATTAAAGATTTTCCGCCTTCTCCTCCTACTCAGCTTTATTAACTCCAACATTGAAAACAGTATGACACAAAACCGCACATGGTACGCTGATTCAAGCTTCGTCACCGTCGGCGTAGTCACCCTCTTCCTCCACCACTTCTTTGGGAGGGCTGGCCCTAGCTCCTCCAGACGAGGTGCTCTTCGTAGAACTTGATCACCACTTGGGGACACTTCACGTTGGCCTCCCGGGCCGGAACCAGGTCTCTCCTCTTGCTGCCTTTCCTGTGTTTCGAGAACCAAGGCCACAAGGAATGTTCAGCATCTCTGGACATTCTCTCTAAACTTGTTAAAATTTTCATTCCCACCGACAAGCCTGACTAACCGTAACGACATAATTGTCTGCACGTGTTCCTCGAGCGATTTCGAGCTTCGCATCTGCGAACCTGTTACGAATATTCCGGCGCAACGACAAGGACGCAGCAAACCGGTCTCTCGTGCTCTGAAGTAGAGAAAAACATTTTTTTTTTTGGTGGGATTACTCACAAAGAAGCCTGCTCCGCCAAATACGTCATCAGGATTTTCGATACACGATAAGGTCTATTTAAGAAGGGGGTGTCATGAAATTCGTCAAATCCTTCCAATCAAAGGAAAACTAAGTTGTCTTTGCGGTTCCTGCTAAGACAAAGCTGTCCGCGAATCGCGGAAGGTTGGTCTTCCGGCGCTCAATATTCGGGCTGCAACGGTTCCTCGACCCATGCTTTAGCAGCGCTCGCGGTCCTCACTGATGCTTTCTTGAATAAAGCATGCAGCAGTTGGGTTCCCGCTCTTGTTAGTAAAATTGCATGGGTCAGCGGGACTTCTGTTCATCCCAGTCCTGCAAGTGGGAGGGCGCTCTGGTCGAGCCACTCACCATTCGACGAGGAACACAAGCTCTCCAGTCTCATCAGTCGCGCCTACGATGCGCTCCGGTTCCAGGCCCCTGGCGAATCCGCGAACCTTTGGCTTCGCCTGCGGTAGGTGCAAGTACGCATGAGCATGTTACAACTCAAAAGTTTTAGCCGAACCGTAAAATCCGTCACCTCGGTAACAAAAACCAAGGAGGCTACAAGTGATAGCATATGCGGTCGTTCTGTGTTGAGGAGGTGGAAGAAAACTTTTCACTGAGCACTGGTTTCGGTGCGAGTGGGACACTCCATCAGAATTCACTGTGATATCTTCACCAGCACAGCTGACTCGCCCAGACGGGTCTGGTCTGGAAGTTGCTAGCTAGACAGCGTGAACTCGGGGTTAGCAGAAGGGAAGGGACGGAAAATCTGAATTATTTGAAGTTTTTCGCTCTCGGCTGACGCCTCGCAGTGGAAGACAGGAAAAGGCGGGAGGACGTGGCCCGATGTGGCCCAGGAGTGATGTGGGGCGGTCCGTCGGGATGGATGACAAAGGCGAGAAGCGTACGGTCTCCTCCGCCTAACGTTGCGGGCGACCAGTGGGGTCAAGCCATTCCGCTACTCTCGAGGCCTTAATGGCTCCAGAGAAAGAAGAATTTGGCGTCGAGGATTCGATAAATAAGGCACATCTACAAGCTATGTCGAGCTGTCCCCAAAGTACAGCATTTGCCGCAGTTAGATAGACTGGGCTCGTTGCGGTGATTTCTGGTGCAGGTACGGAGTATAGATGATATTTACTTAAACGTTTAGCAGGTGATTTATTCTCTTTGCAACAATGAAAACCGCCATGACAGTGCCCAACGTGTCTGCGGATGAGTCAGTATCTCGCAGAAAGAAAAAAAAAACAGGCTCCGGCGTGCGTCGTTTGCGGCGTTACCACGCACACACGCAACATTCTCGCAACCTAATCTCCCAACCGGAACTTTCGCTCGAACTCCGCTGAACCTCAGGTCATCAAGGGGTGCCAGGCAATGTGGCGACTCACTGACTTGCGCGCGAAACTCTCTTCCACGAGTCTGAGCCTCCAATTGCGCTCCCAGAGGAATGCGACACCAGCAGCGTCGAAGAACGAAGAGCCAGGCACCAAAAGTTGGTTGAGCTGCGCACAGGTTGAGATGCCAACCCTTGGCCCCTATCGAAGACGAGTTGCATCCGCCGACCTCAAGCAGGTGTCCTACGCACAACCCCATATCATCCCCTACAGAGAAATAAACCTGGCCATCCTAGCTGCCCACGCTGCGGTCATGGTACCCTAACAACCAACACTACATGTGGGACAGCGCAGATTGTACAAACATAGGCACACATACACAGGCTCCCGTTCCCCTTTCTCCTCGCACTTGGCCGGAGTGGCTCGGGCCCCCAGAAAAACAACAAAAACAGCCCAAACTCGCTCTCCGCAAGCCTAGGAGAAGCGCCGGCCGGTACTCGTCCTCAGTTAGCGAAACTTGTCCACCTCCTCATTAACGTTAACAGAAAAGGAGCACTGGGAGGCCCTCCTACAACACATTGAAGCAGTCCTCGGGGACGACTAGTAACAGCAGCCCCACCCTAGAAGATGTTGCTCCCCCCGCCTACAAAATATTTCGAAGGGACCGTGACACAAGAGGCGGCGGTGTTGCTGTCATTGTTAAACAACACATCGACGTCATTCCCTTGATGCAATGTCCGGACATTGAATGGCTGTGACTCAAGATTACTCTTAGTGGTCATGTTTTTATATTATATGCGGTTTATCGCCCACCCGGATCTAAACCTGATTTCCTTAGAAGGTTGAAAAACCACATGCAGGAATTCAACCGCCATAAATTGATTATTGCGGGTGATGTTAACTTACCTGGTATTGACTGGAGCAGCCTTCGTTCGCACTGTCATTCTTCCGCCGACATTAGCTTAATGCTTGGCATTATGCTTGATAACATCCTTGCTCAAGTAGCGTTGCAGCCTACTCGTGTTACTACTAACTCATGTGCTGTACTTGATCTTGAATTCATACTCGTTCAGCTATCGAATATGAGGTTTCCGTGGAGCCCGGAATATCGGATCACAAAGTTGTATTAGTTTCATTCAACTTGGCTGGAAAAATTCTGACATTGTGCCATCGCTTAAAAATGTGAAAGATTTTTCTCGTGCGAATGACAGAGCTGTGGTAGAATATCTTGAAAAACATCTTTTTGATTTTAGATGCGACGCTCAGAGCATCTCTTGTCGGCGGCCCTGTCCTTCCTGCGTGCGTCCGTTGTTGTCCGCGTGCGTCCGTTGTTGTCCGCAGCCACTCTCCCGCTCTCCTCTCCGATAGTGAACAATCTCTCGCGAGGTGCATTGGATTGGATTCGATTGGATTGGCTTGACTTGGATTGGATTGGATTAAAGTGGATTGTGTTGGATTGTGTTGCGTCATAGCCGCGGCAGACGCACTGGCGCCGGCGCGGTGCCCAGGTGAGAGCGTGTGCGGCCCAGCGCGCTCTCACTCCGCCGGTGGGCGGCGCTGCGCGCGGTGCTGCGCATGTGCAGTACTCTGTCTGTCCGCGGTCTCCTCTCCTTCGGGTGCGCTGCGCATATAACCGGTGTGCCGCTCTCCGGCGGCCTTTCGGTCGACGGTTGCTCTCTGCTTGCGCTTGAACCCCCCTCAGCGTCGCATCACACCAGGGTTCCCGCGAGGGGAGGTGGGCGTAATTTTCTTACCACGGGACAACTTTAAGAACATCCGCCTGCACTGCATCGACGATTTTATACCTTGCAAAGTAAAAAAAAAACAAAAACAGCCAAGTGCACACCATGCATAACGAGGTCGATTATACATGTGAAAGGCAAGGCTAAACGTCTTCGTTGTAAATGCAAATCTTCTCCCAAACTCGCCCATATTCGCGCAGCACTGTCGGAAGCAATAAAGATTTCCAAAGAGCACTATTTCAACAATACTTTGCCCAGCTTCACAAAAGATAACCCACAGAAATTCTGGAATTTTATTGCTGTTCGTAAAAAAATATTGGCCACATCTCGCATGATGGCCTGTTACTGTAATAACTGATTGCTGATTACTGTAATTGATTACTGATTACTGTAACTGAGCCGATTACTGTAATAACCACTTTCCCAGAATTTTTTCAAATTCTTCTCATTCGCTCCAAAATGACAGCGTATCTTTTCCTACTGATGTTATGTTATCTCGTATTCAGGAGTTTTGAACATGCTTCTTAGGTTAGAAACTAAGTCATCCGCTGGCCCCGATGGCATTCCAAACGCTTTACTCCGACGTCATGCAGTAACCCTGTCTAGCTTCCTAGTTCTTATCTTCCAGGCCTCCCTAAAATCAGCTACCTCGTCCCCTGACTTCAAGACAGCTCGCGTTGTTGCCGTTTACAAAAATGGTGATCCTCCCATTGTCCCCAACTATCGTTCTATTTCAATAGTCTCTTCTGCCTGTAAACTTCTGGAACATATTGTTGCTACTTGTATTTCTGAATTCTTGTACAACACAAAATCTTGACCCCCTTCGTACGTGGATTTCGTAAAGGCATGTCTAGAGTTACCCAGTTATGAACAGTAATTCACTCTTTTGCATCCTCTCTAAATAAAAGTGGCCAGGCAGATGTCATATTTCTTGATTTCAGCAAAGCACTTGACTGCGTTCCACAGAAAAAACTAATTCATAAACTACGTGTTTTAGGTATTCCTGCTTTTCTTGTGTCTTGGGTTTCCTCCTATCTAATTAGCCGCAAACACTATGTGAACGTTAACGGCCATAATACCGATATCCTTCCGGTTACAGCCGGCGTTCCCCAGGGGAGCGTACTTGGGCCCCTACTCTTTCCTATTTATTGCAGTGATATGGTTGATGTAGTGACCGAACCTGTACGAATACGTCTTTTCGCAGACGATTGTATATTGTTTTTAATAAAGTTCACTCTGTTGACGACCAGGCCGCCCTAAACTCTGCTCTGAACAAATTCTTTCCTGGTGCACAAAATGAGTATGAGAATAAATTACCAAAAATCAGTTTATCTCAGAATGACCAAAAAAAAACCTTCTGCTTAAATAATCCTACTCTGTTTCCAACACAACCCTAGTTGAAGTTAGCGAATATAAATATCTTGGCGTAACAATTACTAACAATTTAAGCTGGAACACTCACACCAGTAACGCTTGCGGCTCAGGGTTCCGTAAGCTTTGTCAGCTGAGGCATAAGCTTAAAGATGCTGCCTCTCATCTTTAAGACCTAAATTCATCTTTCTTTAAGACCTTTATTATTTAAGACCTATCATATTTAAGACCTTTATTAGACCTAAACTAGAATATGCTTGTATAGTCTGGGATCCCTGCACCAGATCTAACATCAATACTACCGAGAAAATCCAAACACGGGCTGTACATTTTATTTACTCAAAATACAATCGCCACGAGTCTGTTACAAATCTTATCCCTGCCCTGGAGTTAAGACGGAAATTCCTTCGCTTGAAGTCCCTTCTCAAATTTTTCACAAATAAATTTGGATTAGACCGTACTGCGTATCTCAAACCCCTTTCAACAAGAAAAACCCGTTACACCCATGACCTTTTTTAACCCAATTTTCGCCAGGGCTAACACTTTCCAGTTTTTATTGTTTTCTCGCACCATTGAAGAATGGAATTTGTTGCCCGTAACCGAACTTTCATCAGTAGAAAACGTGGAGGTGTATCTGTGCCGAAGTGCCACTGTCCCGAACTGAGGATTCTGTATTCAAATTGTTCCTGCGTGTTGTCTGATTTTCCCGTCTATCACGTCTTTTTGTTTTTTGCCGATGTTATTTTTTACTCGTGTTTCGATATTCATACTGTTTTTTTTCTCTGCGCTTTTTTTTACTTTAGTTTTTCCCAAAGTTACGTGTGTATACTTCTCTTGTACCTCTTCTTGTATTGCCACTCCTGATTGGGCTTTGTAAAGCTTGCAGTATAAATAAATAAATAAATAAATAAATAAATAAATAAATAAATAAATAAATAAATAAATAAATAATAACAACGCAGAAGCCTTTATAGAAGAGCAAAAAAATTTGGCTCCAATCCACGCTGTGAATGTGGTTGGAAGGCACAGTTTTAAAGGACACCCACAACAATTTCCCATGCCTGGAATTCGCGTGGGCAGCGTCCCAAACGCAGCAGCAGCGTCGGCCACGGCCGGGCTAGAGCGGCGGACACTGCCGCTGTAGCCCGGCTGTGACCCGGGAGAAAGAAAACGGAGAGGAACGTTTTTCGAACGGTGAGACAGCGGAATCTAGCCATCCTGATGTGCTAGCTTGGCGCTACACCACCGAGCGACACAAGTGCAGACACCGACACAATTCGGCATGTGAGCTTAGTGATTCCCATTTATACCGATTTAAACTAGTTAGTTTAGTCACTTGGCGAATTGCGAGAAAGATGAGGGAGCTTTCATAATCGCTATTTATCAGAACTAGTTGCTACTTTCGCCTTTTGTAATACATCTTAAAACACAACCCAATGGGTATTCAACAATTTATAAAACGGAGTTCCATTCGTGGCAAGCAGTGCGCGAAAGGTAGTGTTTCTCTAGCGGCCAGATGTCTGTGCTTTGTGCATTTTGTTTTCCCAACCTGGAAACCAATCCTCAACGTATGCTACCCGTGCGACCACTTAATTCCGTCGGGTACGGGTTACCCTGAACGTGCTGTCGAACAATCAAGCCGTGCAAAAGAAGCGGGCAACGGACGCGAAGCTGCACCAAAACAGGCCCGAAACAACCTTCGCTAAAGCAGACGCCAAAGCCGTACGCCGACGCCTCCGCCGGCGAGCAGGCACTTCCGCGCGGGAAACGCTGGGTAAATTCGCTGCGCCATCTACAGTGTGCTCCGTGAGTGAAACCCTCAGCCCCGCCATCGTCCCCACCCGCCGCCGCCTCCGCCGCGTTGGGAGTTTGTTGTCCCGCACGCCACAAAAGAATTGTTGACTGGTAGAGCTTGAATGCTTTGCTTTAATGAAGGTGTTTCTCTCTCTCTCTCTCTCTTCCATTCTAGGCAGTAGCGTCAACCCCTGCACTGTGAAACTAATCCGTGACTACAAAAACGCTGACTTTGATGCTATAAACGAAAAATTATGCGCTTACTTGGAGCCTTTTCTAACAAATGTTGATCAGCGCACTGCGCAAGAAAACTGGGAATTGTTTTGCGCATATGTGGATGAGCTAACTAACGCCTATATTCCAATTAAACGTATTAGATCCCGTGCTCACACGCCCTGGTACAGTAATAATCTCAAGAGACTAAACAATAAAAAAAAAACGCCTCCTTCGCACCGCGAAAAGGAGCGACACGAACGAAAGCTGCACTGCTTATCAGGCTGCTGAAGATTATTTGAAAGGCCTTTCTGACTGTAAAAAACAATTTTTTGATAATAGCCTGCCCAGGTTGTTGGCACTGGATCCTAAGAAGTTTTGGAACATAGTAAATGCTAAGGAAGACAGCTCAATTTCTTTTAACGATGAATCGAGTCAGCCCATACCTCTCACCGAATGCCCGTCAGTGCTGAACAATGTCTTTTCAAATTTCTTTTCGCCCGCATGTTCCGCCAATGAATGCCTCAGCTTTCCACAGGCTGATTTTATTCCAATGTTTTCTATTTTCATTGAACCGGCCGGAATAGTGAAGCTGATTGAATCCTTAAAGTTGTCATCGTCCTGCGGGCCAGATAACATTACCTCAAAATTCCTAAAACAAACTAAAATGTATTCATCCATCTTCTTAGCAAATATTTTTCAGCAATCATTAGGTTCGCTTCCGACGCATTGGAAAATCGGGAAGGTGATCCCTCTGTTAAAATCAGGTGACAAACATTCTCCATTTAACTACCGCCCCATTTCGTTAACAAGCGTAACTTAAACTATTGGAGCACGTATTGTGCACCCAACTTTTCAGTTTTCTCGAATCCGATTAGTTTTTTGTCTCACCTCAACATGGCTTCCGGCGTTCATATTCATGCGAAACAAAGTTGCTGCTCTTTACTCACAATTTACATACCATACTAGACAAAAGATACAGAGTAGACTGCGTTTTTCTAGATTTCTCGAAAGCCTTTGATAAAGTTGATCACCGTTTATTATTGTTGAAACTTTCCACTCTGAAAATATATCCAAAATTATTAACCTGGCTGGAATATTTACTCACTGACCGCTTTCAATACGTTACCCTAAACAACTACGATTCCTCTTTGATTTATGTAACCTCAGGCGTGCCACAAGGCTCCGTTTTAGGTCCACTACGGTTTTTAATATATATTAATGACCTTCCGAAGTGCGTTTCATCTTGTATCCATCTCTACGCTGACGACTGCGTCCTTTATCGAGAAATACAAAATGATGTTGACCAGCTTTTGCTGCGGTCAGATCTACAGGATTTCCCGCTCAATATAATCCAAACGCCAGTGAATATAATCCCAGCGCCAGTGAATATAATCCAGGTGCCAACCAACATAATCCAGGCGCCAACCAATATAATCCAGGACCCACGCAGTGCAGAACACATGCCAGCGCTTTGTAATTTATTTGGCAACCACTACAAATCCAGCGCAGTGTAGTTTCATCCAAGTTAGATGAGATAGGCTACGTGACCAGTTTAAGCAGACGACCTAAGAACTGCGCAATAAAGGAGTAACGTGACAATCTAACTCTCGCCTAATTCCTATACTGAATTCTAGGATGGTGTCATGGGTATGAATCATAGTATTTAAATTGCTCACTTACTCGAACTTTTAGGGGAAACTGCCAGAATTCCTAACTCTCGAAACCCAATACGGGCCCGAACGCGGGACAGGTGGCGCGGTTGATGATGATGATGACTGATGATTTCTATTGGGTTCGCCTTTGTATCGGGGTGATGACATGTCATCTCACCAAAAAGGACTAACATAATTATGTTTTACACTCTTGGTTTAATACTAGCGCTGCTTAGGGCAGACACAAAAAGCTTATTAGGCACAAAATACTTTTTTTTTTGTTACAGGTGGTAACTGTCTTAGGCAATATTCCCCTCTCTGCTTTTCGTCCACCAGCATTCTAATCTTCTTTTCGTCCCCTCGACTACCTTGAAGTTAACTTCTTCTGCGATACCCTTAAATCCTAGCGCTTCTGGAAGCCTGTTGGCGCGTTCAACAGCGCCACCTGCGGAAGAAAATCGCAAAAAAGGTCGGGACATGCCCTGGCGTGTACGCGTGGAGAACGCGTGCTTCCGTGTTGTACCTCTCGTTAACGTGATATTCGTCATACGAAACTCACATTTTTTTGTCAGAAATTAGGTCCGGGCGACACGCGTTCGGTTTAATTAATTGCCTAGTATAGGTACTTAATTCATTATTCGTTAGTCATTGATTTGGTTAAAAGTCAAATTGATGTAACCAGGTCTTGTGAGGTACCAAATTAAAGGTCTCGATAAAGGAAATCAAAAATAGCTTCCCCGTTATACAGTCAAACCCGGCTATAACGAACCCGGATAGAGCGAATTATGCTATATATCGAACAAAAATAATTCAGTTACGAAAATACATGGGAAACATATTCCTTATAACGAAGTTCACATCCGATATATCGACCTCTGCGCGCCTAGAATGGCCGCCGAAATGCATGGTCTCGGAGCGGCGATTGAGATGTGGATTGGCCGCGACCACGGAGCAAGAGCCGCGACTGAGACATTGCGCCGCGCATGGAGCGATGTGACGCCCGACACTTTCCGTAACTGTTTCCGACGCGCGGGACTCACGACGGAACCCGCCCAGTCAGCGAGGCCGGACCAAGACAGCAGCATCGGTGAACTGTGGGAAGAGCTTGCCAACGTTCCCGATGATGTCGCGAGTGAAAGCCGTCTGACGCTTATAATGAAGCGCTTTCGGCAGTCGATATGCTCCCCCAATGCTTCTTCGATTTTCGAGGACGCGGTCTCGAACTAGTGCAAACAATGTTTCGTGTAGAGAATGCTATGCTAGTTGAAGCCGCCAAAACGAGAGTGAAAACAAAAGTCACGCTTTTTGTTTTGCGAAGTAGGCAGTTAATGCGCAAAGTAGCTTTATTCATTGCAATAAACAGATTATTTTGGGTATGGTAATGGCTACTTTACTGTGTTCGTTTCTGCATGCAGGGGTGCCGGAGTTGGCGAGGGGGGGGCACGGATTGCGAAGTCGTAACAATGAGCTCGTTAAGGCGGGTTCGGCTATATCGAACTATTGGATATACCGAACTAATCGCGGTGCATATTGCAGTTCGCTATAAACGGGTTTGACTGTAGTCATGAGATAGTCACGTGATTCATAATTTGGGTTAAAAGTCAATGTGACGCCACTAGTGTTTGTGAGGTATCAAATTAAAGGTCTGGATGAGAGGAATCTCGTGCGAAATTTAAAAATTGCTTCCTGGTTTAGTCATGAGATAGTCACGTGATTCACAAATTGGGTTAAATGTCAAAGTAATGCCACCACGGCTTCTGAGGTATCAAATTAAAGGTCTTGATAGGTGGAATCACTTGGGACAAATAAAAAATAGCTTCTGGGTTGTAGTCATGAGATAGTCACATGAGCCCTAGATTGGGTTAAAAGTCCAAATGATGGCACTGGGGATTGCGAGGTATCAAATTAAAGGTCTCGATGAGGGGAATCACCCAGTACAAATTAAAAATTGCTTCCTGGTTATAGTCATGAGATAGTCACGTGGTTCACAAATTGGGTTAAAAGTCAATGTGACGCCACTAGGGCTTGTGAGGTACCAAATTAAAGGTCTCGATGAGAGAAATCACGTGGGACAATTTAAAAATTGCTTCCTGGTTATAGTCATGATAATAGTCACGTGATTCACAAAATGGGTTAAAAGTCATAGTGACGCCACTAGCACTTGTGAGGATTCAAATAATGGTCTCGATGTAGGGAATCACGTAGTACGAATTAAAAATTGCTTCCTGGTTAAATTCATGAGTTGTCACGTGATTTAAAAATTGGGTTAAAAGTCAATGTGACGCCACTAAGGCGTGTGAGGTATCAAATAAAGGTATCGATGAGGGGAATTACTCTTACTCTTGAGGGAAAATTAGCCTTACTCTTCTCTCTGGGACTGAGGACCCCGCCGACTAACCAGGTCGATTTTACCGTTCAATAAAATTTTCTCCTCCTTCTCCTCCTCCTGTTCAGTGCAATTTTACTATAAGGGGTATTCACAGAGCACTCGGCCGCGCGGCGGCGCTACCTGCGCGGCGGCGCCGACTCCATTTGTGCGGTTGTGTTGTTCCGTGACGGCGCACGTACGGCAGGGCGACTAAAGTGGTTTGCTTCGCGCTAACTCGCTGTATTTGTTTATTTCTTGTGTTTCTTCGAACTACCGCGGCTGACGTTACATCCACGCGTGTCTCAAGTGTTATGCGGTGGTGTGTGGGACCACCGTGTCGCCCACGTTTGCGGCGCGCTTGTGGATTGTGCGAGAGAGTGCCCCGCGTCGAGCTGAACGCGTGACCGTGACCGTGCTTTCAGCAGTTTGCCTCCCGCTATGAAGCTGAGTGACTAGGCGAAGGATCTATCGCGTCGTGGGTTTGCTAACGCCTTGGCCTAAGTAATTAGCAGTTTCTGCGTCGAAATGGTGAACTGTGACGTTTACGGCTGCAGCAACCTGACAGGCAACGGACCGGACGACGAGAATTTCAAGCGCATCGGTGCAAGAACGCCCGTCCCTGCGTCGCGCGAGTACTTCAACGTAAAAAATCGCAGCTGCGATGTGAGAGTAGGCCTCTCCAAGGCCGGCCATGCAGGTACAATGTGCAAGAAGCACTTCACCGTCTCGTTTCGCGAGCAACCACGGCATCAGCGACTTCTCGCGGAATGCCTGCGAGTGGCAAACCTGAAAGCAAGAAAATAGAGGACGGGCCGAGATACACTTACGGCTGCCTGCGATACGAAAGCAAACTGCTCACCTTTGCGACGACGACGACGACAGTGTGATCATGCACGACTTTGAGGAGAACGCACTGAACGAAGCCACTGACTGGTGAGGTAATTGTGGGCGTCCAAGGATTTATTGGCCTTCAACTGCTCCCTAGTTACAAAGCTAGTTCCATGAACCAGGCAGTCTCTAATGTCAGCTTCGTCCACACTTGGAAACAGTTGAAGGTCATCGGTCAAGTCTTCGTCGCCGCCGCACCTTCTAATTTTGTACGTACGTACCTGTCGCGATCGTATCCCCCCAGCCCCTCCGCATAGTCACTCAGCTTCATAGCGGGAGGCAACTGTTGAAAACACGGTCACGCGTTCAGCTCGATGCGGGGCACCCTCTCGCACAATCCACAAGCCCGCCGCAAACGTGGGCGACACGGTGGTCCCACACACCACCGCATCACACTTGAGACACGCGTGGATGTAACGTCAGCCGCGGTAGTTCGAAGAAACACAAGAAATAAACAAATACAGCGAGTTAGCGCGAAGCAAACCACTTTAGTCGCCCTGCCGTACGTGCGCCGTCACTGAACAACACAACCGCACAAATGGAGTCGGCGCCGCCGCGCAGGTAGCGCCGCCGAGCGACCGAGTGCTCTGTGAATACACCTTATAACGCATATCTGAATGTTGGGAACATATGGCTGTGGGAAATGTACTAAAATATTCCTTCAGGTCTGAATAAACATAGTGTTACTGTATTTTTACTGTAGACGTACGTGACCGTTTTGCTCAATGAGCCTCAATGTTCTCAAGCCTCAAGGTTCTGTTTGCTCAATGGCAAACAGAACCTTCTGTAGGGTTTGAATTGAAAAGGAATTGAGTTGGAAAACTTCAGCGACTTTCCACTCTGTGAAGAAGGATCACCAGTAAGCTTTGGTGCCGAGCCCCAATGTGAGCGACACTCTACTTTGACTGTGTCGTAGTCCAAGGAGTGCACAAAGGAAATTACATTTGTGTGTGGTTCGCGATTGAGCCTGCTTCCTGGTTAATTACCTGAATGAAACTTGGACAAACTGGAGTTTTATTCCATCGGACAAAGATTTGGTTGTTCATTCCACTCCCGTAGAAGCCCGTGTACTGAAGCAGAAATCTTCAATATTTACAACTTCACTGCGCAGTGCGAACTATTTAGTTTTGAAACGTAAATAATTCTTAGCGTAATGTTACTTAGCGCCTAATTCTCATATAATCTGTTTACGGGTAATTTCAATCAAACAAGAGTTAGAGCAACTTTCTGTAGTGATACCCCCTCCGAAAGCGGACGTGCTGCACTGTGCAACACTCAATACGGGACAGCCATCTCAGTATGAAGACCAAGGTCACAACAATCCCCTTAAAGTAGGCTTCACCTCTAAACGAACGTGCAGTGCTGGGAACATGTTTTCAGAGGAAATATAAGCCGTCCTATACTAAATATGAAGGCGAAAAACCGTTTTAACTTTTTATGATTTTTTTTTCTACACGCTGAACGCGTGGTGCACAGTTTAACGATCCCGGGGGTTTGAGTGGGCGCCGCAACGTGGCGCTCCACTCGCATGCAATTCTTCTCTACATCACCCTGTTGCCGGAGACGATCTGCTGGATAACAGCCACGGACAGCTTTGTTGTAACATAAGCATAACATACCTGCTCAGCTGTATCAGCCAATAAGGTCACGCCGCTTTCATCGTCAACATACGCACAGTTCTCAGATACCCACCCAAGGGGATGGGTTCAATGACGAGTCAGAAGCTCACAGCCAATTTATCGCTTCCCCTATAACCACCCTAACTCAAACAACGCCACCCAGTGGGACTGGCCGGAAACAAAAGCAGCTCCCTCTGAGGTTCACGGACCATTCTGTAATGCGAGCTGAGCAGCGCCGTAAACACTCCCGCTCGAAAGGGCACGCACTGCAGTTGGATTTCAAATAATGCTTTCGTACGCACAACTCGATAGATGTGCTTAGGTGTCTTCGGACATCGTTTTTTGTTTTTACAAGCCCGAGTTGGCATTTTAAACGAACAAGTACTCTGCTAAGTGCAGCGATCGGCACTTACCAGCGTTTCATCACGGCCGATGTCAGCAAATAGGCGGGGAGGATGTTGCGACGGTAGAGGCACTTTCCAACTGCTCTTCTAGGTAAAAGGAAGTGTTCACCAGCAGGTAAAAAATTGGAACGTGAACTACGCATTATACACTCTAAGCTGCTAAGTGCAATGGACAATGTTTACAGCTTGCTTTCGTTGCCGTGATGGCACTAAAGTTGCGGCAGGAGCCATGGCAAGATGGTTGGAGTCAGGAGTAAAAGAACGCGACGCGGATTTCATACAAATAGGTACAAAGAACATCTATGCACGACAAGACATAAAGAAAAGGTTGAAAGCCGACCAGCAAAAGGAAACATAGCAAAAGCTAGGAGCGAGAGTTCGGTGGAAAAGAAACTAACCTGAAGGAAAGGGTGACTGTACTCGCGAAAAAGTTCCTAAGCGACGGAGCCGGGTGTCAACGGGCGCGCGCGTTTTGAACGGAGATTGCTATGAATGCGTGATATCGACTGCCCTTTCACACGTAGTTTGTCGTCGCCGGAGTAGTGTTATATGCAAAAAGTCACAGAAACGGCTTGTGCCATGAACAAAATACTTGCGCCCCGCGGAGTAACATCCGGCTGCGGGCTGCGGTGATGAGGCACAGCGGCTAGTTCCATTGCCGTTTTTAAGTTGTACACGAGTATAATAGTCCCGGAAAATCATCATTATCATCAGCCTATTTGGGTACACTGCAGAACGAAGGCCTCTCCCATTCACCTCCCAGCGCTCCTGTCCTGCGCTGCTCGAGTCCACACATTACCTCCCCCAAAGTTCCGTATCTCATCCCTCCATCGCGTTATTTACCTTACCCTTCTTCTATGTCAGTCCCTTGGTATCAACTCGGTTACCCTAATTGTCCACCGGCTGTCGGTTCGTCTCACTACACGCCAGCCCAAATCCATTCCTTTCCCTTAATTTCAACTGTGACATCACCTACTCTACTCTGTTCTCCGATCCAAGTAGCTCGTTTCCTGTCCCAGAGTGTTACTCCTAACATTTTAAGTGCGAATGCACTTTATAAGCGACCCCAAACCATCCACCGCCGGCGTCGGCGGCGGCGGCGGCGTCGGCGTCCGCAGTGCTCCTCTATATTTAAAGAAGAAACAGCATCCGGCGCAGGTTTCGATCCGAGGACTTTGCGGGCCGCAGCCCGACGCTCTACCGAATAAGCCACGGACGCGACGCTGATATTGTCAGTAACGCGCCTTATATCTTTAACGCATTCAAACTACGTCGTCAGCGGCGTGCGTTGGCGACTCAGCGGCGTTATAGCGGCTTGATAACTGCGTGGTGTACACGTGATACTACAAACCCGATGGAAGAGATGGAAGAGAAGGCGGCGAGGCGGTGGGCTGCGGGGGCCGAGCGCAAGCGCCGCAAGCGGGCCGACAACCGTGCATTCGCACTTTCACATTCTCCCCCTCGGGGAAATACGGGGGAATTTTTTCGTTCGAGTCCCGGAAGAGATAGAAATCGTACAAGTGTCTCACGACATGTGAGTTCAACGACGACTCGTGCAAGGGAAGCGCCCATGAGAAACTTGCCACAAGTATCCGCGACGGATCATGGTTGCTGCTGCTTGACGACGCGATGAGCCAGGCATCTCCACCTCCTCCACCACCCTGGCCGTGGAGGAGATGGAGGAGGAGGAATAAATGTTTATTTGAGGTGCGTTTGTGTCGCTGTTATAAGGGACGCCCTGTGGGAGCCTCAATAGTGCGGGACGCACTGGTCTTGACTGGCAGTCCAGACTCTCTTCTCCAGTATACGCTGGGTCTCAGGGTCAGGACTTTTCAGGCAGCCAAGCAGCTTCTCGTAAAAGGGGAACAATTGGGGGGGAGGGGGGCTAGGCCTGGGGTTTGAAGATTTGTGAAAAAAAAAAGTTAAGGCTACGGAACGGCGTTGCCGGTGGCGGCGTGGTGTCTGGACGTCCTCCAACAATGCCCGCAGAGCACCTGGGTCCTCGCCGTCCTAATGACAGGCTTCACAAACCCTCGGAATCGCCTAGAACATTGAGCCCACCAGGGAGTCCTCCTTCAATTCCAACGTCTGGTTCGTTCGCCTGCGATTCTGCTGCTTGCTTTGGTCTGGCCACTGACAACGGTGATGATGCCACTGCATTGTCCATTTGCATGCTGCTATGCCTAAAGGTTGCACCGTGCCCTTTTTTTCTGTTTCACTTTTGGGTATCTGGCGCGTTACCAAAGTGTCAATTTAAAAGGGCAGTATCGTCGCGAAAAAGAACGGGGCTTTCTTTTGCTACGAGACACCAGCGTCATAATCATAGAGTGAGAATAGAAGAGTGCAATGGAAGTAGGAAAGCTCTGAAGCTGCGGCAAGGACCCGAAAAACTACGGACAGACGCAGGAAATAAAATGTTTTAGTGCTCGGCTACGTCAATCTGAACTGTTCTCGCAACATGGCGACTGCGACTAAAGAGATCGAAAAAAAAAAAAAAAAACGACGACGACATTCTGAATGACACTAACGTTAAAAAGCCGGAACTGTGGTTCTGGGCCCTAAAGATCGGAATTCACGGAAATCAGTTATCTCGCACATCTGCCGTGAGTACCTGCAACGGTACAGAACCGATATGCTCAGAAAGTACCGCAATGCGGCAACGTGGGTCGATCGTCTCTTACCTCAGATGACAAGAGCGTGCCTTCCACCTCTTCATACTCCGTCTCTTCAGACTCCTCGTCTTCATACTCCAGATCAAAATCCTCGCTGTCATCATCATCCTCATCTGCCATCTCTTCCTCTGAGGTGTCATCGGTGAAGTCGCTGTCGGAGGGACAACCATGTTCTTTTTTCGCCATCCTTTTCTCGAATTTTTTCATCAGGTCCGGGCAGTCGAGGTTCTCTTCCGGCTCCCAAGTGCACTCCGAACTAAGAAACGGCCAGAGATCAATGTCAGCATGATGAACTCAGACCAAGGACATCGAGATGAAGAAAACTTTTATGGGAAATTTGGGCACCCAGTTATACGCATCTTAGTGTAAGCCATCCTAGAGTGATTTACAGCTTTAAAAGTCTCGTGGTCACACGGACAGTGCCCAGTCCACAATTCGATGCCAAGGGAATCATTCCGCAGGATGCCCCGTGCGAAAGCAATGTTCACTGAATGGAAGAGGAGTTGGAGGTTGAACTCAAGTGACCAGGCCAACAGCTAGTGCCGGGTGAAGCAGACTGAACATGGTGTTTCATCATCATCAGCCCGTCTACGCCCACTGCAGGGCAGCGACCTCCCCAATTATCCCGACCCTGTGCTAACTGCGACCAATTTATCCCCACAAGCTTCTTGATCGCATCTGCCCATCTAACTTTCTGCCGCCCCCTGCCACGCTTGCCTTCTCCAGGGATTCACTCTGTTACCCGTTATGACCAACGGCCATCTTGCCTTCGCATTATATGCCCTGCCCACACCCATTCCTTCGTCCTAATTTCTACTAGTATGTCCTTAACACGGGTTTGTTCCCTGACCCACTCAGCTCTCTTATTGTGCTTTCAGTTAACGTTGCACATGTCATCTTCCGTTCCATTGCTCGCTGAGTCGTCCTCAGTTAAATGTTGAACCCTTTTAGTGAGCCTGCCCCGTACGTGAGTACCGGAAAGATGCAGCTGTTATACACATTCCTCTTCAGGGACAATGGTAGGGTGCCACTGATTATCTGAGACTGCCTGCCGAATGCACTACACCCCATTCTTATACCTCTAATTATCTCTGTCTCGTGGTTGGGATCCGGCATCACTACTTTGCTTGAGTAGATATATAAACTTACCACTACCACTGCCCCGCCACCTACCTCAAACCGCTGTTCTGTCCCGAGGTTATTGAGCATTACTTTCGTTTTATTAATTTTCAGGCCCGCGGTTCTACACTGCTTGTCCAGTGCAGTGAGCATGCTTTGCAATTCGTCCCCCGAGTTACTTAACACGGCAATATCATCAGAAAATCTGAGGTTACTGAGGTATTATGCCCCCCTGTTCCCAATCGAATGTTCTGAAAACTTTTGTAAACATGCTGTAAACATTGTAGAGATTGTGTCTCCTTGTCTGACGCCCTTCCTTACAGGTACTTTACTGCTCTCCTTATGGAGGACTATGGTAGCTGTCGACCCATTGTAGATTTCCTCTAGTATTCTAACGTAATGCTCGTCTACACCCTGATTCCGCAATGCTTGCATGACTGCTGAGTAATCAAATAAACTACAACAAGTAATCACAACTGAAACTTTGTTTAACAGGAAAGTGTTTTATTCCGGGGTCCACTAAGATCTAACTGACGTCTTATCCGTCACGGAAATGACATCGCCAGAAAAACTTCGATTGACGCGGCGACGCGGCGGTGCAGGGATTCGAGCCACGAGCTCTTTCGCCGCAACGGGAGGCACGAAACGCTCTCCCGACTGCGCTTGATTATCAACAGACGCATGAACAAAGCGCCAAACGTGCCTTATAGCCTTCCTGTAAAATGGTTCTGCCATCTAGGAGAGGCGAAGCAAGCAGTGCATCAGCGCCGACAGTTGGCGCCTCGATGCCAGCGCCTACGTGTACGAGGGACGCGCTGTGTAAGCTGCGGAGAAGCCGACTTGCGGATACCGCGCTAGTGACGTGACACGACCGTGTGTTCACCAAACGATTCGCTGACAACCCCTTTGGTTTCGTTCGCACGGGCGGTTTGCGAGCGCCTTTGGTTTGAGTCGGATTTACGCAGTGCTCCGACGCGTGCAATCCAGTGACCAACGTTGATGCGTCTAACGGTGCCGTACCGACGAAATATAAACAGCGACGTGCAAGTTCATGTCGATGCACAATAAACATTCGACTGCTACTGTGAAGGCACATTTCACTTTCGTGTTTTACCAGTTCCTATGACAGAGGGAACAATCACATTTTTGCGGTTCTCTCCACGTTGCCAAAGATCTTTGTAAAAAAATTTAGCTACTTTCTTTCAGCAAAACAAGGGTAAAATACCTTTTGATGACATTTAATTTGAATTGATCTAAGAGAACAGGAAACACACGTGCCGCCATAACCAGAGTTTCACTTTTGCGCCTTGTTCAGAATGTTTAAGATAAATTTCCTAAGTTGACGCAGTTTTCACAAGCACCCTGTCTTTAAAGGGTTCACTTGTGGAAGAAGAACATTTAGTGCGCAAAACGACAGCCAGGGTTTTTCGGAAACGCGGAAATCAAAAACAATTTTTTTTTTAGAAAAATTGGAGAATTTCGAGCGCAGACCTGCGGCTTTTGGCTTGAAATGACCCAAAGCAAACGTGTCTCACCCGCGACTATCACCAGAACACCCATCTGCAACTACACTGCTGGAATTCTCAGAGTTTAAGTCTCAGACTTTAACGGCGCTTTTGCGTAAACTTACACAGTGAACATGTTTAGAGGCAGCAATTTGAAACTCAAAAACAAAGCTACGAAGTCTGTGGAGGCTCGCCGGTAAATGCTTAGGCTATAAGACTCGTCTCGCCAGCACCTTGAAGTCTCCAGGAAATTTCTAATAGGCAAGACTGGATGGAAACCAAGTTACCATGGGTAGCCGGACCACTTCAACAGGTACTGGGCGCGTCCGTTCCTGACCCTTTTGTCAAGGATGCGTTCGACGACGTACTTCGGCGGGTCGGCCGTTGGTGTCGGCCGTTGGTACTCCGGCGGGTCCTCGTTGTCGCCCATGGGACTGCCAAGAAAAAAGAACACACTGTACGCAACTACACTAGTTGTGCACACTTTTTTACGACTATTAGGTGTTTACAACTGCACTGTGCACAACTACCGTGAGAGTTGCCGCCCCTGGGAGCTAATTCTGAGGCTTTCCGTTGCTTTTGCATTCACTGATTCGTTGCATTGCTTATTCGTTGATTCGTCGTTGTGATAGTGAGATAGTGAGTTGGGTTAGAGTGCCCCGTCTGCAACCGAGAATCCTCTTCGAGGAGGCTAACGTGGTCCACAGCCTGGCGTCACGAATTCTTTCGGGTACACTGGATTGCTGCGAGTCCTTCAGAACAGTTACAAGGCCCAAACACGCTAATGAGGCCGCCACCTGGGCCCGCCACGTGCGCAGTGCGTATGCGGCGTGCCCCAGTGACAAGGCGCTTAACGGCGACTGTTTTGAAAGACTCTAGACTTTCTTGGGCTATTTGAACAAAGAAATTTTGGTGTGTCTGTATGCCTGTTCATCTTACTGTGTGAACAGAGAATTTATTAAAACCCACATACCAAGCCGCAGCGCCTAGTGGTAACAGCGCTGCCCTGAAAACAGAATTATCCAATCAGTTTTCAAGAAAGATGGTCATTCTACACACTGCACAACTCTATGGGATGGGCAATAAGCTACTACAAAATTAGTTCACCGGTTGTTTCTGTCTCTAACTCGATTCAGCCACCCACCCAAAGTGACGCAAACGTTGCGCAATAGGTTTATATACTCACAGCCAAATCTAAGCGTCTACGTCCGGTGGCAATGTTCATACTTGTCAATGTTGTTGAACAAGAAGACAACATCACGAAAATATGAGGCAGAAAATCAATACATCCGTGACACTTGCAGTGTTTTTTTCTTAAAAAGTTCATGGATGCTTGATATTTCCTATAGCAAACGAAATACCACGTCCACTACAGAAAAAAATTCTGCAGAAATTCAGAGAATTATCTATTATAGCGTAGCATTCTTGTGCCGCCTACCTTGAGTGTGAGTTTTTTCCAGCCAAATTTTTGCTTTTTTCTAAATTCTGTCCGACCAATTATCTCCAATTACGCTATTATAACGATTACAGGTGAAACTGTCGCGAAATCTTCAATATTGTGGAAATGACATGCGTTATACGTTTTGGCATTTTCCGTAATTTTTTAATAGTTATCTGATTTCTTAGTTTTTCAAAATTTCGCCGGACGAGTTATCTCGGTTTACGTTACTATAAGGATTACATTTGGAACTTTCGCAAAATCTGCATTATTGTGGAAATGCAGCGCGTTACACGGTTCGCCATTTTCCGTAATTATTTCTTTCTTTCTTATTTTTTTTTTAGTTTTTCGAAATTTTGTTCGACCAATTATCTCCATGTATGCTATTATAACGATTACAGGGGGAACTTTCCTGAAGTCTGAATTGTTATAGAAATGCCTGCGGTATACGTTTTGTCAGTTTCTGTATTTTTATATTTTCGGTATTTTAGTTTTTCAAAATTTCACTCGACCAATTATCTCTATTTACTTTATTCTAACGATTACTTTTGGAACTTTCGCGAAATCCGCAATATGGTAGAAATGCAGTGCGTTACACGGTTCGCCATTTTCGGTAATTATATTTCATATTTTTTTATTTTTCTAGTGTTTCAAAATTTCGTTCGACCTATTATCTACATTTATGCTATTATAACGATTACAGCTGGAACTTTCGCGAAATCTGCATTATTGTGGAAATGCCACGCGGTATACGTTTTGAGAGTTTCCGCATTTTTTAATAGTTTTGTTATTATTTAGTTTTTCAAAATTTCGCTCCACCACTTTCTAAACATTTCGGACTTTCGTGAAATCTGCATTATTCTCGAAATGCAGGGCGTTAGACGGTTCGATATTTTCCGCAATTATTTTACATTTTTCTTCTATTTTTAGTTTTTCAAAATATCGTTCCACCAATTATCTCCATTTACGCAATTATAACGATTACAGGTGAAAATTTCGCGAAATCTACTTTACTGTGGAAATTCCATGCGGTATAAGCCTTGACATTTTCCGAATTTTTTAATATTTTCGTTATTTTTTAGTTTTTCAAAATTTCGCTCGACCGTTTTCTAATGAGTATACATTTCGGACTTTCGCGAAATCTGCATTATTCTCGAAATGCAGGGCGTTACACGGTTCACTATTTTCCGTAATTATTTTATATTTTTCTTCTATTGTTAGTTTTTCAAAATTTCGTTCAACCAATTATCTCCATTTACGCAATTATAACGATAACAAGTGAAACTTGCGCGAACTCTATTTTACTGTGGAAATGCCATGCGGTATAAGTTTTGACATTTTCCGCAATTTTTATATTTTTGTTATTTATTAGTTTTTCAAAATTTCGTTCAATTAATTATCTCCATTTACGTTATTCTAACGATTACATTTGGACCTTTCGCGACATCTGCATTTCTGGGGAAATTCTAATGCTACGCATTACAAGATTCACTCCGTCGCCTGCAGTTGCCCGCGCCAGTATAGTTCCTGACGGCTATTTAAGAAATCAAACAGCGACAGCAACAAGAAGTTGAACTAGATAGGTTCCACGTTACGCTTTGAACGCATGTGAAGTAGGGCAACGGAGTTCTATAAACGTTGGAGTAGGCTGCCTCGATTCACGCGCGTCTCTGCCGTACGGCATCACTGGCATCGAGGCACTCGGGGAACGCGGTAAATTTAAATTGAATTGAGAAAATTTCTAGCGTGTTATCTTGGAAGGAGCGATACGGGAGGGCAACAGCATGAGAGGCGATCGGGAAAAAGCAGGGAGGCATTTACTCGGCAGGGGCGCCAGACGACTATTGTCTTTCGTCGACATTTCAAATTAAAGGCGCAGATACACGGCATTTTTGTCTTTACATTACAACAAAGCATACAGCTGCCCTACAGCGAAGTCTATGAAAAAAACCGTTAACGGCTTTCCCTTTGCTCTTTCTCTTTTTGCTATACATCCGCCCCTTATTGAGATTCCAACAGGGCTTGCTTACTAAAAGCGCAGAAAAACGCGGGACAAAGAAAAGAACACGGCGTCGGCACTACACGTCGCTGGCCGTAAAGAAGAGTGCTTCTTTTGCCGCTGACAGAAGCACGGCACGCGCTCATGCGTCGCCGATATCTCTGTGAGCACTAAGAACGAGCACCTCGTGAAAGACAGATGTTTGAGGTGCACGTCCAAGGGTCACCAAGGGAGAGACTGCAAGGCCAGACTGAGCTGTGCGTCGTGCCGCGGGAGGCATGCAACCAGCATGTGCGACCTTCTGTCTAAGAACAACAGGGCAGCAGAAGGTGTGCCGCGAGCTGCGCTTTGTGTACATCGGCCACGGCTTGTGCGTCTGGAGGGAACGACAACCCCAATCCCTGTTCTAAGGACGACGTTCCGAGCATGGTTCAGCCACGATGGGAGGAGACGACTATACGTTCGAGGTGTATTCGACACCGGAAGCCAGCGATCCTTCATTAACGAAGACCTCGCAACCAAGCTGCGTTTGAAGGTCTTGAAGGAGACGGCGGTCGCCTTCAACACGTTAGGAAGAGCTTCGCTTCGCCACGTCTTCACAGAAGTGAAAAGTAGTTCAAGTCCCCCCGTCGCAGCCAGCTCGCTAGAAACGTTCAACCAATTGGGGAAATAGCGGTACTCGTCATTTGCCGATATATACCTGCAGGATCGACTGGTATGATCTTCGTAAACGATCTGCCGATGCTGAACGCGTACGGTGAACACTATCTTCAAACGGACACTTGAAGGACCATCTCGACAGAAGGCATTCCTAGAAGTGTAATTCACCTTGTCTGTGTCCTTCATGTAGCAGCGTCACGGAAGCCGAATCTGCGCCAGAGCTTTTGCAGTCATTCTGTCACCTGGGGTCAATGACATCGCCGACTCGAGTGAACCATCTACTGACCGTCTGCCACAAAACAAACGATTCAGAAGAATTTTCTGGAAAGAAGGCCGGGAAAATTCCTTGACGGACAATGGTGACATCGTACTGAATCGGCTGCAGAGATTAGCAAAGCGACTGTCACACTAAGAAAAGATGCTGCAGAGGTACGGCACCATGGTCATAGAGTACTTGTGGCTCAATCACGCTGAAGCCGTACCGTTAGTTCGTGACGTTCGGATGCTCTAATCATGCCGCATCGCGACGTCCTGCGTGAGGACTCACTGACAACTAAACTCCAAGTTGTTTTTCACGCCACCTCGCTCTCCAAAGGAAGCACCGTCCCTAAACGACTCTATCGAAAAATGAACGAACCTCCACCCAGAGCTACTTCAGGTTCTGCGTCAGTTCCAGTGGTATCCCATGGCCGTAAATTGGGACATCGAAAAGGCATTCATTGCAAATCGAAGTTAAGAACCGGATTGGGACACTTTCAGATTCCTGTATTTTGAGAACCTCCCTACCCGTATCCCGGAAAACACGGTGGAATGGACAATGACTAGCGTTCCACTTGGGTCTACCTCCAGTCCTTTTCTGCACATGGCCACCATTCACCATCACATGGATACGGTGAGCGTGGACGACCAAGAGCTTGCTAGGAAACTGAAAAGTCGTTTTGCGTTGGTGCAAGCAGAAACCTACAACGAAGGATAGGTCACCTATGAGAGATGCAAATCTATAATCCTAATCTATCCAAAGAGAACCAAATCTAGGCTTTCATCTGTTCCAGGGTCACAAAGCTGGTGGAAATTACAATGTTGTTAGTGATGTCGCCGTGAGCGACAATGTCAACAGTCTGGCGTCAGTGTGTGCGTCCATTCCCAGGATTAGTGTTTATACGGATCGACGTTCTCGCACAGATGAATGTTTTCTTTATACCATACACGCGCAGATCGAATAAACTGTGAGAAGTAGCCCGCAAAAGGGCTGCGCACTCGGAAATGCGTGAATTTGCAAGCAAAGCACGAATCGAATCCTGCCACAACACAGAGAAAACAACTGCTCCACAGAATCTCGCAGCGCAAGCGGTCCTCAGCCATGGCGACCGCGGCTGCGTAACCGCCGGTGTGAGGTCACGTGGAAGCTACGTATAGATGGCGCGGCAGCAGTGCAACGCGGAGAAATTGGAGTTACTTGGGTACACCTCCACCGTTTTTGTCGTGGGAGGAGCGAGACGCATAGGGAATAGCGTGAGAGGTGGGCGGGCACGAGAAGAGAGGCATTGACGTGGCAGGGGCGAGAGAAGACTATTGTCTTTCAACGATGTTTGCTGTGAAGTAGGCAGTAGTAATAGTAGCGGTTAGAGGGAAAGGAAAAGGAAACGAAGTGCATGGGGGGTTTTAGAGCTCCAGCTTAGCGTGTTACCATGTTGCCGCACCATTTGCGTATACATGTACTGGGAACCAATTGGGCTTGTGCGCATTCTTTCCCGTCAGATGGCTTAGTTCTAGATAAAAGCAGCACGCCTTGCGGTTCCCACACATTCTGATGAGGTGGTGGCCCGGCTCGATGTGCCCGCGTGCGTACAACAGTAACAAGGTAACGCCTTAAGCTGAAATTCCCTCATATGCACAGCGCACTTCCTTTCCTTAGCACCCACGACGACCTTTGGCTCTTCCGCAGAGTCATTAACCGTACATTACATGCTGTTAACCCAAACTATGTCCTAGCCATCGACATGAGAAAGGCATGTGTCAAGCAGCGATCCTTACCAAACTGGGTGCTGCATATCCGTGCCAACGGGCTCAAAAAAGTAAAAGCGAAGAGAATGAACGCGACACCACCGCTCCTCTGCCCCGGGAGAGCACAAAAAAAAATTCTTTGGCGATTACGATATCACCGAAAGTAAAATTCTAGCACAGGGCGCAAAGCTTCTGCGTCTCAGGAAGTGATCGCGTGATGAGCGAACGCACGACGGCGCGCGCTCCTCTGGCGTTATTTCGCAGCGCGTCGTTGCCACCGAGCATATTGTTGTACATTGCGTTTGAACTATCCCGCCCTAATGTCACGTTCTTTACATGAGCCGCGCAATGAGGAGGACGGCGAAGGACCGATGCAGCCCGCAGTGCGTGCTGGGCTTCTGTGCTTTTTAAAGCAAAGCTTTCGACCTTTACCTGCCAACGGTTCTTCCGTGGCGTGCGCGACAAGGAACTCCCAACGCGGCTGGGGATGGGGAGGGCGCTTTTCCCTCACGGAGCACAGTGTAGATGGCGCGGCCATAGGGCGCTATTCCCAGCGTTCCTCGCACCCAGATGACTACTCGAACCGGCGGGTGCGTCGGCTGGACGGCTTTGTCGCCTGCTTTAGCGACAGTTGCTTTGGGCCAGTTTTGGCGCTGCTTCGCGTCCATTCCTGGCTTTGTTCGCACGGCTTGATTTTTTCGACGGAACCTGCTCGCTAACCCTGACCCCACGCAACAAATTGGGCGTACGGCAAATATACGTTAAGAATTGGTTTGCAGGGCGGGAAAACAAAATTCACAAAGCACAGACATCTGGCCGCTAGAGAAACGCTACCTTTCGCGCACTGCTTGCCACGAATGGAACTCCGTATTATAAATTGTTGAATAACCATTGGGTTGTGTTTTAAGATGTATTACAAAAGGCGAAAGTAGCAACTAGTTCTGATAAATAGCGATTATGAAAGCTCCTTCATCTTTCTCGCAATTCGCAAAGTGACTAAACTAACTAGTTTAAATCGGTATAAATGGGAATCACTATATAAGCTCACATGCCGAATTGTTTCGGTGTCTGCACTTGTGTCGCGTGGTCATGTAGCCCCGAGCAAGCAAATAAGGATGGCTAGATGCCGCTGTCTCACCCTTCGAAAGACGCTCCTCTCCGTTTTCTTTTCGCCGACGCACGGCCGGGCTACAATAGCGGCGTCCGCCGCTCTAGCCCGGCCGTGCCCGACGCTGCTGCGGTCGGGGCACCACTCCCGCGAATTCCAGGTATCGGCTGGCAGAGTCTCTTTGTAGAAAAACGTGTGTATTTTCAAGTTAGGTCGCTTGGGGAATGGTTGTGGGTGTGGTTTAAAGCTCTGCTTTCCAACCACCTTCACAGCGTGAATTGGAGCCAATTTTTTTGTGAAGTTAAAACAAGAGAATTCCTGACGCGAATTCCTGACGCGAATTCCTGACAGTGGACCGGCCGTTGACATTTTCAAGTGTCGCTAAAGGCGCTGCGAGATGTCGAAGACGAAGGGCGAGTCGCGTTGCATAAGCGGGTGAACATCAGAGCGACTCCAAAGACGTTTGCTTTCCCTGATGCCTGGTTGCGCCCCTCCTCTCTCGGGCGCCATTGTCACCAAGGCGCGGTTTTCCCACATTTGCGCGGACTTAGTACAACGCCCTCCCTCTCAAACTTTCGCATACTTTCCTGCCCCGCTTTCCTGCTCGCTCTATCTCGTCTACCTTCGGTGTCCTCTTCGTTCGATCGGTTCGACAGCGACGCAGAACCACAGGAGCGGGCGCTTAAAAGCTTGCGCTATGAAAGAAAATAGAACCAAGCCGAGCTGAGAATGAACGTGCCGTACCCGCTCACGCAACGCCCAAGGACGCCTCTACATAAGTCTTCTCAGAACAAGCCCACTTCAGGGTTCATACATGATTCAGGGACAAGAATTCAAGGGTATTCAAGGACTTTCAAGGCCATGCCAAGGCATTTTCAAGGGCGCAGGCGAGCACGTGCACTAACCTTTCACTACTCCTTTCACACGCTAAACGATTACTTCTTTAATCTAAAATAAATGACCTCAAGAAAAATCTCTGAAGCACCTCCACCCATTGGAAGTGGAGAAATTTACGCCCACCCACAGTGATCTTTACAAAAGACATGCCACCTCGAACTTTTTCGAGCGAGGAACGTAACTCAATACCCCCTGCTAAGGCTCCTAAAATGACTAAGGTAGGGCCATTCTATGATCTTGCCGCCTTTCTCCCTCACCCACGCTCCTTTCCTCCTCCATGTTTTGCTATTTTCTTTTTCTCCGGCCAGCGCCGCCCGCCATTGGCCAACGGAGAAGTTACGTGTAGCTGCCGTTTTTTTTTTTTTTTTTCGTCGGCGGCCGCGTCGGCTCTCCAGCTTGGGCATTGCGCAACGCCGCCGGTGGGGCGCCATGTTTGGATGAGCAGCTTGAGTGCCGGCTTTATCGTAGGCGCCAGCGAATAGCAAGTAAGTATTAGATGCTCGTTCCGAACAAATGTCACATCGGTGTCACTTTATGTTGCTTAGCGGTGCCGATGTGTTGTGCCTTAGGCAGCGCGAATAGGTTCAGGGATTGCAAAAGACTTCGTTATTCCGTCCGGGAAACGCGACGCAGAAAGGAGAAAAGTTCGGTTGCATAGATTTGAACGGGCATACTTCAAGCCGACGCAATCATCACTCTTTTTCGAGGTAAGTTTCTGAATGCTTCTTCTCGCTTTGTTCAATTCTGCGCAAGCTTCAGCGGTCACTTACGAAGAAACGCGTATTCCCTCCGCGACCATCATCCACCCTTTGTTCTGAGTAGGCATTGCGCGCAGTGGAGAGTTCGTCACGTCGTAAGCTTTGCTTTGGATAAGGGGCAGTGTATTCGTCATGTGCGGACTTAACTCTCAGCATAATTATCAGCGGCGTAGCATGTTCAGTCGGTTGTCGTAAGGTTTTCGTGACGCAAGAATTGTTCACCATTCTTGCTTGTTTTGGCCGACGGCAGCTTGCGTCTGACCATGTAGCGTGTGCGTTTCCGAGTGCGTGTAAGTTCTTTGTGGCATGAAGTCATGTTTTGTGTGTAAGCGACCCGAATAGTATTATAATCCCGTTGTTATGACATTGGAGCGATTTGCTGCATAATATGTGCTTCGTCGGTGCGGCTCAAATTGAGGCTGTAAAGAAAAAATTGCGGCTAGGTAAAACAATTTAAGGTCAGCTAATCTAGTGACCGCGCCGTGGACGAACGTTTGACTCGCAATTTCTGTTATCGCTTTGTTAAATTCGCGCACGTTTGAATGGACACTTGGAATGCATATTCGCACCGCAACGGATGTACGCCCTTTCTTCCGTGTATGCACAGTGCACAGAGGACTGTTAATTACATCTTAACGTTTGCATTACACGTGATGCCGTACATTTGCGGTGTGCGCGCTTACTTCATCTTTGTAGTCAACGGCGCAGCGTACCAGTCATTGCGATTTGAAGCAAAACACACTGGGCGACTATATTATTCTCAGCAGACCTATTTTAAATGCAGAGCATTTCAGTAACTCACGATGTCACCCGCGTTGACGTCCGTCGTAGTCCGCACCGTCGTTGTCCGCACCCCTCCCCCTACACTACGTATATAAAAAGGGGCAGACATACCCAAATATTTACGCACAAATCTGGTTGAACGAAGTAGCTTGCGGCATACCGGAGCTCTCTTGTGTACCCTTTAGCTGTTGACTTTAAAAAAAAACTGCGTGGCGTGCGAACTAAACTTTTAAAGAAGGGCGATGACCCCGCGCCGGCGCCGGTGCCCGCGGAGGCCGCAGACGCGGCCGCGGAGACGCCAGCGCCATCTCTCGCCCCCGCCGCGGATCCTCCCGCGGCGAAGTGCGAGGAGGTGGCGCCGCTCGTCGGCACCCCAGCAAAGAAAGAACTGAAACTAAAGCGTGGCAAACTGTTCGCATGGCGACGCAGTGAAACATCCACCTCGCGAGGGGCACGATCAAATGCAGAGCATTTCCGGGGGCGCACGACGTTAAGTAGTTTGCGTTACGTTAATGTTGTTGCACTTGTGGCAACTGCTGACGAGAGAGCGCTCGTCAGCAGTAATTTGAATGAGTCAACGATATAAGGCGCGTTCGTAGCGTCCCATTCTGTGTCGGCTTTGTGGCGCAGTGGGTAGAGCACCATCTACATTGCGTTCCGCCCGCAGGGTCGAGGGAGCGAAACCTGGCGCCGGATAGTATTTTCTTTTATATAGTGTAGGGGAGGGGTGCGGACAACGACGGTGCGGACTACGACGGGACAACGCGGGTGACATCGTGAGTTACTGAAATGCTCTGCATTTAAAAAAGTACTATCCGGCGCCTGGTTTCGATCCCTCGACCCTGCGGGCAGAACGCAATGTACATGGTGCTCTACCCACTGCGCCACGAAGCCGACACAGAATGGGAGGCTACGAACGCGCCTTATATCCTTGACTCATTCAAAATACGTCAAGTAGCTGCCGATACGACGTATTCACTACCACCAACTCCCCAAACACTAAACGTTAACGCAATACACCCACCCCCTATGCTGATGATGATAATGATTCCTATTGGTTTCCCCTTTGAAGCGGGGTGATGACATGTCATCTTACCAAAAAGGACTAATATAACCATGTTTTACACTCTTGGTTTAATACTAGCGCTGCTTAGGGCAGGCACTAAAGCTTATTAGGCCCGAAATATTTTCTTTTCCCTGTTACAGGTGGTAACTGTCCTAGGCAATATTCCCTCTCTGCTTTTCGTCCACCAGCATTCTAATCTTCTTTTCGTCCCCTTTTGCGACGCATTTACTCTAGTCCCCTTCGAGGGGAGATGGGCTCAATTTTTTGTCCAGCAAAGCGCTTGTTAAACTGGTTTAGTGTAAGCGAGTTGAGCGTGGATGCGGCACTGAGCAGATGCGCGAACACAAATTTGACCATGCTACGGCAGAACGGTCACTAACTCTCTTCTGCAATGCATTATTGCCTATATTTGCGGGGTGTTTGTGGCGCATCTCAAATTCGGTGGTGACTTTTTTTCCCGTCTCAATAGGATTATTTCACGGATCAATTTGAGCAACGGACATTGGAGAAGCTTGGCGTTAAAAAACTAAACCCAAATGCCACTCCCAGCATTTTTTCTCACAGGAAGCCACGTCAGCCACCTGCACGACGTCATTACGGACGTTTGTTCCAATAAAATATGTTTGGTGGCACCAATTCATTTTTGTGATATACTTTATTGTTTTCTCGTGATAATCATCGTGACATTGGTTCTCTTTAGAGTTTCTTTCGGGTGTATTACTGTGTTAGTGCAATGTACAAATATGCCAGAATATATCCCAGCACAAAACAATTCTGTCCAGGCGCCTCCATTAATAACGGCTGTAAACAAACGACCGCGCCCGGCAAAACAACGTATTGCATGATTAATTAACTGTAGCCAATTATTTACATAATTTGTACCTACAGGGACTCGATCTCTGGTTCCTGTGAGAAATAAGAGGCTACGAATCTGTAATTTCAGTTTACCCTGTCGATTGATCGCAGTCTTCTCTGGTGCCTATTCCCAGAATTACAAGCCTACGTTTTTCACTCGGTTTGCACATGAACGTGCGGCCACAAGTGCAGTTTAATGTATCCGGCTGCGAAGTCGGGGAAGCAGGGACTTTTCACGTCGCTGTACGTGCACACACGCACAACAGCATGTTTATATATATTTTTAATCTATTCACAGCAGCCTATAACGACATGAAGGTAAAAGAAACATTTCTACAAAAACGGCAAACCAATAAACTGCGCGGAATTAAGGTAGGATGTAGGTCGTTAGTAAAAGCGGGCGCAGACTGAACGCCGCTAATGATTCACAACCATCGTAATAAAGGCGAATGCAAGGACGTCAGCGCAGCGCTCGAACGATGTCATTTGCGAATGAAGCGCTCTGTATACTGCCGCAAACCGTGCGCAAGCCCTCTGTGCAGTGATTGCACGACCACAGTCACGCGAATGCAAGAACGGAACTACCGTAACAGAGCAGTTTGAAATGTCCACGCTCGATGCTTTCGCGTTCACGAGCTATCCTGGGATGTTACAGCATGCCGCACACGTATGCAAACGCAAATATCCCCTTGTAGACAAGAATATAAAACAAAATACCCTCACTCTGTGCGGGTTGGTAAAACGGGGCTCTAGAAATCCTATAAATGCTACCAAAGAGCGATTGCGGCGCGAAAACAAGAGCAAACTGCACGAAAAACTGCATCGAGCGGCCGGAAGCGTTGCGAGGGCGTCTGCTCTGAAACAGACAACAAAAATGGCGGCACCGCCACGGGGAGGAACCCTCTCACGGAGGCGGACGGATATGTGACGTCAACAGCACGTGACCGGAGTATCCGGCCTGGCGGCGCATCCACACGTGCGGAGCTACGCGGAGTGACTAGCAGACGACAGCGCCAAGGAACAGGTTCCATTCCCCGCCGAGGGCCACCGCCGTCGAGCGAAAATATGGGGAGGCATTTTCTTTCGCGGAGCCACCGCGGGCTATCCCCCCCGGGGGGCGGAGCCTAAAACCGGTCACGTGAGCGGGTCCCGCGGGCCAAAAAGAGAGGGTTTCTCCGTCGTGTGAATCCCTGAATCCCGCTTGAGGGGGGGGGGGGGGGGAGAGGAGGGCAGCAAAGAAGGAGGGAGCAGTTGGCGCTACGTTAGTAAAAATTACCCTTCCATTCGCATTCCCCAAATTTATGTATTTATGTGTTCATTAACGGGAAAGGGGGGGGGGGGGGATTGACGACTCTACTGGCTCTGCCTAGCATCACACCCGTCAAAATAAAATATTCCAGTAAAGCTTACGAGCTAGATGCACTGTGTCCTCACATTCAGAGTTTTGCTTATCTGTGTTTATTTCTGTTTCACCCTGGAGTGTCAGCACCATTTGTTTTTAAGACGTAGTGGGGCATAGCTATGGAAAGGGGGGGGGGGGCACAGCAGCGGGAAGATACGTAAAATAAATAACAGGACAAGGCAATAAAGAAAGCAGCATGAAAAATTGGAAGGGGACCTATACGAATTTCCGCCTCGTCCTATGTAGGGATTTCATTCCGTACGAGCTATTGCATAAAGCAGCCCGCCTGTGCTCCCAAGCTCACTTTAAATTGTAAAAGCTCTATAAAGCAGCACTACTGCACCCTCAAGCTGGCTTTAAATTGTAGAAAGCATGTTTTGGATGGGGAGTGTGCAGGGCCACACTGATATAAGCCACGAAAACCCGGTCACGTAATCGGGTCTCCTCTTTGTTGCCCAGACAGATCAAGGGTTTTGAAGGAGAAGGAAAAAATTCCAGGCATTCGAGGCCCTTAAAAACTCAATTTTCAATTTCAAGGGTTTTCAAGGACGTGTGCGAACTCTGCCACTTGAACATTTGAAATGCGGATGTTTGGCGGCGCCACAAACCCGCGCCCACCCAGGCGCCGATCACCTGGACACCGCTGGCCGGGAAGACGCAGCAGCACACGTGGCACGAAGAAGGAACGGAAGACGGGAAGAGTCGAACGAGCAGCCCGGCACATCCAAGTAGTGCGCTCGGGACGCCCGCCATGCGCCGTGCGGGTAACATTAAAGGGAGTTTGCACCCCAGCTACACGGGTTAATTTCAAGACTCTCACGTGGGGCTTAACCTCGTTAGGTTGTACTGTAATGTGCCGCTACTGAAATCACCTGATTCCCACCATGTTCGCTGGCCATCCACTGATGTAGAGCTGGATGGAATTTAGGGCGCAGCCCTTTTGCGGCCGTCTCTGGGCTGAGCCGTGTCGTCGTCGTAATCAAGTGAACGATGGCAAGACCGAATAGTGATAGAAAGCAAAGAAGGAGAGAGTCGCGAAGACAGAATAGTGAAAGAAAGCAAAGGAGGTGAGTATCGCGAAATTGTAGGGGGAGGGCGGTTCGCAGTGGCGGCGCGAGCGCTCTCCAAAAGTGTGCGGTGGGGAAAGAGGGGCAGTATGCTGTGCCCTGAAGAGACACTCATCTGCCCGACGCTGGCGTGCGTTCCCTAAGACGCGAGTGGCGGTCCCTTTCTGAAATCCCACTTCGCGCCGTCGATGCAGAGGCTCGCCATCGCTGACGTCGAGAGAACCCACGATTGAGTGAGTGACAGCTTTTGCGCCCAAATATCACCTTAGGGAGTATCGTAATCGCCAGCCAATACTCGTTTTATTTTTTTCTCGCAGTGGCGAAAAACAATAGTGTGCACAGGATTTCGGCACACGTTAGGTAGTTCCAGGTCAAAATTCTTCCGTAGGCTTACACTAAGCATCTCAACCTTAGTGAAGCTTCGGCACGCGACACCTATTTGTAGAAACATCCAAAGGAACACAAGGAACTAGGTAACAGGAGACAGGGCACACGGAGCAAGCTTCGGCACCCGACACCGCCACCAAGCTACTCCACAATGGAAACATCAACCTAACCTAACCCAACCCAACCCTACCCAACCAATTCTAATCTAACCTTACGAAACCAAAACCAATGCACTCCGCACCCCAATCCCCCGCCTTTGTCGCCACGGAAACTATGTGAAAGCCAGCGCTGTGTAACAAGCGACGTCGGGAAACGAACACTGCGACACAATACACATATTCATATGTCGGAACATTATGGAACACCGTCGAACGCTACGTCATCACGTGGAATGATCTCAAGTAGCAAACGACGGACGTATATTGAAATAACAGAAGTCCGCTAATGCGAATTCCTGAAAGCGGACCGGCCGTTGCGATTTGCGTGTCGCTGAAGGCGCTCGGAGATGTCGAAGACGGACGGCAAGTCACGTAAAACATGCGGGTGAACGTTACAGCGAATCCAAATACACCAACGTACGGGACACCTAGAAGCACATTTGATCCGTAGACAACAAACAAATCTAAAAGCAATTTTTTGCACTGGGGCTCTTCGATTTACAGTCTCGGACTCACCGCGGATAGTCCGCGGGTAGTCCGAGGATTCCCCGAAGCCATAGGGATACATGGGAAAATCGAATACCGGACTGCTTCTCGGGGAGTCCGCGGCGAGTCCGAGACTGTAAATCGAAGAGCCCCACTGTCTACGACAGGACCGTCGCATTTTGTTTCTAAATGTGAGCGCTTCACAGCATTCACATTCACGTCCAATAGTCTGCGCTCAGGTATACGTTCAAGTTCCCACATCTCACACTATTCACGCAACTACAGACGGCAATTTGGCTTTCAGAAACAAAAAACAAAGACATCTGCTTGCGCGCCATGATCGAACGCAACTCCCGCAAAGAAGCGCCATTTCTCGACTTCGTGTGCGCCTGTCCCGACGTTTGATGGGCGGTGACAGCACCGGCAACGCAGTCGGAAACATCAAATTCGGGCTCATCGGGCCCCGTACCGTCTACACGTACTGAGATACATGAAGCGTAGAACTGTAACGTAAAAGGTACCACGCTAACGACTGTCTGAGCACAAAAACGAAAGGACCGCACGATCAACTTCAAACGGGCGTACCTTTCTTCGTCGCACGCCTGGAGATTCTCTGATAAAGCCAGGAGGCACACCGATCCAGTAGAGCTGACCAACCACACTAAAAATGGTTCACTGAACCGATAATCGCTGCACTCCGGTTCAACACGCGCAGCGCCACAGAACAGAGAGCAGCGCACCACTGTTAGCGAAGCAGCGGGAAAAGAGGTTGTCACGTGACCACTCGGATCCGGCTACGGCTACGGCGAAACTGAAAGCCAGCGGTGTCGATTTGTTTGAAATTCTTCTCCCGTTCACGAAAAAAAGTGCGTTCCGCGAACAAATTGTCCAGGTTTTGTGCTTGATGTTGTAGTAAACCTACATCAGAGCACGCCTTACCCAGTCTAATGAAGAAAAAACAACTGACGAGGCTAGCGGACGTATCTTTCTAAAGAGCCCCTAATCACGACCGCGCTATCAACTTCAAAAAAACCTACCTTTCTCCGCAGCACGCCGGGAGATTCTCTGATACATCCATTAAGCCGGCTGATAAAACCAGGAGGCACACGGATCCAGGAGGGCTAGCCACCCACAGTAAAAGCTGTTAACTAAACCGATTATAGCAGCACTTCGGTTGAACACGTGCAGCACAACTCCGGTAACAGACTCGCGCAACGCCGGAAAGTCGCAAGTCGAACTCGTCCGGATGGCAGGAGACGCCGCCGGGGTCCAAGGACTCCTGGCTGCCGCCTAAAAGGGGGAAGAGGACCGAGGAGGATCTCCAACCTCTTCCTTTTCCACCGGGCACAAAATAAAGTTGTTCTCTCTCTCTCTCTCTCGCACGCGAGGCGCACGTTATCGCACGTTTCTCTTTCTGAAGCCGCCGCAGTCGGCCCAGCACGTGACCTCCATGGTCTAGTGGGCCGGCGGTGGCGGCGGTCTCCGACTCCGGCGCATCTCTCGTGTTTGGTTGGCGGAGCTTTTCCCCATGGAGGAAGAAAAATGTTAGGAGGGAGCATGACGTCAGGCGGCACAGCTTTGGCAAGCCAACCTCCTCTAACGCCGCATTCTCCTCTCCTCGGGCTCCTCCCGCGCAATGCATTATGGAAGAAGCACCACTCTCACGCCCGCGGTAGCATTTAGTGGCTCCGGCTGGCTGCCGGTGGAGGAGGAGGCGAGTGGCGTTGCCGAAGGCGCCGTACGCGATTTTTCGCCAGCGTTGCGCTCCCACCCTTGTATCCCTCGTATCGTAGAAGTACTGACGCTGTTCAGCGACACGATACGTAGATCCCATGCTCACGGAGCACCTTCACGAGCTGCGAGCCGAATTTGACGCTTACCGCTGGAACCACGACCGCCTTTGCTCGAACGCGCCGCTGTAAACATTCACAAGCACGGAGCGGCCTATGGGTGCGTGGTGTTTGCCAGGTGTGCTTTGACGATTGCGTTTCCAATTTTGCTGGGAGTTATCGCGCCACCTTTCCTTTACATCATAGAGCTGTAACGAGTGTCCCATCAGCTGAGAGGTTGTGCGAGAAGCTTTGGTTTCGCTCGCGTGCGCATTTGCATACATTCGCCTTATCGGTGCTCCGGCATGGTGGCACGTTGTACATGCCACAATTGTCGTGACGATGTCTGTTTTGCGTTGCTGTCTCCTTCAGTGCATTAGAAAAGAAAAGGTGCAGAACCACTGACGTTGGGTGCGGGCGCGGGAAAAACAAATAATTTTCCGCCTCGCGTCGCAGGCAGAACGCGGGCTGGTTGTCAGAGTACTGCTCAATCCGTGCGATAGGTATATGGCTAACGAACGCTAAATTACGCCTGGGAGGTGAAAATATAAAATTACCAGAATCAAGGAAGTGAGGTGTGTTTGTGAAATAAAATGTGAGGCACGGATGTCGTACTCTGACATCTCCGCTTTTGCACTGCGGCGGAACACGACACTTCGACTGCGGCGCACTTCGACGGATCCCAGAGCTCAATAAATAAAGATGTTTTCTGTCTCTCCCGTCCGAACACTTTGCCTGCACGATCAGCCCGCTGCGCGTTTAGGGTTGCAGGCAGCGCTGCGCGCAACGACTCGTCGCCGAAACTCGAATACGCGGACGGCCCGGCAACCAAACGGATAGACGCACGCACGCAGCGTCGGCGAAGGGCCACATGAGGCGCAAAGAACTACCGCTTGAAAAGTTGAAAAGATCATCTCCACTTCTGCACGCGGCGGCGGCACACAACTCTCCGACTGCGGCGTGAACTTCGACGGGTCCGAAAGCTCAGTAAACAAAGATTTTTCTGCCTCTCCCGTCCGACCACTTTGCCCGCACGATCAGGCCGCTGCGCGTTTCGGGTTACAGGCAGAGCTGCGCGCAACGACTCGTCGCCGAAACTCGCATACGCGGACGGCCCGGCAGCCAAACGGATAGACGCACGCACGCAGCGTCGGCGAAGGGCCACATGAGGCGCAAAGAACTACCGCTTGCCTGCCACGTGAATAGAACACCTCCCATCAGTCTTTCCTTTTTATTTTTTATGACTAGGCTTCACGGTTGTCACGTGATGCTCCCTCATAAACTTTTCTTTCCTCCATGCTTTTCCCCGCCCTTCCTGCATTTCTCTGCTCGGCGATCTCATGCCCGCGTGCGGGCAGGAGTCCCGCTTACGTGCGAAAAACAAAAGCCGTGGGAAAAAAACCAACATATAGCAGGCTTCGCGACAACGGGCCGCAGAGCAGTTTCGAGCAGGGTCATTTCAGATAAGATCGAACAAAGCATGGCTAGTCGACCTCTTCAATTCGCTTAAAATTTTTTTACCTCATTCCCACATGTCTGTAATGTGCGGATTCACAAATATTTTCAGCGGAAAAAATTTTGGCCGACTCAAAAAAAATTTTGGAACCGCGTGGACCCCGGACGCTACCTGCCCATTCGCCGCGGCCAAATTTAGCGACGTCTACCGAAAAATATACTAATCAAGCGGGAATGGTAATTTTTATGCTTAATCTACGCCTGGTGTACATTTTGCTCCCAAAATATCGTTGGCTAGAAAAACATATATTTTTTGTAATAAATTTCCAAATCTTCCTCAAAGCGCATTTTGTTGTGTACTTTGCGGGCCACTATTATCGTAAGTATTGGAGCTATAGCATTCAAATTTGAGTGAACGCTGCTCCTGTCAAGCACAAATAACTTCCATAAATATCGTGTCTGCGCACACTACGGTTAAAAAGCAAATGGCGCACAAGTGTGAAGGAAAAACTAAAACACTCCGAGTTCAGAAGCTTATTAAAAAAAAAAACACTTCTTTAATTTTGCTGAAATTCTTCCCAGATGTTAACCTGTGAATGTACTTCAATGATCATTAAAAACATGTTGCATCATTTTGTTCCTGACGCGCCTACAGCGCGAGAAATAAGCCTGGTCGGCCAGGTCTTCACAAGATCCTGAGACACGAAACAGTGAGAGCAACTTCCAGTGACTGTGCAGACATTTGAATATTTTTTTGTACCAAAGGCAGACGATTACTTATTGATAGTATTACAGAGAATGCAGAAGCGAAACTGAAATTTTTGTGTGAATTTTGGAACGAAAATAAACAATCTGCGCACCGCTAAACGTGTATTCTTCGAAGAAAAAAACCGTAGGAACTCCAGATTTACGCGCATTTAAAAAAAAAAAACGCTTCTTCGAGTTTTATGAAGCTTTCCACAGATATTTTCCTCCAAACGTACTTGTGTGAGCCCTCGAAATATCGTGCGTCATTCTAAGAACAGCGCGGATACAGTCGTGCGGTGGCGAAACCGCTGCAATGGTGGTAAAACGCGCAATTTGAAGGTCTTCGGGTCTATTTTTATAGCTTCCTCTAGATTTCCCCGACCACGGTCACTCTTTGTCTTACATTATCAACGCTCTTGTTTTGTGCGCACTGCTGCCGTGATATAAGGCACCGGTCACTGCTCAGAGGGCGCGACGAAAAAGTACACCCAGCGCCGCCTCGCGGAAGCTTGAGCTAACTTCGGGTCGGTGAGAGGCAGACGGCGGCCGCGCGTTCAAATATTCGGCACCTCTCGGTTTGTTTTTGCGATTCTGCAATTGTTTTTGAAAGGTGTCTAGACCTTGAAAACTGTTCTGGCAAATAGTTTCCCCGTGTCTCAAGTGCTTCTGTGCGATTTCCGGACAATTACGGGGCTGACCTACTACTGTCGGCCTCGCGTGCGCGAAAAGTTGGAGATTGTACGTTCCCGCGCGCGTGTGCGCCGTCAAAGAAATTGTCGGGACAGACATCGTTGCGAAGTCCCATTCTCAGCAAGTGTAAGCCGTCTCCGAAGCATCAAATAATTATCGCGCCGGGAATGCTTGCGCCGAGAGGCGAAAACGAAAGCAGACACCGGCGGCCTGCCGAGGGGACCGGGCTCGGTTCACGAAGCACTCGAAACCACCACCGCCGCAGCGACCGCGGCCGGATGTTCACACCACCGAGCGTGTATGGTGCGTGGACTCTCGCGTGGTGCGTGTGTGTGCTGTTCGCCCAAGGGAGTCGCCCCACGCCCGAGCAGCGCGTCAGACGTCTTCTTTGAGTGCTCCTCCGTCTATATATGTAATCCCAGTTTTTTCAGTTAATTAAACATCTTTTTAAATTCTCAAACCCCAGTGTTTTCCCACTCAATATGAGCCACGATCAAGCTGACACAAGGGAAGGTTATTTACAGCGCCAATTCAGGTCAGTAGCCAGCGTATACAACGGCGCTCCACGACAGAACCGTGTTTGTGTTATTGTTTCCTCTGTTCGCGCAACCACACTACGGTTCAGCTCGGTTGGTGTTGTCACTAATTAACAACGCATTCCAAACGTTATTAGCTGTTGACAAAAGTAAACGCAGTTCCACACAGTTCGAAATCTGCTGCGGAGTGGCGGTTGTCTTTACGAAGATTCCGTTTAATTTCGGCTTCTATCTTGTGAGTAATGTTAGAGTCGTCTTAGCGGCTAATTGGGATACAGTTTGTTCAGGCCGTTCGGAATTCTCCAAGAAAGCATTTCCTTCTCCTCCCCATCCTCTGCTTAAACAATAATAACCTCAACTTTCAGAGTACGAAAATCGCATTAAAGAATTCTCCTCCCCATCCTCTGCTTAAACAATAATAACCTCAACTTTCAGAGTACGCAAAACGTATTAAAGAAGTCAGTGCGAGTGAGTGCAACCTTGCTTTTGATAGCTTTCCACGCTCTCGCTTGGAATGCGTGGCCGAAGTGTGTACACTTCGGGGAACTAAGTAGGGCAGTAAGCGGGATGCGTATTGACCGTCTTGACATTGCTTTTGGCGTCACCCGCGAAGTGCTGTGAATGCATATTCTTGTGTCGCCTTTTGGTATCCATTCGGTGCCGTGAATGTTGCTACAAAAAGGTTACTGCTGATAAAACAATAGTGGCGGAAGCGGTAATACCTTGTGTTATGCAACTACTACGACGGCATGCGATTCATCGCAGCGTGATGTGTATGAACACTGAAAGCGAACGTTTTAGTTTTACGGCCCTTCCTGTCTGCGTTGCGCACAAACGGTAATCGTACTCATAAGTTTACTCCTTCCACTGTCAAAAAATGTCACGACTTTCTTACTTCCTTGACTTTTCTTACTGCTAAAATAATTTCTTGCGACGCTTATTCTCCCACGGCTGCCCGAGCGCGAAACCTGTACAGAACGATGGCAGGCTGCCTTTCGCGATTGTGGCTGTCGTTCGCGCAGCAGTAGCGGTGCTACCACTCATTCTTTCCTGTAGCCTTTTGATCCTTTCGGACCCTGCAACTTGCAATTATACACAACGTCGAACCGCACGCAGCCCGTGTGTTTTTACTTGCGCTGAACGGCCGGTCGCGACATCCACCGACCCGGAGTTGCTATGCGGGGGCGAGAGGCGGCGCTGGAGTCGCGCGCAAACTGCAGTGTCCGGTGCCTATAATAAGATCAGCTACTTGACAAGGTGCACGCAGTCTTGTTTTTTAACTCGCCTGGACGTAACTTTCGTTCGCCTGAAATCAAAGGTTCAACGGAAGCCCGTCCGGTCGGCAGTACACATGGCAAGTATTAAAAACGGACATCGGCCACACACGACCCCGGCGCGGGTAACATCTCCAGGTAGCGCGCACCTCTTCGGTCCTTCTCCGGACACACTGGTTCAATTACCGAATTAGCGACCAAACCGGAAGGCAAACGCCCTTGAGCCCGGTGGGGTCCGGGACGACACATGTGGGATCTTTATTTTTTTGTTTGAGTCGAGTATTTTTTGGGCTTTTTCAACCGTATGCGGCGGCGGGGACTTGGCTGGCAGAAAGAGCGAAAGAGGGGACTGGAAGAAAAGAGAGTGCCTTGCGCTGCCTCCCCGCTATTTGACTACGGTCGCATTTTAATCTTCATTTCATCACTTTTTATTATTCCTTTTAAGTATTCTGATTTTATTATTTTTTGTATATATTTAGCTTGTTACTCAGTCTCTTTTGTCATAGTTTCGTGGTTGCAAGCGATGACGTCTGCCATGGCCCATGACTGTGCGCAGGCCTGCTTGGGTTTAGAAAAAATCAGGCTGTGGGTAGACGACAATCTCCCACTGTACTCCAAGGTGACTTATGTGAGTGACGGAGCCGCCAGTCACTTTAAAAACAGGTACCAGCTTCATGAGTTGCGAAAGAGCGACGTGCCTGAAACGCAATGGATATTCTCCGCAACAAGGCACGGAAAGAATGCCTGCGACGGAGTTGGGGGAATCGTCAAACCCCAGGCGACACTTTACAACTTAAGAGAACCACTAAGAAATGCGATTCAGACGGCAAAAGATATGGTAACTGTGTTGTCTGAGAAGATCAAGGGCGTTCGCTTCATATACCTCGAGGGGAACGAATTTTCCAGCGATCGCGAAACAAAAACGGAAGAATGGCGAACACTGCGTGCCTTTCCCGGCATACAGTCCTGGCACGTGTGGCGTTTAAGGAAGTCATCAGAAGCAGATATATGCGAACTATACGCAGCGCGGACTGTTTGTGCCCGTTTGAGGAAACTGTGAACATTGATGCAGCAAGCAATGTGTAAATAAACAGCTAGTAGCTGCACGGTATTAATGGGGTGCCGATGGAACTCTGTCATGTCAAACGTTGACTTCGTTAATGTCACTTGGCTGTTCTATTCTCCTTATCTCAGAAGATTTTCTGCCCTTTCTACAAAATAAATAAGGGGAATCTGCAGAAAGTCACAATCGTCATTTTATGTCTCAGCTCCTTGTGACGAGGATGCTTGACAAGGCTCTTTTCCTTTTCAGTGATCAAAATGATGCGAGTTTTTTTAATGGCTCACGCAATTAAATTCGGAGGAAAATATCCGTGGAAAGCTCCATAAAACTCGAAGAAGCGTTTTTTTTAATGCGCGTGAATCTGGAGTTCCTCCGTTTTTTCTTCGAAGAGTACACGTTTAGCGGTGCGCAGATTGTTTATTTTCGTTCCAAAATTCCCATTTCGCTTCTGAATTCTCTGCAATGCTATCAATAAGTAATCGTCTGCCTTTGGTACAAAAAAATATTCAAATGTCTGCACAGTCACTGGAAGTTGCTTTCACTGTTTCATGTCTCAGTATCTTGTGAAGACCTGTCCGACGAGGCTTTTTTCGCGCGCTGTAGGCGCGTCAGGCACAAAATGATGCAACATGTTTTTAATGATCATTGAAGTACATTCACAGGTTAACATCTGGGGAGAATTTAAGCAAAATCGAAGAAGTGTTTTTTTTTTTAATAAGCCTCTGAACTCGGAGTGTTTTAGTTTTTTCTTCACACTTGTGCGCCATTTACTTTTGAACCGTAGTGTGCGCAGACACGATATTTATGGCAGTTATTTGTGCTTGCCAGGAACAGCCCTCACTCAAATTTGAACGATCTAGCTCAATTACTTACGATAATACTGGCCCGCAAAATACATAACCAAATGCGCTCTGAGCTAGATGTGGAAATTTATTACAAAAAATATATGTTTTTCTCATCTTGGTGCGGGAGGTAGTTGCGTCCTTCCGGGGTCATTTCATTGATGAAGCTGCTGCTTATTGACTGGTTCGTCTCTTCCGTCAATTGGGCCCTTTCTTTCATTGCGGCGTACGCCAACTTCGCTTCCAGTTGCAGTTGGCATGGGGTTCACAGTTGCTGGTTCACAGTTGCCACCACATCTCCATCAACTGTGTGTGCTCGTGCCTTGCAGTCTTTTTTCTGGCTACATTGCCAGTATATCTGTAAAATGAATGAGCCACACTTATTTAAATAATAAGTAGCGCGAAATAGCATGTGGGCTCACAAATAAGAAATATGTCAATGTCTTACAAACGTAGACAATTTCGTACCTTTTCGTTGTAGCACTTTTGCTTGTCATACTCGTAGCCGTCGTGAAGTAACTTCTGTCCCCCTCGTTTGCTTCGAAGATAAATCGCCATGGTGCTTCAGGCGACCGTTGGACAGCGTCGCGACCGCCGAAAGTGCCGCATCAAATCGGCTGTGGCGGCTTTTATAAAAACTGTCCGTCACTTCTACGGCCAAGTGACCGTGATTTTTTAAAAGCAGTCAACGTAAATGACTAAAACTGTTGTTTCGCCGTCAACTCGATGGAAGAGGGTATAGAACAAGGAGTGAAAGGAAACAAACAAACTGACTTTTGTAATACAGCACTCTGATTGGCCGCCCCCGGCGGCTCTCGCCGGTGGGGCCTTTTGCTTTTTCGCTTGTTCGACGCCGGCTTGTCGAAGAATTCTTCGAAGAATTGTCGAAGAATTCCTTTCTAGGGGACCCTTCCGGGAGGCACCGCTGCCTGTTTCTGGGGGTAAGCTGCAGTATTTTCCTCAGCAGCGCGACATCGCTCTCACCCAGGCCATAAATAACGCTGCGACACGTGCCTAAGCGCACGTGGATGCATGTTGACGCGCCAGAACCAACAGTCCGACGCGCGGCTGCACCATTTTCGCCACCTCTGGGGCGCAGTAAAAGTGTTTGACACAAAGGCGAACAGGAAAACAAACACTCACAGACGCCGCACAACGCGCTGAAACCTTTGCACTTTCGCGGAAGCGTGGAAAACTCCGGTCAGGGCGTCGCTTTCTCATTAGCGACGTGCAGCCCCGTTTGTAGGGTCATAAAACGCAGCGGGGAGTCTCTCGGCGGCCTCGCAGTTGCTTGCGACCATTGTGCGCTTTAGAGATCCCTGGCCGTATTTGGGACCACGCGTTTGGGACCCCTGGTCCAGACGCTTCATCGAGCTGTCAACAGTGCTTGAACGAGGTCGAGGAAGTAATAAATTTCATGCCCCTCCACACATACGACGATCCCAACGATGGTGGCCCCCGAGTGCCCTCACACTAGCCAGCAGCTTGGCCGGCAGACGTCTGACCCCACTGCCACTGCACGAAGAAATGTTCTTGGAAAGCCTCGCGACTTCGTTTCGAGGGCTGTGGCCGAAACGAGAAGAGTAGCTACATCTGCTTCTGAATGTTCGGTGCAAGGAATACTTGGGCGAGCTTCGTTCGGCCTACGCCTCAAAGCAAACGAAGGGAGGGATTCCTGGGATCGGCGACGTGATTGCTGTTGAAGGCTGGGATTGTGAGAGCAGTGTTTCCCGTTCGAGACGGAAAAATCCGCCTTTTTGAGGACAGTGGGTAGGATTGGGAGGGGGAAAACAGTAAAGCGTTCATTTCTTGTCTCATTCCGGGGAGGGGGGTGGCTGGGGGTTGGGGCAGGAGAACGACTCCGAGGGCCCACGGACAAACGTCGCTTCGGCAATGGCTCAAATTGGTCTCCGTCTCCGACCACAAGTACGAAATAAAAAAGTTAACGAAGCGCTTTTTTTTTTTTTTGAGTATCTTTCAAAAACACCTCGACAACCCATGTACTCCCGCGTCCGTTTCCCCTTTCCTCCAAGGGCCTTCCGTCGATCCGCCACCTCCTCCCCCTTTTTCCCATTCTCTCTCACTACGCGGGGCGGTCAAGCAACGGCATTGTAGGCGAAAATAAATTAAGTTGACATTGAAAGATTGTTTCGGCTGTGTTGTCCTCCAGCTCGGTATTCGCACTTTCCAGAGTTACGGTGGCGCCGCCGCGCGCCTTTTTTCCGAAGCTGTTTGTAGATGATCGGCGTCCCGGGCGAAGGCAGCCGGAGCGTTCGGAAACGTGGGGATTGAGAACGCAAAACCAAAAAGCAATCGCATGTGCTGTGTACCGCAGTATATAAATCGCTCAGTGCCGGGAAAAGCCAGCGTTCATACCTTTCTTAGAGGTTAGAAAGCCCGAAAGGTTTGAATATCTATGCTCCACATTGGAAAAGGTGTCAGCAACACAATGGGGTTTGCAGTAGTCCCTTTACGAAAGCTGACTTCTTCTGGAGCAATATCCGTAAGTTTAGTTCGCTCTCTCGTTAGTGATGGTGTGTTTTTCGTGCAAGTTGAGTGTGTCATTTATTAATAGATGGTTTGCAGCCACTGAAACCGCGGTTGAAGAACGGCACCGTGCCTCCACATAACATTCCTATGCGCACGCACGAGAAGAAAGTGAAGCCAAGAACCAACAGGCGAACGTCATCGTTCTTTTATTAACGTGCTGGTTTCTTTTAATAAATGCTGCATTCCAGTTGCATTTTTGCTTTGTTGGGTTGTTTGTGCTTCGTTCTTATTCTAGCATTATGTGTGATGACTGTTTTGAACTTGCTACTTTTTTTTTCTTTCTCAACGCCCCCCCCCCCCAACCCCAGGAATGGGCGATGTAGGTATTTGTAATAAATAAATAAACTTGTTATTACGGCATCGTCGTTTCCGACAGCGCGCTGAAAGCACAACACAGCTGATGTAACAGGCCCTGCCGCAGAGGCGTCAGCGTTTGATATTTAGTTTCGGTATTTTTATTATTACCTGTAACCTGCATAAACGCCGTTGGATCTTTGCTTGTAAAAAAAGCTCACAAAAGTATAATTTACTCGCATTATTAGCACTTAACCCGACACAATTGCGTAAGTGGCATTAACAAAACGCTGTGCTCGGTTGCGTCTACCGAGCTCTGCTTGGCGCCAAATAAATATTCGTAAAGTGTGCTTGAACACTTTTACGAGCATAGATGGAAGTGTAGCATCCTTTATAGAAGCTATAGTGCCAACAAACGTTCACGCAGTGCGGTTGGCTCGTGACGCAATTCGGTTGCAGGCACAATCCCCCGACGCTCAGCATGTCATCTGTGGCCTCCCTGATGCCGCAAAATACTATGCGACTGGCGTTATAAACTGCTTCGCCTTCGACAAAGCACCTTCGTGTCACATCGGCAAGGAAAAAGATGGTCTGAAGAGACACTAATTGGCCCGGATCGGCTTTTCTTTCCAAACGCGCGCGCTTACGCGACGTCCGATCATCGTCCCGTCCTCCATTTTGGATACCCCGTCGCGCCACCTATATTCGCTGGAAAGTGCGAATAGTTTAAGTTCGGCCTCTCTGATTGCAACTTTGAAAAACAACTAATTTTATGCTACAATGATGTTTGCAAATAAATTTCTTACAGCGAGAGTGCAGCAACAAAAAAAAATAAAGTTCCTTATGATGGATAAAAAACTTCCGTAATAAAAAAAAAATGAGGCGTACACAACGATTGTTGGTTAGGGCATGAGTGTGCATCATCTTAGGTTCCCCTCGTGTAGGCTTTACTACGTGTAATTTTTACTACCTGCATGCCTTCGTACGTTTCTATTAAATAAGCCAAATCTTTTCAGTTACGGAAAAGTAACGACGTTACTTTTTGCAGTAACTGTAACTGTAACTAGTTACTTTTGGAAAATTCGTAACTGTAACTGTAACTGTTACAGAGTTACTTTTTTGGGTTAGGTAACTGTAACTGTAACACCGTTACTTTTTTTCGGTAGCGTGCCCATAACTGTGCATAGGTGCAGTAGTGGTGGGACCATTTTTTCCTACTTTGAAGTTGGGACCATTTGTTCCGCGACCGACGCATGGGTGTTTCAAAAAAAACTGGCGCTTTTTCCAGGAGCAGACACAGATGAGGTCCACATCTTTTTAATTAGCCGCTGTTTCTGTGGTTTCAAGAGAGCTGAGAGAATATGAAGGTTATTTGGCCTATATTTTCCGATTAATTTTACGGCCTTGTCGATTACTATACTATTTTCCTGTTGCTTCTGCGAGGCCGTACGGTTACTGCCGGCCGCCTCCGCCGGAAAGACCCGGCCGCCGATCACCGTCTCGCGGCTTCGGACAAATTCCGCGCGGCGTCACCAGAGTCGCTGGAAAGAGTGATATTAAAAAAAGTTTATGTGCACTCATTTACATTCGTACAAAATAACAAAACAGGAGGGAAGCATTGGGATTGACTACCAGGGAACGAATCCCTCTTCGACGAAGCCGATGAGGCAGCGCACCGCGCACAAAAATGCAGAAATACTGAATATTCGTCCTCTCGCGGGGCTGGATTTTTTATTTGCACCCTCTCGTTTCCAATCCCTTCGTCGCCCACATGATCGCTTGCGCTTCGGCGTATTCTGCAAAAAAAAAAAAAAAAAAAAAAAAAAAACATGCCTTGGCACCCCGAATGGTTAGCAGCACGAATGTCAGCGGGAGCCCGAAGCTCCGCCGCAAGCCATGCACGCTCCTCCCCCACTTCCCGTGCGTCCAGAGAAATTCTGGGAAGACAGGTGACTGACCCCACGGCGAACCTCCATCGGGATTCCGCGGCCCCTTCGGTCCAAAAATTTGGTCCAGAATAAAAAAATTATAGGTTTAAGGAGTTTTCGCTGCATGAACATATCAGTTAGTTCTTTATTTTGTTTTTGTTTTGATTTGTTTTTACACAGTATCTCTAAGATCTATTTTTTTAAGACGGCATCTGAGCTCATATTGTGATTATTTAACGCCTACTTACGAATCCGCATACTTTTCAAGCGATTTCTCCTGTAAATAATTGTTGAGGATAGTTCCTCGATCCTGTTTCATTTGTTTACTTTTCGCATCAATGTTCTTTCAATCGATTATTCAATTACTTAACGACATTCTTTTAAATTTTCTTCTGAGTAGCGAAGTTTTTTGTCACAAAAGTGCCGTATGTAAACTTCAGAGGTACCAATGAGCCGCGATCCAACGTCGCTCCTATTCGGGGACGCTGCTTTGACGTGAATGATTGCTGCAGAAAATATTTCGTGCGCACTAAGCGCTCTTCCGTGCTGTTAAACTAAGTAAACACCTATCTTATAAATAAGACTGAAATGGTTTAACAGTGCAGTTAGAAACAAATTATCAGTCGGAATAGTTGCGTTAAAGTGTTACACTGTGTTTTTCACTTATGTCATCCCACGCGATTTGAGTTGCAGCGGCTCATTATAACCTGCAGCATGCCTGTTGCAGTCGGCACTTGTTTTTTATATATACCATGTATAATGTTGTGCCGACACCTGCTTCTGCGAACATCATTTTAACGGTGTGCGGTTCAAAAAAGTACTGATTATGGGGAGCAGCAGGTGCCATTGGTCTCAGGTCACGACCATATTATGGGAATTATGCTCTGCGGCAAAACGCCAAGAGTTACAGATGAGCAGTCCTTGCGAAGATGAATAACTGTATGTATGCTGCATAAAAGATTGCAAAGTGCTTTCAACGTCATTACACAGAATTTCCACATTTGATTCACAAACACAATAAACTACGAATAAGTCGGGACGGAAGCGTGCGGCAAGTTACAATAGGTGCCTTCCGTAATGCATTGCTAATAACGCCTCAAGTACTTGCGTTATCAGAAGAAAGCAACGCACACAAATGCAGAATTCCAAGAAATTGCGACTTCTTCGTCATTACATGATGAAAGGACAGGTTCCTTCCCCATGCGGTGGGACTCATTTCCGCAACCGTTGTCGAAGGGACTCCGCAAAGTGGAAAAAGAAAATAGTTACTCTCACTGATTTTCGGAAAAAAAACAACAGGTGATAATGAGTCGTCAAAAAAACGAGTGAAAAAACACGATGATACTGTCACTGATTTGTTATATAAAATTGTGGTTATAATAAGTCGCTAAGAAACAAAATAATGAACACTTATAGTTTGTCTAAGTGCTACAAATATCGCAGCTAATATTTAACAAATCAACAGAGGTTTTTTTGGAAAGGCCGCATAACCAACTGCTGGCTTAAAATAATGCATAATTTCGAACAAGAACATCGGTAATAAATAGGTACGAATTCCGTGCTTGTAACCACACCGTAAACAACGCCCGCAGCCTAAAGCGCTCGCCGAAATTCGTCTTTGTACCGAAACACCCGTGTCCCGAAAGGTCCGTGTCCCGAAATGCCCGTGTCCCGAAACGCCCGTGTCCCGAAACGCCCGTGTACCGAAACGCCCGTGCACCGAAACGTCCTGTACCGAAAGGACCGGAGCCGCTGTGAAGCCTACCTCGCTAATGGCAATGCGCGTTGTGCGGCTCTTCGAGGCGGCGACATAAGGCGACGTGGACAACCACATTCGATGGCTGCTGCTCGCTGTCTGCGCACTGGCCGAACCCGAAGCGCGAGGGCGCGTGCAAGAAGGCAGCGCGAGGCGGAGCGTCGTCGTCTTCGTCGCCTGTTACAAAAGCACCACATGCAGCGAGAGAAAAAGGAAAAAGAAAGAACTTACACGTTGGCTTCTCACTGTTCACTTCCTCCATGTAAATACAATTCCTAATGCCAATGAGTTTTTTATAAGCATCGCGTATAGTCTATTTCCCCCTTACGGGCACGTAATATACGAAATAAAGCTTAGGCCGTTGAGCGCGCCCTCGAGCAGCCGACGCGAGAACTCCGCGACGACGCTCCACCCCCTTCTTCTCTTTCCGGTGAATTGCAATAAGGCGACAAGAAGTTAACTTTTATTGACGGGGTTGCTTGCGCTGGGTAATGTTGGGGTGTGAGGGTGAAAGGGATAGGACGATGCAGCCGTGGTGGTAGCGTTCACCGAGCGGGAGGACGTTGCAGCACGGCTCCGGTCTTTTCGGTACAGGACGTTTCGGTACAGGGCGTTTCGGTACGGTCTTTTCGGTGCACGGGCGTTTCGGTACACGGGCGTTTCGGGACACGGACGTTTCGGGACACGGACCTTTCGGTACAGGACATTTCGGTACAGGGCGGTTCGGTACAGGTCGTTTCGTTTCGGCGAGCGCTTTAGGCTGCGAGCGTTGTTTACGGGGTGGTTACAAGCACGGAATTTGTACCTATTTATTACAGATGTTCTTGTTCGAAATTCTGCGTTATTTTAGGCCAGCAGTTGGTTATGCGGCCTTCCCAAAAAAACCTCTGTTGATTTGTTAAATATTAGCTGCGATATTTGTAGCATTCAGACAACCTATAAGTGTTCATTATTTTGTTTCTTAGCGACCTATTATCACCAGAATGTTATATAACAAATCAGTGATAGTATCATCGTGTTTTTCACTCGTTTTTTTGACGACTTATTATCACCTGTTTATTTTTTCGAAAATCAGTGAGGTAAATATTTCCTTTTTGCACTTAGCGGAAACCCTTCGACAACGGTTGCGGGAATGAGTCCCACCGCACGGGGAAGGAACCTGTCCCTTTATAACGTAATGACTAAGAAGTTGTAATTTCTTGTGTTTCTGCATTTGTGTGCGTTGCTTTCTTCTGATAACGCAAGTACTTGAGGTGTTATTAGCAATGCATTACGGAAGGCACCTATTGTACCTTGCCGCACGCTTCCGTCCCGACTTATTCGTAGTTAGCAGGGACTGCGGCGGGTTTATTGTGTTTGTGAATCAAATTTGGAAATGCTTTGTAATGACGTTGAAAGCACTCTGTAATGTTTTATGCAACATACATACAGTTATTCTTCTTCACAAGGACTGCTCATCTGAAATTCTTGGCGTTTTGCTAATATGGTCGTGACCTGAGACCAATGTCACCTGCTGCTCCCCATAATCAGTACTTTTTTGAGCCGCAGAGCGTTAAAATGATGTTCGCAGAAGCAGGTGTCGGCACGACATTATACATGGCATATATATATAAAAAAAAAAAACAAGTGCCGACTGCAACAGGCATGCTGCAGGTTAAAATGAGCCGCTGCAACTCAAATCGCGTGGGATGATGTAAGTGAAAAACCCAGTGTAACACATTAGCGCTACTATTCCGACGGATAATGCTTCTAATTGCACTGTTAAACCATTTCATTCTTATTTGTAAGATAGGTGTTTACTTAGTGTAACAGCCCTGAAGAGCGCTTAGTGCGTAAGAAATATTTCCCGCAGCAAACATGCACGGCAAAGCAGCGTCCCCGAATAGGAGCCACGTTGGATCGTGGCCAATTGGTACCTCTGAAGTACGGTACTTTTGTGACAAAGAACTCCGCTACTCACAACAAAATTTAAAAAAATTGTCTAAGTAATTGAATAATCGGTTCAAAGAACATTTATGCGAAAAGTGAACAAATGAAACAGGATCGAGGAACTATCCTCAACAAATATTTACAGGAGAAATTGCTTGAAAAGCATGCAGATTCGTAAGTAGGCGTTAAATAATCACAATATGAGCTCAGAAGCCGTCTTAAAAAATAGACCCTAGAGATCCTGTGCAAAATCAAATCAAAACAAAAACAAAATAAAGAACTAACTGATATGTTCATGCAGCGAAAACTCTTTAAACCCGTAATTTTTTTATTCTGGACCAAAATTTTGGACCGAAGGGGCTGCGGAACCCCAATGGAGGTTCCCCGTGGGGTCAGTCACCTGTCTTACCAGAATTTCTCTGGACGCATGGTGAGTGGGGGAGGAGCGTGCATGGCTTGCGGCGGAGCTTGCCTAAAACGCTCGCCCTAAGATCGGGCTCCCGCTGACATTCGTGCCGCTAACCATTCGGGGTACCAAGGCATGTTCTTTTTTTTTTTAGCAGAATGCGCCGAAGCCCAAGAGATCACGTGGGCGACGACGGTATGGGAAACGCTAGGGCGCAAATAAAAAATTCAGCCCCGCGAGAGGACGAATATTTAGTATTTCTTTTTTTTATTGTATAGTGTTTAACGCGCCGACGCAAAACGCAGGTGATGAGGCGCGCCGTAGTGGAGGGCTACGGATTAATTTTGACAACCTGGGGATCTTTAACGTGCGCCGAAATCTCGTACACACGGGCGTTTTTGCTTTTCGCCTCCATCAGAAAAGCGGCCGCCGTGGCCGGTAATCGAACCCGCGACCTCGTGCTAAGCAGCGCAACGCCTTAGCGACTGTGACACCGCGGCGGGTAGAAAATACATGATGATATTGTCGCTAAAGAAACGAAGTAATGAACAAGCTATACATTTTCTGGCTACGGTTACGCAAATAGGCATTTTTTTTGGCAAGGCCGCATAAATTTCTACTGAACTAAAGTAACGCAGAAATACAAGCAACAACAGTTGTAATAAACAGGTTCGATTTGCGTACTTGCAACTCCCATGTTAACAACGCACGCGAATTTGGCCGCCTCAAACGCTCGCTCGAATTCGTTCTCGCACCGAAACGACCTGTACCGAACCGCCCTGTACCGAAATGTCCTGTACCGAAACACCCGTGTCCCGAAACGCCCGTGTCCCGAAACGCCCGTGTCCCGAAACGTCCGTGTACCGAAAAGACCGCACCGAAACGCCCTGTACCGAACCGCCCTGTACCGAAAAGACCTAGACCCGTTGCAGCAGTAACTTGCGGATGGTGCTCATGAGAATCGGAGAGAGGGAGGTTGACGGCTAGGTATTGGCCTCGAGGCCCACCACTGGAAAGGCCGGCGCTGCGATCGTTTTGACGTCACTTGTAGGATCACCGTTCCTATCTCGCTGCGTAGTTGGCTTGCAGCGCGTGACACCTCGTTTAGGAAGCGCGTTCTAAAAGTATTTTCGTGTTAATTTTCGTCGTTTGAAGTTAATTCTCAAGGCGTCAAGCGCAGTTTGACCTCATGGGGACTTTATAACCATATCAACTGCGGTGCACTCTCCGCAAACAAAGTTAGCGTGCTGGTGTAAGAAGTATGCGACCGAAGCATAAGACGGCTTGTTTCCCCGATCAACAATGTAGATTAAGACGATTGCTGAGCTAAGTTTCTAGATTTCCCTTGTTTGCAAGAAATGTATAAAGCAGGAAATCATGAAGCGTTTACTGCTCCCAGAAGCGCTCCGAACACGCACCCGTCGTGCCTGCCCGCACGGCCGACGGAGCGGCTCGAACCGACGCATGTCGCGGCAGCAACTTGTCGCCGCTTTTTAAAATCACACAAGTCGGGGAAAAGAAGTTCCAGCTTGGTGAAAGTGAATGTTAGTGGGGTGAAAAATTGTGCTAGGTAGTGTCATCAGATGTGGCTTTCGAAGCGACGCTCAAATATCTGCCGTGATTTACGCCGACCGGCCCGTTCACGCGCGGTGTGGCGAGTGGCCGAACGGCGGCGATACCTGCGCGGAAGTATCGGCCGAGGCCGTGGCAGGCATCTTGATCATCGATCGCTTAAACGGCAATCACCGCGGAGACAGAGTTCCACATACGAGAAGGGGGGTGACAGTGCGGTGAGAAGTTGTTTTAGGGACTGTCATTCGCAACTGTAACGATAGCGGCGATGAAATATCTGGCGCGACGCTAAGCCTAAAGTTCCCAACATTTGATTACGTGCATCCGAAGACGGCTGCGAGCTGTTGGAAAAGACCCTCACGTCGCGCGCGCGCGTGTTGCGTTTGGGTTCCCCTAACTTCTTGGGGGCCCTCAACGCTCGGTTCTCCTATTCTAAAACTCCTCATTACCCCAAATCATTAACGACGTGTTTCGCCTCGTGAGCAGTCATGAGTTTCGAAATCGATGCTAGAGAAATTAAGGCCGGCTCACTGTAAACAGACAAAAGCCCACGTTGCAATTATAAATTCCCACGCCGAGGTCCTAATGAAAACTAAATATGTATGGCCATGTCCAAACCCGCTCGGAGGCCTTGAAAACTTGCTTTCATACCGTTCATACATAGCGGACATGTCGCGAAAAGTAAACATATCAGCCGTGCTGAGTACAGGCTAAGGCAGTGTTCGTTAATAAAATATCCGGGCATAACTATAAAAACATTGTAGGGGAAATAGGCACTGATTAAGCCAAACTGCAGACCTTAACAACACTTTTAGGCATGTGCGGCGAAGCAATCCGATCACCGTTCTCGCGTAGTCATTCATTTACCAGGCAATGCCAGCAGCACGCGCGGTGAGAAAGTGAGCGACGCGTTTCCGTCGCTGTTACAATGTGTTCCCATGCACCCACAGTCTCGTACATGTCCCGTCACAAGTATTTCATAATGAATTTACAGCGTAGCGTCCTTTTCTCGGCAACAGTTGCATCGTCCTTGGCGTTAGCTGGCTGCGTACGAGCTGTAGGTCGCGATGGTAGCAACTACTTAAACGCGGCGGTGTCGCCGGGAACAAGGGAGTCGCCGACTACTTGCCCGGATTGTTCGGTCTGCAGACCACTTTTTTGGGTAATTTGCATCGAATCCACAAGGAGGGGGGGGGGGGGGGGGGGGGGGAGACGGTGGCCACAACAAAAAACACGCTTCCGCATAAACACAGAAAATGTGTTCTAGCAGACAACACGATCCGGCGTCGTACAAGTGACGTCACTCGAAGGTGGCGCCACGGTATGTCCTCGAGGCCAATAGTGCAGGAGTAGACATACGATGTACCGCTTGTGATAAACAGTCGACTTTAGTAAAAAAAAAAAAATTACGTGGCCACCGAAACACTCCTTATGACATTGGGATCGTGAAAGCACCAGTCTCCAGTCGCCGAACGTGTCTTTTCATTACGATCACCATGATTTTCCTTTTGCGACCTTTTTTTTCTTTTCCCAGTCACTATGATTCGGCACATACCTGCGCTCGCATCGCCACGCAAAGAGGACGTTTGGCTGGGACGCAGGTTTAGCTCAAACGCACGCCCAAGTGTAGCTTCGGGGCGTTAAGAAACATTTTGACTATGCCTCGAAAAAGGGTGACTTTAACTATATTTTACGTGCCACGAAAAAGCGCCGTGAAAGCTATAACCGTGTACACGTCGCTGTAAGGGCACGGCCACTCGATCTCCCAAAAGGGGGGAGATCGAGTGGCTGTGCTAAAGGGTTCCTCTGGTTCAGCTTCACCATGACGGCTCGATTGACCAATCCATGCAGCCAACGATGAAATGTCTGCGAATGACGATGTCGAGCGTACGATTTGAGTTAAAACTTCGGTCTGCGCTGTGGCATGGCGCAATGCAAGTCTGACGTTTTGCATCGCGCAGTGACCCAGCGCTGGTCACGTTTTTGAGGCAAATGGTATGCACGCTGCTGTAATTCGCCGAATTTCCTTTGTTCGGGGCATGAATTTGTTACTCGAGTGCATTGAGGTGATACTGAACCACGGGATTGCCTTAGAATGTATGGTTTGCACCCCACTCCCGGTACAAGTTTTAAATCGCCGGTTGGCTTTTGCAGTGACTTTACAGCCAAGCTGTCTATGGTTGAGTATCTAGCAGACTATCTCGGGAGAGTCTTTTTGCAGGTCGACCCATCGCACCAGGCCCGTCTGAATGAAACGAAAATAAATAAAACCTGGTAATGTTTGGTGAGACTAAATTCGTTTTAGATTAGGTTTGGGGTGGTTGGGTTAGGTTTAGGTTTCGGTAGGTGATGCGACGGAACGGCCTGCAAATAGATTCCCCCGATTATCTCCGGCAACACAGCGATGTAGACAAGAATCGCACGCGAGCTTAGCGCCACCTTGGGGAGCCCACTCAAATCCCCGGGATGATAAAACTTTGCCCCACACCTTCGGCGTAACAAAAAAAATATCGTGGAAATAAAAATAGTCCTAGGGCTTTCATATTTAGATATAAAACGGTTTATATTTCCCCAGAAAAAAAAGTATTCTCAGCAATGTTCTTCAGTTTAGGGGTGAAGCCGACTTTCAAGGTATCAATGTAAACTTGGTTTCTGTGAGCTGGCTTTTTCATATTGCCTGTTGTGCTGTGAAGCATGGCCCTTTAGAAGGGGTATGATTACAGAAAACAGCTCTAACTCTTGTGTTATCGGAAGTATGTCGAAGCACATTGTATGACAATTAGCCACTGAGACGACTCTACCATTGCGCCGAGTTTCATTTACTTGTCATAATTAGTTCCCACCGAAGTTGTAAACGTTACAGAATTACTGTCTGTAGTCACTACATGGCCATCAACGGAGAGAGTATTGTTACAGAAAACGGCTGCAACTATTGTTTTGCCGGAAACATTCGAAAATTAATACTACGCTCGTACGACTACCCCAATACGAATACGCTAATACGGCTATAACATAACGCATTACAGCTTCGCTGGTCATCCTTCTTCACAGGAAGGAAGGGCACTCATTTTTTTTAAATATTGGTAGCGCATCCTTTTATTGCTAAAACTGAAAGGAAAGTGAAAAGAGTGGTTATACAGCTTGGCGGCTGAGACAACACTTAAGCCGACATGTAACGTCCGGGCTTTCAAGAAAGCAGTGAAGGGGAAACTACATTTTGGGCAAGTTTCTAAGTTTTCTGATGCGCGTGGAACCGAAATATTTGGCTCCAGTATCTCGTGACTACCGAATCTTCGGTTTTGACGCGTTTGAGGCGTTCAAAATGTGTTTCAACGCCCTTTAATTGACCTCAGGTGCGTCTTGTGAGTTTGGCGCTTACGAAAAAGGCTGGAACCTTGCCTGTCCTATATGAACGCGCATTATGTGCCCTTTCAGTTCCTGGTGGTCGCCTACAATTCTCTGAGCCACAAGCTGAAGCACTACGTTCGGATTCCAGTTCCACATGAGGATGGCTACAAGGTCGAGACCCTCGACCACAAGGTCCTTGAAGCGCAGGTATTTGACCACCCGATGGATGTGCATTGAAAAGCGTCGCTGAGCTCATTGTTAGCCATAGGTGCATCGTATGTTCTCCTGCGGCCATAAATGTCATGCACGCCATGCTCACCCCGTATTTTAAGTATATGTCCAGGAAGGGCGCAAATACACAAGGAAGGAAGGAAAGAAGGAAGGATGTAGAAGGAAGGCAGGGAAGTTAACCTGGTTGGAACATAGTTTGCTATTCTGCGCATGAGAAAAGGAAAATGGGAAAAAAAGAGAAAAGAAAGAATGAAAAAAAAAAAATTGGAGCAGACACGTATGCCCAGCGCTGAAGCACTAAAGTTAAATTTCAGTGATTGACACTGGAGGCGTGCAGTCTATAGCCTGGTGTTTAAGTTCGTCGCCTGTAGAAAGCGTGAGAGTTCCTCAGTCGCCTTCTGAGCGGATGACAGCGAGGGCCAGTAGCGCAGAATCTTCTCCTCCGAAAATGGCCGCCGAGAGTCCAGGTTCCTCAGTGCTGGCGACAGCTTCTTTCTTTCAAGTGAGTAGCGTGGGCACTCGCACAAAACGTGGCGTATCGTCTCCGGCGTGCCGAAAAAAATGTTATTATATATAAGGAGTACTATTGAACACCCAAAGCCTCTTCAGCAATCCCAAAGTGTACTGTGCGATAACCATTCACACTCGATCACCAGCCCTTTTCAGTGTGATTGATAAACCCGAAGCTCTACAGGGGCTCCGAAGCGGGCATCACAACTATTAAACCGTCAACCCGACGGTGATGAGAATGTCATTTTAGTGTTTCGTACGAAAGTTTTGCTATCGTATTACGTCCAGTAGGCGCAAAAATAATTCGTCATGTCTGGAACAATTTCGCAAAAGGGAACAAGACACGGCAGACATGTGTGCCATCGCTAGATGAATCTGGAAGTTCATGTGATCTCAAAACAACTGCCCCACGCCTATACACCCATTTGGGAAATTGGCCAAGAGATGCCCAACGCTAGTCGGTTAATGATAGACTTGGATGGGTCATCTGCTGTCAAATGTAGCTGCTCCGCACCAGCACATGACGTACACACATTCGGGGTTGGTCAAGTATAAATAAAGGTTCCGAACCCAAATTCCGGGGCTTCTCTCACCTGGTTGCTGTGTTATCTGGTTTATTCCCACTAATTATGCATTCGACGACTTTCTCGGGAAAAGATGAACTGTAACTTTCCATGCGATTAGCATTCTCGGTCCATATACTTCACCCACTCTGCAGTGTATCTGTGTGCGAAGGCTTGGCGAAAGTGTACGGGAGGACAGAGGGTAGAAAATGGTGCAAGGGGGCGAGGGAGGGCGAAATGGAGTATATGAGGACAGAGTGGTGACGAGGGTGGAGGGGTGGTGGAAGGGAGTGCACGAGGAGGAGGTGGTGAGGGAGAGTGATTTCGGTTTGTTAACACAAATATGTCTCAGGATAGGAAGCAAGTGGGCTGGTTGGCATATTGTTAAAATGCGAGTAGATAGCGCTGAAAAGAGGGCATAGACTGAGGCGGCGCAAACACAGCGCTGTATTTGCCTACGTCCTCAATCTACCTGTGTACATCAGTCCACTGTTAAGGCAAGAGAAGACAGGCAGCAGGGTTCGGTGTCATGGCTGACCGAAACGGGGCTCTGACCTTTAACGACGGGATTATTTAGACGATGATGACGATAGGGATGCTGACAGCACATACTCCACGGAGGGGATTCAACATACTCCCACCGCCGCAATATGCGTCTGCTACAAACGGGTTCAGGCATAAACCGCGCACTGTGGGCAATCTAGCTCCCATTCCGGAGCTTTTCTGCTGGAGCTACGCCCCGCTAATGTTCAAGCGTTGGAGGCTGCTGTGCCCGTACTCTATATAGCAAGTATTTGTCGGAGCAGTGCTAGTCAAGCGAATCCCGAAGGTTGTCTGAAGACTTCAACGAAAGCTCGGGCTCCTGAGCACTGCCAGTTTGCGGTGCAAAAGTGTTTCCGCGCCTTTTCGCTCCTCGAGTCACAGGGCACCTTGCACCCCGCCCGGAAGGTTAGCAGAGTAGTGGAAAGTTCGCGAGTGCGGTGGCTCAGGAACTGGAAGGCCTCCGGGGTGATTAGAGACGGGTCGCTCCGATGAAGACTCGCTGTCGCAAAAGGTTGCTCGATCCTGTCTGCTCGAACGGCTTCTCAGTTCTTTCACTTCGTTGACTTCCGACCGCGAGATAACAATTGGAAGGGAAATATTACGCGGTCATAACCTTTTGTTGTACTTGTCGAAGTCGGTACCCGTCACGTGACATTCGCTGGACTGGTACCTTTTCTCTCCCATCGGTGCCTCAATCTTCGTTTCAGCTTGATAAGGGCCGAGCGTCGTAATAACGGGATGGAGGGCAGAGGGTCGGTACTTGCATCCAGGTGGTGAGACTGCACGCCTTCACGGGTTTGATACCGATGGTGCATGTCCTTAGGAGGTGGCAATATGGCCTCCCGCGACTTCTTGTCAATCTTGAACTTTCTTGTGCAGCTCCTGGTCTTCAGAGGTAGCCGACGGCTACATCGGAAATTTACGGGTTTCCTGGTCTTCATTTTGCTCTTGTGAGTAATCTTCAGTGAGGCAACGATGTTGGAGGTTGATTCACGGAAGGCTCTAGGCCAACGGCACTTTCTCTGACACGAGCCCTTCCCGGAGGTAGCAGTGTATTCATGAGCAGGGTCTATGCATGCCGCAGTTTCTGGACCTGCTCCGTCAAGCAGACTTCCTCGGCACGCATTGGATGGTGGCAGGCACGCACTAGTCGGTACGGCTTCAAGTTCAGAAAGCCTTCACCGCACATGAAGTCTGGGACAAACATCTACTCAAACTGACCTGGTAACGGCTCAATGCGTGTTCCATCAGGTGCTTGAGCTACGTCCAATTCGACAGGAACTGTTTCTGTTTCACCAAGCTTCATGGTTGACGGTAGGTTGTCGCCGTCCCCGTTGTGGCGACTGGGCATGTTTTCGACGAACGAGTATAAGAACTCTCTCGGGGTGTTGAGGAAGACGGTCATTTCGGAAAACGATGTAGATTTGATGTCTAAAGGCTGCTTGTTTTTTAGGCACTGTAATCAATGTTGGAGGTAAGCGTTTGCTCTGAAGAAGCAGAGGGTATATCTATCCGCCTCCTCTACCTCCTGCTCAATTTCCTCTTCAACTAAGTTAAATATATCAGAATCCAATTCGATTAGATCACTTCTGATTTGTTGCAGGTTCTCCATGTTAGCCTTCAGCTTCGTCACGTCGCAAGATTCTGAAATCAACAGCCGGTCGCTACTGGTCAAAATTCCCTTAAAGTCGGTACGGATATGGTTCCGCAACGAACGCAGAGCGTCCAGCTCACCAGCTTGCTCTTCGGTAGCGGGGCTCTTAGTGCCAAGCATGGTGAACTGGACGGGACGGGGCGTGTCTGCGTCGGTAGGCGAGTTGCGGTTGGTTTTCGTCGGTGCACCGGGGATGGCCGCGCCCGGTGTCGGTCGGGTCTGGTTGGTCACAGGTCCCTCGAGGCCGGCGGTTGGAACGCCAGTGTTGGCATCGGTGCCTTCGAGGGAGTCGGTGGTCGAATGCGGTCGCTGTCAGCCATGGTTACAGGTAGCTCAAGGTGAGTCGGTGGTAAACGGTTCTGGGTCTCACATGCCTGAAGCCACTGGCATCCCTGCTGCTCTCCACTTCGGTCCCTATTCCCGGGTTTGTCGGCACCAAATGTTAAGGCAAGAGAAGACAGGCAGCAGGGTTCGGTGTCATGGCTCACCGAAACGGGGTTCTGACCTTTAATGACAGGATTATTTAGACGATGATGACGATAGGGATGCTGACAGCACATACCCACGGAGGCGATTCAACATCCACCTTAGTCGACGTCCTATTTTCAGCGCTATTTCCTCACGTTCTAACGTCCCCGCCACACAACCGGTATCGCATGCTCCCTCAAAACCCCCTGCATCAATTGGAGCAACCATCCCAAGATCACACCGGACCGAGATGCCACCATGCGCTAAGTGATCTTGCACAGAAACTCTCGTGTAGTAATTCGTTACCCTTGAATTGGAGGTAGCGGAAGTGTAGGGGGAGGGGGGGGGGGGGGGCTACCTTTAGTGGTGTGACGCTCGTTAATTGGTTAGTCACAGCTTATATTAAGGTGGGTCCACGCAGAGCTTGGAGGAACTGAGACACACTCAGGCGGGCGAAAAACATTAACAATTATCTTAATGGGGTGCCTCAGTGGTGCCGGCTTCCTCACCAGGTTGGGCGGACTCGTTCGGGTTGCAGGGGTGGTCAATCGTCGACGGCACGCCGATGGGTCAAGTGGGTCTCGGGGCCAGGAGATGGAGGTAGTGCGGGGCCGGCGGCTCGAAAGGCCTGCGCGGCCCAGACATTTTGAGTCACGGGATGTCCCAGGCATTCTTTGAACATTTTAGCTTTGATATTGTAAGTTCGTGACTGGATATGATTTTACGTTCGAGACTTGTACTTTCGCCGCCGTGTGTGGAAACCAACGCTAAACACTGGCGGAGCATTGCCACGTAAAACCCAATATCTGTAGTAGATGGTAAAAATTAACGGTGTTAATTTGCATCTGTTCAACCTTTTTTTTATTTTAACATTCATGTGAACAACCCTACTACTTTAAGTGTTACCAAAGCGCTTTGCTTTCACTTCACGCCAGGGTGCAAGACGTTGCTGCTTTCAGTCAATCCTCCGCACCCCCCCCCCCCCAGCAAAGCACCCGAAAAAAAAAAAAAACAGAAAAACGAGGTAGATTAAGCGCGTGTGCATTCCGTTTTAATTATTTTCTCAATCAATCTCGTATTCGTTGCATTCGGTGTCGGTTCTACTTAAAACTAACCAACCAACGATCGCACTTACGGTGGCGTTATTTAGGGTTGGGGAAGGCTGAGCCCCACCGGCTACCAGCCCCCTTGGTAGAGAGAGAGGGGTGTCACTTGTGGTTCACCATTGTGTCAACTGGACTTCGAAAACTTGAAGACGACTGTTGCCGCTATCCTCACACTAGCCTATTCAATTTTTTCGCTCCTTATAATGGGAGAAAGCAATGTATGCCTGGGGTGTCCATGATATGCGCGACTTGAAGAATTAATTCCCAATGGGGAGACTGAAGGCGAAGAAAGAACGATTCCTTCAGTGGAGGCGCCATCGGTATGACCGCGACGCGCGGAAGGGCGTAGCCAGCAAACGATAGTGGCAATTGTGTTCTCAGCGGCTTTTTGGGTGGCTTTTTGAGTCACATTATAGAGGTTTCGTGAGCTCCTGGTGAATGTCAAGCTTTTTCCTATTTCACTGCGGTGAAGCTTCGGAGACCGTGAACTCCGCCACGCCTGTAGGATTTTCAGGGGAAACCGAAAATGTGACTCAAAAAGAAACCTGGTCGAGATTCGAGCGTGCAGGCGCAGAATGGGGGAGGGGGGGGGGGGGGGGGGGCGCTAGGACAAAGAATTAAAATGTGGTGAATGTAGGCACGTAAACATAAAACGTAGGTTTGTTTTCCCAAACAGGATGGGTGCAATTTGTATGCACAACCTTTCAACGCTTAATCAACATTTAGGACATTAGAAGCTGGGGCTGTTTTCAAAAAGGCCCGTTCTTCCACCACGACAATATCCTAGACTAGTGCTCGCAAATTAATTTTAGCAAGTCGTTTAATTCAAACAGCTTCATTACGTAAATTCGGTTAATTCGCACTCTTCGCTTGTGCTTGGCAGAAAATATTGGTTGCATTTGCTGCTTCTAGCTGCAAATTTGCATCCTCATATCACTAATAGCCACAAATAAATCCTATTACCTGCATACACGTGTCAAAACGACATGCACGCGCCAACAACCGCGTGTAGATTGAGAAAGAAAGAAAAAACTGTTTTGGACTCTCATGCAAAGCAAAGCAGTAATCCATTCGTGATTCTTTTTTCAGGGTGTGAATAGCACTTAACTATTCTGCGTGAATGCTTTACTACTAAATATATGTGAATGTTTCATTACAACACAAGTTTGTATGTTGCCCCTAACCATATTTATGATAACTTCTGATTATTGAAACCTCTGATAATGTAAACAAATTCATCGGGGTATGGAGCATCGGGGTATGGAGCGTGTTTGGAGCAAACATGCTCCATACACGCAATGAAAGAAACTACCGAATTTTCCCAAAATATACCATGAAGTTTATAAGTTAATATTTTAGGCTGCCTCCCCCCCCAGCACACGCTCTTTACATTAGGTGTACACTGTTTGAAACTTTTCCTTTAATTCTCCATCTCTCTTCAGACCCACTAACCGGTGCTGCGTAAACACCGGCTGTGGACTACATGTATAACCAGGGGAATGCAGTGGTCATTATTTAAAAATGAAGACAGTTATGTGAAGTACAACGAACACCTGCCCCCTCCCTCTTTAAGTTGCGTTAGTTTACTGCACAGGCCCTCTTTTATGCGTAAGTTCGGCCAGCGAAAACAGCCAACTCGAAAGTATACACCATTTTCCATAAGCAGCCGGGAAAGGAGGAAAACACTCTCAAACCAGTTCTCTCGGCGGCCGACCAGCGTTGCCTGAGCGCGCTGGGCTGCTAACATCGCTCGGCGCGGTGTGCTCCGCTGCGTAGTTCAGGAGTGTTTCGCACCGTGTGCTTAGTTTTTGCGGAACTTTCAACTGTTTTAGCCCATGCTGCGATGCCGTTCAAGGCGCAAACGTCGCTTGGTCAGCACTGCGCGGTGGTGGGTTATTGAACAACCAGAGAAAGTGAGAAACAGTCGCTGACAGCACGCATGTGCACGGCACTGCCTGGAGAAAATGCAGTGCGGGTGCGGCGTGTTTTTGTGGCATCGCTTCCCAACGCACACCGAGTTGAGATATCGGTGGATTCCGTTGATAAATCGCAACGACTTTGTACCAACGACCAACTCCAGGGTTTGTTGGGTGCACTTGGACGGCAAGCAGACGGAGCAAAATCCATTTATCACACGCAAAGCTGCGACAGGGAACGGAACCCCCTGAAATGTTAGAAGCAACTTTATCCTTTACAATACAGCATTGATTGGTTGGTTGATTGATTGATTGATTCATTCATTATGGTGTTTAACGCCCCGACGCTTCATGGGTGATGAGGCGCGCGGTAGTGGAGGGCTGCGGGTTAATTTTGACCACTTGGGGATCTTTCACGAGCGCCGATTAATACAACACTACAATAACTTCTGGTTCCTTGTAGTCAATTTAAAATACCATATATTGTTTGGTCATTACAGGCGATTGGCATTAAACAATCCCCGTTTCATATAATCTAACTTTTAAAATCACGGCGTTTTGTTTACTTTTTTTCAGGCCAACGCGTTACACTGCCAAACGATATGAAAGGATAACTTTCTCCATCGCACACTGCATGCTGGTCGATAGCAGGATAAGCAGGCAGCCAAATGTGGAAACGCAGCTAGAAATACGCGTGAACGCTGCATTTGGAAAATAGCTCAACCTGTTCACAACGCGGTCAAAGGAAAAGCTTCGAATCCTGTTGCGTTGCCACGGAATCTAAAGTATTACAATTACAAAACAGCTACTGCTGGTCGCGTAAAGCATTTGTGGTGCAAGCAGCGGTTTCACAAAGGTGGGCTCCGAGCGACAGGCCACATGCGCTGCGCAGAGTTAGGTCAATCATGATCACGATCATGATCAACCAATATTAACTCGCCCGAACGTCAACCCTTTTGCTCAACCTCCGAACAGTAATTTGACTGGTTGTGCGGTCGTGTTATTTTTCCGCCCGGGTAATTTCGTTTCGTCAGTAACCGTCATAAGTCTAGTTAAGAAAGATTATATTACATTGCAATGTCAACAGCGTAGCAATCGCCTCGTCGGAAGTCCATCGCGAGCACGGATCACCGTGACCCACATATGCTGTGCGCGCTCCGCATTCGACGTCCGCGCTTCCGTAAACATGACTAATCGGTGAATATAACAAGCACGGTGGCATTAAAAACACGTATTTACTCCCCGATATCGATTTCTATGTCAGTCGGTGCCATACCGGTTCGTTTGCATCGCGGAACTGCGGAGCACCACCGGCACCACCACCACACTGCTACTGCTGCTCGCAACAGCCGGGGTCGGAATTTCCCGCTCTGGCAGGAAATTAGGACCTAAAATCCATCCGCAGATGATGAAAACAAAACAGAACACACACACACAAGCACTGCAACCGCTAACTTAATGCCAAACCACTACGGTTCACTCGGTAATGCACGGATACCTAGCAGACGCACGCAAAGAACGGCGCACTTAACAGCCCAGCGCGGAGGCTTCAGCGGTTGCTTCATAGACGGCGCTAGCGTCTGGTCAGGAAAAAGCAAATGGCGGCGCCCACCTCTAGCAAGGAAAATGGTGTATAGGCTCCGGAACGATCGCCGGGTGGCGCTGCACTCTCCCCGGAGGGGGAGTACGCAGGGGCGGCGGCCTATTCGGCACGTGCTTTTTTCGCTGCGCGCGTGCTGCATTTCTCGCGCTAGGAAGAGGGCTGGGTAAAATTTTCTTTCGACTTATGAAAGCATACACATTAGCCCGTGTCCAGCAAGTTCGGTTTACACGTAGAGTAGCTACTGGGTCCATTTTTGTCGACGTTTGTCTTGTCGTCTGCTACAGACGCGCCGCCTGCTACGCGCCAGTCGAACGGCCGAGCGCCCCGGCGGTTTCACGGGATAAAGAGTGCTCTTGTGAAGCAGACGCCTCCCGGCCCGCTCCTCCGCGTCCGGCAAGTGCACGCGCAGCTCGCGCTGTCTCCCGCACCGCCTGAGGCATCCAGCCTCCTACTCACGAATGCGAACAAAAGGCGACCGCCGGCTGCGCGAGCCACTTAAGCCAGCACGTATGTACAAAGAGCGGCGGGAACACTCCTCACTAGCCCGAAACGAAAAGATGAAACTGAAAGCGAAAAAAAAAAAAACCCATATTGTTGCATGGTCAGCTGCCACGACAGTAACAAGGCGAAAGAAGAGGATCCATTCGTTAAATTCTGCATATTCCCAGCGAAAGCGCACCAAAAGGATAGAAGGTAAGCATGGATCACTGCAGTTCGAAAGGTGAAATAAGTTGACACATTTTTGTTTGTATCTGTGTGCTTTCAGTTTACATTACCCGGCTTTGAAAATGCGAACTAGTGTTCTAACGAGTCCTCCCCTCTACACTTTTTTTAATGCATGCTGCCAATGATTGTTTTCCGCTATAATAAATGAACTTCGGAGTTGTTTAGCTGGTGCCGTTCGATATCGTCCATATATAACACAATAGGTTGACATTTTGCATGGGTGAAAAAAAAAAAGTTTCTAGCGATTTACCTGGCTGTAGTAGCTCTGGTCCGTCTTGTCATTGTGACTTGTGTTCTGGACGGGATTGCTGCGTTGTTCGCTTTTTTCCCACATTTAGAAATACTGGTAATTAAAAGAGGTATACACCAAATTCTGTATATTATAGTAATTAAAAGTTATACGCCACAAGCTGTTCTGTTGTTTCCGCCAACTGTCACGCTAACCCATACTTGTACTCCAAGCGGGTGACTAACATTGCGAAAAATTTCTTCAAGGACAAGTAAAATGGAAATGCGGCGCTGTCAGCGCACCCCTTAATTAGCGTGTGCCTTTCTAATGCGTTTTTATAAGATGCAGCTGATTGTTTCAAGAGAAAGAATTAACCTATTAACCATAATCAATCAGGTCTATCTTACATTTCTTGCACGCGTCAGTGTTTCTGCAGTCCAGAAAGTCCGGATGTCAGAAGCGCGAGCACGCGAAGGGAGTAACAAACAAGAGAAAAGTACGCTGTGACCAGCTGAACAGCTGTCGCCTTGCAGAAGAAAAGAGCAACCGACGACCGCCGAACAACGCGGCTCCCCCCTTAAAATCGTCGGGGCAGCCTGCCTGTCGAGCGGCGGGAAGCAGGCGGCGAGTCTGTAGCAGACGACAAGACAAACGTCGACAAAAATGAACTCAGTAACTACTCTACGTTTAAACCGAACTTGCTGGACACGTGCTAATGTGTATGCTTTCATAAGTCGAAAGAAAATTTTACCCAGCCCTCTTCCTAACGCGAGAAATGCAGCACGCGCGCAGCGAAAAAAGCACGTGCCGAATAGGCCGCTGCCCCGGCGTACTCCCCCTCCGGGGAGAGGGCAGCGCTTCCCTCGCCCGGCAAACTTTAGCTTCGCCTCCCTATAGTGTCGGGCTACCAACACAACAATTAAATGCGGCGCCCCTTGTAGCGCCTCAGTGCCAGCGCGGGACCCTCGGTTATCCCATGTTTAGTGCCTACCACGGTGTCAATGTAGCCTAAGCTACAAAATTACTGCTTACACAACGTATACGCAGTAACTTCCATTCGAATCAGCTTGCGTCGCTCTTTCTCTATTTCCCACGGCGTCCGTGTCGTTGCGAGTTTCAGGGGCACAGCGTGAATGTAACGTCATTGTCAGCCAGTCAGATTTCGTGAGTCTGTTCCAGTCCTTCGCACTAACAGTGACAGAACCGAATTACTGCTATCTCGTTACTTCTTTTCCATGACTCGAAACTGTAGCTAGTTACTTTTCAAAAAGAGGAACTTGCAACTGTAACCCTGTTGCTTTTTGTGATGTCAGTGTAACAGAAAACACCGAAACAGTTATTTTATTTTTACCAAGAATCATCCAAATAACAGCAGCACTCGTTAAAGACCGGCGTAAAGACCGCGCTTTCACTTTTTAGGACTTTTTCTCCCCATATCCCACTCACCTTTCCTCAACACGGCTTCCTTCGCAGTTTAGGACCGTAGGTAGCTAAGAGGACTATCTTTAAGGGAAGATACCACTCTGAGATCTATGGTTGCGTAAGACCGAGATCGAAGGTCGGTATGTAAAACGATTTTAAAGTTTTTGTTCCGTCTTGAGTCGAGCGGAAACAAGAAAGTGAAGAAAATGGCAATTAGGCGTCCCCCTACGAGGAAGCTGGCCTACTCGTGTAGAGAAAGACCTCCGGAGAGGGCCCACCGAGAGCGGGGCAGCCATATTGACACGGCGAAAGAAGCCGGCGCCCACGGCGGTTGGGGCCAGAAACATTTGTCCCTGCCGGCTCACTCTCTTCCCATGGTTGAAAAACATCTGGAGTATTGTCTAGGCGCCCGTGCGAGGTGTCCCACGCGGCGGCACAGTTATGGACAGCATTAGGGGTGTCTGCCGAGCCTCTGTAGCTGGCGGCGTTGTTGCTTCGCGGCGATCAACGTCAAACACTAATTGTCGGTTTGAGAAAAGCTAACTCCCTTTGTGAAAGCGAGAATAAATTTCCCGACACCAACGGTGCATCACAAAAACGCGGATGCAACAAAATGAGGCATTCACAACGATTTTTGGTGCTGGGCTTGAGTTTGTCCCGTTTTAGATTCCCTTTGCCTAGATATTCACCACGTGCAATTTTGACTATCTTCTTGCCTTCGTGCGCTTACAGGAAGCAAACTTTATCATTTGGTTTGGGCTTTATTACTTGGTTTTATACATAACGGAAAACTGATTACGATACTTTTTTACAGAAACTGTATATCTGACAAGTTAATTTTGCAAATTCTGTAACTCTGCAGGCACTGCCGTATACGCTTCACGAGTTAAACCCTCCTGAGCAAATCAACGTAGCGGCGTGCACAGGCGATTAACCGGAGTACGCGAAGGCGCCCGTGCTCACGGCGGGTGCGCATTCCCGCACAGACAAAATTTATCGATATACGCCTGATGCGGATAGGTGAATCCCACTAAGATATCCGGCCCTGCGCCTGCACAAAACGTGTGCTTGCTTATTCGCAAGGCGCACAGACGGTGGCGCCGCGCGGTGGCAGGAGGAGAAATCACTCCATGGAGGATCGGCGAGCGACGGAAACGTCGGAGCCCGCACGCCCGCACGTTGGCCCGCAGCGTATTATGACGTGGATTTTGACGCCGTTTCACGTGATAACAAGTACAGCATTCACCGGATGCATGTTATGTTCTAAAAGGTCTCGTGCTTAAAACACCGCGTGCGAGAGATTGCGACGCGCTGCACGAAAACTAGGAACCGAAACACGAACCGAACACAGTGCGCGTGGTGTGTATTGTGATGTTTTAGTCCTTCGTCTTCGTGCAATGCTTTTAAATCTTTGCAATTATGTACCAACTCGTCTAAGCAATAACTCTGCTGTTACAGGCGGACGCCTTTAGTTTCCGTCGCCCTTACTTGACGTTTGTATGCATATGACAAGTTCGATCCAGGTCGCTGATATGTCCGTCGCCCTAATCGTGCAAGGCACGATAACAATTCGTTGCTATAATTTTATTTTATTCGTGCTCATGTTATTACACAGAAAAGCAAGGGTGTGAGAGCGCAGGCATGACACATTATACTAGTGAGATGTTACGCTGAACCATAATCTGTTTTCAAAACCAACGGCTGTTGACCGTTTCTTTGCTTTGCGCATCGTGCGTTGTGCGGACGCGTTTTCAGATATAGGCTCACGTTTACACGTACGACACCGCGAGGGCAGTTTTTAATCTGGGGACACCTTGGCCATCACCTCACATTTCACAGACAACAGGCTTGCCCAGGCGCGCTAGTTTAGAACCAGCATATTACAAATAATGATTTACGTGGGAATAGCTTTGTGTTTCTTCCTTGGTTGTCCTTGTTTCAGGGAGCCGCTTCTAGCAATGCAGAAAACGTTAGGTGATAGTAAGAAAGCAGCTCAAGCTGGTTTGCAGGTTAACATTCTGCATAGAAGCTTCAAGCGTTTAATCAGCTCCAATCTGGAGCCACAAAAATGTTTGGCTGGTTTGGGTGGTGTTTTTTTTTTTTTTTTTTTTTTTGTAAGCAGCATCCAACGCTCTACTAATAGTGCCTCTTATCAAAGTATTGGTTTTAGTAGGGAGCAATGCGACTAAGAATGCCATGGCGTCGACCGCTCGGTATTGTTTTAAACCAAAAGAAAATGTCACGTTTACGTAGTTTGATTGGAAACGTTTATATCCTTGCCTTCGCTGGTGGTAAAACAGACGTAGTGGGAAACTATTACTATTCATGCTGGCCAGGCCATTGACTTTCGTGTTCTGCACGGAGCGACACAACGTACTTCCGAGCGGTATACTATGAAAATGCCTTACACAGGCAGGATTTGTCAAGTAATTAAGCGCGCATACTCTGATAAGTCTGAACCGCTAATGAGCGAACTCTACTAATTGTGGTGGTGGCTAGTGAACCAGCGATATTTGCAGGCAGAAACTTAACTTTGTAGCGTCACAGATCGAGCGCTGGCAGCCCTACCACCGCAGCAAGCGACGTGAGCGGCTTTTGCCGTATCTCTTCACCTTGGCTTTTGGGGCGAAATGTTCGTGTTTAGTTCTAATGGGCGCGTAATATCTTAGTTAAGGACATCCATTAAAATCTGGCGTCACCGCCACCTAACGACTTTAAAAAGTAGAGCTAACCCCTTTGATTTCAACGCGCACACAAGCGGCGGTCCGTAGAGGGAACACCCGATCCTCCTTAGGACAGCCATCTTGGATTGCTTTGCGCGCCTCCTATAGGGCGTGCCCCTTGCGATACGTTCCGCCCACTCGTACGAGTGGCCGGTGCGATTTCAGCGGAAGCCGATGCACGCTTTACTTCGTGCACGTTTATTCCCACGTTAGGAATATCTTGTCCCATTGAAAGGCGAAAAGAAGCATTGAACGCGATCCTCTTGCTTTTTGTTCGAAGCCAATAAAGAGCGCTAGCGATGGTACCTCCATCAGCTACAGCTCAAGCGGGCCGAGAGACCTAGGCCTAAGGCGCTGCTCACCCATGTGCTTCGCACGCGGTGAGCGCACAAACGAGCTCTCATGAACACGCCTCCAACACCTTTTCTAGCACAAAAGCAAGGGAACAGTACTCACCTTCTTCAGGTGCCCTTGCCTCCTGGCTTAGAATGTTGTCACTTGTGGCACACCAGGCAAAAAATGGCGCGACGACATACAGAATCGCAGGACAAACAACGCAGCACCGAGGGAGGAAGGCGAAGGCTGACGAAGGCGGCGGAAGATGGTCCGGCTAAAAAAAAAAAGTCAGTTTCCGGAGGGTCCTGCACGACTGCGGGAGCCAATTGGAGCGCTTTACGCCCAGAAGCAGTTTGTTTGTTTTGCTGCGTTCCCGTAGTTTTCCCCCTCTCCTCTTTATTGACGGGAGAAAGGACGTCTTTTCCCTTGGACGGCGGCAGCTCGTCAAAATTAACGGAAAGATGGCTGTTAAAGTGACGGCGAGTTTTTACAGTGTACCCTTCACAAGGTTTTCTGGATTCTGGGGGGCTAGCTAATGTTTCTTACGTTTTGGATATTGAGAGTGTGAGTAGGTTTTCAGGTTCGGTGTCGGTGGCGAAGGAACCCTTCGCTTGCAGAATTCGGCGGTGTTGGCAGTGAAGCAGAAGAGATGAGAAGACGATGACGGGACGAAGAGATGATGACAAACACAAACTGTATTTACGGTTATTTACAAGAGTTGGTTACAGAAAGTTGATTACAGGGTTGGTTAAGCATGGCCGTCTTAACGATCGACCCTCCGAGTTACGCCCTAGGTGCCATACCTTAGCGATCGACTCTGGGTTACGCCCTAGACGGGAAGGTTTACGTGCACTAAGCACGGAGGCTAGCTGGTCTCCCGCCCAAAGCTAAGTCTCAGCTAAGTCTGCCGCTGGCCGTTATCGCCGGGAGTATAATCCCTCATGTCCATTGTAATCTGGACAGCACATCTGATTGGTCAGGCCACCTTTAAAATCCACCAATCGTCGGGCCAAACACCGCCTTCCCAAATTCGCGCACTTCCCTCCTCTCCCAAGACGGAGGATGCGTACACGTGCACGGGGCAGCTTTGCCACGGCGCCGCGGAACTTTCAAAAGCCGCTGCACGGGCTTACGCACTCCAAGCGTAACAAGTTCACAAACAAGTTCACAAAGGCCGCGACCACCCGAGAGGCCCCGCGGGGAGAGGGGCCAGCAGTTCCAACGGTGGTTCTGGCACGGGTAAAGTCGCACGCAGGGCAAAGGAAAGGGGGACGTTCTCCGCGTGGCAAGTGACATGCGCGGGAATCGGCACAGTGGTTTCGGAACGGGAGGATGACCCGCGGGGGGCGCGTGCTACACCCGCCCCGAGGCACGCAACCCCAAAGCGGCGTTTTACTGCCCTAATTGGCCGCGCCCTTTCGGCGCATCTGAAGACGGGAGCGGGGCTCTTCAGAACTAGGCCGGCGGCCACAAAGAGCGGCAGGGGTGGCGCTTACAAAAGACGTAGTCCCGGCATAGGCACCGTAACACTGACACGGTGACCTCGGAAGCACTCAAGGGCGCGTCATTCAGAGGCGTCCAAAAAGGGAAGCCGCTTTCCCCCCAAGAAAAACCAATTATGGCGGCGGCCATTAAGAGAAGTGAGGGCGGCAATGCGCGCGGCCGCGCAGCCCGCGCATCTTATCTCTCAATCTCCCTTCCTCCGCCATGCCCAAAGGCGGCAGCAGTCCTACAGTGTGCATGTAATTTATACAAGTTGAGGTGTGTAATTAAAAAAAAAATACAAAAAAGGCGTCGGACCATGGTAAACACCGGTTAATTGTCTTAGCTAAAAAAGAGCGAATATAAATTAACAACCTGTCGTAAATGAAAAAAAAAATCCCTGAAAAAATTCGCCTAGGAGATTTTCTTTTGATTATTTTTATCTCCAGATAATCTGCTGCTGCGGTGTTAATATTCGTATAATGTACGTAGTTCGATGTGAGTTTTAACTTAATTTCTCCCCAGGATTATCCGACACTATATTTTAAATTTAAAAACCTAATTGTAACGTTAATGTAATGACACGTTCCAGTTTTCGAAGTGGAACTGGAACGCGTTCCTTTTGCAGTAAAGGAACTTGTAACGGGAACTCGTTTCAAAACGCTTATGGTCAAAAGATCCAAAGAGTCAAAAGGTCCAAAGAGTCAAAAGATCCAATAATCACGTGACAGCCGAGTCAAAAGATCCAACGGGTCAAAAGGTCCAATGTGGGTCAAAAGGTCCAAAGAGTCAGAAGATCCAATGAGTCAAAAGGTCCAAAGCGAGTCAAAAGATCCAACGAGTCAGGAGATCCAAGGGGTCAAAAGGTCCAATAATTCCGAAACCGCGTCAGAAGGTCCGACGAATTATGAGAACCTTCGGAGCCATGGCTAGGGTGTGCTATTTATAGACTGCGTCATTTTATTGTATTTTTAGTGTTATTTTCGCTCCCATACTTGAACTTTCACTTCTAATGTAGAAGATATGCACTTGGCGCGCCGAATGAAGCCGTGGCTAATTTGAACGTTATGAACAACACCATTCATCAAGCTTGTTTTTATTTCTGATTATTTTCTCAGGTTGTTCTCGTTTCTCGCTCCTCTGTCATTTGATACTATTACATTAGAATATTTTGGTAGTTATTGCTTTAGTTATTGCTTTAGGTAGTTATTTTGGTAGTTATTGGTAGTTATTGGGGGGGGGGAGGGGGACGTCACCTTGTCAGGCTTTTTTTTTTTTTTTTTCCTGTAGCCTTTTTGACCGTCCCCCTCGACAACTGTATAGCCAGTTTTGTACATGTTGTCGCAATAAACTTTCAACTTTCAACTTTCAACTTATGTAGAATGTGAGCTTCAGCGATGCCGACGAGCCACGACCACATGTCGCTCATGTTCGGCTACGCTGCGCGGACTTGTATGATTGCTGCTGAAAATATTTCAGACAAATGTTCTTGCATCTCGTTTATCAAAGTCAATATCCATCAAATAAATGACCCTTATAGGGCTCATGATTAGACCCACAAAAATCAAGAGTTCGAATAGCAGTGCTACATTGCTACCCTTTGGGAAGCTGGTTACTAGGTTTCCAGGCGACGTCATGATAACCTGAAGCCGCTAGTTGCAGTCCGAGTGTCTCTTTTTTTACACAGTCGATAGTGTAGTGCCAACCCCTGCTTGTGTGGCTTCGCTTCCATTTTCCATTTTGTGCAGCTAGAGAGCTACATGCGCTGGGAAGCTGATGCTGACATTGGTCTCAGATAAGAACAAAGCCACGGCCAAAGTATGGCCAGTATGCTTTGAGGAAGAACGCCGAAAATGACAAATGACCTCTTCTTTCTGCAAATTAAATCTATGTATGTTACAGAAAGCATTAACAATGCCTTTGGGCATTTCAAACCACACACTAAACACACCGATTTCCTGGAAATGGGGGTGACGCCGGGACAGAAACGTCCGGTGAGGTAGAGAAGGTGCCCTTGGTAACGCATCCGTAATAAGGCATTATGCGCGTTGTGTTACCAGCAAACAGAAGAGCACATGGATGCAAAATGCCAAAAAATTACAAGTTGTTTGTGATTGAGTTAGAAAGCGACTGGTTCCTATCCCCTAGCGAAGGCGATCAATTACGCAGCTTTATCACAGGTACTCGAAAGTGGAAAAAAATTGTTAGCGTCACTGATTTTTAAACAAAGATATGGTGATAATAAGTCGCTAAAAAGAAAGCGATATACGCAACAATAATATTATCTCAAAGCTACAGTTATTACGGCAACAAGTCCGCAGATAAATAGTGCTTCATTTGGGAAGGCCGCATGACCTTTTCACTACGTTAAAATAACGCAGAATTACGAGCAAGAACACGAGTAATAAATAAGTACGATTTTATGTCTACAACTGCTACGACGCACACATCTTGCTGCCTACAACGCGCGCTTGAATTGGTTTTTGTACCGAAAGCTCCGTGTACCGAAAGGCCCCGAAACCGAAATGCCCTCTACTGAAAAGACCGAAGCCGGTAAATGGCATTGTTAATGTTCGCTTAACCACTGAAATAATTTCCCATGCCCGTGACGCAAACGTATTTTTGTATGAGAGCAACATGCATATACTTGAAAGAAAAACTAGCATATATGGCTCGGAAATTGGTGCTTATAACGAATGAACACGCTCCTTGTAGGGAAAGCGAAGAGGCAACGGAGTTATAATCTTGGCCCTTAGCAAACAAAAGTACGCCAAGGTGAGGCTCATAAAGAGACTAAATCACTTGATTGGCCTTAGCCCCGTCAAAAGATAGAATTCAGAATGTCTAATATTGGACCTCTTGACTCGTTGGACCTTTTGACTCGCCTTAGCCGCGTCAAAAGGTCCAATACGAGTCAAAAGATCCAATGAGTCAAAAGATCCAACGGGTCGAAAGGTCCAAAGTGAGTCAAAAGATCCAAAGAGTCAAAAGATCCAACGCGTCAAAAGATCCAATATTGGACCTTTTGACTCTTTGGATCTTTTGACTCTTTGGATCTCTTGACTCGGAATCGTTTCAAAATTGGGGAGGAACGAGGAACGAGCTTTCGTTCCTATGTTAGAGGAACGTGTACAACACTGCCCTCGACCCTCTCCGTCCGCTCCTCTTTATCTCCTCCTCCTCCTACGTCCGAGCCGCGACGGGGGAAAAGGGGAGAAGGGCCGGCCTCAAGCGTCGGTGGACGACGCGACTGGCCATGAACCCGCGCGTCGAGCAGGGGGGAGCCTGGCTCGCCCCGAGGCAAAACGGAACCATATGTCCTTAGCGAAGCGGCCGCGCGTTCCCACGGGAAAACCTCCTGCGGTCAAAGTTCCTCCATCTGGTTCGGATAGCCGGGGCACACACACGACCGTCACAGTGGTCAGTAAGAATAAGGTCACCCATTACCTAGCTACCACCACTTCGTGGTGTACAATGCTAATACCATTTATGTATAGTAATCATTCCTTAAAGGGTGGGTTCTGCCTCACATTTTTAGTGAAAATAGATTCAAGCTATGACTTCACAAAACTTGCGAACGACATGTGAGCTTTCGCAAACTTTCTTCGCGAATAAATTTAAACTCCCTTAAAGGGACTCTGCAACACTTCCGATAAACGCTTTCACTCTTTCCTTCGCGTCTGGAAGCATTGCCAAAGTTCATCGCCAGCACGGACGGGCACTGCGTGATTTGCTCCACGCAGCGGATCCGCCTTCCGTTTCTGCTCTGCTTTTGTGGCTTTCTTTTTAATTTTGCTGTCGAATGCGTACATTGCTGCAACTGGAGGAAAGCCGTCCAATAGCCGCTACACCGCTGTAATGACGTAATTCCAGCGGTCGAAGAACGCCAAGACTCGTGAAAGAGAGAAAAATCTTTCGAGCAAATTTCTAAGTGATCTGATGGACATAGAGCAGTAATTTTTGGCTTAGGTACTTTGTGACCCCCTATTCTAAGCACGGGATGTGTTTGTTGACTAGGTTATGAAAGAATTTAAGATTTAGCAATAAAGTTGAAGAAAGCGTTGCAGGGTCCCTTTAATATGCTGCCCCTTTATGGTGTTGTGTCATTTTTGCTTCGCTCAGGTGGTTTCAATGGTGAACACGGAGCTTGACCTTCCCGTGAAGAAACATGCTGCCATGAACGAGCTTGTTTTCCAGGCTGAGTTGCCGCCGCTCGGAGCGGCCGCCTATCACGTTTCCCGTGTACCAGGTGCGTAGTGCTAGACACTGTGGGCCCTGGGTGGAACCGGGTACTTTCCCGCAATCGGTCTGATTTCCTTTTAAAGTTTCAACGTATACGGTACTGACGATGTACGCAAGAAGGTAATCTTATGTTAAATAAATAGAAAAAAAAGGTAAGCGGAACCGCACGTTTTTCTTAAATGAGAGGGGGTCAACGACGTCTTTTCTCTTCCTTTTTATTGCGGCTCAATAATTGTGTTTTCTCCTCCTCCTCCTCCTCAAAAACAGTAACAAACATACGGCGAGTAAAAATCAGGAATAGCTCCAACTTTGCGAAGACTGAGAAAGATGATAACGGGAAGAGTGGCGGTCACGAACCAACTACTAGAAAGTTATTGTCAAGTACACTGTCCTCACAGTTAAAGGGGCCTTGAAGACAAAAATACAACTTATCTCGGTTTTGAAAGGAACTAGCCTTCGGCAGCTCACCCAGCTCCATTCTGGCCACGAAAGATTTTTTTAACAGAAAAAGGGCAACAAATATTTAAATATAAAACTTTCAAATTTCGCGCTAAGTGACGTATTATGGACGGGAGTGCTGTAACATGGGCCAGCACCAGTAACGCAGTTACCAGTATATTAATTGCATGTTAGCCTTCAAGGGATACAACCAAACGGAGATAGAGGCCCTACTACAATCGATCGATTGATTGAGTGTGGGGTTTTACGCGCCAACGCAACGCAAGTGATGAGGCGCGCCGTAGTGGAGGGCTCCGGATTCATTTTTACCACCTGGGGATCTTTAACGTGCGCCGAAATCTCGTACACACGGGCGTTCTTGCTTTTCGCCTCCATCAGAAAAGCGGCCGCCACGGCCGGTAATCGAACCCGCGTCGAACGCAACGCCTTAGCCACTGAGCCACCGCGGCGGGTCATGCTACAATCGCCGAGTCATGTTTCTTGGAGGTGGCTTAGGCCAGCAGCCGCCGATCACACAAACAAGATTCTGTGACGTCATAGAAAAGTTGCCGGAAAGTGCTGCGCAGCTGGCACTGGTGCCGGAATTTCCCTTAATATCACTATTACGTGTTCGAAGTTCGCGATAAGATTGGTATCGTTGTTATCGGGGCAAATGAGCCTTTTTATTCAACTAAATTTGTATTTGGTCTTCATGGCCTATTAAAGGCACCCGTGTGGGTATGGTTCGCCTCGGTGTTCATATGCGAACCAATAGCATAGATAAGGATTCATAAGCCTCGTTCTAAATCTGCATTTAAAGATCTTTATAACAAAACCAGCTCAATTAACACCACTAACAGCTCATAACACCGCTGTAGAATATTCCCAGTTTATGACAGCACCTATAACTCCAGTTATTTCCCAGTTTATAACTCGCTTGCACAAGGGTAAGGGGCGGAAGACGGAGGGGGCGACGCGGAAGGACGAAGGAGTGACGTTAGCCCTAACGTCACGATTTAAGGTCTAACGCCGTCAACCGCGGTACTTGTGACTCGACGTACAATTAGTACGACGTTGCTTGGCACGTCGTAAGGTTCAACTTGAAGGTTACGTTGACGTTAGGCTTAAGGTTAAGGTTATACCGTTAAGCCTAGACATAATACGTTAGGCTTAATTTCACGCTTAGAGGCATGACGTCTTCCATAATCAGAAAAGGTACCGATTGTACTCACTGACATCAAGCTGCGGGTACCGGTTGACGTCGTAAGACCTCACACAGAAACGTTTGACTTGAGCTACGTCGCTCAGGCGTATGTGCAACATTTGTTTATGTTACTATACATGCACACAGAGCTGCACATTTCCGCGGTGTGGTATTGCATAACGGTTCATAAACACGAATGTATGTCGGGCGGCATCTTCAGTGAATACTCCTAGAGTGTACACGGCTAGGACGCCTGTGTTGGGCTGTGCGTTTCTGACGTAATGAGACGTGGGGCGCGCAGGGGAATTCGGCTCATGCAGTGTAGATAAGGGCTTCACTGCACTCGGGACGGAAGCATACGGGCCTATGGACCGACAGTTGGTTGGTACGCGCCTTGTAAGGAGATCCATGCGTCGGCACGCTTGATCCCTGTGCTGCGGAGCATCCTCGGCGAGGCGGCGCCGTCGAACTGAGAAAGTGGGGCGTCAATGTGCGTGCTCGTCAGATGCAGCCAGATACTGCGCACCATCTCTAGCCGTTGTCACTTGAGTTATTCGTGCGTAACTAAAGCAGGCAAAGTTACCTCTGCTCTTCCATGAGTCCTCGTCGAACGCAGTCAGAGGGGTGAACTTTATGCCCTAGGCTACCGGTCTCTTCTATAAGACAGCGATAGTGCAACGGCATGCTAATAATGACCTATAGTGCATGTGCGTAACGCCACTATACCCAGATGATTTTCCGGTTGAAAATACAATGACGTCCCTACCGCCTCCTATTATTGTTGCTCTCACTTGCCCCATTTTATTCTTTCCTCCTGTTCAATTACACTGTCAAAAAAAGTTTCTTGTGTAAAACAATGTGTACTTACTGTCACCACGAATTTGAAATGGCATTTTTCCTCAGAGAGATTTTATTTTTGAGTGGGGATGTTTGCGTTAAAAATCTGTCCGTGCTAAGCACGTGTGCGTAAAATTGAAGCAGCTGTGCATCTTGCTCCCCTAGCTGCTCCCAGGATGGTGTACGAGAACTACGACATATTTAAGGTCGAACTGGAGGAATATTCGATCGAAAACGAGGTTAGTACATTCATTGCATGTTCTGATTATCGTGTATTAGTGTGGCTTAATATCCCGCACCCGAGCAGCATCGCACGTCCTGCGCTATAGCACGTAGAATATATAGACAGAATAGACAGAATATAATTTCGTTTTGCGTAGTGTTTTAGATTTCGAATATTAACGGGCCGCTTAATGTTAAGGTTTTTTGTGTGCCCCAGCCTGTAATAATGGTCCCGGAAAAAATGGTCCCGGAAAAATTGGTCCCGGAAAAAATGGTCCCAAAGCCAAGGTAGGAAAAAATGGTCCCGGAAAAAATGGTCCGGGAAAAATTAGTCCCTGAAAATATGGTCCCAAAGCCACGGTAGAGAGAGAGAGAGAGAGAGAGGGAGAGAGAGAGAGAGAGAGAGAGAGAGAGAGAGAGAGAGAGAGAGAGAGAGAGAGAGAGAAACATTTATTGTACTAATGAGCAGGATGTTCTTCGGGGGTGTATCATGATTACCCCGCGTGCAGAATCCCTGTCGCGAAAACCCCGCAACGTTAGCCCCGTGTCTCATTTGCCCCGCGTGCAGTATCGCCGCGTGCCATTTTCCCCGATGCTAGTTAACCCGACCCATTCTCCCGGGGCGATATTATGGCGCGTCATTTTCTTTTCACTGACTATAATTTTTTTTAATTAGAGTAAAGTAAGATTGGACGATCTTCTCAAGAAGAACATTGGGCCTGCCGCTTTCCCGAAGTAGCACTGGGGCGTTATTCCTTCTTCCCTTAGCTGCGTCAATTTAGATGAGGGTTCAAAGTACGATGGCGGTAAACGCTATCCCCCCCCCCCCCCCCCCCCCCCCTTCCCTCTCCGCTCGGGTCCAGGACATTTCGGTGCACGGACAGTTCGGTGTACGGACATTTGAGCGCATGCACGTTTCGGTACGCAAGCTTTCCCGGCAAACGAATTATCTGGTGCTTACTTGTTTTAAACAGTCATTCTATATTTCCGCGTAACTTGGGTTATTGAGCTCAATAATCTACTGCAGTGCTTGCACATTTACATTGATGCCATTTTTATTAGCGCCAGTTATTTGAATAAATTGAGCATTTCAATATTTCTGTTTGTATATTCTGTTCAGGAAACATTCATTCGGTAGCCAACTAATTAAATCCTTTCGCAGACCCTTTTATTTACTACAGCACTCTATAATGTAGACTCGCTCTTTTTATGCTGCATGCACATCAGCTAAGGAAATTAGTCGATGTTTACGATGTATTTTGCAAGTAATTTTCTCTAAATAAAAGGCACACTCCCACTATCGCAAGACAGCACCTTTACAAACATTATTGCTCCCAAAATGCAGAAAATGTGAAGTGTTTCATTCCGGCAGCACTGTGGCGCTAAAATAAACTTGCAAATACTGTTGTCGGCAGCTTTTTTTACGGAGTCTAGTGGTCCCAAAGCCAAGGTAGGAAGAGAGAAAGAGAGAGAGACAAACATTTATTGTACTAATGAGCAGGATGTTCTTAGGGCCTACACCCAGTGAGAGTCATCCTTATTCCAAGATGCCTTGGAGCTGGCTGGCCGTCCGGGCACGCTCCACCAGTCGGCACTGGTCCGAGAGATCGGAGCTGGTCAGCTGCTCCACCACTGGTCATAGGCTCATAGGTAGGGTTGAGATTTGGGGTTAGAGTGGGGCCAGTTGGCACGCTTATACCGCGTGGTATGCCAGCAGCAGGGCAGGAGTTACAGGTGGCAGAGTATTGGGTGGGGTACAAAGCGTAAGTGGGGTGTTATTGCGATACGAACTGGTTTGTAGGCGCCGGAAAGTGGTTTCTTTGTCTCGTGTTAATTGTGAATGGTCCCAGAAAAATCGGTCCCGATGCCAACGCAGGAAAATGCAGTCTTGTTCGAGTAATGCCAGCTAATGGAATAATGACCGTATGTTTTACCAAAATTCAGGTTGTGTTCTTTTCATTGCCTCTCTCACATTTATTTTCTAATTTGCTATTACACTAGCTTAACCGACAGATATTTACATTGATGACATCTCAACCACATACGGCATGCACAAATCTCAGCACATCTGTATGTTTCAAATTCGCACGTTGTGAGGCAAAGAAAAATTATGCTAGAAAAAGTTGATCGTGCACGACCTGGAACGGCGCGCCAGGACATGGCGCAAGCCGGGGAGCGTGAGCGCGAGATCGCGTGCGCATGAAAGAAAAACAGCTGTACGGGAGATGGGTTGCAGGAGGGCTCTAATGCAGGGTCACGCAGCGCGCGCCGGGAAAGTGAAAGACAGAGCCAAAGGAGGGTAGACCGGTGCCGCGCGACAGGTGAAGCGGAAGGTACCGAAAGGGAAAATAGGCTGCTCCTGGTGATGTTTAGTTAAAAGAACGAGCGTTGGAGGGGGGCCGCCCAGGGGCTTGTCAAATGTGGACGGGCGCGGCCGTAAATTTCTACATAAAATTCAAGACATATCAACAAAAAATACGATGCTTTCGCCTTCACATTTTCCTTTTTTCTCACGCTCTTTGTTGCTGTTTATTGCTTTTGAAAGTATTTTTTCTTTGTTCATGCTATGGCTTTCAAGATTGCATATCTTAAATTTATTTACATTACTACAACCATTCACGCCATACAACCTTTCACGCAACCTTCTTGGGCACAGTTTCTGATACATACTTTTATATGAATTTTTGGCAGCCTTGGGAAAGTCAGGGGGAAAGGTCAAGAAACACCAGGCAGTTATCTCTGAAAAAAAAAAAACAAGTACAATTTATTTACAGTATGAAGTTATTTACAGTTTGAAGTAATGTAGGAAATTACTTTATTATGCTCGGCACTTAAAAGCGAATGGTGTGGCTCACACCGCGCAGGAATTGTTCCATCGTTTTAGTTCCTTGTGTGTACCCGGCGCACAAAGCCTGCAGTCGGCGCTGCATCTGGACCTGAGATGACGCTGTGCGCTTCTTTGGTGGGGCTCCCACGGCCTCTTGTGCAATTTTCGCAGCTACTGATGACACCTCGCAGCGCAGAACTTCTATGGCCTTCCAGACACTTGGATGACTGTGTCCAACCAAACTACTAAATCGGCGGTTCCACGCCTCACAGTTGTTGTTTGTGCGGTGGCTGTCCTCCACTGTTGCTTCGTGAACGTTCCACTCATCACATGGAAATCTCGGAGGCAACCGCCGCAGATGGAGTCCTCCGTCAGGTCTTGTCAGGCGCCGAAAGCTCCCGCTGACGTAAGTGGAATCGAAGTACTCGGTGAGGTCACCGGCAACGCTTGGCATCAAAGCACGAAGAAGTTGCATGCCATCTTCAACATCATCCACCGGCAAGAACGCAAGTGCATTCAACATGCCGACAAAGGTACGGAACGAATCATCTTCCCTGTAGGAACTCACCAAGCCAAGCTCTTGAACCTTGCGCCACGTGCTTTGGCAGAGGTGAAAAAAGCATGCCTTCGTCTGCGTGTCCTCACTAAGTACTGTCTTTACGGCGTTCATTGCACCTTTTTCAAAATCGGTTATGACCACATCAGGTGCAGGGTGCAATCCCAGGGATGCACACTCCGAAATAATGGCAGTGAGGAGCTCCTCGTAAGCCTCTTGAGTCTTTCGTGTCATAAACGCGTACGCCACAGACACGGTTCCTTCCCCCAGAGGAACGAGGATTACGTACAGCTGCAGAAATCCTTTGGGGGCCTGATCAAAGTTCCCATCCATGAACCAGATGGCACTTTCGCTCAGCAGCCTAAGGCAAGGCACGGTTGCAAAAATTAACAATCTCGAGTCGCTGTCAGGTCCGTTGTCGTGGATAAGGAACTTTTCTGGAGCAATGCCCCCCGTCAAGGTCCATGGACCTACTATCTGAAGGTCGCGGAGGGAGCTTGGCGTTGGCGGGTGGGAAATGCACCGCTGCTGCCGAATCGCTCTCTTCATGCTGTCCTCACTCTTGAGCATCACCTTCTCCTCCGCAGTCAACTGCTGCGTTGCCTGGGACACGACTTTTGCAGGGTTTTCGCTGGAAATGAGAGCAGTTGTCTTCATACGTAAACGTGCTTTCGCAACGTTAATGGAAGAAGTACTAGGTGGGTGATCATGATCTGAGCTCATTGTGACGTCTTCTGTGCCTTCAACGGTGATCACTGACCCTTTGCAGCCTTTAGCACGCCTCACACACCGCCACCGGAACCCAGCTGCTACTTCCTTGTGCCGGGTATACATAAACCCTTCGAAGCATAGCTTGCGTTGGCCCTTGTTCGAAGTGATGACCTCCATCCTGAAACATAGAGCAGAACCAAATTTATAATAATTTGTTAGGCGAGTTTTTGTGTCTAGCGGGTAATTGAAAAGTGGCACCGTGTCTGCTTTCTACACCGCAAATGTATTCTATAGACGGTCATCATCTGCCGTCCCTGCCGCGTGACACCCTCTCATCTCTCTTGCTCCGATTCCTCATGCTCTTCCCTCTTTTTCCGTGGATGCCGCCAAATGGTCAGGGTAGGAATCGCGCAAAAACTGCGGGATTAGAAAAATTTGGCGAAGACAAGACTCTGGATTACGTGACCATGAACGCTAGGGTAGTGTACATGTAAATATGTACAAGTTGCATAGTTTTGATTTCGTCGGATCATAACTACAAAATTGTCTATTCTTTCTATTTCTATATTTTTTCTATTTCTCTTATTCTTTGTTATTTCAAATTCTTTTCGACCAATTCTCTTCATTTCGCTAGTATGTTACTCCCGCCAATTCCGCATTTTTGCGCGAAAGCAGGGCGTGACATGGCCCTAGCTTTAAGGGGTACTACGAAAAGAATGCTATACATATTTATAAAACATGCTTTAATGCCATCATTTAACGTAAGAACAATTCCTAATGAAGAAAGAAAAAACACAACGACAAAAAAGGTAGGTCAAGATGTATAGGGGTCGTTTTGCATGTGCGATTAGTTTAGTGAAGTGGCCAGTTACATAATGTAAATGACGTGATAATGAAAGCAAGAATACTACTATTTCGATAAAACGGACGCAGGTGGTTCGATAAGACGATATTCTTTAAAGGTATCCAGGAACCGGGCCGTGAAGACGGGTGCCCGTGAAGACAAAATGCAACTTAGCTTAAATTTAACATAGCTACCCTTTGGTAACTCATTCAGCTCCACTCCAATCCCAAAAGTAGTTTTCTATGCAAAAAAAAAAAAAAAAAAAAGAAACGCGAGGAATATAGAAAAGCTTTTAAACTTCACGCTACGTTTCAGCAGTGCCGGGAAAAGAGAACACTAAAAACAAGGTATCAGTTTTCATGTTACGTTACCAAAATGGGGTGACATAAACAGTTGGCTATATCTGAAAAAACAAAAATAAACTATGATTGAACAAACATAATAAAATATTTTTATAATATGAATCATATATCTTCCCAAAAAATATTCCCGAAAAATAATGAAAAATAAAGAATAAAATCTCCCCGAAAAATTTCTGAACTGAAGGACTGAAAGATGGATGAAAGGATCGTGAAAATAGGCCAACCCTGTAACACTGTGCATTTGTACAGAAATACATAAACGGCGGAGTCAACGCATTTAATTGATCTAGTAGTCTAAGTGAACGTCGTTTTTAAGACGAAAGAAAAGGGATCTTTAAAGCAGTAAAATTACCGGGGGTAGCTAGCTGCTTTTTAGGCAGTTTTGGCATAGCCAAATCTGATTAAAAACATAATGAAAACAAGCGGCGTAAGAATGCTGTGGATTAGTAGACACTTCTCTGAATTTATACATTTTTTTTTTCAGTTGCATTAAGATTGGTGTCATTTTTATCGGGACAAGGCAGTCTGATTCAAACTTGTGTTTTGCCTGCCTTTTTCTTTTGAATGTGACATTAACTTGCCATAGCTACACATGGCTTTGAGGCGCACCGCAGTGGACGGCTGCAACATAATTTAGGCGACGTCGTGCGTTTTGAAATATGCGACAAATGTCGTGCGCAGTCTCGCTTCACTTTCCGTGTTGAACAAAAATACAACCCCTTAATTAAGTAGGAATCCCAACTATGACCTCGAGTCAATGAGTGTCTAGACAAAGCAGCCAATCCGAAATTAGATACTTAGAGAAGGAGCCAAGTTTAGGTCATTTGTGATCGGCATTAGACAAAATTATGAATTCTCCTATAGTCCAGTAATGATTTTTCTAGGGTGTTATGGACGTTGTCGTCCTGACTAATCATTAACAGATGAAGTGAAAAAGGCCCTGAAGCCAACTATTCGTCTTTAAAATAATTGCGTAATCATATATTTTATCAACGTTCATATAAGTCTAAATACAGTTCAGAAAGCTTTGCGTAAAATCGGCATAAACGGAAAGAAATGGTAACGTAATTACTTACAGTTTGATAGCTGCTGATCCGAAGTAGAGCCTCGTTTCGATGGTCAAAAAGGGCAAAGGAAAACGCGCCGCAGCCGGCGCCTTCAAATAACCGCTACTAAGAATAATAGCACCAATTAAAGCAGATATTCACAAATAAAACGATTGTACGTAGTTGAGAGACTCCAAAGGCACGCGCGCAGAGCTTCAAAATAAAGGTTGCGAACGGTCAGGGATTCGCGACGACTGCTTTATTTATATTGTTCGTTCGGGGATTTTGTAAACCTCTACGGCCGTTGGAGGGCAGGGGGGGGGTGCACGTTGCAACGTCCGTGCACACGCAGTTTCGCCCCTGCTTTTAAATTACCCACTTTCGAAAGGACCGCACACGCTGCACCCTTTCCTCTTCTCCCGCAAAAGTCAGCTTCTTACAAGTTAGGGACAGGGGACCCCGCCCCTTCGTGGCGAATGGCCCTGCGATAGAAAAATAAGGTGAAGAAAGGGGTTTTTGGCTGGGGGGACTTGTTTTGGCGCCGCGCAAAAAAAAAAAAGCAATAAACAAGCTATACATTTTCTGGCTATTGTCGCGCAACAGTTATTTATTTTTTTTTTTTTGAAAGGCCACGGGGGAACGCGAGGGGACGGCCTGAGGGGGAACGCACCCGCTCGCGCCGTAGCAGAGTACGCGCAGTCAGTGACAAGCTGACGCCCGGGCACATTTGAAAATAGGGTGTCGCTGGTGTCGTTTCCCTTTCTCGTCCCTGTGTCTGTTGACTTGTCAGATCGGACCGATGTCTCAATAGATTTCGCTATGTGTCCATCATCATTTCAGTAACGGCAACCCCAGGCAACTTACAGCCCAAAGGCTCCCGAGTGCTTTTGCGCTTAAATTTCACTCAAGGGTTTATCACCCAAGAGAGCACGGCCTTCCGTCTGGACTGAAGCAAGGTCCCGAAGCGTCTCTTTGTGCATTGTCCATCTCCCCGCGGAGTCGGGGGCGGCGTCGGCGAAGGAAAGGGTGGTAGGCCCTTCCTCGGGGGACACTAATTGGCGCGCTATTGGGAGGCGCCGACACACTTTGGAGCACGAACACATTTCTTCCCCCCTTAGAACAGCGCCTGGTAGCGGTCAGGGGGGTGTCGCTGCCGTGTGGATTTGCGTAGGTCGACGGCCTGGGGGTGGGACGAACACGGGAGCTCGCCGTCTGCACATGTGGTTTTCGGCGTTGCAGCGGCGCTTTCCATAGTGAGATGCCAGGCCCTGTTGACAAGTGGTGACACACAACTTCCTTCAGAAGGCGCTGGTTTGCTTGAAGACGGCCTCAGCTGGCGGAGCTGGTTGAGGTGCCGCCGAGTTATCGTGCCGGAAATCTCGACGAGCCACGACCGCAGGCCAATCCGTTTTTTCACGGTCGCTGGGACCCATTCCGGCTTGTGTTGAAACTGGCGGGCGAGCACGCGTTCTCCCTTTTGTATCCACCGGCTGCGCGGTGGGTCGCGGGCATCCTGTGCCGCCTTTGAAGATGGCTCTGGTCCTACGGCCGTGAGAGGAGTTCTCATTTCCCGCGAAAACATTAGCCTTGCAGGGGCCTGCACTGTTGTGTGCTGCTTGAAAAGGAAGCGGGCAAAGCGTCGCTGTAATAACCCTGTCTCGTCCTTGCAAAATGCCCTCTTCAATTCGGCCACTTAGCGTTCGGCTTGGCCGTTTGTTGCTGGGTGGTACGGGGCGGATGTCACAGCTGTGACGCCGTTTTGTTTGTAGAACCGCCTGATCTCTGCCGACACAAATGCCGTGCCGTTGTCCGATACTATTTTTTGAGGTAGTCCGACCGTCGCAAACAACGCACGCAGGGCGTCGATGACTGCCGTGCTGCGTCGGCTCAATCACATCCTGCTGCTCGAGCTTGCGAAGGTCTTTGTCGTACGCCGACTGCATGGCAAAGGGTACTGGCCTGGCTTTGAGAAATTTGGGGCTGTCGTCCTGATGGAGCTCTAGGTTGATGAGAGGTCCGTTGTGACCGGGAATATCCTTAGCAAAGACCGTTTCGTACTTCTTTTGAGGTCGCTCCACCAAATCCTGTTGCTCGGGAATATTGTCCTCGGTAGCCTGGTTGAAACCTCCGATCGTTATCCCAAGAGCATCGAACCAATTTCGGTCCAAGTGGCTAGATCCGGCCCCTCGCACGATAAGTAGTGGTAGCTGGCAGGTTGTGCCGTTGAAGCAAACGTCTACGTTGGCACTTCCCAGTAGTGGCAAGGCCTGCCCCGACCACGTTCTCAGGTGCGTGTCGTCGTCGAGCAAGATGGGTGCATGCTGCCGCCAGGTCTGGTGGTACGTCTGTTCGCTAATGAGCATACATGCTGTTCCGGAATGTTAACAGAATGCCTGGGACAGCCCGTGCACCGAAATGTCCGCACAGAGACGTCCTGCACCGGAACGTCTGTGCACCGAAAAGTACGTGCACCGAAATATCCGCGCTCCGAAATATTCGCACCTAGATGTCCAGATCCAATTATAACGATTACACGTAGAATTTTTGCAAAACCAGCATTATTCTGGATGTGCAGGCCGTGATACACTTTGCCATTTCCCGTCATTTTTTATAGTTTTCTTATTTTACAGTTTTCAAAATTTCGTTCGACCAATTATATCCATTTACGCTGCTATAACAATTACATGTGAAACTTTCGCGAAATCTGCATTATTGTGGAAATGCTGCGCGGTATACCATTGGCCATTTTCCGTAATTTTGTAAAAAAATTCATTCTTGTTGTATCCACACCAAGTAAAAAGCAATCGGTTATTCGAAATTGTCTCCCGATTACTCAGACTAAAATTTTTAATCGATGCTCAGCACTGCCATCCATCCATCCATCCATCCATCCATTCATCCATCCATCGTCCATCCTTCAAACCGTCCGTCCGTCCGTCCATCCATACTATCTACCCAGTTTCTTTTGCTAGATATTAGCTTCCAGAGGCGTTCTCGTCTGGCCTATATATGAATAATAAAGTATCCCATCTCTTCCTGAATCCTTTAACTCAAATGCAAAGGGACAAAATCAAACTGCAACAAAGTTCAGATCGGACTAACTTGAAGGGAAACACTGCGACCAGAGCACGGGACCATTTTTTCCTAGATTGCCTCTGGGACCATTTTTTCCGGGACCATTTTTTCCGGGACCAATTTTTCCGGGACCATTTTTTCCGGGACCATTTTTTCCGTTTCCGGTGCGAAGGATGTCAACCGAGGTCACAGAGCAAACGAGCGCCGTGCGAGAGGGAAAGAGCGCTGCCAGACAACGTTAAGGGCGGTTGGGCATGCTAGCGCCGCAATGGGCAGAGTCAACACCAACTAGCCCAACTTTCAGCCTTAACTGAGATCAAGAAGTTTGCGGGGATAAATTGGTCGCAGATAGCACAAGACCGGGGTAATTGGAGATTGATTGGAGATGCCTTTGCCCTGCAGTGGGCGTAGATAGGCTGGTGATGACAACAAGACCTCACCGACGTCATATCCGTCACAGAAATGACATCGGCAGAAAACGTTCCACTGACGGGGCGGCGCTAGGTTTCGAGCCCACGATCACTCTGGCCGGAACGGGAGGTGGGAGACGCTCTGCCAACTGGGCTATGATTCACCCCTGTTTAGATCTACGAAAGCACCTTATAACTTTCCCTATACGCCTCGAGCTTCGCGCTCGCTCCGCCGCCTGCCACCGCTTCTCCGCGGCGTTGACGGGATTTGCGCTGCGTGGCTGCAGCGTGCAGTGTTTCGCAGTGCAGTGCAATGCAGTGCAGTGTTTTGCAGGGTCGTGCAGTGTTTTGGTTCTGTTTCGCTTCTTTTCGCCTTTCGGCGCCCTAAAAAAAACTTGTTATGGTGACGTCTATTGACAAAGACTACGTAGTAGGTCACAGCTGCGTCTTCGTAGAGTACGCGATCGCCTGCAAGAGCTACCCGGGGAGGCGGTTCTGCGCGCTTTGACGCCGCTCTTCCGGGCGTCGGCGACGGCAGCAGCATATCACCCATGTCACCTCCAAAACATCAGGCACAAATGAATTTTACTGTCGCCTCGTTTAGACCTGATACTGGCACAATGAGAGGTTGGCTTCATTTTGCAGCGTGGACAACGAACGCGGCTTCGTTTCGAATATATACGTCGCAGAAAAATGTGTTTCGGGGATGTGATTACCCAATCCCGGACAATAACTAATGCCTGTTATAAGAATATAAACCATGCTGCGAAAATGTTAAGTAAATTCCAAGCCCGTGCGTCGCTGAATATGTGCCCACACACGCCATATAGCAATAACCAAGGCAAGTTAATGAAAACACGGGAAGAAAAATGCTGTGCAAGTGCGGAATTAAGAAACATAATAGCTCTAACAGAAATTAAAGAAAAGACGTTCGTCGAGCCAGGTAGGGTTCACTAGACCAACTATACGCGAAATGCACTGCTTTTTCGCGAGACATGGGGGGGGGGGGGGACGCTGTGTACAAATGCGGAGCGGAATCAAGCAATGAACGGTTTAGTAATCACACACAAAAATCTCGCGTTCACTGTCGTTTTGTTTTTCTACTTCAAAGTAGAAGTATTTTTCGAAGTATACAGGGTAGGCTGTTCAACAATTAAGCGATGATGAAAGGTGTCGTTGGAAGAGTGTGGTATGTGATAAGGCCCTCTGATTTCAGTTTTTGCTTTATTCTGCAGGCTCCCTGTGCCATATGACGATATTTCGAAGAAGCATTTAGTCGCGGACGCGGATTATATTCTAAGCCCGTCTCCGCGCTGCTCTCAGGGGATATATGTAGCAGATGAATGTTTGCGGGCGCTCACCTCACGACAAGACGACTCTATCGTGTGCTGATCCCCGAGTATAATTATGGATTGTCCATCATACTTTTGTTGAATATTCCCGAAATTAATACAGACTGGCTTGTAAATGGTGGTGATCAATATCTGAGGTATAATATTGGCAAGCGTAACTGGCGCGCTGTCAGGTACCAGTGCTCCGCTGATTATGTAAGCACACAAAACCGATTTAAATCGTAGTGTATAGCCGTATGAACATCTGAGGAACCGGTGGTTACGGAGACATGGCTAGTAAATTCAGGTCAGTGTAACCACAATCGGCTCCATTATACGCCGGTTCCGCGACGCTGGCCTGTGGCACACATCTGGCGCTTATACAGACCGAATATACCCCACTAAGATCGCGTCAGAAACATTTACACTCTCGTAAACACACCCCATTTGCGAACCGTGACTGCTCCACATAAACATGGAATTCAAACGCCCACAAACGGTAAATCTCGGTCGTGAACGTGCCGCAAAAGCAGCGGCGATAGTGGGGAGCGGGACGTGGACTCCCGCGGCTGCTTTCGAAACGGGCCGATAGGGGGATTTCAGTGGCGCCCCTACAGGCCGCGCTCGAGGCGTATAAGAATCTCTATTCAGATGGTGCTGTCCTCTAGGAGAGGTGAAGCGAAGCGTGAAGCGTTGTGACGCTAATGAGTGCCGATTGTTGGCGCTGCTGCTGCGAGCCGCGACCTCTGCATCTCCTGTTCCACAAGCTGAGCTCTTCGCAACTCAATCGTCTGCCGTACATGCCGCGGAGCACGACCGAAGTGGTTTCACCTTTGCGACCCGCCAGCAGGCTTCGGTCTCCAAGCACACCCACAAGACATCTGCCGACCCGAAAATCATGCTCTTTTCGCAGCAGCGGACCGTAACTTCACCAAACGATTCGCTGGCAACCCGTTCGGTTTCGTTCGCACGGTTTGCGAGCGCCTGTGGTTTCAGTCGGATTTAAGCAATGCTCCGGCGCGTGTAATTTAGTGTCTAATGTTGATGCGTCTTACGGTGTCATGCCGATGAAATATAAATAGCGATGTGCAAGTTTACATCGATGCACAATAAACATTCAAGTGCCCTTGTGAAGGCACATTTCACTTTCGTGTTGTACCAATTCTTATGAAAGAGGGATCAATCACATTTTTTTAGTGTTCATCTCGCCGAAAGTACCCTTGACCTATGAGGCACGTCGTATGATGGTATTCCCGGGTTAATTTAGGCCGTCTGTGGTTCTTTAACGTCCATAAAGGTTCTCATGTTTTTCTTCTAACACAGCTGTAGCCTGCATCTCCGGGAGATTGATTGACTGTATGGCTTAACGCTCCGGCGCAACACAGGCGATGAGGCGCGCCATAGTGGAGGCCTCCGGATTAATTTTGACCACCTGCGGATCTTAAACGTGCGCCGAAATCTCTTACACACGGGCGTTATAGTTTTTTGCTTCCATCAGAAAAGCGGCCGCCGCGGCCGGGAATCGAACCTGCGACCTCGTGCTCAGCAGCGCAACGCCTCAGCTACTGAGCCACCGCGGCGGGTGCATCTCCTGGAGCCAAACGCGAAGCCCCGTGCGTACCGCAGTAGGCTGTAACTTCTACATGTTTGGACATAGTATTTTTTACGCCTCGGGATTTCCACGCACATCTTTTTTACGTCATAATAACGCGAGTGGAAAAAAAAAACAGAAAACCTCGTTATGGCGTTATTATGCACTTCTCAACACATGGCTTGAAGGATCGCATTCTTCTATAGGGCCAACATATGTTGAGCCAAAAGCAAAATTTCAAAGAAAGCACTGCGAAACACTGGAAAACAAATTATTATATCGACCGGACGCGCACTGACGTCCACTCTTTCTGTTATGTATTTTGAGCCGTTTGCTAAGAAATATTTGCCACCTCACCCGGCTCACATGAACGTCGTGCAAATAAAAAAAAATCAGAAATCGAGAACATCAAGTGAATTTAGTGAACGGTTGTATTGCGCATTGCTCGATGCTATCCTGGTCGAGGCATCAGTGCGCAGGTAGATCGGTCTCACGGACGCGTGAACAGCAAGCCGCGTAGCTATTATGACCACCGTTGACAAGACGCCCTACAGGCAGACAACGTGACGCCATGCTGTGTAAGACTGGCAGTCGCCGTCCCGTGCGTTCGAAAAAATTCAGGCTGTCAAAATTAATCCGAAACCCTCCACTACGGCGCGCCTCATCGCGTGCGTGGCGTCGGCGCGTTAAACCCTACAATCAATCAATCAATCAATCAATCAATCAATCAATCAATCAATCAATCAATCAATCAATCAATCAATCAATCAATCAATCAATCAATCAATCAATCAATCAATCAATCAATCAATCAATCAATCAATCAATCAATCAATCAATCAATCAATCAATCATACACAAGCGGCGATGGAGCAGTCACCAACGTGACGCGCGTGGGCGAGTGTCGGCGAATCGAATACCGCGGTGTTTGCCTTGCGCGCATTTTTTCTTCGGCGTTAATCCTTCGGGAACCATCGAATCAGACCTAAAACGTTGGTGATCAAAGAACATTACATTCCAGTGACGGCAGGCGATACACTCTTCCTAGCAAATCAGAGAGCCTGCGCGGTTTAAAAGGAAAGAGACGAAATGCGCGCTTCACTTCTGACTTTGATAAGACAGCCTGGCGCGGCCAGATGCTGGCAATAAAACACACAAATAAAAACAATCCAGATGGTATAGACCCCCCTCCCTCCCCCTACCCTTAAGAGTGCATCGATCTGATGTGAAAAATCAAATGGTAGTCGAAATATAAAATCTCCGCCATCTTGCGTATACTAGGGCTTGAGGCGAACTATGTGGACGACTTCGGGCCGCGTGGGTCGTCGAGATGGGTCGTAGTCACCGTCGGGGACAACCTCGTACATGACTTGGCCAACACATCCCTAAATTCTGTAGCGTCCGAAATGCCGTCGCAGGAGCTTCTCACTCAGTTCGCGTCCTAGATGCTCCGTTTACAACACTGCAATCATGCGAGTCACATTGCAAAAATCTAGCTGAACGTGAGATGTTGACTGTTCAGGGCGCGTTAATAATTTAATTCGCAACCTCACTTCCAATGACTGCCTTAAATAACAGACGCGGCAACGTTATTCATCAAACCTGCCTTCAGTGTCACTAAAATTTGACTTAACTTCAGCTGCATGTAAAAGACTCGTTTGAACTTTTGAATTTACATCTCTGCGCTGGTTAAATTCAGAGACTTGATATTGCCTTCGGAATGAAGAAAAAGAGAATATCGCAAACTTTTGTAAATACTGTGGGAGCAGTGAAATGCTGCTACCTGTTCGGCTTCCCACAAATGCAATTATGCGCCATGTCACCAATGAAAGCGGCTGATGAAACTGCTTGCGTCAACTGAATTCCCAAGATTGGGGCTTCTTGATTTTTCCCTATTTGTTTTGTTCAAAGCCATAGCCGGGAAAAGCTTGTTACAAACCACGGCATACAGTTTCCGTGGTTACTTCGGCCGTTCAGTGAATCCCTGTGGGTCGCCGCTTTTTTAGCGTTGTAATTAAAGCTTATCGCCGCTTTTCATTCCAAGACATTGAATACTAAGGAAGCGAAAAACAGCGTACCACTCTTGTCTACACGTTTCATGCGCGCATGAGGAGCGCAATAGACCAAAAGCGCGCCCACCGCATGCATTGAAGCAATGCCGTGCAATCTGTTGAAAAAGAAGAATACCTATAGTCACAATATTGCGGAAAACTTGCTCTTAAGAATACAGGAAATGCTCAGTAAAACATTCATTTACACAAAGACACTGATTTCTCCTTGAACTTAATGCTTACTAAATTGAATAATTTGAATCTTAAAAGCCGGCTCTACACCGTCCCTCATCACACTTTCGTCGGCACAGCTCTCGCAGCACCATCCTTAAATTCATGCGAGCCATATGTTTGGAAATCGTATTTTTTTCCCCGCAGAACATCCGTGCAATCACTCAAATAAACCCGTCCGCCCCTAATGAATGACGCTGTTAGTGCTTTCCGATTGAAGTTTAGGATAAAAGTGTGTTGTAACGTTTTCTTAATAAACGCAACTGTCACTTTCTCGTTTCGCAACGAGGTCAACGCGGCAACGCAAGTGAGAACGAACGTGTCAAAGTGAGAAATGCTTTCATTTCCCTCATACCATGCAATGTTCTTATTTTTATCGGGACAAACTCCCGTCGTTCTCGGTAGCCGCGTTCTCGCTAGATGTGACAAGTGGCGCATCGCATCGCATCGTATCAACGTTCTAGCGCATCGCATCCATGTAAACGGCGCTAATGCGCTAAGTCGGCTGTCGAAGTGCATGTAAATGTGAGCGCATCGCATTAGGAATTATGTGGACAACAACAGTAAGCCCTGCAAACGAAGCCCTGCATTTAAAAACATCTTTATCGGGTGTGAGACGCCAAAAACTGCGAGTCGAGAAAACAAAAACAAAAACAAAACGCGAAGCAGCCGCGCCGGAAGCATTGGAAACGCATACGCTTTGCCTTCGATGTGCGACACCGTATGGCGCCACCATCGCACCGGGGGTAAACGCTAGCGCATCGCGTTACTCATGATGGGCTAGGAAATGTGACGCGCTACTGCCGCATTCTGTCGCATTCATCTAAACGCGGCTGCTGACAAGCGGCAGCACGCTATGCCATTTCGCAACTGATGAGCGCGGTTATTTGATTGATTGATTGATTGATTGATTGATTGATTGATTGATTGATTGATTGATTGATTGATTGATTGATTGATTGATTGAGTGAGTGAGTGAGTGAGTGAGTGAGTGAGTGAGTGAGTGAGTGATCGTAGGGTTTAACGCGCCGAAGCAACGCAGGCGATAAAGCGCGCGGTAGTGGAGAGCTTTGGGTTAATTTTGACCACCTGGGATCCCTTATAGGAGCCTTGAAGACAAAACCCAAGTTTGGTTCATTCAAAAGATTGCCTTGTTAGAATCATACTGACACCACTTCTAACGTACTGTTCGCTCAAATAAGCTATATAATTTGGGAAAGGCTGTGTCTAGCGTTCCGTCCAGACGGAACGATATACAAGTGCTAAAGTTCCGTCCAGACGGAACGGAGCTCTGCAGGTTATCCTTCCGCCCAGACGGAATACAAATGGGAGCTTAGCGTTCCGTCCAGACGGAGCCGGCGTAAAATTTATACAGTTCCGTCCAGACGAAAGTAAAACCGGCTGATTAGGCGCCATGCTTATTCTTCAGATTTGGTGTAGAGGTTGCGCATCGGATAATGGCGCTCATTTGCCGGGTTTGATTCCCCCCGGAATGTAGTTCTGCTCTTCTTCTTCTTCTTTTTTTTTTTTTGCGTGGTTGTGCCAGCGTTTTGTAACAGCTAACTTCGTGCCCACTTTAAATTGACGCGGTGAGAGCAGTCGGTCTTGATTTTGCACTCAACCGGCCGCTCCGCTACCGCTCACTATTTACTAATTACGGTTATTCTGGCTAGTCAAGGAGGTCGTTCGGCTGGGTAAATATCAAGAAAGACTGGTCGCGCTGCTCGTTGTGAAACGGGCGTGGTCGAGCTTGGCGGTTCGTTTGACGGCCGATCATCTCATTGAGAGTGATTATAAATCAAATGTGACTCTGGCTAGTCAATGAGCGCAAGCGGTTTGACCGATTGGGTAAAAACTAACAAAGAGGACTAATACCTAGTTACACGGGCACACTTAACCACGGTTAAGCGAACCGCGGGTATACAAAACCGCAGTTTGCTGCGTCACACGACAAACGAAGCTGAGGTTACTCCGCTAACCGTGGTTAATGCACATTGAGCTTGGCCATTTCAGTTCGGTCACGCTAACCGCAGTTCCCGCAGCCGCAGTGCTCAAAATCGCACAAGTCAGTTGGGACGCAAGTTGCGGCGCATCAGCGGAGGTGAAAAAAAAAAAAAAAATCCCCTGGCGTTCGGAGGAGACGAAGGTTCCCAAATAGCGGGCGCCCCAAAGCTGCCCCCAAGAGGCGCTTACGTTCTTTGCATCCCTCTCGCAGTCAGCGCGACTGCCAGTCAACAGCGGCTCGTTTCCCGATCCACCCGATCAACTACGACAAAAGCCGTGCTAAATTTGTCAATTCCGCGCGTCGTTCACCAAAGCAGGCAATCATGGTGCGTTTTCAGCACTCGGAAACGATCGGCGCGTCGGCCGTGCCTTCAAACATGCCGGCGCGCCTGCCAGCACGGCACTGAAACCGGCTCGAACCGGCACAGACCACGGCAGCAAAAGAACTTCCACGTGCGAGAAAGTGGATGTTAGTGTGGTGAAAAATTGTGCTATGGATTGTAATTCGCAGTTGTAGAGATAGCGGCGGACCCGGTCAAATATCCACCGCGATGCTAAGCCTAAAGTTCCCAACACCGAGCAAACGCGAGGAAACCAAGCCGGCTGCGAGCTGTTGTGGAAGACCCTCTCCTAAATCTCGCCGCGCGCGAGTGCGTTGCGTTTGGGTCTGAAGCGACTGTTTTAACGATATTTCTTTTTCTCTACACTGCTTCCGTTTTATTTTTTATTGTGAAGTTAAAAGTGTGTTAATTTATTTTTGTTACGCTCACAACCAAGTGGCCGCGGTCACCACACTTAATTTCGCATGTAACAGCCAAAACCGCAGTTTGTGATAACCGCGGTTAAGGTTTAGTAACCACGGTTAGACTTAACTGAGGTTACTTCGGCCGAGTCTCCATACAAACTCCGTCGGAACTCCATGCCGCTACCTCGACCACGCTCGCTTCACAACAAGCAGCGAGAGTCGTCTTTCTTGATATTTACCCAGCCGAACGACCTCCTTGACTAGCCAGAATAACCGTAATTAGTAATCACCATTACGAACTACAGAGGATCGGAACTCTGGCTATGGATACGTCGGCCTCGGCTCTAGTGAGCGGTAGCGGAGCGGCCGGTTGAGTGCAAAATCAAGACCGACTGCTCTCACCGCGTCAATTTAAAGTGGGCACGAAGTTAGCTGTTACAAAACGCTGGCACAACCACGCAAAAAAAACAAAAAAAGAAGAGTAGAACTATAGAACCCGGTAAATGAGCGCCATTATCCGATGCGCAACCTCTACACCAAATCTGAAGAGTAAGCATGGCGCCTAATCAGCCGGTTTTGCTTTCGTCTGGACGGAATTGTACAAATTTTACGCCGGCTCCGTCTGGACGGAACGCTAAGCTCCCATTTGTATTCGGTCTGGACGGAAGGATAACCTGCAGAGCTAAGTTCCGTCTGGACGGAACTTTAGCACTTGTATATCGTTCCGTCTGGACGGAATGCTAGACACAGCCTTTGGGAAAAGGGGAATGGCCATGCGACCCACTAGCTCATTTCCCGCAACAGAACCTATGATTTCATATGATCCCAGCTGTGCGATTGGCTGAGGCCGGCAAAAGCAAACGAAAATTAGGCAGAACTTATAAGCTTGCCGAATTGCTATTTGCGCCTAAAGGCCCGTTCACACTTGCGACGAAGTGACGCGACGAAGCGACGAAGGCGAAAGCGATCGCCAACCTTGCTGTTCACACTTGCACGCGACTTCGAGCGACGGCGACGACGATTGTTTGCTTTTCTTGTTATTGTCTCGCGCTAGGAGTGAGACTTCACGGGAGTTTCGCCGCTTGTGGAGGCACAGCCATAGAGTTACAGTAGCCACTGTAATAGAAATAGAGTTAATCACAGCATCCGGGTGCTTTGGCAGGATATGACGTCAGGAAGTCTCGCCTCCTGCGTCCGCTTAAAAAGCGACGGCGCGCCTGAGGCGAAAAAAAAAATGGTCGAGACCGATCGCTCTCGTCGCGCAACGAAAGCGATGCCAGGGCGACGAAAGCGACAGAAATTTTCGTGGCTTTCGTCGCTTTCGCTCGCTTTCGTCGCAAGTGTGAACGGGCCTTAAATGTAATGCATATCCATTTTACAGCAGTAAGAATTGTGCGGGAAACAGCAAAAGTTACGAAAATGCACCTAAACATAGAAGTACCGATGAGCACTGCGGTTGGTACGGGGCGCACTATGCCTGTTTTAGCTGCACAGCAGTCCAGCGCTTCGGAGTTGTCTTACACGACGCTGGCCGATGGGCGTAAGCGACGTTGCCTTACGTGACCCTGTTTGTCAAGCATACCCCAGGTTTCACGGAGCGATTACTTTCTACCCTGACAAAAACACGCCAGGTATAAATACGGTCAAAAACAAAGCAACGGCGGAGGGCTGCGTATGCTAGCGCTATCTGGGAGGTTTGACGGCAGCAAGGCTGCAGAGCCGAATGGAGCCGGCCTGTTGAAGACGGTTAGATAAAAATTTTACAAACATTTTATAGTCAACATTGCAGAGAGAGATTCGCCAATAGCCCTCTACAGATCAGCTTGTTCATCCGCAGTTTTGGGTGTTAACACTGTGTGCCCTAAGTAAAAGGTTGGTGGCAAAACACCGTGATGGCATACGGCTATGAAGATGTCTAAGAGGACTGGAGCAAGGATATCAGAAAACGACTGGTAAAATTCCCCGCTCAGTCCATCCGGTACAGGGGTCTTGTTTGTCTTAAGCGAAGAGAGGGCAATCTTAACCTCTTCCAGTGGAATAGGGCCGGAAACCCCAGCACACTCATCATCCGAAAGCCTTGGAAGTGCACCGATGAGAGAATTAAAGCCAAGCTCTTGACCCCTCGACATTAGACCCACCCACCAAATCCTCGAGGTCGAGGATTTGGTGGGTCCTCGACCACCAGCCAGCGCTGCTGGCGTTGGAAATATGAGGTATATAATGTATAACCAGCTTACACTTTTACTTCGTTTTAGCATTTCAAGCAGCTTAGGTGACTATTCGTTGTATAGCGCTCGTGCAGGTAGCGTCCACTAAATTTCCACAATAGCTCATGTCTAGCAATTGCATCTGTCAGACGGAAAAGCGTTCGCAGATGCGTAGTCTTGCTGCTGCACCGCTGTGCTTGTTCACCCAGCGCAAAAAAGTGCTTTCTGCTCCCTAGTTTTACGCTGTACGGTAAAAGTTTCGGTTGATTTTATTTTCTTAGTACCTATATTGACTTCGCTGACTTCTCCCGCCTTCAAGTGGCCTTAGATTTTCCTACTAGCGTACCAGTGACCGAAGCGTTGCATGTGCGCTGGTGCAGCGCTTGTGTGGAGCGACCAGGCTTGGAGCTAGATACAGTGCACAAACTAACAAACTAAAGAAACCCACATTCTTCCATTCACAAACTTGCCGTGGCTTAGTTTCAACTGAGCGAACAAATTGCGACGACCCGTCGGCGGCCGGCGGACTAAAACGCTGGGCCGACTGACTCTGTCGGAAGGTCGGCGAGCCGTGCAATAGCGCAGTCAAGCCAATTCATCTCCTCCTGACGTCACACGAAAACGCCCCAGAAAATGGGCGAGGATGCAGAGAGGAGGACAGCATTTTCGAATTGATTTTTCTACTAAATAAATTCGCGTAAACGCACTCAGAGTAGTCGAAACATGGCCTGTGTATTCCCGCAATGTTTACAAATCACTTCAGTGTCCCTTTAACGTGCGCCGAAATCTCGCACACACGGGCGTTTTTGCTTTTCGCCTCCACCAGAAAAGCGGCCGCCGCGGCCGGGAATCCACCCCGCGTTTTCGTGCTCAGCCGCCTTAGCTACTGAGCCACCACGGCGGGTAGCGCAGTTTTTTACAGCACCTCGAACAAAAGTGGCGTAAGATGCATAATAGACTCCATATAATAACACGTAACGTTTTCGTTTTTGTACGCTTCCACCATCCTGTTTCATCAGTAAAACCCATCTCGGTCCAACACGATGTAAATATAAGAAGAAAAAATTGTAAAGGCCTTACCTCGCGCAATCTGGTATCTCCTGTGGAGACAAACTTGTCCCCTGGGATCCTGCGTATCCATATCGCTCGTCGCTTCGCATCTATCTTGCCAGAGGTCGCAAAAAATTCCTTTCCATACTCCTTTCTGTTGCTGCAGCCAACAGCACAGCACCCTGGCAGTCTGTTATCCTTTACATTGTGTTGTAGCACGCGATGTGATGATAAAAGTACGCATTTAAGCGATGATGCAATCCGATTGCCGCACGATCCCAGCTGCCGCTCATGGGGTGAACCGAACAGCTGGACCGAAAGTGGCCGCCACCGACCACGTGACCGAAACGGGCCAACGAATGGCGCGCATTCCCGCTGCGGCGAAGAGAAAAGGAAGGCGGTACTTTCCAAGTTCCAGTGATTTTACACAAAACCATTAGGTGAATGCGCAAAACTAGAGTACCTCTATATAGCTAGAGGTACTGTATACAGCTGGAGCTATATGTTCTCGCCGATTAGCGCTCCCTTCGATGGAAAACATAATATGTTGCCGCAAGAACGAGGGCGCTTCCACGCACACAATGGCGCTGTTTGGGTGTATATACAAATTCCTGCCTCCCCTGTGACCTTTTGCCCGTGCATAGACAAGCTTCACGTCGAAAGAAAGTTCCTCGACGTAAAGCGAAGTCTACAAAGTTTCCACATATTTAAATGAACAAAACTGCTTGAAAATAAATAACACGAGTCGAGCAGGCACATACGGTAGCAGTGGGGTTTACTTGTATACGTTGGGGTTTGCATAGCTAAGAAACAGGGCTACACTTAACCGTGAAGTCTCGTTGCTGGCCGGTATTATGGGTAGGGATCGGTAGAATCGGCATTGATTGGTACGACCGCTACATTTCATGCGAGCAGTCGCAGGCCCCACTGCGAGCGAAGCGAAGCGGGTTTTAAACTTAGCCCCACCTGACGGAGCGCGCCTTCCCTACACGGCAATTTTTTCGCACGCCGATGGGCAGGCCGCTATCTATAAAGACGGTCGTGGTATTGTACCCCAATATATTTTCCTTTCTATCATCTGTGAACTTCTATCCAAATCAGCACGGTTGTCGTAAAAATTTATCTTGTGACCCCCAGCTTGCTCTTTTTCTGCCCGATCTGCATACCTATCTGGACAAAAACGTTCTCGTTGATGCCCTGTTCTTGGGACTTCGAGATGGCTTTTGATAAAGCACCTCAAGCCCGACTTTTACTCTAATTGATTGATTGTGGGGTTTAACGCGCCGACGCAACGCAGGCGATGAGGTGCGCCGTAGTGGAGGGCTCCGGATTAATTTTGACCACCTGGGGGTCTTTAACGTGCGCCGAAATCTCGTACACACGGGCGTTTTTGCCTTTCGCCTCCATCAGAAAAGCGACCGCCGCGGCCGGGGATCGAGCCCGCGACCTCGTAAGTAATTTTAGGGACCTTACGACCTCGTGCTCAGCAGCGCAACGCCTTAGCCACTGAGCCACCGCGGCGGGTCCGACTTTTACTCTAACTTTTCCGTTTAAACCTACACCCGGATGTTCTTCATTGGATATAAATTTTTTAGATGCGACGCTGAGAGGAGCATCTCTTGCCGGCGGCCCTGTCCTTCCTGCGTCGTTGTCGTCCGCGTCCGCACAGCTGCGTCTCTCCTCCGCTCGCCTCCTCTGCTCTCTCCGATAGCGCCGATAGCGAACACTCTCTCCCAACAACTGCGGGCGGCGGTGCGCGCGGCGAAAGCGCGCTGTGCGCATATGCAGCGCCCTCTCTCTCCGCCGTCTCCTCTGCTTCGGGCGCGCTGCGCATATAAGCGGAGTGCCGCGCTCCGGCTGGTCTCTCAGTCGACGGTCGTCCGCGCTACGCTTGCTCTCTCTCTCTCTCTCTCTCTCTCTCTCTCTCTCTCTCTCTCTCTCTCTCTCTCTCTCTCTCTCTCTCTCTCGCATTACCCGACGATTGCTCACGCAATTCGAGTAATCGACCCAACGGAAACGCACAATGGAACCCCTTTCAGCGTCGCATCACACCAGGGTTCCCGCGAGGGGAGGTGGGCGTAATTTTTTTAACACACTGCAAGCAGTTTGTTCATGTAAATTCGCACTCTTCCTGTTTATCCCGTGTGCTGTCTGGTGTTCCGCAGGTAACAGTCCTCGGACAATTTTACTACATGTCTCTAATTTACATTAATGATCTGCCGCTTACTTTCTCATCTAATATGAGTCTTTTTCGCAGATGATTGTGTAATTTACCGTCCCATACTAACCTTAGACGACACCACTATCCTTCAACAAGACGTTTATTATCCAGGAACGGTGCCGGAGATGGCTAATAAAAATTAACGTTAGCAAGTCCTCATTTGTTTCCTTCAACCGGCGTCGCAATATAAAATCCACGTATGTCTGTAATAACGCCGCAATAGCTGCCATTGACTCATTCAAGTACTTAGGTAATATCATAGTCTAGGTATAATCATATACTTAAGTACCAACGAATAGCTGCTAACTGTGCTAAGTGCTAATTTTGCTGCTAATAGCTGCTAATTCTGCTAACTGTGCCCTCGGCTTCTTGCGCAGAAGTCTGTCCTCAGCTCCGACTGCAATTAAATTATTACAAACAAAACATTTATCTTGCCTAAATAAGATTACGCCACTGCTGTCTTTGACCGACATTAAGCTAACCTAATATATTCCATCGAATCCGTTCAAGAAATTTCGGCGCACGTTAAGATCCCCAGGTGGTCAAAATAATTCAGAGCCCTCCACCAAGGCCTCCACTACGGCGCGCCTCATCGCCTGTGTATCGTCGGCGCGTTAAACCCCACATTCAGAATCCGTTCAAAATCATGCAGCGCGTTTCATTCTATCAGTATACTCTTTCCTTTCAAGGATCTCAGCATTAAAACGTCAGCTCCACCTGCCGTCATCGGAATCCCGTGCCCACATATCTCGTATTTGCCTTTATCATCGATTCTTTTACTCCCTTCCACATAATAACCAGATCATACTTCCAGCGCAACGTATCTCTCACCATTCTCACCCCAATGCCATGTATCGGCGACGTACCCTGACCACAACTTTTTAACGTTCATTCTTTATCTTCACGGCGCATGCATTGAACAATCTTCCCGCCAACATAGCCACTATTACCAGCAATGTCAACTTCCAAGAGTGCCACTGGAAATTGTTATGTTGATTAATCGTCTGCTTTGTATTTGTTGCCATACTGCTTACGTGTTTGCCCACCCTTCATGTAATACCCTTCCGGGGGCCTTTGTGGAACTAAAAAATAAAATAAAAAATTACCACCATTACTGAAAAGTAATCAAAGATTTCATAACCCCATCAGTAGGTGTAGCGGTTTTACATCGGCATGGGGAGGCTTTTTCCCCTTGGAGTTCTAGCTACTTAATAAATCACACAAAAAAAAACTGATTCCTTGAAACTTCAAATCGGGCATATTGTCAAACACCCTCAGAAACATTTCACAAAAGCACATTTTGCAAGGAATTTGTTTCAAGATTGGCGGTCTTTTTATTATTTCTTTAAAGATTACTGACATTTCTTGAGTTCTGGCTGTCATTCGATTAAAGGATCACGACAAGCTCGCTTTCGTAGCCGGTAGTTTCTTTTTTGGATCAGAAACACTTGATGTGAAGCCCGGATCTTACACGATTCTTCTGGAATTGCGAGGAAAATTCTCACACCGCCGGATCCAAGGAGAGATCCCATCGGGTAAGGTCTCTAGAAGGGCTACCGATTGGAAGGAATAGATTTGGTAGAGTAATAACATGACGAAGCAGGAAGATCGTGCCATACGCGGCCAAGATGGGCAAGAGCTGGGTCAGCTCGTAGACCGGCACACGTGAAATTACACATGATGATGTGACAGTGTACGGCACGTTAAGAGTAATACAACTCTCGCGTTCTTTGCTCTCGCACCGCTCCGAGACCTGAGCAGCACGCGAAGCCACCCATCGAAGACTATTGGCAGCCCCGTTTCCTGCATTGCATACGTGAAACGATATTCTGTGTTTAGCAAACATTCTGTTTAAGTGTTAAATTTGTTCAACTTAGTCAGGACACCCTTGACTAAATTTTGTAGCGTAGAAGTTGTACCTGAATGTGTCACATCGCAGACCTTAATAGCGTTACAATGAGAGCACTATCTAGTTCCCATATAATGTCACAATTCCCTTGCAGCACTAGTGCAACAAGCGTCTTCAATAAAAGTCGAAGGAGCGCAGGTTTTCTTGCGCCGAGATGGCCATCGCCGCGGCTGTCATCGGACGTCTTTCTTCAGGTCTTCGCTCACACGCCACAGCATGAGCTCCATGCAAGTCGCCGCGTCCTCCTGGCTGTCGTGACCATCCACCCCGTTCTGGATGATCTTCTTGAGGAACTTGGCCGCGAGGGTACGCAGGGCCCGCTTGAAGGGCAGCCCCCGGCGATGGGGGAAGACGACGGCCGTGTCCACCACGTAAGTGTGCACCAGCCGGAGCGCACGCAAGTCGACGTTCAGGCTATGACCCAATAGCAACGTCGTGGACGAGAAGAGCGAGAGAAGTTTGGCCTGCACTTCACCAAGGGTCGTCTGAACACCTTCCAGGTCTTTCTCCGTCAAGCCGCTGAACCGGGTGTTGTAGTCCAGGATCCGTCCCTGAGGCTTGACCAGTGCCTCGTAGACAGGTCTTAGGTCCCAGCCCACCACCGTCACCCGCGTCAACTCCTTCCCTTGCGACGTGTAGCACATCTCGCAGTCCACTGCATACACCCCGGGACAGCCCCTTACGGGAGCCGGGCTTTTGCCCAGGGTCGACACAAAGCCCGTCAGTTCTTTTGGCTCTGGTCCTTCATGTACATGGCCCTCGACGACGCAGCATCCGTTCGACTGGCTGTCTCCCTGGCAACAGCTGTAGCGGAACTCTTCGTCACCCGCCGTCACCGTCAGGTATAGTGAACCCCGGTGGTGGCAGCAGTCATCCTTACGCGTGTACTGGCCCTCCACCGTTAGAGAGAAGGTGGCTTGGCACCGGCTGCACCGGAGCGCCACCGGTTCGTGCGGCTTGGAGTACTGGTGTTTGGGGTCTGTCCCACCAAATAGGGCCCGACCTGGCATGGTGGGGTGCAGCGACGGGTAGTTGTTCTCCACAAGCTGCTCTGGTGACATGCGGTACGCCTCCAGCAGCTCGTAGAAGCGCGACGCGGTCAAGTCTTCCGCAGGCTTGCGGTAGCAGTTCTCGTCAATATTGAAGCTGGTGCGGGCAGCCGGCGCATCGTCCTGGGACATCTCGAGCGAAACCACTCCCTTGCCGTTGTGTGGGTGTGTCATGGCCGATGTGGTGGCGGGCACCAGAGGCTGAGGGGACAAAATAAAGGACGCACCCGTGGCCTCCGGCCCCAACTTCGTAAGCGTCTTCTATGCCACGTTGAAGTAGACAGAGTTGCGTGAGCTGCACGGGTAGGCCTTTCTTCAGAATATATTGCCACGTAGCCAAGAACGACGCAGTTTTTTTCAAGGAACAAACGTTTATTGGAGCGAACTTGTGCTCCGCTAAGAATCCAAAAGATTACACAAACGGTGACGGAGCAGCCAACGTATCGTGCGCGGGCAAGTGTCAGCGAATCGAATGCCACGGCGTTTGCCTTGCGAGAAGATATTCTTCAGCGTTAATCCTTCGGAAACCATCGAATCAGATCTGGAACGCAGGCGATCAGAGACGAACATTCCATTTTAGTGACGACAGGCGATACACTCTTCCTATCAAATCAGATAGCAGTAGGGAAAGCTTGGCGAGTTGGTATTGCGACATGGTTCATTAACAGCGCCGTTTCGAAACATGTTTTTGTCATGTGGTCGGTTTTGATTGATTGATTGTAGGGGTTTAACGCGCCGACGCAACGCAGGCGATGAGGCGCGCCGTAGTGGAGGGCTCCGGATTAATTTTGACCACCTGGGGATCTTTAACGTGCGCCGAAATCTCGTACACACGGGCGTTTGTGCTTTTCGCCTCCATCAGAAAAGCGGCCGCCGCGGCCGGGAATCGAACCCGCGACCTCGTGCTCAGCAGCACAACGCCTTAGCCACTGAGCCACCACGACGGGCGTCATGTGGTCGGGCTTACGTTGGTCAGACGGGCCGGTGTTTAAACGCCCGTTTAGGAGAGCACTGAATTTCCTTGAAGGGTACACCTACATCTCATTTGTCGGATCGCTGTCGTTCGTGCTCCTCGCGCTCCTGTAAGCCTCAATGAAACTGTCGTACTGTTCCAATATCCCAATCAGCTCAAGCGAGAAATAATAGAGGCTTTCAACATAAACAGGCTTGATGACAAGTGGAATAGTCATGCCTCTGTTTGTTTACACGATAAAGAGCTGGCCTTTCATGGCTGTTAGGCTATGTTCAGACTACCGATGTAAAAGCCATATCGTGAGCTATGGACGTAAAAAAAAAACGGCGTGTCACGCAGTTCGGTTGGATGAGACGTGAAATGACGTCATTCTTTAAAGATATTACGACAGTTGCAGCAACAATCTGAACCCGGCCTTACCCGCCGTGGTGGCTCAGTGGCTAAGGCTGCCGAGCACGAGGACGCGGGTTCGATTCTCGGCCGCGGCGGCCGCTTGTCTGATGGAAGCAAAAAGCAAAAATGCCCGTGTGTACGATATTTCGGCGCACGTTAAAGATCCCCAGGCGGTCAAAATTAATCCGGATCCCTCCACTACGGCGCGCCTCATCGCCTGCGTTCCAGCGGCGCGTTGAACCCTCTTTCTGTAAAATAAATAAATAGAAGTGCTGGGCATTTTAACAGCAGCTATTAATAAATACTGCCCTAGTTACAAGCCGTACGACGCTTGAAACGAAGCACTAGAAGGAATCCCGGAGCAGACGACGTCTGCCGACGCCGCCTTCACGCCACGAGTGGTTCACTCTCGCCGCCCTCGCGGTCGGCTTCTCAGAGTTGTGCGCGCTTTTCATGTTGCACAGGCAGGGCGGTGAAGTTAGGACAGTCCGAATATGAACTATTGGTATAGATGATAAGAACCATCATTCACTGGAACTAATCATACCTAGATTCTCAACCACATGTTTTTTTTTTAGGTTCACGTTCTAGAAAAATCAAAGCCCCTTCGTCTTACGACAACGATGTTTGAGACGCGAAGATTTCGCCCTACTGCCCATATTGCAACACAGCTACAATAGCAAACCTGACCCACCTTATTTGGCACTGCTCTGCGTACCAATCCTTCCGCCCCATCCTGTTGAATGCCCTACCCAATCCAAGCGAGATACCTCCCGCGACACTCAGCGACCCCGATTTCCTTGCTGCCCTTGGGCGCTTCGCTCTCGAGAGTGGCCTCGCAAAAGTAGTTTAGCCGGGGTATACCACCCCTATGTGTGCATTTAGGAACTGACTATTTCTCTCCAGGATCTTCAAATGAACATCACCTCGTGACCAACTCTCCCCTCCCCTTTCCCCCTTCTACCCCTTCTGGCCCCTGGGCCCTCCTTGTGTTAATAAAAGACCTTCACTCACTCACTTCCAACGCAAACCGACTCCAATGAAAGTACAGACGCGCGAGGGATTCGTCGGCGTCGGCTATGTACTCGCTGACCTAGAACCGGCGCGCCTACCTGGCTACAAGTGTCTGACGTGATCTTGAGTTCAACGAAAAACACTCGCTGTAGCGGCGTAGCAAAGCCAATAATTCCCCACCCCCCTTTCCTTGGGGTAGCGCCGGATTCATGTCGAAGAGATGCGGGAGCTTGAAGGCATCTTCGGGTGCGGTTTCAAAGTCGGCGACCACGATCATGTTCCTTGCTTCGTGCATGTCCTCGAGGAACGCTATTGCAGCGCCGTTGTTTAGAAACTGGTATTACTCGGGGAAATTAGTGACCAAAACCTGGAATTTTCTTTGCTCTAAGCGCACAATGCCTCTTTCGACGGATACACTGCGGTCAAGAAGGAAACTTTTGTCACTCTCCACGACACCGTCGACGTCAGGGACAGCATATTCGCAGTAGTCGGTGATCATTAAGCTTGCGCGGGGTGGCAGGGTGATGTGATCATCGGTGATCCTTACAGGAGCACGATGTTCAAGGCTTGGCTTTTGCGTCACGGCGTGATCGGCGGAGAAACTTATGGACTTGGCCTGCAAGTGAATAATCGCACCGTTGTCCATCAAAAAGTCCATCGGGAGAATCACGTCGCGGTAGCAATTAGGCTGTATGACGAACGTAGCAGGGCACGTGCTGCCGTTTATGGTGACGCACGAAGTGCACGTTCCACTTGGCGTGACGAGATGCCCTCGTGCTGTGCGCATGTGCGGACCGTCCCAACTTGTCGTAACTCTTCTCAGTTTCGACGCGAATGATCCGCTCATCACTGGATAGTCGGCTCCCGTCTCTATTAGTGGGACTACATCCAGGCCGCCGATAGATAGCTGAATGTCAGATGTAGTCGTCTTCTAGTTTAGGGTTCGTCGGGGCGTCATATCACGGCTGGTTCGCGTTGATGGTCGATGGCTACGCGTCATCGTTGTCGCCGTCTTGCTATTTGCGGGCTTGATCACGTCGGGTAAGCGTCTCGCCATGTGGCTGTCGTCTTGGGCGGAGACACGTCAGGGTTAGGTCGGGGCGACGGGCTGTGATAGCATCGTAAGTCTTGGTCTTCGGTGCGTCGTTGCATCGTTGCAGGGTTTTCGATTGTTCGTCGTACTGCAACTTCACCTCCAGACGCTGATGCTTTCAGCTTCCCCATCGTGGGATGGGGTACCTTCCACACGAGAAGTCATCGTTACTGCGGCGGCTCGCGGATAGGTATGGATAGGGCGACGGCGAACGGTTTAAACGAGCTGGGCCACGGCTGGTCTGAGACAGGTACTCGTCGATCTCACTTGGTCGTTGGTCGGAGAGAGGGTGTGGCGCGTCGACGGAGAAACCTAGGAGGTCGAGTTGTTTGCAGGGGCAGCGATGGTGGCTTCTCCGCAGGGGTAGCACAGCGAACGGCGGTCGGGTGTTCGCCATACGCCAGTCTTCCCTGATCAGCGTCGGGGCTTGGACCACAGGGGGTCGGCCGGGCGACAGTGGACGGCGGCACGGTTGGGCCTCCTAACTATGAGTTCGAGCTGGGCGAGTTCGACGAACAACTTCGGCGTAGTCCATCGCATGTGGCTCACGGGGTGCTTCCGACGGCGCAGAAGTCCCCAGTGCATGTTGAACTTCTTCTCGGATCCCGTCGCTTAGCGAAGTGATTTGAGGTTGAGGCGTCATAAGGAAATGTTTCCGCAGCTCCTCCCTTGCTACTGTGCAGATCGTCTCGCGTAGCATGTCAGAGCAAATGGCACCGGCGGTGATTTCCGTTACGAGCGCATTTACTGGGCGGTCGTACTGTCTTGTACGAATCTCAAGCGTCTTCTCCATTGCGGCCGCCTCAGACACGAATTCGGCCACTGTCTTGTGGGGGGGGGGGGGGGGGGGGTTACGAACAAGGCAAGATAATAGATCTTGGTTTGCGCCTCGCACCAAAAACCGTAGCTCTTCATCTACTGTAATGTCCGGGTCCGCACGGCGAAACAATCTCCTCAACAAAGGTCACGACCCCTCGTTGGGGTGTTGCGTTCGTTTATCGAGCAAAAGCGCAGCTCGTTCTTTTCTCACGACGGTACTGAAGGTTTGAAGAAACTCGCTTTTCAGTTGGTCAGGGAGCTCTCGTGGTTCTCAAACAAAGTTCGAGCTGCATCTTCTACGCAGAAGAACGCCTGCCGTAAAGTTTCTTCGTCGTGCCACCTGTTGAAGATCCGGACGCGCTTCAGCTTCTCCGACCATTTATCTGGGTCTTCAGCGGGGGCTCCCCGAAACGATGGCGGTTCCCGGGGCTGTTGCAGGACGATTGGTGAAGTTGCTTCTTGCACCATGGAGGTAGTGGTTGCAACGGTTGTTCTCTTGGGTCCTTCTGGCAGGAGACCAAACTCTGGCGGTAAACCTTGCATTCGGTGGCTGATTAGTTTGACGGGCTTGGCGGCTTCGAGAGGGCGTAGGGAGCATAAAGCGTGCCTACCCCGCACCCGCACCAGATGTCACGTAGTCAAGGACGGCGCAGGTTTCTTTAAGGAACAAACGATTGTTTGAACTTGTGTTCCGCTAACAACTCAAAAGATTACACAAACGGCGACGGAACAGTCAACAATGTGACGTGTGCGGGGGAGTGTCGGCGAATCGAATGCCGCGGTGTTTACTTTGCGAGCATTTTTTCTTCGGCGTTAATCCTTCTTGAACCATTGAATCAGACCTAAAAAGTTGGCGATCAAAGAAGAACATTCCATTCTAGTGACGACAGGCGATACACTCTTCCTATCGAATCAGATAGCCTGCGCGGCATAAAAATTAAAGAGACGGAAACGCGAGCTTCACTTCCGACTTGTAAAAGACAGCCTGGCGCAGACGGGCGCTGGCAACAAAACACACAAATAAACAAACCAGAGGATATTTTTCACGGCAATGTATTGGGACACTCGTGACACCTTAGAAAGTCTCAGCCCCGGCATTGAGACTTTTCGACGATGCATTCAGTAACGTAGGTGCTGTTCAGAACAAACGATGTAGTGGAACAGGCGACGCCCGCAGATATACGCAATCAGTCCCAATATTTCTCATGTAAGGCACATAGTGGAGCCTTGGCTCGCCGTACCGTAGAGGTTGGGGACTACGTTGAGGGGAACCCAGTCAGAGGAGAATTTACTTTCTATTTGCGCGTATTTGTGAAAAATATTTGCATACTAAAGTCACTTTTTCTTTCTCACTAGCGTATCAATAACAAGCAGCGGAGTCGTGGTTAAGACTTCTCCCTAAAGTTATGTTCGGTAGTACTGAGAAAGAAGGGTCAAGTTGCTCACACGCGACAACTAAGTTATAAACTAGCAGGGTTGATTCAAACTCTCCAGGAAGTGGCGGCAGATCGTGGCGAAGACAGCGGCGTGACCCGTGGCATTTCGGCGTTCTCCGTGTGTGCAGAAGTACCGGCTCGTCGTGGATGTTGCCACCGGCCTACTGAGGGAGCTCATCGTTTTGGAGCGCGGTGAGACGGTGCCGTTGCGCCAATCCTTTTTCTGCTACGAAGCCCAGCACGGCTCTTCCAGAGCGGAAGGCATTCCTTCCTCGGGAGCCTACATTTTCAGTCCGGCCGATGACGAGCCGTACGACTTGGGCATGCACGTCACCTACAGAGTAGTCAAGGTACGTGCATGCGACGACGGCTTTGATTACCAGATGCACGCGGAGTAAGAGCACACACGCTGGCCTTTAGGGGCGCACACATTGCAAGGTGGGAGATTTTAGAGGCGAAGCACATCAGGGACTCTGGCTGTCGGCGTCTCCTGTCGTCGTCTCCTGTAGTCACAGTACTAAAGCACCGGGACACTCGTTTTCCAGCGCCTCGCGCTAGAACGTAACGCGTACTAAAAGAAAAGTGTTTAATAGAAAACCGGTTCAAAATAAACTAACACGCTTCGAAGATTTGTAGAACGCTCCCTATCCGCTTAAGCAATCGTCAAGCACAAGCAGAAGCTGTTTGTAGACGGATTATAATTTATGTTACACTCAAATACCCACCAGCTCCCGACGCTAGGCCTGATGGGGTCGGGTGGTCGGTCGAAGCAAGAAAAGGCATACTTACCTGGTGCGGGGCCTCGTTGATTCTCCGAGGACGAACCCCCAGGGCGCGGTGCGGGCATTGCGCTGTGCTCGCGATGACCTCTGCCACCACCCCAAACTGTGGCAGATGGGTCATGCAAATTGCTTAAATCCAGTTCAACGCATGAGAGGGCGCCACCGCCTCAGCAAGCGCGCGATCGCTCCACCCACCGGCGCTTCTCCGGCGCCCAATCAGCGCGTGCCGTGAGGCAAGAGAGAGACTTACAATCTTTGAATACACTTGTACGCTGCATGCTTCGCCCTTCCCCAGGTTTCACATTAGTGGAGATGGCCTGTTGTTTTTTTTTTACAGGTGCTGGACAGGTGAACAGCCTTTTTTTTAAGCTGGTGTAGCAGCGAGTAAAAGTAAACTGTACTGCATAGTTGTGTAGGGGCGAAGCACCTCAGGGCCTCGGGCTGTCGGTGTCTCCTGCCGTCGCCGTCTCATGTCGTCACGGTAAATCAAGTTGTCAAACGATGGTCAAAAAACAATTGTATAATGGATAAAACTAGTTCAAAATAAACTAGCATGATTTAAACTAACTTAAAATACAGGAATAAACAGGATTTAATTGAATTATTACCAGCCTTTTGTTAAATTATTTCTCGTTATTGATTTCAAATGCCAGGTTTTCTCCTGCAAAGCATACTTCTCAGCATGCTGCGGCGTGTGACACGAAGACAGCTTGCGGCCAGTCTGTCTCTCCTTTCATTGCTTAAATCCGGTTCACCTCAAAAGAGGGCGCCACAGCCTCAGCAAGTCTGCGATTTCTCCTCCCACCGGCGCTTCTCCGGCCCCCAATCAGCGCGTGCCGTGCGGCAAGAGAGAGACTTACAATCTTTAAACACACTTGTACACTGCATGCTTCGCCCTTCCCCAGGTTTCACTTTAGTGGAGATAGCCCGGGATTCTTTTTTCTGCATTTTTTGAAAAAATAGGGGCAACGAGGGGACTGCACGTGCTTTACGCTTTTCTTGACTTCTTCAAAAAAGGAGGCATTCAGGAATGCTTTGGTTGTATTTGTTAAGACGTTAACTGGGGCGAATCATTGCAACTGCTATTTCTTGTGCGTGACATTAATTTAAGCGTGGTGAACTTCTCCAGCCATGGCCTTGTGGGTCGGGTTGCAAAATATTGGCACGTGCTAACACCACCGGCGTGTACCTTTTAAGGTCATTGGCATAACTTTATATGCGGAGCGTATCTGGACGAATCCCGGAAGGGTTTCTTTGGCGTCCCTTTTTTGAAGCCGATTTATTCTCACTAGGGCTGTTACCTTGGAGGCAGTGCTAAGCTCAAGCCTGATGTATAGTGTTTCCGCGCAGGGAAGCATCGTGCACGAGATCCAGCAGGTGTTTGACTCGTGGATCACCCAGGTCATCCGGCTGTACAAGGGATTAGACCTAATCGAGTTCGAGTGGATGGTGGGACCTATTCCGGTCGAGTAAGAATCCGTGAACATTGCACCAATGGCGTGTAACAACGTCTGCTATAGGATAGGAATAATCTTCGCTGCACATACCTTTGCAACGGGCAAACAGTTGCACACAGCCCCGAGATGAGCTATCGAACACAGGCGGCCTTGGGCGGCGAAGTAACAAACCATTCTCGTGTGGCATGACCGCCGAGATCACCCACACGAGTGAAACGCGGTGATCTTGTAGGCCATGAGTGTGTACGCCTCATTTACATCGGCTGCTCAATAACGCCGTGTAGGTGGAAGTCGTCCGCTTACCACGACAAAAAAACAAACATAAATTGCTGCTTGTCTGGCAGTAAACAATGAAACAATGGCCTGGTTACTTTTTGTTTGTGGGTTTTAGCGCTAAAAGTTATGGGCCATTGTGGGATAACGGGCTCGTTTCATTTAGTGTAACATCGTCGCGACGGCCATCGCCTGCCGCGAGGAACGCTAATGTCTATTTTTTTGCGCTTCGCAGTTTTCTTTCTGATTAGTAAAGTCCTCCGCCGCAATGTGAACCGCACAGGGTGCTTTTTGAAAGCGCCCTGGTTCTGTTTTCAGGGAAAAAGGAGGCTACACGAACACAGGTGACAAATAAGGTGGGCCAGTGCAGACTGATACGATTTTAAAGCGAAAGCTTTTTTTAGTGGGACCGATTACTATCTGTCAAAAAACTAATGCATTTCCCCATAGACCGGTTGGTCGACCGGAAAGCTCTGATAAGATCTCTAGATACACGCGTGTGCGTGAAACTGAGCTCCCATTCTGTCAAACCGGTTACTCGAAAATTGCGAAACGGAACGGTTGTAGATAAGACAAAAAATACCCGCATCGATCATGAAGGAGCGGTACAATAGTATACCTTCATCTCATAAACCACGTATCGTTATACATTTAGCTCATACGTAGATGCGTTTACTTAGTGCGGGAAAAATCGTCACACGGGTTCGTTCTTCGTCTGCGATGTGGGTCTTTGATGGTTTGAGGATCGATTGGACGCACTTTCAGCTAGGGTTTGACGCACTTTTAGCTTTCGCGCTTGTCTCAACTTTCTTTCAGAAGGGATTGCAATTTTTTTACAACATTGTAAAAGCAGCGCGTGTCCTTTTCAAAAAAATAAAAGAACAACAATGGTCACACGTAGGAGCCATGGCGCTGTCACCCATACATTTAAGCAGGTGTATTCTACACTAACGAAGGAGCCCGCGTCAGTGAGGCCTCCACCATTTCAAAACTGAAGACCTTTGTGTACAGCCTGCGCTGATAATTGCGCGACGTATTAATAATTATTTCATAGTTTCTTAACTTATTACGAATTTTCGAGACTAAATTACGCTGCTGTAAGCACCATTCGCGCTGTCTTGTCTCGTTTTTTTATCGCCCAGTTTTAAACTACACCATGAATTACCTCGCTCAAACAAAGTGTTTTGCGTAAGATAAAAAATCGTCAGTACCTTGACATTGACTGCCTAAAGTAGGTCTGAAGCTTACACCGTATGTAAAGATCATGGAACGGAACCTTACCCGTCCAGCCGTGGGAAAGACACGAATATTTTTCTACAGCACACGCGTTGTTTAATCACATGTGAGCAGTGCACATCCCTCGACGCGGTGTTTGCTTATCATTTGTTTTTTTTTAATATGTGAAATTTCCATCATCATCCCCACCATCTGACGTGGCAAGTTAGGCAGCCTGCCAGACTGACCTCGTCAGTACTGGTATCACTATCATATTTAGTGACTCTAGTCAGTACGTTAAACAACTCCCCCCCCCCCTCCCCCCCCCCTCTCTCTCTCTCTCTCTCTCTCTCTCTCTCTCTCTCTCTCTCTCTCTCTCTCTCTCTCTGCCGCCTTCAAATATAAAGAGTTGCGAAACAGGAGGCATAATTATTTCTGGACCATCTCTTATAAAAAAGGTGGCCATGTTTATTATGCCTCCCTTTTCGCACCTGCAATATCACGGATTACTTTCGCCAACTTCTGGATGTTCGCCTTGCATGAGTTCTCTTCACGCTGATTGGATATTTATAGTGAGACATGTATATGCGGAAGGATGTAAACGCAACAGCGATGCCAACTTTCACGCAGGAGTCGACGCAGCGGCGTCGTGGGGCGTGAAGTCGTCTCGCGATTCACTTCAAACATCATGAACGACGGAGTTTTCTACACGGACTCAAATGGTCGAACAACGATAGAGAGGAGGTATGCAGAGCAGGTGCGGCCACCTTCGTGCCAGCGGGTGCAGAGCAGCCGAAAGCGTTTACTCAACTTCGCTTGTTTACTCTTTCCGTAATTTTGTTTCTATAACTCCCCCTCTCCTTTTACCCAACGTACCAACCCCGCGCCTGTTCCAACAGTATTCCTTTGTGGTGCACGCAATGGGGTATGAGAATTAATTACGAAAAATCAGTTTATTATAGCATTACCAATAAAACTCATGCCCTCAAGTTTTGCTACATGATTTCCAACAATCCCTTAGCTGAGGTTAATGAATATAAGTATCTCGGTGTTACATTTACTAACAGCTTAAGCTGGAATACTCATATCAGGAACATTTGCGCTTCAGCGTTCTGTAAGTTATGTCAACTGAGGCATAAACTTAAAGATGCTCCCTCTCATGTTAAATACCTGGCCTACACAATAAGACCTAAATTAGAATATGCTTCCAAAGTTTGGGATCCGTACACCAAAGTTAACATTGACAATCTCGAGAACAATTTCGAGCTATACGTCTCATCTATTCAAAATATAACTGCCTTGATTCCGTATCTCAACTAATCAACACGGATACATCCAAACTCTTGAATTAAGGCGCAAATTTCTTCGCTTGAAATTTCTGTGCCAATTAATCAATAAAATGCTGGGATTAGATAGTAGTTTGTATGTAAATCCACTTTCAACTAGAACTCGTCCCACTCATGACAAATCTCTAACCACATTTTTTGCTAGGACTAACATTTTCAAGTTTTCATATTTTTCCCCCCGAACTATTGAAGGATGGAATTCGTTACCCGCTTCTGCCCTTACTTCTGTTGAATCTCTCGAAGCATATTTTAGCCCAAATGCCACTGTGCTGAGCTGATGTCTCGCCCTGGTTAAATGCATTGTTTTTTTTTTAATCTTTATACCTTGTATTATTCCTTACACAATTGTGACTCGCGTATTCTTGTATTTTGTACATTTTTTATCCACTCCTGCTTGGGCTGTCAAGCCTGCAGTATTAAAGAAACGAAAATGAAATGAAAAAGAACATTTTTTGACAGCAATAACTCCTGCCTCCTTTATTTCACAGTACGTTTTCTCCCTGTACAAAGTACACTCTTTTTGGTACACTTTGTTTTTGCTGTGCGATCTGCTTGTATACATTGCTAGCAAATGTACAGACTTGTTCTTGAGGCACCGTGAGGAATATTCATCTTTTCGCATCATCTGGCTGTGTTTTTTACGCCTTCTCATTTTTGGCGCCATGTACTTTATTTTTGATATTAGGGGCATTGTACTCAACCGTGTGGGTTCGTCCAACGTATAAAGTATCTATAAACGTTGGGTCCGTCTGCCTCGCCACAAGGCATTAGGATTGGTCGATCCACCTACATGATCGGAGAAAATTTGGTGATCCTTGAAGCCCAGCATATATAACGCGTCCCAAGAATACGACTTGCTTCGTGGCATCGCGCAGTACAGCACGTCGGGGTCATTTTATGTTTCCCCACAGTGCAGGCAACATTTTAATGCGCAAGCAGTCGGGGCTACGTCCCTCGAAAAGTCATGCGTCCTCCGTAACGTAACGCGTTTCGCTTATATCAATAGAAGGCCATGATGCTTTCATATATATTGATATTAAAAAGCCTACAATGCCGCCAAAAAATCCCTTCCGGGGCCTTCCCATGTTTCCGTACATTGGAGCGCTTCACCAATGTTCTATTCTATGCCGCGATGACCAACATGAGCTCGGACTGCGTCGACGACACGAAATTATGGCTTTTCTAAGGATGCACTTCACTACGGACCATGGCAGTCTACGGCGGAAACCGAAACTGTAAGTGCACTGAGGCCAGTGATGGCGAGTGCGGCGCTATAGCACCATCTGGTTTAGGCGACGCTAACTGCTCGCTGCAAACGGTCTATATTGTTGCGCGGCTCGCTGTTGTGGTTGCAAGCATTCCTTTTCGCAGTTGTATTCTTACGGATGGTAGATCTAAATATCCGCTGTCAAACGTTCTACGGCCCTATCAGGGAAGCCGTTTCGGTTCAACGTTTCTTTAAGTGATGCCCTTTCATTTGGGATAGAGAGCATGTATTCGACAAAAATCGGCTGTCAGCCCCTTTAGGGTCTGTCCCTCGAGTTAAACTGTTTGCTAGGCTTTGCATTTTTGGACTTCTTTCCGTTCATTTTCAGCGACTAATCGTCCACATGCACGCGGGAATCACTTCCACGGGAACGTGTTACAATGTCGTAGGCACATGTATACGGACGTAGCCATGGGGCAGATGCGTGTAACATAGTAGGGTAACAGTGTGGATCCCTAGAGAAGGCAAGCTTGCAGGGGGCGGTAGAAAGTTAGATGGGGAGATGAGATCAAGAAGTCTGCGGGGATAAATTGGTCACAGTCGGCACAGGACCGAGGTAATTGGAGAATAATGGGAGAGGCCTTTGCCCTGCAGTGGGCGTAGATAGGCTGGTGATGATATACGTGTACATGTGCTGGCGTGTGTTGCTTCTCGTGTATATTTCAGAGTTAATGCGCTTGTTACAGTAGGTCCTTACCGTATCTAGGTCCTATAACTGGTTGGGCTCTGGCGTTAACCGGTTTGTGACCCTTGGGGTCTAGGTCTTTTCGGTACAGGGCAGTTCGGTACAGGGCGTTTCGGTACGGTCTTTTCGGTACACGGGCGTTTCGGGACACGGGCGTTTCGGGACACGAGCGTTTCGGTACAGGACATTTCGGTACAGAGCGGTTCGGTACAGGTCGTTTCGGTGCGAAAACGAATTCGAGCGAGCGTTTGAGGCGGCCAAATTCGCGTGCGTTGTTAACATGGGAGTTGCAAACACGCAAATCGAACCTGTTTATTACAACTGTTGTTGCTTGTATTTCTACGTTGCTTTAGGCCAGTAGAAATTTATGCCGCCTTTAAAAAAAAATGCCTATTTACGTAACCGTAGCCAGAAAATGTATAGCGTGTTCATTACTTCGTTTGTTTAGCGACAATATCACCATGTATTTTCTACCCGCCGCGGTGGCTCAATGTTGTTTTTTTTATGTTGTTTTTTTTTGCGTTAACAAACAAAGTGTTTCAAATGCCTTGGACATAACACAGGAGTTCTGTGATGTCACGGGCAGTTCAGTTAATTACAAGAAGTGTGTCGGCCTCTGGCATGGCGATTGGCTGCAATTTCCACGCATCTTCAAGGGTGTCACGTGGTCATCAGAACCAACGTCTTATCTAGGAGTACCGCTGCAGCATTACCGTGATAACAAGACTTACTGGTGTGAAAAGGCACAGGAAATACGAGAACGGACAGGGAACTGGGGGGGTCGTAATCTGTCCATCTTTGCTCGTGTCACAATCTGTAATGTTTTTCTAGTGGCCAAGATTTGGTATGTCATGCAGGCTTTGTATTGTTCCCGTTTGAATATTCAGAAGTTTCACCGCATTTTTGCCGTGTTCGTTTGGAATTCAACGTTCGAAAGAACTAGTCGTAGTAATCTTTTTAGAAAGCTCAAAGGGGGTGGGCTAGCTTTGCCCCATCTCTTTTTAAGACAGGTTGTGTCGCGTTTTTTCTTTTTGCGGGACCAGTCTAACCCTTTCCTGCGAACTTTTATGCAGTTTGCTTTGGGTGATGCTTTGCCTGACTTTCTGGTTACTTCTGCTGTTGTGACTCGTTACAGCGTCAGTCGTTTTTTGAAGGAAGTGGTTTTTTCTTATCGGTTTCTCACGGCACGCTTCTCGCGTGATTTTCTTTCTTCCGTGACACGTAAAAAATTGATGGGCGATTTGATCGAATGTTTATTTCCCGAACCCTTGTATCGCTCTATTTACAATGCGGGCCCAGGTCAGGATGTCTTGAAGAGAGTTAAGAAAATGCCAGTGCCGGGGGGAATTAAGACTTTCTTCTTTAAGATGCACACAGAAACTCTTCCGGTTATGACGTGGATGGCGGCCAAGGAGCTCTTCTTGCCGTGGGGTGCCGACTGTTCGCTCTGCAGGAAACCGGAGAGTATTGAACACGTATTTCTGGACTGCTGGGACGCAGTTTTTTTTTGGGATGTCCTGCAGCGCACTTTAAAAAAAAGAACTGCCTTTGACGCCCCATGGAATTCGATACCTCGCTATAGGTCCAGATGTTTTGCCCTACGACCTGTTCTTCCTCCTGGGCCTACATGCTATATGGAGGAGCCGTATGGATGTACGTAATGCAGATGTAAATGCTCGATCTGTATGTTGTTATTTTGTAGAAAGCATATGTAAATTACGCGAGGTGTTCCACAGAGCAGGCTATGATGAGGAAATATTGTCTCTAATGGATGACTTGGCTGTCATGAAAGTACATTTCTTTTAACTGCTCGCTCAAAGCGATGCAGTCCCCCCTTTTTCTTTTCCTTCTTTCCTTTCTTGTTTTATCAGTCATTGTGGCTGGTATTGTTGTATATGTGTTGTTTTGTCCTTTTCGGCAATAAAGAAAAAAAAAAGCCGCGGTGGCTCAATGGCAAGAGCGTTGCGCTGCTGATCATGAGGTCGCGGGTTCGATTCCCGGCCACGGTGGCTGCTTTTCTGATGGAGGCGAAAAGCAAAAACGCCCATGTTTACGATATTTCGGCGCACGTATAAGATCCCCAGGTGGTCAAAATTAATCCGGAGCCCTCCACTACGGCGCACCTCATCGCCTGCGTTGCGTCGGCGCGTTAAACACTACAATAAAAAAAAGAAATACTAAATATTCGTCCTCTCGCGGGGCTGAATTTTTTATTTGCGCCCTCGCGTTTCCCATCCCGTCGTCGCCCACGTAATCTCTTGCGCTTCGGCGCATTCTGCGAAAAAAACCATGCCTTGGTACCCCTAATGGTTAGCGGCACGAATGTCAGCGGGAGCCCGATCTTAGGGCGAGCGTTTTAGGCAAGCTCCGCCGCAAGCCATGCGCGCTCCTCCCCCACTCCCCGTGCGTCCAGAGAAATTCTGGGAAGACAGGTGGCTGACCTCACGGGGAACCTCCATTGGGATTCCGCAGCCCCTTCGGTCCAAAATTTTGGTCCAGAATAAAAAATTTACGGTTTTAAGGAGTTTTCGCTGCATGAACATATCAGTTATTCTTTATTTTGTTTTTGTTTTGGTTTGATTTTGCACAGGATCTCTAGGATCTATTTTTTAAAGGCGGCTTCTGAGCTCATATTGTGATTATTTAACGGCTACTTACGAATCCGCATACTTTTCAAGCGATTTCTCCTGTAAATATTTGTGGAGGATAGTTCCTCGATCCTGTTTCATTTGTTTACTTTTCGCATAAATGTTCTTTGAATCGATTATTCAATTACTTAGACATTCTTTTAAATTTTGTTCTGAGTAGCGAAGCTCTTTGTCACAAAAGTACCGTATGTAAACTTCAGAGGTACCAATGAGCCGCGATCCAACGTGGCTCCTATTCGGGGACGCTGCTTTGACGTGCATGTTTGCAGCGGGAAATATTTCTTACGCACTAAGCGCTCTTCCGGGCTGGTAAACTAAGTAAACACCTGTCTTATAAATAAGAATGAAATGGTTTAACAGTGCAGTTAGAAACATTATCCGTCGGAATAGTAGCGCTAAAGTGTTACCATGGGTTTTTCACTTACATCATCCCACGCGATTTGAGTTGCAGCGGCTCATTTTAACCTGCAGCATGCCTCTTGCAGTCAGCACTTGTTTTTTTATATATATGCCATGTATAATGTCGTGCCGACACCTGCTTCTGCGAACATCATTTTAACGGTGTGCGGCTCAAAAAAGTATTGATTATGGGGAGCAGCAGGTGACATTGGTCTCAGGTCACGACCATATTAGCAAAACGCCAAGAATTACAGATGAGCAGTCCTTGCGAGGATGAATAACTGTAAGTATGCTGCATAAAACATTGCAGAGTGATTTCAACGTAATTACACAACATTTCCAAATTTGATTCAAGAACACAATAAACCCGCCGCAGTTCCTGCTAACTACGAATAAGTCGGGACGGAAGCGTGCGGCAAGGTACAATAGGTGCCTTCCGTAATGCATTGCTAATAACACCACAAGTACTTGCGTTATCAGAAGAAAGCAACGCACACAAATGTAGAAACACAAGAAATTGCAACTTCTTCGTCATTACGTTATAAAGGCACAGGTTTCTTCCCCGTGCGGTGGGGTCATTTCCGCAGCCGTTGTCGAAGGGTCTCCGCAAAGTGCAAAAAAAAAAAAAATATTTACCTCACTGATTTTCGAAAAAATAAACAGTTGATAATAAGTCGTCAAAAAACGAGTGAAAAAACACGATGATACTGTCACTGATTCGTTATATAACATTCTGGTGATAATAGGTCGCTAAGAAACAAAAAAAATGAAGACTTATAGGTTGTATAAGTGCTACAAATATCGCAGCTAATACTTAATAAATCAACAGAGGTTTTTTTGGGAAGGCCGCATAACCAACTGCTGGCCTAAATTAACGCACAATTTCGAACAAGAACATCTGTAATAAATGGGTACAAATTCCGTGCTTGTAACCACCCCGTAAACAACGCCCGCAGCCTAAAGCGCTCGCCGAAATTCGTCTTTGTACCGAAACACCCGTGTCCCGAAACGCCCGTGTCCCGAAACGCCCGTGCCCCGAAACGCCCGTGTACCGAAACGCCCGTTCACCGAAAAGACCGTACCGAAACGCCCTGTACCTAAACGTCCTGTACCGAAAAGACCGGAGCCGTGACCCTTGTTGTGTTTTTAGTGTGTTGGGGTCTTAGATTGAGGCAGTAACGCCTCATTTCAGCGGTTTCCTGTTTCATACCTGCATTTATAAACACTTCGAAGCTTGGGGTAGCCAGCGCAACATTTGGTCGGGGATAATAGGGAACAAAAGTTTTTCTTTCTGTATATAAGGCGTGAGAGAAAGTTCTGACATAAGGTGAAGCCAGTAACTTCAGCGCATGTGGTAACTAGTGCGTCACGGGGTTTTGCTACTGGTATTTTCGCCCAGGCTGTTATTTTTTTTTTATTCTGGTTGGCAGCATGAAACCATTTGCTCGAAAACTGCGCGGCGAAAATTCGGCTGCTTTGATTGTGATGTTTCGCTTTGGCCTTAGAGCGCCACGTAAAGGCTAACAATGACAGCGAATCTGGGGCGTTGTGCGAAGGCCATTATGCGCAGGAAAACGTGTACCAAAATACTCGCATTTGTGAGTTTTACGCGCCCCTGTAATACCTGCCCCATAAGGCGCGCAATATTGACGATATGGAGATATAGGACGGTGTAGGGGCACAGCCGTCCCTTTTCTTTTCACAGCGCCTCACAATCATGTCAGTCCGTGGTGTGAATATGTAGCAAAACAATTATGTCTGGACGTCGGCGTCTCCTGCTGTCAGATATTCTCCAGCAGCTCGATAATCGTTCCCACACGCCCGCCGCCTCACAGGACCTGCGTGATAGTACCGAAGTCCTCGGCACATTCGATGATAGTGGCTTCTCAAACTTAGGGCGTAAATATGACTTTTGTCGAGCGGTCGCAAGACCTGACTCAGCAAAAAATCTTTCAGGCGAGGTCCCGTGGTCCGGAAAGGAGAAGATAACTGGAAGTCCACGGCTTCACAGTACTACCCTGCCGTCTCTTGGGTCTACATCAAGGTAAACAGATGCTAAAAACCGCCCTTCAGCGTTTACGGCGCTTGACGTCGCCAATGTGGAGTTGGATTGCACGTTTGTCTTGAACGAACACTCGTGCTACTGCTGTCCCAGCGTATATGAGCTGCTCTGTCTCTCACTCCACCCTGCAGGACAATTATCGCAACTTACAAATGACCATCCTGACGGACTCGTCACAGGGAACAACCAGCCTCCGCGACGGAGAGATCGAGCTCATGGTAACGTAACAAAAAAAAAAAAAACCTCAATGGTTTGCACTCCGTAAAAATATGCGCTGATAAATCTCAAGCAGACTAGTGTCCAGTAGGTGATACTACTTTATGCGAAGTCAACTCCCGTGCAGAGTGCGAATATCCAATTAGTGATGCCAAAGCTTCCCTGTAAGTTTCATCGCAAAGTCGGAAAGCGCTGTCAGCGGAGCAGCTGGTGCCCCCTGCGGGAGGCAAAACCTCCTTTTGTGTGTCTAATAAAAAAGAACCCTGTAGGATTTTGTGAAATGTTGTGAAGGCTCCGGTAAAACAGCCTGCACTTTTATATGGGAATTTATATCTGGTGTTTAGAATTATCGTTATATTTGGGTATAGACACTAGTGTACCGAAATAATTGAACGATTACTCTCCGAGTGGTTTGATTGGTGCGCCAAGCTGCACCAAAATGCGAGTACACTCTGTGAAATTTCAGGTAATCTGCGCCGCACTGGTGTAATTCAGCTGCCTCATCTTTCAGTTTTTCCGTTCTTCGCACTAGCTCAGAAAAATGCAGCCACAATTTGCGTGTTGAAGACAGCTGCTATCCCCTAAATGCCTTCTCACAATTAAAGCGGAGAGTTGGGCGAGTTGGTTACTGACTAATGAACTCATACTTCTAGCGAACTTTAACACAGGACGAAGAAAAAAAAGGCGAAACACACGCTAGCGTGTGTTTCGTCTTTTCTTTCTTCGTCCTGTGTTAAAGTTCGCTAGAAGTATGAGTTCATCAGTCCTCTCACAGCCGTTGCTCCCAGGGTGCTTGCTATCTGATCGCCTTCGATGTAGTTGGGTTTAACCTTGGAACTTTGGCAGGCCTAGTTTTCGCAAAAGGAAAATGCAGATAACTTCACACGGAGATATAGAGCAAAAATCTTTTCCTGATTTGAGTATGTTTCAGTGCATGGTAGGACGCAGTAAATTTTCCAGTTGTGGTGTGTGTCAAATCTGGTACTGGTTCTGTAACACGTGATACGGCGGTGGCAGGCGTGCGGCTTCATATAACGGTAAATACATTTGCAGGTATGTTCATAAAAAGTCCCAATGCCCGGTGGAGGACAGGTTCTGGAAAAAAAGGAGAGCGTTCAGCTCACCTTGCTTAAAACACTCTGACACAATTCCGTGCGTGATTCAGCTTAACCACAATGCACTTGATTGACCGACCCATGCCACCGACAATGAAATTTTGGCGCCCACAAACACAGGCTGTTTGAGCATTTGTTTGTGTTTGTGTGCTTTCTTCCATTCCCATGGCTTTTCTGTCTCTTCTCGGTATAGAGATATGTGCTAACAGGCGTCCTTTTGGTGACTTCCTTTTGTTGAACTGTATTACTCCCCCCCCCCCCTTAATCTGATGTCCCAAAATACCTTCTGTTTACATTTTCTCTTTTTTCGATTCCACATTGTTCAGATCTGGACGCGCACCTCCGTTGGGCCTGCACATGCCGACCACATATATCAATTACCTACCTTTCGTTCAGTTGCGTCGTGCAATCAGGACACCTGCATTTTTGAGTCAGCGTTTGCTGTGTTTTTTTCCTCCTGGCTTTCTTTCTTTCCAAATTCTTTATATGTTTCAATGACCTACCACATCCTCTCCTTTGCATTCCGAGGTTTTCTTGACTGCCTATCCTTATTTGTATATATATATATATATATATATATATATATATATATATATATATATATATATATATATATATATAACTGGCATGCTGGCGATGGGGCCGAAGGCGTGGTGAACACAAAGTAAGAAACCTCGGTAACAGCAACAGCGGAGGGTTTATTTCGACGTTTCGACTTCGAGACAAGTCTTTCCTGTAGAATCCTGTATAGACATCATTCCTGTAGAAGACTTGTCTCGAAGTCGAAACGTCGAAATAAACCCTCCGCTGTTGCTGTTACCGAGGTTTCTTACTTTGTATATATATATATATATATATATATATATATATATATATATATATAGATACGGGACGAGGGACTCGGTAAAGATACATATCAAGGTTGCAGTCGTCATTGCCAGTGCTATTCGGCTTTTTTTTTTTCGAAATATTTAATAGGGCCGAATGACGTGTGCTTGTCACGTTTCTTTGATTCATTGATAAATAAGCGAAAATATAAGTCGAGAAAAAATCCGCCGCTTTTCCGGGAGCGGGACTCGAACCCACATCTCCGCATAACCGGTGCGGTGCGTTCGCCATTACGCTATCCCCACAGCGGCTTCTCTCTCGACTTTAAAGCGGGGGTTTATATTTACAAGAGCTCTGAGGCCGGTCAACTAGCGGTCGACTCTGAGGCCGGTCAACTCTGAGGCCGGTCAAAATATATATATATATATATATATACTTTGATTGCAAAGAGGGCTGTCTTTGGTTGCCGTAGCAAATAGTAAAAAATGGGTATAGCTTCTAACAAAACTGATTATTGGTCGACGTTTCGATCGGATGCCGATCTTTCTCTCAATATATATATATATATATATATATATATATATATATATATATATATATATATATATATATATATAGTGAGCATTGTTTACTATTTTGCAAGTGGTGACCAGCGAGTGGACTATGGACAGATTACTAGCGCTTCGTCTTCATCTGTACAGAATCATCAGCACTACTTCTTATGCCTGCTCTTCTTTATCTTCACTCCTGTACATACATCATGGTGTGCGGGCCATTCTAGCGTCTGAGATTCTGTAACAAACGTCGCATCGGACCCCTGTCTCGCAAGTGGTGGAGAGTGCGTCTTGATCCCGCTGTGTACCTCTCCGGTCCAACCCCCGGAGCTTCGTTCGGGTTCTCGTATAGCACCGCGCACTATGGCTTTGTCGCTGGGAGTGGGCAACGTTTTGGCAGGCGCACCGGCACAGTGCATCGTCACGACCAGCCAGCACGATCCCCCGAAGTTCGCCGGCCTTCCTGGAGAGTATGTCGAGGACTGGCTGGATAGCTATGACAGGGTGAGTGCGTTCAACCATTGGGACGACACTCAAAAGCTCCGGAATGTCTCGTTTTCCCTGACGAAAGTGGCAGAGACGTGGTTTTTAAACAACGCGGCTTTGATCACTGACTGGGCGGACTTCACGACTCGGCTGCGCCTGATTTTCGGGTCTTCGGCAGCTCGTTCTAACGCCGCGAAGAAACTTGAGGGGCGCATGCAACATCCGCAAGAGACATACCTCATACATTGAGGACGTTCTTGCCCTGTGCCGGCGAGTGAACAAAGATATGTCGGAGGCGGATCACGTGCGTCACATCCTGAAAGGGATCGCGCAGTTCGCGTTCAAAGCCCTCGCCATCCAAAATCCGACAACCATTTCGGAAGTGACGGCTACCTTTCAACGCTTGGATGACCTTCAGTCTGTGCGTCTTCAGCCGGTGACTCCCGCTCTGAATCTTGGTGACGAAAATCTTCGCACGCTTATAAGAACGATAATTCGTGAAGAGCTCAACTACCACTCCGCTGCATGCGCACCGACGTGTTCCCAACCCGCCTACACACCAGGCCTATGGGACATTATCAAAGAAAAGCTGGCATCGATGGCCGATCCAGGCATCTCAGATCACGCTGCTCTTTTGTCCGCGCCATCGTACTCTGAAGTTGGTGGACGACCACCCATCCCGCTGGCACCGATAACTCCTCGGCCCCAATCCAGTTATGTCGCCGCGTACCCTCCTTCTCCGGTGCCGCGGCCTTACCACACAGGGTGGCAGTCACCAAGTCCTGAGCCTCCGACCTATCGACTTGTGTATTATTATTGTGGGATCTGTGGTCACATCGCCCGGTTTAGTCGTCGGCGCCAGCAGGATGAACGACGCGGTTATACCCCTGACGAACGTGACGAGCTGCGACTCCGTTACAGCTACCGCCAACGTGCCTACCAGCCCCCAACGCGTAGACCTCAACCTGCGACGGATTCCGCTGATGTTCCCCGCAACTCCCGTGAATACCGACGCCGTTCTCCGTCCCCGTTTCGCTGTACTTTTTCACCTCTCCGCCCTGTGGTTCACGATACCAACCACACCTCAGAAAACTAGGCCATGCAGTTTTTTTTTTTTGGGGGGGGGGGGGGGGGGGAACTGCATCTGGGACGATAACAATTCCTCCAAAGTATCCATCTAACGTGTTGTCGTAATCAGTTGAGGGCATTTCTGTTAAAGCAGTGGTGGACACCGGCGCAAGTATTACGATTTTTCATGAAGATTTGTGCACTCGACTTCACAAAGTGAAAACTCCATACGACGGTCCTTCGTTGCATGGTGCCGACAAGACTTCCATTCGGCCGACGGCACACTGTACAGTTCGTGTTTCAATCGATGGACTATGTCACCACATTCAATGTGCCGTGTTGTGTCCGTGCCCTTACATGCTTATCCTCGGCTGGTAATTTCTCTCTTTGACGTCTGCTGTTATTTGTTGCCGCACGCCCGCAATCAGCCTCATGGACACTGAACATTCAGTACTTCCTGGCTCCGAGGCCCTGCCCCAGGTATTAACTGAAAACTATGTTGTACTGCATCGTCACGAGCACATTATTTCGGTTTCTGCTGGACCAGTTCTTCTAGTACTCCCTTCTGGCCGTCAACTTTCCCGAGGGATCGCCGTTTCTGCCTGCCTTATCCGATGTACTCAAGCACGTGCCCTAATCACTGTACAGAACACCACAGCTGAACGTGTCCTCCTTCCGCAACGCTCTACTCTTGCATCTGTGTCGGACACCGACATCACACTCCTCCCCGCCAGCTCCGCTTCAACTCCCATCTGCACTTCCCCAAGCACGCACCTAAGTATTCTTTCGAACTCACCATCAGCCCTGATCTTACGTCTGAGCAGAGACTATTGGTACTGGAAGTTTTAAACAAGTACCGTGCTTCATTTGATACACATTCCAAAATTTTTCCTCAAACGACCGCTGCCACGCACCATATCCGAACTGATGGTGATACCATTGTTCGTCGCCGCCCTTATCGCGTCTCTTCTTCAGAAAGGAAAATAATCGAGGCAATTGTAGCCGATATGTTAAAAAGGAACGTTATTCGTCCGTCGTCAAGTCCATGGTCCTCGGCAGTGGTATTGGAACTTCTGGCCTGGCCTCTCGACGAGTGTTACTAAATACGTTATCACCTGCTCGTCTTGCCAACACCGCAAGCGCTCGACAACTCCATTTGCAGGCTTTCTGCAGCCCGTTCCTTGTCCGTCGACGCCCTTCGAAACTGTTGGTATCGATTTGTATAGACCCTTGCCTTCAACACAATCGGGCTACCGTTGGATTGTCACAGCCGTCGACCACTTGACGTGATACGTAGAGACAGCGCCAATACGCTCCGGCACGGCAATAGATGTGGCAGACGTTTTCCTGCATCACATCATTTTGCGACATGGGGCACCAAGCGTCCTCCTCAGTGACCGTGGTCGGACCTTCCCATCCAACGCCCTGGAAGAACTCCTGCGTGTTTCCGACACTGTACACAAAATAACGTCTGGTTATCACCCTCAGGCGAACGGTTTAACGGAGCGGTTCAATTGAACCCACTCGATAATTGGAACACTTAAAAAAAATTTCCTGAGCGAACCAACCACCGCTCTGTTCGCGGCCAAACTTCACACGAAGGTCGCATTTTGTGGCATTTTGTTTGACACCGGGAACAACGACTATACTTACCTGGTTATTCTGAAAATAAATAAATAACGATTTTCCCCTATGGGAAAATAGCGGCTGATTTGGACGTGCGAGCCAGAGCAAGTTATCTTGGAACGACGGCGCCACCTGGGGTATTCAGAGCGAAACGCACGTTTGAGATTCACGGTAGGAAGGATCCGAATGGTGCAGCTGAGACGATCAGAAAATGCACCTAGGAACGAGCCAAATGAGCTAGCAGACGATCAGAAAACCTGCTTTCACATTTTCTGATCGTCTGCTACGTTTCGCTGTGAATATCCCAGGTGGCGCCGTCGTTCCAAGATCAACTAGCGCTGGCTCGCACGTCCGTCCAAATCAGCCGCCATTTTCCCATAGGCGAAAATCGTTTTTATTTATTTTCAGAATAACCAGGTAAGTAGCGTCGAAGTTCCGGTGTCAAACAAAATAGACCACAAAATGCGACCTTTGTGTGAAGTTTGAGCGTGAAGAGAGCGGCGGTTAGTTCAGGAAAAAATTTTAAAGTGTTCCAATTATCGTCGCTCCACCCTGCACATTAGCCCTGACCACAGAAATTGGGACCTAATCTTGCCGTTTGTTACTATCGCCTATAATACTGCAGTCCAGCGGACTACCGGATACTCGCAGTCCTTCCTCAATTTTGGCCGCTCTCCATCCTACACTTCCGATTCAACTTTCTTCTCGGCTCCTGTCTCCTCTGGTGCATCACACCATGAACAGTACATTTCGCGCCTCAGACACTGCCGAGAGATAGTCCGTTGCCGCCCTGAAGCTCACCAAGAAGACCGCAAAACCCGCTACGACTCGATACATCGCTTCTGTTCATTTCCGCCCGGGAGACGAAGTGCTCCTTTGGACTCCTTTTCATACGCCTGGTCTGTGTGAAAAATTTCTTCATCGTTTTATTGGTCCATACGTAATCTTCGAAGAAACTTCTCCAGTAAATTATCGCGTAACTCTCGTGAATCCTCCCACTGATCTCCGTCGGCGTGGCGTCGAAATTGTCCACGTGTCAAGACTCAAGCCCTTCAGGCGTCGTAACCCAGACTGATTGGCGTCCAGGAGGCCGCTTCCGCGCGAGGGGGGAAATAATTGTGTGCATTGTTTACTATTACTAGCAAAGATTACTAGCACTCCGTCTTAATCTGTACAAAATCATCAGCACTACCTCTTGTGCCTGCTCTTCCTTACCTTCACTCCTATACATAATCATCATCATGGTGTGCGGGCAATTTTAGCGTCTGAGATTCTGTAATAAACGTCGCATCGGACCCCTGTCTCTCAATATATATACTTGGGTAAAAAGTCACTCGCGCCAGAATAAAAGGTGCGGCGTGTGTGCCCTAACCCGGTCGCTTGTAGACTATATAAATAAGTGCAGTATCCAAGCTTGCGAAGCTAAATGAACAATGTAGTTCTTTTTTATGGGGCCGGGCATTAAAGTGTGCTCCATTATCATCCGAGTTATCGCAACGAATGCAGCGGCTCCGTGTCTGGCTGCATGCAGGTGCATCGGCGGCTGGTGGCGGACGACGGCTGCGGGTTAAGCGAAGCGCTGAACGACACGTCGGTGGCGCACGGGCGCCACTGGTTGCACCTGGGGCCCGTCGGCTGGACACACATGCGCCACTACGCACTGCGGCTCGTCTACACGCCCGTACTCGCCTACTCCAGGCTAGCCGCGGAGCGCGTCGACAGCACGCTCGCCGCGGGAAACGTGAGACCCTTCATAATTACCCTCCACATGCGGCACCCCGAACAGAATGGCTTAAAAGAGCCATGAAGAGAAAATGCAAGTTGGTTTTATTCGAAAGATTTCGTGTTTTATAGTGCCCCCAGCGCTTGTCCGGATGCAAACGGTGCTTTATTCACTGAGAAATTAAACAATTTAGGTTGAAATTTTGATTTTCCCGCTCAATCGTGCGCTTTCGTGGTCCCAAATGACATCACAGGAACCGACCGCTCTGCAGCCTAGAATACCTTCATTCACGCATCCGCCGTACAGGGTAGAGACACGTATACGCTGGCGCCGCCATTTTCGGTTGCTCGCTCGCCGCCGAAGCAAGTCATTGTGTCAAAACCGCGCTAAAATTATTACCGCAACGCGGTTTACTGAAGAAGTTTGAATCATATTGTCTGTTTCGCGTTGCTAGGTCTCGTGGGAAACGAAAAGAATAACGCGTTGAGCCCGTTGGCCCAATTGCGGCGGCACGGGACCGTTCAAAGGTTGTCTCCACTCTGTACAGCGGTGTTGGTTTGTTCCCGCGTTTCTTTACGTTCCGTAACCTAGATGGCGCCACCATACCGTGGCAAGCGTTTGGTTTGTTTTTGCCCGCATTTAAACCTGGCTTGTTTTTGTTCTGGGAGAAAATATTCGTTCCCTGAAACAGTGCTCGCTCGACAAATGGGGTCACGTAAGACACCGTTACTTGCGTCAATCGGCCAGTGTCGTCTGAGACAACCCCAAGCCCCGTAGTGCTGTGCAGCTAAACCAAGCATGCTGTGCGCAGTACGAACAGCAGAACGCATCAGTACTTCTATGTTTACATGTGCTTTCGTAACTTCCACTGTTTGTCCCATCATTCTTATTGCTTTGTAAAGAATGTGCCCTAAATTTAAGCGCAAATCGCTCGTTCGTCTAGTTTGTAAGCTCTACCTAATTTGCGTCTGCTTCTGCCAGCCTCCACCAATCGCAGAGCTTAGCTCATGTGACATCATAGGTTCTGTTGCGGGAAATGAGCTGGTGGGTCGCATGACCATTCCCGCTTTTCCTAATTATTAGCTTATTTGAGCGAAGTTTACGTTAAAAGTGGTGTCAGTATGATTCTAACGAGACAATCTTTTGAATGAACCAAACTTGTGTTTTCTCTTCATGGTGGTCCCCGGTGTCCACAATTCACTTACACGTTTTGCGGTTACACAGGAATATACCCGGGACAACATGTTTGCCGCCAGTGTAATAAGTGGGCAGTAATTTTTTTTGCTCTTACCTCATGGTAGACAGCGTGAATGCTATTTATGGAATCAGAGGTGGTCAAACAGAAAACCTGAGCGCAGCAATGAGGTATCCGATTGATTTGATTGTTTGTAGGGTTTAACGCGCCGACGCAACGAAGGCGATGAGGCGCGCCGTAGTGGAGGGCTCCGGATTAATTTTGACCACCTGGGGATCTTTAACGTGCGCCGAAATCTCGTACACACGGGCGTTTTTGCTTTTCGCCTCCATCAGAAAAGCGGCCGCCGCGGCCGGGAATCGAACCCGCGACCTCGTGCTCAGCAGCGCAACGCCTTAGCCACTGAGCCACCGCGGCGGGTAATGAGGTATCCGAGGCACCCTGCATATCACCATAAGCATGGTAGTGCATATGCAGCAGTGTGTAATGTTTTCGCTAATAATAGGCCCTGAATTATTTTCTGTTCTTCTTATCAATTAAAAAAAAATAAAAGCTAGACACGTACAGTCATGGACAAATGAGAAGCTAACACGAAAACATGAACCACAACACTCGAAATCAAAGAATTTGGTTCGCGGAGATACCATAATTACGCGGTTGTGGTATATTTGGAAAGCCACGTTGACAAACATTTCTGCTGTTATGGAGTCATGCGACGAGTTGACTTGCATAGAAAGGAGTGGCGCTACTTGTGTGTTCTCGTTCATACTTGCGGGTTCGCATTTTACTTGACCATAACTGTAGCTTCAGTCCCCTCGAAAAAAAATTAGCACCCATTCCATTCCTGTTCCGAGGGCACCGGTAAGGACAGAATATAATGTCAGTTGTTTTCCTGCACACACAAAGCCTACTGATGCACACAGATGCACGCACAATTTCCTCTTAAAGGGACACTGAAGTGAATTTGTCAAGCTCCCGTTTTTGCTTGCACTGCTTAGACGGGCTCAAATTAACACACTTTTCATCGTTTATCCGGTTTATAAGTCGATAATTATTTTATAAAGCCCGAAAGAAGAAAAACAACCATGCGTGGTCTGGCGGCCGCACCACCTAAAGGCTGTGACGACAGGAGGAGATAGATCTTGACTGGACGATGTCCAAGAATAGCATTCAAACAAGTTTCGGTTTCGGTTCTGTCAAACAACATGCTTGACATTTGACGTTATCGTTGGGTGGGCATTCTCGATATCTAAATTATCACCAATCCGCGCTTCTGCCATGTTGTCGGCTGTAAAATGCCTAAGATAAGCCTCCCAGGACGGCGTGGAATCGTAGCAATCACTAGCCGAGGCATACGCAGTGGATGAACGCCCTCCGCGTCACTGCAGACGCTCAAATGCCAAGCGCTTTTCCCCCATATTTGGAGCTTGCCTCAGTCATGCCTGTATCGTAAAAAGCGTGTTCGCGCCAGGCCAAGGCTCTGCTGATTCTGGCCTGTGCCCACTGCCCGCAAGCAGTAGGTGCTTCTGGCAACAGCACGCCAACGAGAGCGTCAGTGTCAGTCTGCGCGCGTTCTGCGACCTCGTTCGTGGAGCAGTGAAGGTTACGGCCCATAAATGGTTAACTCAGAACAGAAAACATCGGCTGAAAACGAAAAAAATAACTTACAACAGAAAAAAAACCATGTATACCCTCGGGGATTCGAACTTGTGACTTGCTAAACATACCTACCGCTTTAGAACACTCGCCCACGGGCCAGCGCTGGCGCCGTCGGAAATACAGGGTATATAATGTATAGCCAGTTCGCACTTTTATCCAGTTGTAGCAGCTTAAATGACTATTTGTTGTATAGTGCTCGTGCAGCAAGCGTCCCCCAAATTTCCATAATATCTCACGTCTAGCTATTGCATTTCTTAGACGGAAAAGCGTTCGCATAAGTCTGGTCGTGCTGCTGACCGCTGTGCCTGTTTACCCAGCGCAAAAAAGTGCGCCCTGCTGCCTAGTTTTGCGCTGTACGGTAAAAGTTTTAGTTGAATTTGTTTTCTTAGTACCCATATTGACTTCGCTGACTCTTCTCCCGCCTTCGAGTGGCCATAGGTTTTCGTAGTAGCGTACCAGTCACCGAAGTGCCGCATGTGCGCTTGTGCAGCGCTTGTGTGGAACGACCTGGACTTGGAGCTTGACACAGTGAATAAACTAACAAACTAAAGGAAGGCACATTCTTCCATTCACAAACGTGTCATGGCTTAGTTTCAACTGAGCGAACGAATTGCGACGACCCGTCGGCGCCCGGCGGACTAAACGCTGGGCCGACCGACTCTGTCGGAAGATCGGCGAGCCGTGCAGTAGCGCAGTCAAGCCAAGTCATTTCCTCCTGACGTCACACAAAAACGCCACAGGAAACTGGCGAGGATGCAGAGCGGAGGACAGCGTTTTCGACTTGATTTATCTACTAAACAAATTCGCGTAAACGCACTCAGAGTGGCCGAAACGTGGCCTATGGACTCCGGACTACTATTTGCGCTAGTAGTACGGCAATGTTTACAAATCACTTCAGTGTCCCTTTAATTGTCCGCCGAGACAATTAAAGGGACATGCATGGCTGTACATCGCATGGTACCGCGTCTTTCCCCGGACGAGCAACAGTCATCCCCCTTCTCATGGGAAACAGTGGCCCGGTGGGATTAGGCGTCTTCTCATCCACCACTGTTTCTTACGAGGAGCAGGATCCCGATCCAACCGATCATTCGAGGAGCGAATCGGGATTGCGATGAAGACAGTGATGCCTCACAGCCTAGTTAAGTACGTAGGGACACTTTTGCTTGGAGATACGCCTGAATAATGTAATGAAAGCTCTACTACACCATGTCTCTACTACACCAATCGCGTCGCAATGACCTTGAGCCGCCACTGCGTGAGTGTGGCAGGTGTCACATCACGCCACTTGGTCCACTGCTGAGAGGCGTGGCAGCTGCGCTCGGAGCCTCGCCGCTTTTGTACAACGTGACTAGGCGAGGGTTTAGGGGCTGCTTCATCGGCGCTTGGTCGCTCAGTATTGTCCTGGACGGCGTGCCGACTCGGCCGTCTGTGCATGCGCTTCACCTTTCACTCGTTATAACTAGGTTTACAATGGTTAAACCTGCCCCTTTTTTTCTGGCACCACAACAAATAATAAGTAGGAGTGGGGAAGAACAGACCAACCCGGAGGACAAGAATAACTGTTACGGGCTCATTAACAGGTTAATGAGCATTAATGAGCATTCATTAACATTAACAAAGAATATTGCAATCAACACTCTACGATACACCCATGAAGGGGATTCGTAGCCGTCCTAGGCAGTAGCCTGGAATAAATTGGGGCAAAATGGATCTTGGAGCAAAGCGAATGAAATGTTCATTGATCATATGCCCAGGTAACCATAAATTAAAGGGGCCCTGAAAGGTTTTGCCGATACACTGTGTGGTAACCGGGCAACAGTGGCGGCGGACAATCCCAAAAGATGGACATGTGCGGGTGAAGAGGAAGTTGTGGCGCGACATGAGCGAAGTTAGAACATGGCGGACTCGGCTGGGTTAGGTGTGCGCAGCCGCATCGGCTGAGGAGCGGACCTTGGCGGAACAGGACTCCCAGTAAAGGTGTGGGTTTAGGGGGCGCAGTGTCTTTCTCAGCACTGCAGGCGTGCTTGACAAAGCGAGTGATACACGCAGGGCGTGAGCAGCCCATGAAATCTCCCTCACGATGTGACCCCTTCTAGGACACCACTGACAACAACATCATCACAGTCTTGTGCTTCCCTACAAACCCCGTGTACGAGCAGAGATGTACTAGCAACGGCAGTGCACAGTCAATTAGCTGCCCCCGTGGGGGTGGGGGGGAGAGTCAGAGGAAGCCAGCCGTCGTCTGGCGGTCGGCTGCCACTACGGTGGCAATAGCGGCCAGGATCCCTCCCAGGTCGACCCTCTCCAGGCTGGCAAAGAAGTGCGGTGTGAGCAGCTGGCAGACCTCCTCCTTGGACAGCACCACAGGCCCAGTCTGGCTGGCCGCCACTGTGGTGGAAGGCTTGCACTGCACCGCGTTGGAGTGCAACGTCTTCGGCTCTGCAGTCTGCGGTGAAGGGCCACTGAACACCAGGGAAGCAGCCACGCTTTCTTCCGCAGTGACCGCTGCGCCCTCCTCTGCCACGTCGCCTTCCTGGCCGGTGGCTTGTCCGCAGGGCAGCGCCTCGTCTTCCTCCAAGTCCAGGCTCGACGTTGCTGCCGCAGAAGGCGCTGCTTCTGGGCCCTCAGTCAAGTCGCACAATTTCACTTCGGGGCTGTCGGACACGGCCTTGTCTATAATGGGTTCTTCCAGCAACGCCAGCGATCCAGACGCTTCCCTGACAGTACCTGTGCTGGCATCCTCCTGTGGCTACTTTCGCAGAGGACATCTTTAAGTTTCCACATTGCTGTCCCACGGCTCTTTCGTGGACAACGTCATAATTTTGGTGTCCCAACGTCTAATCCGTCCAGTTACTCTCGGCTTTTTCTCGGAATCCTCGAAGACTGTGTCTCAACCTTTTCTTCGGAGGGGGGAGAGTGTGGTAACCGGGCAACAGTGACGGGGGACAATCCCAAAGGATGGACATGTGCCGGGTGAAGAGGAAGATGTGGCGCGACATGAGTGAAGTTAGAACATGGCGGACTCGGCTGGGTTAGGTGTGCGCAGCCGTATCGGCTGAGGAGCGTACCTTGGCGGAACAGGACTCCCAGTAAAGGTGTGGTTTTAGGGGGCGCAGTGTCCTTCTGGGGAACCGCGGCCGGGTGCAAGAACCCCGGTACCACAACTGTTGCTTACACTTTCAGGTAAATCAATGTCCTAGTAATCACCTCCTTCAATAATTTTGTTAAAGCGACGAATTTTAGTTGAGTTATTGAAATCAAAACATTGCATTTTCGCCCGCGCCGTGATTCTCCCTCGTTTCGTCCACCTCCTCGCACCACGCGAGCGTCACTGCCCATGATGCCTCGCATCTCAGTGACGTCTGCAAAAACATCCGGTTGAGGGCGTCGGATGCTACTGCGATTTCCTGCGCGCAGCATCGCCCTGGGACGCGGCCGTCTGATTTTCTTAGTCCCATTTGGGCCATTTTTATCATTTTACTTTTGAATCCTGCACCTCGCTCACGGCTGGAAAATCTGATGGAAGCAATGGGGCGGGGCTTATACGCTTCTACACCATGTGCTGCAGGAAGTGATAATTAACAAAAGGCGCGGCTGCGACCCGTCGACGCTGAGAAGACGACGCTTCTCTTCGCCTGAAGTGAGAGAAAAAGCCGTCCAATTGCAAGATTTATGCTTCGTGACACACATGGGAGAATCGATGACGTACTACATACGGGAAAATGGCGGAACCCAACCACGTTACCACGCAGGAAAGCGTGGTAACGCGGCAACAAGCTCTGCAACTAAAGTGTCAGCTTTCCGATGCACGTAAAAATGTCATATTGGCGCAGATGATGTTGACCACACAACGTAACGATTGCGCTAGTTTTTTTAGTGTGCTCAAAACGCCTTTCAGCTCCCCCTTTTAAAGGCGCATTCTCCAATTTTCGCACGTACGCTTTGTTACGACTTTGTCACAATGAAGGACGCTCTCCTCCATCTCTCTTCATAAATCAACAAGCACCTCAGGTATCACGCTTTCGCACAATAACCAAAAAGGTCTGACAAAAGTGCATAGCGTTTCAAGCTCGTAGCATGAGCAATTTCGCCCGCTTTATTCGGTGTGCTTCCTCGGAAATTTCCGCAAATTGAGTAGTAAATTCATTTTTAAATTGTTTCGGATTGACAATGCTTTTCAAACATCTGCTGCGATCGCTCTCGTTTCCAGTGAAGTCACTCATGGACATACCGTACTTACCCGATTCTAACGCGCACTTTTTTTCTGGAAAAATAGGTCGAAAAATGGCATGCGCGTTAGAATCGGATACGAAACCGAAACCGAAACAGCGGAAATTTCGTCCCACCCATCGCCATCGCCATGTCAAGATGGCGCTAAAGCTTTCAGCAACGATTGTTCGGACGCAGGAAGCATAGGCGCCTAGGCTTTTCTATCGGCGTTCACACAAATCGTCAAATCGTTCCACTTGCGCGCTTGATAACAGCAATGGCAGCAGCGGCTCTCTCGCGTTCAAAACGAGCGGTCGGCTGAAGCGTGCGCCTCTGGAGAAGCTCGCGGGATGGGCGTGTGAGGCGTGGGCCACGATCCCATCGACCATGGTTGAACGTTAGTTCAGAAGTGTGGCATCGCGAACGTGCTTGACGGCACCGAGGACGAGATGTTGTGGTCAGCGGAGAGCGACGAGGAGTGAGATGAGTGAGATTACTTCGGGAAATAAATCACCCGTTTCTCTAGCATTCGTTTTTATTGCTCACACAGTTCCGTGCGCGTTACAATCGGAGGTGCAAGTGTTTTCGGTTTGTTGTCAGGAAAATCGGGTGCGCGTTAGAATCGGGGGCGCGTTAGAATCGGGTAATTACGGTAGATGTACTGTACCCGCGTGCGCCGCCTTATAGTGACGTGCAAAAGGTTTTACGGATGCCTCTACTGCTGTAGGGGCAGATTTTTTTAATAAATTGGCTGGGCGGCGCCATTGAAGGAACAGTCCTTCATGTATGTCAATTTATTTTTTTATAAAGTCCTGCCAGTTAGGCCAACCTTTCAGTGACTATAGAATGTCGATGGTTTTATGTAGCACATCGTCAGTCATCGTACCAGTCGGTGCAACTGTACACGTCTTGTAGGGCTTAATTTCTACAGTTTGATGGACGTTATCCTATTTCTTTGAGAATACAAAATATTTTTGGAGACGCAGACACAAGAATCTCGTCGTTGTTCGTTTAAATGTCGGTGCCGCGCGCCATTTCCGAACCCCACGCATACGGGTAGCTTGCTTTGTGCCCGTTTTCATGCACACATTCCCCTTTCACCTTCGTTCCAAGCAACCCAACGGGTTCTTTTGAGCAACACCACCTGGACTAGTTGTTGTTGTTTCGAGAGTTTGAAAGAGGTATTGAGAAAGCGGCAGAGCTCTCGCGTTGGTGGCGGCCTGGGCACAACAGGTGAGCTTTTCGGAAAACACGCCTATCGGGTTTTACGGTGGTCGCTCTCACAAAACGTTGACCACCTGCCAAAGGCGTGCACTGTCTCAGGATACACTTTTTCGACGCTTTAGTGGGAGTATGTTGTGGCACCACTTAGTGTGCCGTGCGTTTCGGAGTGGTTCCGAGCAAGAATAAAATCAGTGCGTTTGTTTTTTCTTTGTTGGCTGTTTGGTATTCGTCGGTCGTTATAAGCAGCGTGCAGATACGGCTTGCGGAGTCTCGGTACGAGCTCGAGAAACAGTAAATCTAGCCCCCCAAAAAGGACCTATAGAAGCGGTCATCATCATCATTATCGTCGTCGTCGTCGTCAGCCTACTCCGGTCCACAGTAGGACGAAGGTCTCTCCCACTGACCTCCAACCGATACTGTCCTGCGCTAATCGAGCCCATTCTTGGCCACCTAATTTCCTCATTTCATCCCTTCATCGGGTTAATGGCCTTCCCCTTCTTCTAGACCCACCTCTCGGTATCCACTCTGTCACCCTAATTGTCCACCAGTTGTCGGTTCGTCTCCCTACATGGCCAGCCCAAGTCCATTTCTTTTTCTTTATTTGAACTGTGATATTTTGTTCGCTGATCCCGCTAGCTCGTTTTCTGTCCCTGAGTGTTATTCCTAACGTTCTTCGTTCCATGGCCCGCTTGGCCGGCCTAACTTTGTTTTCTAGTTGTTTAGTAAGGTGCCAAGTTTCAGCTCCGTATGTCATCACCGGCATTATTGGTTGTAGACCTTTATTTTGAGTGACACAGGTAGCTTACTTTTCATTATTTGGGAGTGCTTGCCGAGGGCCCCCCCACCTATACCTATTCTACCGGATTTCTCTCTCGTGGCTTGGTTCAGCACGAACCATCTGTCCGAGGTAGTTATATTCTTTTACTTCTTCTAGCGTTTCGTTTCCAAAGCTGAAGAGGGCGTTTTTAGCATGCTTATTCCTCATTACTTCCGATTTATTCATATCTATTTTTAGCCCCGTGGCCGGGCTTTCTGATTCTAGTTCCCCAATTAAGCATTGTTTGCATGTGTTCTGCACTCTCACTCAGCAAGACTATGTCGTCCGCAAGCCTCAAAGGGCTCAAGTATTCCCGTTTATCCTTAATCCTATGTTTTCCCAGTAAAGCTTCCTAAATAGCTCCTTCAGACACGGTGTGAATAGTTTTGTCGAGATGTTATCTCCCTGACTTACTCCCTTTCGGATCGGAAATTTATCGCTTTGCTTGTGGAGGGTTATCTTGCCCTTGCATTCCTTATATATGTCTTCTAGAAGTCTTATATAGGTTTCATCTATTTCCTGGTATTTTATTGCGTCTAGCATGGCTGCGGTGAGTACGGAATCAAACGCTTTCTGGTAATCTATAAATTCTTTGTAAAGCGGCTTAGTGTACCCTGAGGATTTTTCTATCACTATTTCTATCAATGACGACATGGATGTGATCTATGGTTGAGTACCCTTTCCTAAACCTAGCCTGCTCTCTCGGTTGTTGGGAATCCAGGCTGTCACCTACGCGGCTAACTATAAATTTGGTAAAAAGCTTGCACACAACGGAGAGTAGGCTGATGGGTCTGTAATTCTTCAGGTCCTTGGTATCTCTGTTCTTATGAAGCAGAATAATGTTTGCGTTTTTCCAGGCTATGGGCACTTTTTGGTAATTTAAACATTGCCAAAATAGTTCCGCAAGCTTTTCTACTATACTATCTCGTCCTTCCTTTAAAAGGTCGACGGTTATGCCGTCGTCACATGCAGCGTTTCCTATTTTCATGCCTTTGAGAGCCTTTCTTACTTCCTCCTTAGTTACTAGTGGGACATCGCAAGTTCAGCTTGTATTCTCAAACGTCGCTATCATACAGCCTGGTGTAGAATCGTTCTGCTACCTTAATTATCTCGTCCAAGTTGTGAGTAAAGTTACCCTGCTGATCTCTGAGTGCGTACCTCCTGTCTTTGCCGATGGCTATCTTTCACTTATTTGCTTTCAAGCTTCCCCATATTTGCAGCGTTTCCTCGAACATTGCCCTGTTATATGCACGAATGTCGTTTGTTTTACTTCTCGTTAACCAGCTTCTACAGCTCGGCTAATTCAATCCGATCCGCCGTACTTGACTCTTTCATGTTCAGGACGTTTCCTTAGTTTTCCAGTTTGTTCCCTATATGTTGCTTCTTCCACAGCTGCTGCGGATTATGTGATTGCTTTGTTAGGTTGTCAGCTAGCCTGCATACACTAACCTCGTTCTAATAGTTTAGAAGCGCAAATTTGTTTTGAAGAGTTATTTTAAACTTATCCGTCCTGGCTCTGACTGAATTCATGCTGGGTTGCTGACGTTTCTGAAGTCTCCTTCTTCCTCTTTTGAGATTCGGCCTTACCTAGCATCTAACCATCCCATGATCGCTGCTCCGAATCTCAGCACCTCTGCGTCCTGCACAATACATCGGTTGCCACTTAAAATGAAGTCGATTTCATTTTTTGTTGTTCCATAGGTGCTTTTCCATGTCTATTTCCTATTCGTTCGTTTGTAGAAGAATTCTTTCATCAAACGCAGGTTATCGCTCTCTGCAAATCCCACCAGTGTATCTCTTCTATCTCTTCGACTGTTGCGATTCTCTATTACAAAGTTTCCCACTGACCCTTGACCCATTTGATTCTTACCTACCTTTGCGTTAGTCTCCCATCACAATCGTGAACTGCGTTGTTGCCTTCTTCACGACTGATTCGACGTTCTCGTAGGCGCTATCTACGGCTTCATAATCATAGCTGGTTGTTGGCGCATAGGCCTGTACTATCGTTACCCTTTATCGCTTGTTTAGCGTAATCACAACAGCCGTGACTCTCTTGCTAATGCTGAAAAACTCCTTGACGTTGCCTCCTATTTCTCTGCTGAGTAAAAACCCCACACTATGCTCTTTCTTCTCTTGGGGTCCACGGTAGCATAGAATATGCCCGCTAGTGAGTTCCATGAAGCCTTATCCCGTCCTTCTAGCTTTGCTTAACGCTACAATATCCCACTTAATGTCTGAGAGCTCCTCTAGTAGTACAGCTAAGCTTCCCTCACTAGACAAGGTGGTGCATGCGTTGAACGTTACCAGGATCAACTTCCAAAGGTGGCCTGTCCGGACCCAGAGATTCTTAGCACCCGCTACTGTATCGCTGCTCTGACCGCCGTCATTGACAGTAGCTCTAAAACTGCATGAAGACTGAGGGACGAGAGTTGAGTTGGCCAGTCATGGGATGTGATGGCCAACTACTACAGCAGGGTGGCCAGGTCCTTCTCTGGCGAGGGAGTTCTGTACATGTTCCTAAGAACAACCTTTCTAGTATAGCCACTTAGGTTTCCGGAATGATGGTTACTTCCGGAGCAGGCAGCACTCCATACCTGCATGGGTTGGGTACAGAGAGTGAGGAGAAAAATTGTGAGAGAGCGAGAGAAGTTACGGGCGGACGACGTTGCCGCGCACGCCTGCAGTGATATTGAACCGGCGTTGGTCGGTTTTCCGTTTTATACGCGCGGTTTTGAAGGAATAAACTGAGACACTGGCTTACTGATGAGATCCACTTTCGTCTGGCCGTTGTAAAGGTAAGACACTGCCATGCTGAACTGTATAGCTACGAAAAAAATGGGTAGTTTGAAGCTAAGCTGGCCAAAAAGGCCGCTGAAGTTGTATTAGACACCTTCCTCGCCTTTTTAATTCTATTATAAGCCGACAAACTGTTTATCGTGCGCTGCGTTAACAACGGTGACCTTACGGAAGAGATGCGGAAAAGTTAGGCAATCCTGGGCCCGCTTGCACGAACACACGTTCTTATTGGCAATCTTATTCACAGTCTATAGTCTTATTCACGGACTTCAATAAGACCGCGAATAAGTTTCTAGTGCGCTTGCTCGAAAGCACTCGGGCCAGGCTACAGAACGGTCTTATTGAAGACTATGGGGACAGCGGGTACCTAGAATAGCACGAGAGAGGCCCCTAGTTTCCGCAAAATCGGGGAATACGCCGCAAAACCATGCGCAAAACTGCTTGTTGCCGTCGACGGCGGTGGGCAAGCGTTTATTTTGAACCATGACTGGATAAATTCAAGCAATGCTGACCATCAGACGGCGGATTTGGGCCTTGTCACAAATACTTTACAATGATCTGCCATCCTTGGTAGGCCAACTCACAACGCCGAGCCTCGGTCGCCCCGTCGCGTAAATGAAGTCATAAACAAAGATCGTCTGCTCGAAGCGTGGGCCCGAGAAACCCACTGGGCTGACGCAAGAAGCAGCGACGTTGTCTCACGTTGTCGCAACACGAGTTGTGCTTTTCATCTCACCGTGAATTAGAAACTCGCGAAGACTCGGATGCAACGAGCATAGAGTTTCTTACAATATAATTTGTATGCAACTCTATGGCAACGAGCACTCCACCGGCTTCCGCCGCCTGGAACGGCGACACGATAGCAATAGAGAGTTTTAGCATAGCGTGCTCCGTCCGCTAACGCTACGGCGGCGGGTAGCGGGGCGCGACTGGGGAGAGCAAATTCGTCACGGTGGGGTGGATTAGTTCCGCGCAGCCTGCCTTCGCCATGCCCGCTCTTTTCCTCAGCTGAGGGGCAACCTTCTCGCACTGCCCGCGCGCGCATGCGCAGTCCGGTCCCGCTACCCGCTAACCTTAGCGTAGCGTACGGGAGCCGCTATGCTAAAACTCTCTAATAACTGGCAATAACCCGCTGCCTAGCCGGCAGCACGCTTAGCGAGGGCTGCAGCTGTAAACAATCGCGCTGTAGAATATAGCCGAATGTTGATATTATGCATGCTGCTTTTACATGCCGCCTCCGGATCCCAATTGCTCAAGCAGAATGCGCAATCAAAGTACAAACCCAAACAATCAAGCTTCGTAACCGCCACTTTCGAAGAGAAGGATGGAAAGACGCGATTCTTTCCTCCATGGACGCGAGTAAGGTGGCTAGAATCATTCTAGCCACCTTAACGCGAGTCTGCGCAGCTTCTCGTTGAAAACGCGATTTTATTTGACGCTCACGGGCAGAGGTACTACAGGCTGCTAGCGTTTTGCTGTTGTAATTTTGTTGGCACATTGTAGTTCTATTGTGAACGCCTATTTGTTGTTCCTGTGTTAATGGGCATGATTTTATAAAACAATACATTTGTTCCGTCCTTTCCGTGCCGCCTTTTCGTAGCTACTGTGGTGACAGCTGGCATAGCAGACGATCACACATTCACACCGCGCGCTTGGCCACCCGATGTCTGCTTGGGACTAATATCGGGCCGCAGACTATCATTTTTGTCCACCTTTGTTTGACCTGAGGGAGTAAAAAAGCCGCGCTACCCGGGAAAAACAAGCACACGCCCATAGCGCACAGCGAAATTTGAAAACGGTGGTTGGCTGCAGCCATGGCTGCAGCCATCGGTGCCACATCAAAGTAGGTAGGACTTGCGGCTTCCGGCGCCGGCGTTTTCTGTCCCTTTCCACCCTCTCTCCTGACGGCGTTTCCAACGGCGTCGATCTCCTCGGAACAAGCATTTATTCGTTCCAAGCAGACGGTCGAACGGCCGCCGCTCGGTATCTTTCGCCACTTGTACGGCTACTGCACTCGTTTTTCACGATATGGAGGTCGATCTTTATGATGAAATGACCGACCACGTCAGCATATGACCGTGAATAAGACTGCTCGAAGCAGGCTTATTCACAGTCTTATTGCGTTCTTATTTAGAGTCTTATTCACTGTCTTACAAGTTTCCGGAAAGCGTCTTATAGCCTAGGGAACATAAGACCCCGAATAAAACTGCCAATAAGATTAGACTGCGAATAAGACTGACTTATTCGGCTTCGAGCAAGCGGGCCCTGTACTTTTTAAAGTCCGGAAACCATGGGACCACGGCAGGGGGGCGAAGACTCTTTTCCGTATTTTCTACATAAAAACCATTTACAAAATCAAGGTAGCCCTTGGTCGGGCGGTCACAGCAAGTGGTTGTACATTTCTGTGCGCCCAAGGGTTGTCGAGTTATTCAAATTTCAGAGATGCTACCCGTGTCACCCTGGGACGTCGTCCTATTCCTATCCCGGTATGGGCGCTGCGTTTTTGACGTAGCGCTGAACTTTTTTGTCGTTTTTTCCCCCTTAGTAACTTAGCATTCGATGCTGTGGAAGGTCTTCTTTAGCTTTTCCAACACTCTTTCTTCCATGACTAGCGAATAATTTCCTTTATTGAATTTAAATTTAACCCCGCTGGCTAGGCCGGTTAGCCTTGTGGTTACTGCAGGCTGTTTGTATCGCGCTTCGACGAGCGCTTTGTTATACAGCCTTCCCTTGTTTCTAAGTACATGTGCGATGCAGCCTGTGCGATGCTGCATGAACTGTGTCTGAGAGAGAAGCGGTAGACATCATCTATTTGTTCCAAAGAGCGCGAGCAGATTATGCACTGATCACGGGGCTGAAACCACGCAGCAGGTGCTGTCACCTCTAGCGCGCAGCGCGACTCCCGAAGAACGCTGGGCATTTTGATTCAAGAAGCATTGACCCGAACTATTGACGACGGCGATGGGATGGTGAATCCTAACCCATGCTGGTGATGCATATATTGTGTTCGTCCTCCCTGAACCCCCTGTCTTGTCACGGCGTTCGTATTCTCACGCGTAGACATTGGCGGGGCGCGCAGTTCACAGGGCTGAGCGAGGAGCTGCCGGCCGACGTGCATTTGCTGACCCTGGAGGCGTTGTCCAACACCCGGGTGCTGCTTCGGCTCGAGCACCTGCGCACCGACAAGGACACGACCAGACCTACAACGGTCACAAAGGGTTCCAAGGACAAGATGGACAAGGGAATATCCATCACGGTAAACTCTATCCCCTTATCTAACGACAACCTCCTTCCTCAACTTTGTTCTGTACTCGATGATGTAGTTTTTTTTTCCAACTGTGTCTGAGACAGAGAGAAAATGATCTTTAACGGTACTGGTGAGGTTAGCCTGGCAAAGGCGTCTAGCTTGCTGCACCAGATGTATAAAAATGAATTTTATGAATGTGATGATGATGGCTATGATGACGATGATGCGCATGCTTGCGTAACCTTGTTTAGGGACTCTGCTCAAGTCCTCACCTTATCACTACGTGTAATTTGGCTGTAGGCGCTCTGTCTTACCACACTGTTCCGTGACTGATTCTCGCAGGCTACAACAGTGCCGGCTATGCGGAGTGGAGAATGCCGCCCTTTGCTTGCAAAAGTTACCTTCTGCATGCCGCGCACGCACTCACGCACACACCTTCCCAATTCGTGATGCTCAGCAGCAGTCAGTCTAAGCAATCGTGATACACCAGCCGTCGCGGTTCAGTTGCTTGGCCGAGCTGAGCACGGTGGGGCAGTTGAGATTTCCGTCAGTACCACGGAGATTGCTTTTTTTTTTACAGTAAAAACTGTTAACCCAGAGCTCCGCACCAATCACCCCCTACCCCGGCCCCAAAGGAGCAGGGCTAGACATTTGTGGCGGCAGACCGATTTTAAATTCATTGAGTGTTCATAGGCCCTGTCATCACGGCGAAACGTACGTTTCGAAGGACACGTAAAGAACACGGCCACGTACGCCACTCGAAGGGTGGCTGCTCAAAGAATATCCTCACTGAGGGACACGGAAGTGAATTTGCCGAGCTCCCGTTTTTGCTTGCACTGTGTAGGCTGGCTCAAATAAACACACTTTTCATCGTTTATCCGGCCAATAAAACGGTATTTATTTTATAAAGCCCGAAAGAAGAAAAACTACCATGCGCTGTCTGCGCTGGCCGCACCAACTAAACCAGTGACGTCCATAAAGGTACTACGTGATTAGACGATGTCCAATTGATTAGAATTCAAACCAGTTTCGGTTTCGGTTCTGTGAAACAACATGCTTGGCATCCGGCGTTAATTTTATGCTGGTTATTCTAAATATCTCAATAATACGCATACCGCGCTTCTGCCATGTTGTTGTCTGTAAGATGCGTTCGATAGGCCTACCAGCACGGCTTGGAATCATAACAATCACTAGCCGAGGCCTACATGAACGCCATCCCTGTCACCGGAGACGCTCAAATCCAATGCGCTTTTTCCTACCTTTGAATCTTGCCCGGCTCGTGCCTATATCGTAAGAGGCGTATTCCCACCAGGCCAAGGGTCGGCTAATTCGGGAGTGTGCCGTCAAGCAGCCGGTGCTTATGGGAGCACCACGCCAACGCGAACTCGGCAGCGCGTCAGTGTCAACTCACTCGTGGAACAAAAAAAGTTCAGCGCAAAAATTATGAATTCTGCATTAACAGCACTGCCCACAAACAAATTACCTTTAAAAAATGCGCTGTCGGGGAGTCGAACTTCCAAATTGCGAAACAACTAGTGCTCCAGACAACTCATCCATAAGCCAGCGCTTCCAGGGGCGGAAATATAAAGTATGTAATGTATAGCCAGTTTACATTTTTATTTAGCTTTAGCATTTCAAGTAGGTTACACGACCATTTCTTGAATAGCGCTCGTGCAGCAAGCGTCCCCCAAACTTCCACACTACATTATTTCTACCGACTGCATTTCTTAGGCAGAAAAGCGTTCGCAGATGTCGGGTCATGCTGCTGTCGGCAGTGCTATATAGTTCATGCAATGCAAAAAGTGCTTCCCGCACCTTGGTTTTACTTTGTACGATAAAATTTTCGGTTGATTTTAATTCTTTAGTACCTATATTAACTTCACTAACTCTTCTCCCGCCTTCAATTGGCCTTACTACTAGCGTACCAGTCAGCGTAGCGTCGCATGTGCACTTGTGTAGAACGACCTGGACTTAGAGCTTGATAGAGTCTACAAACCAGCAAACTAAGGGCTCGTTTTTCCTGGCACAAACGTGCTGTGGCTTAGTTACAACTGAGCGAACGAATTGCGACAACACGCCGGCGGCCGACCGACTAAACGCTGGGCCGACTGATTCTGACGGAGGGTCGGTGAGCCGTGCAGTAGCGCAGCCAAGCCACGCCATCTCGTTTTGACGTCATACGAAACGTCATAAAAAAATTGGCAAGGAAGATGCAGAGAGGAGGATAGCATTTTCGAATTAATTTTTCTACTGAATAAAGTCGCGTAAATGCAGCGATAGTGGTAGAAACATGGCCTAGACATTCCAGACTACAATTTGCGGTACCAAACCCGCAATGTTTACAAATCACTTCAGTGACAGTTTAACACAAGCGACATAACGTACTGGGGATTTGACTTCGCAATAAATGGTGTCTACTTTCACTCAAGTTTTCTGCAGCGCTCCATATAAAAATCACTATCAGATGTATTTTGTCTCTAGGCAGATTCGAGTGAAGTTCGCTGCATTAAAGAAATGGAATCTACGCTATGAGGTGCTGGGACTCAAGACGCCCTACGTCCCAGTAGGGTGTCTCCGCCACAATGTTCCAGAATTGCCAATCGAAGTGACCTACATAGTGGGTGAATTCTGTGAATGACGTAGCCCAACATATGATTTGACTAAAATTCCTGTGCGCAGGGACAACACGTAAGGCGTGCAAGGACTTTTGCATTGCGCAATGTCCCAGCGCAGGTGCCCTTTTTCACTCAAATGGAATGCTGGGTCCCGTCATTCGTCGAATTTGCACACATGGTCACGTCGATTAGTCGTTCTGGATGGAGCATTTTGGTGAAGATGCCTTACGCAAACTTCTTAGAGAGAGAGAAAAAAAAACTTTTATTGTTGCCCGGTAACGGGTTGGGAGTAGAAGAGGTGGGAGTCCCCGCCCATTCCCCCTCAGCCATAGGAGTCCTTGGTCCCTGGCGGCGGCTTCGGCCATCCCGACCACTTGTAGCTGGATGTCAGCTTCCGAGCTGAGCAAGGCTGCCTCCCACTGCTCGGGTGTGTTTCTAATGAGTGTACTCTGACCAGTTTTATCTATTTAGGAGCAGGACCAGATGATGTGTTCTAAATCCGCTCTCTGCTTGCAGTGTTTGCACTTGTCATCTTGTATGCCTGGGTATAATAGCTATGCAAGACTGGGTTTGCGTACATCCCAGTTTGAATCCGTCTCCAAGCTGTGGCCTGCTGCTTCTTGAAGGTTTTATGCGCTTCCGGGTAATAAAGTCTGCCTTTTCTGTAATGATCAAGTATTTCTTTATATGTTACCATGCGATCCCTGTCCGCTCTGCGGAGAGGTAGTGGCTCGGTGGTTTCATTGGTGCTAGCCTGTTCTGCGAGTCCTCAGGCTAGCTGGTGAGCGTTCTCATTTCCGGGTAGGCCAGAGTGCGCTGGGGCCCAAACAAGTGTAATGTTTCTGATGTTGGCAGTGCCGTTGCTGTTGAGTATTTTTAGTGCAATTTTAGAAATGCGCCCTTTCGCGAAATTACGTATCGCCGTCTTGGAGTCGCTAACTATGAACTTCGCCTGGGTCGAGGCGATTTCCAAGGATATGGGTGCTTTTTCTCCGATCTCTCGTGGTGGTAAGTACTGTTCCTGAGGTCAGGAGTTGTCCCTTTTGATTCACAACCACGAGTGTCATGCCTGCCTAACTAGCGTAATATGCAGCGTCTACATAGACGACCTCGTGAAGGTTTTTGAAGCATTTATGGAGGGCTTTGGCTCTTTCCATTCTTCTGTCTTGGTTGTGAGTTGGGTGCATGTTACGGGGTAGCGGAGGTACATAGATTTGTGTCGGGATTTCGAGTTGGATTTCTCTCTTGGCTACGTGTTGGGCGTCGTATCCGATGTTAAGTTTTCTTAGTATGTGTCTTCCTGTGTTTGGTCTTGGTAAGTCGTTCGAGCTGCGATGTCTGCTGGGCCTCTATTAACTCGCTTAGTGTGTTATGTAGACCGAGTGTGTCGATTTTATTATTTGGGTGTCGTTATGGGGATACCTCAAGCTTGCTGTAAACTTTACGAATCATGTTATTGATCTTGGTCTTTTCGTCCGTCTTTAGTGATATGAAAGGCGTGGCATATACCACTCTGGAGAGGATGAAGGTTTGTATCAGTCTAATCAAGTTTGATTCTTGGAGTTCCTGGTGTCTGTTTGCTACCCGAGATATCAGTCTTGTTGTCTGAAGCACACTGTTTTCGAGTGTCTTGATGGCTTCCGTATTGTAGCCGTTATCTTGGATCTTGAGTCCCAGCACCTTGATCGTGGAGACGGCTGGTATAGGGTTGCCGTGTGTTCTGAGCTCTATCTGTGGAATCTTGTGAGCTTTTAGTCTACTCCTGCCTGACATGTAAAGTAAGAGCTCCGATTTCTCTGGCGAACATCCTAGTCTCTAGGTTCTACATATTATTCTACCACATCGATGGCTGTCTGTAAGGTTTCTTGGATATGACCATCACTGCCCCTAGTTACCAGAGTGTTAGGTCGACCGTCCGCATAGATGGTATGGTGTAGGCTTTCGATCTTATTCAATTCTTCTGGTAGTCCTATCATAGCGATGTTGAATAGGAAGGGAGAGGGTACGGAGCCTTGCGGTGTACCTCTTCCCCCCCAATTCAAATTCTCTTGATTCTATGCTTCCGACTCGTAGTTTTGCCGTAGTTTTGTATGCAGCTAGGGCTTTAAGTTTGCAGTCTATCCCCCCTCCTGTAGGCGCTTGTCTAATACTTCCTCATCTATGTATTTTTCCTGTGATGGCTTGTTGTCGCCCTCTTTCTGAGTGTCCTGGGTTGTGGCCCTCCTTTTCATGGGGGGTGATGCCCGTTCTTGGCTAGGTCCTGTGGTCTGCTTCGACCCCTGAATGTCTTATTGCTGCGTCACTTCCACTTCCATGGCTGTACTGTGCATATTGGGCGACCCATTTTGTTTTAGTCTTGCGATTTCAGCTTTCAGAGTTCTGTTTTCTTCCATCACCAATTCAAGCTTTTTTTTTGCTCTTCGCTAACTCTGTTTGGCTCTCATTTTCCGCTGATGTTATGTTCTGTTTGTGTTGTTGCGTGGAGCTGGGGGAGACGGCGCTTGCCCAGCTCACCTTGTTTTGGTGGTTGTCTTCATCACTGCGGTCGTCTCCATGTGATGCCACGTTGGTCCCGTTCCGTGCTTGGGACTTGGACCGGGATCTGGACCTGGATTCACCTCGGAGCCGTGATGTCGATCTTGAGGCTCATTTGCCGGATGACGGGGTGCCGCGGACGCCGTTGCTCGCTGCTATTCGTTTCTCTTTTTCCTTTGTTTTGTTGCTCACATCTTCTAATAGAGGTAGGCGGGGGAAGGAGCATGATCTGTCTCTTTCTAGTCTGAGAATGCCTGTGCTGTTTTTCTAAACGTTGTGTTGCCCTTGGTTCTGCCTGCTGTTGCCATCTGTTTGACGTTCCTGTGCTGTTTTACTTTCCAACTGACGTTTCTTCAGAATATGAGGGACCTGGTATCGCTGACGACATTTCTTGTCTCCTGTTGGATGCTCTCTACCACATAGGGCACACGTGGGATCATATCTGTGATCTTCTGGCGGGTTCTTGGTGGCACAGCCTTTGCATACTTTGATTTCTGGTGTAGGGCAGGCATCAGTTCGGTGCCCAAGTCTTCCGCACGTTTTGCATATTTCATGGCGTTTTTTATGCAAGTAGCAGTGATATTCCGCTCCTCTGTTATAGACAAAGTAGGGGACTTCATCACGCTCGAAAACTATGACGGATGAATTTGTTTTCCCCATCCGTCTTGCTTGCAGGATCTTTGGGTTCCTTCTGTAAACTAGGCTGTGGGTGATGTCCTCATCACTGTCTTCCGCCGGTATATTGTGTATTACACCCTTGGTGCAGTCCTCAGGCGGCGTTACATAGGCCGTGATCTCGTGCGTTTGTCCGCCAATGGACAGTTCTGTGATCCTATTATACTTCGATCGCTGCGCGTTCCATGCTGGGGGTGCTCGCGACGATGATGTTTTCAAAGTTGTTGGTGCGAAAAGTATCTTCCGCCGTTTTTTCGGCTTTCAGTGCTGCAGCCCGCAGCATACCGTCCTTGAGAAGCGCTTGGCAGATCCTGGAGACGTTGAGCCCGTCCCTCGGCCGCAATACTATTTTGGTATATTCCTTTGGAAGATTCGGCTGGAGCAGCGCGACCACCTTCTTGCGGCCTCTCAAGCGCCCGTCTACACTTCCTTGCACAGCACCGGAGCCGGCGCCATCATTGTTGTTCAGCTTTCGCGTTAGGCTTAGCTCGTTCAGGGCTTTTGTGCCCCGCTGGCGATGTCTCGTCATCCATTCCGCCTCTCTAGTGATTTCTTCCGGGGTAATTGGCTCACCTTCAACCTCCACAACCTCCATTTCGCTGTCGGAGCGCCAGGGGCGAGCTCCGAGAAGCGTCAGCGCCGTCAGCTAAGGGCACGGAGCAAGAATATATAGGAGAGGAAACGCCCATTGCGGCCGGCGCTATCGAGCGACTAGATAATGTCACAATGATAACTACGGTTGCTACGGTGACCCACGGAGCTCCGCAGCTGCGGCGGCGAACAATTTGACAGCGGCACCTGGTTGAATGTATTAAAAGCAATACTGTTGTTTGCAGCATTCGCCGCAAGGCGTGAATCGTTACGCGCTCGAGCTGCTGCGCGACGAGGTGACGGAAAGCGCGTCTATCTCGGACGTAGCGCGCGCGCGCGCGCGTGCGCGCGTCATAATTTGGCCGGTGCACTCAACTCGCTTCGAGCGCATCGCACGTGAGATAAGGCCATGCGTTTACAGGTTTTACATTTTTTTGCGTTTACAGATTTGTATTTTGGGCTTGGTGCTCGCGCAAGATTGCTTACGCATTAAAAGAAAATGCCCCTTTTATTCGCTGGTACCGGCTGGTTTAAATTTCACAGAAAATTAATCGCGAAGGCGGGCTCTTCAGCCAACATAAGCACAGAAGAGCGCACACACTCTCGCTTCGGCCACGGATTGTTTCGGCGGCCCGGCGAAATGCCGACGCGATGCCGCGGCCGGGTTGGACTGGGTGAGCGCGAACAGAACGCGCACCGGCCGTTACGATGACCGCGCAATTCCTTCACTTGGCGCCAGATACCGGAAACTTGACGTTCGACAAGTGCTTGTGACGTTATCAGGCTGTCCCAGGAAGCTCACTTTCCCCTCCTATTTTATTCTTGCTCCGTGGCTAAGGGCGAGTCTCGGCTCGCCTGTGTTGGAGATCTCGCCGTAACTTGACGGCCGTTGGTCGAATCTTCACAAAATTGATGGCCGCGGGTAGCGCTCACCTTCTGACACACGAAACAGGTATTTGTTTACTTGTAACACCAAGAATTTCGCCACTGATGGTCAAAAATCATGGAACCCATGTAGATTGCTGCCACTCCACGCGGTCCCCTGGCAGCCCTCTCTGGGGATTTCTTAGAGTGTATATAATGATTGACGAACTCAAATTTGGGCTCCTAACTTTTTAAAATAAACGTTACAAACTACCAACTGAAACACTTGTGACAGGAACTATAACAGTATCGCTGTTAACACTATTAATGTTAATTTTAAAACGTCAACGGGTTTGTTGCGATCAATGTTGCTACCAGAATCTCTATCAATTATTGTGCTACAAATCGCCTTCTTTAGGGCATTTAAAAGGTAGGCGAGGTGAACAAAGATGACATCGTAAGTTCTCTCATTCTCAGCGATTTCGCACAAAAATGTTACACGGGCGTTTCGAAGGCCTTTGAATTGAATGTAATTTGACTGAAATGCCACCTATGGGATGCTACACGACGCTTTCCAAATTAATTTGGTTGCAATGCCATTTGCGTCAAAGGAGCACCCAATGATTTTTGAGATTCTGAAATCTCCTTGAGACGCGAGATTTTGTGCTCTCGGGCGCAGTTTCTGCATGCGATATTTACACAAATAATTATTTACGCGTAAAACTTGGTTTGTAAAAAGCCTTTTTAATTATTTTTATATGTTTTTGTTTTCTATCACTCAATCTACGATTGCATTGCAAGGTAACTTGGTACTCTCAACACTCGCAGTGCGGAAAAAAACTTCCTATTTTGTGCATGTTTTGTGCGTGTTTGTAGGTTATTAACAATTTTATCAGTAATAATGGTGTTTTCTTGGTCCAGTTTAATATTGCCGCGAACCATGCATTGGGTTTGTTTGTTTGTGTTTTGCTTTGCCGCCCGGCAAAGCCGGTCTGTGTTATCGGTGTTGTGTGTGCCAAGAGAGGCGCGTGTTCCCTTCTTTCTTTCTGTGCCGCATGTGTTATCTCTTCTGATAGGGAGAGCGTTCCGAACGAACGGGAGCAGCCTAGAATAATCTTGGTTGATCTACGGTGTTCTGGATACAATTCGACTATTCCAGAAACCCTCGCGCCGAGTGATAAATTCCCGCCGAGCAGATGCCGCGGCATTCGACTCTCGACGCTCGACTACGCACGTCGCTTTCTTGTCTGCTGTTTCGGCGCCTGTGTATTCTTTGAGTTGTTAGGGGAGCACAAGTTCGCTCCAATAAAGTTGTTTTCTTTGAAGACAACTGCGTCATCTTTGGCTTCGTGACAATATCAAATTTTTTGTCAATTCAGAAGAATGAAACTGGGCAGCAGTGGCGAGACAAAAACATGACGAATGAACCCGGAAACATTGAACTACATCTGAGAATTGTCGTGAAGATCGGCGGTACTCCTTTCAGTACGAATGGCATTTGAAATTTCGAAGGCCATTCGGCTCCAATGTGCTATAAAGCGCTCGTCTAGCACGGGCATTAAAACCACTTCGGGAAACTGATATTTTGCTCAGCTCCAGAAGTCCCCTTGATGGCAACACAGCGAAAATAGACGAATACATTAGAGAACACTCAACAAGGTGATTGTATTCCCTTCCACTGCAGCAAGGTGTCGATTTTCTCCCGCAGAACCTGCTAACGGACAGCGTGCTGGAGGATGTACGCGAAGCCAGCCTGTCCGGTGACATGATGGTAGAAGAGATGCGCCGCTTTGAGTGGCGCCAGACGCAGACCTCGTATGACTACCCGACGTCCAGTGGCCTGCCGGACACAGTGCGAGACCAGAGCGGCTACAGGGTGCGCCTCGGAAACGGCCGCATCAGGACCTTCTACGCGTCACTAACACACAATTCGCGCTAGAGGCCGAGGGGGCCCACCCGCACGCCGATTCTCAAGAACCGACCGGACGACTCCGTTTCCAGCAGGAATAAAGTCTCAGGCCGTGTTCGCTGTTTTGTGAGCCGCCACCGGTGGTGGGCACGGGGGGCGGGGGGGAGGGTAGGGGCAAACGGGCTGCACATTCGACGTGAAACATATTGGAGCCAAGGCACACATTTATCAAGCTTGCATGTATGCATGTAGGTACGTACGTACGTACGTACGTATATATGTATGTATGTATGTATGTATGTATGTATGCATGTATGTATGTATGTATGTATGTATGTATGTATGTATGTATGTACGTATGTGTGTACGTATGTATGTATGTGTGTACGTATGTATGTGTGTATGTGTGTGTATGTATGCGTGTATGTATGCATGTGTGTATGCGTGTGTATGTATGCATGTATGCATGTTGTATGTATGCATGTATGTATGTATGTACGCATGGATGTAGGTATGCATTTATGTACGCATGTATGTATGTATGTACACATGGATGTAGGTATGTATGTATGTACGTATGTATTGTTGCGACCGCGTGGGTAGACCCGAGCCGAGCTCCGTCGCCTCCGACATACGTGTGGTAGCGTGGTGTAAAGCGAGCGGCCAGCCGCTGTTGCAGCCGTGAATAAGTCCAGAAGCCGTAGGCTAACGTAACTGTTTACTTCATAGCGAGAGGTGAGCCGAAGCCAAAGAACAACGCCCCGACGGGCGAGGTAACAGTACAGGACTCGAGCAGAGCGACCGCATTGATTCTCTGCATTTACAGGAAGGGGTTATAGCGCTTGAGAGGCTTGTATTTATACCCAAAAGCGCAACGGTGAAAACAGCGCTCCCTCTAGTTTGTGCACGAACGTCACAGTGATACATAACACTCTTTTCAGAGTTCGTGAGCAGTCGATAGCAGCGGCGCACGTTGAGTCCGAGAGAGGGGAGAGAGGAGGACTCAGCTGCGATCGCGGGGCCTCTGTGTCCTTGGAGCGCAATGAGACATGTTTTAAACGCGCCGACAAGTTTGAAACGCGCCGAAAGCGAAGCGTCTGACCCGGGCTTTGTCGAGACGTGAAAACATGAGTCACCGACATGGTGGGGCTTCTTTGGAAGGCGCACGTAATGGCTTCGCCGCACAGCCGAGGAGTGCTGAAAGAAAGCCCGTCGGCGGGCCCATACGTAACAGTATGTATGTATGTATGTATGAATGTACGTATGTATGGATCCGTTTATGTATGTACAGTCAAACCCGATTATGACGAAAACGGATAGAGCGAATTCTGCTACATATCAAACAAGAAAATCTCAGTTACGAAAATAGACGCGAAACATATTCCTTATAACGAAGTTGACATCTGATATATCGAACTCGGCGGATTGCCGCCAAAATGCATGGTCTCGGAGCGGCGATCGAGATGTTGATTGGCTGCGATGGAGATTTTGAGCCTCCCATGGAGCGACGTGACTCCCGGCACTTTTCGTAACGGTTAACGACGCGACTGACTCACGATTAAACCCTCCCAGTCAGCGAGTCCGGACCAAGATGGAAGCATCGGCGAACTCAGGGAAGAGCCCGCCAATGTTCCCGATGTTGTGCTGAAAGGAGTGCCCTTCGAGGATTGCCTGAGTGTCGACGACGACGTTGCCCTCACTGTGAGCCCATCGGACCCCGACACCGTCGCCGATGTGATGCCTGCTGGCGCTGCTAGAAGCACCGAAGAGGCGGGGGATGTCGCGAGCGGAAGCCGTCCGATGCTTATGAAGAGCTTTCGGCAGTCAATGTGCTCCACCAATATTGCTTCGATATTGAAGGACACGGACTGCAACTGATGCAAATGATGTCTCATGTAGAGAATGCTGTGCTAGTTGACGCCGCCAAAACGAAATTGAAAACAAGAATCACCGCTTTTTGGGAAAGTAGGTAGTTACAGCGGAAAGTAGGTTCATTGCTTGCAATAAAGATAGTTTTTTGTATGGTAATAGGATACTTTATTATGTTCGCTTATGCATGCGGGGATGGCAGGAGGAGGGGGGTGGAGGTAGGGGCAGGGGTTTCCTCAGGCATCGAATCAAGGGGGGTGTCTCAATGGCTCTGGGGGGGTTCATAAACAAGAAAAGCTGTTTTTTTTATCCCACTAGTTAAATGATAGACGTCTGTTAACCAAACGCTCATCCCCGTGACGTACGTTTTATATATATATATATATATATATATATATATATATATATATATATATATATATATATATATATATATATATGTATGTATATATATATATATATATATATATATATATATATATATATATATATATATATATATATATATATATATATATATATATATATATATATGTATGTATATATATATATATATATATATATATATATATATATATATATATATATATATATATATTTACCTGAGAGGCGGTGCTTTCTATTCAATCTAAGAAAAAAAAACAAATATAGAGAAATTCATTTTTTACCATGACAGGTCGGTATTCAGTTCTTTTTTTAATTTCTCGCCATTTTTCAACGTATAAGGACATCTTCGAACTTGTTACCATGGCCAGTGACGAAATTTGAGTTCTTGAAACAATGTTTAGGTAGTACACGAATTATGCAGCTTGCCACGAGCAAGCTGCATAACGAACTTGCCACGAGCTACGAACTTGCCACAAATTAAGCTGTCGAAAAAAAGATAACAAATACGTGCAACGCTCTCGGGGGCGCACTTTTGTTTATTTTGCCCGAGGCTACTGCCAAGAATAGCAGACGGGCAGCCCGCGCATGCGCAGATCGATACTGAAAAAGGTCCATGCAAGGACTGACAAGAGTGAAATTTGGGGATTCAAGGGGGGGTGTCCAGAAAAACTAGGGGGGGTCTACGCACCCCCTAGGGGGGGTGTAGGGAAATCACTGGGTAGGGGGGTCCCGCGTACTGCGAACTCGTAAAAAAAACTCGTTATTGGCGGGTTCGGCTATTTACAACTATTTGATATATCGAACTAATCGTGCCGCATATTGCAGTTCGGTATAACCGGGTTTAACTGTGTGTGCGCATGTATGTATGGATGCATGTATGCATGTATGTACGCATGCGTGTATGTATGTATGAGTGTATGTATGTATGTATTTATGTACGCATGTATGTATGTATGTATGTATGTATGTATGTATGTATGTATGTATGTATGTATGCATGTATGTATGTATGTATGTATGTATGTATGTATGTATGTATGTATGTATGTATGTATGTATGTACAGCCATAGAAAAATGGAACGTGAACATGAAAATATGACCCGAGATACACAAATTACGCGATTTCTTTCCAAACGAGTCAAAACGACGCGTGGATTAGAGAAACAAAGTTGGGAAATGCGGCTTTCCAAATTTACGAATAGCGCGTCATTATCGGACCTCGACGAACAGTATTCTTCACTTTCGCGTGTTTTGATTCATAATTTCGTCTTCGCATTTCATTTGTACATGACTGTACATACCATGTATGTATGTATGTATGTATGTATGTATGTATGTATGTATGTATGTATGTATGTAGCGAATCAGAATATGAAATGAGGGGCTCGTTGAAAATAACACAGATATAAGAGTTGGCAGTCAAGAAAACCTCGGAAAGCAAAGCGGAGGATGTGGTAAGTCATTGAAACAGATAAAGAATTTGGAAAGAAAGAAAGTGGAGGAAAAATGCCCGCCAGGTGGGATCCGAACCCACGACCTCCAGAATACAGGTCTGGTGCGATAACCACTACGCTACCGGCGGGGCGATTTTCCCCTCCACTTTCTGGGGTATTTATGTTTAGGTATTTTTGTTTCCTGTGCTTGGGGGTGGTAGCCAGCGCCACTCGGACTACTCGGGGTGAAGGGGACCTTTTTTTTAACCCCCGGGCCGTGACTCGAGTGTCTACGACATGTCGAGAGTGGTCGACCAGCGTTGAACCCTCTTAAGCTTCCTATGGCACCAAGACTGCCAGAACAGAGGCCCTCGCTATGCATGTAGCGAATCAGAATAGGAAATGAGGGGCTCGTTGAGAATAACACAGATATACGAGTTTGTATGTATGTATGTATGTATGTATGTATGTATGTATGTATGTATGTATGTATGTATGTATGTATGTATGTATGTATGTATGTATGTATGTGCGCGTATGTTTATACGTCAGAGATTGCCGGATCCACTTATGGGATCCACTTTTGGGAGACCGCGTGAGACAACTTACGCGAGGCTGGGTGAGCTTAGCCTCCATGCAATAAATCTTACACTCAGTGAATTTTGGCCGCCGTGAATCTCAGCCACAATAGTTTTGGGCTCACGATTTCAAATCGGAGCAGAAGTAAATCCATAAATTCAGTGAATCGATCGATGATGAGACAGTTAATGGCTACAGCTGCTGATCATGTATATTTCAAGAACTGGTATGAGGACCTATGGGCGTCGGAAGAGGGGGGGTGCAAAGAGGGCACTTGCCCTCCACCTCAAGCCCCTCCAACACAATTGTCCCTGTCCCCCACCCTCTCCGTCCCTCTCCCGTAATACAAGAGCTTTGCCCCCTCAAGACAAAATCCTACCGACGCTCTCATGTGAGGACCCCAATCGCAACAAATGATTTCGGCATCCTGAATGCCGTTGTGATTGAAATCACACCTCCCTTGACACTTAGTTGTCAGACAGGGCATTGAAATTTACTGCGCTTGCGTAAGCGTATTACAGCGGAACCCCGATAATACGACTTTCAAGGAACCGCGCGAAAGCGTCCTATGACCTGGTGGTCGTATGACCGGGGTGCGGGTAAATTCCGGCCTAGTAGACGGTCTTACGCGACAGGTGGGCTAAGAACTTATTTAAACTACTATACTTAGCGCGTTCTCGCGTAATTTGCGAACCTTTAGCTAAAATCCCGTTTAAAAAAAAGAGACGCCTATTTTATGCCCCCCTACCCTCCACGGCGAACAAGTAAGCCCGCCAGCCCCGCGCCTCGCGCTTGCCAGATAAAGGCCGACGTTGTCGAGAAAATTAAGAGTGTAAAAGGCGAGTGGGAAACTGCTAAGGCCAAGCGAAACGAACGGTAGTACGAGACGGTGATGAAAAAAAGCGTCGAAGAAAGGAGCGGTGTGGCGACGCCGCTTTGAAAGACACTGATAAGAAGAGAGCAGTGAGAGGGGGAGAGAGAGCATCATAAAGGAAGAAACTTGGATCGAGCGTGTGAGGAAAGCGGGTGTTGCGTCATCGCCGTGGGGTTCCGTCGTACGCAGTTTCACGTTCGTCGGCGGCTCCATGGCAGCTTCAAATTCAGTCCGCCAGCCACCTGAACGTTGACTTCACGCTGTTGGAGCGTTGGCGCGCGGCTGCCGCGAGTGGCCGTCGAAGGTTAACTCCCGCTCGCCAGTACCCGCCGGCTTGCTTGCGTCTGTTCATCAAGTCGTCTGGCCCGCCTGCCGACCTTTGAACATCAAGCAGCGTCAAACGTTGATTAAGAATCAAGAAAGGTCGAGACGAGGCGGCGAAATGGTGTAAAAGATGGAAAAAACGCCAGTTTAACTCCGCCAGAGTCCATCGTATGAAGCGGACCATGTGCACCCGAGCGTCATATCATCGGGGTTTCTAATGCATTGTTTCTATTGGGGGTTTGCCGGGACCACGGTGATCCGTCGTAAGAAGCGGGTCGTCGTAAGTTCGGGGGACCTATAATGGGGGTCCCACTGCAGTAAAAAAGTTCAGATGACATCTACGTTTGGGTCTTAAGATGTAAAACGCGATAGCGTTACTTCGACTCCCAGGGAGTGTTTTCGAACGCAGTTTCTGAATTTGCGATCTGTGCTTCACGAGCACTGAAGGTGAGCGAAGAGAGAAACACTAGCAACGAGGGTTTTTAATCGCCGTGTCCCGGGATAGACAAAAGCCCTCTGCGCTTTTGTGGCTTCAGATGTGAGCGTCAAAGGTTGCGGCTGCGTGGTGTTGGTCATTTTGAGCGAGAAGGTGTCAATATGAGTGTCTCAAAGTGTTTATGATCTGATGTGTATGCCGGACTGAATCATTTCGCTTTGTGCGAAGAGAAAGAGAGAGAGAGAGAGAGAGAGAGAGAGAGAGAGAGAGAGAGAGAGAGAGAGAGAGAGAGAGAGAGAGAGAGAGAGATCTCTGCTACAGAAGAAATAGTTGGGGTTTAGAAAAAGGGGTTTGCCGTAGTTTTCCAAACGGAGATTGCAGAGGAGACCCAACCCCGGGAATATCGAAAAGTAGTTTTAAAATTCATGTGATTAGACCCTATATACTGGGTTTTCGTAGCGTATCCCTCCATCGAGTCCTTGGCTGACCCCTATTGCGTTTACGGTTTATTGCCGGGGGAGACAGGGGAAATGAGGAGGGGAAAACGGGGAAAATTTGGGGGAAAGGAATGACTTAACTGGCATTCCATAAACGTGGCTGAAGATCTTTGGGAAAGGCCTTCGTCCAGCAGGGGGCACAACCCGGTTGATATGGATGATGATGACGGGGTTTTAGTTTACTTCGTTTCTGCTCGTAATCAATGCCTTCCTTGATTTCTGAGAGACTGGCGTTAATCCTTCGACCCTGTTTTAGTTGGGTGACCCAATGTCGGCGCCGGCATCAGTATGGTGGGAAACACGCAGGGGTGGCTCAGGGTGGCATTGCGCTACTGAGCCCAAGGACGCGGCTTCGATTCTTGGCCGCGGCAGTCGTTTTCATGATGGACGCAGAAAACCGAAACGCCCGTGTGTCGAGATTTGATCGTACGTTAAAGGTCTCCAGGTAGTCTAGTTTTTTTCGGAGCCTTCCACTGCGCCGCTTATCGTAGCCCAGGTGTAGCCTTGACACGTGAATTACCGGAAAATGTGTATTTTTTTTAATTTTCTGGTGGAAAGACACTTTGGTGCGATGGCGTCAGTTGCGGGCACGGCTGGCGAACGTGTCTGTCGAGTATGGAATCACCTACTGGGCGGTGGACGAAATTCGCTGCCCAGGCGCGGCACCTGCTGAAAATGCGTGTCCTTTCTTCTCCGCCGTAGTATCATTGTCCTCCTTTACACGCTTCATTTGCCCCTGCCCCATATTACAGATCCTGGCCAGCCCTCGAATCTTGTTGCCTCAGTCATAGCTTCCGGGTGGCAGCGGTGACGTATTTCCGTGGACGCTTGATGATCACGGCTGATAGCGAACGGCTAGCAACAACGGGGAAGTCGAAAAATGAGCCTAATAGCGCTATCGCGTTAAAGTGACGCGGCATTAACAAGTGAAGGGAACAAGTATGTGGCAATATGCCTCACCGAGGAAGGTTTATGTGTAGTGATATTGCTGTAGGCACAATATAAAAAGACACAAAAAATGCATTTAAACGAGGGCAAAAGCGATAATGCAATATAGCACACGCATGCAGAAAAAGATAAATTTGCACAAAAGTAGAATCCCACTAAAATGCGACAAGATACAAGGCATCTTTTAAGCAGCGATTTGATCCCAACAGAACGCGACAAAGTGAGCAAAAAATGTTTTCTACAAAAAGGTAACAACTTTACTAAAGAAAGAAAACAAAAGAAAGCACGTGTGAGTGTTTGTGGGAGGAAACCACGAAATCATACAGGAGAGCCACAAAGCACAACTGTACAGATGAGCATCAAGCTACAACTCGAGACGGACACTACGAGATATGCAACGGGAATGTTGTTGGACAGAGGAAATGGACACAAGATGTTATTTTCTTAAAGCAGACATGAATGATTCGACCGTCCTGCATCCTAAAACGTCAGCTTTAGGCCGATTCCACTCGCGTACGCTACGAGAAAAGAATGAATTCTTAAAGCTGTCGGTTTTGCATGAAAATTCCTTTAGCTTCTTTGAGTGTTGCGAACGAGTGGGACGCCTAATAACGGGTTCAATATAACCATCCCTACTAATCCCTAGCTTGTCGTGATAAAGCAAATACGTATATTTTTGTCTTTAGTAATATCTTCTTAGTTCCAATTTGGTTAACTGTGCTTTTTCCAAAAGTAAACTAGGGGAAATACACCAACCATAGTTATTATACACGAAGTGAATAACTTTCCTCCGAATATTTCCTAATTTAGTAATGTTCAACTTAGTATAAGGGTCCCAAACTTTAGACGCGTACTCAAGTATGGGTCTAACGTAAGTTTTATAGGCCAACAATTTTATTTCCTGCGTGGATTTTCGTAGTAAAGTTCTCCTTAGGTATTCAAGGAAGCGCATGGCTTTTTTTTTAATGTATGCAATATGTTGGTTCCCCTTCCAATCGGAAAAAAGGATAACGCCTAAATACTTGAATTGACCCACACTTGCAAGCACATGATCCTTGATGCAGATGGTAAATTTTAAAGGCTCTCGCTTTCGCGTAATGGTCATTGCTACAGTTTTTAGCCCGTTAATTTTCATTTGCCATGTCTCGCACCATTGTTGTATTCTTCCCAGCGATGTGCTTAAAAGGGCCTGGTCAGTAGGGCCGTACAGTCGCGTGCGATTTGAAGGTAATCGCAGTAATCGCGCGAGCGTCGATCGACCACGACGATAACGCCCCCCCCCACCCCCCCCCCCCCCCCCCGCGCGGCTTGTTTTACTGCGCCTGGTTCCTAGTTTGCACATTCTTCTCTCTCTCGGTCGCTGTTTCTTCAAGTAGCTATCACCCCCGCGGCAAAACAGCTAACCTTTCCTCTCTTTTTTTCTTATCGCGCACGCAGCGACGACATTCCACTTGTCGTATCTGGTTTACTAGCCGCGGGAGTGATGAATGCTTGAAGGAACAGCGACCGAGGGAGAGAAGAATGCATAAACTAGGGCCCAGGCGCGCCGAAAAAGCCACGCGGGGGCGTTATCGTCTTTATTGGTCGAAGCTAGCGCGATTACCTTCAAATCGCATGCGACTACATTCCTTGATACAGAACGCAATCATATGTGAATAAACTGACATTTACGGAAAAGGCATCTTGTACATCATTCATAAAGATTAGGAAAAATAAGGGCCTTCAGACGGACTCTTGCGGAATGCCGGACGGACTGAAATGGCTGCGCTTTGGCACCGGTGTGAAAGATAAGCTTCTACCCAAGACAGCAATAAGTCGTTTTTTAGAATAGTCTTAAGTTTCAGGAATAATTGATTGATTGATTTTAGGGTTTAACGCGCCGACGCAACGCAGGCGATGAGGCGTGCTGTAGTGGAGGGCTCCGGATTAATTTTGACCACCTGGGGATCTTCAACGTGCGCCGAAATCTCGTACACACGGGCGTTTTTGCTTTTCGCCTCCATCAGAAAAGCGGCCGCCGCGGCCGTGAATCGAACCCGCGACCTCGTGCTCAGCAGCGCAACGCCTTAGCCACTGAGCCACCGCGGCGGGTAAGTTTCAGGAATAGCTTTTGGTGAGATACGCGATCAAACGCTTTTTCAAAATCGAGGAATATGATGTCAATCTGCCCCTATTTATCTAATACTGCAGCGAATTCATGAACAGTTCTCAGCAATTGCGTAGTCGTTGAAAGGCCTTTCCGGAAGCCGTGTTGATATGCACTATATGTTGTTTTTCCCAGAAAAGCGATATGTGTTTGAAAATGATGTGTTCAAAACTTTTTGCCTAAGTGCACAATAAGAAAATAGGCCTGTAGCACGCAATTGAGGATGTGTTATGAGTTTTAGGTATGGGGACTATTTTTGAAAATTTTCAGTCTCTTGGAAGTTCGGATTCAGTAAGGGATTTATATTAAATATAGTTCGGAGGCATTTGGAACACCATTCCGCATACCTCACAAGAAATGTATTCGGTGTACCATCTATTCTGGGAGTTTTTTTAACGTCAAAGTTCAGCAATAGTGCCAATATGCCCTGTTCAGATATTTCGATACTACCAATGGGGGGGATGCTCTCCAAGAAATCAAAACGGGGTCTCCTGCCGTCATTTCTTGTAAAAACTGAAGTAAAGAAAATATTGAAAGACTCGGCAATGGTAATATTGTTGATATCAACACTAAACAAGGTGCTTTTTCTTCTACAGAAATTAATAAATTATTGGAATAATGGAATAATTAATGAAATCAAGGTAGACGGAGGCGTCTGCAGCAGGACAGCCTCGATCGCACAGGCGTTTAACAGTATGTTTAACTCTGTATTTACAACTGTCAGTGATAGGCACCCCCTGGATGCAACCGCCACTTTGTTGCCATGTGAAGACACAAATGATATTGTTTTTTCTCAAGAGGTCATTGTGGCGTTGTTGTTAAAATTGGACACCAAAAAATCTTGTGGGCTCGATGAAATACCCAATGAGTTTTTGAGACGTTATTGTGAATGGATATCACATTTTCTGTCTAGAACTTTTGCGGTTTCACTGCGCACCGGAATTGCGCCGGAAGACTGGCTCCTTCACGCATTCCGCCTGTTTTTAAAGTGGGCAATAAGTTATTACCAGAAAACTACCGCCCAATCTCCATTACAAGCTCCGCGCGTAAAATGTTAGAACATATAATATCGGTGCACTCGGTTGAATACATTAAAAATAATAGTGTTTTTCCGCTCTGTGAAAGCGAATGACCTGACAAGCTGCACGCCCTCCTCGGAGCGTATACGAAACCGCGTTTGTAAGTAATTTACGACTGAACATACTTTCTAGCCAATTACCTGGAGGAAATTTGGAAAGACCCGAGCTTTATCGTAGCTGACAAACGTAGAGTTGCCTCTTTCCTTCCCTCGTCGTAGGCATATTACTGTTTGTGTAACACGCCAACCCAATCCACTCTACTACTGAGGACACCCGACTGGTCGCATTAGGCTGTCTGACAGGCACGTTTAAACCTCTCGCCATGGCACAACGGACATATCGTCAGTAAGGGCATGGAACCTCTAGCAGCGCGTGCTCGCCCGGCCCCCCTCCCTTCACTCCCAATCCGTCCACGCATAAACCGGCAACTATTCATGAGCGGGTGTTTAGAAGTGAAAAACACTGTCGAAGATGTCGCTCTGAGAGCCCTTTGAGCTCAACAACTGATATTGGCCCACGTCGGCGTTCAAGTGGGCCATTTGCTGCTTATCCGGGAGGGATTAGCAGCTACGCGACTAGCTGGAACTGGAGGCGGCAACGGCAGCGGCTTTCCGTTGTTCTCACGCCCATTCATGCTTCTGTTCGGGCTGACGCTTCTTCAGTTTCCTCTATTCTTATTCTAACGAACGACATGCGTCTGTCCCATAGCGGGTTAACCCATCGAAGTCCTCGACCTTTATTCTAGCGCGCACACACGTGGCCCGTGGGTGTCCCTTTCGCTGCCCAGTAGTAGTAATCTTATTGTCCGTGCAACACACCAACCCAAACCCACACCGCTAGATGGCGGAGGACGGTTGACAGGGCGCATTGAGCCATGGGACTCCCACGATTAAATCTCACACCACCACAACGGGTATGCCATCGGTATCGGCATTACGCCCTCCTGTGAGTGCATGCCCCCTTACTCCACCCCCAACACGCGCACGCCTAAACCGGCAACCCGGGATGGGCGCATAATTAGGCGTGAAATACACAGGCGAAGGGAGAGTGGAAGACTTTATATGCGGCCAGACTAAGATCTATTATTCTTCCGCCAGAAGAATGATGATCAGCTGATCAACGACGGCCGCCCACGCGACAACGGTGGCCGCCCACACTCGGAATGGTTTTCAAGCTAAAGAAGAATTATGTGCTCTCGCCGGAGTTTCAAAGGGGCAAGTTGCTGTCAACCGGAAGCAGAGGGCGATGTGGAATTTGAGGCGGCAACGGCCGCGGCTGCATTCTCAGCGGCGTCTGTGGTGGCGGCTTTCGGGCATTTTTACACCCAATCGCGCTGATGTTGATTCTCCGCAGTCATCTGATAATGGCGCTACGGCCGCTGTCAGCCAACTGCGCAACTTGGGAAAGATGCATATGTGGTGTCGAGGGGATTAAGCGTAGTGATAACCATTGTAAAGTGGAGTCGGCGGTGGCGAGGAGAAACCCCGGAACGGCGCCGAGTAGCTTTAGTGGATTTAAAACATGGTGGGGCGAGAGGGGAGGGGGGGGGGGGGGGGGGGGAGGGGGGAACATATACCGCTTCGCAGTAAAAACTTATTTTACAGCAAGCAGCATGGTTTTCGCCAACGATTATCGACAGTCACGAGGCTTTTTAAAGTGCCGCATGCTTTCGTCGTCGCAACCAACAACAAGGAGGAAATTAATTTTATAGCAATTGATTTTTCAATCAGATCTGCCACACTAAACTTATTGATTAATTCTATAAACTCTGTGTTAGCACAAAAATTGTTAAATGGTTTTATTCACACCTTACAGATAGAAAGCAATATGTTCAAATTGCTGGTAAACGATCTCCTTTCATACAGGTTTTATCTGGTGTGCCGCAAGGGTCGGTCTTAGGACCAATTTTGTTTCTGTTGTATGTAAATGACATTGCTAATGACTTGCATCCTAATATTTAACTACGTCTATTCGCGGATTATTGCCTTATTTACTGTCGCGTTAGGAATGTTCAGGATCAAGCGTTGTTAAACAAATTCCTGCAGAGAATTTACGAGTGGTGTATTACGTAGGGAATGAAAATTAATTTTGATAAATCGGCTTACATGATAGCATCTAACAAGAAAACCCGATTGCTTTTTACTTACACAATAAACAATAGCCCACTTCAATGTCCCAGTAAGCTTAAGTATCTCGCGGTGACAATCACGCATAGTTTAAATTGGAACGAACACATCGAAAATATTTGTGGATCTGTCCAACGCAAACTCGGTCTGTTGAGGCGAAAATAGAAAAATGCTACAACCGACGTAAAGCCTAAGGCGCACGGAATGATTGTACGGCCTCTATTGGAGTACGCCAGTATAGTCTGGGATCCCTATCAAGTGAGCTTGATAAATAAATTGGAATTGATACAAAGACTAGCTGCACGGTTTATCTTTAATGCCCATCAAAGGGCGCAGTCTGTAACTGAGTTATTACCTCGTGCCAGTTTGCCCGAACTTGTAACGCGCGGAAAAATAGCCAGGTTGAAATTCTTGTATCAACTGCAAAACAATAAATTTAATTTGGACACGAGGCTATACTTACGAGTGTCCCCACGAACAGGTCACCCTTATGCAAAGATGCCACATTCACCAGTATTGATGCCTTCAAATTTTCTTTCCTTGTAAAAACCATGGTATAATAAACTGGAACAACCTTGACTTTGATGTATTTACTGACAGACGCACAACGAAATCATTTGAGTGCCAACTGTCATTATGTGTTTCCTGAATTAATTGTCTGTTTCATGAGTAACTGGACTTACATAGCCCGCTACGGCTAACAGTATTGGAAACATAAATAAATAAATAAATAAATAAATAAATAAATAAATAAATAAATAAATAAATAAATAAATAAATAAATAAATAAATAAATAAATAAATAAATAAATAAATAAATAAATAAATAAATATTAAGGGGGAGAGACGCCGCGCGTGGCGCGAAGTATACACAACCATGAGATATTGTTTGATAAACTTCCCTTCTATGGGATTACTTATCCGAACGCTTAAAGTTTACCAGGCTCAATGGCTACCGATCGTCGACAAAAGGTATTTCCTGTGGAGTCCCTCAAAGTTCAATTTTGGGCCCACTGCTGTTTATTTTATACATTAATGACATTGTACATATTCCTTCCACTCCTATTATTACGCTCTATGCCGATGATACTGGTGTGTTTTTTTTTCTAGTCTGTCTTTGTGTAACTTAGAAACATCTGTTAATAACTGGCGCATTGAACTATCAAAGTGGTTGACTCTAAATAAACTTGAATTAAACGTCAGAAAAACAAAATATGTTATTTTTAAACCCAGAAACAAGCTCGATGATTATTGTTAGAATTTCGGACACTTCTATCACACGGGTGCCCGCTTTTAAACATCTAGGAATTCTTTTTGATGAAAACCTCAGTTGGACTCTTCATATTAGTAAGGTACACGCCGTCGTGTCACGGTCTGTTGGTTTGCTTTATAAAATTAGATGTCTGGTCCCGATCTGGCTCATGCGCCAAATGTACTACGCACTAGTGCAGTCTCATCTTCATTACTGTCTTTTAGTATGGGAAAGCACGACGGCAACTAATTTAAACAGACTTCTAGTACTACAAAAAAGAGCTCTTCGCTGCATTGAGAATGTACCTAGTACGCACCACTCTGCCCCGTTATTCTTGCAGCACGGTATTCCTACAATACATCAGTTGTTTGACCTTAAGCTTAGACTTTATATTCGTAGAGAAATATCAAAGAACTCATTCTTTTTAGAACAATATACACCAGTGAATGTGCATTACGATCTTCGGTCGAGTTGTTTTAGGACACCAATGATCCGAACAAACTATGACAGGCAAAAATTAGACCACCAAATTCCCACCGATCTAAATAAGCACTCAGCTGTTGTAGAATTACTGCAACACATCACGTCTTGGCTCGCGCTAAAGAAAAAAAATTAAACATTCCTTAATGTCGGGAATTCTGTAGCGCTACTCCGTGTAGTTTGTATAGCGCTACTCTGTGTAGTTTGTTATAATTTTTGTTGTGCGCCTGTTGTGCTCGCTGCTTTTTGATAAATATACAATTGATAAAGTACTTTTGATAAATGTACAATTTTGGCTTTTCCTGTATTTTATTGGAATTAAGTGTGGAATTGTGTAGCGTTACGCCGTGTAGTTTGTAATTATTTGTGTTGTGAGCCTATTGGAATTCCTACTGTATTATTTTTTTAAAAATGTATAATCTTGTTTTTTCTACATCACCTTTGTATGGCTAGTTGTCATGTTTTGTTTCTACCGTTGCTGTGCAATGTTACATGTCCGGGGTTGATGGCCGCCGTCAGGCAGAGTTAATCTGCCTTTTGCCTCTCCTCCCGAGACATGGTTTGTTTAAATAAATGAAATGAAATGAAAAACACCCTAGGCGGCAGCGGTGGAGAGGAGTCTAAAGTGGAGCTGTAACCATACTCTCTCCGTATATAGATGGCCATGCTTTACCGTGCAACACACAAGGTGGGTGGGAAAGCCAGATTACAAAACCCAAGCCTCCAAGGAAAGAAGAGTGGATAATCCAAAACAGCCAAGGCAACCAAAAAAGAGGCGAGGCAGATGGAAACGAATAAATGGAGCCAAAATGGCGGCTAAAACGTCGTTAGATATGTACAGGGCTGAGAAATTGGACATCAGAAAGGAAAACTTCTACGATAATTCCCAGGGCAGTGCTTTGCTTTTTGAGGCTAGAGCAGGTTGCTTGCGAACTAAGAGCTTTGTGGGGAAGTATTCACAAAATGATGGAGTAAGCGTGGTCTGCGGAAAAGAAACAGAAACTATGAGGCACATAGTGTTAGAATGCGAGACTATCCATCCAAATACACATGAGGGAAATATCCGACTTCCAGTAGCCCTAGGATTTAAGAGTAGCACAGAGGAAGTTAAAGGGACACTGAAGGGATATGTAAGCATTGCGGGATTACTAGCGCAAATTGTAGTCCGGAGTCCCCAGGCCATGTTTCGACCACTCTGGGCGCGTTTACGCGATTTTATTTAGTAGAAAAATTAATTCGAAAATGCTGTCCTCCTCTCTTTACGCTCGCCCATTTTCTGTGGCGTTTTCGTGTGACGTCGGGAGGAGCCGAGCTCGCAATTGGCTGCGCTACTGCACGGCTCCCCGGCCTTTAGAGTCAGTCGGCCCAGCGTTTCGTCCGCCGGCCGCCGACGGGTCGTCGCAATTCGTTCGCTCAGTTGAAACGAAGCCAGGACACGTTTGTGAATGGAAGAATGTGCCTCGCATCTACACCGGGGATGCGTGCCCTATACACCGGGGACCATATGGGGTGTCTCATACGGAACGAGCAATCATCCAAAACGAGGTAGAGAAAATGCTGAACAAGGACGCCATTGAACCTTCTTCAAGCCCATGCATGGGCGGCACCAGTCTTCTTGGTGAAAAAGAAAGGTGGTTCGTGGCGCTCCTGCGTTGACTGCCGGCATTTGAATAAAATCACTAATGAGGACGTTTACCCGTTTCTTCGTATAGACGATGCCCTCGATTGCCTTCACGATGCGTCCTATTTCTTGTCTATTGACCTACGATCTGGATATTGGCAGATTGCTGTTGATGCCATGGACCGAGAAAAGACCGCTTTCGTGACTCCGGGCGGCTTGTACCAATTTAGGGTCATGCCGTTCGGTCTTTGTAATGCACCTGCGGCATTAGAAAGGATAATCGACTTGCTTTGCGCGGCTTCAAGTGGTCGACGTGCATCTGCTACTTAGATGACGTCAACGTGTTTGCCCCAAAATTTGAGACACACTTCCAACGTCTTTCGAACATCCTTGCGGTCTTCCGTCGCGTTGGCCTTCAGCTCAACTCGTCCAATTGCCATTTCGGCGGCCAACAACTCAAGACCCTCGGGCATGTAGTTGACGCTGCTGGTGTGCGACCTTACCCTGACAAGGTGCACTCCGTCTAAGTTTCCTGTCCCTCGATCTGCGAAGGAAGTGCGCAGCTTTGTTGGCCTATATTCTTACTACCGCCGTTTTATCGAGAATTTTGCTGACATAGCCCGCCCTCTCACGGATCTTCTGAAGACCGATGCCTCGTTCTCGTGGGGCTCCGCGCAAGTCACCACTATTTCCGCTCTCTTTGCCCGCCTGACCCGATGTCCAATTTTGGCCCATTTCGATTAATCGGCTCCAGCCGAAGTTCGTACTGATGCAACTGTCACGGCACAGGAGCTGTATTGGTTCAGCAACACGCCGGTCGCACCAGAGTGATAGCGTATGGCAGTCGCCTTTTGAGCCCTGCCGAACACAACTATTCTATCACTGAGCGTGAATGCCTCGCACTTGTATGCTCTGTAAGCAAGTTCCGCCCGTAAGTGTATGGCAAATCGTTCGCTGTAGTTACGGATCACCATACCTTATGCTGGCTTTCCTCTCTAAAGGACCCCACCGGATGACTTGGTCGTTCGGCATTACGACTACAGGAATACGACTATTCAGTCATCTACAAGTGTGGTCGCATGCGCAGGGACGCGATCTGCCTGTCTCGTCATCCTGTTGACACCTTTGACCCTGCAGGCAATGACGACGACCCCTGCGTATTCGCTCTGTCGGACTTGCTCAACATTGCTGACCATCAACGCCGTGATCCATCGCTTTGCAAGATCACGCAACGTCTCAGCTCCAAGCAGGACGACCCCTTTATGCGTGCATTTATGTTCCGTGATGGCGTCTTGTTCCGCCGGAATGTTCGCAAAGACGGACCTGATGAGCCTCTTGCTGTGCCTCAGCACCTCCGCTCTGACGTCCTTCGCGAGCTTCATGACGCGCCTACAGCTGGTCACCTCGGCGTAGCTCGGACTTACGAACACGTGCGTCGGCGCTTTTACTGGCCGGGCCTGTACCGCTCCGTGCGGCGATACGTCAGGGCTTGCTTTGGCAACGCCCTCGTTTGCTTCCAGCCGGCATTCTTCAGCCAATCGATGTCCCCTCAAAACCATCCTTCAGTGTAGGATTGGACCTTCTCGGACCTTTCCCCTTGTCCCGGCCGGGAAACAAGTGGATTGCTGTCACACCCGCCACGGTGGCTCAGTGGCTAAGGCGTTGCGCTGCTGAGCACGAGGTCGCGGGTTCGATTACCGGCCGCGGCGGCCGCTTTTCTGATGGCGGCGAAAAGCAAAAATGCCCGTGTGTACGAGATTTCGGCGCACGTTAAAGATCCCCAGTTGGTCAAAATTAATCCGGAGCCGTCCACTACGGCGCGCCTCATCGCCTGCGTTGCGTCGGCGCGTTAAACCCCACAGTCAATCAATCAATCAGTCAATTGCTGTCGCCACCGATTATGTAACGCATTACGCTATGACCTGTGCCCTCCCCACCAGCTCTGCCACAGACGTAACCGACTTCCTCATACATGCCGAAATCTTGCATCATGGGGCTCCTCGTCAGCTGCTTACGGCCCGTAGGTGGTACTTCTTGTCTCCAGTTATCGACGATCTTCTTCGCTCCTGCCGTGCAAAACACAGCCTTACCAATGCCTATCCCTCACAGACAAACGAACTTACTGAACGCTTTAACAAAACGCTCACAGATATGCTCGTCGTGTACGTGTCCCCCGACCACCATGATTGGGACGTACCACTACCCTACGTTACGTTTGCTTATAATTCTTCTCGCTTCGACACTCCTGGCTACTTTCCTTTCTTTCTCCTTCTTTGCCGTGAAACTACCTTGCCGTTGAACACCATGTTGCCTAACTCAAGGGCGTTGACAACGCCATATGCACGAGACTCCCACACGCACGCTGATTTGGCCCGCTAGGTTGCCCCCGCCAGGATTTCGACAACACAATCAACCCAGAAGAAGCACTATGACCAGCACCATCGCGATGTGCACTTCTCACTTGGCACTTTAGTACTCCTGTTGACCCCATCGCGCCACGTCGGCCTGTCTGTAAAACTGCTCTGCTGTTTCACGGACCCTTACCGCATCATACGCATGGTAACACCCGTGACCCACGAAATTGGTCCACTCCCAAAATCGCCATCCTCTTGTCATGCAACGTCGCAACCTGTGCACGTCTCCCGTCTAAAGTCGTATCATTCCCCCGACCCAACCTGCCCCTAACCTTGTTCCGTCGTTTGCACGGGGTTGGTGCTTTCGCCGCCGGAGGTTATATCATGGGATCTTGTACCTTGCCAAATGACTTTAATGACGGAGCCAAGATTAGCCAGTGTGCAGTTACCCAAGTAGCACAGAACATTAGAATAACGTTATCTGGAAGTTGCGAAAGTTTAAATAACGTTAAATGTTACGTCGCAATGTTTATGTAACGTTTAAAAAAACATTCAACGTTTATGTTATGTTAGAAACGTTATTTTTACGTTGAAAACAAACATGTATGTTAACGTTTTGTTCCCAACATATATTTAACGTTTAGGAAACAACTTAAAACCAATCTTAGAAATGCTAATGTTATTACAATGCTTATGACTCAACATTAAGGTAATGTAAATATAAAAACATTATAACAACGTTCAGGGCATGTTCAGGAAACAACTTATGACCAATGTTAGAAATGTTAACGTTATTACAATGCTCAAGACTCAACATTAAAGTAATGTAAAAATTCAAACATTATAATAACGTTCAGAGCATATTCACGGAAGAACATTAATGGGATTTAAAAATGTAAACATTATTATAATGTTAGGAAGCAACCGCACAGCAACGTTATAGGTAACACCTTTATTGCAACATTATTACAATGTTCAAGGCATAACGTTGAAGTAACTTTAGAAATTTAACGTTATTAAAATGCTCGAGGTAATACTGTCAGGTAACATAATAAATCTGAACATAAGCATAACATTTAAGTTAAAAAGGGCAGAGTAATGTTATGCTTGAAGCATTAAAGAAATGTTCAAACTAATTGCACAATACAACTGGCTTTTACCAAAGTCCTCAGGGGTACAGGGGGTCAAAACACGTCCTCCCCCCGAAATTTCTCGTGATGGAGGTGGGGCGGGAGGGGGGGGGGCTGTCATCTAGGACGGGTATTTCGTGTAAACGTGAATCGCACGCGCCAGATAACGTTTCCAGGCTCCAGCGCGTACCGGTCGGTTCTTCTGGCTCCCTCTTCACCATTTTTACATACTAAAAGGATGAGGATATTTCGGGTTATTTCCTTATTTCACATATATAGAACTTTGCATCTCGTGCCGTCGGCGTGTCTCCACCGATTCTGCTATCTCTGGCGTGTCTTCCGCGGCCAACTTCGGGCTCGTTTGAGCAGCTCTGGCAGCTTGGGCCAACAATTCCTAATAGCATAATACCAGTCTTAAGCTGACAGACCGCTGGAAGCCACATGCTCGTTCAGCCAGTCACGTATATATTTTTTTTGTACCAAGGATCGGCACAGCTAAGAGGGCACCTTTTTATCTTCTTTTCCGTGACCGACGAGTGCCTCCCTCAGCTTTTCGTTTTAATCTTTTCCGCAGCCTTCACGCAACCTCCGTTACCTCCCGTCACAGCTCCTAAAGCATGCGTTGCGCCATGGAAACTAGGTTCGATAAAGTATCACAAGCCTTAATCGATGACTGGAGAGACAATTAAGAGGACAGATGTCTGTTTGGGCCCCTGACATTAGAAAGATCAGAGCTCTAGTCAATGCGCAGGGAGAGGCAGCTGTTTGGAATTGTTCCGAATGCGTAAATGTGCCGCGCTTCTTGTGTCCGAACCCCTTCCACTTCTTCAACTCGCGAGCCCTGGCGTAACTTATATGTTATGACCTGAAATAAGGTCCCCGCTTGTTACATTGTTCAATTGGTACACACAGTCACCTAACTATCTCGTTTTAGGCTTGAAATGAAGAAAAAGGACGCTCTAGGCGAATGAAACCAACTGTCTGTTCTTATAACATCTTGACGAAGAGGCAGAAAGGCAGTTTAGTGGGTAAGCTTTACGGGTGAGGGCGGGAAGGGAGGCTAACTTGTTTCCCCCCCGACTTGTTTTCGCTGTGGTGTTACACAGCGGCGTCAAGGCAATTATAGATCCCAATACAAGCCCGGTAATCTACCGTCGCTACAGTGGTTAGACCGTCGCGGACACGGCTCATCTTCATAGGAATCATCATCATTGGCGAACCGAGCGGGCGTGCTTATCTCGTGCTTCTTCCTGGTGCGCTCGCGTGTCACGCTCAGTGGTCACGCTCACCGCAGCCGCGTTCACTCATTCGGCGTCCCACTCCAAGACAGCAGCGTTCTCGGGAGTCCTTCGCCCCAGCCCAGCCCGGCTCGTCCACTGCCCACCGCAGCAAGGAACCGGGTGGTAAGTTCAAGTCACGCCGCTTACCCCTGCTGTCTGTTTCGTCGGCAGGCTTTCGGTGGTTCAGGCATAGCGGAATGCTTCACTCGGAAGGCGCACCAAGCGTTGGGTGGGCCTGCAGACTTCACGCCTTGCTTTTTAGCTCTGACTTCACGCCTTGCTTTTAGATGCAATAGCTTTTGGTACTTGGGGCGCTTTTAGATATTTGATCAGAAGGCGGCGCTGATTGGCCGCATCTTTTCGCACCATCCTTTGAGACGTCGACGTATGCGACTCATTGGGGGATGTCGGACTTTGTCGGTGTAGAAGCATTCCTGTTCTTTACGGCCAGGCTGGAACAACTTAATAACGGCAACAAATCTCGTGGGAAAAGCAATTCACTGCTTTCTCATGAATTGGAGGATTATTTTGGGAAACGCTGTTTCTATTCTGCCCGCCTTTGTGCAGGCAGCGTAGAAGTGGATGCGTGAGCGAGCTCGTTTCTCCGTTATTGGTCGCTTCGCGGGGCAGATATACTGTAGCAAGGCAGAAACTGAAAGACGCGACAGTAGTGGTGAAAGAGTAAATAGGATTATTTAGATGCGAATGCAAAATTTCGCGTTAAAAATGCATGCGGCCTAGCTCAGATAATCCTGATTATGCAAAGCGAAAGCTTCATTTAGCCTTGGTGAAGGACCCCTGCAATGTTTTCTTTACAGATACTTTTATGGCCCTGCATCGGTTCTTAGTGTAGTTCCGACACAGATGCCAAAACTTACCGGGATTGGGGCCACAATAAGAAATGTATTCAATATTGACGCTACAAATAAAACCAAATGCAGCACTGCCTACGTCACACACGAAGCCTCAGGATATGACGACGAAACGCGTGAAGCCTCAGAATATGACGACGAAACATGTACTGCTTTAGAGTAGAATGAAATGCCCCAGTGGCGTTGCACAGAATTTTCCTTTGCCGCCCGCGTGCCGGTACTGCCCCTCTGTGTGTGCGGTGGTATGCTGCGCGCTGCTATGCGAGAGGTATTCTCTTGTCTTTTTTTTTTTCTTTCGACTGTGTGCGTGCAGTATTCCACACCGTGACATATCATATTGTTTTGCTTGTACCCCCAGTCAGGCCGTTCGTTTGGACGTGGTACGCAGTATTTTTGCTGGAAGAAGTAACCAGTCGCGGTTGCTGAGTGGCTATGCCGTTGCGCAGCTGAGCCGAACGACGCGGGTTCTATTCCCGGCCGCGGCGGCCGCTTTTGTGATGGAGGCGAAAAGCGAGAACGTCCGAGTGTTCCAGTTTCCGGCACACTATAACGATCCCCAGGTGGTCAAAGTAATCCGGAGCCCTCCATATGCGGCACGCCTCATCCCATGTGTAGCGTCGTTGCGTTAAACCCCCTAATCAATCAAGCTGTAAGAAGTAACGCTGAGCGTACTGACAGCTCGAACAATTTGTGACGTGAACCCAGTTCCTCCACCGGGGAGGGAAATTTATGGATGACCATGTAGGACTACATTCTCTTCATAGTTGTACGTAACGCTTTTAAGTAATCGATTGCTAGTAATCACTTACATTTTCTTGCAATTCTGTAACATAAATGATTACTTTTTCGAAACTGTAACATTTTGGGCAACTCAATTACATTTTACCGGTAAGCAATTACTATTTTTTCCGAAATCAAGTTGTAATAAGTTTTCCCCGGCAGTTGTCGTCCCCAAAAAATATGCGACCACTCTGTATAGGTTCGTCCCGTAGGGTCTTCCCACTCTTTCAGATGTTGCCGCAGCTCACCTCCCATTACACCCAACTCGGCAGCTTCCACACAGAGCACGTACCGCTTGTCGGTCTTTACGCCGTTTCCGTCACTGGGGCTATGCCGCCATCTATGGAGACTTCTTGGAAGTTTCAAGGAGACGTGAGCAGCGAGTTTGTTCTAATCAGGAAAGCAGCTTTTAACGTCAGATCTGTTCAGGCCGACATAAATCCGTCTGGCATAGACAGTAATCCCCGAAGTCTAAAAAATAGTTAGGGAGGTCCCGGAAACCCAACCCGGAACGTTTTGTTCTGAAACCGGCAACCTAACCGCTGGGCCACCTCAAAGGCGCGAAAGGTACTGGTTAAGGACGATTCACACGGCGGACGAAATCACTGATTCGGACCGCGGAATGCGTACCATGTGATACGATGCCACCGATTCGTGACCCTCGCGAACGAACCGCGGACGTCGCGGGCTGACAATTCGAGGCTTTCTTTCCATTAGCGATTAGCGATTCTACCGGGGGAAACGAGCAAAATAGTGTGCTGTGCTTTGGCGCGCACAAGGCTGGATAGTCTAGCAACCATGTCTCTCTGCTCGGAGCAGCGGGCTTGTCACGATCGAAGCGACTACAACCTGACTGGAACACGGACGTTGTTGCCAGCATACTCTACAAACGCGTGCTGGCAACACTGCTTCGTCCTGACCCATGGAGGAAAGAAACTTTCCTCCATGTCCTGACCGCAACCGACGCTGAACGCTGCCCCTCACGGCTACGCTGGCAACACTTGCAACGCGCACTGAACAACGTCCGTGTTGCGGTGAGGTTGTAGTCGCTTCGCTCAGCTGTGCTGCCCATCACCAACAGGACGCGTCTAGCGAGCTGAATCAGTAGCCCAGCTTTATTTGGAAGCTCCTACAATGTGCCCTTCTTGCTGGTTGCTTTCTGCTGCTGCTGCTGCTGCTGGGTGCTGCTGAGTGTTCTCCGTGCGATCCTTGTGTGAAGTGTTGCAACGCGCACTGAACGACGACCGTGTTGCGGTCAGGTTTTAGTCGCTTCCCTCAGCTATGCTGCCCATCACCTACAGGACGCGTCTGCCGAGCTACAGTGAATCAGTAGCCCAGCTTTATTTGGAAGCTCCTGCAATGTGCCCTTCTTGCTGGTTGCTTTCTTCAAACTGCTGCTGAGTGTTTTCCGTGCGATCCTTGTGTGAAGTTGGCTCACCGTGGTGCATTTCGTGCAGCACCACCACCCGTTTGTGCCAAGTAATCTGAGAGTGGAAGGCGAGCGTTACGCTTCCTGCAAGCTTTCGACATTGGTGCCTGTGCTGCTTCGTGTATTGCCCGGCGTGCTTCCGGCCGTCACTTTTATCTCATAGTTGTGATTGAATATGCCTAGCAGTAGTGACTAATAACTCAGAACTTCTAGATAACCTAGTGTGCTTCAACATGGTTTTACATTCTATTAGAGCGTGCAAGCTCCGCTTCAGTATGTTAGTAGTGCATTCTAGCCTGTGGGATTTGTAGTCGCATATTTTGACGTGTCGGTATATGTATGTTCCGTTCAGAAGAATTTATTGAGCATGTAGTCTTAAGTTTGTGCGAAGGGCGAACAACGAAACGCACAATGCTTTTTAACTGTACATAGAAGCTCTAGTTACAGCTGTGACCTGTGCTACCCACTTATGATGCCTGCTTCGCTTATATTTATGTCAGCAAGGCCGGTACAGACTGCTTCCAAATAATTGCCACATATACAGCAGAAAAGTGCCGCACTGTTTTGTGTTTGCATTCGGCGTTAGGATAGGATGATGTGCTGTTTTATGCCCAATTTGGCCTTTGGGTGAAAATCTGTTTTACACCCAACCACCTCGGATTTTCTGTTTCTACTAGTGGAACAGCTGCACCATAGCCACTTTTACCTTCCAACCACTCTTCAAGAGCTCATCGGTACGTGCATCAGTTCTGGGTGCGAAGACCACAAGGACATTGAACAGACAGGACGGGCGCTACTTGCAACCGATTTATTTAGGGTATGTCGATCAGGTATAAGAAGCATAAAAAAGGTCACAGGATCAGGTATAAGAAGCATAAAAAACGGTTGCAGGCGTTTGGCAAGAGCACATCCCTTGAAATAGATTGATAAAGACTGGGCTCACTCACAAATTGTTCTTTCATTTGATACAAAACGTTTTTTACATTATGTGCCATTACATCCGTGCTTCCTTTCACTACTTTTCTTTTTGTCAACTTGGGTGCACAATTACAATGTTGCACTCAAACGGCCAGTGTAATTTTCTACCGAAGGTGCACATTTTCAAGTGGTCCCTGATACATCAGCTGATTTGGCCAATTGAAAGCTTTATGTGAAGTCAAAGGTGTCTCATCGCACAACTAACAAGGGGCTTAGCATGCTTCTTACCACAAATTTTGTGCATCTTTCCTTGTGTTGTTGTTGTACAAAGCATGGCACACTTAAAAAGTACCGAAAACACTGTTGGAAGATTTCATCTGGAGGCGACCTTTTTAAAGTTGTGCACATTTCGGTGTGACCTTGGTATGATCTTGGAAAAAGTTTTATTTCAAAAATGGTCTGCAGTAGCCGTTGGTGACACAGCTTTTGCATTATAAGAGTCACAGCCAAGATGTTTAGAGGACTACACAACAGATAACGTTTCCACCTGCACTATTTTTATACGGGAGCACTAGGTTCCCCACTTTGTAGTGTTGTGCCCGCTGTTGAGTGAAGCCTGTCATTTAAGCCTGTGTGTGCCCTGAATAGTGGCGCATGCTCTCTCGGGGATTGGCAAGGACAGGGTACTGTTAATAGTGTGGAGGCACTAGGAGCAGGGTCCATCTGGACCCACTTAGTGAGTGCTGTAGCTGCACAGGATGCGCAGCGGACGATAGTGCGGAGAGCCGGTTAGCATTATATATATATACATTAAGACAAACTCGAGGGGACGGCGAAAATTTGTATTACCAGAAATTCGTCTTCAGCGGACGTCATTGCGTTGTGGATATTACAAGTGAACAAAAGTGTTGTTCATCTTAATCATGGCTCATGGAGTTCATCTTAAGCGGACTCTGGTACTTGTAGAGGTGTGAAGCCTTGGGAAAAAAGAGCTGAGCATGGCCAGTGGTCAATTTACTACGACAGCAAAGAGGGCAGCCACCAACTTGGAGGGGCGGGAAAAGCGGGGAGCCCCAGCTCGGGGAATCAACATGGCTTTGTGAGAGAGGCGCAGTTTTCTTACAATATATATATATCCGGATTCTGGCCTGTGTGGCTTTATTGCCTCATGCTTGTGCAGTGTATTGGCCCCACAGGCTCCACTGGCGGAAGGACAGGCCAACTATTTCAACTGATATCGAAGCACAGTGTCACACACAGTCGTCGTACTGAACAAAAAACAAATCAGAATGATGACCAAGCTGTGCTTCCTCCACTCAAGCGCTCCTACTTGCACTTCTTGTAGTCAAATGACTTCCAAACTCTTCTTTATAATGGAGGATGTGTAGTTCACAGAAAACAATGAAAATGAAGCGCCGACTGTGCATGCTACATCAGATTACGAAAACAAAAACATTGTCTTCCAAAGGAATTAGATGCACTACTCCTGCGATATTTCTTTTTGCTAGAAGTGTACAATGATAAAATTCGGTACTGCAAATTACGTGCAAGTAGAAAAAGTAACTGCATATATAATAAATTATGTTCGAATATGAATATCATTGGTTTAATGTAACAGCTGTGAAAGCTGAGGTCAAAGATAACTTGGGCAATCATGACCTAACACGAGAGTGTGTGCACTGATTAGAAAATGGTACAAAAAAAAGGTGAAGAAAAGACAGCGGTGCAGTGAACAAAATTTGGCACACATGGATGTGGTTCTTCAACATGCTGTGAAAAGCAGTATATATTTGACTGGATGCAGTCCTTCCAGTCATTCAAAAGAGGCCCTTGCTATGCATGCCTACTAGGACCAGGATGTTACTGCAGGCATTGCCAACAAGTAATAACTCAATGTCTTGCTCATGCCGTTCTCTTGAGTAGATGGTTCTTCCCAGCTCATAAACTCTGTACTGGCAACATTCCACTTCATCTAATGTACACCAGAGTGAACAAATTGGCTTTGGGCAAGGTTTTGCATGGATTAGGCTTTCTTGCATGGCGTAGGTGTCGTGCAATAACGCCGACCTAACCAGGCGTGTCTTGCGGTAACCCACTGTAACTGCCCAGCAACTAGGATGTTTTGCTGCCATCATCGAAGACGTGGGTTCAATCCCAGCTGTGGCAGCCATTTTTCTGGTAGAGGTGGAAAAGAAAACCTCTGTATAGAGACTTCGTTGCACATTTCAAGGCCCCCAAGTGGTCCAACTTGATCCATAGCTCCTAATGTGGTGTCCTTCAAGGAGCATGTGCAGCTTCGGCACGTAAAACAAAGCCCCATCCCCCCTCCTGCAAAAAGGATGCGTACTTCAGCTGTTGAGGTCACTTAACTACATTAGACTAATAGAGGACCTTTATTTTCAGATTTGGTATTGACTTAGAAATTTGGTGCTCCCTTGACAGACCGGTGTTTTACCGCAGCCCTTCATGATTTAGGGTATTTCTTTCAACAGTGCGCAAACCATGGTGTACACCAGATATTGCCATATCAGGCAAGAGCAGACAGGTAGATAATGCTATCGGTCGCAGTGAAAAGTTGTGCCACCTCTAAACATTTTGGTCAAGGGCAGCCAGTGTACACAGACGAGCTGACAACTCTTCAGTAAAAATTTTGCCTGCACTTAGTGAAAAATAAAGTAGGATTTATGGCTTGCTTTGCTGCCATATTTTCATTTCAATCTGTTAAGCAGGACCTGGCAGTCAAGGTTACTTGTAGAATTGACACTTGGTTGATTGATTGATTTTAGGGTTTAACACGGGGACGCAATGCAGGCGATGAGGTGCACCGTAGTGGTGGGCTCCAGATTAGTTTTGACCACCTAGGGATCTTTAACGTGCGCCGAAATCTCGTACACACGGGCGTTTTTGCTTTTCGCCTCCATCAGAAAAGCGGCCGCCGCTGCCGGGAATCCAACCCGCGACTTCGTGCTCAGCAGCGCAACGCCTTAGCCACTGAGCCACCGCGGCGGGTAGAACTGACACTTGGACAAGCAGATACAAACTATAATGACAAGATGCAACACAAGAAAAGGAATCGCACTAGTAAATAAATTTTATTCATAACAATCCACACAAATATATACACCGACATACACTTGTAATGCAGGTTTTATGCTATAAGGCGTACAACTGCAATTAACAAATATATTTGTGTGCTTACATTAAGGTGTACAAAACTGTAGGCACCAAAAACAATAGCAATGGCCATGAAAGGCACACGTACCCATTGAAAATTATATTCTGGCATGCTGCAACTGCACTTCAACAACAATACATAAACAATACATGTGGATTATGTGTATAGTCAGCTGAAGAGGATGAAAGACAGGATCTATTCATCTACGCTGTTTTTTTACTTTGCCGTGGCTAAAACCACGACTGGCTTCATAGATAGTGACCTACCCATGGCAGCCAGCGACAATGGGGGCCAGTGTGCCAAAAAATTGCTGGGTAGGATCGGCACGCCCCGTCAGGAGGGAGGGGCTAAATAATCTCCAACCTCACCAGCTTCGCTTTTCTCACAGTGTGACTGCTGGCCCAAGATGTAGTGGCTGTAACAATCAGTACCGACCGTTCCAGTCAGTATGTATATCACCAGTCAGCACCTCGAATTCAGCACTTAGTCACAAGTCAATATCAGTCAGCCGGACCCAATTCTCACCTATGCAGAAGTCAAAGTGCACAACTAAACCATACAGGTACTATATCTGCCTGCTTGACTACCATTATTAATTTTTGAGCATACCCGTTCACTCAAACGTTCAGAACCTTTACCAACTTTGTCTTTACATGGAGAAGCTTTTTTTGGCATGACGCTCGTTTGCGCACATGCGAAAACGCTTGAGTGTGTGCAAAACAGTTCCAACTTTGCCATATTTCAAGCGTGGCAACGCCGTCATTGCTGCGCGGAAGCATAATGTTTTGTAGTAGCAGGAGCACTACTCGACAAAAATTTCTTCAGGGGCTGTGGCGCTTTCAGATAAGCTGCGCCGCTCTTGTAGCACCTTCCTCAAGGTGGCTTCCAAGCCCTACAAGTGGCCAAGTTGGGTATACAACAGTTGACCCCGGTCAAGGCCGGCAATGAGAACCGTACATGTAGTTATCTTCAGGATATCCTTTTGAGCCACGCCCTCGTACCAAAGCGATAGGAACCAAAATGAAAAATGCTTTGGCCATGTCGCACGCAAAGAAAAAAGTTTAGCAGTGTTAATAATTCTTTGCAAAACTATTCTTTTTGCACTTTGGCAGGGCATGAGCAACAAAATCACTGAATCGCTCCACAGCAATCACTTTCTTCTTGCTCCGCAAGTGTCCTGGCTCTAACACGCAGCTCAAACAGATGAGGCACCCTACTCCGCTGACCATGAACAGAAGTTGGGCTCCAGCAACATAACACCTGTGGTGCCAAGTTTATACCAAGTTTGTTGCGTCCTGGCTTGTGGCTCCCTGGGAGTAACAGGTCCTGGCAAAAAATGGGCAGTAACAGTTACACAAATTATTGCAGGGAGAAAAAAATAAATTTCTCCTTTTACAGGATTACATGGCACAATGAAATTTCACATATATGCATGAGCAAACACACACGCACTCCTTAAAGGAGGCTCCATGTCAATGAGGCATGGGTGACATAACACTGCCCCTTTGGAAGGGGCAATGTTATGCTCTTCATCTTGCTAGATGACGTGGCCAGCATGTCAAAGATGGCAAGACCGAGAGAAGGAATGATGATGCAGAAGGGAGACAGCGGCATTCTACTCGTTCGCAACTGTCACACCTAAGAAGCTGCATCACGCTTCAGTGACTTTCTTACACTAGTGAGGACTACATCTGCTTCTTGTAAGCACAGTCGTGATCCCACTGATCATTCCCCACCCTCTCATTAGTGGGGTGCGGCTCCTCCCCCGAGTTAGTGATGGCTGTGACAGTGTGTAGTGATGCAAGTAGTACAGATAAATTTTAGTATAAGTTTGCTAGGTGCCCTACCTTATTGAATTGCATCTGTCATTTTGTCAACCTGTGAAGTCTGCCGAAATATGCGTGCAAGAAAGAAAAAAAAGAAAGAGTGTAACAACGTTAGACCACACAGAAAACAGCACAGTAGAAGCAAAGGAAGGGGTGAGGACGGGACAAGAGCTAACTTTCGATAAATGCTTTACTGTAGGACCAGCATGTATAAACACATCTGGCTTGTAATAGGAGAGAAAGAGAGAAAAACATCAAAACGAAAAACTGTTGGAAAGCAAAGCTTTAAACGACACCCACAACAATTGTCCATGGGATATCCCTTGAATTCTTCTCACACGTGGCTCTACAACGAGTGAAACCAGAGATTCTGCCAGCTGTTACTTGAAATCCGCGGGGGCGGCGTCCCGAACGCTGCAGCGTCGGCCACGGCCTGGCTAGAGTGGTGGACACTGCCGCCATAGCCTGCCCTTGCGTCGGCATAAAGAAAACGGAGAGGAGCGTCTTCCGAAGGGTGAGACAGCAGAACCTAGCCATCCTGATGTTTGGGGCTACAACACTGCGTGACACAAGCGCAGACACCGAAACAATTTGGCATGTGAGCTTAGTGATTCCAATTTATACCGATTTAAAGTTTAGTAAGTTTGAGAATTGCAAGAAAGCTGAGGGAACTTTTATAATCACTATTTATCAGAACCAGTTGCTACTTTTGCCTTTTGTAATATTTCTTAAAACAACCGAATTGGTATTCATCAATTTGAAAAATGGAGCCCCATTCGTGGCAAGTTGTGCGCAAAAAGTAGCGTTTCTCTAGTGGCCAGATGCCTGTATGTGGTTTGTACGTTTTGCTTTCCCGCCCTGCAAACCACGTGGCGGTTTTCGTCTCTCATCTTTTGCTGTTTGGTTTTGTTTCCTTTTCTCCTCTTACGAGCCAGATGTGTTTATATGCGCTGGTCCTGCAATAAAGAATTTGTTGAAACTTTGCACTTGTCCCGTCCTCGACTTGTGTTTTTACTGCACTATGTTTCTTGTGTGAGTATGAATCAACATGCCCAAACATTTTCTCTTCTACCCTCCAATAGTTTCAAAGAAACAGGCCATGCAATTCAGCTGATATTGTGTTCATCATCACGCTTTTAGAACTTGATTGATTGATTGTAGGGTTTAATGCGCCGACGCAACGCAGGTGATGAGGCACACCATAGTGGAGGGGTCCGGATAGATTTTGACCACCGGGGGTCTTTAACGTGCGCCGCAACCTCGTACACACGGGCGATTTTGCTTTCCGCCTCGATTAGAAAAGCGGCCGCCGTGGCCGGGAATCGACCCTGCGACCTCGTGTTCAGCAGCACAACACCTTAGCCACACGCTTTAGAACTTCACAGCATAAACAATGCCAAGTTCATCATGCACTGTCGAACCCAGAATAGTGGCTGTACTAGTCACACAGAACAACATAAGTAACAGTCACTAAGCAGTGCTTAGTGTCGGTTCAAGCACTACCACATCAATCGACTAAGTAAACAAATTTTTTTCATCTAGCATGCATTGCATTCTGTAAGGATATATGCTGGTGTATGCATTTATGTGTGCCCGCATATTTTGTATACATACGCACTAGTGGCATAGGCAAGATGCATAAACTTGTGTATCGCTTCTTAGCCAACGCCTTTTGGCCTTGGCCACTACAACACCAGCCAGATTAAATTGTGCTGGAGGAACTCCTGACGTTTGTACTGTGAATCCGGGCAAATTTTGATACAGTCAGGCACACATCACATTTCTGATAAAATGTGGCACTCCCCAGCATTCAGCTGAGCGACAGTGGGGCCACAGTACTGGATGCATTGCATGGACATTAGAACGTAATGACACCCTGCAGTGTATGGGGATAGCATTCCAGCGTACTCCACTGTGGGGTAATATTTGATAGCTGAAGCAAAAAGCACCATAATTGTTTGGCCATCGAAGTCAACCAACGTGTAAGCAAGGTGCTCACTGCATGCTCAATGCATGTTCCAAAACATGCAAACGTCTATTGCAATCTCATCCTGTCTATTATGTTCGGTTATTATGCACGCTTTCAGTGTTTAATCAACTTGTAATTTTCGCTACGTATTCCCATTGAACGTCCGCAATAACCGCAGCTGCGCCACCGATGTGTGCAACATTTGTGAGCGTCGCCCTCGCCTTACCGCGGACAAATTTACCCGTAAATTTCAACCTCATAAAAATCATATTTCATCACATTTAAATAGCTTCAAAAGAATGTTCGATCACTGACTGATTCGCACTCTCTCACTCGCAAGACATCCAATCGTCATCGCATCGTCACAAGTTCTCGAAGCGAAGATCGGCAAATCGTAACGGTCATTCTTCGCGGTTTTCAACGATATCGATGCAATCAGGCAGGTTTCATTCACGGCAAATCATGCCTGAACATCAAAGGAGTACTATAAAAACAACGGCGCAGCCGCAAGCAATGAAGCAACCAAGTTACAGCCACGGGACGTGCAACAACGCCGGTAAGCAGGTCGGCCGATTCCACTGGTATTTGTACTATACACAGCTTAACAGTAGAGAATCGCTAGGCTTCGAAGCTATTTGGGCTTCGGGTGCGTCACTTAAGCTCGAAAACCTTGTAATATAGACCGTAAATAATTATTCAGCGCTATTTGAGTTCGATAACTCACTTGCCGTAAAAAGACATGGGCGCCGCCATCTTGGAAGTTTGTTTACATCAATGTTATCAGACGAGCATCGACATTTCGCTAAATTGAGAGGCCTTACAATTATTGCGATTTTGGGTACTCATTAAGCTTAAAAACAAAGCCAAAGTAGCATGGTATTCATCCACAAAACACAAAATTCGCTGTTGCAAATTATGGTGCAATGAGAATGCGCTTGTAAAAAAAAAAGTGTCACCATAATGGATTGGCAAAAAATTTTAATGCATACAAGGTATTTTTATGTAGTTATGCTGTCTTTCCGTGGGTGAGCACGCTCACTGTCCTGTGCCGCGCTGCTTCTCCGGACCGTGTGGCTTGCTGCTAGAGTTGTCTTTCAAAAAAGTCCGGCATTTATTCGTTCTTTTCTGTGACCAGTCACCAGTAACAGACATGTTTTTACTGTTTTTTCCATATGCTGCAAGCTATGTTCAATTACGTGTGTGTGGCACCTGAGGTAAGCTTCCACACATTTCTACTTTCTCCAGATGTGTGAAATAGAACAAGCTGGCTTTTCCGCCAGATTCATGGCTCACACAAGAAAACTGGCGCTCAACTAAGAATAGCTTGTTCTGTTTGGTTTATTTCAGAAACAATGGTTTCTTCTATGGTTTGAGCATTGTTGGACAAATACACTGGCACATTGGAGTCCAGCATGATGATACCATTGCCCACTGTGCGTATAAAGATAAAGTAGCATTTAAGATGTTGGAATGCAAAATAAATGTTCTGAGCTCTGTCGGCAGTGCATGCGTGTTTTGTCCTCCGTTGCAGTTTGTACAGAGTGATTTTGATATGATTGGTAGCAGAATATCTGACACTGAATTTGCTCACCACTGGCTGCACTAGAAGAAATCGCAAACATGATAATACGTAACTAGTATACTGTGAACCTCTCTGAACACTGAGCTAGAAATAATTCTCAAAAGGAAAAAAAGAGTAAAGAAAGAAAGGGAAAAAAAAGGTTGCTCAAGATTACGACACCCCAAATGCAAAATCGGAGCGCAGTGCAAACTGCAGTCTTCTCGGTGACGGCGCGTAGTTGCTGTGTCTCAGAAGTGACCGCGTCATCAGTGAACACACGACAGTGGGCGCAACTCTGGTATTTTATCACAGTGCCTCACTGCCGCCGAGCATGTCTCGCGCGGCCTCTGCTTACTGCCCTCCCCCTCACACTTTCACCATACTTTCCTCCTCCACCTTCCTGTTTTATCTCTGGTGCCCTCTTCTTCATTCGGTTACACCGAAGCTGACAGTGCTGTGAACCTCCACCTTCCTGTTTGCTCTATCTCATTTATCTATGGTGCCCTCTTTATTCGGTTACACCGAAGCCGACAGCGACGTGAAACCACAGAAGCGAAGCGGGCACTTAAAAGGTGCCCTCTAAATAAGCAATGGCAAGCGGATTGCCTTAAAAAGCTGTGTTGCAATGAAATTTCTTTTATACCTCACCTATCCTAACCTTGTAGCTGAACAGTTGGCATTGTTAAATTTACCCCAGTCAGGAAAGCATGATATGCAGCTGTTTAACTCCAGCCCTTGTTCATTTTTGAAAAGTGTTTTTTCTGTTCTTTCCTTACTTTTTTTTGCTGCTCCAGCAGCGCTGGAAGCATGAGCATGCAAGAAAAAATGTTTATATGTATTTCACATGAAACGTTGTATGGCCATGACACTTTTAACTTGCATTACAAATTTCCTGCTTCACTTTAACCGAAGCAATAGAATAATTAAGTGAAGCATCAGTTTTACATTTAAAAAATGGGTAAAATAAGCAAGTCCACCAAGGCAATAAATATTTTAAAGGAGCCATGAAGAGAAAACACAAGTTTGGTTCATTCGAAAGATTGCCTCGTTAGAACCATAACGACACCACTTATAACGCAAACTTCGCTCAAATAAGCTACATAATTAGGAAAAACGGGAATGGTCATGCGACCCACCAGCTCATTTCCCGCAACAGAACCTATGCCGTCACATGGGCTAAGCTCTGCGATTGGCGGAGGCTGGCAGAAGCAAACGCATGTTAGGCAGGGCTTACAGTTTGCATAGCGAGCTAAATGCCCGTGAAACATACTGCACATTCTTTTTATGACAAAGAACGGTGGAGTAAACGGTTGAAGGTCAGAACGAACTCGCAAGCGTGTGCGCCAATGCGTACGAAACTAGCGCGCCGGCCGAGCTCGACATCTCGCCGTCGCGCAGACGAATTTTCGGGTTCGAGGCTCTTCGGGGCCAACGAACCGTTCCAGCACGCACAGCCGCGATTTTGCTTCGTATCGTAATCCCTTCGCAGGAGGTTGTCCGTCATATCGCCAACCAGCAAAGGTAAAAATAGAAACGAGGGGAGTAAGGAACAGCAAGAAGCGACGAGATAGTGCCAGTCGTCGCGTAAATTTCGAATGGTGTTGGCTTGCTGCTGTCGTTACGAGCTCGTTTCCAGTTTACAACCACTGAAAACTTCAGTTTGTTCAGTTACGGCAGGGACCCTTACGTTAGCTCACTCCTGGGACCTGCTGGCGCTCGTCGCCGACTTCGTCAAATCGCTCTGACCTTGGGGAAAAAAATGCCGTAAACACCGCGCATTGACGCTCGTATCTTTCTGGTCGAAGCAGAGAGCTCGCGCGAACGGCTTTCCATACACGACACCGGCCAACTGGCATAAGTGATACTGCTACTGAAATTGAACTATTATTAACCGTAATCAAAACACGGCACATACGTACCAGTCTATATTCGTCCGTCGCGACGGGGCTGACGAGGCAGCGGTGCCGACGGCTGGGCGTTCGTCTGTTGGCTATCGCGGAATGGTCGCTTTCCCGTCCACCGCGTATCCCACAACTCTTGCCGCTCGTGCACTTAGAAGCATTGAGCGTTTTTGTGGTGTGAGGTTGTTAAATGCAAGCCCGAGCTCCTCGGCGAGAGTTTTGTTCTCCGGATCAGGCGATTCCATGACTAGGGCTGCGGGTGCACTAGGTTTTACTAGTATTTCTAAAATGGCCGCCGTCTCGATCGACTCCCGCGTGTGGGTGCTATATGGAGTCGACATACTAAGTATCTGTTTCATGGACCGGCTCTATGACGCCATCGTACACGTCACGGAATGTTCAATTTTAGCGGGAGATTTAAAATTTTGGCTTAAATTGCCTTATTTCTCAGTGAATAATGCATCATTTGCTTCCGGGAAAGCGCTTGGGGTACTATGAAACACCTAATCTTTCGAATAAAACAAACTTTTGTTTTCTCTTCATGGCTCCTTTAAAGACAAAATGAAATGCCTATTTATATGTTATGTTGAATGTGGGAAAATTAAAATTCTTCATGATTAGTGTTTGCTATTAATTCAATTTGCAACATTGTTTACTGTTTGAAGCATTTATAAATTACAGAAATTCCTTGGGGCACTTAGTCTGCTTATGTGGTTTTTAAATAACAAGCATTGTGGCTTCAGCTGGCATTATATGCTTCCTGCACTTTGGTCTTGTCATTGTACTTGCCTGGTCGACCAAAGTTAGCTGGTGCAGAATCTAGCAGTACACCCGCCGTCAAGCACATTCCATACCAAGACACGGTGCTAGTAACTCCAATACCTTTGAGAAACATCACGTAAACTGATAGGTTCGCCTGGCGTGCTATTGAAGCACAATTATGTAGTCCCCCAACAGCTCCGACAAATACCAGGCAATCTGATGGCTCCAGATGGGAGGTTATTGAGCCACGCAGTCTTGTAAGATACACCAAGGACTTGCTCTCGTTTTTTATGTTATTTCTCCTTTTAGCACACTTTTGTTCATAAGCCATGCTCCACGCGTACCTGATAAATATCAGGGCCATTCACTGCTTATAACACTAAATATTTCGCGTCATGGAGCAGATAAGGCTTGCACCTCATTAATAATGATGATGATAACTGATAGTGGTATCCCTTTTGTAGCGGGATGATGACATGTCATCTTACAAAAAAAAAACAACTAATGTACCTGTGTTTTACACGCATTTAATACTAGCTCTGCTCTTAGGGCAGGCACAAAAAAACTTATTAGGCAGAGAATACTTATTCTTTCTGTTACAGGTGGTAGCTGACCTAGGCAATATTCCCCTCTCTGCTTTTCATCCACCAGCATTCTAATCTCTTCGTCGCCTCGACAGCCCTGAAGTTGACTTCCTCTGTGCTACCCTGAAACCCTGCGGCTTTGGAAGCCAAACATTTCCCTCTAGGTTTGGATGGATACCCTTGCATTCTAACACTATGTGCCGCATAGTTTGTTTCTTTTCCGCAGACCGCGCATACCCCATCACTTTGTGTATACTTCCCCACAAAGCTCTTAGTTCGCAAGCAATCTGTCCTAGCGTCGAGAAGAAAAATGCTTCCCTTAGAATTATCGTAGAAATTTTCCTTTCTATTGTCCAATTTCTCAGCCCTGTACATTTCTAACGACGTTTTAGCTTCCATTTCTTCTCTGCCTTGCATCCTTTTGGTTGCTTTGGCTGTCTTAGCTTCTCCACTGTTGTTTCTGCATTTCATCTAGTCCTCCTTAACCACTGCGTGTCCACGCTTTTCATGTATATGTACCTGAAAACCTTAGCTGTCCACCTACGTTGATCCATTGCTCTCAGCCTCCTCTCAAAACATATTTTACTCTGAGCTTCTCGAACTGGAAATGCCGCTCAGGCCATTCATCTGTGCACTGCTTCGTTAGTTGTTTTTCCATGCGCTCCTAAGGGCAAACGGCCTACTGTTCTCTGGTTCACTTCAAGGTCTGATTTTAAGCTTATTAATACAGAAATAAAAGTTGGTTCTGCCGCACAACATGCAAACTTTCAAGCCTCACTGCATGGCTTGTTCCTTGGGGTAGGTTTTTTAGCACGACACCAAAGCCATGCAAGAAAGCGTACCGCAAAAGCCTTGCACAAAAGTGGAACTCTTGCAGCCAATGTTGGCTGAAGTGCAATGCTACCTGTGCAAGATTTATAATCTGGAAAGAACTTTCCCATCAATGTGGTGGTATGAGTAAGAAACCAAGAATTATTACTTGCTGAAATCCTTACATTAAAGTAAAGGTCATACCAACCAGTAGTGTACCTCACCTCTTTTAAATCCCTGGAGCAAGCCATTCAAATGCAGTCGACTCTTGATGATTTGAAGTCACCCAATTAGAGTTTTCAGTTAATTGGAAGTGATGTTCAGGTCCCAGTAATTTTACATGCAATTCAGTAGAAGAAATTGCTTGATAACTCAAAGCTAAAACCCAATATATTGGTTAATTTGAAGTTATTTAGCATAAAAAAGAGAATGTGAAAGCAATTGAAAAAACAAATGTGCGCGGATAACGCAATCTCACTGGTAGTAACCCACAACGGAGAAACTTGTAATGCTTCATGTGAAGGAAGAGAAAGAGCTGCTCAGAAGAAGTTGGCCGAGGGTGAACGTGAAAATTGCAGTTAGAGGCTGTGGGATAAAGAGAACAGAATTTGGGCTGCTGCGATTACGGCCATTTTTGACCTCTCGTTGCAGCAAACAAAAAGTCAGAAAAATCAGATGGCGAACAACTTCACCGTATGAAATTTCAGACGTCGTTATACACTGGCACAGCCAGGTAGATGGCAGTGCCACTGATGCTTTCGAATTATTGGACATTCCAAAAAAATTGGTCAGTGACCGTGTACAGCGCTCGGCGATTTAAACGCGATACTCGGAGTGCGTGGCTGCCGGTGCTTGTTGCGTTACAGGTGAGCGCTTGTGAAAGCGAGCTGACGCATTGTGGTATACGGTGAGGGTGAGAGCATTTGTGACGCATGCTTAGTGCATCCGGGAGACAGCCCTTCAGTGTGTGGTTCTTGGCGGCGCCATAGGGGTGCTACATGCCATGGCTTCAAAACGCTGCGCCTGCATGCTGCGCCGGGCCACGATAACACATCGAGATAAATGTGCATTCAAATTCTTCATCCTAAAAAATTACAACAGAAATTGTGGTGACAGGTGCAAATTGTATTTTTACACACACACACACACACACACACACACACACACACACACACACACACACACACACACACACACACACACACACACACACACACACACACACACACACACACACACGCACGCACGCACGCACGCACGCACGCACGCTTATATAATCCAGCTTCTCAACAGGAATATACTTTCACTGCACTGTCCCTACGAAAGACAGGCTGTGAAGCGCAGATTTTGCAAAATACTTACACCCGCAACGAGAACAGTGACGCCCTTAGCCCAAGGCATCGACAAGCAGTCTCTTGAGGTAGGTCTGTCTCTCTTTAGAAACAGCGCAGGTCACCCGTCAGCCACTCGTACACGTGCACCGGCTGTAGTGGAAATTTTCGACCAGCCCCTGTAATGGAAGCAGTGAGCGACGTCTCGATGACATACGATACCGAAAAAAATACCTCCGAAACTGCCCGCTTTGCATTTGTGCATGCAACCCAGAACCCCTGTTCTGCTTACTGAGGCTGTGAACGTTCACCTCGGTGTAATAACTGTCACCAGTAGTAAGCATAGTGACACCGTAGCTAGCAGATTCGAGCTCAGTTACGCATATGAGCCCGTAAGAAAAAAAAAATCACGACGCTATGCTTTCGGGGGCGCGTTCGCAAGAAATATGGCACGTAGCATACCCACTTTAAAATGAGCCTACACTTCTACCACGAGCCCTTAAGCCAGCAACACCTTGTGTGTTTTCTTCGGGGTATAAAAAGCGCAATATCACATGACTAAACACTTACCTCTGACGAGCTTGTCGCTACCACCGACGCAGACGGCCACAAAATCGAGCTCGCTAAGTCTCCGCCTTTGTGTCGTCGAAGCTGAATGTTTGAAGTTGAGGCGCAGACTGACGTGAGGCTCTGTAGCACCCTGGGAACGTCAGCTGGAATAACAGCTGCCATTTCAAACCACAACAGCGTACAAGCCGTCCGTCCGTTCTGTTGAAACGGTGCCGCAAAAGCACGGACAGACGAACAAGAAACAAGAAATGCACAAAACAACGTTGTCAGCATGGCCAAAGCCCCTCGATTTTTCCCACCAAAGTTGGAGAGGTTTTGACATGGTTTTGAGGCCAAAAAGACAGTGTTGCCAGCATAGTTGGGTGCGTTTAGGCCGATTTGGCGGCGGTTGTGGTCAGGTTTTAGTCGGATGCGTCACGATTGCCACTACGCCTTCGTTTGTCGACATTTTTATGCTCTTTAGCAGTTTTCCCGCGATACGCGTGCTTGTTTCGGTACGGTAGCACGGTGGTACAGGCCTTACGCGCCAGGGGCATTTGACTTGTCAGACACAAACATGAGTGGGCGAAACACTGATCGCAGCGCTCGTCAACTACCTTCCCAGCGGCCATACCAAAATGAGAAGTGACGCAAACCCGCAACAACGTTGGGAGCTACGTCACAAAGCCGATAAAGGTAGAGCGCGTGAAGCGACAGCAAAGAACGCAGGAGTTCAAGAAACGCAGAACCATTAAACGTGGGCGCTTCGCCTCTGTTGCATATATACGTTCTCACCCAGCACGTACACGTGATCTTACGCGGCTCATTCTTGTGGCCAACGCTACCGCTACCGCCATCGCCGCGCTATGACGCTTTCCGTCAGCGTCCATCTTTACCACTACCCTCAACCCCTCGAACCTCTCGCGCTTTTCGCCGCGCAGACGGTCCGCGCGTCGAGAGTATGCTCTGCTCGTCCGCGCTGTCGTCTGATCGCTTCATCCTTCGTGTGAATTCTTCCTTGCGCCGGACCGTCTGCTGACGTCACGCGACGTCACCAGTCCAGCTAAGGATACGTCCGCCGTGTGAACCGGCCTTTAGCAGCGGTGGTAAACAATAACATGTAATTGCAAAGGAGAAAAATGGTTGCGGCTTAGCTCAGCTAACCTTGGATATGCAAAGCAAAAGCTTGGCTTAGTCTGGCAGAGTCTTAGTTTCGCTTTATTAATCTTTGGTGTAGCTGTATTGCCGACCCCAGCTCAAAGCCCTTCGGTCCCGCGCAACGCTCACAGGAGGGGGCCCGGCCTTGCTTTCATTCGCGCGAACACGACATCCCTCTTTCGCGGCGAACGCGCCGCCAGATGAATCACATAGCCAGAGACAACCCAGCGGCGCATGCGTTGGAGGCTGCGGGTTCGGTCGGCTGCCGATCAGCTGAGCGGCCGTTCCCGTCGCTGCCGCCGCCGCTACGTGAACACAGCTTAAAACGGGGCCTTGTGCGCAGTGCCGAAAGCTGGCCCGGCGAATCACGCCATGCGCTTCGAGGGGTGTGTAGCCGGAGGTGTGTCTCAGGTCAGAAGGTTAACTTCCGCATCCTCCGCGAAACCGCTGGACGAAAGAAGTAAAGATTAGCTTTAAAAGACGCTCCGTGTGGTCAGATTCGAACGTGGGTCCCTCGAGTTATTAAAGCGGCGTCTATCCGATTTAGCCATGGAGGAAAGATCCATGGATTTAGCTATCATCGCATTACGGGCGCAGAGCATTTCCTTTGTCTTCGTAACGCGGGCGTTGGCTTCGGAGTTGGCCGCGGGTTCTAGCGCGTGCTAACGTTGTCCACTATTGGATTGATGAACGAACGACACGATCCGGGCTTACCAGTCATGGAGGACTTTCAGCGGCAAGTTCGGAAAGAAATGTGGGGTGAGGACATATGAAGCGGAAAGTTGGTGCCTTAATAAACAACCTGAAAGCAAACCTACAGGTCGGCTTAACGGGCCATGGAACGAATAATGATCAGAGTAACACTCAGAGACAGGAAACGAGCTGGCGGGATCAGAGAACAAACTAGAGTAGAAGATATCAATCAAGAAAAAAAGCGGGCCTTGGCTGTTCACGTAATTAGGCAAAATAACAATCGGTGGACTCTTAGGGTGACAGAGTGGACACCAAGAGATAGGTCCAGCAAAGAGGAAGAACAATTACTCGATGGAGGGACGAAATAAGGAAATCCGGAGGCAAAGAATGTACTCGAGCGGCGCAGGACAGGAGGGGTTCGAGGTCAATGGGAGAGTCCTTCCACCTGCAGTGGACCTAGTAGTCTGCTGCTGATGATGATGGTGCAACAGCCGGGTCTCTGAAAAAAGGTCTAGGGGGCCAGATCTGTCGTTTCTCTAGCCTTGCACCAGTAGTACAAGCTGCGCCATTTTTTTCTTTGGCTTTCCAGCAGCGAATCGCGACGCTTCATAAAGGACGTTCACACTAGTATGGAAGCACTGCGCCACTACGAGCTGGTGCGCAAGGCGTTCCTACGTTATAGTACCGCCCTTTCCTACAGCGCATACATTGAGAGAGTGTTCAGTGTAGCAGCTACCTGACCTCTTAACGAGGAAACGTGGAACAATCAGTAACGACCACTTTGGAAAACAACTCCTGTTGAAAGGCCGGGTTTAGACTTGACGCAACTGTCGTAATAACTTTAAAGAATAACGTCATTTCACGCCTCAGCTAACCGAACTGCGTGACATGCCGTGTTTTTACGTCCATGGATCACGATATGGCATTTGCGTCGGTAGTCTGAACATAGCCCTAGCCTTCCTGCCTTCACGCTAGCCTCCAGTCTTGTCTCTATCATGCAAGATAGTAGTTCGCTGTAGTGTGAGTAAACTTGTGTTATTGTCTTACGGCAATAAAACTTTGATGGAAACTAACGCAAAAGTAATCGATTACATTTTTGCACTTGTTCAGTTACTTTCTGGGCTGGAACAGACCACTGTAATCAATTACATTTTAAATGAAATAATTGTAATTGTAATTGGTTACTTGTTTTCTGTAACGTGTACAAGTCTGATTCTCGTGGAACAAGTGGGTCACCTGTACAGTTGTCGACGTACAGCTGTCTTCTCTGCATAGCGGGTAAGATAATCGGGTACGACAATAATCCACCGGTTCCCAGACGAAGAAAGCGGAAAGGTGCATGAAGTGAACCGCTACTGGTTAGTCATGACACGCCTGTAGTACTTCGTTGTGGAGATTTGTGGGAATTATCAGGTGTGCCTTGAAGCTGGAGGCGAAGTTGTTCTTCTACAGAACACTCTTGCGTAACGAAAAAGACGACAAAAGATGCGTTACCGAAAATAACACAGCTATAGTGTACGCCGGTAGGCTCGTTGCTAACATGATCCGAACAGGCTTCAGAGTTACGACTGCCAAAGGTTATACGTGACTTAACAATATGAGATCGCCTTCTTTGGATGATCTTCCTCGATTATCCCACCGACCTACTTAGGAATATGCCTGCGGAGTCCCATAACATTGACGATGAAGTTATTTAATCAGACATTTTTCAAAATGAAGAGTGAGAAGCTCCTGAAATAAACGCTGAACATACGAAAGGTGATATGGGCCGTTGTTGGGCCCTACAGCCGTACCGTTCACGTTGTACATCCTTTACCAGGGATTAACCTAACATATGTAGGGAAAAGATGAGATACCGTGCCCGAAAGCATACGTATTTCAAACAGCTGCGTCGTTGCTGGAGGCTGCAGCCAAGTAAACATAGTTCTCAGTTTATCAAAATCGTGCATGGCCGTGAAATATTTTTCCCGTTGTGGAAAACGTGCTGTAATTTCTATCGGTGTTCGCATTGCAGCTAGTTTTATAGCTGTCTGTAACGGATAAGTTTGTACCTACACGAATGCTCGTTTATGAAGTCCCGACTTAAGTCTAGGAATCGGTGACCAGAATGTCCGGGTCGTTCTTTTGTTAGGTTGCACGCCTTCAATACTCAGGTCAGCGTTGTCTTTTGTTTATCATGGGATATGCCTGTATTGTCTTGCATGTTTTTGGCACCTCTTCAGTGTGATTGTGTCATCCTGGCTTCATGGTGTCTGTACTGAGATTTTATAATGCCATGCGTGGTGCACTACGCCTCCCTTTGAAGCAATTTTCTTTATTACTTCGTCGCAAATGAAACCCTTCCGCTCCAGAAATCAGTGGTACAAAGTACCTCTTTTGGAAGTGAGAATAATTTGCAATGTTTAACAAACACGTCAATTATCCGTCTATTCGGTGCTTATGCAGGCTCGCCGGTCGCGTGACGAGGCTGAGGAAGTGCGTCGGCAGCCGCAGGCACAACTCGACGAGCTGCGCGGTAAGCTACGCTCCCAGCAAGGTATGGAGGGATTGGCCGAAGTGGTTCTGGGGAAGTCGCATTTTGTTAATCAGGGGTTCTGGCCACTCAGGATATTGGTCAAATCGAAGCGGAAAGGGCCGGGTGCGACGTGGTCATTGGAATTCATATTTGGCTTTTGAAGTTAACCTTTGCTCAAACTAATGCAGGAAAGACACATACCAGAAGTTCTAAGATTAAAAAAATTTTGCTACCATCATTGTACTTGCAAATGGGTTGGGACAGAACGCGCTATGATATTCAAACTGTGTTTGAAGCTACCTTGTTTTTGTGCTAAGAGAACTACAATAAAAGAGATGTAAGCCTAATGGTTACCCTTCCTATAGCACGCAAAGCCTTGCTGCTGTGAAGATGTAAAACCTCATGTACTGCAACAAAATCAAGAGGTACCAGAAGCAGGTGTGTCAGTGCTATGGAAAAGTGCTGGATCCATGCGTCAATGTGGTCACAGTAAGTAGGTCAAGGTGGCACAATTCGGAGTTTAATGCCAGTTTTGGCTGAGATAGATCTAGCTGTGGCAGTGTCACTCCGGTCGCTAAAACTTCTAGCTGCATTCAGCCTGAAATCCTCTTAATTTAGCGTAGTTCAAACAAGTGCGCTGTGTTTCCCGATACTCCACCAATCTTAGTGCGAAAGCGTTACATGGCCCAGTGAAACAAAATGCCGGCGTTGGTGTCGAAAGCCAATAAACCGCCCACCTGCCAATGCGTCGCGTTCCATAGCACGAACTCTGAGCACGCGCAGCACCACGGGAAAAGCGGAGACTTGCAGTTGTGGGTGGGAGTGCAGTGTTGACGCGTTCGTCAGCGGCACGCCGCATAAGCACGCACCGTGTTCACACAGCCGGGCTAGAGCCACCATCACTGGCAGCGCGATAAAGAAGCACTTAATTGTAAATAATGCTTTCCCATTTGCACCTCATAAGAAGGGCTCGAAGGTTCTAGAAGGTTTTCTGTTTTTCCAGCGGATAGTTCTTCAGATGCTTTAGATTCTTTAGACTGCTAAACCAATGAGGTCTTTCGGTCGATATTCAATGTGTTTCAGTCAGCCATTCTACCTTCGACTGAAGCTTATAGATTTTCTTGCTATTTCTTGGATTCAAAAATGTGTCCGGTGCATCCTGCTGCTTCTCCACCTTTTACGCCAACCACGGGGTAATATTGTGACCTATCCTTTCATTCCACGACTGGTGTACTGTGCAGAGCACAGCACCATGGCACTGAGTATGGTGTTGATCGGTGCCAGGCCAAAGGCTCGCCTCGGTGCTCAGTTCCCCGAGCCACCCATTCTGCAAGGTCTCGGCCGGGGAACAGTCCTGGGCCCAACGAACGCCCCCCAAGGCACCCGCAGAATGAGCCACCCTACAGGGGTGAGTTTCATAGATTTTCCTGCTCAACCTTTTTTGCTTCATTCATAGTTGTGAGGAGTCGTTTAGGTATAGGCATCGTGTTCAAGGTGAACCACTAGGACACTTGAGACAGCTGCGAAAGGATAATTTCATATCCACATTAAACGCAGACATACGGCTACGAACAAATGCTGATCAGTTTTACAGATATACTGTTTCGAATGCAGCTGAATACCTTTTTTTCTATAGCCGCGACTGGATGTCAGGTAGATGTAAGTTTGACTTTCATTTCGCAAAAGCTCGCCGCACCTGCGTGGTCAGCCGTCTTAAAACCTTCTCGTGTGCAGCCAAGGAGCACAGGTTGCGTAAATACCTTGCACTTAATAAAGGTTCAAATTTACTTGATTGGTTCCTTGGGTGTAGAAATTTTTACCTTCCAACTTTTAAAATTCTAACGTCGTTGTTACCAAAACTGCAGTTTCCTTTTCATTTTAATGGCATGTCATGAGCCATACGCTGCGTCTTGGTGGGCTTGCCAGATGACGGAAATTAAGCCTGCATGTTAAACTCTGTTGACCGTTTCCCTGTGTTACATACAAATGCTGGGCCTCCTCGATTTATCAAGGCGGAGTAAGTCTGATAAAATTCTTGTGTCGTAGTCCTATTCGATTGATTTAATTGATTGATTGTAGGGTTTAACGCGCCGACGCAACGCAGGCGATGAGGCGCGCCGTAGAGGAGGGCTCCGGATTAATTTTGACCACCCGGGTATCTTTAACGTGCTCCGAAATCTCGTACACACGGCCGTTTTTGCTTTTCGCCTCCATCAGAAAAGCGGCCGCCTCGGCCGGAAATTGCACCCGCGACCTCGTGCTCAGCAGCGCAATCCTATTCGATTGAATAATACATCACGCGCTACTGTCTTTAATCGCAGCTTGGGGATTCGAAAGTTTTCTCGTGTTCGGCATTAACGAATAGTGAACGTCAGGATGATGCTTTTCTCCCCTGGGAGATTATTCACATTTAAAGTTAGTTCTGTCTCTAAAACACGCTTAAATTTGCTTATATTGTACTGCAATATCGGACTCGTTTCGCTTTCCCAGACTTGGCTATGGTACAGGCCTGGAGAAACTGTAGGCCAATTGTCAGCGAACCGAAATCCGAAACACATTTCGGGAATAGCGCTGGGTTATAGTTGAACTCTAGTAAAATCACATCGGTAGCATAAACTTTTCAAATGTTCCACTACCTCATATATCCTGTGTTATAGTATCCAGCGGGATTCTTTAGCAGTACGTGCAGAGTGGACTCCACAACACCAATAGTGTCCTCATCGAGAGTTGCGACCACTGAACAAGATCACCGCAAAGAGGCACGCCAAGCATGAATGTCAAATCAGTTTGGAGTTCCTTACTTTCAGGTGCAGGAAAACAAGGCTGCACAACTCGCGCTCTAAAGCTGAAGCAGACATTCACCACACCTGTAGGAGCCGTGCCATATTCCGTGTATTCCGTCTTGCGTCTGGGTAGTCCCGTTTCTCCATAGATATGCAAAACTAACACTTCAATGCTAGATCTTTTAGTGTTCACTCCCATGCGGACATGTTAAAGGTATTTAAATATTTACCCAATTCAAAAGTAACAAGAGGTAATTTGGTCTTTGTATTCTTCTTCAGGGGGTGGAAACATTCCGTCCAGACGACGGCACATCCTACTGGCCCCTCCGGTCAAGTCGGGCGCTTCTTAGCCGGGGGTCCACGAGCTACTGCAGCCCAAAGTTACCCCGGACAGGCACTCGTCCAAGATGCCTGGTGAGGGCCACTTTCTCACTCGCTGACAGGAAAGGGATGGAGATGAACGTTCTCATGCGAACGCCGAGCGAACAGTTCCCTTTGTTCTCCGCTCCGTAGACTGTAATTAGTGCCTCCTGGCGGGATCATGTGGTTCCCCATACAAATAGCGTTCCTTTGCGTGGCCCACACACAACTGCGGGAGGATCTTACGATTATGTACTACTGCAAGCCAGACTCTTCACTGCACCGACTTTACTCGCTTGTGGCAATGTGTTGGAACCGTTCCCAGAAAACATTGAACCCTGCCCGGCCGCAGGGTGATAGCAATTACGTCCTACCTTACAGCTTCATTCATAATCCCAGTATATGGCGTGTTTAGGTAGGCGTTTCTTTCACAGGATCCCCTCTTTCAATACGGGCCTTGATTAGTAATCCCCTTCCTTCCATCCGCTCTCCCCACCGTAGGGCACACGCCCTCCTTGCTCCATAAAAGTATTCAAACCATCGATCACATATAGGGAGCATGCGACACTGAAAGAGGACGGTCTGCTACCGCCATGGCAGCACCAGCATCAGCCGCCCATCATCCCTTGGCAGGATAGGTGCACCGCAGCCACCTTTTACACAGGAGTACAGCATGGCGAACAATATAATTCAGCGACCTGAATTTCGCTGTATTGACTGCTGTGGAATCCTTCAAGCGCAAACGAGGACAGCGGCATGAAACTTGTCAAGCACAAGCACGTTTTCGGTGCCTCCATGACAAAGCAGCGACGCACAGAAATCAACTGTCAATGTCGTCTAAGCAAACTAAATCCCGTAAGCAAGGAGTCTTGCGCCGTCGCAATTCAGGTTTTTAACATTTTTTTTAACCTTTGGCGCTGTCTTTGAACTGCTTGAAGGAAGAGCCCATCTGGCGTTAAAAACTGAGCAATAGGAAAGCGCTAACGTACGCTGGTTCGTTCTTGTTTCCCCGCACTTGCGAGCCAACTCATGCGCACTACAGAAAAAAGAACGGGCTTAAGTTTTGATGAAACTGGCTTTACAAATTGACACCCAAGATCAACGACGTTTTCATAAAAAAGTTGTTCCCTGTATTTACTACGCATAGAAGCAGCGTTTGACCATAGGCAAAATAAAACATGATCAGCGGACTCCAGGACATGAGACAAGTGCGGTGTTCGAATGATCTTTTTGTTTTACGGGAATAATTTTCAGTGGATACTTCCTTGGAGTGAGCTGTTGATATTGCTGGTCAACAAGTTATTGCAATCCAATTGACAATTTCACTAGCCGCAGAGAGCTATCCTAAAACGTGAGAGGTTGAAATATCTTCGCGAGGCCGATACAGCGCAGTTATAGTTGGAACACAAAAGAAGAAAAGAGATAATGAAGCAGTTTTCAATCGTCAACAAAATACACGCTCATCAACACGCAGGTCTTGTGCTCATTGACTACCGTGTATACATTGTATAAACTTGTGCCTCCTCGCTTCTGTTTCATTTTATCACATTTTATTGTAACCGTATATTCTGATTTTTACTGCATATGGTTTCATTGAAACTGCATTGTATTAATTACACGTGAATCCTCTAGAATGTATACTGTCATGCGCCATCTGCTGCCCATATATAGTACGGGGAGAGAACTCGTCAAGCTGTCCGCTACATATTTTCCTCGTACCCCGTCATGTCTTGTAAAGAACAAGAAAAAAAGCTTCTGTTCTGTTCTACTCCATTATAAAGTCGCTATACAGCTGCAAAGAGTGGCAGAAGGCCGCAACAGCTAAAAAAAGAAATCACCACGGGGCGCGAAGGAACAAGGCGATATTGATGTTTGTAGTCGTCAACAAAATGCTCTCTCGTTTCCCTATCTCGGAATAGCTCACATAGTTCTAAGACACGAAAAAGGTTATCTGATAAACAACAAATACAAGAAACTGCCCGGAAATTTATAACCGGAGAGGGCCACTGTACACAGCTATCCGAGGCGTTTTACGGTCAGTGGGAAAATCGTGGGCGCACATTTCGGAGATCTTGGATCCGTCGATGGTTTATCAACAACAAAGTGAGCAGTGGGTGTTCTATATCATCTTCGCGGGTTAGCATATTTGGTTCCTCCAGCACACTTTCAATAAAAACTCCCACTCGCCTTCCGCTTACGGATATACAACAAAATTTGATTGGTTGATCGCAGGGTTTTAACGCGCCGACACAACGCAGGCGATGACGCATGCCGTGGTGGTGGACTACGGAATAATTTTGACCACCTGGGGATCTTCAACGTGCGCCGAAATCTCGTACACACGGGTGTTTTGCTTTTCGCCTCCATCAGAAAAGTGGCCGCCGCGGCCGGGAATCGAACCCGCCACCTCCAGCTCAGAAGCGCAAATCCTTAGCCACTCAGCCACCACGGCGGGTATACAACAAAATATAAGCAACCCTTCGTTCACGAGACGCACACTGAATATCCACCGTGCTCGCCGTTCATGAAGGGATGGCAGTGGTGGAAATTGTAAGGCATTGTTTGCAGAGGGTCGTTGTAGCAAGTATTTTCTCAGTTCACGACGTAACACTTGGTTCGCACATTGCAAAGTTGCCGTCTCTGCGTAACTTCCCCAGGTTTTTCTGCCCGCCGCGTTGTTTGGGAAGTTCCCACGAGACGGCGCAACCATGCTGTTGCACATAGAGTTCCTGTATATATAGCTCCTTATAGTATATAGCTCCTATAGTTCCTATAGTTATTCCTATATTCCTATATTCCTATATAGTTATTCCTATATTCCTATAGCTCCTATAGTTATATAGCTCCTAGAGTTCCTCTATATAGCTCCCGCAGGAAGCTATATAGAGGAACTCTAGTTGCACAGTCCCTATAAAAATGTTGATGATGATACTGAGCAACTGTGAAGTAAACTTTCAAAACCACGCATTGAAGGATATCGCTAAATACTACTGTTAAATATAGTAAAGTGCAACATTGAAAAGTGGGGAACTGTGCAGTTTTCCGCCACTCACAATGATATCAGACCTTAAAATTTACTAATATCAACGTATACCCGTGTGTTCATACCCGTGCGTTCATACCCGTGTTCATATACCCGTTCATATACCCGTTCATACCCGTTCATATGCGTTCATATGCGTTCATATGCGTTCACGGGTATATGCGTTCATATACCCCTGTGTTCATTTCCTGCACATTTTAAAATATCTTTTTGATACTGTAGCTCATATACTAATCATTTAATGTTCACTAGTACCATTGGCATCATGGCACTACAAATACCCGCGACAAAACCATGCACGTTTAAGCAGCGTTGAAAAAAAAAAAAAGGCGTCCAAACAGCAGGTGATCACTGACAAAAGAGCGCAGAGGCAAGAGAGCACGTTGAAAAAAGTGGAAACTTCAATTCAGCGCTAAGACAGCCGGGCTGTACAAAAACCCGCCATAACAACACACTAACACTGTGGCGTGCCGCACCAGTTTTGTTATAGACTCTATTCGTTACCGTAGAATTATCATATCTGAGCACGATCTCCAAACTGCTGATTAGATAGCAGGATATACAGTGTAATCAAAGTTAAGTCGACAGGTATTTTAAAAAAATAGCCGCTTCTTATGCGCCCAGGGGTACACAGAATGAGGTGCTTATTATTGATGTCGGTGGCTTAAGTAACTAAAAGTGAATAATTAACTTTTTAGTGGCTGTAGTAAGCAGGCATGTTCGTATAAAAAAAGTAAGACGCAATCGTATTTGTACGCAGTTTCATTTGGCAGAATTCTTCTAGCGCATCCGTGCTCCGAGATATCGGACTGCGAAGATAAATTGCCGTTCACATGATTACGCATACAAGACAGTGAGGCCCGGCGCAAAGCTGCTCCCTTTTGTGACGTGCCTGCTGTGTACGTTGTTTAGTTTGACAACGGGGTGGAGGCACAGGCAAGGGTGATAACTGGCACCCTTTGAGTTTTGGCTGGCGTTATCGCAATCTTTAGTACTCGGAACCGCTATCGAAACATAGAACCAATGGGAGGAGCTTTGCGCCGGTGTTCACTGTCTAGCTGGTCTAGCTCCGTAACCATGAGATCGGCAATTAAACTTCGCGGTTCGGTATCTCGGAGTAGGAATGCGTTAGAACAATTCTTCCAAATGAGAGTGCGTAGAAACACGATTGCCTCTAACGTTTGAATATAAACATGACTGCTTACTGCAGCCACTAGAAAGTTCATTATTCAATTTTAGTTGTTTATGCCTCCGACATCATTAATTACCACCTGATTCTGTGTCGCCCCGGGCGTGTAACCTCACTGTATATACGGTCGTCACAAATACCGAAGCGCCTATTAAAAAAAAAAAAAAAACCTGTCGACTTAATTTTGATCATCCTGTATGCACTTTGACTTTCAACTTTCGCATCGAGGAATATAAACACGAAATAAAGAGAAATATTACTCACTGTCTCTGGCTGGAGAAGCGCGCGGCTTCCTGAACTGAGGACGCCCCCAACCTTTCTTCATTTTTCTTTTTCTTTTTTGCTCAATGAATGGGTCATTCCACGCCAAACGTCCCAGAGAGTTAGCTCGACCATCTCCGATTACACTATAGAAATTCCTGTTTGATCACTTCCTCACACTATTCATTTCCCTAGTCGATTTCTGGCGGGAAGCAATTATTGTCTTTTACAGCCTTTGAAAACTGTGGCGGTGATGAAAACCCCCGTTGCGAAAAAAAAAATCGCAAAAATGATATATTATACGGAGCGCCGTGAAATAATTTCAGGTGATAGAAAAAGAAGCGCGCATCCTTGCTATCATGCATTTACAGTTGCTAGTGTGTTTCCAAATGGGCTCTGCGGGGAAGCAAAGTGGTGTTTCTGATCAATTTTTACACATTTTTGCAGCTACTGAAACGTTTGTACAGACAATGCAGCTGCATACTTTGGCTATGTTGCTGACGGTCAGTGCGGAAGAAAAATATGGGACCCGGGAATCGGGTAGTTTCAGCGCACGAAAGACATTAACTTTTAAAAATTTGCTAAATTTTCCAGGTTCAGACGCTCATCGCGCTGTGTGGCGATCTACCTAAAAATACTGGCTTAAGCTCATTCGAAAGGGTGTACAAAGGGGATCTATTTCACAAGGTTTAATCGGAGTCATTTTTGTTTTAAGCGGGAAAATCATTTCTATGTCGAGTACCCACCACGGCCGGAGACGGCGGGCCGTAAGTCCGCTTCACTGCAACGACACTTCCTGCGCGGCAGCGGAGAGGTGAGGCGTCAGCGCAGGTCCCGCGCGTTTTGAGTTTTCACGCGGCTAGCTGCTCTAAAGGAGGGCGGCTGGCTGTTACTGAATTTCGGAAGGGCGTCATCGGCAGATGATTAGTTGTAGCTCTTCAATTCCGCAACGCTGCGTTCATGGACGTGATACAGACTGGCGGGAGGTCGGCTGCTGGTCCGGTGTTGTTGCTTTCAAGAGCATGCAGTTTTCGTTGTGGTCGTCGACGTGGGTTCTTTTCTCCTTGTAAAGTCTCAGTGGCGGAGTAAGAAATGAGCTCAGCATTGACAGTTAGCGTTTTTAGTATAAAGTGGTGAAAGGTGCGCGTACCTCTCAATGAAATTGTCAACTCAAAGTTTCTTGAGAGTTTTTTTCCCCTCAACCATTTCTTCTGGCACCCAAAGCCGGGATATACCTTTAGTGTTCTTTTCCACTCATGTAAGAAACAGATGGTGCGTAATTGTTTGTTTCTGGTAAGGTATCTGAAGCCTGGCCCTGGCGGCCAGTGGCTTAATGGTGCCGCCAATTTCGTAGGAAGCGCTTTTTCAATGTGACGTTGCAAGAAGGTTCCACTCAGACACTAATATGACTCATTTTCATGGCCGCACAAATTTAGACAATTAAATCTGTTCCAGTTCTGTGATGTTGCCCCATCGGAAAAATAGTGAATTTTTCGGGCAGCAGGGAATTCTTGTTTACGAAGTTTTAATGCCTTAGCTTGAAATGTAGCCGCGGCCGCTGTCGTGCGCGCAAGACAGTCCCAAATGACGGCAAGCGACTTTACACAGAGGTCCCGAGAATTCCGAACGATGTTATGCAATTAATAGGTCTATCGCGGCTTGCGTATGTACCCAGTGGTACGATTGTGGAGCGTCTTGCTCGAGGAAGCGGTAATTCTCGGCGAGGTCTAAACAATCTTCCCCTCGTTTTTCGTCTGGTTTTTATCTCTCTCAGGAACTATGCTTGCGGTTTGCTAATTAAGTGGTGCAACATAAAGATGATTTACAGGGCTTAAAGACTGTTCCGAAAATTTTTAAGAACTTGTATCTATTTTCGCTGGTATGCAGCGAACACCTGCGATCCAGTTTTAAATACGGAAATCATCAACTTCGTCCATATCTAGAGCGCTCTCCAATATTGTCAGCAGGGCATCTTTGCCGGGACGCGCCGAATTCACAGGCTGCACATGCAGTCTTCATCGTCGATGTTGCATACACGTCGGCCACCACGATGAAAACTGCATTCTCTTAGAAGCATTAACTCCGGAGCAGCAGCCGACCTCCCGCTACATCTGTATCAGGTCCATTAACGCAGCGTTGCGGAATTTAAGAGCTCCAACAATTAACTATGTACCGATGACGCTCTTCCGACTTTCAGTACCACCATGCCGCCCTCCTTTAGAGCAGCTAGCCGCGTGAAAACTCAAAACGCGCGGGACCTGCGCTGACGCCTCACCTCTCCGCTGCCGCGCAGGAAGTGTCGTTGCAGTGAAGCGGACTTACGGCCCGCCGTCTCCGGCCGTGGTGGGTTCTCAGTATAAAAATAATTTTCCCCGCTTAAAGCAAAAATTACTCCAATTAAACCTTCTGAAATAGATCCCCTTTGTACACCCTTTCGAATGAGCTTAAGCCAGTATTTTTAGGTAGACCGCCACACAGCGCGATGAGCGTCTGAACCTGAAAAATTTAGCAAATTTTTAAAAGTCCATGTCTTTCTTGCGCTGAAACTACCCGATTCCCGGGTCCCATATTTTTCTTCCTCACTGACCGTCAACAATATAAACAAATAATGCAGTTGCATTGTCTGTACAAACGTTTCAGTAGCTGCAAAAAAATGTGTAAAAATTGACCAGAAAAACCGCTTTGCTTCCCCGCAAAGCCCATTTTGAAACACACTAGCAACTGTAAATGTATTATAGCAAGGGTGCGCGCTTCTTTTTCTATCACCTGGAATTATTTCACGGCGCTCCGTATGATATTTCATTTTTGCGATTTTTTTTCGCAACGGAGGTTTTCGTGACCGCCACGGTTTTCAAAGGCTATAAAAGACAGAAAAAATTTTTCCCGCCAAAAATCGGCTAGGAGAATTAATAGTGTGAGGAAGTGATCAACCGCGAATTTTGATAGTGTAATCGGAGATGGGCGAGCGAACTCTCTGGGACGTTCGGGAATGACCCCTTTTCGAAGGGCCAGTGAGCTCTGCGCAATTCGTCCGCTGCTCCAGATACGCCACTCGCATTGAACATGAGTACAGTTTCCTGTGTTCTGATATTACCTTCCCGGTCACCCGGTACCGGAGTAGAAACTACATATAGTCCTTATTGGCGGCATCATCTCCCAAGTCATCTGATATTGCATGGGTTCGCCGTAGTCACGGTACCGTTGGATGGATTATAATTTGCAGCTAAGAAGAAAAAACGGCCGCAAACAGCGGCCCGTGTCGCCTGTGCAGAGCCCTGTGCACAGACATGGGGGGAGGGTGGTCCTGTGGAGCGACAGCAGCCTGGAGCGGCCCCGCCTGACCGGCTGGTTCGTGCCTGCCGCTCGGACCTGCACTCCGATGGGGCCATGGCGGCCGGAGGAGCTCAGCAGCAGCGCAGGTGAGGGAGGGGGCGTGCGCAGTTCAGCTGTGGCATTGCCTTGGGGGTTAAGGCCGAAAGGAGTACTCTCATATTTGAAGGTGCCATGGAGACAAAAAAAAAACAATTTGGCTGGATAAAACGACTGCTTTGTCACGACATCAGTGGTACCAATGTTATCGCGTACTTCAAACCATTCATCGAGATATCGGGGAAAACATGCAGCAGAGGCGACTCCCCAGGCACTGTCCAGCTATTGCCCTACGACGTCACAAGAGTCTTGTTTGTCACCATTGGCGGGCGCTGACCTAAGCCACTTCGAAGAGACATATGATACCGCAATACTGGTGGGGCCTATACTACTCATTTCCATTGTATCAGTTGACTGCTATTGAACTGCTAATGCGATGCTATGCTAACAAAACACAACACTATTAATGCGTAGCATTCTTTGCCGAGTATACCCACAGCCAGGACCGTGTAGCCCCCTGCATTTCCACAAAAATGTGGATTTCGGGAAAGCTCCAAGTGTAATCGTTATAATAACGTAAATGGAGATTATCGGTCGAACAAAATTTTTAAAAACTAGAAAATAAGAGAAATACTAAAAGTTACGGAAAATGTCAAAACGTATTACGCATGGCATTTCCACAATAATGCAGATATCGCGAAAGTTTCATCTGTAATCGTTATAATAGCGTAAATAGAAATTTTGAAAAACTAAAAATAAGAAAGTATAAAATTACGGGAACTGGTGAACCGTGTAATGCCTTGAATTTCCACAATATTGCAGATTTCTGGAAAGTTGCAAATGTAATTGTTGTAATAACGTAAATGGAGTTCAGTCGTCGAACGAAATTTTGAAAAACTAAAAAATAAGAACTATATTAAAAAATTATCAAAAATATCCAAACTTATAACCCGTGGCGTTTCCACAATAATGCAGATATCGAGGAAGTTCCACCTGTAATCGTTATAATAGCCTAAATGGACATAATTGGACGAACAAAATTTTGAAAAACGAGAAAATAAGAAAAAAATATAAAATAATTACGAAAACTGGCGAACCGTGTTGTAACGCCCTGGATTTCCACAATATTACAGATTTCGGGAAAGTTGCAAATGTAATCCTTATAATAAAGTAAATGGAGATAATAGGTCGAACGAAATATTGAAAAACTAATAATAAAAATATTGAAAAAATTACGGAAAATAGCAAAACGTGTAACACATGGCATTTCCACAATAATGCCAATTTCGCAATAGTTTCCCCTGTAATCGTTAGCGCAAATGGAGATAGTTCGTCGAGCGAAATGTTGAAAAACTAAATATTAAGGAAAATATGAAATAATTCCGGAATATGGCGAAGCGTGTAACGCCCTGCATTTTGCCAATAATGCAGATTCGGAAAAGTTCCCCCTGTAGTCGTTATGATAGCGTATGTGGAGGTGATTGGCCGAACGAAGTTTTGAAAAAAATAATAAATAACAAAGATTAGAAAAAATACGGAAAATGGTAAACCGTATAACGACCTGCATTTCAACAATAATGCAGATATCGCAAAAGTTCCACTTTGAATCGCTATAGTAGCTTAAAGGGAGATAATTGGTTGGACAGAATTTAGGAAAACCAAAAATGACTGTAAAAACTCACACTCCAGACGTAATGCTACGCATTACGTCTGGAGTGTGAGCCTAATGCGTAGCATAATAACCTAATGCGTAGCATAAGAATGCTACGCATTAGTAGATGAGTCTCTGAATTTCTGGAGAAGTTTTTTTTAGTGCTGCTTTCTGCTGCGTCACTTTTGCTCATATTTCGACCATGTGGCATGAAATTACCAGGTTTCTTTTGTATGTTTCTTTTTTTTTGGTAAAACGTCTTTTATGGCTGCCATGAGGCCGAGTGAACTTGTCTTTAAAGACAAGTTATTTCGAATACAAAAAAATTGTTGTATTCTGTCTTCATGTCCCCTTCCATCCGTGCTCGAGACACCCGTTTTGGTTGTTCTCTGAGGGTGCTGGGTGTGTTCACTCTCTTTTCAGCGCCCGTCGTATTTGCACATTTTGCACGTCGTATTTCTGCTTGGGATGAAGGAGGCTGCTGCACAGTATTACCACAGCTGCTCTTCCAATTTCTCCAGCCTTCAAGTCTACACTTGCACACGTACCTGTACTACGGGAACACTTGTTACGTGCAGGTGTTTTTAATGCAAAAGGGTTACTAGGTAGTTGACCACCGTAGGGTGTCTTTAGCCATGAAATTGCTCCTGGAATGGCTTCAAAAACTGGCAAAGAGAATAAAAGTAAAATAACTAAGTTGAATAGAAAATTACAGAAATTTGGGACTGAACAGCAAGTGTCCCCAGGGCCTCCGAATGTCTAACACATACTTTAGCTTCGTGGAGCCCGCTTACTAAACGGCCCTGGGGAATGCGGTGTGGACTTCAAATTTGAAAATATGGACAAGTGGTGAAGGCAGCGTGGCATACGATGATTTTGTCATTGCTTGGCATTAGGCTCGAGGGTAAGGTAACCACATGTTAGGGCTGAAAATACGCCTGACAATGTACCACTTAGGTGGACTGGCAGTATAAAAAGTGCTTAGTTGTCACTGAATTTTAAAAACACCCATATTCTTCAATTGACATGGGGACGATTTTGATGCTACTTTGCTACCGCTAGGTAGCTTTGATTACCTGTGTAGATCTGCATTTGCATCACCTTCGATGGCACTTTCCCGAATAAATTAAAAGTCCGTGTTAAAACAAGGACAATGGGTAGTTTGATTTTACCTGTGCTTCGGTTTTTTGAAGTGACGGTAGATGACCCCGGTTTTCTAGGCTCTTGTAATCCGGGGTACGGATGTTTGACACGAAGCTATTACTAGCAAAGCGCAGGCGGGGACAAGAGGAGGAAACACTGGATGATGCTAGACTTGATCTAAATTCCAGTGTTGTCCAGTGTTTCTTCTTCCTGTTGTCCTTGTTTCTGTTTTGCTAGCAATCATGTCTTGTTATTCTCGTTACCAAATAGCCCAGCTCCCTGCCTTGATGGCTGTATGCACGTTTACCAGTTCAGCACTGCTACCACAGAAACAGTGCCTTTTGAGTCATACAAACGAGAGTTACTCAATATACACCAGTTGCGAAAATACACATAGGCCACACTTATCAAAACCCGATATGCCGTTGGTCCCCTGCGGTGGGGACAAAAAGGGCCAAGTAAGGTCCCTGAAATTACTTGGACCTTAGCGCCGCTCTCACCGCAGCTCCATCTGCGTGTTAGCGCTCGGCTGCGCTCGCCCCGCCGCCTTGCCGCTGTGCTCCGCCGCTCCGCCGCTGTGCGTGGCTGCGGGTTAACACATGCGCATGCGCTGCTCTGCGCTTCTCTCTCTCATTCCTCTCACCGTACATATAAACGCGGTAACTGCGCCGCTCCGCTCAGTCGTTCCGCCGGCGCTCCTCCGATGACATCCTCCGATGACCGCCGATGATTTGAAATGGAGACTAACAGGCCTGATATCGCGATGGTCGGCGCAACCGTGAAATTTACACCATCTTCCCGCGAGGGGAACTATGGGGTAGATGCGACGCATCGGGGGTGAACATGCTGCGTAAATAGGATACACAACAACAGCAATCCACACGCTAACATAACGGAAACGCAACGGCAACCCCCGATGCGTCGCATCTACTCCATGGTTCCCCTCGCGGGAAGATGGTGTAAATTTTTCCGCCTCCCCTCCTAACAATATAGCAAGGACATTGAAAGTAGTTCTTGCGACGTTGCTACAAATTTCGGGTGCGCAGTCACCTCATTTTGTTAAGCTTTCTGTGCCGTCGCAGCAGATTTTTTCCTTTATGGTATATCCCGGACACGTGCAGTCAAAGAAAACGAAGCATGGGTGCACAATATTGCAAAAAAATTTCTACCACGCAGCCGTCAGCTTACCCTGGCTACAGTTGTGAGGGTAGTTTTTGTTCATACAGACACGCTTACGAGCAGTAGTCCCTACATAATGTGGAGAAAATCGCGCTTTAGTCAGTTTTAAGGGCGCCTTGAAATTCGTGAGGGCGATTGCATCGTGCCTTATAATTGTCATATTTTAGAGAGAACCCCATAAAACATTAAAATAACGAAGCGGTTCGAAGCGAACAGCCGAAGAAGAGGAAGATGAAAAATTTGTTTGCCGCCAAGCAGCGGGCCAATCTTAGAGCCCCGCGAATAACAAATGGAATGCAGCGGCGAATAGAAAAATGGGCGATTGGACAGGGAGAAGACCAGCTTGTTGAAGAATTCAGCTACCAAGGGGAAAAAAAGTTCAGCCCGGAAAAAGTTGGCTGGGGAGGAGCGCCAGGTTCCAGCAGGGCCAAAAAGCATGAGAGGCGGGTGATTGCACAAACTACTCACACAGTCCGCACCAGGACCACACAAAATCACTAAGAAAACCCTCAGAAACCTAGGCGAAGCTTCAATAACAACCCTCACAGCCCTTTTTAACGGATACTGGACCACCAAAACACTACCCGAAGAATTAGAACATGAAAACGCCACGTTTATACCGAAACCGGGCAAATCCATAAAAATTGAGGATCTAAGACAAATATCACTACCGTTATACTTGGGCAACCTACTAGAGCACATAATACACGCCAGACTGAAACATCCCTTAAACCGACTCGAAATCATATTACCCAAGATTATTGAGTTTCAAGCGGGGCTCTCCACACAAGATATACTACTGCAAATTAAACAAGAAATAATCAACCAAGCAAATAACTCTGACACAGTCGCAATCCTAGCCTTCCAGAAAGCGTTCGACAACATCAAACACTCAGCTATTCAAAACAACTTACAAGAAACAAACCCCGGACAAAGCACTTACAGATACATCCAAAACTCCTCTCTAATAGAACCGCAGCAATAGCAGCAGTAGATTTCAAGTCAGACACCATAAGACTACCAGCTAAGGGTACCCCTCAAGGGGCTGTTCTGTAATCACTCCTCTTCAACTTAGCAATTTACTAAACATCCCAAAAGAATTAAACAAAATAACCCCATTGAAATACACTCTATACGCGAATGATATCCCATTGTGGGTACATGGAGGCAGCAACGCTCACATAAAACACACCCTACAAAAAGGAGTAGAGGCAGTCTCAAAAGCTACAAACAAAGCAGGACTGACCTGCTCAACTTGCAAGTTGGAATTACCCCTGCTACCGCTCACAAGAAAGAAAAATACCGCCACACATTTCGCTCCACATTCAAAAACATCAGACACCCGAAGTTAAAACAATCAGAATATTAGGATTGCACACACGTGCGAATCGCTCTAACACAATACACATCAAGAATCTCTCAACACATGTAAAACAAACAATATGCCTCATGAAAAGAATCACCAATTGAACAGCAGGACTTTGGGAGCGAGACCGAATTCGTCTAATTCCAGCATTTGTAATCAGCCGAATTATCTACTCCATCCCCTACCTCCCAATGAAGCACCCAATAAATGGAAGCAATAAATACACTAATTATAAATACAAAGCAGCATGACGAAAACCATTAAGTACATCTAACGGTAGACTCGATAAGCTAGACATATACAACTATTGCGAGAAATTAAGGGAAGCACAATTAACTAATCAAACAGTCCGCCTCACCAAAACTCCAACAGATCGACATATACGAAAAAAGCTCAGAATCAACCCACGGCAACAATATCTGAGAAAGAGCCCCTTCCACTAGAAATCAGACAATATCGTCATAAAACCACTGCCCAAGAATATGCACCCAACACATCACCAATACAGAACAGAACTTAGGGCACAATACCTACAAAAGATACCCTCCAGGGCAAAACACCCTCTTCGTGGATATCGCCAAATACAGACATAAAACAGCATTCGCCATTGTTGTAATGAAAGGCACATACGAACCACCATTGCATGCAATACCCACCCGTACGAGATACCCAGCCGAGGCTGAAAAGATAGCAATTGCCGTAGCACTGCCGCAACGCCCCACGCCCCCCCCCCCCCCCCCTTCCCCGTAATTATATAAGATTCCAAAACCGCTATTCTAAAATTTGCACAGGGCAACATTTCATCCCTCGCACTCAAAATTCTTCAGAAGTATCCTCGCTCACCCCAGTAGATGTACTCTAGACACTGGCCCACGCGGGACAGGAAGGAAACGAAACTGCACACTGTCAGGCTCGAGATCTTACACTCAGAGCTTGAGTGGTGCCCGACCAATCCCACGGAGCAAGGTCATCTAGAGACAGTCTCCTTAATTATACCGACATCGCGGAACATTATCGCCTCTGCCGCCAAAACCTAGCACCCGCACTCCCGGGACTCACAACAGCTTAACAGCAAGACTAGATGCTCACGCATCACATACCCATACCAAACCCGCCAGCACCTAATCCACCCAGCCCATGTCTCATCCCCGAACTCCACCTTCTGCACAGCTCAAGCCACCTTACCCCAGGTTCTGAATCATCACAGCTGAGCACTGGAGAGAAGCAGAAGCACAGAGAAGCACCGGAGAGAAGCAGAAACAACGCCAACCAGCTTCTCACGCTAAAGACAAGCTCAGTTTAATAAAGTTTATTCTATGTCGCTCTCTGCCGGACGCGAGTAAGGCAAGGGAAACGCGGCCAAGCCATCGACTACGCCACACAAGCCTGGAAGGGAGCAACCCGACATCGCATTCGCTCTGGTTTCACACCACCGCCGTGTACAATGGCGGCTTCAGCGGCGACGATCAGGCGCCCGAGTCCCAAATCACCGCTCCCCCAACATGCGCTTTGGCGAGGTGCCTGCTGCTGTGCAGTAATGGTCCCCAGGCCAGGGTCTAAGAAACCGATGCCGGCAAACACACAGTGTTTCTGGACTAAACTTTCGAGACAAAACTGACATTGCCTAGTGCAACAGCTCGTGCACTGCTACCGCCTTATTCAGAAGTGAATGACCATTCAGGACGGAATTTAAATAGCCCCAATAAACCCGTTTGGTGCCAATTCGATAACAAGGCCTTAGAAACGCTGTTCCTTGCAGGCGATTGAAAGGTAGGGCACTTACCGCCGTGTCTCTCTCGGCTGAGTAGAACCAACGTAGTGGCAATAATGGCAGCAGAAACTGGTGTTCCACCTTCAGCCATGGGCTTCTTCGCAGTCATTACGTCACGTGAGCGGGGGTGTTATGCTCTCACGAATATTGTAATCAACTTGTGATTTGTAAACCGGGCTTATGATCCTTTATTTTGGAAAATGAAATAGACGGGGGCGTATTAACTTATAACCTCTCCAATCAATAAACCAGTTATCCAAAACCTTCTTCATATGCGTCCCACGGACCGACTGAAGTGGATTGGACAAGGCTTACTGGTCATAAATATGTCGGATGTTTGTGTTTAATCTGGCGACATTTCGCTCCAAGAGAGGTGTTCGGTAATCGCTCATTCCTGCCACCGCGTTGTGTTTAATCCACAGTGCCGCAATTACGGTATACCAAATTTTATGTAGGATAGGAATGAATCTATGCTAATCCTGCAAGGGTTTCTGGTCTGTCTTTCTTGCCTCATAGGTTTGACCTCACTTTTTTTTGTTTTGTTTTCTGCATGCTGACTTTGAGGCATTTCCTTTTTGCTATTCCTTCCAGCGCGAACCTCTCTTACAGTGCCATTCGCAGTTTAGAACGTCCATGAGTGCTGCAAGCATGCTTGCGAATGACCTGTGCGGAGCAGTGCTGCTTAGCTCCGGCCCCGAAATACAGATCAAGGTCGTCCAACTGGCCGAAGATGCCGCGCACGCCTAAGGGCAGCAGGCCGCCATCTGAGGGAGGGAATTCAGGAATGCTCCCACTTTCCCTTCCTCCTTTCACCCATTTTTAGGCAAAATGAAGTTATTATCATGATTAGTGCAGAGAATGTGCATCTTACATTTACGAACGGTGGCTATTATCATCAGTCTGAAAATCCCCACCAACACGAGAAACGGCATAAACCGTACCATTTCTCGCATAAAGAACTGAAGCAACTGATGATGTTTCGGTTAGAAATTCTTCAAGCTCAAATATCTACGTGTCGTAAATAATCAAACGAGACACCACGAAGGTGCCACCGAGATCCACTTAGGTCTCGCGACCAAAAACCACGCGCAGGTTCCAACGCCCACACCGATCTCAGTAAGGCGACTGCGAACAAGGAAGGATATTACCTCTGTCAGAATGACACCTGCTCCGGACGGCTCCGCCCCAGAAAAGCACACGAAGACTGCACTGCAGCGCCTAGCGAATCTTTTCTCAGTCTTAGCAAGTAAGTCTTGGGAATCCCACTGAGCCACAATAGCATGGGGCAATGGCCAACCTGCGCCTTTGAGGATTCGCTAACGTACCTTTCCTACACGCTTTTAGCATAAAGTGTTTTCCCTGTGCGCTAACCCAACAAATTCCGCCAGAAGGTCTTAAGTTCTGTTAAAAAGTGGCGCGATGACTGGTCAAACAACAAAGCCGGCTTCCCAACTAGCTTATTCCTGGTTAATTGGACTACCTTTCCCCATGGCTGTGCTTGGAGGTTCAGCTTCTGAACCCAATGACGCGGGCTCGATCCCGCTCGCGGTGGCTGCTTTTCTGATGGAGGCGAAAAGAAATACATAGTGCCTATTTTCGCGCGCCCGGTCGCCCGCCGGCTCAGTCCTGCTTTTCTTATTAAGCCAGTCGATCATCTTTTATGCCGCGCGTTCCCCAAGTACAGTTGAGGCCGGCTGGGAAGCTAGCTTTCGTCGCTGAAGGCAGCTTGGCCCGACTAGAGTTGAGCGCCGCTGGGAGGGTACACCGGGAGGCTAGCCCGTGCCCTCCACTCTTTGCTGAGTCGCGCTGCTTTCACGCTCTTCCCCCTTGCCAGGCTCGCACTCCCCATGGAAAAAAGCACACCAGCTGTTGGCTGTTTGCTTATCGTCGTTAAAAGGGGCCGCCTATTTCTGCGTTAGCGGGTTCTCTCAGTTTTTGTTTAATTGGGTAGTATTTGTTTTGCGCCACAAATACTTTCGTTGTGGGCTGCTGCTGGAAGAGGGTGCCGCGTTAAACGTAACAGGCTCTCTGCACTTTGCTGCACGGCCCTACTTTAGCAACTTTATTTGCCTTGCCACACAATGTACGTCAGCCGGACAGGCCATCGTTAAATCTAAGATTGAAGAAACACGGCACTTCTGCTAGTATGTGTATTTTGCCTGCACTGTCGTCTGATTGGTTGTTCAGGCTTACTTCATTGTGACTGGTAAGTCTGCTCTGCAGGTAGCACAGTTAGTTGTGGTTAGTGTGGCGCTGTGGTTACGCCTCCGATTTGTGATCGCATAATCACTGGTTCGATTCAATGGTCTTCAATGCTTCCGTTAATGTTTTTCCTGGATTCGTTTCTTTTAATTTTCTTCGCCTTATTCATGGTGTTTATTCTGAAACTCGGTTCTTGGTAACACAGATTTTGTTGCGGCATTCAGTCTTTATGCTTCGTTGTAGACATACCTTCATGGGTTGGACAGGGTTAAATTAAGTGAGGACCTGCCTTTATGGGTTGGGTTATATTAGAATTGGTTAGGCTAAATGGCTTACAAACAAACGCACTCAGGTGACAGTCTCTGGATCATCCCGTCCCTTGGGCTTTGTGAACTAGGGTCAGTATTCTTGAAACTATAAGGTGCTCCCGCATGGTAGGTGTGTGGTCTTTGAATGACTTCTTTTTTGTATTGTGCCGTTCCGAGTTATTTATCCTGCCGCTATTCTAAATAAACTTTGTTGCAACGTAACACTTGTCTTCTGGTTTTGTGCTGTCTGAAGTGGGCACCGGCAAGCCCAATTTTACCCTCTTTCGCGCGATCTTTGAACTACGACCAAATAGTAGAAGATGTGCTTGCGGAGCTCAATAAACATTAGCTGGCGCAGACTTCCCATTAAACGGGTAAAGTAAAACACGAAGCCACCGAGACTAAATGCTAAGGCATCCCCAAGTGAGGTTCAAGTTAGTACTTGCACTGCCCTCGTCCCATCCTACCAGCCTTAATCGTCGTCTTTTCGTGATGTTCACCTCTATGCTAGTTACCACCTCGCCCAAAACCATTTTGCCCAAGTGGGGGACAGCTGGATAGTAAGAAGTAACGGGGCAGGAATAGCGGGATAGAGGAAGATTGGAGGGAGATGGAGAGAGAGAGCAATGTGGCAAGGGGGAGTTGGAACTGCAGCGGGATCGGCGAGAGGGTAATGGGGAAGAGAGGAGGATGAGAAAAGAAAGGAAGGAGAATAACACGTCTGCTACCGGGCTGTTTCAAAGGCCTTCCGAGGCCTTCGGACCAATGAGCTATCGAATGTCCCATTGTTCAAATATTAATTGAAGGTGGCCACGTAGCACAGGCATAAGAGAATGTGAAGGGAAAGGGGAAATCGCGTACTATTCGACCATCTCAACACAATGGGTAAACGACGATCGACCGCATACTGAGCAAGCCACTCGAAACAACGAACGGTTCGCGCGCCCGCCGCTCCACGAGGCATGTGCTCGTTGTGAGACGTTCACCGCACATTTTAACAGCGATGCTGCTTAAGCTGGTGGTTGTGCCGGCGAACGTGCGCAGAAAAATCTTAACCAACGATGACGTCATCGCACGCGCCGGCACCGCAGTTTCACATAGCTTTGCTTCGTCGGGCTCGGGCGACACTCCTGTCATCACCTGTTAGAGGCGCGATACAACTGGCACAAGCACCGCTGTGAAAAAAGAAAAGTTGCATTTTCGCAGCCGCCCCATTTTATAGGGGCGATTTCCCGTTCAAGGAAGGTGAACTTCAGAAACGCTGTAGGCGCCGCCATACCTGGGAGTCGCTTGTACCTATTTTACTTTAGGTGTTCGGTACGAATAGGGAAAAGGGATGCACATGGGGATTCCCGCAGCCACGGTGGACTGTCACTTGCAACCGTGTGTGGCAGGACATGCCGCCAGACTCTTTCACCCCCGGCAATGCGGCGACGCGGCATGACGCGTGGGGGGACCCGTCAGGTGGACGAGGGTCAGGAGTCCATCGAAAGGGTAAAGGCAGCTTTCCAGGCATGAATTCCCCGTTCAATGGTCCGCACTCGACCAGGGACGCCTGTACCCATTAAAGAAACCGCTCGGTGCCAGCGGTACACGGATTCGAACCCGGTACCGCACGCATACGAGGAGAGTGCTGTATCTCTGAGCCATCGCTGTGGTTCGCCAACTTTTGTTTGTATGTACTCCGCTGATTGCAATAAAATACATTTTTCTTCGTCTGCACTTATTGTGCTGAGTTTCTAGCTTGAGCAAACGGGGAATATCAATGACTCATGTTTCGTTTCCGGTGATGTCACGTGAGAAAATCATGGAAATATTTCTTGCAGCTTTTCATGTGGACCGAATACTTGAACTTGGTCGTGACGTGGTTGAGTGTAACAGGGCAATATATCAGTACGCAGTAACGCTACAGGATAACGTAGCCCTGCTCAGTCGTTGCAAGATTATAAATTTATTTACAGCATGGGCCCCGTACTATCGTAATGCTAAAGGCTCGGGCAAAATTTCCACATTTGAACAAAGTCATGTCTTGAGGTAAGCATAACGAACGAAAGAATGGGAAGGTACAAAGAATCCGCATTTGGGGACTTCTCCTTCAGGCGCAGCGTGGACGAAACTCTGGGGGCATGGCTTAGGTGGTGATTCCGGCACATCAGCTATCGCGGAGACGACACCGGCCCAGGTTTCTCCAACCACCTGGGTTCCAAAGACCAACCTGAAGAAGAAGCGCTTGGGAAAGCCCCTGTTTCTGAAGAAGCTCTCTAAGAAGGTACTCGGCAGCCGCCGTGGGAATAGGAAGTTCACCCTTATGTTGGCGCACCAAGGACTAGCCTACCACCTTCAAAGCCCTAAACGTGAGTGACGGTCCTTTTCACCCTCCTTATAATCGAGGAGCTACTTATGGTGTATTCGGTAATTGTAACAGTAAAAATTATCCAGAAGCATCCTACACCGCCGTTACTGAATACGTATAGTTTCGGACAGCAAATTAAAAAAAAAAGGCGAATCGCAGGCGTAGGTGGGAATCGACGAAACGTGAAGCCTTAATCTTAGCATACTTGGCGGTAAATGAATTCGCGTGAGGCATGTTCTCAGAGTTTATGACGCTTGGCATGGTTTTTGATTTTTCAGTACGGTCACCAGTATCGAGTGAGTCTAGAAGTGCGAGATCCAGGCGAAGACGCCACCAGCTCAAAGCGCTGAGAACGAGATACACGCGTGAGCTGGGGCTTTACCGCGCGCTGAGCCGCCCGTCGTTTCCCCGGCTGAACTAGCCGTGGTGGCTCAGTGGGTAAAGCGTTGTGGTGCTGAGCTTAAAGGGACCCTGCAACACTTTCGATAAAAGCGTTCACCCTTTCCTTCGTGTGTGGATGCACTACGAAAGCTATATAGTTATCGCCAGCACGGAGCGGCACTGCGGGATTTGCTCGTCGCTCTAGATACGCCTTCTGTTTCTGCTTTGTTTTCGTAGCTTTATTTTTAAAGTTGCTATCGAAGAGCGTTTATTGTTGCAACTGAAGGAAACCGGCCAAAAGCCAGTAGATGGCCTTAGTGACGTAATTCGAGCGTTCGAAGAACGTCAAGACCAGGAAAGAGAGAAAATTCTTTTGATCGAGTTTGCAAGTTATCTGATGGGCATAGAGCCGTAATTTTAACTGTGGTACTTTGCGACCCCCCAATCTGAGTACTGGGTGTGTTGGGTGCATACGTTTTGACGAATTTCAAAAAAGTTTAAAAAAGTGTTTCAGGGTCCCTTTAAGGACGCGGGTTCAATTCCCTGCCGCGGCATCCTCGTCCGTGTGTTCGAGGTTTGGAGACCGTCAAAGATCCACAGGTGACCAAAATTAATCCGGAGCTTTCGCCTACGGCGTGCCTCAATGTCTTTGTAGCGCCGGTGCGTTAAACCTATCAATCAATCCCCGGACGGCCCCTCATCCGCGCTACGGGGAGGGCAGCGTTGTCTGGTGTGACTTCCCGTTTCCTGAAAGACTCTGATCGTTTCGTCTTATTTCTGCTTGCGTTTTAGTGTGAGCCAAGGAGGGTGTGAGCCAATGCGGTAGAGATTTTCTGTAATTTGGTGATTGGGAGACGGCTCGGACGATTCTCGGTAGGGTCATGTCGGGGCTTCTTACGTGACTGTTCTTCTGAATGGCGTCGTTAGGTATTTTTAGGTGCTTTTTAACCTCGCCGTGTGGAGTTTTGCATCGGTTGCAAAACAAAGCTTGCGGCTATGCCAGCCGTGGGAAATGTGAAAATTAATTTTAAAATTGCTCTCATTAAGGCCTTCCTTGGTTTTTGAGGCATTGGCTTTTATCTTTTCCCCCTTTTTACTTAGGTGACACAGTGTTAATCTCGGCACAAATCCGGCTGGAGAGGAGGTTCATTCTAATGGGGAACGGCTGGCGACCGTGTTTGCCGAGCAAAGCACCGACAGGGCCATACAACGAGCTTCACCACGCAGGCACGGCGCCTGAGAAATTACGTATCCGCCTTTCGTGTCGGCCTCAGTATCACTGTGCTGCTTTCCGCTCTCCAGTTGCAGCGATGCCGTGTTCCACATTCGGTCGAGCCCTCTCATCTCCCTACCTCAGTCGTACCTTCCGGTTGGCTACGAAGACGTATTTCCGCTGACGCTTCAATACCTCGACTGATAGCGGAAAGGCTAGCAGTTACGGAAAACCGGAAAATGAGAATAATAATGAATTAGCGTGACTCCTTATGCTTGCGATATTTTCTTCAACCTTTGGGAAAGCTCATGCATGCATGGAACGACCACCACGTTATCTTTTGCAAGCTGTGAATGGCTTGGCGAAAGGAAAATCCAGCGGTTTTGTGTAAGCAGAAAATTCCTCCGGTTTGACCCCACGCGCATGCGCTAAAGATGAGGTTGGAGAGGAGTTAGGAATTAAGGGAGAAAGCATGGCGGGGTTTGTAGCACAGGAGAACGCGCGCAGAGCGCTACCCCGTGAATCACTGCTCATGCGATAACAGCGGGCAATGCTGGCGGAGCACTGTCGACGTGGGCATCAAAAATGCCAGCCGCGCGTCACATCCTCGCTGGTTAGCGATGTATACGGAGAGCATGGGTGCATTTTTTTTTTCGAATTCCACTTTCTTTTCCAAGGGACCCCAGTTGGCCGTGTTTTAAAGTGACGATTGATTGATTGATTGATTGATTGATTGATTGATTGATTGATTGATTGATTTGGTTTATTGATTGATTGATTTGGTTTATTGATTTATTTATTGGTTGATTTATTGATTGATTAATAGTAGGGTTTGACGCGCCGACGCAAAGCAAGCGATGAGGCGCGCCGTAGTGGAGGGCTCCGGATTAATTTTGACCACCTGGGGATCTTTATCGCGCGCCGAAAGCTCGTACACACGGGCGTTTTTGCTTTTCGCCTCGACCAGAAAAGCGGCCGCCGCGGCCAGGAATCGTACCCGCGACCTCGTGCTCAGCAGCGCAACGCCTTAGCCACTGAGCCACCGCGGCGGGTTTTAAGCCGGCACTTTCTTTGGCTCTTCGGGCAGGTTTAAAGGGGCTACCGCTGGTGCTGATACTGCTGCCTGACGGCCTCGTTGGCGGCTGAATTTTAACTGACTCCCAACAGCGCTGCTAGCCTTCACTTGCCGCGCCCGTGGGGGTTGTGGCTCGTGGAGAAGCCCCGGCTCCTGCGTGCATCACTTTCTCTACTCTATTTCTGAGCTGGTGCTGCCTCCGCAAGGGAGATATGGAAGCTTCGAATGTTCCTCCCTACATCTCGTATTTCTCGACGCACTCGCCGCGGCTAACCGTTTTTAAAAATTCGCAGCTACGCCATGGGCAACAACACTAAAAATATGCCACACGCCAATTCACTCCAACCCAGGTATGCCACGATGAAAGCTTCGCAGGGCACCGATTATCACCTCTGCGTGGTATGCGCCCATTTATTGTTTTTCCTTGGTCAGTCCTAGTGACGCAAAGGAGAGAAATCCCTTGATCACCCCGCTCCCCCAAAGCTGCGAAAGCTCCAGGGGATCTTATTGTGACAATATTTCCGGAGGGCACGCTTTTAGCCGGCCTTCTCGCAGGGAGCCGACTCAAACGGCAACAAGGACTTGCTACCCACCTCGGATCACACGTCCAGCAAACATGCTCTGGGAAAAATGAAGACTCGAGGTCCAGGAATTTTATGTGGCCTAAAACGGCCACTTGACTTGCTGTTCTAATCGGGGCCATACACGTAGTAAACAGGTCATACACATCTGTTTTAACCCTTTGAAAATCATCCTTGTTTCTCTACAGGAGCATATAGGAGCAGTCGATAACTGGCAAAGTATACTGTCAAAATTATGTTGCGTGCCCGCCGTGAGTGAAAAGTAAAAAAAAAAACCTGTTTGCCTTGGTATTGTTCGATTAAAACTTCCTTGTGCTAAACTTTCTGTACGTATGTCACGGTCACTCCCGTTCGCCTGGTATATAGCTTATCATCCTACTGCTTTTTGGCACTCTGTCATTGCTTTATAAAACCACCAATTGTGCTTCCATAGTTTGCCTATGTTTCTGTTTGGTTTGTTTTATGTTTAAAATTTGATTCGCTGGTTGTTGAATGTGCTTGGCCAGTGCTGCTGCTGTTGTGCTACATAAGGGATGGGGCCCCGCCGGGCGGCTCGATCGAGCTCGATCAAATAGCACTCCTTTTGCCCCGTTTACCTCTGCAGCAGATTGAAAATTATACTATATCTGTGCGATGTATTTCTACTCTACCTAAACAAACAAACATAACGAACATTACCAAAACTTTTGGCGCCACGCGAGCGCTGCAAGCGCTGATCGAAAACTCACTTAATGCACGCAAAAACGAAGTGACTGAGCAGCGGCGCTACAAATGATCCGATACACACACCGCCTTCCCTCAAAAGATGCCTAAGTCGCATTCAGATACAAGTTCAGCAAACTGAGAAAGCCTCCTGCGCAGGTCATCATTTTGAAACAGCAGCGCAGCATACTACGCCGTCCCATCCTCGACTCCGGCTGTGACTAAATCATAGTCTAAATCATGCAACAAAAGTGAGACAGCGAAGACTCTATAAACTGCAGTGAGAGCTTGAAAACTTTTCACAGGAACTGCGATGGTTCTGCTGTTCGCAAAAAAAAAAACGACATTCGGCCCCCATGTCCTTGAGCAGGCAACATCACGATTGCAAAAAATTACGCCATCTTCCCGTAGGGGAACCCTGAGTAGTATGCGAATCAGTCGTGGGGTCGACTGAAGTTCCCATTAGTTTTCAGTTCGTCGTTTCTGTTGACGTTCAGCTTCGCGTGCATTTCTTTGTATCAGTAGCTTCTTGACGTAGTTTGAATGAGTTAAGGACATAAGGCGCGTTCGTAGCACATGCTCCCGTCTCGGTTTGTAGCGCAGTGGAAGAGCGCCGCGTATCTCCCGTAGCGGCCAGAGAGTCGTGGGAACGAAACCGGGCGCCGCCTAACTATTTCTTTGCATAGTGGACTGCGCTGACGTCAGCCCGAACGCTGACGGGGCTGAAGAGACGCGCATGCGCAGTAGAGTGCAGACGGCGGACAAGGACAACGAGGGAGGAAGGGACACAGCCCCGAGCATGAGATGCTTCGCATCTAAAAATGTTCCAGCACACTTTCGAGCGTTCTGCACCTCTTCTCGCATGACTGCTTTGGCTAAGACGCACAACGCGGTCTCCCTTTTGTTTCTTCCTTTACTGAGTATTTGTTAAGGGGATAGCGCATTGACATTTTTCCGAATACCCTTCAATTGTGCGGAGGTCTTGCTGTGTACCTCACCCCCACTTAACGCTCGTCGGTGTACACCAAAAGAAGAGCGCGCAGTACTCAGTCGATAATACCGTGAAATATATTGCCTTATGCTTAAATATCGACACACCGTTTAAAGCACTGCGAGGTCATGTGCGTCTTGTGTGCTAGCTCACAGAACAGATTACAAAGAATGCTTACATAAATCTGTCAATGTCAGTGATGGTTATAAGTACTCTTAAACAGAGCTGTAGCACGACGGTTATCATGTGCCAAGCTAGATTTAAATTTTTGCACTCAACTTCAGATTTTTCAAGTAGTGGACTATTTGGTGCGAAATATTCCGCTAAAATGAGGAGGACCTGTCCAATGATAGCCCACTCAGCTGCCTTCACCACGAAGCATGTTTTTTTTTTTAATGAAAGAACAACAAATATTTGTAAAAAAACTCATTCTACGCTACACGGCGTCAGCCGAGACGCAATACAGGGAGCAGTAGGACTACATAGTTATCTTTGTGTGCACTGCACCTCAGCAGTCAAATGATACGGCCGAACGGAGCTAGCGGCCAACCTACAATCGCACAGTTATGGTTTCAAACGGTGGCTCTGATCGGAGTGCTCCAATGGCACGAACAGGTTCGTGTTGCGTTAGCAAGCATTCTCCAAATAGTGACTGGGAGTTACCACTGCTTTGTCTGTTTTCCTTATTGCCTACATATACTTTGTTTGAAGTTTACCATGAAAATGGTATAATTGTCACCGGTACAAAGCAGCCTATTTAACGAACCAAACTTGTATTTTCTCGTCATGGAGGGGCCGACCTCGGAGAGGGCGACCAATGGAAAAGCTCTTGTTTATGCCTGCGTAGTGAAGTTTGAATTCGATAACCCTCAGTTGTCTTATCGTCCCTGTCAGTTAACAAATTTTAAAGATGGTGTTGTAATTGATTATACCTTACAATAAAGCACACCAATGAACAGTTATCTTTTCTTTATAGATATTGCAGTATGTTCATGATGTATGTTGCACTTTGTGCAGGTCCGTCCCCCGCTATGTCTGCCAAGGCCGAAACCGGGTGACGCTGCCGCTCCTTTGCGTGGTGTACCTGCACCCTTACATCGCTGACTCCCCCTTCCCATCCATACATCGCACAACACACGCTAACTTTTTATTCTTCTTCGCTCTTTAATTTTTATGAATAAACATTTCTTGCCAGACGATTTTTGTATATGCATGTGATGCGCAATGCCCAAAATTTTAAAAAATTGAAGGAAGCTCACACTAACGCACAAGACGTGAAGGTAGGGAAGCTGTACGTAAACTTTAAAACAATCGCGAAGGTAGAAGTCCATGATTGCCGCCGATTTGCTTCTTATTCGCTGTCGCAATTATCTTTACTCCATCATTGCTGTTGTAAGTGAGGGCCTTATTTTTGTGAGGATAATCATTGGACATCACCTTTAAGCGGTGTACGCTATGAAGTCTCTTTCTCGGCCGAGCAAGTGTTGCAGCGATTACGGCGAACGCTGGAGTGTCTTTTTTGCCAATCATGGCAAATCTCCTTAAGTGGGTATGCTTGGCTGCGGGACGCGTGTTCCCAAACGCTTCGCGGCACAGAGCACCCATGCGACATGTGTGATGTCAATGCGGGCGCTATTCTTTTGAGCGCCTGCTCAACCAGCCCACCGTTTGGGCTCTGTGGCCTTGGTATAGAGGACTGAATACTGGCGCTGGCGGCTTGGGTTCGACCCCCAGCAGTGATCCTAGTTTTTTTTTTTTATTGCTTACCTTTTTTCTTATTTTTTTTTTAAACGCAAATCTACGTGTTGTTTTTGTTAGTAATAGTAATTTGGTATGTTTTAGGTCACTTTAGGTTTCGGGCGCAGCCAATGACGACATTTAATTACTACTCTGCCTTGCGCGAAAAGACATGTCACGTGGGTGATCTGTGCAGCGAAGCGTTTGGAAATACGCTGCCGGGACGCTGTGTGGTCGCCGAGAGAGAGAGAGAGAGAGAGAGAGAGAGAGAGAGAGAGAGAGAGAGAGAGAGAGAGAGAGAGAGAGAGAGAGAGAGAGAGAGAGTTGGGTCAACGACGAGTGGTGACCAGCGCTTGGAGGGCGCCGGTGACCTGGGATGCTCGTTCAACGAGTCCTTGCTGGACCCGCGGATCCGAGCTGCCTAACGCCGCCTCCCAGTGCTACACACAAGAGATGAGAGAGAATGAGTTTTGAGGGCATTGCCAAATGATATGAGCAACTGTTTCGTGGGCTCCACAGTCGGGGCATTGGGGAGAGGGAAATACAGATGGATAAATTGCTTGTAGTCTGGCGCGATAGGGGAGGGTGTTGGTTTGGAGAAGGCGCCAGTACCGTCCCTCGGTGACAGAGTGACCAATGGGGTGGAGGGTAGTGCCGGCGAGAGAGGCGGTAGTGGCAGGTAATTTCCTTGAAAGTCAGAAGGATGTCGCGGGTTGATTGGGCTCCATGGGAAGGTGTGCGACCTGGCCCGGCTCGGTGGGCTAGCTATCGAGCTTCAAGGTTAGCAGCTTCGTTTCCTTCCAGCCCCGCATGGGCTGGAGTCCAAATCAACTCCGCGTGGGAAGTGGGAGGATTTTGAAGGAGAATTTTGAGGGCCTGAGGGAAATAATCCCCCGGACGAAATTTCGAATGGCCGTTTTCGAATCGGAGATAACAATAGTTGGGGTAGGCCGATGAGTGAGCGCTGGCGCAATAGCCGCCTCCTCCGCAGTGGCAGGGGAGCGCGTTCGGATAGTGAGTGAGTGGTAATAGGTTGCGTTTGGATCAAAGATGGCGGTGACTGCGTAGGCGTTTTGACGGGTATAACTAGCGGCGTCCACATAGGCGGTGGACTGGCCCACGGGGTACTTCCGGGCTAGGACGCGTGCGCGATGTTCACGGCGTTTAATATTGTGCTCCGGGTGCATATTGCGGGGAATCGGCCGCACAAGCAGGAGATTGTGCAAGTCGGGTGGAATGTATACTCTGGGGTCAGTAACAATCGGTGCATGAACCCAGAGAGACTCTAGGATGTATCTGCCAGTAGTAGTGGTAGAAAGGCGGGAAAGTTGACTGACAGAAGTACGTGCGTTTAGGGGCGGGTCGCAGCGTTATTTATGGCCTGGGAGAGAGCGACATCGCGCTGCTGAGGAAAAGACTGCACATTGCACGTCGAAACTGTGTACTTCCAGACATCAAACGCCCCATATCGAAACACAGAACTCAGCGCCTATCCTCCGAATTGCAACCTGTTGACAGCACTGCGAAAGGTAGCGGTACCCCAAGTCAATCATGATAGAGCGCACTACATAATTGTGCTCCTACGCGCCTGTCGCCTCCGTAAATGTGACAGGTGTCTTTTTGACCTGTTGTTTTTCGAAGACCTGTTGTTTTTCGAAAATTTCGACGAACGAAATTTTGAAAAACGAGAAAATAAGAAAAAATATAAAATAATTACGAAAACTGGTGAACCGTGTTGTAACGCCCTGGATTTCCACAATATTACAGATTTCGGGAAAGTTGCAAATGTAATCCTTATAATAACGTAAATGGAGATAATAGGTCGAACGAAATATTGAAAAACCAATAATAAAAATATTGAAAAAATTATGGGAAATAGCAAAGCGTGTAACACATGGCATTTCCACAGTAATGCCAATTTCGCAATAGTTTCCCCTGTAATCGTTATAATAGCGCAAATGGAGATAGTTCGTCGAGCGAAATGTTTAAAAACTAAATATTAAGGAAAATATGAAATAATTCCGGAATATGGCGAAGCGTGTAACGCCCTGCATTTTGCCAATAATGCAGATTCGGAAAAGTTCCCCTGTAGTCGTTATGATAGCGTATGTGGAGATGATTGGCCGAACGAAGTTTTGAAAAAATAATAAATAACAAAGATTAGAAAAAATACGGAAAATGGTAAACGGTATAACGACCTGCATTTCAACAATAATGCAGATTTCGCAAAAGTTCCACTTCGAATCGCTATAGTAGCTTAAAGGGAGATAATTGGTTGGACAGAATTTAGGAAAACCAAAAATGACTGTAAAAACTCACACTCCAGACAAGGGGCATAGAATGCTACGCATTAGTAGATGAGTCTCTGAATTTCTGGAGAAGTTTTTTTTAGTGCTGCTTTCTGTTGCGTCACTTTTGCTCATGTTTCGACCATGTGGCAGGAAATTACCAGGTTTCTTTTGTATGTTTCTTTTTTTTTGGTAAAACGTCTTTTATGGCTGCCATGAAGCCGAGTGAACTTGTCTTTAAAGACAAGTTATTTCGAATACAAAAAATTTGCATTTTGTCTTCATGTCCCCTTCCATCCGTGCTCGAGACACCCGTTTTGGTTGTTCTCTGAGGGTGCTGGGTGTGTTTACTCTCTTTTCAGCACCCGTCGTATTTGCACATTTTGCACTTCGTATTTCTGCTTGGGATGAAGGAGGCTGCTGCACAGTATTACCATAGCTGCTCTTCCAATTTCTCCAGCCTTCAAGTCTACACTTGCACACGTACCTGTACTACGGGAACACTTGTTACGTGCAGGTGTTTTTAATGCAAAAGGGTTACTAGGTAGTTGACCACCGTAGGGTGTCTTTAGCCATGAAATTGCTCCTGGAATGGCTTCAAAAACTGGCAAAGAGAATAAAAGTAAAATAACTAAGTTGAATAGAAAATTACAGAAATTTGGGACTGAACAGCAAGTGTCCCCAGGGCCTCCGAATGTCTAACACATACTTCAGCTTCATGGAGCCCGCTTACTAAACGGCCCCGGTGAATGCGGTGTGGACTTCAAATTTGAAAATATGGACAAGTGGTGAATGCAGCGTGGCATACGATGATTTTGTCATTGCTTGGCATTAGGCTCGAGGGTAAGGTAACCACATGTTAGGGCTGAAAATACGCCTGACAATGTACCACTTAGGTGGACTGGCAGTATAAAAAGTGCTTAGTTGTCACTGAATTTTAAAAACCCCCATATTCTTCAACTGACATGGGGACGATTTCGATGCTACTTTGCTACCGCTAGGTAGCTTTGATTACCTGTGTAGATCTGCATTTGCATCACCTTCGATGGCACTTTCCCGAATAAATTAAAAGTCCGTGTTAAAACAAGGACAATGGGTAGTTTGATTTTACCTGTGCTTTGGTTTTTTGAAGTGACGGTAGATGACCCCGGTTTTCTAGGCTCTTGTAATCCGGGGTACGGATGTTTGATACGAAGCTATTACTAGCAAAACGCAGGCGGGGACAAGAGGAAGATGCTAGACTTGATGCTAGACTTGATGATGCTAGACTTGATGATGCTAGACTTGATCTAAATTCTAGTGCTGTCCAGTGTTTCTTCTTCCTGTTGTCCTTGTTTCTGTTTTGCTAGCAATCATGTCTTGTTATTCTCGTTACTAAATAGCCCAGCTCCCTGCCTTGATGGCTGTATGCACGTTTACCAGTTCAGCACTGCTACCACAGAAACAGTGCCTTTTGAGTCATACAAACGAGAGTTACTCAATATACACCAGTTGCGAAAATACACATAGGCCACACTTATCAAAACCCGATATGCCGTTGGTCCCCTGCGGTGGGGACGAAAAGGGCCAAGTAAGGTCCCTGAAATTTGATTAGACTGCCATCTGTCGACGGAAAGTTGATGCAGCACTCAAGTGCTTGTGGCTGCTCCCGTAGTTCGTAAAAAGAAAAACAGAGGAAACATAAGTAGACATTACTTAAAGGGATTCTGAAACACTTCCGATAGTTGTTTTTGCTCCTCCCTTCACGTCTCTAGGCACTGTGAAGCATAAGTTTTCGCCAGAACGGAGCGGCACTGCGTGATTTCCTTGGCGCAGCAGATATGCCATCCCTTTCTGCTTTGCTTGTTTGGCTTTCTTTTTAAAGGAGCCATGAAAAGAAAATGCAAGTTTGTTTTATTCGAAAGATTTTGTGTTTTATAGTTTTCCCAGCGCTTGTCCGGATACAAACGATGATTTATTCACTGAGAAATTAAACAATTTAGGTTAAAATTTTGATTTTCCCGCTAAATCGTTTGTTTTCGGGATCTGCAATGACATCACAGGAACCGACCGCTCTGCAGCCTAGAATACCTTCATTCACGCATCCGCCGTACAGGGTAGAGACACGTATACGCTGGCGCCGCCATTTTGGGTCGCTCGCTCGCCGCCGAAGCAAGTCATTGTGTCAAAACCGCGCTAAAATTATCGCTGCAACGCGGTTTACTGAAGAAGTTTGAATCATATTGTCTGTTTCGCGTTGCTAGGTGTCGTGGGAAACGAAAAGAACAACGCGTTGAGCACGTTGGCCCAATTGCGGCGGCACGGGACCGTTCAAAGGTTGTCTCCACCCTGTACAGCGGTGTTGGTTTGTTCCCGCGTATCTTTAAAGTAAAGTAAAGTAAAGTAAAGTAAATTAAAAGTTTCTAGTCCCCTTTGATGCGGGGCAGGCGCTAGGTAGCGCCACAGGAAAGAGTTTCAGTTTACAGTTTGTTCGTCGCATTCAAGTTTTCTTTTTGCCCGGTCGGTGTTCTCCGCTCCCAATCCGCTCCGAGCCATGTCGAGTCGGCGGCGGTGTCAATTGGGTCAGCTGACCTTCGTAGTGCGTGTGACTTGCTTTCGCGTACGAGTGTGCCAAAAGTTCCGATGTTCATCGAAGACACTGTCACTGTGTAGTGTGTATCCTCGCTGGTCTAATCGGCACTGCAGTCTCTGGGGCTTGTGGCCGCTCGTTGCTGGCTAGCTGCTGCGTCGCAGAGTTTGTCGGCGTCAGCGTGCCGGCAGTGCTGCTCCCAGAGGCGGAGGCGTTGCTTCGTGAGCACAGCCTCTCTGGCCCGGTCCTGTGTAGAGTTCCCGCTCAGAGCCAAGCTTTCGGCTAGGACCTTGGCTGCCGAGACGTCTACGGGCATCTTGGGGCATTCGTAGAGGATGTGGTCCACTGTTTCGCTGGGGGCTCCGCACAGCCGGCACCTCGGGTCAGACCCGAACAGTTGGTGTCGGCGCTGTTGTGTAAGGAGCGACCCGGTTCTAGCTTGAAAGAAGAGGCCGCTTTCTCGGTCTCCGCGGTAGAACGGCCGTTGTTGTGGTTCTGTAGTGTGTTTAGCGTACAGGGTGAGGCTTTGCTTTTTTGCTACTGCCGCTCTCCAGGCTTTTGTGTTAGCTTCTGTTATTTCCTTTATCGTTACTTTGTCCCAAGCTGCTGCACTTTTTGTTTCGTGTCTCTTGGCGTCCCGGCCGTATTTCGCTTCCAGTGCTGTGATTCTCCTAATCCAGTGCGTCTTGATGTTTCTGTAGCGCAGGTGGAGGTATATTCGTTTGCTCACATTTGTTTCTGGCATGAATTTCAGGCGCCCCGCATACAGGATTTTGGATCTTGCTTCGCGAATTTCGTAGGAGGACCAGCCCATCACCCCTGTGACCGCTGCTGTTGCCATGGCTGAGTTTCCTCCGAGTAGCCACCGTCCCAGTTCATTTTGGTGGCGGTCAAGGCACTTCATTGCTGGGGTGGAGTAGGCCAGCACGTCCCCTGCGTAGGTTACTGCTGGTACCCCAAGTGCCTTCCAGAGGGTGCGTCCCACTGTGTAGGGGTTGTACGAGTGCCTTGCCAGATTCCAAACGCGGCCTTTTAAGCGGTTAGATTTGTTAAGCAGGGACTTTTCTTGTTGTTCCAGGTAGTTTGGTCGGTCGGTTACTGTTACGCCAAGGTACTTATATGTTGAGGTTTGCTCAATTTTTTTTTACCTTGGAGCAGGAAAGTATGGCTTACGGTGGCATCTATGTTCAAGCCCATCTAATTTGTCTTGGCCTGGTTGAATGTAAGCTTGTCTTCCCTTGCCACTCGGGTACAGATGTCTAAGAGGTGTTGCAGGTCCGCTTCTGATTCTGCCATTAGCACGATGTCATCTGCGAAAGCCAGGCTTGAGATTTTTGTATACACTTCTTTTCCCTCTGTTGTGGTTGTGGATAGTCTCAGTCCTGGGCCCTCTTCATCCAGCGTTTTCAATAAGTTGTTTATGTAGATGTTGAACAGGGTAGGTGACAGTGGGCATCCCTGTTCGAGGTCCACGGTCAGCTTTATTACCTCCGAGTTGAGGTCGTGGAGGTTGTACACGGCTGTGCAGACTGTGTACAGTCCTTTTATAATATCAATAAATTTGGCTCCTACTTGTGTCTCACTCAGCTTTCCCCACAGCTTTTGGTGCGGGATTGAATCATACGCTTTTTCCATGTCCAGGAAGGCCAAATAGAGCTGACATTTGTCTGCATGCTTCATTTCCATTGCTTGAGTGAGTGTGAAGATGTGGTCACTTGTGCGGCGGTGCGGTCGAAAGCCGTTTTGGGATTCTGTTAAGATGCCGTTGGTTTCACAGTAGCTTTGTAGTCTGCGGTTTAGCACTGAGCTAAGCAGTTTTGACACGTTGCTTAGCACTGTTATTGGCCGGTAGGCGTTAAGGTCATCTTCGTTGCTTCCTTTGCCTTTGAATATTAGTTTGACCCTCCCTGCTTTCCACTTGGGTGGTATTTTCTGCGTATCCAGGATTGTGTTGAAGCAGTGGCGCAGGGTTTCTCTTGCATTCGTTTTCATTGCTTTTATAAACTCGTTGGGGATGTCGTCGATGCCTGTTGCCTTTTGGTTAAGTCCTGTATGCGTCGTTTGAGTTCTGTGGGTGTGATGGGGCCTACCAGGGAGTCTTCAATGTCAGCAGGGGTTGTGCTTTGTTTGGTTTCTGGCCCTAGGGTGGTTGTTTCCTGAGGGTGTACGACTTGCAGGGCCCCGAAGTGGGTTGTCACGTGCGCTTCCATCTCTTCTTTTGTGCTTAGTTAAAGGCCGGACTGTGTCTGGAGGGTAAAGGTTGTTCTAACAGGTTGGTTGGGTTCAAGGGAGTGCATGTATCTCCAGAACCTTTCACTGTAGTGCTTTCTTTCCTTTGTTATATGTTCTTCTTCTTGTCTGTATGTTGTAGCTATTTTTTCTGCCACAAGTTTACGTACTTGTTCTTTTTTTTCTATGTACTGTTTCCAAGCAGTTTCTTTTGCTGTAGTGTCCTCCTTTGTATGCCGGTGTAGTCTGGACAAGGTACGGCGCTCGGCTATTGCAGCTTTTACTGTTTTGTCAAACCATGGTGTTGATCTTGTTCTTGTTCGTTGTTCGGTTTTGCCGATCACCTTCAGGCAACGTTCTTCGAGCTCGTCGTACGTTGCTACGTCCTCTAATTCAGACTCCAGCTGAAGAGAGAAAGCTTCAAGTCTTTCTTTATCTTTGGTTTTCCAGTGCTGTTTTGCTGGCCTTGTCCTTTTGTCCACTTTATGCTGTGGGCAGAGGTTTAGTTGCAGGCTTATTCAATTGTGGTCACTCCCACAGCTGTTTGCCTTTTCCTCGTCAACGCACATAGAGGTTGACGAGTATTGTTTTGAGGAGGGCTTGTTTGTTGTAGAGGACATAGTCGATGGCCGACTTACTTGAACGGCAGGACCATGTGTATCTGCCTTGGCACACTGCTTCAAGGTTCGCTATTTGAAGGTTGCCTTTTTTGACCAAGCGCCGGAGGCCTGATGCATCCTTTTCTCTTCCTTCCAGTTCCATAATGTGGCAGTTAAAATCGCCCAATATTAGAACTGGTTGGTCCTTGAGCGTGTCTTCAATGTCTTTTTCTATGCATTTATAGATGTTGGCATTCCACGTTTTGTCTTTGGGGTTTGTGGCCATGTAGGCAACACAGATGTTTAGTACCTGTGTCCCTATTAGTACCTTTATCCATGCGTGTTCATGACATTGGCTTTCAGGCGGATATTCTTGTGTGTTGGGGAGTTGAGTGATGAAGCCAATTCCTCCTCCTCGTTTTTCTTGTGTGCCCCTGTTCTTTCCAATCCACGTCAGACCATTTCTGAGTTTAGGTTCTTCTTGCCCCCTCAGGTGTGTTTCTGTTAGGGCATAGATATCTATGTTTTCCTTTTGAATTTGGTCCTGCAACTCCGCCCATTTCAATTTGCTGCTTCCCTGCATATTGAGGAGACATATGGTGAGGTTTCTTTTGTTTTTGTTCTTGTTACGCCTGTGTCTCCTCAACTTGTGGGGCTTGCAGTGGTCGTGTCCTATTTCACTGTCCTGGCCTGCTGTGATGCTTGTCAGTAGCGTCTTGTTTGGCACATCTGTGCGAAGGCCGCGGTCATTGCTTGAGCCAGTGTTTCTGCAGCTGTCCGTTGCAGGTCTTGGGAGTAACGCCTTGTGCCTCTGCCTCGTGAGTTCATGCCCTGCTTGTTGTGTCTCCTCTGTAAAAAATCAGCGATCCTTTCTGCCAGCTGGCGGCTGATGTTTTTGGCAGTGGCTGGGGTGTAGCTGAGGCCATCTTCGGCCATCTGGGCTTGGGTGTCAATGAACAGTACCCCAGTACCCATTTGGTCGCACATGCTTCGAGCATCTGCATTCCACTGGCGGCAGGCCTTGGTCACTTCTTGACCCCTAGTTTGAATTTCAGGTACTGCGTATACTTCGTACCTGTGCTGGGGTGCATGTTCGTGCCAGGACGATAGCTTTTGTTTCAGTTGTAGGATGGTGGGGTCTGTGTCCTTCCCCTGCAGGAGCTCTGTGCTGCCAACATGGAGGATGAGCTGTAGAATGGTGTCGGTGGAGTTTGCCCTCGCAATCTCTCCCTCGGCTCGATCAAGGGTCTCCTCCAAGCTTGCTTCTGGCTTCGTGGTTATGCGTAGTCTTCGGTCTTTCACCTGCTGAAGGGTCGCCCTCTTTAAGCAGTGTGCGTTTGAGTCTCCCAAGACTACTGTGCGCCGTCGGGGGGGTCTGGAATCTCTGGGTTTGCTGATTTGGGGGCTTTGGGGTTGCCTTGTTTCACTGTCTGGGGTAGGCGGAGTGTGGTTTACTTCCCTGTCGTTGGTTATTGTTGAGGAAGGGGCAGCTATTTTGGGGTGGCTCTGGGCTGGGCTGGGTGTTCTGTTCCTGGGCTCTTTGTTTTTTGGCTTCTTCAGCGTGCCGCAGCCGTCCTTGTCCTTGGTTGTCTGGTTGGTTTGGAGGGCAGGGGTGGTCTCGTCTGGGGTGTCCCGCTTGGGTTCAGCGTGTTTTTTTTGCGACATCCACCAGTTCCGCCTTGATCGCCGCCATCTCCGTCGCTAGCAGCTCGCGGAGTGCACTCTCCTTCTTTAGTTCCGCCTTTAGTGCCTCGATTTCTCTTTCGCTTTCTTTCATTGCCGTCTGCCACTGCTCTCGCAGCGTGCCGGCCTGTTGGGCTTGCTCGTCCAGTCCGCGTGTGTCCAGCTTCGCGATGTCATCTTTCATGGCGTCGAGCCGTTGACACACGTTGCACGTGAACGGCGTTTTTTTGGCCTCTTCTATGGCCTTAAATGGGGTGGATTCAATGTAGATCCAACCCGCGCAGCTTCCGCACTGGATCATGCCTGCTGACGCCTCGTCAAGGTCAGACTTGGTGGATGTCGCTGTCTGCGATCGAACCATCTTGGTGCGGATCCTCGTTCTGCGCTGCAGGCTCACGTTTCTTCCGCGTTTCTCACTCGACGCGCGCTCACACACACAGAAACGGACAGTACACGGGCACGGACAGCACGCGCACACCACAACAAAACGCGCCGCTAAATCAAACTCTTCTATCTAATCTAAATCTAAAACTAATTCTACGCCTGCACACCTGCTCTGCCTCTACCACTTCCTCCTCTGCCTCTACCGCCACCATACCGTGGCAAGCGTTTGGTTTGTTTTTGCCCGTTTTTAAACCTGGCTTGTTTTTGTTCTGGGAGAAAATATTCGTTCCCTAAAACAGTGCTCGCTTGACAAATGTGGTCACGTAAGACACCGTTGCTTGCGTCAATCGGCCAGTGTCGTCTGAGACAACCCCAAGCCCCGCAGTGATGTGCAGCTAACCAAGCCTGCTGTGCGCAGTACGAACAGCAGTACGCATCAGTACTTCTATGTTTTTTACATGTGCTTTCGTAACTTCCGCTGTTTGTCCCATCATTCTTATTGCTTTTTAAAGAATGTGCCCTAAATTTAAGCGCAAATCGCTCGTTCGGCTAGTTTGTAAGCTCTACCTAATTTGCGTCTGCTTGTGCCGGCCTCCGCCAATCGCAGAGCTGGCTCGAATGACATCACAGGTTCTTTTGCGGGAAATGAGCTGGTGGGTCGCATGGCCATTCCCTTTTATCCTAATTATGTAGCTTATTTGAGCGAAGTTTACGTTAAAAGTGGTGTCAGTATGATTCTAACGAGGCAATCTTTTGAATGAACCAAACTTGTGTTTTCTCTTCATGGCTCCTTTAAGTAGTATTTGGTGAGTAGAAAATTTATGAGAGCGTATTTTGATTTGTTTTAGTAGTTCAAATTATAAACTGCTATGCAGCCCATAACTATTTGCGTCCTATGCTTCCAGCTGCTGCGGGTGTGACGCAGGCCACAGTTGATAGCGGGCAACATCTTTGGTGACTGGCTTCGCTTTGCAAATATTGGGCTTACAGGAACCCACAAGGTAAGCAATAAACTAATATTCTCACATTTTAATAGTGCATTTATATTTAAATGATTTTCATCCTAATCTCTGCCTAATAAAAATACATGAACCATGCAGAAGACATAACACTCCGCTAGCGAGCAACTTTGACGAACAGTCACTAACGTCTATAGGGTACTGACTCGGGAGATTCAAGTTGGGAGTCAGGTGACCCAAAATTTTGTGCGCTTGCTCTCTTCTGGTCATATGATTAGGACGAGTTGCTCCATAGCTGCTTGTTCGCTTACTCTCCATTTAGTGCGTGCGTGTGTGCGCTCTCGTTAACTAAACAAATCCTTAGGCGGCAACTACTTTTTCGCGCAAAAACAGCCTACTGCCGCAGCGTACTGAAGTAGGAATTGTTTGCTTTTTCCACACAGACGCAGCCAGCCCCTGGATGGAGCCTCCTTTCCTGCACAGCAGCAGCAATGGAGTGTAAATATATATATATATATATATATATATATATATATATATATATATATATATATATATATATATATATATATATATATATATATATATATATATATATATATATATATATATATATATATATATATATATATATATATATATATGTAGCCATGCAAAAATGAAATAAATATTTATTTGAAATTTCACTTTTCCTTGTTATTTTGAAAATGCTTTAAAATATATCCTAACCGGCATACGGGGATAACAGAAACAATGCTCCACGATATACATTCCACGCGTTTGGCAAAACGTCACTGTAACGTTCCTGGTCCACATTCTGAAAAGGTTTTGCAACGTTAAAAGATCGTTTCAAGCATGTTTTCTGAAATGTTAGGTAAATGGAAATCCAACATAATTAATATGTTGTCGAAATGCTTCCTCACAGTTCCAATAATGTTTGACGAAACGTTACTGTAACGTTTTTAGTTGTTCTTAAAATGTTTTTGTAGCGCGTTTCTGCAACGTTAGGTAAACGTAACTCCAAAAGTATTTTTGTGTTGTAGAAATGCTTTCTTACTGTTCGCATGACGTTTGGCGAAATGTGATGTAACGTTTTACATTGTTTTTAAACGTTTATTTAACGTTTAAAAACAACGTTAGAGAAATGTAACACCAACATTAATAATCTGTTGTAAAAATGTTTTGTGGACGTTTAAATAATTTTTGACAAAACATTATTGTAAAGTTTTTGATAACGTTAGTTAAACATTTCAAAAAAATGACATTAAGAACATTGCTCTAACGTTAACACCAAACAAAAAAATTACGTTCTTCTAATGTTTTGGTGCTACTTGGGAATGGCACACCTCTCCTCCAAATATACGCACCACGACACTGATCGGAAGCCAAGCTGGTACATGGCCTTACAATCAAAACCCTACAGTCAATCAATTGGTAAAAACACATACGACAGTAGGTGGTCGATGCATTCGCACGCGCGCACACACGCACATACACACGCCCGCACGCGCATTGCAGCCCTTGAGAAAAGGGATTCTGCTGGATCACACATCGCTGCTCCTCATGAAGGGTGGCGACCTTTGCCTTCTCGTCCCCCCAAGGAAAGCAGGCTCGTTATATCAGACCCATCATTCTGCGTCAAAGCAGGGATCCTGGCTATATAGTGAGGAGCCAGTGATCAATGAGATTACGATCATGAATGGGGTTGTCGTGACCTACATACGTGGGAACAGGAAAAAATTTGGCCAGTAGCCAGGCATATATATACATCCTGTTCTGAGATTGAAAAAAAAAAACGAACTTGCGCGCCGAAAATATGGTACCGTAGTCATGAATGAATGAATGAATGAAACCACGTTTATTCAACATTAGGTGTCTTCGATTTTGCTGCACTCGCTGCACTCATACAGACAGTGCAGCACTGGCCTCTTCGAATTTCGAGTGCAGCGCACGGCGCCTGCACTTTTCCCTTCGATTTACCGACGGTGCAGAGAGTGCAGGATGAGGTCACGGCTTTCCTTGCACCTCCCAGGGAGGTGGTGCAGAAGCAGACGACAAAAGTGCAAGACCGGTTCTGTAGTGGCGGCGCCTGCGCTGAACTGGCTGAACTCATTCTGAACTCATGCAGGAAGTGCAGGCCAAATCGAAGAGACCTTAGATTATAATATGCCGAGGGCACTGCGGTGGAAAGGACTACACGGTGTTATAGAAGAGGGAAAGGGTTGGGCTGCCTTCGTTTTTTTAATGGGTGGTTTCTTCTTAGTCCGACTGAGCCCGACAAGGTCCGACTGGGCCTGTCGTGCCCTGTCGGGGAGGCCCTGTCGGGCCAAGTTGGACGCCAAGGCCGAATTCGCTCGCCGAGCGAATTCATCCGGCTGAGCCGTCCGGCTCGGCCATCCGACTCGAGTTGGCTCCGCCCATCGGCCTTCGCCAACATGGCGGCGGCGAGCTGCGGGGACGGTGTGCGTAGCACAACTAGATTGTGATACCAAAACGACAAGCACTTGCAGAAGTTACGACAGACCACCGCGGTCCTGAGTCGGTACTGCGATACGCGTTTATCGTTGGTCTATTTCAAATGTTCGCGCTTTGTGTGGAGCCGAGGCAGAAAAGCCACCAGTACCAGCGTCTGCAGAGTGGTGCGACGTGTTTTCGTTCTCTATCAAGTGTGTAGAGATACGCTCGTCGCGCTCATCGCTAGCGCGAGACGACCGATAAGTCCAAATTCATCGTGGCCGGGGGCCCCGCTCTCGCGCGCTCCGAGCTGTCAAGGTCCGTCTCCGCGCTTGGATCATCGATAACGTTCAAAATACGGTCACTGTGAGTGAAAACAACGCGCAGTGGCGGTCAGCGCTTGTGTACAGTGCAAGTTTTAAATGCAGAGCATTTCTTAGCCTCGCCTGTTCCTGCGTCGGACGGTGTCAACAGTTCCGCGTCCGCAGCAGGTGCGCCTCTCCTTTCCTCCTCTCTCTCAACAGCAGCTGGCGCGCGCATGCATCGTAGTCAGCCCGTTCGCTCCGTCGCGGTCTCGGCGTAACAGGTGCGTGATAGCAGCGCGGTGGGGCGTGGAAGGGCGCGCGCTGCTTGCGCATGCGCGCTCTTCCCCCCGTACTGCTCTCCCTGTACTGCGCGCGCTGCAAATATAGCGGCTAGCGGTCGCTCGTGTTTCAGTCACTGCGTTGCTTGCTCCTTCCTTCCTTGGTTGACGCTCGTGCCCACGTTTACTCGTGTCTGCTACTCCAGCATCACGGAAGAAGCGATGGAAGCAACACTGCCTTCAATCAGTACTGAGGCCCCAATGCTCTGCATTTACTCGTGTTCCCCTCGCGGGAAGGCGCGGGAATTTTTTTCATATCAAGTGTGTACTCCGTGCTGTTATGTATTTGATGTGTCGAAGTTCGGCTCTCGCGATCAGCCGTGTGTGGTACGTCGCATTTCTCCTGGAGTTGAATGTGTGTCTCTGAAGCTGCGGCGCCGCTAGCTCCGATACTGCAAGAAACACATCGCATCCGAGGGGTGCACCTTTTACATAAATTTCCTGTTGTATATCTGCGTAGTTGGTAGCGATGTGTGGCGGTGTTTCTGCGTTTTGAATTGTGAGGGTGTTCCCAGTCCTTTAGTGCCGCTGGTGGACTGCAGCGTTCGCAAACCAGCGTCGTGAGTGCTCCGCTAGTTCGCCTATTCTAGTGGCCGCGTGATGTGGTGGCAAGTGTGCTTTGTGCAGCAACTGCAGTGTGTGTCCAGGCTGTGTTTTTTTTTTTCGCGTTCAGCACTGGCTGGTTACGTGACGTGTGCTTCATGCGAGATGCTGTTTCCGTTTGGGACTAGTTTTCGTGGTCATTTCACTTGCAGCTGTTGCTTGTTTACGCATGCCGCGTATAGGCGCTAGGTAAAGCTTCCATGCACCACTATCCCAAAAAGTACCTTTACTAATGAAACACATGGTTATTGTAATGTAATCATGCAGTCATGACATATTCCTGTGAGTAGTGTTTACACATCAGGTTCACAAAATGGTTTCTATCATAAACCTTTTCAAATGCCCATTCACGCTTTTGTTATAGTTGTTTGCTTTAAGCCACACCAAAGTTGGTTATGTTGTGGTCTTCCCTGAACTCTTAAAATGCCAGCACTGTCAATCATTCTTGAACATTCTTAAAGCTGAGTTGGGGTAATTCGTGTTCCGTGGGCGGCACACGTGACTTCTTTTAAGAATCCATTTTTGCTCCCAACATATCAGTATCGTTCAGCTTGGTTAAGCTCGTCGGATATGAGGGATCCCAATTTGCTGCTTTGTTGTTTGGTTCTAGCGATGAACTGAAAAACCCGAGCTGTGACTCTGATTAGCTTTAAGATTTTGCCGTAGTGTTCCAGGTCGATCACGCCCGACTCAGTAGGTGGCAATGTTGCCGCTGGCAATGATCTTGTTTTCTTCCTTTCCCCTAGTTCGATTTCACCGTATATCGCTTTCGGAACCACTCATTCCCAATATGCATGCGGGAAAAATCCACAGTGCTTTGCTCCGCTACAGTGCGTTTTTGGCCAGCTGCATGGCTGGGATCTCGCGTGCTGGATTTTCTCTTCCCGGATAATGTCTACATACGCACTTGTCCGCGAGGCGTTGAATTTTAGTGACTCGGTTGCGTGCGAACTGCTTCCAGCGGCCAACATCTTCATGAATCCAATAGAGTGCTGTTGTTGAATCTGTCCGTAGGTAGATGTTTGATGGCTGTTGCTTGAGGGCTTCCAAAATATAGCCACACAATTGACCAGCGAGCAGGCATGCCATCAGTTCCAGTCTCGCCAGTGTAATTTCCTTGCCTGGTGCAACCCTTTGTTTGCTTACTAGAGTTGTCGATCTTGTACCGTTTTCACCCTACAGGGTGAGGTAGGCAACTGCCTCGCATGCCATTAGACGGGTATCAGCAGAAATGTGAAAGCAGTCCGCCCTCCCTCCATTTGTTTGTGACCTGTAGTACCGGGGTACTTGAACCTCAGGGAGATAGGGAGTCCGTCTAGCTACACCTTCCAGGCCGCCGTGCTGTTGTTAGGTAGCGTGTTGAGGTCGATGTTTTTACGCCACACTTCGTGGAACAGGACTGTAAGGGTTGCAGGCGCCAGCGACGCTGCAAAGTCGAAAGCGTGGGAAGCGGCGATTCCCTGAAGGGCGCCTGAAGGGCTTTCTGGCAGCCAGCCTGTCAACAGCAGGCGGCCTTTGAATCATGCCGCCTGCGTGGAGACGAATTGTCTTGAGCATCAGCTGTGCTGTGGCGTTGTTTTGAGCGGCGAGTCGCAAAACACAGTACGAGCGTGGGAAACCGCGGGTCGGATGCTCGATGAGCTTTTGCGTGGACGCGGTGGCGGTCGCTTCGGGGGCCGCCTGCGCGCGCGTTTAGCCAGAGGGACGGTAGTAAAACAAAGTGGCCCGACGCGCTTCTGATAACGGGGAGCAAGGGTCTGTCAACCGTGCTTTGTCGGCGGCCGATTGGGGCCGTGGTTGGGTGGTTGGGCCCGCGCGCACACTAAGGAGGTGCGAAGATGTTTCGTTGGGAATGCGACGCCGCGGGGTCCGCGCGCCCCATATGGTTTCTGCCGAGGATCGCCCGTCAATGGCGGGGAGCCTCGAGAGGCGCGCTGCGTTCGTTAAGAGAAACGGATACGGGTCACCCCGCGTTTGTGTTCTCGGTCCAGCTTTGGACAAGGCGTTATACGCGTAAAGTGCAGGCGTGGGAACGGGCAACGCAAGCCGCGTGTGTAAAAGCTTGCCCGGGCGCTTGCACGTGTTTCCCCGTGTGTCTGAGTGTTTGTCGTATTTGCTTGGTTTACTTTTGATCTGGTGGGAGAGAGTTACCAGCGTTTGAGGGTTACGGAGGGGCGTTGCTCACCGCGGTTTAGGCCCGGATTTAGTGATACGTCCAATCAGGTCGCCAGGGGATACTGATTGGCCTGTGTATCGGGGGTGGAGCCTAAGTAACCCATCAAAACCACGAGACACGAGGTCTCGGGGTCGAATCCTCAAGGTTTTAATGTGCCATGCACGGCCGGCGTATTGCCGGGCTAGCCAGGTCAGGCTAGGGAGGATCTCACCACTTGGGTAGTTTTAGGCCAGGGTCCGTCGCTGACGGGGGTGCCGCGTGCACAAAGTTTTAGCTGACCTAGAACCCCATTTTATTTCTTACTTTGTTAACTCTATCTTCAGTCTGTCAATCTTCTGTATATGTCTTCGGTGTAAATATACAGTTTTGAAAAACACTCCATCAACCATCGTCGTCGTGTCGTCAGTGCCGTCACCATCAGGCACCAACGCAGATCATCATCATCTTCAACAACATCAAGAAGAACAAAGAACCTACAACCTTTACTAGGACCTTGGCATGGACAATGAAGGGGGAAAGCCCCCCCCCCCCCCCCCTTCACCGTCCCTTCCCAGTGGTTCATGTTGAACCTCAGTGCAAACGACAAGACGCAGTACGATAGCAACAGGACACACGAAGCGCTGCTTTGTCCTGTCGTTTACGCTAGGGCTCAACATGCCTACCAACACTTCCAAGTTTTCACGTTGCGCCCTAGTGGGTCACATATCCACGCCGTTGTTTGTAGCATGGGCCAATTTGTGAATGGTTCTATGCCATGAATACAATCCATACATGGAGAGAATGTTAAGTGGTCGGCACACGGGTCCCACTTACGTCGCAAAACCTTCAGCACACCCGACAAATAACAGAGATGCATGGTAGCCCGGGAGTCACGTTGAAATCACTGGCGTAGCATTTTACTGCTTCAAACATTTCAGTTGCATTTTTGTACAGCTTCACGGCAGCTTTCTCGCTTCCAGCTCCTGTGAGCACGTCATCCGTGTATATCTCACAGTTTGAGGGTACTGCTCTTTGTTTAAGTGATGTTGAAGCATTTCGTAAAGTAGAAATGGGTTAGCCATCACTCTGAAAGGGATGTGGGTCATACAGCAAGTCAAAACTGGTGAAAGTGGTACACCCGGTTTTGGTATTGCTTGAAACCACAGGAAACACAATGCATCTTTGTCCACCGGTTTTATGCCAACCTTTAGAAATGTTTGTTTGATATCCGACCCTTGCGCCACTTGGTGTCTTCGGGAGTTCAGCAATAGGGTGTATGCACTGGGCTTTTGACCATGCAGCAATGCTACCTACACGACGGCCCCGACACCATATCCACGGTTGCATTCTGCCGTGCAGGCAGCATGTTTCCCGATGCAAAACGTGGTTTGCGGAGTGGTGTTGGTAAGAACGTTCGCGTGGGCAGTGTTTTTTTCTCGTGATTCGTGGGTTTGCGAATGCCTTGTCACAAGCAGTAGTCAGCATTGTTTTGTTTCGAAATTTCGGACTGTGCTGTTCACACTTCCGGAACCACAGATCCGAAAGCTGGCCGCACAACAAAAGCAAGCGTTTCGCTTTTTTTTCTGTTTTGAAGCGGTAGCTAGAGCAGTGCTTGAAGACGATCTGACTTCATGCAACGAATTCGCAAAGGAGCTATCGATGATGGGTTTAATCAGTACCAAACCAGGCGTGCCCATTTTATTTCAGGTGGTGACGATGGCCGTCAAAGCTTTCATCTCATACCTTGCACATGCTTGTAACACGATGTGTTAAGGTAGCCGGCATACTTTATCAATGAGGCTAACCCGACTGTGCATCCAGCCGCAGCCTTGTTTACTTCCAGTGTTTTTAGGTGAATACGTGTACATGAAATGCAACCTTTTTTCAGGTAATTGTGGGCATCCAACTCTTTTGTCGTCTTCGAGTGCTCTTTAATGACCAAGCGCGTTCTGTGCTTATGCACTAAAGCTTGACGTTTTGACTTTTTCAAATACAGCGTAGAGATGAAGACTTATGGATTGACAAACTAGAGCAGAATGGTTTATCGCTTGTCTCTGCGCTGTTTTTTCAGTATTCAAAGCGTGTTCCATAATCTTGTTTTGCTTATAATTTCCACCTCGTCTACATAAAAAAAAAAGCACTTGAAAATTATCGGTCGAATCTTTGTCGACGTGGCTGCACCTAATTTTATATACATATGTCGTGATTGCTTCCACCCAGAACCTCTGCGTAATTGCTCACCGTCATTGGGAAATTAGGTAGACGACAGTCATACGTTCAACACACCAGAACACTGTTGCCAGAGCACCTCACCGTCTCTCGCACTCCCCAAGAAGCGCGCAGCATGCCTGGGTGGCTCGGTAAAGCCAGTGCCTCGTCCCACACGCCGCCACCATATCAAATATCGTTGCAGCTTTGGGTGGAAAAATTTTCCTAACTCGAGACACGGTCCTTTGAAGCAACCCAAAAATAAGAAAATCAATGCATGGGGATCACACGGAGATAGTGCAAAGCGGACTACGTTATCAGCGCCTGTCCAACGGTTAGACAGGTGCGGACAGCGGTGCAGAGACCACTGCGCAATGTTTCAAGCATGTGACAAAGTGTGAGGTGAAAGCTTCAAGGCCCGTCGTTTCCACTTGAAACGAAACGGGTGCAACAGATTCAGTACCTACTGATTAGTCCCATTATCAATAACTTCATTGTAAATTCGTCGCATGAAGGCGGACTGTCGTCAAGCACTGCTCCATCCCAGGCTCCGAAGCAGCAAAAAACAAAAAAGAGCGACACGCTTGCTTTTGTCATGCGGCCTGCTTCGGATCTTCGGTTGTTGCAAGCGTGCCCAGCGCAGTCTGGAATTTCGACGCAAAAACAATGCTGACTACTACTTGTAACAAGTCATTCGCAAACCCACAAATCGCTCGAAAAAAACGCTGTCCACATGAACGTTCTTGCCAACACCACACTGCGAACCGCATTTCACATCAGGAACGCCGCGGCCCATGCGCCAAATGCAACCGTGCAGATGCGGAAACGGAAAAAATGGTCCCGGAAAAAATGGTCCCGGAAAAAATGGTCCCGGAGAAAATGGTCCCGGAAAAAATGGTCCCGGAAAAAATGGTCCCAGTGACCATCTAGGAAAAAATGGTCCCATGGCCCAGCCAACGTGTTTCCCTTCAAGTTAGTCCGATCTGAACTTTGTTGCAGTTTGATTTTGTCCCTTTGCGTTTGAGCTAAATCTTTGAGAAAGAGATGGAATGCTTTAATATGCCTATAAGGTGCCGAAATTAACGCCTTTGGAGGCTAAAATCTAACAAAGAAAATTGGGTAGACAGACAGACGGACGGTCGGACGCTTTGATGGATGGATGGATGGATGGATGGATGGATGGATGGATGGATGGATGGATGGATGGATGGTAGCGATGAGCATGGATTAAATATTTTAATGCAAGTAATTGGATTAAAACCGCACAAGCAACTGCGAGGCCTGGAACCGTCAGTTTAGTAGCTTAGTCGAACACAGCCATCTTAGTGTCCGGAAGGTCATAGAAGCTACGCTGCGAGATTTTGTCAGTATCGGAGAAAATTGCACAAGAAGCCGTGGGAGCTCCATCAAAGATGCTCACAGCGTCGTCCCGGGTCTAGGACATTTCGGTGCAAGGCATATCGGTGCAGGACGTTTCGGTGCAGACATTTCGGTGTACGGATATTTCGGTGTACGTACATTTCGGTGTATGAATACCGTTTCGCTGCACGGACACCTATGTGCGCAAACATTTCGGCGACCGAATTATCGTGTGCTTGCTTGTTTGAAACAGCCGTTTTATTTTTATTTTCGCTTAACATGGGTTGTAGACAACAATCTAGCACAGCGCTTGCATTTTTAGATTGGTGCCGTCTCAATTTTTTCCAGGTATTTTTAGAAACTGAACATTTGTATATTTTTTCTTTAATACCTCGTTCATTTTAGCAAGACAAACGTTCTTGGTTCGATTAACCGGCTTTACTCGAACAAGATTTTTTCGTACCTTGGCTTCGGGACCAATTTTTCCGGGACCATTTTTTCCTACCTTGGATTTGGGACCATTTTTTCCGGGACCATTTCTTCCGGGACCATTTTTTCCAGGACCATTTTTTCCGGGACCATTTTTTCCGGGACCATTTTTTCCTACACCCGTGCAGATGGCATCGGTGCAGCTAAGCAAATAGCACCACCACGCATTCGAAAGCCCATTGCATACGCCGATAGGCTGACTAAATCGGAGGTCAGGTTCAGTCCGCTTTCAAAGTTGTTGAAATATTTCGGTGAGTTACTGTGCGATGAGGCGTCAAAAACCACCTGAAGCTTGTGAGAGTAACGTGCAACAGCTTAGTGCAGCATGTAGTAAACGGCATCAGCTTCACTCGTACTGTCCGTAAGTTTTGCTATCCCTAGCTGGTCGTAGTTTTTGATCACAGCGTCGGTAGTCCTGACACAATTCTGGGGAGTTTAGAAAGTGCCTTATCAAGTGGTATAGTGACATTGGCTTCCAAGGAAGTGCCTTCTTCTAATGTCCATCCATTTGTTTGATGGTCCCGCAAAACACAGAAAAATACAATAGAGGCGTGGAAATTTCTGAAATTTCAAACACTTTGCGAATGCTGTTTGCTATTCGATTTGGAGCGCACTTTTATCATTCAAAGTGCTGAATGTTTTCGAGTATTGAAAATTTGGGAATAATTGAGCAGTAAAAGTTGGCCATGCCGCATAACATTCAAACTTTCTAGCTTCACTGCATGGCATGCCCTCTTTTGTTGACTTTTTGCATGACGCTGAAGTTGTGCAAAAAAGCTTAACACGCGGTCATACTATCACACTTAAAAATAAATGAACAAGTGTATACCAACTGGTAGAGGTTTCAGAAGTGTCAAAGGCGGTGGCGATCAAGACCATCGCTAATGACATCAAGGTTTTCCAGGCTTTAACACACCATTTGCTCACTTCTTATTTTTCTTCCACTAAGTTTTTATGTGTACCAACTTTTAGCCTTTTGTCCACCTGCTTGAGGGTCTAGCTTCATTCAACAGCAGACGATCAGAAAATAAACTAAAAAAATCACTCCACAAAACACCATCTTCCAAAACGCTTATGCAGAGGCTGGACGTGCTGCAGAATGCAGAACGCCCTTACTCTATGAAAGAGAACATGTGTCATCTCTTGTGCTACTGCACGCAGCATGCAACCCAACACGAAACAGCGAAAAGAACTCTTGTGCGATTGCTACAAAAAAAAACTTTTCAGAACTGAATCACTTTTGTGAACTGTAGCAGTCATGCTGACACTACACTACGGACAAAGGCTCTAGATTGGTCGACGTTCTATAACTTTGAGATCCCGAGATCTGTTATCCTACTACTGCCATTTTTTCAAATGTTCCTGATTTATTTCATTCTCCCTCTTATTCATTGTTTCTACGTACTCTTTCCAGATTTTTTTTTCATTTACTGTGTTCACCCTATCTGACGCAGCAAGCAACGCCATTTGTGGAGCTAATGTCTTCAGTATTCATTTCCCAAATCATTTATCTAGCATCACTATCATCATCTGGAAGGCTCCCGCGCAATTGCAGCTTTCAGCCCCATTTCATGCAGCAATGGCCTCGGTCTGCCTTATGTGGTTCTTCCACTACACCATCCCTGTTGCACTAAGCTCATGTGCTTGCGCTTTGTGCATAAAGTAACCGACAGGTGTCCTGAGCTCGAGAATGCCTAGATTGGGCTGTGTGTTGACCTGCCATTCCAGGTGCAGAGGCACAAATGAACGGGTGTAGCACTTTTGTCTTCTGTCTGGCGCCAAGCGTAGGGAGAAGTGGAAAAGGGTACTAGAACGGTCTAGAACTAGAACTGTTTTAGCTGTGATTGTAAGAGCGTTTGATTTTATGAGGAGTATTTTGATGGTATTGGCATTATAGTAACTTGCAGCTTTATTGGCAGTGGGCATGTGTTTTTGCAAAAAGATAAAGCAAGGCGCTGCAAATGAACTGTGTTTTCTACCTCTCAACTGGTTACATTGATTTGATTGATTATGGGGTTTAATGCACCAAAGCTACACTTGGACTATGAGGCGCGCTGTATTAAAGTACTCTGGATTTATTTTGACCTCCTAAATATCTTTAAAATATGCCAAAATCTCGACATGAGCATTTTTGCTTTTTGCCTTTATGGTCGAGTCCCAGTCAGGCTGCACGTGCAATCAAAGCTCCTTTGGAGTTTCTTCGGAGCACAGAACTGGAAAAAGTTTTGTCATTGAAAATTTTGGCCGCATCAAAAGACATCTTTTCGTCTTCACGTTTTATTTTGTTTGTTTGTTCGTTTGTTTTTCTTCTCTCATTTAGCGTAGCAAGCCAGCCCGACGGCTCGGCTAACATCGCTGGTCTCCATTAAAGTTATTCTCTCTCTCTCTCTCTCTCTAAGCCATTTTATTGTTGTTGAGTGCATAGAATTTTTACTGATTGCAAGAACATAGGGTATGTGATGATGCTCAAGTATCAATTTATATTTGAGGAACCCAGGAGAAGAAAAATATAAATGGTGCAAAATGAAAGGGTTCAACATGCATGGGACTACTTGATCATTACGAGCTGTGTGCTTATCGTATCGATGAAATGTCAATAAACCGTGCTGCAGTTTAGCGTCATCTAGTGCTGATCTTTTTTTTTTCAGGTCTGCATAAACTTAACTTATTGTTGTATGTAGTGTTGTTCACTTAACCTTGTGTGTTTCAAGTCTGTAATACTTAGTACATTTGGTAGCATTAAACAAAGGAACTCTTTTTGTTGTGCCGTTACTTGCCTAACTTTGGTCGAAAGAGGCTTCATTTCAAAACAGAAGACCGCGTTATAAGTAGAAATTACTGAAATGAACTAGATCTTGGTAACTCATTGAGGCATCACTGCTCTTAACAAAATGTAGCCAGCTTTGTTTATAACTAAGGCTTATTAATTCATGTATCTATAAATCTCTGGGGCCTATCTGTTTTTGTACATAGCTGTCTTGTTTTGAAATAAAATTTGATCGGCGAGTTTTATTTTGTGTGGGGTATACACGTCGTGTTCTGCCGTGAGTCTTCTGCAATTAGTGTGAGGCCAATTTTTCTTCAGCACCTCCAGCTGCCCTTATCACTAATTTTTTAAATTTTCATTTAAGTTCATACTGCGAACCAGAGGCCCAAGAAGGAGGGGCATAAAGGAGTGAACATTAATATCATAGATACCAGCAGTTCAGGATACTACATGTGGCAGCAATGAGAAAGAACAAAAGGTTCAAATAAACTAAACATTTGCTTCTATGTATTCATATTAATCAAGACATATGTTCAGGTGTATTTTTCCAGTCTATAATACATGTGGGAAAAAATTTCAACCGGTGTGTAGAACGGGTGAAAGAATGAAAATGGTAATGATGAATATTATTTTGAAGTATGTCATGGTCTTGTATCTAGGTCAAGTTTGTAGCATAACAACAGCAAAAAATTTAAGGCATTAAGTCTTCTTTTTTCCCTAGTGCTTCAATCGCACCAGTTTGCATGAGCTCATTAACAGAATCCGTGTGACCATAGTTAGAATTCTGAACAGTGAAGAAATGTAAGATGCAAAAACTTTCTCCTTGACTAATATTTGAATCCCATAAGCTTATATGATCTCACGAAGAGAATTTGTGCAATTATTTTTAGAATAAATAACATCAACAGCCTTTCTTAGAGCCTTTTCAACCAATTCGATATTATTTCCTCTAGGGGTCTGAGACTGTGCAGGCATACTGAAGTTTCTATCAAATTAAAGTAGGGTACAAAAGTTATCTAACTTTTGCTGGAGTATCGGTGAGTTTATGCTTTATAAAACCGACTTCATGACAAGATGAGGAAACATTTGTTTTTATATGTGACTTCAGCTCAAGTTGCTAGTTTATACAATAGCTAGACGAGTACATTTCTGAGTTTCGGGCAAGTTTTCCTGAAAAAGGGTAAAGAAGTGTGAGTGGACTCTTTTTGTTGATGATATGAAGGGAGACTGCAGTCATCCAATTTTAACCCCGTAGCCCACACATGACTCCAGGAGGAAATATTATAAGAAATGGTGAAATTGCCAGTATATAGCGAAATCTCTCTAGGCTCATTTACAATAGAAATAATTCATTACAGAAAATTTAAAGGAAAGACCAAGGGCACTACCATGAGGACCATTAGAAGTAGGAGGAAAGTGTCAGCTATTCACTCCAATCCGATGAACAAGCAGTAACCCAGGCTGCAAGAAAGGAGCGGGGAGGGTGGGAGGCAGTATGTGAATTAATTTTTTAAAATTAATTTGGCCAGACGGCTGGTACCCCCCCAGTAAGTGCAGGTGGTGGGACTGGCCTGCTCCTGTGAGGGATTAAAAAAAAAAAAAACTTCCATTCTGCTGTATGAATCGCTCATGCGTTCTGGTATATGGCCACCATATGCAGACGTGTATGGACGCCTGTTTTTACAAACCCCGGACCAGGTTCTAAGCCTGTGCTAATTTGCAAACAAAATCTGTAGTGTCGGAATCAGCATAATTAACTGTAAACAGATGTACTTGAAACATGCAGCAAAGCGTTAAATGTGCCTAGCTGTGTTTTCTGTGGAAATTATTTACTAAGTAGAACTGTTGACCTGGATGGGAGCCTTCGTACAGTCGTCCAGAAAAGGTAATCTCGTTGTAGAACACAAAGATCAAAGCCGGCATCGCCATTAAAAAAAGAAGAAAAGAAAACACCGCGGCGCCAATAGGTGGAACTATTCCGGTTTTTTGCGAGTTACTAAATACGATCGCTGGCTGCCGTAGTTCCACAGGCGCGTAATCGCAAAATGAGTACGTAAATATGTGTTTAAGAGATGCGGACATGATGTTAAGGTAACAACTATGCTGCCGATATTCCCGTACCAACATTTTGTACCCTGCGTCGCAGAATTTAAAATACCAGCGCTCATTGCAATTGACGAAAGAAGCGCAAACATTTGCCGCAACGACGCAAATAGACAGCCCGTGAGTACCGTATCAGAATGCGATGCGCTGAACAATCGAGAGCTTGTTTATGCGTAATCATAGAGCGCTGCTACGTACGTGGACGCATGTTACATCGCTGGGAGAGCGGGTATGCTTCAAAGAACAGTCTTGCCGCATGAGATTCGGAAAAGCGGGAAGAATATATTTTGCGCCGTCTCCGCTTCATAACCCGAGCCAGAGTGACCCTGCCCGAGCCAAGCTGCAGCATCGCCGGGCATGCACCGGTTTATGGGAAGCTCTCCAACGCGCTTGCGTCTACATAAACGTTACGGCTGCTGGCTGATAAGTCTAGCGAGATCAACATTCGCGCCATGCTGAGGGAAATAAACTCAAATTTTCTCAAATTACCACAATAGCTGTTTGAGCGTAAACAAAAAGTACTATAAGGTCGCACGAACCAATCACAATATTCGATTCATGTGATGTGTTTGGCCCGACACTGCTGTCGGGGTCCCGCTCCTGAACGCAAAAGAAAACGGCCGCCCGACACAAACTCGCGTGTCGGACCGACAAGTCAAACCCGACATGTCGGGTCCGACTTGCCGAACGAAGAAGAAACCAACGGGCGCATTGGAGCAAGCCAAGTGGGGGCCGGTGCTAGCCTAGTCTTCAATATTCGAATGTCGTCGGACGGAACTCTAGCCGTGCCTGCAGCGATCAGCTAGAGTGCCGTCGGACGGCGCTCGAGACACTGCGAATAAAAAAAAAGTGCGAAGAAAGCCCAGCAGTAGTGCATCGGTTTGCTGCATGCTGGTGAAGGTACGCGGGTTCAAGTGCGTTTGGATCCCACTTGTTTTTTGTTTATTTGCTCTTTACACCAATGGCCATTTTCTTCACCGGACGACTACAAATACAACAACGGCAGTTTTTGTAGAGTGGGGCATTAAAGGTTTTACCCCAATGAAGTCAAGATGATTGCGTCCTACAGACGTGTATACTCCGAAGGTACATACGTCTGCTCGTATGTATACCGATATATACGTAACCTATACCCGTAATATATATACCCACACCACTTGTCAAAAAAAAACTACGAAACTATACCGTATTGAAAAACACTGACGCTCATCTCAGCACGAAACTCAAAGGAGCACTCAGCGAAGTACAGTTCAACGCTAATCCTCTCGCATTAATACCTTTAAACAAGCTGTTAGGTGTGAAGGCCCTTTTATTACACGTCACCTCCCTGGCCTTCATATAAAGTAACCACAAAAAACCCTAACTTTGTACGTCTCGCTTTATGAAACATTCTGCACAAGCAATGGTGACTCCTTGGAAAGAAACTAAACAGCGAAAAAGAGCGCATGTAGGTTCCCTTCTGAATTCAGTTCAAAAGCTAGATTGTTTAAAAAAAACGCACCACTACTCCTTCCAACTTGAATCGCGCTTGTGCACAACAGGTCAAGGACTGTACGATGAGACACGAAATGTATACGCCCTCCGGTTTTAATGAGCAGCCATTTATTAGTGTTTTTTTTTTCTCAATGGCATTTCTGGAAAACATGGGGGACGTGAAGTGACAAGGAAATCGCAACTAAGCAGTTCTCGCGGAAGACCCGATGGCAGTCAATTGAACGGCACATCATTGATGAGCAACCCTTCGGATTTGAGTTCTGCTGCGGACAGAGTCTGGGTACTGGAGCTTGCAAAGCAAGGGACAAGGCCATCTGGTCCAGAGTTCGGTGGTGGAAAAGGGTCTTCATCAACTGTTTCGACAGAAACGTCGGGCAGGACGCGTCGCAGCTTCTTCTCCTCGGCAATGAACTCCAATGCCACCATTTTCGCCAGACGATTGAGCACCTCGTCGTTTGCGCCTGCAGGAAGACACGACGGGGCCCTTTCACGCGTCAATGGTTCATTGTGTGATACAGGGGACCACATGAAGGTCGGGGTGCTCGCACCCTCTGGATGGAAAAGCTGGGAACTCGGGCCCACCTTTTGAAGCGTTCCTTCTCCGCCAATCTCGCCGCGTGGCTCCGTTCCGGCATTTGGCAGTAGTTTTTGAGCGCCCCAGCTCTTTCTGGTGATCCTGTTAAATACGTATTCACTTTCCTCGACACATGGCTGCGCCGGCCTCTGCCCGATCCACACCAGGGTTGCAATCCACGTGTTTTCGTCCGCTTGCACGGCATCGAAGCTGACTTCCTGATCGTCAGCCACTTCCAAGAGAAGGTTGTCGATTGGTTCCTCGTTGCGGTACATCACTTCGACGGCAGCGCAAGCGGTTAGACCGTAGTCGGGTCCAAACTTGACAGTACCAACAGACTCCGTCACGGGGTAGAAGCAGCCCCGCTCCCCTGACATCTTGTGCCTGAGTTCCCACTCAAGCAATGGCATCGCGTTCGTCTCTCCCTTAACTGGGAAGCCGGACGAGTCCGCCTTAGCCGGGCTGGCATCCAAGTCAGCGTAGCCCACATCGGGCCCATTGAAGCCAGCTTCCAGGCTCTGGTACTCATCGAGTTTCGTCTCAAGGAGGTCCGGGGTGTCAGAGTCATCGTCAGACACAAAAATTTCACTGTCATTGAAATGTTCGGAGTCATAAGCGTCCCTGCGATCGCTGCTCCGGCGGGGGTGCACCTCTGTAGCCTCCCACTTGACCCTCTCAGACGGCTTCATGCTCAACTTGGCATTGAAGCGAACCTCATCGCCAACGCTGAACACGTCCGGAAGATCATTGATGGAGCTCCTGAGCGACCTCTCCACATTATTCACATGAAAGAAGGCCCGCTCCTTCTCATCGGGGCCGAATTTTATGAAGCCAAAGCTGGACCTGACAAACTCTACCACACCATGTTGGTCGACCAGGTGCGAAAAAAAGCTCCAATCACCTATTCCTCCATCGTGTGCGTTGTGGGATGAGGAGAGCTTGGTTGGTGTGGCAAGAGTGACGCGGGTTGCTCGGAACTTGGCCTTGCAGCCCTTGGGTCCAAGCCTGGCATCGAAGACGACGCTGTCGCCCACCCGGAGCCCGGACAACAGCAGGCTGCCGTGCTGGGCGTTCTCGAAAGACTGCATATCGAAGTAGACGCTTGCCTTTACGGGTGACTCGATGGAAATGAAGCCGTACAGGGTAAACAAACGGTAAACGGTTCCCGTGGCATCACTGAGGCAGGTGGTGTCCTCCTCGTTCGTAGCGCGATCCGACGCTGAAACAACGGAGCTCTTAGCACTGCTGTTGGGTGAAGGAGTCGCCCGGCGGCTTTCTGTCGCGACGTACACGTTGCCATTGCGGATGACGAAAACGTCGGGGAATTGCTGCAGGAGTAACATGACCGACTGGAGTGAGCAGCCGTATGTTGCTCTCAGTCCCGGCGGCAACTGGGACGCATGGCCGGCCAACTGTTCGAGCGAGATGCCTTGGTGCGACTCCACTCGCTCCTTCAGAAATTTGACCATAGCGTCCGTCGAGTGACTAGTAGGCTCGGACATGGCTGCCGGGCCGTGCACCGATCGTACCTCGATACACTCACTGCGAGCTTGAATGTCCTCAATCGGCGCAGAAGCACACCGGGTTTCAACAGCGGAGAAACGAGGCGCTGGCTGTTCGATCTGCGATTGTTGTTGTTGTTCCTTTGTTTGTGGCGCATACCCACTTGGGAGATTGGCCAGAATAGGGGGCTTTATTGGGGCTAATGTGCCAGATTTAGGAAACTAAGTTTTGAAGGAAAAAAAGGTGATTAGCATAATCGCACAACAAATACAGGAATTTGTAAAAGAAAAGTGCGCACTATGCAGGAATTTGCAAGAAAAGGCTATGCGGGAATTTGGAAGAAAAGGCTCTTCTTTCGTCTGTGTACAAGAAGAGCGGCTAACAGTGTAGGCGCCTAGTCTCTGAGACGTGAACGGCTGTAACCAAATTCCTGCGAGTGAACCCAAGCGAAATGGCACCGCCGGCCACTGCACGTAGCGCGCACTGGACGTTCACCTCGCTCAGCACGCTCTATCCTCGCCTTCTTCGTCGCGCGAGTTCCACCTCATTCCGCAGCAGGTTCTTGTTGTCGGCGTATACGACGGCTTGCAGAGCATTCTCGGGCGCGTCGGATCGGTAGCTGGAATGAACCAAGGAACGGATGAAGTCCCTCTGGCAGGCAGGGGAGAGACGCCGACCACAACTCAATGGTCACTTCGCGCCGTCGTCTTTCACAGAGTTTCTTACAGTATACACTAGAGAGGAATCTGGCGCTAGCGTCTATGCGGCTCACATCAAGGTATTAGCTTGGATTGAAACGTTTTAGTGACCGCAAATTTAAACAAAGTGCCACAAAAACGCGAAGAATAGCGTGCAATTATGTAAGTGGAAAATAAAAACAGGCTGTTTTAAAACTAAGGAAAAAGAAAGTAAAGCATTTTTTTTTTTTTCCGGAACGGTTGTGCCTGCTATTCCGAAGGCCAAGGTTGTAGTTACGAACAATGTTAATATTGGGGGGTAACTCATTAGAGACTGTGATTTTATTAATTTCAACATTATTTCAAATAATAAGTTGTTTGAAGAGTTTCTAAAATTTTTTGAGCGTGCCTATGAAAACGTTACCTTCGTGGTGAACCAGTGCACTGACCGACAGCTAGTTTAACAAGAAAAAAGAAAACGAAGCGTTAAACAGTCGTGGACGATGACAAGATAGGACGCATACAAGCGCCCGTATCTGTCGTATCTTGTCTTCGTCGCAGTACGTTTTGTTTCTTCTTTTCGTCGGCTACAAATTTCGCGGCGGCATATTACCCGCTCAGTCATACGTCCTTCTACTGCGGCATGAGCAACGTCAGGTGCGATCACGCATTGCCGTCTGTTTCACCGAACACGGCTAGCACAGAAACGGGAGGATTTTGGCTTCCTTGTAGCTCGTAAACGTGTTAATGCATAGTGAAGAAAGCAAATCCCCAAAACCGCTTAAGAATCCAATTGTCATGCCAAGTTCAAGCCAAAAAGGGGGTCTTCCCATGAACCCCCATGACGACATGGCTTACGAGGCGCAGTTTCCTCTCTAGTATACTTACCAAGAAACTCTATGGTCTTTCTGCGCGGAGCTGAGTGGTTGGTTGTTGCCGAGTTATCAGTGGTGCGTACCCACTCTGGGGGATTGCAAGGCAAACTAGACCGAAATGGAAAGGAGAAAATTTTTGTGAAAACAGTATAAAAAATTCTTATTTCGAATGAGGGGGTTTAACACGTCGAAGCTGCACCTTGCTTATGAGGAATTAATCCGGAGTCCTCCGTTATGGCGCGCCTCATATGCAAGGTGTAGCTTCGGCGTGCCATAACGGATGACTCCGGATTAATTTCAGTCACTTGGGATCTTTAAAGGGACCCTGCAACACTTTCGATAAGCGCTTTCACTCTTTCCTTCACGTCTGAAACCACTGCAAAAGCTATAGTTATCTCCAGCACGGAGCGGCACTGCGTGATTTGCTCGTCGCACCAGATACGCCGGCTATTCCTGCTTTGTTTTTGTGGCTTTCTTTTAATTGCTATCGAAAAGCGTTCATTGCTGCAACTGAAGGGGAAACCGGCCAACAGCCGCTACAGGGCTTTAGTTCTGTAATTAGAGCCGTCGAAGAACATCAAGACCGGGAAAGAGAGAAAAATATTTTGAGCGAGTTTACAAGTTATCTGACGGGCATAGGGCAGTAATTTTTGGCTGAGGTACTTTGCGACCCCCTACTCTATATGTACGGGGTGTGTTGGGTGACTACGTTCTGCAAGCATTTAAGATTTCAAAAATGGTTGAAAAAAAGTGTTGCAGGGTCCCTTTAATGTGTGCCGAAGTTTCGACGCACAGGCGATTTTGCTTTTCTCCTCAATCTGAAAAGCAGCGCGCACGGCAGCCGGGATCTAATGGGTGTCCTTGCGCCTGTCATTTTTTTAATAAAGAAAAAAATCAATTCGGATTGAAAAAACTATAACGACCATACTTCGATTTTCGCGCTGAGATGGACGTCAGTGTTTTTAAATACGGTATGGTTTTGTAGTTTTTTGATAAGTGGTGTGGGTATATTACGGGCATGGGTATATATATATATATATATATATATATATATATAGCGAATCAGAAAATGGGAAATGAGGGGCTCCGTGAAATAAGACAGAAAATAAGGGTTGGCAGTCAAGAAAACCTCGGAAAGCAAAGGGGAGGTTGTGGTGGGTCATAGAAAGAGATGAAGAATTTTTTTAGTCGAAAAGAAAGTGGTGAAAAAATGCCCGCCGGGTTGGATCCGAACCCACGACCTCCAGATTACCGGTCTGGTGCGATAACCACTACGCTACCGGCGGGGCTGTTTCCCCAGCACTTTCTCGGGTATTTATGTGAAGGTATTTTTGTTTCCTGCACTTAGGGGTGGTAGCCAGCGCCCTCGGACTTTCACCACTTTCTTTTCGACTCAAAAAATTCTTCATCTCTTTCTCTGACCCACCACAACCTCCCCTTTGCTTTCCGAGGTTTTCTTGACTGCCAACCCTTATTTTCTGTCTTATTTCACGGAGCCCCTCATTTCCCATTTTCTGATTCGCTACATGCTTAGCGAGGGCCTCTGTTCTGGCAGTCTTGGTGCCAAAGGGAGCTTTAGAGGGTTCAACGCTGGTCGACCACTCTCGACATGACGTAGACACTCTAGTCACGGCCCGGGGGTTAAAAAGAAGGTCCCCTTCACCCCGAGTAGTCCGAGTGGCGCTGGCTACCACCCCCAAGTTCAGGAAACAAAAATACCTTAACATAAATACCCGAGAAAGTGCTGGGGAAATAGCCCCGCCGGTAGCGTAGTGGTTATCGCACCAGACCGGTATTCTGGAGGTCGTGGGCTCGGATCCCACCCGGCGGACCTTTTTTCACCACTTTCTTTTCGACTCAAAAAATTCTTCATCTCTTTCTATGACCCACCACAACCTCCCCTTTGCTTTCCGAGGTTTTCTTGACTGCCAACCCTTATTTTCTGTCTCTATATATGTTGGGCCCATGAGAACTGTGATGAGCATCAGCCACAACGGGCAAATCCCCCTACGTGGATATGCTGCGCCGGATGCCGCTCGAGGAAGAGGACGCGCTCGTTCACCGTCAGTCTCGCAAAAAGCTGGTCGTTTCGGCTCACCCCGTCTGCGTCGACGCCTCGTTCGTGAATAAACGAGCCCAGCCTTCTACCGGAACGCCGACTATCTCCTTTACAATTTTTGGTGGAGGTTGCGGTGCTGCTGGGGTCCCCATTTATCTATCCTGGAGCTGCGCAACCGGACACTTCCCTCGAGGACGTCTCAGGGTGGCCACCACGAGTCCACACCTCTTGTGGCGCCTATCATCTGCCCTGGCACGGTCCGTTCACGGGATCCCCCCTTCTTCAACGGCACTGATGACCAGGGTGCTGAGGATTGGCTCACCACCTTCGAACGAGTGAGCACCCATATCAATTGGGACGATAAACTCAAACAGAACAACGTCAGTCTCTCCTTCACCGGTGTCGCAGAGACCTGGTATAAGAACCACGGGGCTGATCTACGCACATGGTCGGACTTCAAGACCGAATTTACCAAAGTCTTCGGGCGCCCCGCTGTTCGGAAACTGCGCGCTGAACAGAGTTTGCGCGAACGCGCTCAGCGCATGAATGAGACCTTTACCTCTTACATCGAGGACATCCTTGACTTGTGTAAGCGGGCAAACAACGCTATGACCGAAGAGGGCAAAATCAAGCACATTCTTAAAGGCATAGACGACGATGCCTTCCAGATGTTGCTCGCGAAAAACCCTCGGACGGTTGCTGAAGTCATAAACGCTTGCCAAGAATTCGATGAACTTCGCAGAGAGCGGGCTCTCACTCGTAAGCCCGTGGAAGACGACCATTCCCTTTGCAGCTTGGCATCCGAGGATAGGGGTGTTCTCTTCGCCCAAATTAAGCAGTTTGTTCGCGAAGAGGTGGCTCGTCAGCTGTCTCTCGTTAGCGACGTAGCGAAGCCACCTCAGTCGGATTTAGCCCCAACCCTCAGGAGCGTTATACAACAAGTCGCTGACGCACTACCAAGCACTCGACCGCCCAATTCCGCGGTAGCTCCAGTGGTATACGCCGACATAACGCCGCAACCTACGATGCCAGCCCCTTTGACCTTCGTCGACCCAGTGCCACATAGGCCTTTCACCTATGACGAGACCGTGGCACAACCTTACACTGGAACTATGCCGGGACCCTTCTTTGCGCCTGCTGCAAGCCCTGGGAGTCATGCCACATCCGGGGTTCAACGCGTCCGGTCCATGCGTGTCGCCCCGCCTTCAGTGTCTACATTCGCGAATCCTTGGCGCACGATGGATAACCGCCCTATCTGCTATTCGTGTGGGATTGCCGGACATGTGGCACGCTACTGCCGTCGTGGCATGACGGGTGGGCGCAACGCATCGTGGCCCTTACCCTATACGCCAACACCGCCCATGGAGCACGCTCCGACCCGGCTGCCGACGACTGCTCCACTGACTGCTCCGTCTGATAACCGCGACTTCGTCAGCCCTCATTCGCTTTCCCCACGACGCCGCTCACTCTCTCCGATGCGCCGTCGTTCTACCAACGATGGCCATGTGACCCGGAAAACTCGACGCCGCAGTTTCGGAGGCACAAACTGCGTCAACGTCGAAATGCCTAAGTCCTCATTGTTCACCGTCCAATGTAATCGAAGTGTGTGTTGATGGTGTTGCTACCCTGGCGCTTATTGACACTGGAGCTGCGGTGTCTGTTATTGACGCGAAACTTTGCCGAATGCTACGAAAAGTGACGACACCTCCTGCGCTGGAGTTTTGGAGACATGCAGCGCCCCTAGCGGCCAACGCCTCTGGGTAGTACAAAAGCAGACGACCCCCGCCGCCCTCCATGTGTTTTCAATTACAAGCCAGAGTGAAAGTTGGTTGTGGCGCTTTGTGGCGAGTTTAAATGACTGCATATTGTATGAAATAGCCCTTAAAGTAGTTGCAGAGGCTAAACAAAATAATATCCGCTAAAAGAAGCCGATTTGTCGGCTTTCTTTTAGCGAGCTTTCGCGATGGTCGCGGCGTGGGACAGTATCGCCAGGTCGGGTGGTTTAACTGTTTCACGACAGTTACAGTTGTTTCTTCTTGCGTGCGGTCGACAAAGGAAAGTTCACGAGTAGCATAAACAAGGAACGCTGCTCATCCTATATCCTGAGGTAACTGCAAAAGGTTGCTTCAGCGGGAGCATGCAAGCGAACGCAAGAATTGCGCAGCCGACTCAGCTGACACTGCTGGCCTGGCACCGCCTTTGAAACGAGTGGAAATTTTGTTTCGTATTTTCGCAAACTAAATGATTCTTGCGTAGCGTTTTACGCCGCACGATTTACGAACGGGAGGGTACATGTATACTAGCGAGTAGGTGGGGCAATAGCGCCAAATAAACAAATTAAGCGCTATTAAAGGACGCAAAACGTGCACCAAATCACACGCCCGCTGCCTGCAGAGATGTGTACTTCTATAACACCACATAACACAGCATAACACAACACAGCCGCATACACGGCGCGGGGCCCCGAATATTTACATACGATCATCACTGACTGTGTTGGTTTCCTAGTGCAGGGGTCGTCGAATCTAAACGCCGACACCCCAGTTTTGACTTCACATGGAGTTAGACAGCGAGGTAAGAACAGAGAATTGGCGTCCTCCAGTTGAATTGCACCCCCATCTTCACACTTCGCCAGATTATTGTCAAATATTATTAGAAATTCGCTGAATTTTTTTCTCTTTGCATTCAAAGCCCCCCTCCTCCCCCCCCCCCCTCCTCCCCCCACTTCCGATTTGCCGTCCAGCCCTCCGCCGTGTCGGCTGCATGGAACTCGGCCGTTGCTGACGCTCATTCTAGGCTATTAAGTGCGGACTGGGAATGTATACTGCCAGAGCGTAATTAAGTAAAGCGAGAGCAAACAAAGAAAGCGAGCGGCCTCTTAGTTCGCCCGACCACTTTGTTTCACGGCCACTATAATTTCGGAATCGCAAAACAGATTTCACGCTTCTGACGGTCGCGGCAATTTGTCACTGAGACACGCAACAAAACGGCAAGCTAACGCTGCACCGTGTATTCGTAACGGCGACGCAAACGAGCACTGTTTAATGAAAGTGCACGCATAGTGTGCAGGTACGCAAAAGAGCGGCGCACCGCAGCAGGCGAGCCTGCGGTCCGCCGGACTCGCTGGCTTTTTAAAGCGCGATCATCACCGATTGCGTCACTCTTCTTGGCTGTTTTTGAGAAGTCTCTCTCACCTAGAGTATTAGTTTAAACTAGAAATTTCACTTAAAATTTCACTTCGTACGACCATCGATCGGTGAACCTGCGAGTAGCAGACGCCGTCACGGTCCCGGCACTTTCGTCGGCGCTGTAAACGTGTTAAGCGCTGCAAAGCTTCTCCCCCTAATGCCAAGTTGATCGCTGAAATAGATCGGACGCGTCGGGGATGAACTGGTGACCACGTCGCAAAATAATCGGGAGCGTCGAGCTCAGTTTGCTTCAGTCAACACGGGATCCTATGGGACCCGCGCAGCTTTGTACTACCCGGAAGTACTGCCCGGAAGCCGCTTGCGCAGCGCCCCCTGGGCAGCGCAGGAGGCCTATAGGTGGTTTTACTCTCCGAACCGCTAGTGCTCAACCGTTAAAGCCGCTGGCCGCATGCACTGCTCGGGTCACAATTCAAGGGGTTGTATATGTAGTCGAGCTCATCGTTTTGTCGGCGTGCTCTCACAACGTGATTCTCGGATGGGACTTTTTGTCGCGCCACCACGCCATCATTGACTGTGATCGCGCCGAAGTTGAGCTGTTTCCGGAGGTAGAAAACCCGCAGGACGAGACAACCGCCAAGTTGCGGGTCAATGACGACACGGACATTCCTCCTGGCTCATCTGCACTTGTGCCGTTGTCGTGCAACAGTATTTCTGACGCCACCGTCGTCTTCGAGCCATCCGGTCTGATTTGTGCTCGCAAAGGGTTGTCGCTGCCGTTCGCCGTTCTTGATATTGCAACTGGTGCCGGCACAATGCTTATTTCAAACCCGACGTCGTTCCCTACCACACTTTTTCGCGGCGAATGCCTTGGCGTTGTAGAAGAAGTGCATCCCGGTCTACTTGTCAGTGTATTCGAGGAATTGACGCCCGTTGACATCACCGCACTTGGTCTTCAGTCTCCACCTGATGACACCCTTTTGAGAAGCGCCATTGACGACGACCTTCCTTCGGCTGAACGTGACGAGCTACTTACTCTTCTACACCGCTTCACTTCATCCTTCGACTGCTACGACACCGCTTTGGGCCGCACGTCGACTGTGTGTCATGAGATCGACACTGGCACGCACGCGCCGTTGCGACAGCGACCCTATCGCGTGTCCTCCACCGAACGGCGTGTCATTGATGACCAAGTCGCGGACATGCTGAAACGCAACGTCATTCGACCATCCGTGAGTCCTTGGGCTTCTCTTGTGGTTCTCGTTCAAAAAAAGGACGGCTCTATTCGATTCTGTGTGGATTATCGCCACCTGAACAAAATCACGCGCAAGGACGTTTACCCGCTGCCTCGCATAGACGACGCGCTCGACTGCCTGCAGGGAGCCGAGTTTTTCTCGTCATTAGATTTGAAATCCGGCTACTGGCAAGTGCCCATGGCCGACGCTGATCGTTCAAAGACGGCTTTTACGACGCCTGATGGCCTTTACGAGTTCAACGTCATGCCGTTCGGACTCTGTAATGCGCCGGCCACATTCGAACGAATGATGGACAACGTACTGCGGGGATTGAAATGGAAAACGTGTCTCTGCTATTTAGACGACATTGTCGTGTTTTCGAATGATTTTGCAACCCATCTCACACGCCTCAAACAAGTGCTAACATGGCTTGCCTCCGCTGGTCTGCAGCTGAACCTTAAGAAGTGCCGCTTCGCTGCTCGAAAACTCACCATTTTAGGACACGTTGTCTCGAAAGACGGTGTCCTCCCGGACCCGGGAAAACTTCGTGCCGTGTCGGAGTTTCCGAAGCCAACCACGCTGAAGGACCTGCGAAGCTTCATCGGCCTCTGTTCGTACTTCCGCCGCTTTGTACGAAACTTTGCCTCCATCACTGCGCCTCTCACACAGCTTCTCGGCGGAAGTAGAGACATTTCCGAATGGTCCCCCGAGTGTGAGAGCGCTTTCTTAACGTTACGTCGGGTCCTTACGTCACCACCGATACTGCGGCACTTTGACCCGAATGCGCCCACTGAGATCCACACTGATGCCAGTGGTGTTGGCTTAGGTGCTGTGCTCGCTCAACGAAAGGACGGATTTGACGAATACGTGGTGAGTTACGCGAGCCGTACACTCACGAATGCCGAAGTCAACTACTCCGTAACAGAGAAAGAATGTTTGGCTATTGTATGGGCAATCAGCAAATTTCGTCCTTACCTGTACGGTCGCCCTTTCGACGTCGTAACGGACCACCATGCTCTGTGCTGGTTATCGTCGCTGAAGGATCCCGCCGGCCGTCTTGGCCGCTGGGCACTCCGCCTTTAAGAGTACGATATCCGTGTTGTGTACCGATCTGGACGGAAGCATACCGACGCCGACGCTCTTTCTCGATCCCCGCTTGCGTCGGATATAGATAGCTTGTTCGCAGCAGATCACAGCCTGACCTCTCTGGCCATGACGGACATGGTTGCTGAGCAGCGCAAAGACCCTTGGGTTTCTTTGATCCTCGAATATTTGTCGCACTCACGGGCAGCTCCTGTGCCTCGATCACTGCGCCGTCAAGCTGCCCACTGCACTATTCGTGACCAGCTCCTATATCGCCGGAACTACTTCCCCGAAGGTCGAAAATGGCTACTCGTGATTCCTCGCCACTCGCGCAAGGACATTTGTACCACGTTTCACACCGATGCGCAAAGTGCTCACGCTGGAATCCTTAAAACCTACGAGCGCCTCCGACTCCGCTACTACTGGCGCGGGATGTACACCTTTGTCGCCAAGTTTGTTAGAACGTGCCCGGACTGCCAACGTCACAGGTCTCAACCGCATCACGCCAGTGGCCCACTCCAGCCATTGCCCTGCCCAGCGCGGCCTTTCGACCGGGTAGGCATCGATTTCTACGGCCCACTCCCAAGCACAGCCGCCGGAAACCGCTGGATCATCGTCGCCGTTGATCACTTAACGCGGTATGCCGAAACAGCTGCGCTACCGGCCGCCTCGGCTCGGGACGTTGCGTCTTTCCTTCTACGCCGTTTTGTTCTTCGGCACGGTGCTCCTCGCGAACTACTGAGCGACAGAGGCCGCGTCTTTCTATCTGGAGTCGTGGAGGCCCTTTTAGCCGAGTGCCACGTGGTCCACCGAAAAAGCACGTCCTACCACCCCCAGACATGTGGCCTGACCGAAAGGTTTAACCGCACGCTCGGCGATATGATCGCCATGTACGTCTCCTCGGACCACTCTAACTGGGACCTCGTTCTTCCTTTCGTGACGTATGCTTATAATACGGCCACGCAGGCGACCACAGGATTCTCGCCGTTCTTTTTACTCTATGGTCGCGAGCCCTCCTGAACGCTAGATACAGTTCTTCCGTACCGACCTGACGCCTCCGAGTACGCACCACTGTCTGACATCGCTCGACACGCGGAGGAATGTCGCCAGCTAGCCCGACGATTTATATCGGAAGAGCAGCAACGCCAAAAGGCGTGTCACGATGACTTCATTACAGCTCCAACATTTACGAAAGGATCACTGGTCATGCTTTCAGTAGCGTGCCCGGCTCCCGGTCTTTCGTCGAAATTTCTTTCTCAATACCAAGGGCCTTACCGAGTACTGGAACAAACGTCGCCAGTTAACTATGTTGTTGAATCCGTAACGTCCACCTCGGACCGCCGACGTCGTGGTCGCGAGACGGTTCACGTCCAGAGGCTGAAACCATACTATGACCCGCTCGTCTTGTGTTCCCCGTAGGTCGCCAGGATGGCTCCTCTTTCCGCCGGGGGTATTGTAGTAAGCATGTTGCGCCCATGAGAACTGTGATGAGCATCAGCCACAACAGGCAAAGCCCCCTACGTGGATATGCTGCGCCGGATGCCGCTCGAGGAAGAGGACGCGCTCGCTTGTTCACCGTCAGTCTCGCAAAAAGCTGGTCGTTTCGGCTCACCCCGTCTGCGTCGACGCCTCGTTCGTGAATAAACGAGCCCAGCCTTCTACCGGAACGCCGACTATCCCTTTAAAATATATATATATATATATATATATATATATATATGGGTATATACGTATATATCGGTATACATACGAGCAGACGTATGTGCCTTCGGAGTATACACGTCTGTAGGACGCAATCATCTCGACTTCATTGGGGTAAAACCTTTAATGCCCCACTCTACGAAAAACCGCCGTTGTTGTATTTGTAGTCGTCCGGTGAAGAAAATGGCCACCGGTGTAAAGAGCAAATAAACAAAAAAGAAGTGGTATCCAAACGTACTTGAACCCGCGTACCTTCACCAGCATGCAGCAAACCGATGCACTACTGCTGGGCTTTCTTCGCATTTTTTTTTATTCGCAGTGTCTCGAGCGCCGTCCGACGGCACTCTAGCTGATCGCTGCAGGCACGGCTAGAGTTCCGTCCGACGACATTCGAATATTTAAGACTAGGCTAGCACCGGCCAAAGCGCCTGTCGTTGTAGCGTAGAAGATTAATGTCTTGGCTTTTTGATCCCAACTGCGGTAATTCGAGACCGGCTCCGTTATTTTCTTTTTCACATTTAAATTCAGTTGCAATTTTTACGGTTTAGGTTAGTTTTGCTGTTTTAAATGATTTATTTGTGTGCGTTAGGCCATGTTATGTTAGGTTTAGGTTAGGTTGCCTAGCTTTACGTTATGTAGAGCGAGGTAGCGCCAGAAACGGCAATTTTGTTACAAAACGCCGGTGTACGTCGATATAGTGAAGTGCTTATATTACCGTCGGACGGCACTCAAGACACGGTGTTTTTTTATTTATTGCCTGACTTTGACAATACGTAACACATTACAGATCAAGAGTAAAAATCCACTCAAGAGGCTGCTCCACCGAGGCCAAGCGTCGTCAGTTTATTAAAGGGGCCCTAAACAGTGTTCCAGAAGTTGCGATTTTACGTACGCAATCGCTGGAGTACTATCCAAGGAGCGTCCTGTCGTAAAAACGATTTAAAAGCATGGAGTATTAGCCCAGTTATCGTTCGTTAAAAACGGCCAGCAATAAGGCCGGGAGCTGATGATGATGGTGATGATTAATGGCTCTCCCTTTGAATCGGGGCGTCGGTTGCCAGCAACCGACTTGCCTATTTTATTACGCTTACTTGCCCTACTCCTAACTAACCTTCCTCCCCACCCCCCATCTCCCCCTCATCCTTGTTTTAAACTCTCATCGCTCCCACCCCCCTTTTTTCTCCTCCCGATGTTCTAAATTCTGATCCGTACGCTTACTCCGCTTGCGTACCTATCCCTTCCCTACTTTTCTCCACCACCACTCCAGTCACCTCTTCGTCACCTCTATGGCCTTGAAGTTGAGGTTTCCCCTCGCCCCAAGTCCCAAAGCCTCCGCCAGCGTCGTTTCCCCCCTCACCCCGCGGTGGTCGTATCTTTGTGCAGCCCCTGACAATATGGTCGATAGTTTCCCGATCACTGCCGCAGCATGCACACGTTTCATCCTGCACATGTTTCATGTGACCCCGCCCGTGCTTCGAAGAGCAGTGCACTGCCTCTCGTATTGCCATAGAATCCTACCTTCTTAAAGGGACACTGAAGTGATATGTAAACATTGCGGGATTACTGGCGCAAATTGTAGTCCGGAGTCCCCAGGCCATGTTACGACCACTCTGGGCGCGTTTACGCGATTTTATTTAGTAGAAAAGTTAATTCGAAAATGCTGTCCTCCTCTCTTTACGCTCGCCCATTTTCTGCGGCGTTTTCGTGTGACGTCGCGAGGAGTCGAGCTCGCAATTGGCTGCGCTACTGCACGGCTCCCCAGCCTTCAGACAGAGTCAGTCGGCCCAGCGTTTCGTCCGCCGGCCGCCAACGGGTCGTCGCAATTCGTTCGCTCAGTTGAAACGAAGCCAGGACACGTTTGTGAATGGAAGAATGGGCCTTTCTTTACTTGGTTAGTTCGTACACTGTATCTAGCTCCAAGTCAATGTCGCTTCAGACAAGCGCTGCACAAGCGCACATGCGACGCTTCGCTGACTGGTACGCCAGTAGAAAAATATAAGGCCTCTTGAAGGCGGGTGAAGAGTCAGCGAAGTCAATATAGGTACTAAGGAAATAAAATCAACTAATATTTTTACCGTACAGCGTAAAAATAGGGTGCGGGAAGCACTTTCTTTTGCTGGGCGAACAAGCACAGCGGTCAGCAGCACGACTACGCATCTGCGAAAGCTATTGTGGAAACTCGGGGGACGCTTACTGCACGAGCGCAATACAACAAATAGTCACCTAAGCTGCTTGAAATGCCAAAACTAAATAAAAGTGTAAACTTGTTGTACAATATATACCTTATATTACCAAGCTCGGCGGAGCCCGTCCTGTGGCCGACTGGTCTGGGGCGCTGGGTATGTCGCCGCAAGTGTTTTGCAAGTCACGAGTTCGAGTCGTACGTGCTTTTTTTTTTAAGTTAACTTTTTCGTTTCCTGCCGATGTTTTCTACATTGAGTTCACCTTTTTTTGGGCCGCAACGTTCATGGCTCCACGAACTAGTTCACAGAACGCGCGCAGGCTGGCACTGGCGCGCTAGCGAGTTCTCGTTGGCGTGCTGTTGCCATAAGCACCGACTGCTTGCGGGCAGTGGGCACAGGCCAGAATGAACAGACCCTTGGCCTGGTGCGACACGCTTTTTACGGTACAGGCATGAGTGAGGCAAGCTCCAAATATGGGGGAAAAGCGCATGACATTTGGGCATCTGCGGGTACGCGGAGGGCGTCCATGCACTGCGTAGGCCTCGGCTAGTGAATGCTACGATTTCAAGCCGTCCTGGGAGGCTTATCTTTATGCATTTTTACAGCTGACAACATGGCAGAAGCGCGGTACGATGATTACTGAGATATTGAGAAACGCCACCGGTTGTGTTTTACAGAACCGAAACCGAAACTTGTTTGGTTGCTCACCTTGGGCATCGTCCAATCACGGTGCCCGCTCCTCCCAACGTCACAGCTTTAGATGGTGCGGCCGCCGCAAACCGCGCATGGTAGTTTTTCTTCTTTCGCGCTTTGTAAAATAATTACCGATTTGTGAACCGGATAAACGATGAAAAGTGTGCTAATTTGAGCCAGTCTACGCAGTGCAAGCAAAAACGGGAGCTTGACAAATTCACTTCAGTGTCCCTTTAATTTCGAGTTTCTCTGTAAGTCTCTAGGGTTTTTTTTTTTTTTTTTTGCTTCCATTCTCTGTGCCCACTTTGCCGTCTCTGCTGCCTTTACCTACTTTTTTAACGGTTGTGTAAACCCCACTTTCCCCTACCGACTTTCCCTGCCGCTTGGTCAGCTGTCTGGTCCTCCGTCTCCACCGCGTGTCCATGCTGCTCCTATGCAGGTAATTAAACACCCTCGCGGCCCATTTTACGTCCTCCATGTTATGAAGTCGCTCCTCAAACTTTGTCTTGCTCTGCGCCTCCCTCGCCTCGAAAGACGACCAGCCCATATCCCCCTGTACCGCTTTTACCCTCTCATCGTGCCCCCACAGCACTGTGAAAGCTGTGACGTCACCGAGCAGGCGCTAGACCACCTAGAGATACAGGACAACACCCTTGCTGGCTCAAGATGCGCGCAGGCATTGGCTTCGCTCGGCGATACGTCACGCTTTCTTTTTTTAGCAGTCGACGGCCATGCTGTGCCTACTACAGCCGCTACTGCTGAGTGGGGCGGTCGGCGGTCGGCCCGCATCGAACGGCGCGCGGCCGTGCTCCATGGCGTCGGCCGTGTTCGCGTCGGCACGTCAATTTTAGAATAGGGGAAACGAGCGTTTGAAAGCCAAGTAGTGGGGCCTCAAACAAGATTTCACCGATGACTAGCGGCCCGCTAGCGTTTCTGCATGCGGCGCTGTTGCGGCGGCGCAGAAAAGGCTTAGCATCGCCGCAGTTATTCAGTCACCCCTTTACGAAGCCGCGCCGGCGACGGTCACCGGCGCAATCTTTCACTGCACTATCACCCCCCCCCCCCCCCCCACCCCCCTCACGTATTCATAAACTGATTTTCAGCAATAGTCCCGCTCTGGCGGGCGGTGAGAAATTTTAGCTGCTGTGGTGTACGCCGTATCGTGCATACACCGCAGTGTGCCCCTTGTCGACCGTGCAGGCAGATGCACCGCTGTCGCAAGTGCAGCGGCGTTTCCGCCTGCATGCAGACTCTCCGTGTTTTTCAGAGTTATTCATACACTCTTAACAAAAAACCTCGTAAAAGGGTAGTAAGCGTTGTATTTAATAACTACTTACGGAGTTTACTACCCCCCAATACGGTACGTAGGTCCTACCACTAAGTGCGGAACCGTTGATAGTCTAGACCGTGCACTTAGTAACTGGTGCTGGTTTGATACTAACATTCACTGAAGTAAAAAATTCTATAAATTATTGGACATAATTACTACAGCTCTTTTTCCACACCAAATCCCGATTAAAATTTTTTTGCAAATCCACATGCTGTCTTGTATATGCTTACATCAAAATGCATAATTCTAAAATTATCGCTACAATCTGATTTTTACGACAAGCCCGCCGACTCGATCTCTCACGGGACTTTCCGCTGCGAGCTATAAAAGCAAGAAGAGCAGATGTGTTTCTAAGGTAAACTAAGTAATACTCGCTCTTCTCGCGCATCCTGTTGGTTTTCTTGCTCCATTCAGTTGTTGATTGTCCACGTGTGATATGTGCGTGATGAATGTGTCTATGTGGCGCTTCGCACTCAGCAGATCCACATTGTTACGCGCAGCTTTTTGCTAGGTCATGCATTACCAGTTAGCAAAAGCAACTAAGTACCTAGTCAATACTGGGACAAATAACTGGTTAGTGTTCTGTTAGTAAGTGCGCCGACCTTTTTTTTTTAAGAGTGTACCTTGTCAACGATGTGCTATATCTACTAACTCAGCTAAGCTAGTGTGACGGATGGCGACTATCGACACCCCTCCGTACTAAGATACGCCGTGCCTCCGGTGCAGGAGCGCTGTTCGCTGAACTGTGCATCTGCGTTTCAATCCCCAGCTTTCTCGCTCAAACTTCTGAATTCTTAGGAACCTAATGGAACCACTGCAGGAAAGTGGTATTTCGCATGGAGCAGGGAGTTGACTTGGACATGAATACTGTGAAAATGTTTTCCAGAACTCTTAATAGTTCTTGCCTTACTCTCCGCCAAAAGTTACCGCCCATACATTGCGATGGGATAGTTTTCTTGGCTCTGGAACGTAGTAGAGTTAAGCGCAGAACTTGAAACTCCGCACAATGCAAGCTGCCGCACTCAGTTTTAGCAGAACCAAAATTCTTTAAATTACGCTAAATAACTGCAGAGTAATTACTTCTGAAAGAATTGCGATGAGCCGGAAAGCTGCACATGCCCCAGATCCGGGAACGCTGATTGGCTACAGCATTTAAAGGGGCCCACCAAAAGCGGCACCGTACTGTTCAGTGCTTCGTGCGCCATGGAGGCTACGTCAGAGCATTCTGCCGCACGTCTGAGCACAGCAGTATAGCGACAAGGATAAGGTAAACAAGGAAAGAAAGAACGGATCTTTTTCGCGTGTTTGTGCGGCCCCTGCTTTACGCAGAAGTGTAAAATTTGGTATACGTTGTCGCGAAGGGGTACTCCAGCGATTGCTCAATTGAAATGGCGACCTTCGGGAGACTATATAGGGCCACTTTAATGTCAACAAAGTCAGGGAGATCGGCTGATTAGGAATACGGGTCCACACGGTTGCCCGCAGGGCACCAATAGGGATTGCCCTCACCTCTGCCCCATCCACCTCTATACCACCTCCTCTCCTAAAAAATTAGGCGCTTAAAGCGCTTCTTACGAGCCGTGAATGCGAAATCACTGACGTCCAATCGAACGCCGCAGGGCGTTGTGCGGCGAGCACAGCCCCCGGCTCTCTGGTGACTCTTAACAATTCACAGCGCGACAGACAAGACTGACAGAAGAGTAACCGCAGGACAAGCGTTGTCCTGTTGTGATTAGTTATGAACACCTACCAACTCGCCCAACTTGCAACTCTCTGGTGACTCCTGCGCGGCTAGGCGAGAGGAGCATGCATATGCGGCCAGAGCCACCAAATCAAAAACCGGGTCATCTCGTGAAACCTGGGGAATGGCGAAGCACGCATTTTATACGCCTATTCTTGTCACCTTGGCGTTTTCGCTAACGGAGATGAAACTTTTGGGGGGTAGAGTATACAGCTTTGCTGTATACTCTAGTGACACAAGCGGCTAGTGCGATTCCCAGCCGACCAGTGCCACTGCCGCCGCCGCACTCTCCGCTTTTCCATGCGGCTTTGTATATGCCAAGGCGTCACCTAGCAGAGCGCGCTCCTTGTGCTTTATTGCTGAGGCATGCGCTATGGAACGCGTGGGAACGAGTTTTATCTATGTGCCGCGTTCCTGGGATGGCGGCTTTTTAGCTTTAGTCTGTAACAAGTTGGCCGCAACAAGCTAGTACGAAAGAAGCCGATTAATGAGCTAACAGTAAGACGTAAAGTTGAAGAATTTAGAATCGCGCTGCAGAACCGATATTCAGCTCTTACTGAGGAAGCAGAGTTTACGACACAGGAAGCAGCGACGATCTTACACGCATTATCACGGAGTGTGCAGTAGAAGTCGGGGAAACGATGGCTAGACAGGACATTGGTAAAACCTCCCAGGAGGCGAAAGATCTCATTAGGAAACGGCAAACCACGACAATCTCCACCCCAGCTGACAGAATAGAAGTAGCGGAGCTTTCGAAGTTAATCAATAAGCGTAAGACCGCTGACATACGGAAGTATAATATGGAGAGGATCGAATATGCTGTAAAGAACGGAGGTAGCCTGAAAGCAGTGAAGATGCGTCTAGGCGTGGGGAAAAATAAGATGTATGCACTTAAAGACAAGCAAGACAATGTCATCACAAATAGGGATAAAATAGTCATAGTAGCCGGAGTTCTATAGAAATCTGTACAGTAGCTGGGAAATCCAGGATAATTCCGAATGACAAAGTAGTTCAGAGGAGATAGACATCCCACCAGTAACGACCGAAGAAGTAAGGAAGGCTTTGAAAGAAATGAAAGGGGGCAAAGCACCTGGTGAGGATCAGATAACAGCAGACCTCTTGAAGGATGGCGGCGAAATTGTACTTGAAAAACTGGCAAACCTGTATACGCAATGCCTAATGACCGCAAGGGCACCGGAATCCTGGAAGAACGCGAACATCATCCTAATCCATAAGAAAGGCGACATGAAGGACTTGAAAAATTACAGGCCGATCAGCTCACTGTCAGTCGTCTACAAGGTATTTACCAAGGTAATCGCTAACAGAATTTCTGCCACCTTAGATTTCAGTCAACCTAAAGAACAAGCAGTGTTCCGTCAAGGCTATTCAACAATGGACCATATTCACACGATCAATCAGGTGATAGAGAAGTGCGCGGAGTATACTGAGCCCCTTTACGTAGCCTTCATAGATTATGAGAAAGCATTTGACTCGGTCGAATCCTCAGCAGTCATTCAGGCATTACGGAACCAGGGTGTAGACGGGCATTATGTAAGAATGGGTCCACAGCTACCATCATCCTCAATAAAGAGAGCAGTAAAATACCTATAAGTAAGGGCGTCAGACAAGGAGACACAAACTCTCCAATGTTATTCACAGCATGTTTACAAGAAGTATTCAGAACATCGGATTGGGAACAGGTGGGAGTAAGGGTTAATGGAGAATACCTCAGTAACCTCAGATTTGCTGATGACGTTGCCTTGCTAAGTAACTCGGGGGACGAATTGCAAAGCACGCTTACCGCACTGGACAAACAGAGTAGAACCGTGAGCCTGAAAATTAATATGCAGAAAACTAAAGTAATGATCAATAACCTCGAGACAGCACAGCGGTTTGAGATAGGTGGCGAGGCAGTGGAAGTGGTAAGCGAATATATTGTCACGAAGCCAGAGACGACGCAGTTGTCTTGAAGGAAAACACGTTTATTGGAGCGAACTTGTGCTCCCCTAACAACTCAAATAATACACGGGCGGCGAAGCAGCACACTCAGAAAATTGACGTACTCAAGCGAGCGTCGGAGATCGGATGCCGCGGCGTCTGCTCTGCAGGCTTTTATCTTTCGGCGCAAGTGTTTCTGGAACCGTCGATTCACATCCAGAACGTTGTAGATCACAGAAGATTATTCTGGGCTAGTGACGTTATGGAGAAACAGTCTGCTTATCTGAATGTGAGAGCCAAGAATGGAAGACGCGCTTCGTTTGGAACGCAGATAACACAGCCGGGCGTGGCCCGGCAGTAAAAACCAACAATAATAAACAAACCCATACATAGTTCCCGGCATTACCCCCCCTCTAAGAGTGCATCGACCCGATGCTAAAAGAAAAGACAGTCCGAACAACCAACAAAAAAAAAGTCCGTCACCTTGCATAGTAAGGTTTCAAGCGAACCACGTGGACGACTTCGGGCCGCGTGCGTCGTCGTGATGTTCCGGAATCACCATCGGGGATCACTTCGTAGGTAAGTTGGCCGACACGTCGTAGAATCCGGTAGGGTCCGAAATACCGTCGCAGAAGCTTCTCACTTACTCCGCGTGGACGGATGGGAGTCCAAACCCACACACGATCCCCAGGGTGGTACTCGGTGTCTCGGCGTCGGAGGTTGTAGCGCCCGGCATCCACCAGCTGCTGGTCCGTTGTACGAACTCGAGCCAGCTGGCGGGCCTCCTCCGCCCGCTGAAGGCATCCTTGGACGTCGGCGTTGAGTTCGTCGTCTTCTACGTGCGGAAGTATGGCGCTGACCATCGTAGTCGGCCGCATTCCGTAGACAAGCTCGAACGGCGTCATCTGCGTATTTTCCTGGATATTCCTGGATAGCCGTGTTCTACGCAAAGGTGACATACGGGAGCACTTCATCCCAAGTCTTATGTTCAACGTCGACGTACATTGACAGCATATCCGCGATTGTCTTGTTCAGGCTTTCCGTTAGTCCGTTAGTTTGGGGGTGGTACGCCGTCGTTCTTCGGTGATCCGCGTTGCTGTAGCGTAATATCCCTTGCATCAGCTCCGCAGTAAAGGCCGTTCCGCGGTCCGTGATTAGAACTTCCGGGGCTCCATGTCGCAGCACAACTTGGCTTATGAAGAACTTTGCGACTTCTTGTGCAGTCCCCCTCGGAAGAGCGGTGGTCTATGCCTAGCGCGTCATCTAGTCTGCTGCTACAACAATCCACTTGTTCTCGGATCTGGATGTATAGGGAACGGGCCCAGAAGGTCCATTCCAATCTGTTGGAAGCAGAGGTCGGCGAACTCACTCATGAGTCCACTCACTCAGACTCATTTGGACTCAAACTCACGCGTGAGTTTGAGTTTGAGTGAGCGCGAGGCTAGTGTGGCATGGTGAGTTTGAGCTTGAGTGAGTTTGAGCTGAGTGATTCCGACTGAGTTTGAGTCCGATTGAGTTTGAGTACGCCTGAGACCTAGTGAATTCTGAGTCCGTTTTGAGTTCTGAGTACATTTTGAGTTTGAGTCCATTTTGAGTTCTGAGTACAACTTGAGTTTGACTCCATTTTGAGTTCTGAGTACATTTTGAGTTTGAGTACATTTTGAGTTTGATTACATATTGAGTTTTGAGTATATTTTGAGTTCTGAGTACATAGGAGTTTTGAGTCCATTTTGAGTTTGAGTACATATGAGTAGCCTAGCAAGCAGCTATGGTTGGCTGTTAAGGGGTCACAAAGGAAGAGGTGAGAGCCGGGAGGAAATGGGGGCGGGGGCTGTCCTTTCTGCTGTTTCAAATGAATTAGCTGAATTGACTAGGCAGCGCCCCTTAAGACAGAATAATGACCACATTAGATTGGGTGAAAAGTGAAACTGATGAGGCTAAGGCGTGTAAGGTATCAAATGAAAGTTCCGGATTAACGGAATCAAGCGGGGTTAATAAAAAAATACTTCCTGATTGTAGTCATCAGGCAGTCATAATGAGTCATAGATTGGGTTAAAATTCAAAATGACGCTGCGAGGGCATGTGTGGAATCAAATTCAAGGTCTCGATGTGGGGAATCATTCGGGACGAATATGAGTTATGGATATATCATGACGTAGTCAGGGTAAGTCATAGATTCAGTTAAAAGTCAAGTTCATGACGCTAGGGCGTGTGGCGTATCAAATTAAAGGTCTCGATGAGGGTAATCACGTCCTTCCTGATTATTATGATGACATAGTCAAAATGGGTCATAAATTAGGTTACAATTCACAATGATGCTACTGGGTGTCCGGGGCATCAAATTGAAGGTTCCGATAAGGGAAATGACGTGGGACAAAAATGTGGTAGGGCTATATGATGAGATAGTCATGGTTAGTCATTGATTGGTTTAATTTCAAATAGATTCCGCTAGGATGTGATGGGTATCAAATTAATCGTCTTGATGAGCGGAATCACGTGGGAGAAATACAAAAATGCTTCCTGGTTGTAACCATTAGATTGTCATGGTGAGTCTTATATTGGGGTAAAATTCGAAGTGACCCCGCTAGGGCGTGTAGGGTATCAAATTTACGGTCTTGACGAGGGGAAACACGTGGTACAAATAAAAAAGGCTTCGTAGTTCGAATGATGAGATAGTCATTATAAGTCATAGATTAGGGTAAATTCAAGGTGAGGCCGCTGAAGCATGTGGGGCGTCAAATTGAACGTTCCAGTTAGGGGAATCATTTCGGACACCTAAATAATGCGTCCTGGTTACAGTTATGAGAGTCATGGTTATTTTGACTGGTATTAATACCATATGACCCTGCTAGGGTTTGTGGGGTATCAAATAAAGGTCTCGTCGAGGGGGATCACTTTGGACAAATATAAAAATGCTTTCTGGTTATAATTATGAGGATATAGCAAAAGGTATATAGCAAAAGGTACACACCCACACTCACATGCTCACTCACTCACTCACACTCACACTTTCACTCTCACTCACACTCACACTCTCCCTCACACTCGCACTCTCACTCACACTCTCACTCACACTCTCACTCACACTCCCACTCTCACACTCTCAAATACTCTCACTGACACTCACACTCCAACTCACACTCCCACTCTCACACTCACTCTCACACTCTCAAACACACTCTCACTCACACTCACACTCTCAATCTAACTCTCCCTCTCACTCTCACTCTCACACTCTCACACTCACACTCTCACTCACACTCACACTCTCACTCTCAATCTCACTCTCACTCACTCTCACTCACACTCACATCCTCACCCTCACTCTCGCTCACACTCACAGTCACACTCTCACACACTCACACTCACAATCTCACCCACACTCACACTCTCACTCTCACTCCACTCACACTATCACTCTCACTATCACTCTCACTCTCACTCACACTCACAATCTCACTCTCAGTCTCACACTCTCACTCACACTCACACTAACACACTCTCACTCACACTCTCACTCTCACTCTCAGTCACACTCACACTCACACTCTCACTCTCACTCACACCCACACCCACACTCCCACTCTCACTCACACTCATGCTCTCACTCACTCTCACACTCATGCTCTCACTCTCACTCACACTCACATCCTCACCCTCCCTCTTACTCTCACTCTCTCACTCTCACACTCTCACACTCACACTCTCACTCACACTCACACTCACACTCACACTCACACTCTCAATCTCACTCTCACTCACACTCACACTCACACTCTCAATCTCACTCTCACTCACACTCACAGTCACACTCTCACACACTCACACTCACACTCTCACTCTCACTCCACTCACACTATCACTTTCACTCTCACTCACACTCACAATCTCACTCTCAGTCTCACACTCTCACTCACACTCACACTAACACTCACACTCTCACTCACACTCTCACTCTCACTCTCAGTCACACTCACACTCACACTCTCACTCTCACTCACACCCACACTCCCACTCTCACTCACTCTCACTAACACTCACATCCTCACCCTCACTCTTACTCTCACTCACACTCACACTCACACTCTCACTCACCTAACACTCACACTCACACTCTCATTTACACTCACACTCACACTCTCACTCTCACTCCACTCACACTCTCGATTTGATTGATTGATTGATTGATTGATTGTGGGGTTTAACGCGCCGACGCAACGCAGGCGATGAGGCGCGCCGTAGTGGAGGGCTCCGGATTAATTTTGACCACCTGGGGATCTTTAACGTACGCCGAAATCTCGTACACACGGGCGTTTTTGCTTTTCGCCTCCATCAGAAAAGCGACCGCCGCGGCCGGGAATCGAACCCGCGACCTCGTGCTCAGCAGCGCAACGCCTTAGCCACTGAGCCACCGCGGCGGGTCACTCACACTCTCACTCTCACTCACACTCTCACTTACCCTCACACTCTCACTTACACTCACACTCTCACTCTCACTCACACTCTCAGTCACACTCTCACTCTCACCCACACTCACACTCACACTCTCACTCTCACTCACACTCACGCTCTCGCTCTCGCTCTCACTGTCACTCTCACACTCACTCTCACACTCTCACTCTCACTCACACTCTCACTCTCAATCTCACTCTCACTCTCACTCTCACTCTCACTCACACTCACATCCTCACCCTCACTCTCACTCACACTCACACTCTCACTCACACTCACACTCTCACACACTCACACTCACAATCTCACTCACACTCTCACTCTCACTCCACTCACACTATCACTATCACTCTCACAATCACTCACACTCACAATCTCACTCTCACTCTCACTCACACTCTCACTCTCATTCACACTCTCACTCTCACTCACACTCTCACTCTCAGTCACACTCACACTCTCACTCTCACTCACACCCACACTCACACTCTCACTCTCAGTCACACTCACACTCTCACTCTCACTCACCAACACTCACACTCACACTCTCACTCACACTCTCACTCACGCTCTCACTCTCACTCTCACACACTCACTCTCACTCTCACTCTTACTCTCACTCACACTCTCACACACTCTCACTCTCACTCCACTCACGCTCACACTCAGACTCACTCTCATTCTCACTCACACTCACACTCACATTCTCACTCTCACTCTCACTCACACTCACACTCAACTCACACTCACACTCTCACTCTCACTCTCACTCACACCCACACCCACACCCACACCCACACTCACACTCTCACTCACTCTCACTCTCACTCACACTCTCAATCACACTCACACTCTCACTCTCACTCACGCTCACACTCACACTCACTCTCATTCTCACTCACACTCACACTCACATTCTCACTCTCACTCTCACTCTCACTCACACTCACACTCAACTCACACTCACACTCTCACTCTCACTCACACCCACACTCACACTCTCACTCACTCTCATTCTCACTCACTCACACTCTCACTCTCACGCACACTCTCACTCTCACTCTCACTCTCTCACTGTCTCAATTTCTGTGAGGCCATTTGAGTTCGGAATTCATTTTGAGTTCTCAGCCCATTTTGAGTTCTGAGTTCATTTTGAGTTTTGAGTCCTTTTTGAGTTTGAGTACATTTTTAGTTTTGAGTACATTTTGAGTTTGAGTACATTTTGAGTTTTGAGTCCATTTTGAGTTTGAGTACACTTTGAGTTTGAGTACATTTTGAGTTTTGAGTACATTTTGAGTTTGAGTACATTTTGAGTTTGAGTACATTTTGAGTTTTGATTACATTTTGAGTTTGAGTACATTTTGAGTTCTGAGTACATTTTGAGTTTTGAGTCCGAGTGAGTTCTGAGTTTTGCGCTCAATGTGAGTTTGAGTGAGCGCAGATGCGCTGCTCAGCACTGAGTCTGAGTTTGAGTGAGTGGTGATTCGCAAAAAAATTGTGTGAGTTTGAGTGATCCGCGCCAACTTTGCCGAGGTATGGTTGGAAGGGCCTAGATGGGACGCCGATCGGCTGCAGAAGTCCGGCGGGTCTCGTCGATGGCGTTTTTCGTCGCTGGCAGTCACGGCAGCTTCGGACGTAGCGGGTGACGTCGGATGCAAGGCGGGGCCAGTAGTACTTCATCTTGATTTTCCCCATTGTGCGAGCTGTGCCGAGATGTCCGGAAGACTGGTCGTCGTGGCACGCTTCCAAAATTTCGTCACGAAGATCTGCCGGGATGACAAGAAGATAATTCGCTCTGGTTCCGGGGCTGTAATTCTTCTTCACGAGAACGGAGTTTTTCAGGCTGAATGCAGGTAAGTTGCGTTTGAAGGCACGGGGCATGGCGACGTTGCATCCTTGGAGGTTGTCGATCATGACGCGTAGATCGGGGTCGGCACGCTGCTGGGCGGCCAGGTCGCTCTCAGTCACGACTCCGAAGAACGCGCTGTCTTCATCGGAGTCTTGTGGTGGTGGGTCGACGGGGGCGCGGGACAGGCAGTCGGCGTCGGAGTGTTTCCTGCCGGATTTGTAGACGATTGTAACGTCGAACTCTTGCAGGCGCAAACTCCACCGCCCAAGACGACCAGAGGGGAATTGGCGAGCCAACACAGCGCATGGTGGTCTATCACAACTTTGAATGTTCTACCATACACGTATGGGCGAAATTTTGAAATGGCCCATATAATTGCGAGGCACTCTTTTTCAGAGGCTGAGTAATTTTTGTCCTCCTTCGACAGACCACGGCTGGCAAAGGCGATTACTTTTTCGCAACCGCTTTGCTTTTGTACGAGGACGGCACCCAAGCCTATATCACTGGCGTCCGTGTGCATTTCCGTTTCGGCGTTTTCGTCAAAATGCGCAAGCACAGGCGGGCTTTGCAGGCATTGTTGCAGCTCGCAGAAGGCTGTTTCTTGGTCATTTTCCCAGCTGAAAGGGGTGCTATCTTTCGTCAAGCGGGTGAGTGTCTCTGCAATGCGGGCGAAGTTCGCGACGAAGCGCCTGTAGTATGCGCATAGTCCGAGAAATCTCCGCACGCCCTTCTTATCTTTCGGTCTTGGGAAGTTCGCTATGGCGGAAGTTTTCGCCGGTTCAGGCCGGACTCCCGCACCGTTGACGACATGGCCCAAAAACTTGAGTTCCTCGTACGCGAAGCGGCACTTTTCAGGCTTCAGCGTTAACCCCGACGTACGGATGGCCTCGAGTACAGACTGCAACCTTGCAAGGTGTTCGTCGAAAGTCCGGGAGAATACCACAACATCGTCCAGGTATACGAGGCAGGTGTGCCACTTCAGGCCAGCTAGCACCGTGTCCATGACTCGTTGAAGCGGTGCTCGCGCCGTGCACAACCCGAACGGCATCACCTTGAACTCGTATAGGCCGTCCGGGGTTACCCTCATGAAAATGAACGTTGAGTTTTAATAGACCCCCTATTGAGTTCCTATAGAGTCAATAAAAAGTCAATTAAAACTCATCGCTTATAGACTGTGCTCGTTAAAAAGTCAACAAACTTTGTATTGCACAAACTCAACCAACATTTTATTCCCTTCAAGACATTGAGTTTTAATACACTTCATATTGCGTTTCTATAGAGTGAACCAAATCTCCCATCTTAAAAACTGCGGCCAATATAAAATCAATTAACTTTTTATTGCAAAAATGCAACATGAATTTTATTCCCTTCACTATATTGAGTTTTAACAAACTCTGTAATGCCTTTCTATAGGGCTGATCGAACTCCTAATGTGTGGACTGTGGTCATTAGATAGGCAATAAACTTTTTATAACGAAGACGCAGCAAGCATCTTATTGCCTTCATTATGTTGAGTTTCAATACACTCTGTATTGGGTTTCTATAGCCCACCCACGGAGGTCTGGTAGCTTATCGGTGCATATATGTGGGCTGCTATTGCGCCGCCTGCCCCGCCGCATCAATCAAGATCGCGCGATGGACGTCCCATCACTACGTCTTGGGATCACTTGGTAGCGGTGGCGCCTGGGGTGACGGACATCACCGCTGTATAGTCCGAGCCCCTACAAAGCTCCTCTGTTAGAGCTGGAAAGAAAACCTGACTCACAGACAACAGGCTATTACGACTATACTCAATAAGAATTTTATAGAAAGCTAATAGAGATAAATTTAATAAAAACTCATCAGATATTCTGTTCAGACTTAGCTCATATGTATGCCCCTGGTCCCTGAGGGTATGTGAATAAATAAATATGCAACAGGTTGTGATGACTGGGCCCAATAAGAATTTTATAGAAACCTAATTGAGATAAAGTGAATAGAAACCTGTCAGATGCTGTATTCAAAGCTGACTCGCATGCAACAGGTTGTTACGACCATACTCAAACATAATTTTAAGAAAGCTAATGCAGGCAAATTTAATAAAAACTTATCAAAAAGTATATTCAAACTTTATTCGCACGCAACAGGATGTTAAAACTATACTCAGTAAGAATTTTACAAAAAAAAATTAATTGCCATGAATTTAATAAAAATCCGTCAGAAACTGTATTCAAAGCTCACCCCCACGCAACAGGCTGTTGCGACCACTGATCTCCACCAGAGTTGCTGGATGGCGCTTCGAGCTCTCCGGCGCACGGCCGCCGGAAGTTGGAGCGCTCGTCCCGGAAGTGGGGCCGTTCCAGCATAGCGCATGCTACGCATGGGCTGGTTTCGCACGCATTCGGCCAAAAATGCCTGCTTGTTGCGCCTTCAACTGCACAAGCAGACCAGAGAAGTCGTCTGGGAAGACGTTCTACTTGGAAGTATTCCAATATTCTGAACGACGTGCGTGATACGCAGCGAAACGCAAATGTCATATCAGTGTCGTTTTTAAGCTGGGGCTCTTGTTACAGATTCCCTCGCTCTAAGCCGGATTTATACCGGCGTTGGGTGGCATACTTATACCCTAGTTACACGGCGAAAGTAACCGCAGTTAAGTTTAACCGTGGTTATCGCCAACTGCGGTTTTGGATGTTGCACGCGAAATTGCAAGTTTGGTAACCGCAGTCACTTAATTATGAGCGCAACAAAAATAAATTACCACACTTTTAACTTCACGATATAAAAAAAGAGAAGCAGTGTAGACAAAAAGAAATATCGTTAAAGCATTCGCTTCTGACACAAACGCAACGCACTCGTGCGCGGCGAGAAGAGGGGCTTCCCCAACAGCTCGCAACCGGCTTGGTTTGCTTAGGTCTGTTCGGTGTTAGGAACTTTCATCATAGCATCGCGGTAGATATTTGACCACCGCTATCTCTACAACTGCGAATTACAATCCATAGCACAATTTTTCACCGCACTAACATCCATTTTCTCGAATGCGGAATTTCTTTTCCGCGATCAGATTGATTTCGAAGAGCGGCGTGCGATAAGCTGTTGCTGCCGTGGTCTGTGACGGTTCGGGCCGCAAGCAGTGCCGTGCGAGCAGGCGCGCCGGCGTGTTTACAGGCACGGCCGACGCGCGCGCCGATCGTTTCCGTGTGCTGAAAACGCTTCAAGATTACCTGCTATATCCATTTTTGGCGGACGACGCGCGGAATTTACAAATTTAGCACGGCGTTTGTCGTAGTTGATCGGGTGGATCGGGAAACGAGCCGCTGCTGACGGGCTGTCGCGCTGATTGCGAGAGCGATGCAAAGAACGTAAGCGCGTCTTGGGGACAGCTTTTGGGCGCCCGCTATTTGAGAACCTTGGTCTCTTCCGAACGCCAGGTGATTTTTTTTTCGCCTCCGCTGATGCGCCGCCACTTGCGTCCGAACTGAATTGTGCGATTTTGAGCACTGCGGCTGCAGAAAGGGCGGTTAGCGTGACCGAACTGAGGTGCCAAGCTCAGTTTGCGCTAACCATGGTTAGCGACGTAACCGCAGTTTCGTCTGTCGTGTAACGCAGCAAACTGCGGTTTTGTCTAACCGCGGTTTGCTTAACTGTGGTTAACTGTGCCCGCGTAACTAGCTCTCCATCCCCAGGCAGCAGGCTCTGCAGTGACCACTTTACTGACAACTGTTTGACAGAACGGGCGCACGAACTTGGCTACAGCCTGTCGCCGCGCCCACGTTGTTTTCTTTCTAGCATAAATCCCTAGCATAAATTTCCAGCATAAATCTCGTTAGAGCTGCGTCGTCTCTCAAACCAAGACCCAAGTGACATTTTCGTTCTCCTTTGCAATTAAATTCTGCTTCATATTAACGTCGCACGCATATTTCGGTATAGCATATGTTGCGATCTGAACGCAATGTGTATAGCCAAAATGCAATAAAGTGAGAACAAAATGCCAAAATCCGCCAATGGGTACGTTTATCAGCGGTTGAAAAGCATAGCAGACGCCCGACTTCCGGGACGAGCCGTTGAACTTCCGGTGGCCGTGCGCGCGCCCGGCCGCGACAGCGGCGAAGCGCCATCCAGCAACTAAGTGGAGATCAGTGGTTGCGACGGTACTCAGTAAGAATTGCATAGAAAACTTATTGAATTTATTTTATAAAAACCCCATAAGAAAGTCATAAGAAACTACATTCAGAACCGATGAGGTCTATTGACTTGGCTCAATAGACTTTTAATTAAAACGGGTGGCCAATTTGTAATGAAAACTCAATAGAAATATTCTATAGAATGTTGGCAAAAAGTTTATAATATTCTTTTGAGCAATCTCTATAACACGTTTAATAAATCTTTGTAACCATTTTTATGAGGGTATAAATGCAGTCTTCTCTCGGTCTCTCTCGTCCCCTTCAATTTGCCAGTAGCCGGTCTTCAGATCCATCGATAAGTACTTCGCGTGGCAGAGGTGGTCGAGGGCGTCGTCGATTTAGGGGAGGGGGTACACGTCCTTTTTGGTGATTTTGTTCAGTCGCCAGTAGTCAACGCAAAACCTTAATGTGCCGTCTTTTTAAGTGCGAATGCACTTCTTACGCTACCCTGAGTCACGCTTCTGCCGCCGTCCGTCTTCAGCCGCAGGTGTTATCGCGCGCGCGCCTCCTCGCCCTTAGCAACGGCGCGGAGCGGAGGTAGTACACTGTAGCGGAGGGGAGAGCGTACGTAGCAACGGCGCCATGACGTAGTACGCCACGTGACGTCGCGCGCTCTCCCCTCCTCTCCCCTTCCGCTCGCCGTGACGTCACGCGCTCTCGCCTCCTCTCCCCTTCGCTCGCCTGCCGTTTGCGCGCTCTCGCCTCCGTCTCCCCTTCGCTCGCCTGCCGTTTGCGCGTTCTCGCCTCCCTCTCCCCCTTCGCTCGCCTGCCGTTGCGCGTTCTCGCCTCCTCTCCCCTTTCACTCGCCTGCCATTGCGCGCTCTCGCCTTCTCTCCCGCTTCGTTCGCCTGCCGTCGCGCTGCGCGAGGGTTTAAAGGAGCCATGAAGAGAAAATACAACTTGGTTTATTTTGAAAGAACTAGGATTCAGCAGCTCACTCAGCTCCATTACAGCCACAAAAGATGTTTTTTAAAGAAGAAAAAGAAAGAAGTATTTAAAAACTTTCAAATTTTGCGCCACAGTGACGTGTTATGAGCAAGAATGACGTCACACGGGCCAACAATAAAACATAATTTTCAGTGCGTTAACTCCACGTTAGCATTCAAATGATGCGGTCAAATGGAACTAGAGGCCCCTTTACAGACGTCCAGTCTTGTGCCGTCGCGACAGGTCAGTTAGGTGGCCGCCAATCACACAAACAAGGTTCCGTGACGTCATAGAAAAGTTGCGGGAAATTGGCTAGGGGGTCGCGACTGCTCCACACGTTTTCTTTAATATCTCCGCTATTTGTTCGAAGATTGCGATGATATTGGTATCATTGTTATTGGGACTAAGCAGTCTTTCTAGTAAACCCAACTTGTATTTTGTCATTATGGCTCCTTTAAAGGCGAGGCTGTCGCGGCCCGAACGTGATCACGCGGGGGTGTTAATGTAACTAACGGGCAAATGCCACCAAATTTCAACAAACTCCCCCTCATAGCATCACCCGTGCATTCGCACTTCCTCATGCTCCCCTTCGGGGAAATGTTGGGGAATTTTTTCTTCACGAGTACGACCGGCGCAGCCCAGGGGCTTTTCGATGGCTGTATAATGTCGTCGCTGAGCATGTCGTCGACCTGAGTCCGGATGGCTTCCCGTTCGTGTGAAGAGACGCGGTACGGTGACTGTCGGGTAGGTCGGGCTCCATCTTCGGTTATTATTCTGTGCTTCGCTAGAGGTGTCTGACGTAGTTTTGAGTTCGACGAAAAAAATTATGCCCACCTCCCCTCGCGGGAACCCTGGTGTGATGCGACGCTGAAGGGGGTTTCATTGTGCGTTTCCGTTGGGTCGATTACTCGAATTGCGTGAGCAATCGTCGGGTAATGCGAGAGAGAGAGAGAGAGAGAGAGAGAGAGAGAGAGAGAGAGAGAGAGAGAGAGAGAGAGAGAGAGAGCAATTGTAGCGCGGACGACCGTCGACTGAGAGACCGGCCGGAGCGCGGCACTCCGCTTATATGCGCAGCGTGCCCGAAGGAGAGGAGACCGCGCAGAGAGAGGGCGCTGCACATGCGCACAGCGCGCTTGCGCCGCGCGCAGCGCCGCCCACCGGCGGAGTGAGAGAGTGCGCCGCACTGCCCGCGCCACAGATGTTGGGGGAGAGGGCGCGCTATCACGGCGAGAGGAGACGGGGTGAGCGGAGGAGAGACGCATCTGTGCGGACGCGGACAAAGACGACGCAGGAAGAGGACAGGGCCGCCGGCAAGAGATGCTCCTCCCAGCGTCGTATCTAAAACACTCTCTGTAGCGATGCAGCAAATTCAACAATTCCTTCCGTTCTTCTTGCGGTAACGCCGGGTTCACGTCGAAGGGATTCGGAAGCTTAAAGGTATCTTCGGGTGCGCGTTCAAAGTCGGGAACCACGATCACGTCACTTGCTTCTTGCGTTTCTTCGAGGAACGCAATTGCAGCGCCCCTGTTTAAATGCTGGTATTCCTCGCTGAAATTAGTGACCAAAACTTGGGATTGGCGTTGCTTAAAGCGCGCAATTCCTCTTGCGACGGAGACACCACGGTCGAGGAGCAACCTTTGATCACTCTCTACGATAGCGTCGACGTCAGTAACAGCATCTTCACAGTATACCGTGATCATCAAGCTTGCGCGCGGTGGCAGTGTGACATGATCATCGGCGATCCTTAAAGCAGCACGGTGTTCGGGATTCGGTTTCGGTGTCATGGAGTGATTGGAGGAAAAAGTTATGGACTTGGTCTGTAGATCAATTATTTCGCCGTTGTCCGTCAAAAAGTCAATTCCAAGAATTACGTCGCGGGAGCAGTTAGGCAAAATGAGGAACGCCGCAGTGTACGTTGTGCCATCTATGGTGACGCGCGATGTGCACGTTCCACTTCGCGTCACGAGGTGGCGTCCTGCTGTGCGGATGTCCTGGTCCGTGCAGGCCGCAATGGGGCGTTTGTGTTCGACGGCATACACTTCAGTGGCCGTTTAGCTGAGCCTGTAGGGCACCGACTGGCAGCCCGCGCAGTGGCTTTTTTAGGGGGGCCCCGAACGTTCAAGAAGGAGGCGGACTGAGTGGAGGCTTTAGCGAAAGGCAGGAAGGAGGGGGCACTGATGCACGGCGGCGGAAACGTAAAGCTAAGAAAAGGAAAATAAACCCTGGAACTAAAATTAGTTCTATAAACATGCAAGGCGGCCGCAAGCAGGAAAAATGGATTGAGATACAAACCCAACTCGAGAAAGAAGAAATTGACGTGTGGAGGTGTGTGAAATTGATATGGAGGAGCCACCAGTGATGGATGACTACGTATGGGGGGGGGGGTGCAACAGGGCAGCGGGAGAGAGGAAAGGTGGGGGGGGCGTGGGCATGTTGATTAGGCGAGGAGGGAATTGGCAAAGGGAGATTCATGGCTGTAAGGAGCACTTATGGGTTTATGGAACGGTGGGTGGGAAAAAGACATGGTTGGGAGTGGCCTATCTGTGAACAGGGAATGACGTCAGAGAACAAAATAAAGAGTGGGTGGACTGCCTCAGGAAGGACATAAAGAAATTTAAAGAATCCGGCGAGGTGATATTAGTAGGCGACTTAAATGCCCACATTGAGGATCTAGATGGATATACGGACTATAACGGCGCAATGGTTCTAGATATGTGTGAAGAACAGCAACTGGTAATAGTTAACAGGGAGCATAAATGCGACGGGCAGATAACGTGGCAAAGCGGCAATAGACAGTCTTGCATAGACTACGGCCTGGTCTCAGAGCACACGTACGAGCGGTTGAACCAAATGACGATAGATGAAGAAGGAGAAAACAGCCTGGGCAGTGACCACAGGCGTATAATCCTGAAATTTGACAGTGGAGGGGCTAGGCGGGAAACACCGGAGGTTGGGCTCCCGAAATTGAGCGAAAAGCAGATAGCAGACATCGTCAATAGCATCGAAAGAGAATTAGAGGCCCAGCCCACGAAGGTGTGGGAATATGACGAGGTTGTGAGTTGTATACAGAAGGAAATATACAAAGTAAGGAAACAAAACCGCTGGAGGGGTAAAAGTAAACCACGAAGCTGGTGGACAAGGAAATTAAACTGGCTATTGAAGAGCGACAACGGGCTTCTAGATTGCACAGAAAGGCAAAACAAATGGGATATCAGGATGAAGAGGTGCAGTTACGGTGGAGCCGGTACCGAGAAAAGAAATTTGAGGTGCAAAAACTAGTACAAGCAAAGGTTAAAACTGCGAGTGAGAAATGGGTATCAGGTGTACGTAAGAAGGATAAGAGTGCCCCCAAAAAATTCTGGAATCATTTAAAAGCATTGGGAACGACGACTAAAGAGGTGCAGACTCAGATGCAGGACGGGGACGGTAACGTTCTCCTGGGGGACAGCGCATTAAAATACCTACATGGAGTCATAGCAAATACTTTCGGCCAAACACGCGAGATATAGGCTACCCGGACACTTGTGGCCAATAGAAGCGCGACAGATTACCCGGACACTTGTGGCCAATAGAAGAGCGACAGATAAAAAATTTAATATCGAATTTTTGGATTGGAAAAAGGCAGAGCACAGTGTTCCCAAAAGTACGGCAACAGGACCGGACGGTATCCCAATAGAGATTATCAACCATTTGGGACCAGCGGGAAAGACGCACTTGTATAGAGCCATCGAGCGCGCTATAAAATCCGAGAGGATTCCCACGCAATGGCGCGAAAGCAGAATGAGTTTGATTTATAAAGGCAAGGGAGAGAAGGACAAGGCGAGCTCTTACAGGCCGATTACAGTCACGTCAGTGCTCTATAGATCAGCTATACAAGCCATCAAAGTCGAGTTGTTGAAGTGGGTGGAAAGTAACGGTATTTTAGGGGAACTGCAAAATGGATTTAGGCCGGGTCGACGCTTAGAAGACAATATTTTCGTAATAACCCAGACCATCGAAATTTCGGCAGCACAGGGCCGACCAACATGGCTACTGTTTCTGGACATAAAGGGAGCCTATGACAACGTAGATAGGGGATTGCTGTGGCATATACTGGAAGAAGAGGGGATTGGGTCAGAATTTGTGGGGCTGCTAAGGGCAATATATGAGGATAACAAGGCGCATATTACATGGGAAGGGCGTACAGGCACAGAGCCCGTGTACATTCGAAGAGGTTTAAAACAGGGGTGCCCCCTTTCGCCATTGCTGTTCACACTGTACATTAGAGGAATGGAAAGACGATTGGAAGAGAGTGGATTAGGCTTTGACTTGTCGTACCGAAGCAATGGAGAGTTGGTGGAGCAACGGATTCCGGGATTGATGTACGCGGACGATATAGTGATGCTGGCAGATAATGCGGAAGACCTTCAAAAACTGGCCGACATTTGTGGTGATGAGGCAACGTACCTAGGCCTACATTTTAACCCACAGAAATCTGGAGTCATGGTGTTCAACGAGGAAGCTCATACAGCACCAATAAGAATTCAACAGGAAGCCATACCATTAGTAAATAAGTACAAATACTTGGGGATCTGGCTTAATGAAGGAAAATGCTACCTGAATGGCCATGAAGAACACCTCAAACTCAAAGGGAGACGAAATGCAGCAGTAATGAAACATAGAGCACTTTGGGGATACAATAAGTACGAGGTAGTGCGAGGCATCTGGAAAGGGGTAATGGTGCCGGCGCTCACGTTTTCTAATGTCGTATTATGCTTAAAGTCCGATATCCTGTCGGGACTGGAGGTTAACCAAAAGGCAGTCGGCAGATTAGCACTGGGAGCTCGTGCACAGTAAGACTACAAATGAGGCGGTACAAGGAGATGTGGGTTGGACTTCATTTGAGGCGAGGGAAGCGCAAAGTAAGATACGTTTTGAGGAGCGGCTTAGACATTTAGATGAGAAGAACTGGGCAGCCAGAGTGCACAGGTACATGTACCTTAAAAGTGTGGACACCCAATGGTGGAAGAGGACGCGAAAGCTGGCGACTAAATATACCTTGACCGCGGCAAATAAACAAGGGGGGGGGGGGGGCAGTTAAAAAGCAAGTGAAGGAAACAGAGACGCTCATGTGGAAAGAGAGGATGGAAAAGAAGGGATCGCTGGGAATCTACAAAGCAAGCAAAAAAGAGATCCGGAAAGAGAACTTTTATTACAACAATAAAGGTAGTGCATTGCTCTTTGAGGCGCGGGCTGGCTGCTTGAGAACTCGAACCTACATGAGCAAATATTCGCCCCAGGATGAGACATGTGTTGTATGTGGCAGGGATAAAGAAACAATCGACCACATAGTAATAGGATGCCACAAGATTCAGCCGGATAGAATTGGGGGGAAAGCCCTACTTCCTGAGGCACTGGGCTTCGCAATTGATGGAAGCATTAACTGGTCAGCAGTAGGTATTACTGAGCAGCGGCTAGAGTATTGGTGGGAAAAAAGCAGGGAAGTCGATAAAATAACATCCCAGCCAGGGGTAGCGGCAGGGCAGAATTAAAAAGAAATCCGAGTTGAGGGTCTAAATTTAAATTCAAGCTACTAAGATAGGCTAGATTGCGCACGCCGTCACCCCGATTCAAAAGGGAGGCCTTTAATCATCATCATCATCATCATCATCGTGCGGACCGTCCCATCTGGTCATAACTTTTTTCAGCTTAGACGCAAAAGGTCCGCTCATGAGTGAGTAGTCGGCTCCCGTGTCTATGCGGGCGACTACTTCAAAGCCGTCGATGGACAGCTGAACGTCGGACGCTGCCTTCTTCGAGTTCCGGGTGCTTCGTGGCGTCGTATCTCGGCTTCTGCGTATTGACGATCGGGCACTGTGCGTCGTGGTCTTTGTTGTATGCTCATCGGCAGGTCCGGTCATGTCGGGTACGCGTCGCGCCGTTTTGCTGTCGTCGTGGTCGGGAGTCACGTCAGGGTTAGATTGGGTCGTCGGAGTCGGGGCATGTCGTGAATCAGGGTCTTCAGCGAGTCGCTGCGTCGTTGGAGGGTTTTCATTTTTCCGCCGTTGTGCAACTTTACCTCCCGAAGTTGCTGCTTTTAGTTTCCCCCGCGTGGGCTGGGGGACCTTCCACGTGCGAAATCAGCATTGTTACGGTGGTTGGGCGACTGGTATGGGTAGGGCGACGGCGATCGGTTGAAGCGGGCTGGTCCTCGGTTGGTGTTGGACAGGTATTCGTCGATCTCAGTAGGGCGCTGACCGGGCCGGGGGCGTGGGGCGTCGACGGAGAAACCATGCAGTCCGAGTCTCCTGTACGGGCAGCGACGATAGATGTGATCGGCCTCTCCGCAGTGGTAAGCACAGCGGACGATTATCGGCGGTTCGCCATAGGCCTCCTGCGCTGGAGTTTTGGCGACATGCAGCGCCCCTAGCGGCCGAAGCCTCTGGGTAGTACAAAAGCAGACGACCCTCGCCGCCCTCCATCTGTTTTCAATCACAAGCCAGAGTGAAAGTTGGTTGTGGCGCTTTGTGGCGTGTTTAAATGACTGCATACTATATGGAATAGCCCTTAAAGTAGCTGCAGAGGCTAAACAAAATAATATCCGCTAAAAGAAGCCGATTTGTCGGCTTTCTTTTGAGCGAGCTGTCGCGGTGGTCGCGGCGTACCAGTATCGCCAGGTCGGGTGGTTTAACTGTTTGACGACAGTTACAGTTTTTTCTTCTTGCGTGTGGTTGACAAAGGAAAGTTCACGAGTAGCATAAACACGGAACGCTGCTCATCTTACATCCTGAGGTAACTGCAAAAGGTTGCTTCATCGGGAGCATGCAAGCGAACGCAAGAACTGCGCAGCCGACTCAGCTGACACTGCTGGCCTGGCACCGCCTTTGAAACGAGTGGAAATTTTGTTTCGTATTTTCGCAAACTAAATTATTCTTGCGTAACGTTTTACGCCGCACGATTTACGAACGGCAGGGTACATGTATACTAGTGAGCAGTGTTGCCATCGCTGGGCATCAGACATCCGCTAAAAAGCAATGAGAAATCCGCCAGATTCCGCTAGATTCTAAAACATATCCGCTAAATTTCCCGCTAGGGCCTATTTTATTTAAAATAACAGTGCAATTTCGTATGATAAACACCTTTATCATTCTTAAAAGTTTCCCAAAACTACGAGAGCTGAAATAATATATAAAAGAGTCTTCCAAGGAGTCTAACAGAACACTTCAGGTTTCAGTGCTGCGGTGGTCGTCATTGGTCAACCTCGTCACAGAAGAGGCTAAAAGTTATAAATGTTCACACTGATGACAAAAAAAAGAACTCACGGGTCAATGAAAAACACATGGAGGTCTTCGTCGCCGCTGTCGTTGTCTGACACCATCTCCACAGGACCGCTGGTACTTGTTGAGGGACCAGAAAGGTGACTTGGTTGCACATACGTTCCAGATGTCCCGATTGCACTAACCACTGCTGCGGAAAGTTCGCAATCAAAACACCTTTTCTGGTGTCACTTCAGTCCCGCTCTTACGACGAGGATGGTGTTTGTTGTTTCAGGCTTCGGTTTATTCCTCATCTTGGATTTTACTATGTTAAGCTGACTAAACCTCATCTCTACTTCGGCATTTGAATACGGCAGCACGAGCATCGACATGGCGAATCCGGCCAGCTCGGCGAACGGGTTTTCGCCGCAGGCGTCCTTATAGGAGTGAACTTCACACCAGAACGACTGCGTGAACGATATTTGCTTCCAGTCCAGGAAGGTGATTTTGCTCCACTGGTTTTGAATTTTTCCGATTGTCTCAGAGCCGTTTTGAAACATCACGGATTTGTTTTTCTGAGATAGGTGAAGCAAGTGAACAGGAGCCCTCCTAACCTCTGAAGTTAAGCAATTTCTGCATTTTAGAGGACACGAAAATGGTTTCTTGCAGGGCGATTTTGAATCGGTGCACTGCGTGAGTTATCCGCCAGAAATACGCTATGTATGAAAATAGCCCGTCAAAAAATCCACTAGCCGCTAGACTAATTTTTTCCCCGCCAGAATAAAATGAAATCCGCCAGATTTAGCGGAAAATCCGCTAAATTGGCATCACTGCTAGCGAGTAGGTGGGGCAACAGCGCCAATTAAATAAACAAATTAAGCGCTATTAAATGACGCAAAACACGCCCGCTGTCTGCAAAGATGTGTACTTCTATAACATCACATAACACAGCATAACATAACTCAGCCGCATACACGGCGCGGGGCCCCGAATATTTATATACGATCATCACTGACTGTGTTGGCAGGGGTCGTCGAAACTGAACCCCAACACGCCAGTTTTGACATCAAATGGAGTTAGACAGCGAGACAAGAAGAAGAGAGCGAGACAAGAACAGAGAATTGGCGTCCTCCATGTGAATTGCCCCCCCCCCCCCCCCATCTTCACACTTCGCCAGATTATTGTCAAATATGATTAGAAATTCGCTGAATTTTTTCTCTGTGCATTCAAAGCGCCCCCCCCCCCCTCCTCCCCCCCCGATTTGCCGTCCAGCCCTCCCTCCGCCGTTTCGGCTGCGTGGAACTCGGCCGTTGCTGACCCTCATTCTAGGCTATTATGTGCGAACTGGGAATGTATGCTGCAATCGCGTAATTAAGTAAAGTGAGAGCAAACAAGGAAGGCGAGCGACCTCTTAGTTCGCCCGACCACTTTGTTTTACGGCCACTAATTTCGGAATCGCAAAACAGATTTCACGCTTCTGACGGTCGCGGCATTTTGTCACTGAGACACGCAACAAAACAGCAAGCTAACGCTGCACCATGTATTCGTAACGGCGGCGCAAACGAGCACTGTTTAATGAAAGTGCACGCATAGTGTGCAGGTACGCAAAAGAGCGGCGCACCGCAGCAGGCGAGCCTGCGGTCCGCCGGACTCGCTGGCTTTTTAAAGCGCGATCACCGCCGATTGCGTCACTCTTCTTTTTTGATGGGCTGTTTTTGAGAAGTCTTTGTCACCTAGAGTATTAGTTTAAAACTAGAAATTTTACTTAAACTTTCACTTCGTACGACCATCGATCGGTGAACCTGCGAGTAGCAGACGCCGTCACGGTCCCGGCACTTTCGTCGGCGCTGTAAACGTGTTTAGCGCTGCAAAGCTTTTTCCCCTAATGCCAAGTTGATCGCCAGAAGATATCGGACTCGTCGGGGATGGGCTGGTGTCTATGTCGCAAAACGATCGGGAGCATCGAGCTCATTTTGCTTCTGTCAACACGGGATCCTATGGGACCCGCGCAGCTTTGTACTACCCGGAAGTACTGCCCGGAAGCCGCTTGCGCAACGCCCCCTGGGCAGCGCAGGCGTCCGTCTTCCTCGGCGCCTGGTTTTGGCCTGCACGGGATCGGGCGGGCGACAGTGGACGGCGGTATGGCGGGACTTCTTGATGACGGGTTGGAGCAGGGCGGGGTCGTCGAACAGCCGCGGAGTAGGTCATAGCTTGAGGCTCACGTGGTACTTCGGGAGGTGCAGAAGTCCCCAAAGCGAGTTGAATTTCTTCCCGGATAACGTCGCCCATAGAGGTGACTTGGGGTTGCGACGTTGTTGGGAAGAGTTTCCGCAGTTCTTCCCTGACGACAGCGCGGATTGTCTTACGTAGTGTGTCAGAGCTAAGAGCCCCGGCATCGATCATGTCCGCAACTAGCGCATTGATGGGATGGTCGTACTGCCTCGTGCGAATTTCCAACATCTTCTCCATGGCGGCCTCCTCGGACGCGAATTCGGCCACCTATTTGGGGGGGTTGCGGACAAGGCAAGCAAAAAGTTCTTGCTTTACTCCTCGCATCAGAAACCTCAGTTTCTTTTCTTCCGTCATATCCGGGTCCGCGCGACGAAATAGTCGCTTCATTTCCTCAACGAAGATTACGACTCCTTCGTTCGGGTGTTGCATTCGAGTTTCCAGTAAAAGCGCAGCTCGTTCTTTTCTCACCACGGTCGTGAAGGTCTTAAGGAACTCGCTTTTGAATTGCGTCGAGTCGGTCAAGGCGCTCTCGTGGTTATCGAACCAATTTCGAGCTGCATCCTCCAAGTAAAAGAAAACATGCCGGACGGTTTCTTCATCGTCCCACCTGTTGAAGATCCACACGCGCTCCAGCTTCTCCAAACATTCCTCCGGGTCTTCAGCGGGGGCTCCTCGAAATGTTGACGGTTCCCGGGGCTGCTGCAGCAGGATTGGCGACGTTGGTCCTTGCACCATGGTGGTGGTTGCAGCAGTCGTTGTCTTGGGTCTTTCTGGCAGGAGGCCGAACTCGGGCGGCAATCCTTGCAGTCGGAGGCTGGCTCTAGTTGGACTGGGCTGGCGGCTTGCAGAGGTCGTCGTAAAGGGTGCGTACCCAGCACCTCCACCAGATGTCACGAAGCCGGAGACGACGCAGTTGTCTTGAAGGAAAACACGTTTATTGGAGCGAACTTGTGCTCCCCTAACAACTCAAATAATGCACGGGCGGCGAAGCAGCACTCAGCAAAGTGACGTACTCAAGCGAGCGTCGGAGATCGAATGCCGCGGCGTGTGCTCTGCAGGCTTTTATCTTTCGGCGCAAGTGTTTCTGGAACCGTCGATTCACATCCAGAACATTGTAGATCACAGAAGATTATTCTGGGCTAGTGACGTTAGGGCGAAACAGTCTTCTTATCTGAATGTGATAGCCCGTGCGGCATAAAAGTAAAGAATGGAAGACGCGCTTCGTTTAATGCCCCTAGTCCTCACTGGGGTTACCGTAAGGAGGAACGGCGTGGTAGAAAGTTGGCGGAACTTATTTCCACCTTGGGCCTCACTATCCAAACGGACCCCGCACACCCAACCCGCATTGGCAACTCTGTAACTCGGGACAGATGTCCTGATCTCACACTTACCAAGCACATCAGGCATGCAGAATGGCTCAACACCGATGAAACCCTCGGCAGCGACCACTGCATTCTTCTCACTACAATTCGGACGCATCCCCTTACCCGTCCCCATCAACAAGCGAAACTTCCGGACTGGGACAAGTTCCGTTCGGAGTACACGACTTCAGCCCCCATAGCTCAACAAAGCTAAGCCACTAGGTCTAAACACCTTGTGATGTCGCTTCGCCAAACTGACCAGACGGTTCAGCTGTCAGAGGCCACGCCGGCGGTGGATAAACATCTACTGCATATCTTGGAGGCTCGGCGTAGCCTTGTCCGCCGTTGGCGCCGACAGAAGCATAACCGTAAGCTCAAACTCCGCATAGCAGCCCTCACTCAGGAAGCGGCCGAGTACGCGGCCCAGCTCGCTGACTCCAATTGGGTAGAACGCTGCAACAATGCCGCCAAGCATATGTCCAACCGCAGCACGTGGCGTTTCTTCAGGGCTCTCATCGACCCTAGCCAAACGCGCATAGAAACGCAAAAACATCTTCAACGCGCGCTCCACACTTACGCGGGTGACGCAGATAAATTGGCACAGGCTCTTAGGGATAAATATATCTGTGGCCCGCAGGACTCCATCGAACCGGCGTTCTCATATGCAGGCTCGGAGAACGCAGACTTGGATCGTTGCTTTGAACTCCACGATCTGAAGGCGGCCCTGTCGAAAATGAAGCGAGGAACGGCGCCGGGTCGGGATCAAGTGACTGTTAAGCTTCTAGCCAACATCCCAGACCCAGCATACCTTCACCTCCTCGACTACTTCAATCAAATTTGGGAGGGGCGCGAACCGCTACCAATTGATTGGAAAACGGCTCTGGTAACTTTTATTCCCAAACCGGGCAAGTCTATCAACATCGAAAATCTACGCCCCATTTCGTTAACCTCGTGTGTGGGGAAGCTTATGGAAACAATGGTTAGGGATAGGCTTTCCGATTACCTCGAGGTCCAGCACACTTTTGCCGACACTATGCACGGCTTTCCTCCACATCGCTCTGCTCAGGACATTCTCCTACAACTCCATCGTGACGTTATTGAGCCGATCGAGCATCCAGGTAACGATAACGTAGTCCTCACCTTAGATCTTAAGAGGGCTTTTGATAACGTTACCCACGAAATCATTCTTATCCATCTTTCCCAAACGAACTGTGGGTATAATGCTTTCAGGTACAACCGTCAGTTCCTGACTGAACGGCAGTCGTACCTCCGCATTCAAGGCAAGGAGCATGGCCCATACCCTCTGGGTACTCGAGGAACACCACAGGGAGCGGTCCTCTCTCCTCTTTTGTTCAATCTCGCCATGGCTCATCTCCCCCCACTGCTGAAGGATATCACCGGCGTACGGCACGCTCTGTACGCCGACGATATCACGCTGTGGGCAGCCCAGGGTTCCCTTGGCAGCATTGAGGCCAGCCTGCAGCATGCAGCATCGGTCGTAGATGAATACGCGCGCCGCTGCGGCCTCGAATGTTCCCCTGAAAAATCGGAGTACGTGCATTTTCGCCCCAAACCAAAAGATACAACTCAAATCGCACTTTCCTTGCGAACCGGGGCAATCCCGGAACGCGTAGAAATCTGCGTCTTGGGACTCTTCATACACAACAGCAGGAAAGTCGACACAACCCTGCGCAAGTTACGTATGGTCGGGGATCAAGTGGGCCGCATGGTCCGTCGGGTCTCAAACAAGCGGGGGGGTCTCAGAAGCCGCGATGCTTTGCGCCTCGCCAACGCTTTCGTGATCAGTCGGATCCTATATTCGACACCCTACCTACGTTTGCGTAAATATGATGTGCGCACGCTCGAAGGCATTCTCCGCAAGATATACAAGCGCGCCCTCGACCTCCCGATCTCGACGTCTAACCAGCGTCTTGCAGATTTGGGCATGACCAACACGTACGGAGAATTCAAAGAGGCCCATCTCCATAACCAGTACCTGCGGCTTACCAAGTCGCACGCTGGGAGATGCCTCTTACAACGCCTCCACATCTCCTACACATATCAGGCAGAAGAGGAACCACGATCCCAGAGGACTGGCGTGGTGCGTTGGCTATCCGGCCTATACCCCAAAACATGGCTAGGGGTACTCACGAAGGCAGGCGAACTGCGCGGGTTACAGCCTTGCAAGGACGCTATGGGTCCCTGCCTGGAGTATTCTACACGGACGCGTCTGGCCCTCACCACGGGTGGTGGTACACGGCAGCCGTAATCCATCAAAACGTGCCTGTTCAAGGGCTCAATTTTCGAGCACCGGACATTTCTCATGCGGAGGAAGTCGCCATAGCTCTCGCCGCAGCGGACCCCGCATCTCGGATCATTATTACCGATTCGCGGAGTGCGTGCCAAAATCTTACCAAAGGTCGCATCACCATTCGCGCTGCTCGAATCCTCAAGGGCTGTTATTATATGGACAGCCCAAATACACGTTCCATCATCTGGACTCCAGCTCACGCAGGACTAGGTGGTAACGAGGCTGGCGATGCCTCAGCCCGCGCGCTTGATTCCCGGGACCCTCCTCGCCCTCCATCTCTTGACGATCCAGAACCTAACCCGGTCAGCTCATTTCGCGACATTACAGCGATGTACAAATCGAACAGGCTCCGATTTCCGCCTCCGGCGCCGGGCCTGACTAAGGCTGACGAGCGCTGGCTTTTACGGCTATACACTAACACGGTATTGTGCCCGGCGATACTTAAGCACTTCAATCCGGCCTTCTTCGGGGAATGCCCACACTGTGATCATCCGTTTGCGGATACTTTTCACATGGTGTGGGCATGCCCATCCAACCCGGCGGTCCCCCCAATCAAGTCCCCTTCCCCCCCTACCCGTGAGAGCTCGGAGGCTGCCCTGCTCGGCTGCTCGACCTCGGAGGGCCAACGAGCCCTCGTGGCCAGGGCGCGCGCCGCCGCGGAAGCCACAGGGGTCCCGGACTAGGGACTCCTCCTAGAGTTTGTACAGGGTCGGCCCTTAAGGCCGCCCCTATCTCTCACTTGTATATAGTCTTAATAAATGTTTTTCACCACCACCACCATCGTTTGGAACGCAGATAACACAGCCGGGCGTGGCCCGGCAGTAAAAACAAACAATAATAAACAAACCCATACATAGTTCACGGCAATATCTACTTAAGACAAGTTGTGACACGGGATCCCAACCATGAGGCAGAGATAATTATAAGGATAAGAGGGCATTCGGCAGGCATTCTCAGATAATGAATGGCAGCCTACCATTGCCCCTGAAGAAAAAAGTCTATGACAGCTGCATCTTACCGGTACTCACGTACGGAGCAGAAACTTGGAGGCTCACTAAGAGGGTTCAACTTAAATTGAAGAGGACTCAGCGAGAAATGGAACGGAAGATGATAGGTGTAACATTAAGGGACAAGAAGAGAGCGGAGTGGGTCAGGTAACAAATGCGTGTTAAGGACATATTAGTAGAAATTAAGAAGAAGAAATGGACGTGGGCAGGGCATGTAATTCGAAAGCAAGATAACCGATGGTCATTAAGGGTAACAGAGTGGATTCCTAGAGAAGGCAAGCGTTGCAGGGGGCGGCAGAAGGTTAGATGGGCAGATGAGATCAAGAAGTTTTCAGGGATAAATTGGTCGCAGTTAACGCAGGACCGGGATAATTGGAGATTAATGGCAGAGGCCTTTGCCCTGCAGTGGGCGTAGATAGGCTGATTATTATTATTATTATTATCTTTTTTTATTTTTTACCTGTACCCAGGCTCCGCCTGTGCTTTATTTCTGTCATTTTCACTACTTCAATTAGTGTGTGTCTTGTCGCTTGTTTGTTTCTTGCTATATGTTTCTTGTATTTTGTTTTCATGTAACTATCCGTGCGCCAGCCGTCAGGCCTCTGGCTGTTCCTGGGCACGTAAATAAACATGATTGATTATTATTATTATTATTATTATTTTTATTATTGTAGTCTACTTTGATTTAAGCAAGGCTTTTGATGTCGTCTGCCACGAGCTCTTAGCCAAAAAACTATCTGAGCTTGATATACAACCATCCCTGATATCTCTTATATGCAATTATCTATGTGATAGGTCATGTTTCGTGCATGTAAATGGACAGTCTTCTCTTTCCTATGAGGTCACCAGTGGTGTCCCTCAGGGCTCAGTTCTCGGGCCACTTCTCTTCTCAATCTTTATAAATGATGTCGCGACAATATTTAATGATTGTAATTTTCTTTTATATGCCGATGATGTAAAAATATTTAAATCTGTTTCCAACTCTGCCAGCTGTTCCGCTCTCCAGAGAGCAATCTCGTCCTTCTCGCATTGGTGCTCATGCAACAAACTCCTCATTAATACATCTAAAACTAAGGTAATGACATACACAAGAAAGACTGACGACATCTTGTTTCCCTATAACATCAACGGTGAATTACTCCCACGTGTGGTAGAGGTTAATGACCTAGGCGTCACTTTCGACAGTAAACTGAGCTTCTCTCCACATATTCAGGTAATTACTCGTAGAGCTCTTCGATCGCTTGGCGTTGTCTGTCGCGTGTCCAAGGAGTTCAAGGAGCCGATTTCTCTTCTCAAGCTCTACACAACTATATGTCGTCCTCAGCTTGAATATGCATCTGTTGTCTGGAACAGCACGAGCAAAACAAACCGTAAGCTTGTAGAAAGGGTCCAAAATAAGTTCATATCTATCTTCAACCATCGCTTTGGCGATAGTAGTAATTATAACCCTGGATCGCCCTCTTCGTTGACGCTATCATGCTTAACTTCCAGGCGGAACAAGGCTGATATTCTCTTCCTCTTTAAAATTATGCACAGCATAGTGTCTTGTGGTGAGCTGCTACAGCATGTTCGTCTTTATGTGCCGCAAAAGTGGACCAGGAAACATGATACCTTTTGCAACCCCAATTGTCTGCGTGTCTTGTGCCCTGTGTGCCGACTGCAATGCACGTACAATCGGTACTCGGATTACCTTGATATATTTAATGATTGCCCTTCTCTGTTTCGCAAACATGTCTGTGAGTTTGTATTGGCGTAACTGCCAACTTTTCTTATTCGGCATTTGGCTTTTATCCTTGAGTTCATGCACTTAAATGACTTTCATTCCGTAACTTCAACATAAGCTATCCTTTCGTTTTTTTTGTATTTTGTATTTTATTTTGTATTTGAAAGATGTGTACATTATGTTTCGTGTGTTTCTGTTTCCGTGCGCCAGCACAAAGGCCGACCCCGGCTGTTCCTGGGCACGCAAATAAATGATTGATTGATTGATTGATTGATTGATTATTATTATTATTATTATTATTATACTGTGACCTTAGCAAGGCATTCGATGTGGTTTCCCATTCATTGTTGTGTAAAAAACTTTCCCACCTTGACATTCCTGATCCGTTGCTAGATCTGCTGCGTGACTACCTTACCAGTCGTCACTGCTACGTTCACTGTAACGGGCTACACTCCGGAACGTACTCAGCCACCAGCGGGGTGCCTCAAGGCTCTGTCCTTGGACCTCTTTTGTTTTCACTCTTTGTCAACGATGTTTCGACAGCAATTCAGTACTCATCGTTCTTGCTATACGCAGACGATATTAAAATATTCAAAGTGATTGGCAACATATCAGACTGTGCACAACTGCAATGTGATATCGCCGCGTTTTCGGACTGGTGCAACAGAAATAAGTTGATACTCAACAGTGCAAAAACCAAAGTGGTGTCGTATACCCGTAAAACAGATGATATCAATTTCACCTATCGTATAAGTGAAGAGGATCTGAATCGGGTATGTCAAATCAGAGACTTGGGAGTTTTGTTTGACTCTAAGCTCACATTTACAGCGCATACTAATGAGATTACCCGTCGTGCTTTGCGAACACTAGGTGCAACATGTCGTGTCTCCAGAGAATTCAACTATCCAGACACATTTCTTCAGCTCTATACCTCAATGTGCCGCCCTCTATTGGAATACGCATCCGTCGTCTGGAATGCAACGTGTCGGTCCAACGCGGCGGCCATTGAGAGAGTGCAAAGTAAATTTCTCTCAATACTAAAACATAGGTACGCTACTGTGAAGGCTAAAGATTATCCTGGTGTTGATGCCGCCAGCTTGCTTGTAATGGACCCACTACACAGCCGGAGGGCCAAGGCTGACCTTTTATTCTTGTACAAACTGGTCCACAGCCTCATTGATTGTACAGAGTTGTTGGGTGCCATAAATTTGAGAACCCCGACAGGCAACACCAGGGCACCTAGACCGTTTCATGTCCCTGCCCGTGTCAAGAGTCCCGTGGGACGCATTCAGCACCTATACAATATGCACGCAGGAAGTTTGGACGTATTCCATCGTCCCTTTCCAGCTTTTTGTAAGGAACTGCGTAGCTTGGCAATCCAGGAGTAGTTTGCTTGCCCTAGTATGTAACTTCAACTCACACACTTCATGCTACCGGGGTTAGGTTTATCTATGTATGTATGTTAATTGTTTCGATGATTCACTTGTGTATGTAAGTTTTATGCCTTCATTGTGGCATGATTTTTAGCTAATATCTTTTTTCCGGTTTACATGTTTCAGTGTACAGAGTTTTAATCATGTCTTACACTTGCCTTGTTTGCATATGTGCACGGGTCATGTGCGTGTGTCGGCGTGTGTGTATCTCAAAGTGTCTCATTCTCGTTCAGACTAAGCAATGCCATTTTCTATATTTTTCTGAGATATGCACTTTTCTTTCCGCACCAGCACATCGTTCCTGGATACAGTATTAAACAATTAATTGGTTGATTCATTCGTCATTTTTATTATCTCTGCGATTTGTTGGTCTGATCATTTATGTCTGTTCTTCCTGCCATTGTTTTTTCGCTATTTTTCTGTCAAACGTGTTGCTATGTTTTTTGTGTGTCTCGACAAGATGGGACATTGCAAAGGCATCGCTCGTTTTACGCTAATACTTTATTGCACTGTAACTTTTCAGAAATCTAAACTCTCGTTTTATATGTACACTCTGTCTCTATCATATGCACTGTGTATCTTGTTGTATATTTCCTTTTCTCAAGTGCCTTGAACGTTTCGCTGGCCGAGGGCCATAGCTTGCAACACTTTTTTTTTTTGCTTTTTTTTTCTGAATTTCTGTAAGTATTTTTACTTTATTTTTTCTGTCATATCGATGATCTTGTGTCTTGTGCCGTGCTGTTCTACGTTTCTTTTATTAATGTTTTGTATATGGTGTGCCAGCACCAAGACCTTAGGGTTGTTCCTGGGCACCGAAAATAAAGGTTGATTGATTGATTGATTGATTGATTATTATTATTATTATTATTATTATTATTATTATTATTATTATTATTATTATTATTATTATTATTATTATTATTATTATTATTGCTATCTCCAGGAGCGATATTGCTATGTAAGTGTTAACGGTCAAACATCATTTAGATACAAAGCAACAAGTGGCGTACCCCAGGGCTCCGTTCTGGGCCCCCTTCTTTTTTCCATTTTCATTAACGATGTTGCTTCTGCCATGCAAAATTCATCTTTTTTGTTGTATGCTGATGATATGAAAATCTTCAGAGAAGTGTGTAATGTTCAGGACTGTAATTCTCTTCAGGCTGATATCGTGTCATTCCATCGTTGGTGCACCAAAAATGACTTAATTTTGAACCCCTCAAAAACTAAAGTTGTTTCCTATAGTAGGAAAACTCAACAGCTCCAATACTCCTATAAAATAGCAAGCACTGCACTGCCGAGGGTGACCGAAATTCGGGACTTGGGAGTACTATTTGATTCTTCTCCAAGTTTCTCTTCCCACGTTACACAAATTACCGGACGCTCTCTTCGATGTCTGGGTGCTGTTTGCAGGTATTCTAGAGAGTTTAAAAGTCCTCTTCCTTTCTTAAAGTTGTATTCAGCTCTCTGCTTACCTCTTCTCGAATACGGTTCTGTTGTTTGGAATGGAACTTGCAAGTCCAATAGTGACCGCATCGAAAGGGTTCAAAATAAGTTCCTTTCTATCTTTAGGCACTGTTTCCGTCATGTACAAGAAGACGCAAATGGCAGCATGTCTTGTCTCAAAAGTATTCCTTCCCTTTGGTGTCGACGAATGAGAGCTGACATTATCTTTCTTTATAAACTTCTTCATGGTGATATTTTGTGTGATGACTTGGTTGCACTTATCAATGTCAACTTGCCGAACAAACTTTTCCGAAGATTTCGAACGTTCAGAACAGATGCTTTAAGTAGACGACGCTCGTGCATCTGCAGAATACAATGTGCATATAATGAATATTCTGATCGTCTTGATATATTCCAGAGCTCTTTGTCTTTGTTCTCTAATGAATTGAAAACTGTTGTAGCTTAAGTGCCTTTATGTCATTTATGTGGCGTATTTCTGTTCCGTATTTATTCTATGCAAATCATCATCTTGCTTGTTTGTTTTTCACTTTTCCTGATTTTGTGTTGCTTGAATTTCTGTCGGTTTAAGTGTCAGTGCTTGTAACGCTGAACTTCGTTTTTCCATTTTGAAACTTCCTAAGATCTTGTTACAAAACCTTTGTTTTATGTGTATAATCTATCTCCGTCATGTTCATTGAGTATTTGCTTGTGTATTTTCAATTTTTCACGTGCCCTCAACGTTTTGCTGGCCGGGTGTCATGGCTTCTAACACTATGCTTCCTTTTTTTTTTTTGCTGTTTTGCTTTCTGGGATCTCTGTAACTATTTTTACTTTATTGTTTCTTTCATATATATGGTTTTATGTGTTGTGTTGTCTTGATTTTAGTTTGTTTTTATGAATGCTTGTATATGGTGTACCAGTACCAAGACCCTAGGGTTGTTCCTGGGCACCAACAATAAAGGTTGATTGATTGATTATTATTATTATTATTATTATTATTATTATTATTATTATTACTATTATTATTATTATTATTATTATTATTATTATTTCTCGCCGCATGATGGCGCCCAGTAAGGACAAGTGCCTCCTCTGCTTTCTCGCTTTCTTGGGCAGGCAGGAGTTTTTTCGATGTTCTGCGTGTAAACGCCGTGCGCACGGAAAGTGCATTGTTCTTCCGGACGGGGAACTCGTTTGATCTCCGGTGAGCAGCCGTTCGTCTGCAATCTGTGTGTGGCTGCGGCGTCGCCCGCTAGGCCTAGCGACCCCAGTGACCAAGCCAGCCATGGAGGAAAGAAAAGCTCCATGGGTTGAAGGAAAACCCGGAAGAGCAGAAATTTACCATCAGCAATAAAATTGAAACTCACTACTCCGGCTGACGAATAAGTTTTTTAACGTGTTACATTATATTGGCAAATAAAGAATTTTTAGCTAAGGTTCTTATCTCGGCTCAAAATATAGGCGTCCTGAAGGACTACGTTTCGGCGCGGACTCACTCAGAAAAGCTGCTCCGAGCGCTGCCTGCAGGTGCAAGGCGGTCGGCCGCGACGTCACGTTGATAGAGCGGCACCATTGGCTGGAAGGGGGGTACTGGAAGTGGGGGATGGGGCTACGCCTTTTTTTTCTTGACTTGTATTCGAGTATAGTCCTCGAGAGTATAGTCCTCGAAGAAGCCCTCGAGGTGTTAACTCGCTATGGGACGGACGCATGTCGCTCGCTTGGAGGAAAAGAGAAGAAACTTAAAGGAGCCACGAAGAGAAAATACAACTTCGTTTAATTTGAAAGAACTAGGGATTCAGTATTTCACTCAGCTCCATTAGAGCCACAAAATATGTTTTTTAACGAAGAAAAAAGCAAGAAGTATTTAAGAACTTTCAAATTTTGCGCTACAGTGACGTGTTATGAGCAAGAATGACGTCATACGGGCCAACAATAAAACATAATTTTCAGTGCGTTAACTGCACGTTAGCATTCAAGTGATGCAGTCAAATGGAACTAGAGGCCCCATTACAGACGTCCACTCATGTGTCGTCGCGACAGGTCAGTTAGGCGGCCGCCAATCGCACAAACAAGATTCCGTGACGTCATAGAAAAGTTGGGGAAATTGGCTAGAGGGTCGCGACTGCTTCAAACGTTTTCTTTAATATCGCCGTTATTTGTTCGAAGATTGCGATGATATTGGTATCATTGTTATCGGGACTAAGCAGTCTTTCTAATAAACCCAACTTGTATTTTGTCTTCATGGCTCCTTTAAAGGCCAACTGCACTCAAATTTTTCTTTGTCAAAATTTGATCCAAATAAGCAGTCTAGGTTGTTAAAATCACCATGGTGAAATCCTAAGCTTCGTAAGCACACAGCACACTAGGTGCCGTCGTTCAAAGTAGCTCCGTGCAGATGACGTTTGCACCTGGCGGAGAGTCGCCGAAACAAGTTGCGAGCGGCGTGTGACGGAGGTTGGGGAACCTGTCCCGTGGAGCCACGGCCGGGCTAGAGAGCGAGCCCGGCCGTGGTGGAGCTCGCGCTTCTCCGGCGACTTGCACGGCACTCCGCCGGGCGCAGGGACGCGTTCGCCCGGGGTTTCTCTGCGACACCACCGCGCTGTACCGCCGTGGCCATCACATCTTTCAAACTAACTGCATAGGTAGCAATATCCGCCTTTTTTTTTTCAGTGCAATAAAATATGTTAGAAGCCTAAAAAATATACGCGCGCTTGCGAACGTTCTGGAGCTAGCAAAACTCTTCTTATAATACATGGAAATAATATTTCTACTAAAAAAGAAATAGCGCGACACGCACATTTGCCTTACATTTCGCATTCCTATTGCATCTATCACAGAAAAAAGGATCTTTTATAAAGTCTTGACCACTTGACCTTCCGCGTCCGATATTTGCAATATTTGGGCTGGGCCAACGCCACCTCCTTCCCTTAGACCTGTCCAAAGTTTTGCGACCTAACTAGGGTTGTTGTACACGCTGGTACAAACATTTATGCGACTTTTGCCTCACTCTCTAAGTGAACCTTGCTCGTGGAAACCAATATATCCGCACAAATATCAGCCGTCGTTTTTGCGAAGTGCGAAAGCTAACGAAACTGCTCCTCTCATAAACAATAAACTTGTTTTGTTTTTCAATTATCTAATGAAGTATTTACTTTTGTAGAGCACTAGAATTACTTGAAAGTCAAATGTTTTCAACAGCACATATATGTCTCTGGTGAAAGTAGAAGACAGTGGAAGATAGGTAATTTTTTTTCGTGTTTTAGCGCATTAGCTGTCGAAGCTGGATTATAGTTTTAGATCCCTTTTATAATTTCATTCTCGATGTGCAGCAAGGCGACAAATACTAGGCTGATATATATATGCACGAAGCTGTTTACGCGTAATGTAGAGTAAATATAGTGGTTGATCTGCGCCCGCGTGCGGTTTATTCCCTTCAAAGAGAAGCGATGTCACGGCCGAGGCGCCGGCTAACCAAAGCTGCTTTTCGATATCGTACGAGCACCTGGCTTTGTAAATCAGGGCCCTCTTTTTTACTCACGATTTCCACGATTGCTACAACGGCAATTATTCTGATGGAAAAATAACTGTTGTACAGTCTACTTCGTTTCGATTGATAGCAACGCTATGTCGGAATCGCGCCTAACTCCATTAGGCAGTTTTAGCATATCGTTACCGTGTTTGTGTTACCGTTTACCGTGTTACCGGAAGCGGCTGGCGACGGTGAAGCCTGCGCCGGTAAGTTACCATTCGCGGTAACTCTTGCACTGCGCAGTCGACTCCGGCAAACACGGTAAACGGTAACGTAAACACGGTAACGATATGCTAAAACTCTATATTATCCTGGGCAAACGTTAGAGGGAGTTCTTCTGTGGAAATCACAGCGCGAAACGCTACGCTACCACGCGCATTTCAAGGCGGATCCGAGCGGCCGCCGGTTTTAGCGGGGCCGCTTCCGTTCCGTCACGTACGTCACGTCCGGCCACCGGTAATGGCCGCCTTTTCTATTCAGTTTCGGTTCCGAAAACACCAATGTCGCGAGCCGTTTGCGTCGCTCGGGTTCATATTTGAAACGTAGTATTTTGCATTTCGCACTATTTTTATGTGTACTATTAGGTGACATCATTTTTACGTTGTAGAAAATTTGAGTGCAGTTGGCCTTTAAGAAGCGTCAGCCCGAACAGAAGCGTGAATGGGCGCGAAAACCATGGAAAGCCGCTACAGCCACTGTTGCCGCCTTAAGCTCCAGCTGGTCGTGTAGCTGCGAATCCCTCCCGGATGAACAGCAACTGGCCAGCTTGGAACGCCAACGTGAGCCAATATCACTCGTTCAGCTTAAAGGGCTTTCAGAGCGACATGTTCGACAGTGTCTTTTACTTCTAAGCTCCCGCTCATGACCGGTTGCCGGTTTATGCGTGCACGGGTTGGGAGAGGAGGTTGGTAGGGAAGGGGGTGGGCACGCGCAGATATAAATTTCATACACTGATGACATGTGTGTTGTGTTGGCGTGAGGTTCAACGTGGCCGCTAAGCAGCCCAATGTGACCGGTCAGGTGTCATCTGTGGCTGGACATGGCAGTATGGCTAAATGTGCTCCAAGTCGCTGCAACAAATCACCAGAAAAGCCAAGCAGTCCGAGAAACCCGACACCCGAGGCGCACCGAGGAGCGCCAGCGGGGGTCGGAACCAGACGGGGAGAGAGTACAACCTCTAAATATGCTAGAGTAGCAACACTCACGCACGGCGGCAGCCATTTTGGTGCCTGACAACAAGGTGGCCAGCTTTATGTGCTCATGCGACACATAGTCAAATGCCCCTTTCAGATCCAGGGCTAATACAATTTGATCGTAGTAGACCTCTTCCACACTATATGGAACTGCCCGACCATATGGCAACAGAATAACTACAACACATCAATAGAGTCCTGGGAAGCGGCACTGTCCAGCTCGGACCTCTCCCTTTTTTTCTGCCGTCAAAGGACCAGTTCGGGTGTATTGAATCCCTGGGCACACTGGCATGTCGTGGAATGGAGGAGCTGACCTGCTCGCCCGCGAAACCCTTCTCCTGGCTCCCGACATCAGTGACCAAGTCCAGAACCCTAGTCCTCCTACCCTCACACTAAAGACCTACCTACCCGATAAGAGACGTCTGCCGTCACCTCATCCCAGACTGACCCGGCAGGAACAGGTTACCGTTCGTCAAGCCCAGACAAACACGCTTCTCACACCAGCTCTACTTCACCTGTACAGAAACCATATACACACACCCCTCCCAAACTGTGCACGCTGTAAGGTACCGCAGGATCAAACCCACATCCTGTGGGTCTGCCCAATTGAGGCACCAAGCCAATTAGGGCACACTAGAGAGTGGCTGACTACTGCAACCAAGTTGGAGGAGCAGAGGAGCCTGGCGGACTTCATCTTGAAGGCCACCAGAAGCTGCCTGGAACGAGGCGGCTCTTAGCCTCTCCGCCACCCCCGTTTCTCCTTCCCTTTTGAAAGGAAATAAAAGTATTATCTCTCTCTCTCTCTCTCTCTCTCTCTCTCTCTCTCTCTCTCTCTCTCTCTCTCTCTCTCTCTCTCTCTCTCTCCAGGCAGCGAGAACTGCTGTAAAAAGCCAAGCTAGGGGCTTTCGCCACTGGAGTCCTGGAAATAGAATTCCGCCCTTAACTCCACCGCCTCCCCTTCTACCTTTGTTGTAAATAAAGTTTACTATTACTACTATTACACTATTACTACCTATTGCGGCTGACATTAACGGGCGGAATTGGTCCGGGCGCCGCCTGGCAACCATGACAGCTGTGTTTACTTCTCGAAGATTTAGAGACAGCGCGCTGGCGCGATAGGGTCAGGCTTGATTACGCTAGCATAGCTTTAGTGCCTCTAGGTTACGCTAGGCCACTGTCACTCTTTCTCAGTGGGAAGCGATGCAGGCGTTTTCTATCTTCCCGCCGGTTGAAACAGCCCAGTACAGAGCAGCACAGCATCGCTCTTGGGTGCTTAAAAACTCACCCTCAACGTGTCATACAGCCAAACTGCGCTCCTAAAATCACGACTTATCAAAGAGCGCGCGCGCGGCAACTCAGAGGCACGTGCGTTTATAGATACTTTTTCAGTTTCGGAACTGCGCCTTCCAAAGCGGGCGCGACTTTACCCTAGGCGCTGAGAGGGCGCTCCGGTCGCGAGTTGCGCTGTGTCGGCGGCTGCGGCGGCGGCTCCGGCGGCAGCGTTGACGGCGTGCGCGGCCGGTCCGCGGGCTCAAAGTTGCGGCCGCGGTGTAGTTGCGTGTCTGCCCTACAAGTTTCTTCTTTCCGCTTGCGTTTGTCTTTGCCCTTGTGCAAGAAACTTGTCGTTTTCAGTGTAGTCGGTTTGGGATGCTATTGAACAGTGCGGCCACGGGTGAAAGCATTTCGTGACTCCGTCAACGTGCTCTGTTTTCTTTATTGTGCTGGGCTTGGTGCAATGCCGACTGGCTCAACTCGCAGTCGGCTGTACGGGATTTTCCAGCCCACTTTAGCAGTGATGCTTGTGAGGAGGCTGGGCACATGCGTCGTGTATGAGGCACATGCTTATGCCCTTTACAAAATGCACAAGAGGAGGGCGGAATGTAGTCTCATGCTAAAAAAATATTGAAACAGAACAGACAAATTAACAAAAATAAAAATTCTTAATGCTAACACAATATAACTAGAAAACATACAATCTAAATCTCAAGGATTTTGGGTTAGCTTTACCCGCGCAACAATTTTATTTCTTTGAAACTACGCGGATGTCTTTCATAAAGAAAGCATGCAGTTACTGCGCATGGTTATCAGGAAATATCATTCGTGCTGCAACGAACTTGCGCGATTGCCATCTCAGGCGAAATCGCGTGCGCACTTGACAGCTATTGCTGCTCGAAAATTCATTTAAAATGCGGTCGTTCTTAGTATTTTAGCCCTCGCTAAAAATCACTGGGCGTACGTACATCTCCTTGCATAATCTACCCGTTTCAAATAAATCGCGAACTGGAATAGCGCGCGCGGCAAGAAAATGTTGAGCAACTTCCGAGAACAGTCATTTCTTTTCGAGTACGCGCCAGATCACAACCCGAGATGCCGAAGCGGAACGCTACGGAAGGGCCGCCATTTGCACGAGGGCGAAGGAATCCAAGAGCGATAAAAATCACGTGACCAGCAACCCTACGTAACGTGTTACGCCACGTAGTTTTTTTTTTTTTTTTTCCTGTGGGGTATGTTATATTTTTCTGCCATTCTTTTTTTTTTTTTTTTTTTCGCGCGCGCGCTGCGTTTGCACGGCGTTGCACGCGCTCTCCGGCAAGTCGACGTTCTCATGTGGTGCCGATTATTCTTCTCTGTGCCTGTTCTAGGTTCAAGCGCACAGAGCTTTTCTTGCGCGCTGACATCCCAGCGCTCACATGCGGTTTACGTTATGCTTTCCTTCCGACTGGAGCAAAAAGCCAATAACCACTTAGTTAAGGGCTCCACATGTTTGATGTGCGTGCGTGGGAGGCGCACACATCCGGTAATTGTGTACATTCTTGAAAGCAAACAGCTACAATAAACAGAAGACAACGAAATTGTTTGCCACTTGTGTGGTTCTTCCGAGTTCACTTTTGCAGAAGAGCATGCATATACTCGCGTGCGTGTATGCATGCTCGAAGTTTAGGCGTAGTTGCGTGTCTCTACAAGTTTCTTCCTCAAAGTTTAGGCGTAGTTGCGTGTCTCTACAAGTTTCTTCCTTTCGTTTGCGTTTATTTTTGACCCCTGTGCGCGAACCTTGCCCCTTCAGTGCGTTCAGTTTGTGACGCTATTGAACAGTGCCGATTCATCGAGGATTTCGTGACTCCATCAAGACGCTGTGTTTTCTTTGATGAGCCGGCCTCTTACCGCAAAGCCAACGTGCTCCGCAACTGGTTGTACGAGCAGATACAGAAGCAACACTCAGAAGTGTCACTTTTTAGCGCCGTCATCGGATCCATAGCTTCTCACCCAACAGAAAAGAGCTATTCCCCGCGCGGACAAAGAGATAAGCAAAATGCGCAAGGTATGTGGACTTCATTTTCTCGAAGAGGATGTTGCGATCATTAACGTAAAGTCGTCGAGATCGGCCGGGCTCACTGGGCACCGAAGGAAAGTGCAGTTTCCGTTAACTTTCCCAACCTTCCCAGCAACTTGTTGAGCAAGCAGACTCGGCGGCGGTCTCCGAAAAAGAGAGTGCACGAGCCAGGTGATTACAAAAGGAGAGCACTTTCCCAAGGAGCGACAAGAGAGCTCTCCAAGGCACCTGTTCTCCAGCAATGCACCGATTTTGCACAGATAGTCGAGAATAGTGCGGCAATACGGCTCCCAGCCAACTGGAGAACGGCAGCACTCGAAGAAGAACCGGGGCCGCGTCGGCAAACTCTTTTACTGGTCCCGAAAGAAAGCGGGCCTACACAATCCTGAAGAGCGTTGTTGCGCGACACGATATCACCTATGTTGTCTACGAAACGGGAAGCTGCTAGAACAGTCGTGTGAAAAAATATCATTCGTGATGCAATAAATTTGCGCAATTGGCATGGCAAGAGAATTTGTGCGCACGCTTGACAGCCACTGCTACGCGAACGTTCATGTAAAACGCTGTCGTTCTTGATATTTTAGCCACCGCTTCAAATCCCTGGGCGTACGTACGTACACGCCTCCCTGCATAATACCGCCCGTTTCAAATAGATCTCGAACTGCAACGGCCGTAGAAAAATGATGAGCAACGTCCGAGAACGGTTATTTCTTTTGCAGTACGCCGCCAGAAGCGGCGAGGACCGGAGACGCCGAGCGGAACGCTTCCCGCTAGCAGACGACGCTCGCTCTCCTAGCGCAACTCGCAACCGCAGCGCCGCGGTGGCGAGAGTCGCGGCCGGCCGCCTTCTCTCCATGGACGCGGCGGGGAGATACGGAACTGAAAAAGTATCTAAAAACGTTGGTCGGTATATATTGTTAGTTTGCGTTAGGTACTACCCATCTCCCCCACTTTATTTGGCATTTAGAATAAGTTATAAAGTATATTCCGGGGCTGCATAGCATGGCTTTGTTGAGCCAAGGCGTAGCGCGAACCTAGAATAAAGCTCGTCGTGGGACAAGAACAGGAAGAGGATTTATTTGTGTTACCCGGACGCCTGTTTCCAAACGCTTCGCAGCACAGCGCCCCGCGTGACATGCGTGATGTCACTGCACGTGCTATTCTGCTGAGCTGCTGCTAAAACGATCCCGCCGGTCGGGCTCTCTGGCATCGAGGTGGAGTTATGGGTACTTGCACTGGCCGCCTGGGTTCGAGCTTCAGCAGGCCTTTCGTATTTGTTTTTATTGCATAATTTTGTAAAGTCAATTTTTTTATTGCGGAAGAACTCGATTTTGCATGTTCTTTTTGTTATAAATGTGATTTGGTATGTTTTAGGTTGCTTTAGTGTTGTGGCGCAGGCCATGACCACATTGAATTAACGTTCTGTATCGCGCGATGACAAATGTCACGTGGGGCGCTGTGCAGCGAAGCGTTTGGAAATACGCCACCGGTGTCGGGTACTGGATACTGGCCCTTGCTAACAAGCAGGGGCGCATGCAAGTTTTTTTCTGAGAACGGGGGGTCATTTTCAATCAGCGATGATGATGATGATGATGCTGATGATGATGATGAGGAGGAGGAGGAGGAGGATAGAAGCCTTTTTTATTCACCGAAATTTGAAGAACCAGAAATACAAGAAATAGAAAAAAATAGAAAAAGATGGCGCAGGTGGCCCATCCTTCGGCCCCTCGCCACATACCGTGCTAAAGCGGGTGCTGATGGAGCCTCGCTAACCAGCCTGTGCAGCCGGTGGGGATAGAGAAGTTTAGGCTCCGCATCGAAGCACAAATTTGGTCACCGCTTTTAAAAACACCTCGAATGACAATCGCTAGCACAATATCATGTTACTCCCGATCGCTGCCTCTCGGTTACTCCTTCTTCTGGCGGTGCAGGAATGAGCGGGGGAGAGAAGGGGTGGGGGGCATAGGGTCAAATTTATCGACGAATGCCGCTGATCCTAAGCTAAAAGTGCCGGAAACAGTTTACACGCGTAAACTTAACAATGCAATAATTGTAAAAAAAAAAAAGATTTTTACGCGATTTTAGAACCACTTCAGCAGCCCTTTAAGGAGGGAATTTGGTCAGCGGTACATACATGTGTGAGCTGCGGATACTCCAGAGAAGGGGACGTGTCCTTTACAGCATTTATGCTTTCGAATTTACTGGCATGAAAAACAATTTGGAAATAAAGCGGAAAAATCTCCCACGCTTCATTCGTATATTTTCTTCGCTGCTGAGGGCAGCCAGGGCGCGTGCACCCCAGCGCGAGCATCTCTCGCTCTGGCGCTAGCTTTGCAGACCCCGATTTTCGCGGAAGGCCAGACGCCCCCGCCCAAGATGCAGCATCGGGCTCGACCGGCGCCGTTTGCCCAGCTGAGCCGCTCCGGCCAGCGCCGCGCGTCCTCGTCGACGCTGCCGCGGACAGGGGCGCCCGCGGACCCATCCGGCCGCGACCTCCTGCTCGTGCCAGGCCCACCGCCTGGCTTCCAAAATGCAGCGGGAAGCGGAAGCACCAGCGTTGCCCTAATCATTCTGTCGCTTAAAGTTCCAGGTGGGCCTCCCTTTGGAACGAACAGCCTTTCTTAGAAATGCAAGGTTATATAGCGCCAAGTTAGCTTTACTGGGTTACCTCGTAGGGTACGCACAAAACGGAACAACTATCGTGTATTAAGGAGCACAAGTTTAACGCTGAGCCCTTCGGTGGTATTTCCTTTCGAAGTTCGCTGTGCGGGTTTGCCACCCTGCACTCAAGACCTCCCTTTGACAAACGATTTTGTATGCGAAAATCCGCGTGCTGAGATTTCTGAGAAAAAAAACTAGAGTAAAGTTTTTAAAACTCATTTCCAGTCTATAATCCCACATTGTCTACATTTATTCAAGGATGTGTGCCTTTTTAAAGAAAATAACGGCAATATGTATGGTCACCTAAGTACCATTTCTGCAGATTTTAGCCGGCGGCTGCAATAGGTTTTTCACGGTGTTTTCTCTAGCTTGTTCCTACAGCGCGGGATAAGAGTATGGATAACATTGCCACTTGGAACACATGCACCCAAGGAATAGAAATATTATCTTGAACAAGGTCGTTCCTTCTCATACTGCTCTAACCACAGCTTGAAATATTTGGTTCTACAGTAAAACCTTGTTAATTCGAACTCCATGAGGACCATAAAAACGTTCGAATTAGGCGGAGTTCGAGTCAACGCGCGGGCGCTAGAATGAATGGATATCGCGCCACAGTGGGCGGGCCACGCTGGCCACACTGCAGTCCCACTCAAAGGAGCCTCCTCTGGACTCGTTATCGCGAATTGGGTGCTACTACACGTTTGGGTCAGGTGATTTCGTAAATAATGTTTCCTAAATGATGATGGCATGCGCCGGAGCACTGACGCCCGCGGCGGGGCGCCCTTTCCGTGAACTTTGCTTTTCAAAAACGCTTATTGTGACGCTTTTCGTAGGTGAAAAACATCACAATGCTTTTCGTCCCGGCAGGAAAGGGGTCAGCTCGTTGCAGTAACGTACATAAGCATAGCGCATCTTTCCTGCTGTTTGCTGTGTCGCTTCTTTGGTTGTTGTTTTGTTTTTGGTTCATCATGCGATCATGATTCTACTGCTGGCGACAGCATAAAAAAAAACCTTTTCGGTGGGCGATTCATTAGGACGAGAGGAACATTAGATGAAGAGCCAGCGAACGCCTTCCCTGTTGCCGCAGATTGGTCGTGGATACGAAGAGAATGCTATATACAAAGGCATCACCATGTGGACGTTGTGCACAGCAAGATGTCACCCTCGCTGTTTCGAATATGACCACCGGAGGCGGCGTACTCTTGTGGGCACTTCTGCCGCATTCCCCCCAGTCATTGGCATCTACGTCCAGCCGCCGTTGCTCTTTTCTTCGCCTCTCTGGCACCCCTTTCGCACGGCGCTCTTTCTGCGCGGACTCGCATTGCAGTTGCCGCCCTCTCCAATCCCAACCTCTATCTCCTACCTTATTTAAATTTCCTCCTAATCTTTCCCGCTATCCACTCCTTTCATGTCCCCTTCCCTACCCCCCACGGGCCTCATAAAGGTTCGGCACCTCACGCCAGATTGTTTCGGGCCATTTTCACCCATCTTCCCCACACGCCTCAAAACCTGATAGCATAGCATAGCGTCACATTGCACCGTTATCCAGATGATCAGAGCGCGACTCCTGGAACCTTGCAGCCTTCGAGTACACATGGATGCGCGAAGGCGGCACTTCGGTCTTGACAACAGGCACTGCGCCTGCAGATTGCGCCGCGGTGGCTTTGGCCACGCCCTCGGGTGGTGCAGAAAATTGTCTGAATTGGCATAGATTTTCTTACAATATACACTGAGCAATTCGTGGGTACACCTGCGGTCCGCCAGCTTCTCTGGACGTGAGCCTTTCTTCGATCATACGAATACTGACTGAAAGAAGGAACCCCCTCGTCCCCAAAAACAGTTAGATGGGGCTCGTTTGAGTTTACTTGTGGATTTCTCTTAGTGTCGAATGAGGTTGCAGGTTACAAAAATCTGGGGATAATGCGTACTCGTCGGCCCTACTTAAATGAAGAAAATAAAATGAAATTTTCTACACCACAGGATTTGCCTATGGTGTTCATTGCTGGACAAGTTTCTCCTGAAATCCTGTTGTGAAGTAAATATCAATTGAGCGTATACATGGCTACACAATCGTAGGTAAAGCCTCTGGGTGCCTAAATCACAATTTTCTGTGCCCATTATAGACCGTACAAACTAATTTTTGTGTCTTAGGTTGCGGTATCTATTGATGATAATAAATGCTCGATCAGTTTGTATCTGACCATAGTGACACGACTGAGTTTGCTCCTGTAGTGCATTTTTTTATTATGCGACATATTTGTGTATGATAACGGCATTCAATTAATGGCTTCCCTTTCCTCTAAACGTCCTAATTGTCCCCTCCTAAACACTCCTGGTTCCTCAACTGGCTCCAACCACACCCAACACAGCCAATCCTACTCACCACTCAGCTCAGGTTTTCCCGATTCCCTACAACTTTAGTACCTCCAGCTCCTCCAGTGACGTCCTCCCTCCACGTTTCCACTGTCTTTACATTGAAGGACGGCCGCTGCTGGTGTTTTCGCCATCTGAAACGAGCTCCTCGTCTGACGACAACACAGACTACGTCGGTGCATACCGGAGGATCGAGGAGAGGGTTGTGGTACCCAGCCGTCGCCACCCGGAACTCTTCGCAGGTCGTGCTGTGCCGTCTGCAGGGCCGTCGTCGAGGTGGGGGACGACATCGCGAATGGTGCACGCAGGCACTTCGTCTGTGCCCAGGCATGGCCTGAGGAGCACCGGAGGGGGTTCGCTGGCGCTGCCGCTGCTACTGCGCCCCGGGCCGCCGCCTCGTTTGCGGTCGTGAGGGCCCGCTGCCCGCCACTGACAACCTCGCGGGCGCTGCGTGGCCGGCCGGCAATGTCTCTGATCCCAGCCGCATCAGCATGCAGCCGCCGGTGAGGTTGCTACGACGTCGGGTGGTCAAGGCGGAGGCGATCAAGGCAGAGGTGGTCAAGGTGGAGCTGACCTACAGCACGGTTCCCAGTCCGTCCCCTGTCGCCAGCCGAGCAAACCGCTCCTCCCGCTGCTTCCACCCCGGCCCCGGCCACCGCAGCGGAGCCGGTGCCAGCTCCACGTCCAAGGGCATACACCAGGCGCCTTGAGGTTCGGGGCCTCCTGGACACGGCCACCATGGAGCCTGTCTTCGACGTGGTGTCGTCGTTTCCACCCGTCGATGACGTGGTCCTCTTTCGGGCCGATGATCGACTGGGCGCCCACGTCATGCTGCTGGAGGAGGTCCCCCTGAAGTGGATCTTCAGATGCGTGGAGGCTGCGCTAACCTTGGAAGATCATCGCAAGCCGCTCGTGTTTTGATACCAGGTGTTGTGGTACGCCCGCCACCACTGTGGACATCACTGGAGGATGGGCTCTGACCTGGGCGCCCCTTCTCACCCGCGCCCCACCATTTCCTCACCACCCGCACCTCACCCAGCACCTTACCGAATGATTCAAAATAAAGCGGAATTTACAATGGTGCATTTGAAACACTCATTCAGAGGCTAGTCATCACAAAACACGGTGGAAGAGAGCACCGCGCAAGCCAGGGAACGAACGCGCATTACCGTCAGCGTCCTCTTCATCTCCCTTCCTGATGATGATCCCGGCTAGCACGTGCAGTACATGTATACCATCCGCTTTGCGGGGAATTTAATTAATACCCCGTAACAATATTTTCCCCACCATCACCCCTTCCCCCACGAACATCAGTCCACTGCCACCCCCTCTCATCAGTCCCTCGTCACTTAATTCGTCCACCTTCGCCGAATATGCCCACCTTTCAGGATACGCCTAAGATTCTAGAACGAGGCAGACTCTGTCACCCAAATATAAGCGAATTTAACCGCGCATCTGGTTGATACTCGGCACGTGTGAAAAAAACGAATGTGTGACACGTCTGTAGAATGTGCGCTCGCATGGGTATGAAGTTGTTAATTGATTATGGGGTTTAACGCGCCGAAACTACAGAGGTCTTTAGGCGCGCGCCGGAGTGGAGGGCTCCGGATTGATTTTGGCCCCCTGGGGATATTTAACGTGCGCCGAAACCTCGAATACAGCAGCGTTTTCCCTTTTCGCCTCCATAAGAAAAGCGGCCGCCACGGACGCGAATTGAACCCGCGACCTTGGGATCAGCAGCACAACGCGCTAGCCAGTGAGCCACCGCGGTGGGTGGAATTGTGAGGTTGTTAGTATTCTTGTTGTGTAAGTTCTGAAAAAAGAATTTCAGTTGTGTGTTAGCGCTGCGATCTGTATACGCCTTTCATCTTGCGTCCATGTCGAGTATGTGCTACATCAAGATGTTCAAGGCGGTGCTAGTCACCTGTCCCTCAAAGAAATGTGTAGGCGTGGTTGTTTCACTTTTTTCCCTTTACCTCGAACAAAGTGACCAGGGGAAGTGGGCCGCACCTGAAGCAACGCGGGCCCAGTGAACTCAGCGCCACCAGCAGCAATTGAGGGCAGCTGCAGCAGCCAGTCGAAAAGTCGACTTCGGCATCCATCCTGGACATCCACACCCTCGGCAGTGATGTCGCGCAATCTGGGTAGGCCGCCGAGCCTGAGGGTGCGACGATTCAGTCGAAGTGCGCCAGCGCTGCACCACCAAGGATGCCGCACCAGTTGGTGCCCCCAAGAAAGCAGCCGTAGACAACGTTTATAGTATCTATAAACGTTGGTCTGGGACCAAATGTCAGCGCCCATGGGTCGTCCGGGGTAAGTAAATGTCACGTGACGCGGTTTGACCAATGGCCACTGTCGGAGGCATACAATCACAGAAAAGAGTGCCGATACTCTGAAACCTGATCTGAGAGGCGTGATCTTCGCCCGGTGGCGGAGGCGGGTGGCCGCTTTGATGATGGAGACGAAAAACGAAAACGTCTATGTGTTCGAGATTACGGCGCACTTTAAGATCCCCAGGTGGTCAAAATTAATCAGGAGCACCTCATCGCCTGTATAGCGCCGGAGCTAGCGTTAGACATAATAATCAATCAATCAAGCTTCGCTCTCACCCCTGAAGAGAAGCTTTGGGCGGGGCACTCTGCATTGTGATCACGACCAAAACAGGCGTGCTCTTTTGTACGTGTGAAAGCAACAGATTTTTTATTATATTTAATCCCGCGAGCCCCGGCTAAGTGCATGGCACGCCCCTAAAATGTGCAACAAAGATGTATGAACAACAGATCCATGGTTACTGCCTTTTTACACTGATTGTTTTCTTGGTAAAGGTGAACCCCAATTTACATTTCCTAAATTCGCATATTTCAAAATTTGGCGGACAAATATTTTGACTCCCCGAAATTTATCCGCTTAATTTATTGTAGTTTATATTTGCATTTCTAGAAGTCCCAATGTTGTAATCGCGCTTCACTTTTAAACCATCCACCTGTGCCGACAAAGTCTCCTTTGCCGAAAAACACGGCGCGCTGTGTTTGTGCCACTTCGGTCGATTGCCGCCTGTTTTTGGCTCTGCTTCCTCACGTTTTCTGTTGCACCTACGTAAAGTCGCACCTTAAAGGAGTACTGACACGAAATTTCAAAGCTGAGATAACTATGTAAAACGCTTCCTTTTTATCAGGAGATATCTCCCAGCAAGTTTCAACAGCAACCGTTCAGCGAAACATATTTAAAATCCATTTTAATCTTCGCCCGCACGAGAAAGCCCAGAGCGGGCCGACGTGACATCATCTGCTACGTGCCCCAAACTGCCGACGTCGGGGCTCCCGTGACGAAGCCGACGCGCTGGCTGTGGTTGGCGCGCGCTGCTCGGGCGTGTGTACACGTCATGGTTTTGGGACTGACGTCATGCTGCCCGGGCCTGTGGGGACGGCGAAAACCTCGGCCGGTCTGGGCGCGCGCGTGCGCTCGCTCGCGCGCGCTTCCAGAGAGGCAGCGATACGGCAAGAATGGTGACGTCATGTTATACATGCTGTCATGGCGGCCGCTCGGCGTTTTTCAGTCGAAACCGAAACTGGCACGAATAAATGACGCCGTAAATTAATGTTTACGCTGCGCTCGACCGTCTAATCTGTCATTCTATGATTAGTGGGCTAGTAGGCACGCATAGCAGCGAAAAAAACGTAACATGAAAATTTCGTGTCAGTACTTTTTATTACAACTGGTGCGGAAAATTTTATTGACAAGCCGGCCCCTTTATGCGTTTGGAACTCAAAGACTCCAGGGCTCAAAAGCTCAAGAACCCAAAGACTACACGAGCGGCAAAGGAGAAGTCAACAAAGTGTCGTGCACAGACGCGTGTGTCGGTTGCCCTGCAGGAAGCATTTATCTTTTCGCGTCATTCTTTCTGGAGCCATCGAATCAAATCGAGAACACTGGCGATCAGAAAAACACTCTAGTGACGACAGGGTGATAGCCTGCGCTGCATACAAACGAAAGGGAAGAAAACACGCGCTTCGCTTCGAAGCGCATGTTTATAGGCGGGCGGGACCAGACACTGAAAACAACACACATAAAGCATGCATGGTTCGCGGCTTTAGGGCTGTTCTTATTGCAGAGGCTCAAAAACATCACCATATGGACAGAAAGACTGACCAAAATTTTATGAAAAAAGTCAGACACGTAAGACTGCTTATTTTATATGTTGTGATGTGAAAGCATCACATTTTATTTTAACTATTTCGATGGTTCAAGTACGGTCACTTGATGCAATCATTAAACGCCGGGTTGTGTTGTCGTCTGCTGCAACACATTTCCTGTGTGTATGCGACCGCGTTTCTTTTTTTTGTTCTAGTGGCCACCGTCTCCCCCTTCTTGTGGATTCGATGCAAATTACCCCAAAAAGTGGTCTGCAGACCAAATAATCTGGGCAAGCAATCAGCGACTCACTTGTTCCCGGCGACACCGCCGCGCGTTAAGGTAGATGCTACCATTGCGACCCACAGCTCATATACGCAGCCAGCTAACGCCAAGCACAATGCAACCGATGCCGAGAAAAGTGCGCATAAATTCGTTATGAAATACTTGTGACGGGACATGTACAAGACTGTGTGTGCAAGGAAACACCTCGTAACAGCGACGGAAACGCGTCGCTCATTTGTGATCTCACCGCACGTACTGCTTGTATTGCCTGGTAAATGATCGAATGACTCCGCCAGAACGGTGATAGAATTGCTTCGCCTCACATGCTTAAAAGTGCTGCTATGATCTGCAGTTTGAGTTAAGTAGTGCCTATTTTCCTTCAATGTTTTTGTATAGTTATGCCCTTCCGACAGCTCACAGAAGGCCAGGCTGCGTACGACATGAAACACGTCTTTAATGATTTAGGGTAATGGGAAGTTTCAGAATAGGAGAACCAAAGCGCAATGCGCGCGGGACGAGAGGGTCTTCTCTAACAGCTCGCAGCCGGCTTCGGATGCACGTGATCGAATGTTGCGAACTTTAGGCTTAGCGTCGCGGCAGATATCAAATGACAGTCCCTAACACATTTTTTCACCGCACTAGCACCCCCTTTCTTGTGTGTGGAACTTTGTATCCGTGGTGATTGCCATTTAAGCAATTGATGATCAAGATACCTGCCACGGCCACAGCCGTTTTTTGTGCGCAGATATCGCCATCCTTTGGACACACCTCACCGCGCATGAACGGGCTGGTAGTGCCGGGACCGACCTCCGCAGCTGGTCGGCGTATATCGTGGCAGGTATTCGAGCATCGCTTTGAAAACCACAGCTGATGACACTACCGAGCACAATTTTTCACCACACTAACGTCCACTTTCACCAATGTGGAACATCTTTTTCATGACTAGTGTTATTTTAAAAAGCGGCGGCAAGTTGTTGCTGCCACGACCTGCGTCAGTTCGAGCCGCTCCGTCGGCCGTGCGGGCTGGTACGGCGGGTGTGTGTGCGGAGTGTTTCTGTGAGCAATAAACGCTTCATGATTTCCTGCTTTATACATTTCTTGCAAACAAGGGTAATCTAGAAACTTAGCTCGGCGATCGCCGCAGTCTACATAGTTGATCGGGGAAACGAGCAACAGCTTACGTTTCGGTCGCATACGTCATGCAACACCACGCTCAAGTTGTTTGCAGAGAACGTACCACAGTTGATACGGTTATAAAGTCCCCATGAGGTCAAACTGCGCTTGATGGACTGAGAATTTACTTGAAATGATGGAAATTAACACGAAAATACTTTTAGAATGCACGTCGTAAGCGAAGTGTCTCGCGCTGCAAGCCAACTATGCAGCAATGCAGCAAGATAGGAACGGTGATCCTACAAGTGACTGGACAGTGCATGTTGGTTTGCGTTCTTATTGCAGTTCTACTCCTGGCACTTCGTCTGTGCTTTTCTGCCTTTTCCCGCCCCCCTAAGCGACGGCCCCAACCAAAGAACACATGCATTTGCATGGCACTACCGCGCCATTTCAAAACGACGGCCCTTTTTTAGAGAATTCATCATCAGGACGCAGAATAAAAATACGACAGATATTCAAGCTGTAGATGCGAATGAACCAAACAAGACGGCCACGGGGGTAACAAACAATAGTTTATTTCACAATATTTTCTGGCTGTCTTTTCTTTTCATTTTTTTAACCACACACAGTTCTATCTCCCGTGCTAACATCAATAAACCACGGAACGTAGAGCACCCTCAGGGCGTCTTGAACAACATCATACACTTTCCAGATAAGCAAACAAACAATGATTCAGAGCTTTCTCTCGCTTGGGAAGTAATATGTACAGTGTATTAGAACAAGGTCCCCTGCATTGGCCCATGAGAAGCTCTTACCAACAGCAAACACTGACGTCATTGCACAATTCTGAGAACTAGTGCAATGCGCGTAAACGCACACACAAGACACTCCTACGCTACGAAGGACTACGTTACACCTTTCTTTCGCAATTCAAGCTCTCTGAAATTTGCAACACAAAGCAAATGCTGCATCGTACACGTCGCATATGCACAGCAGCCCTTTTTTGATCACATCAAGTAGCCACTGTAAAATGGCCACCATCCTTCATTCGTAAAGACCACGAACAGTTGTTGACAACAACAGTCTGCACTGTCAACACACACACAAAAAAAGAGTCTCTAATCAGCTCGCTTCAGCATAGCACCTCTGAGGCTCATTTGAAATGCCAAGTTTTTGGCCATTTTGATAAGGTATGGCGCAACCAACGCCTCATCAAGTGGCGTTCCACGGAAGGAACTCTGTCATCACTAACAGTTAACTCTTCAAGATAGAGACAAGTGGTACTGGAAGGCAGTCAATTGGACCTGCAGATACCCATGCTACCAGTTTATGGCACTTTGATGATTAGATGTCAAGATCGAGTGCGTACAGCGCTGTCACTGTACATTCAGCAAGTGCCAGCTGTGTTTTGCATCAGGCATGCGTTAACCCGAAGTACATGCAAGATATAGACCACCAGGGAGTTGTCGACTGAAAAGTTCGTAGCTAGCGAATAAACAGCTGGCGGTGACGATCTAAATCTCCTGAGAAACCTGCCTGGCTTGTGGGCATTTTCTGTTAACTTGGCAACAACCTGAAAGTACTTATTCGCTTGATTAATCAGGGAAAACCCCGAATGGACGTGCAAAGGAAATAGCCAGACATATCAACAAGACACTGATGCCTTAAAAACGGTTACCAAGACGTCTTGTGTGGAGTTGTCTAAATGGAATTGCTGCAACAATGTTAAGTTTTGAAGAGCTGAGAACAGCTGCCACATAATTAAGCATGCAAATAGTGGTTTATTTTAGCTGCACGAGATTACTAGGAAAATCCCAGTTAGCTGCACAGACACACCTTTTGCAGGCAAACTCTGACCTCGCAAGCAATTGGGCTTGTACAATGAAAAGACCAGAGCAGAGGGTGCGTGAGCCCACTCGGGTGCTTACCAGGCTTTCAGGGGCTCGCTGCGAATGTGAGCATTCCGCTAACGGCACCAACAAATAGAGAAGCCGTGACGTTACAAAAATCAGATGGTTAATGAGCACCTACGGAAACGACGAGCTTGTTTAAACTTGTTTATGTATAAACTAGATTTTATGCCATACACCCACATCTTTCAACAAACTTTGAACAAACTATAGTTGCAAGTCTGCGCATCAGAGCATTGTTCGTCCTGTCATCTGTGCCTGTTCTTTCACCAGCTATATAGCTCAATCTCCACGTATGTATTTATGTTTGTGAGAGAGAAAAAGATCTTTCCTCTGACCATTTCGGGTTTGATGCAACACCTTATTTGTTGCGAATAGCATGTGTGCCAGGCCCCCCAGACATAGAAGGCAGCATAAAGGCAAAGTGAAAACGAAAAAGTGTGCAGTCGCTTCTCTGCAAGCCGATTAAGGAGCTGAAGCTTTGAGAGATGCTGCAAGCGGGAAATTCCAACAAGGTGACCGAAAATTGAGCTATTTTGGAGTGGCGGTGGGAAGTTCCAAACGTAGACTAGACTCAACGAAACGCTATTAGAAGGGATAGAAAAGCAATAAACATCATGGGAAAGGTGTGGGAAATTTAAACAAGGCAAGCAGGTAGGAGTGAAATCAAGCCAGTGTGCGGTGGGGGTGTGGAATTGTGGTCCCCACATGGCATTAGCAACTACATGTAAATTCTACCGCACCAACAAATGCTATTGCATTTAAAACTGCTTCAGTAAGTCATCCAAGAGCATGACCAATAATCAAAGATCTTTATTACACCTAAAAGGGTGTCCCCCTTTTGATATGAAATTCTGCATACGCCACTGCTTACTTGCACTGCAGTATACATGGCCAGATATGAAACAATGCCCCTGCGATGTTGTTCGTATCATGCTCAAATGAAGCAGGGTTGCGCATTTCCAAACACTTCGCTGTACAGAAACGCCATGTGACATGCGTGATGTCAATGTGTGCGCTATTCTATTTACCGTATTTACTCGCGTAATGATCGCACTTTTTTTCCAAAAAATTTGATGCAAATTTAGGACTGCGTTCAATACGCGGGGTAAATTTTTCACAAAAAACTTTTGAGCACAGAAAATGCAAGCAAGTCGTGCGTCAGAAGTTTTACGATAGGTCTCATGAACATACTAAAAATAATAAAAACATTATAAAATCTCCGCACACTGCCGCCAGCCGCTTTGCAAAGTGACGCAAAATGCAGTGTTTTCATGAATTGCGGAATGCGCCAGAACGAGTTTGCTGCGAGGTGATAAGTGGCTGCCGCTGTCACAGCCACTTATCAAAACAGACATGGGGGCCGGCGCAGCAAGCTGAGTGCATTTTTTTCTTTGTCTTGGGAGTACATTATGTGCATTTAGTGAGTTTCTTCCTCATCAATATTGAACACATGCTTGCCGATATCGCTAATATCACCAAGTCTACGGCAATAACCTAGCCATGTCTGCTTTGAAAGGGAAGGAAACAGAGGTAAGCACGATCATCATCAGCTAGACTTGGCACACAATACGACATACTGCTGCGGAAAGTTCAGGGTGCGTTCATTGAGCGGAAAATTTAAAAAAATCGAATCTTGACGACAAACTTCAAGGGTGCGATCATTACACGAGTAAATACGGTAACTCCTTCTGAAAGGAGCCTACCGTTTGGGCTCTGCGGCCTTGACACAGAGTTCTGGGTGCTGGTGCTGAACGGCCTGGGTTCGAACCCCACCGGGTCTACCCTTTTTTTTTCTTTTTTTGGAATTTCTTTTCTTGTAAGCTCAATTTTACATGTTTTAAATAAAAATGGTGATTTCGTATGCTTTAGGTTGCTTTAGGTTTGAGGTGCAGCATGTAACTGCGTTAATGTAACGTTCTGCATCACGCGAAGACACATGCCGTGTGGGGTGGCTGTACAGCGAAGTGTTTGGAAATACACAGCAGGGTTCCCCCATTAACACATTGTAAATTTGTTTTACTAGTGCTGCAGTCATAAAGTATGATCCTTTAGCTTTAACTATTGAGCTTTTTAAAAGGTTTTTGCACAAGCACTTCGTTTGCTGATGTTAAAATTAAAAGGTACCTATCAACTCTAAAAGCTGGAGTGACTGTTATTGCTATGTGCTCTATTACCCCACTTTTATTCTCTCGAATTACCGCCCCCCTTTCCCACTTTTTTTGTCACTTTCGCTGGAGCCATAAACCTATCTGTGGTTATTCTTGCTTCAAGCCATTTTTAGGTTTGACAACTTTATCTGCACCCATCACATGCACAGGTAAAACCATAATGCAAAGGTTAGCCATAGACTTCGAGTTGCCGTATCTGCACAATTCTAGCACGCACCTTTTTTCGCTAAAAGTAGCCTTGAAATTTGCGTGCGTGTTACAATCGGACGCAAAACTGAAATTGTCTTTCAATGTCACCTGGTTTACTAGCAGGAGCTGGATAAGCATGTTTATGAAGCACAAGGGATTTTCGCAGCAACAGATGTGTGCGTCAAATAAAATGTTTTCTGCAGGTACATGGTGTCATGTCTTTTACATCTGCATGGTAGAATCTGCATCAAATTATTTTTTCGAATTTTCCATTGCAATTTTACCCGAGCGTTACAATCGTGAAAATACGGTAAGTCGTGTAGCTAAAAAATCATCTGTCACAGATTGGCAACAAAACCCATTTCATGTGCTTTACCATGTTGTTTTAGGTTGTTTTGAACTTTGTGAATACTGCTGCTGACCTTAGAGAAATTGACGGCTGTCATGTGTGTATGTAAGAAGACACAGTCATCTGAGAAAATGGCTCATCCAGAAATTGCCCCATGACTGCTGCAAAGCGGCTGCTCTTTATACTTGGCTTATGCCAGTCAAAGCTTGTCGTACTAGAATAGAGCTGCTCATAACATAGGGAAATTAAAACAGCAACTTGCTTATCACTTGGGACGAAAAAGAGAGCTCAAACCAGCCCAGGTATTGAGGCTACACCAATGCTGCAAGACAGAACACACTTTTGCTTACAAAAGAGACTGATATCAGTATCCACAGCCCGAATCGAATAAAAAAAAACTGTACAAAAACACTTACATCACTGCTTCACTCACTCCCCTTCACTGCGTCAGTCCGTAAATTATGTACATTGGCGAGAGCCTCTGTGCGAACATTTACTACAACTCCACACAACTAAACCAAAAAAAAAAAAAAAAAACAGCATAAGGATAACAGCAGCAACAATGTCCGCAAAGTGCACAGCGAGAACAGTTCTTGTGCTGAGGACTTCACAGCACAGTGCAAGAAAGCGACGCTTCGCCCCTCCACTGTGCACAGATCTCAGCATAGCGGGGCATGCAGACAGGAACACAGTAAGCGATATACAGACACATCCGTGGCAAAATAAAATATGGTCACATTAAGCTCTGAGTGCAAATAGTGGGCGGGGAAATCAAACAAAAGAAAATGTAGGTTTTTGCGGGAACAAGAAGCATTCGCACCTCCTCTCACTTTCCATGCGGATATATAATTGCGAATTTTGAGGAGGAAGCTTTACAGGGCTGTAATAGCAGGTGGCCAAAAAGAGTGAGACACCTCAGCTCTGAAATTTACTTTACCAAAGGCATCGATAAGAGCCCATCCGTAAGCAGTGACTGCATACATGACCCGAGCACACTAACAATGACGGTCAGTGGCAAAAGTACAACCTGAAGGCGCATTCAGCAACAAATGCAACGCAAACAAGAAACTGGAAACATGAGCACACAAATTCCATGATTCATTTCTTATGCGCATTCCCCATTACTGCGCCACTGATTTACACAGCTTCAATACAGCCTTTGCCCTACAGAAATTTGCACGACACATGTGGTTACTTCACCTCCATACAACAAACTCTTCAACTTTGTTCTAGGAAATAAATATTTTCTTCTTCCTATTTGATTTGGATCCAACGATGCGTCCCTTTAGGTACGTGTTATTTTCAACTTTCAAACCAGGGACCCTTGTGGCTGCCAGTGCTGACTGTGAGGACGATAAAGCATGTACAAAACACTTTCACAGGGACTGTAGCCTCGGTGCAGCCTAACGCGGCCCAGTCGAAGGTAGTAGTATGCAGTTACATAACGCAGACAACCATCTGATTCCAGTGAAGTAAGAAAGGCTCATTGCTAAACGATACAAAATTATGATGCTACCGGCACGGAGCAAGAATTATTGAGGAGGCGAAACAGGGCTTGCTCTGGCGGCGCGATAAAGTCACGGCGCCAGGCACGGCACCGACATGCCCTCTGGCGCGAGGCGCCAAAGGGAAAAGGCTCGCCAGTTCAAGCTCAGTCAGTGCATAGCTGGCTGCCATCATGGGCAGACGGCGCCGACAAATCCCTCGCGCGACTGGACTTTCATTGGAGTCGGTTTGCGGCGGAAGAAATCTTGGCATTTCAAACATCGTTGTTATTAGATAAAGGGGCTTTGATTTTTTAGAATGTGAAACATATAAAAATAATAAAAAACGTGGTTGAGAATATAGGTGTGATTTATTGATGGTTTGATGATTTATTTGATGATTTATTGAGTCAATGATGGTTCTTATCCCAAATGCCATTATTTCATATTTAGACTGCCATAACTTCCTTGCCCTGCCTGTGCAACATGAAAAGCACGCGCAAATTTGAGAAGTTCGTGAGAGGCGAGAGCGGCGAGAGAACCACTCGTGGCGAGAAGGCGGTGTCGGTAGACGTCGTCTGCTCCGGGATTACTTCTAGTGCTTTGTTTCAAGCGCAGTACAGCTTGTAACTAGGGCAGTTTTTAATAAATAACTGCTGGTAAAGTGTCCAGCACTTATATTTATTTATTTTACAGAAAGAAATCTGGAAATTTTCACAATATATTCGATTATATTGCGATTTTTGTGCGTCGTGTTCGTAGAAGAACATGTAAACTATGGCAACTAAGGTCCCTAAAATTACTAAGGTAGCGCCAACTGCTCCCTCCTTCTCCGCTGCCCTCCTCTCTTTTCTCTCCCCTCACCCGCGGCTCCGTGGTCCCTTTAACTCCGCGGTGGTGGCGCCATTTTTGTTGGCTTCCTCAGAGCAGACGCCCTCGCAACGCTTTGGGCCGCTCGCTGCAGTTTTTCGTGCAGTTTGCTCTTGTTTTCGCGCCGCAATCGCTCTTTGGTAGCATTAATAGTATTTATAGAGCCCCGTTTTACCAACACGCATTAAGTGAGGCTGTTTTGTTGTATATTTTTGTCTAGAAGGGGATATTTGCGGGGTGGATGCCGCGGGCGCATACGGACAGCGTGGTGTTTGTTTACGTGTGCGGCATGCTCAGGATAGTTCGCGAACGCGAAAGGATCGAACGTGGACGTTTCAAACTGCTCTGTTACATAGTATTTCTAGAGCCCCGTATTACCAAAACGCCATAAGTGAGGCTGTTTCGTTGTATATTTTTGTGTAGAAGGGGATATTTGCGGTATGGATGCCGCTGGCGCATACGGACAGCGCGATGTGTGCGGCATGCTCAGGATAGTTCGTGAACGCGAAAGGATCGAACGTGGACGGTTCAAATTGCTCTGTTACAGTAATTCCGTTCTTGCATTTGCGTGATTAAGTTGTGGTCGTGCAAGCGCTGCACAGAGGGCTTGCGCATGGTTCGCGGTGACCTTGGTTCATGGCAGTTCGAGCGCTGCGCTGGCTTTTTTTGCATTCGCGTTTTTTGCATTAGTTGTAGATCATTAGGCAGCGCTCAGTATGCGTCCGCATTAGCTACTGACATTCATGCCACCTTTATTCCGTGCACTTGCCGGTGCTTTGACGCTGTTGCAAAATAGATGTCACCTTCACGTCGTCAGGATCACAGTTCTCGCGTCTCCTCGTTGGCCTCGCCCATGACGGCTGTACTTTTGGCAGTGCGTCCGTGGCATAGCAATGTTCGTGCGATTGGCGTTCACAATTACTTCGAGTAAGGCCCTGTCGGGCATTTCTGGAAATGGCTGGCACAAGGAATGCGCAGTTAAAGAATGCGCTCAGCTTACAATTAGCTGTAGTGCCCAGTTCTATAATAGCTACCGTATTCCAAGGCCAGAAGCACGCTAACAAGCGCAATTGTGAATCTTTTTTATGCTGTACAGCTAACATTGATTCGTGTGTGGGCTTTGATAAATTACAGCTTGCTACAGCCGAGCTGGCTGTGACTGCACTGACCTTATTCGAGCAGCCGAAGGCACAACAACTCGGCATCGCGAAGCTACATAAAGTGACGCCGACGCAACACTTGTTTGAAACGAGCAGCTGACTCTTCGGTTGTTATCGGTTGTTATACGCTGGCGGCTTCGATAAGGCCTGCTCCGAGGCAGCTGAGCCTAAAATGGCGAATTTAAATGGACAGTGGCGGCGAAGAGAAGAAAAAACAAACAACGCGGGGACCAGGTATTACGTCACTGGCCGTTGGCCAATGGCGCACGGCGTTCGCCGGCGAAAAAGAAAATGGCAAATAACGAAGGAGGAAAGGAGCGCGGGCGAGGGCGAAAGGCGGCGAGATCTAAAGATGGCGCTACCTTAGTAATTTCAGGGACCTTAACTAAGGTCCCTTAATGGCAACGCGCTTGACGCGGCATCTGTTGTGCTGTTCCACAAGCTGCGTTTCCTCCTTGCCAGACAGTGACATTAACGCGCCCCCCGTCCGCGCGGTCGCACCCGAGTGGATTTTCCTCCTCAAATACTTCTTTCTCCGTGGCTACTGGATATGTTGGAGTGAATCGAACCCCGTTGGTCCTTTTGCGGTACATAGTTTTTTTACGAGACTTCTGAAGGCAAAATTCCACAGCCATGAAAACACAGCATTCATCCCTGCCTTTTCTAAGTCATGCTGCAGTGCTCTAGCTTTTATTCAGGGTGTGACATACAACAAAAAGAGCTACTGGGGTTATATATAGCGGCCTTAATTATAGAGGACATTCTGTGCAACTTGGATCAAACATTTACGCAGAAGTGCTGACTGTAACCATTGAAATGACACTGTCTACTCTTTATGACAAGTACGATTACTCTAATAAATTAGGTGGATATTTGCTATGTATGAACATGTCAAGAGTTAGTTTTAAAAATATGCATAATACATAGCCCCTTCCCAGGCTTGCTTGTAAAGTGGTTAAAAATAAGCTGATATATTTCAAAAGTTTTAGGCAATCAAGAAAAATATCAATTGCTTCTTGGACTGAAAACATCTGATCCCCTTTTGCCCTATTGCTTTTTGTCTACAGAAATAAGGAAACATGCGTGATTAGAAATGGCAGCAATAAATTTTTTTTGCGAAGCCAATACAAGGTTTAGAGGTGCATTTAATCAAGTCTGCATGATATGCTTGGTGTCATCTGCACACTTTCTCTGTTTTTCAGTCTTGGAGACAATTTTTTTTTTTTTAGCACAATCTTGAAAACCGCTGAGAGATCAGTCTCATCCCAGCAAATTCAAGACATTAAATCACTGAAACTATTACTAGGCCTGTTGTAGGTGCATTTCCTAACACTCAGCGCTTGGGACTGGAAATAAACTGAGAAGTATCCATAAGGGAAGTGTTGATTACTTCGGTAAACAAGCCAGCGTGCGGTTTTAACAAGCTGCAAGCCGGAGCCCACCACTCCACCCCTGTGGGGGCTAACAATGCAACAAATTACAACTTAGTACAGCAAAAAACGGCGTCTATCTGTCACCCCGCCAACAACCCTATTTGAAAGAATAAGCAATCGCCCATGGCATAAACATTCCACCACTCAGAGTACACAAAGGCGCTATACACTTTTGCTTGCAGCTTACATAGGGCTGGGTGACTTTGTAAGCTCGAACTTCCCAGTATATCCACTGTGTGCGAGAGAATTAAGCTGTAAAGATGATGTCAAGGTTAAGCTTTCCATCTGTACGTATTTACAAGCATGAGGTAAAGGGGTTATATATTATCTCTTTATTTCTTTATATATAATATGTATATAGGCGCATATGTATATATGCTTATCACACATCTACAAATTACTTAATTAACCTTCACTTTTTCTCTCATGAAGCAATGTGCTTCAATTGTAGTTGTACTACAGTCTAACCCTGCAGCAAACCCTGCCACAGCAATTTTCATTAACGCCACTTCAGAAAACAAAAGACACATAACCATTAATACTCACTGATGCTACTAGCGGAATTCAACTGAAATTGTAAGAGTGGCTGCTATGAGTTAACCCCAATTACATGCATGAGAGAAAAAAAGATTTAATGCAAAAACCTCACCAAGAAAGCAAGCGCCTCATTTTTTTATTTCTCGTTATTTTCATTTCAGTACTCACTCTTCCTTCTTACTGCAAAGACATTGAAGTGGAATAGGAACGTTTTGTGCCCAACAAATAATAGGATTCTGGTGGGCGCACCTAGCCTTAAAACTTTGCCTCCACCATTGCATCGGCCTGGTGTGAAATTACGTGAAGGCATTGCAGACAAAGGGTCGAATGAAACGTGAAAAAAATTATAGGGGAAAATGAACACATTTCAAGATACACTATTCTGCAAACATATATATATATATATATATATATATATATATATATATATATATATATATATATATATATATATATATATATATATATATATATATATATATATATATATATATATGTATATGTATGTATATACCAGGGGTGAGACAGCCCAAACAGATTTGGGAGCAGTTTTCGGAGCAGCAAAATTTCGATTTTGGAGCAGAAGAATCTTGATTTGGAGCAGTTAGGGACATTTAATACATCGTCTTGTGAGCTTAAAAAATCATTATTTCAGTAATTTGCAGGGTCAAGTGCACATTTCAATCAGTTTTGAATACACAGAACACTTAAACAGCCTTACCTGAAAGAATTTTTAAGAGTATCACAAAGTACTAACTGCACTACCTTTTTCCTAACTGGTGATATTGTGTTGCGCCTGCACGCAACACTGACAACAAAACTGCCGTTAACATTAGAGAGTTTTAGCAGTCCGTCTGTTCTGTTGGTTACTTTGTTACCGGGTTGACGGGACCGGTCTGCGCCTGCGCGCGCGGAAGGGCGAGGAGGCGCGGGCAACTAATCCCCCTACGGCTACGAATGCCCAAGTGCCCAGACGAGTCCCGGTGAGCACGGTAACTACGTACACGACGGAACAGACGGACTGCTAAAACTCTTATCAAATTTAAGGGCTCCGCAATTGTGGCGTTTTTTTTTGCTGTTTTAATGCTAAAATTATTGTTTTTGTAATCCCAGGCTGTGTTGTACGAACGACTGTAGTCACGGCAACAGTTGAGCAGCTTCGAGCTAACGGTCGCATAGCCCAACCAGCCTACCCGTTTCAGTCCCCGGGGCGCAGGTTCACCCTATGGTCATTTGAGTAGCGTTAATGTTTAGCCACCTAGATTTTGGTATTAAATTTCACTTTGCATACAGCAAGTGTTATAGTCGCGTTCTATGGCAACCGTGTAGTCCTGCAGCTATTGGGCGCTACCTGAACAGGTCGCGGCGCCGCAGCACAGCCCGCAACTTTCGTGTCGACCGTTCCATCCCCGAGGCTCGCGATCGCGCTTCGAAGCACAGCAACACCTCAACATTTTACAACAGCACAACAAGCCAAAAAATTCACTTGCACACCGCGTTTCGCTCTCAAGGACAAACCACGCCGAAGTCGTAGGCCCCACATTTCAATGAACTTTTTTTCTAGCCGCCCAACTTCCCGTAATCTGGCACCAATCTCAAACCATATCCTTGAGTTAACGTCACTGTTCAGAGCCACAACAGATAGAATGAATAGACTGGAACTCAGCTGATGGCGTAAAAAAAACCAGGGAAAATATCGGCGATACGCACTGAGCGCGTTGGTAGCAGCCAGATCAGGCGGCGGCCATGTTTGTTGCCACAGCGATGCCTAATCGACAAGGCCGTTTCTGCGAACCCGGACGGAAAGCGAATAGAGTTTTAGAAGCTATCGCTTGCTTCGTTTCAGTCTTTCTATTTGTGCCATTTCTGTGTTTGCGATTGACCGACTATAAAAGCGGTGACCAAGGGATGCGGGAGGCTTTTGTCCCCGCCGAAACTGACATGAGCATCAAAATCCGTGCCGTTGAGGCTCTTCTGGAGCAGTTTGGCGCAATTTTCGCCATTTTCGTGCTTTTGGAGCAGCTTGGCGCAGGAAAATGGAATTGTATCAGAAAGGCGCAATATGCGCAGCTGTCTCACCCCTGATATACCTATTGTCGGCATTGTAATTGTTCACTTTGCCAGATTTCACATATTTTAACCTCCTTACCATGTAATTATCATTACTTGATGTCACTTGATGCGATGCTTCGTCTTACTTCATCTGTACATGATCATCATCACTGCGGCTACTAAACTTGGCTGCGGTGCATTTGGTGAATAAAAGGCTTCTATCTCAAGTGCAAGGTGTCTTATAATATATATCTCAGGAAATGTTTTAGGGACAGCCACCACTTTTATTTTAACTTATAAAACATATCTGTGCTCCAGTATCATTGCTCCTACGCAACAAAAAAGCAAACATACAATGAGAACTATGCTCCGCAACCTGAAGGCGGTCTGACACTGCGGTGGGATAGATAAATCGCGAAACAAGATATATATCATAAGCAGGAGGGATTCAGAAAAATCACAGGTTTGATGCCACACAGTGGCAATATGTTGATGCTGTAGCAAGTGAATCATCCATCCAGGCAGGCCAGCTATTGAAAACTACACATCTGCACATATTTAGACTTCTGGGTCATCAGCAAGACAGGTGACCTTTTCTTTGACGTTCGGGGCATTACTCAAGCTCGCCTTGCATTTCTGTGCAATTGCAACAAAACTTGAGTGAAAGTTTACATTTTCACAAACATACATATTTGTGAGAAGGAAGCAGGAATCGATTGGGATTTCATGACCACGCTTGGAGATTTCCCTCTGTCTACATGCTGCTAGCATCTTAGGTTTACCGGACACTAATAAAAACAATGTCATGTGCTTAGATATTGTCACCCACACTGTACACACACACGGGAAGACAGTACTTGGGTATCCTCAATGGCGTGTAGTGTACCAAATGTGTTCACATTTTCCGCCAGCTTCCTAGCAAGACAAAGACAGAGGAGGCCTTACGGCGTTGACTACTTGAAAAGTGGACCCTTCCCCTGAAGAATAACATAATTAATGGTACAGGCATAAAATATTTAAGTGGTGAACGCGTTCAGCCAAAAATGCATTTTTCAATTTGTTGCCTTCAGGGCACGGTCATTTACAAGTGCAGTGCTATAGCAGTGGAGCAACTGGAACTCGAGAATTGGAAAGGCTAATTTGGCAGCGCATGTTTTCCACAGCCCACTGACCATGTTCCTATTATCAAGCCGTTAAAAATAAAAAGCAACTATATTGGAAACAAAAATTCTATAAAGCGCTGAAAAATAAACCGCTGAAGTCATACATAATCATACTTGCTGAACACTCTTGCACGTGAGACAACCTGTGTAATTTGAACCAATGTGCATTTTGTTATTCATCGGTGTAGCAGCTACAGCAAAAAAGAGAGTAGATAATCCATTTGAAATCCAAAAGAAATTAGCCCACGCTCAATGAAGCTTGAACCTACCGTCTCAGCCCATACCAATACATCACCACGTGATCAGCCTGCTGTTAGCTACCATGCATTGAGGCTGCCAAAGCGAGTAGACCGCTTGAAAGTGACACCTGAGAGCAGGTCTAAGACGTGCCACGCGGAAGTGATGTCACAAAAGGCGAACGGCACACTGAGGACGTAATTACAATACCTGTGAAGCCGAGCATACTTTGGCCGTTCCGGTTTGATTTTGATTGTTAAAGCTTATTATGCAACCCACCACTTGTCAACGCCGTATGTTGGCAGAGGGAACAAAAGAGAATTTAGCAGTGCACAGTTTTCGAGAAGTGGTGGTAATGTGGACACTCATCAAATTGCTTCAGTCCCTCTCTCGTCTCTTGTACGCACATTTCACTAGACGAGTGTGCATGGACAGAATGACTGGAAGCATCACTCTAGCACGACAACTGTAGGTTATGTGTGACTGCAACGGCATTCTGCCCACTGGCACTAGCACTCGGCTGTGGGGCCGGCAAACAGAATTTGTAAAAAGCTTCCTGCTTATTACAGTAGACTAGATAAGTGCAGTGTAATCTGCACCTTTGTAAAGGAGTATGAGACGTGTCACCTCGCCATTGAACCACTCAGTGGTTGCCTAAAGGGGAAATGAAACAATGGCTTGCAAAGAAAAAGCATTCGTCACGCTATCACAGCAGGCCACTGCCAGCATACTGCGCTATCTTCAACTGCTCACCTAACCACTAAAGTTATGCGACGTTTCCTAGAAAAGTACAAGGCCTATGCATGATTCTATGATGGCCAAATAACTTTTTGCGCTTCCTAGTAACTAGGGATGCGCAAAAGGTCATTTTTGTGGAATAGAACTTGCCAATCATGTCTGGAGAAAAACAGGGGTTTGGAGACGGTTGATAGTGTGGCATATAATTCAGAGTACACAAGGTGGTGAGCTTACTGAAACAATTTAAGGGCACTGAATCGAGCTTGGGCATGTAGAAGTTCCATGGCTGTTGACAACACGTTCCGAGAAGTGAACGCATGCGACAATGGCCTACTGCGAGAACATCACAGATGGCTTTGATTTCCTTACCAGCCGTTTGAAGCACCCCTTTAAGTGGCTATGCTTTGCACTAACTTTTGACACGAAAGCTTCAAGGCAGATCCATGTGCCAAAATGTTCCAAGCTGATCTGCTTGCCCACGCAACAGCAGCTCAGCTGCCACTACTGGGCTTGCACTGCTCTGCTATCTGCAAAATTGTAGGTGCTTTAGGTGGATAACAATAACATTTTTGCACATGTCACTCTGGAAAGACTTTTTCAAAACATCAGGGTGGAGGCCAGAACACCATGGACAGGACTCAACAGCCGTCCGTTCTTATGCGAGGCTCACTCACTACTGGCTGCTACTGACAGCGCTGGATGGGCCAATTGCGCCGTGGAAACACAATGTCAGGCAAGATGCTGGCCATTCACGAAATAGGTGGATTTTGGGCCCCCATTTCAATCACTGCAGAGACAGGGATTTCCTGAGTGCACAGCCAGATTAACGAGTGTGCCTTAAAATGTGTTTTGCCTCTTTCATTATTTACTTTCACCCTCAATTTTCCTCACCTGGGTTCTGCCTCAATTATTTATGTTTTCCTTAAATCAGTACAAAGCAAAAAGGCAAATACAAACACTGATAAGAGGCAGGATATACGGAGACAAAGGCTTTTGAAAATTAATGGCTAAATAAAACACCTAGATTTCTTTGTTTTAAAAAAAGATGCACGCAATGTTTAGAAAATTTCCAGAGTGATACAAGAAGTGGTTATTCTGCTGTCAACTCTGCAGGGCTGTAGCTTAATGCAAAGTAGTCAATCAGGTGACAAACAAACCATTGTGGAGTTGCATGTTAACCACCTTGTTCAATGTGCGTGGTTTTTTTTTTTCCCGCAGAAAGAAAAAAAAATATCAATTTTTTTTACGGTGTTAATGACCTTGATGTGCCATAGCTCTTACAAGCTTACATGAGCTGTAAGCCACCTCTAAGGAGGCTTTCCTTGCCCTTGTATGGCTTTTGTTTGTTAAACAAGCACCCAGGCACACCGCTTGGAGACTTAACCATATAGATGTGATGTGAAGCTGATACCAGCAGCGTCTCAGTCATTCGAAAAATCAGGGCGACAATTTCGGCGTTCCTGTACAGAAATGAGAAAGGAGGTGCTTTCACTTTAGATTCTTGGGCTCTAGCGTCACCAGGAACGTCCGGATTTCGCCTGGGTTCACCGTCACCGTGAAGAGCCGCTCGTCAATGGGTGACAGATTCCGCCTAGTGGAAAATGTGCCGGTGCCCCCGCCGAACCACGGACGTGCCCCCGGCCGGAATGGTGGCGGCACCGTGGGCATCGACACGGGCACAGAGTCCCTGGTATCGAAGTGGAATCTTGTCGAATTATGCAGGTACTCGTGCGCTGAAAGTACGGTCTCTACCACGGCCGTCACGGTGTATGACACGAGCAGGTGCTGTAAACAAAGAAGACAAAGACAGCCCAGAAATCATTTTATATAACGAGACACGAATGATTGTATACCATTACACATGTACCTGCGACCTAGCAGAGACAATTTCTAAAGCCTTAAGACACCATTGATACATTTTAGAGCGACATCTACTACTCCAGGTACAAAAAACGCCTTGTTTTGTAAAAACGACCTTCGAGCTCAACCAAGGTCAAACCTGGATGCAGCCAGTGCCTCCGTTGGTTGCAAAATGAAAATGAGCTGCTCAAGGTCAGTCTTTCGTGCTGCCAGTGATAGAGGCACTCACTTCACCTAAGTTTACTGCGCATTTGCGCTGAGAACCTTGACGGCGCTGAGCAGCATCTATGTGTTGTCTGTGGTGCAATTGTAGCTTCTGTAGTTGCTGCTACGGAAGTGGCGCCCTTTGCAAAACAATAGTCTCATCATCATCATGATCACCATCACCCCCTCCACCACCACCACCACCAGCCTATTTATGCCCACTGCAGGGCAAAGGCTTCTCCCATTAATCTCCAATTATCCCGGTCCTGTGCTAACCGCGACCAATTTATCCCCGCAAACTTCCTGATCTCATCTGCCCATCTAACTTTCTGCCGCCCCCGGCCACGCTTGCCTTCTCTAGGGATCCACTCTGTTACCCTTAATGACCAACGGTTATCTTGCGTTCGCATTATGTGCCCTGCCCACGACGCCCATTTAATTTCTACTAATATGTCCTTAAAACGCGTTTGTTCCCTGACCCACTCAGCTCTCTTCTTGTCCCTTAATGTTACACCTATCATTCAGGGATAGGTGTAACATTGTAGGCGGAAGCATAGAAAAGCACATTTATTAGTCTCACCGTTGCCTAAACCAAGACATTCCGTAAAGTTAGGTAAATCTCTGAAAACGAACGGTCTCATCCTTTCCCAAAACAAGCACAGCTATCACTCGACAAACCTGGTTTAACCGTGTTTAACCATGGCAATTTTTTTCTATGACTTCACCTGATTTATTCATTCAATGTATTTTTCAAAGTACATTCCCCCAATTTGTTGGCATGGCAAATAGTTAGTTAGAAGTGTTACTTGCAGGCCCAGATGATATCAAGTGATTTAGGAAACCCATCATAAAATTACATGATTTTTGCAGGTAAGACAATAAGAAAAGTAAGAAGTAAAAACAATGCTCTTTAGGTTCGCACAAAAACAAAGAAGTGCAAGAAGACACTTATCTGACTTTTAAATAGTATTAGCTTCTTATCTACCACAAATTATGTCGTATACCCCTAACACATGGTAACGCTAGGACACTTTCGAACTACCGTACTATTTACTCGACTGTAACTTGACTGTGATTTTAACACGAGGTGTGACTTTTCATTCATCCAGAAAGAAAATATTAGACCATTAAAGTAACACGAGCGGTAACTTTTTGTCGCGCAAAGAAAAATGAACAACTGCCAAAGTAGTCACGCGAAATGAGCGGAAGCATGGAAAAGCACATTTATTTTTTAAAAATTGCGACTAGACGTCCACCTATGATGCTTTGAACTTCGTTTACGGAATGCTGATCTGCCAAGTGCCATGGCTTCTTTTGAGCTGTATCAGTTGAGCACTGATCGCCATGAGGCGGTTGTACTGTACAATCAGCAACATGCTTCATGTGGTGACCGTAGCGAGGCTCAAGACAACCTTTTCGGCCAAGTTCGCACGTGAAAAGGCACTTTTGCTGGAGCCGCCATTTGCGGATAGTCGGTACGTCGAGTCTTTGGGCTGCAGCTTCAGCCATTAAAATAGTGAGTCTTGAAACGGGCGTTGTACTGAGCACAACACATTGCCATCGCAGGGGAACCGAAGAGGAGTACCAAAAACCACGCAGGCCTCCACACAGCATGACGCAAAAACAAAGGCAAAGCACAGTGCACGCTGTTAACGATGTACTCTACCTCATTATACCATAATACAGTGTGAGCACAATCCCAAATTTCCTCCTCTCCGATCCCCTCTTCCCACCCCTGAGCTGTGGCAAAACCTGGTGACTAGCGGCTATCTGGACGTCCAGCAACTCTTGGTGAAGGCTTTCTGCTCACCTCATGGATTCCCAGACCTTTCCCTCTCTCTGCCTCTTACCACCGTTAAAAAAAAAAAAGAAAGAAAAAGAGCCAGTCTTGGCTTGTGGCGGATCCAAATGAATTTGGCACATGTTGCCATCGATCGCAAAATGGCCAGAACCATAGCCGTCGATGAGAATTGGGTACATCATTGCACTGTTTAGGCAACTTGAATAACGGTATTCGATTGTAATGCGAGCGTAGACGTCAAGTAGCGAAAATTAGAACACTCGCATTACAATCGAGCAAATACGGTAACCTAGCACGTCAAAAGCCTTTATGAAAGAAATGACACTTTTGAAACAAAGCCAGTGCTTATCTCCAGCACATATTTCTCGTAGCTGACAAATCACTGACCTGGCACTGGCTGTTTCATTAAGAAACATGCCCAATATAATAAAATTATTGTGTGGCTAATAGATCTTTTTTTATTATTGTAGATTTATTATTGTCTGTGTTTGCGTGCATGTGTGTGCGTGTGTGTGTGCATTTTGCTGCTAATTTACAGAAAAAAGGTGATTCAATGTATTTGTATTGAGCAGCAATAAGGAAGTGTCCTGCATGCCAATATTCATGGGCTCATGAGGTAACAATGTACGAATGTTAACAATTTGTAGTTTCGAAGCCAATCATTGCATGCAAATTCCTGCCAAAACCTTTTATTACTCTTTTTACCCTACATTACTAAGGCTGAGGAAAAGTATTTTCGACGAGGAGTGAGTAGAAATCACCACATTAACTGCTTCAATGAATATTGGCTTCAATGCTCAGAAGAGAGCAGAATTGGCCCAACATTGACATAGGCAGAGCATGAAAGCAAACAAAATACATACATTATAATTAATTAAGCCTATCTACTAAACTTACATAATCCTAATAACAATTCCAACAATTCACAAAAATTTTCTGAAATTATATTTGGCCTCTATCAGTTGGAAGATGCTCGTGACTTGCAAGCACCTGCTCTTGAGGCTGTGCTATGCCCCTAAAAATTTAGCTAGGCTGCTGCCCAGGCTATTTTTTGATTATAATGACGTGTCGTTGCAGCAATAAAAATGCGTGAAACAGCACACCGTGCAGCACTTCCTCAATGCAGTCATTACGTTTGCCATCGACAGATTTTTTAGGACTAAAGTAAATTGCTGTTCAAATATAGTTAAACCTGGATATAGCGAAGTTGACAAAAATTCGCAATTTTTGGTTAAATGCAGGTTTTCATTACATGCAGGTTCCGAGTTGAGCTCGCGTGAATGAAGAAGAAATGAAATCAAAATGGCAGACATCAGTGATGGGGAAGTCAATGCTCAAGGATTTATTTCACAGTGAAAAACTGCATGATTTGCATCAGCTGCTTTCCCACGAGCTTAGGCACTACACGGCACTCATAAGAAGCAAGGCCACTTACCCCGGTATTCACAAACGTAACTTAAGTATCACTTTTGACACTTTTCGGTGCCTTAACCCGTTTCAAGGACCAAACTGATGCTAAAAGGGTGCCTTTTCACAAACTGAAGCTCTTTTCCGCACTCAAAATTGTTGAGGGGGTGCTAGCTGGGATACTGTATACCGGGCGGCAATGTTTTTCTTTCTTGCCAGCGGAGACAGCATTTAAAACTGCCAGCCTGTCTTGAAAGGACAGAACTTTTCGTTTTGGGGCAGCAGAACTCAACACCCACGAACCGACACCACAGATAGCAGTGGAGATGCGCGACTACACTGATTCTGATTGCAGGGTTTGGGAGGGACCCTTCACCAGCTCCCATCTAGAAGATCAGCTGCTCTTGATGGAAACGGCTGTGGACTCACACCCCTGAATGAGGACGCCTCTCTTGAAACATTTCCTCGATTGAATTAAACTTCATTTCCTCTATATATATATGAGTGATCAATGCTGCTACTTGCGACCTCACTAAGCTATTAACTTTCCTAGAGCCCAATTGCTGTCACCTGTTGCTGAAGAGCCACTAGCAAGTTCCTCTCTGATTGATTGACTGATTGTAGGGTTTAACGCGCCGACGCAATGCAGGCAATGAGGTGCGCCGTAGTAGAGGGCTCCGGATTAATTTGGACCACCTGGGGATCTTTAATGTGCGCCGAAATCTCGTACACACGAGCATTTTTGCTTTTCGCCTCCATCAGAAAAGCAGCCGCCGCGGCCGGGAATCGAACCCGCGACCTCGTGCTCAGCAGCGCAACGCCTTAGCCACTGAGCCACCATGGCGGGTAGACGCGTGACTACACGCTGACAGGCAGGCCTAGCATTTACTGTAATCAACCCCGCACTCACACTGGAAACGCACGGTAGTGTGCAATGCAAGCGAAGTTCGCTACATTAGTGCATTTTTCCAGCCATTTTTTCAGAAAAAGTGCAAAAAACAATGGCTCATTAGCGTAGCAAATTCGTTACATCAAGGTCAACAGGCGCGATGCCTTCGTTACATAGAGGTCGCAAATACATGGGTTTCAAAGGGGTTGGCCATGGGGAATTGAAAAACTTCGGTAAATCCGGGAATTCATTACGTAGAGGTTCGTTACATCCAGGTTTACCTGTAACCTTTTCTTACCTAATAATTAATTTCTTTTCTTACCTTCTTTTTTTTTTTGGAAGTTTTTTGGAAACTAAAAGTGAAAAAGCAGCATCGTCTGCTTGCATGCAGTTTTGCCTGCAGTGCTTGTCTGCAGGCCGTGGTGAGCAGACGATAGAGGCATGTACAGTAGTGCTTACACTTTCAAAATGCCAAAAAAATTTTTTACGGGCAAGAAAAATTTGCAAAACGAATAATTAGGAAAAAGACATCAAAACAACAATTTAGTTTTCCGAAACATGTTGCAACAGCAAACATGGTCAGCAATACGAGTGCTGTTGTCAACCAGTGTACTGTTCGCCCGATGGCTTTCATTACAAATGGAACACTGCTGAGGGCTTCGGACGGCAGACTGGCCAAATTTTTAGGGACATAGCTGTGCCGATGCACATTTTCGGTCGGGAAAAGAGGTGATGGATAAACGAACTTCTGAAAAACGACTGCCGCAGCGATGGAAATTCTCCTTCACAGTGTGTCACTGAGACAAACGCCATTTTGGTGGCAGTCTTTCTCTGAAAAAGCCTTTGAGGCAGGTGCCCATGTACACCCACCCAATTTTTTTGTCAATATCACGGGAGCGCCAACCGTTTGGTTGATCAACGCCGTATGACTGAGCGAGAGTTGCCGCATGCGCACTAAGCATTGGCTGCAATGGCCGTCATCGGCTGGGCTCTTACAGGAGCTGAGTGCAGCCTCGAATTGTTTCCTTCGCTTATCACACTGCTTTGCATACTTGCTGTCTTTGTTCACGAGAAAGCCAGTTGCACCAATACTATATAAATCGGTAAAAAACGCACATTTCGAGATTTGTTCATGGAATGCTTAGGCTGCTGCTATTAGTCCCTCTCCCTTTCTCTCTTTGCACCATTAGCGGCTGTTGAGCAGGCAATCTTACAAGTGAAGGAAAGAATCCGGGGCAGCATTCTGCTCTTGGAACAGCCTAGCAGACAACACTGCGGCCAGTGCTTAGTGCGCATGAAGCAACTCTCGCCGAGTTTGCAGTATCGCTCCGTTATATGGCATGGATCCACAGAACGGTCGAAGCTCCCGTGATATTGCTGAAAAATTGGGTGGGCATACCACAGGTATTAAAAAGAACTGTACCCAGACTCAACACCCATGTTCTTATTCTCACCCAGTCCATGCGCCCGTGGCTCCCGCGAGAGTATAACAATGACACCAGTTAGATAGGGCACGCCGAAAACATGATGCATTCTGCATGGGAGAACTGGATGGCCGCATTTCCCGGCAGTCCATGTCAGAAAGGTGCCTCTCACCTTAAGAGATACAGTGGCCGGCCTTCCCAGCCTGCTGTCCTTGTAGCCCGGATACAGGTGTTCCAGACGTATGAGAGCACGGTTCTCATCTACGTGCTCCAGGCTCAGCAGGTGAAGGCTCGACGGCAATGGGTAGTGCAGGCCACTCACCTGGGGAACAGCAAGGGTATGTTAAAGACTTACCTGCATGCGAGCTACAGGCATAAAAAAATTCCCGCACTTGTGCTTGTAAGCTATATAAACCGAAAGGCATGGGCATGTGTTGTACATTGTTCCCAGGCGATATTTTTCTAGACGCTGCGGCACTACTTCGAAGACTCACTGGTGCAGGGGTGGAACAGGGCACATGGGTTTGGGAGCAGGCAAAATTGCCTTTTGTAGCAGGCTTGGAGCAGCCAGAAAGGCCGTGTGGCAGGGGGCTGGCACAGGCTGCTCTGCCAGCCACCTGCCAATTAAGTTTAATCCATTCATCCACTACGTTAGGCGTTCTACCGTGCACTAAAACCTACTCCAAACCAGGAACGCAGTTCTTGTGCTTTACCTGGAAATTTACAATATGCAGAGTTTTCTACTTAAGGCCCCAGTGAGTGCGCCGCATTATCACAGTTCAAAGAGTCACGCACAGAGTCGAATGAGATCAGATAACAGGCCTCGCTTTGTGTCCGGTAGACTGCACTGTTAAGCGAACTCACCGTGACATTCTGTAAAAGAAGGCGGTTTCTTGCATTTTTTGTATCGAACAGCTGTTTCAGTGCGTGCGAAGCAGAACGTATCTTTGTCTTTGCCCGTCAAGGGACTGCGAGAGTCGACGAACGTACACTGTCGATTACGTAATGAGAGCTTGCTAGAATGCTTAGTTAATGCTGGCCCATCCTCTACATAAGCAAAGCTAACCTCATAGCTCACAGGCTAAAATGAGTAATTATTTCACAACAAAGGCGAACCAAATTAGAAAGCAAGGGCAAAGCGTCCAATACCCCTTTTGTTCTATACATGAAGCTACGCTCGTCAAAAATTTTCGACTATCTGCAAATTCACTTCCAGTAAACCGCAACCTTTAAGGCTCTGAGAGCTCTTTAAGGCTATGAGAGCAATTTTCATAGATTGTGGCGCAGCGGCCGGCACCGGCAAACAAAAAAACAAAACCGTGCAAATGCGACACAAGCAAATCCCAAGTGAAGGCAAGTGCATGCGGCCTTACAGCTAAGCATAAGCCAACTTCCATAGCCACTCACAGCTCTGATGAAAACGAAAGCATAACCGCACTGAAACCAAAAACACGATGTTTCAGCCAAGTTTTCGAGCAAGGGGCATCATGGCGGTCATATCTCGCTGCTCAATGAGGGCTCTGTGGCGCAGGACGGTGCTGATGAACGAGTTTAGCGCAATGTGGGCGGTTTGGCACAGGATGGCGCAAGTGGCACCAGCACCCTCCTCCCCCTTGGGAGACTCTTCTCTTCTAACCGAGGTGACGTCGGAACGCGGGGTTGCCCTGTTTACGACTTTTCTGCAGAGGTCTGGAACTGCACGGATCGGACAAGGGAGCTGACGTTCCTCTACCCTGAGACGAGGCGAGTCCCCCCTCAAGAGACGAACCGAGTCAGCCGCCACGGACAGCTTAATGATCTCGTGGAGACTCCGTCTCCCACCAGGCTCGGGACAGCCTGTCCAGTGGGTGTTCCATATTCTGACTGAGCAATAAAGTGTGGTTTGTCGACATTGCCTACCTCCGAGTGCATCCTCTGGCACCTCCCCCCAGTGAGACAAATGAACCGTCAGAGGTGTACCCGCGATGCCACGGCGGGGATTGTGGCTTTCGTTCTTGTGTTCTAGCTTGCTTGCTGGGCAATACTGTCCATTTATACCGGCGACCCCCCCATTCTGGCACCCAACGCGCCCACATTCTGGCGCCCAACGGCCTCCGTGCCCACATTACAAAAGGATCAGAGCAAAATCAAAGGTAGAAGACAATGTTGTAACAAAAGGCAAGAGGACATAAATCACTACGTGAATTATTACAGTGGATGCGAGCATATCAACATGTGGTAACACACACAATAACAACACGAAGATTTCTACAATTTCATACCAAAAAATGGCGCTCAAACAGAAAAAAGTAAACAGCCTTCTGTGCAAGCAAAAAATACAATCAATAACAAAACAAGGCACAAAATGTGACAGGCTTGCAAAAGTTGCTTTGAGCATCATTAACATAAAAAATGTCGACACACATGTTCCCGAAATCTTGTACTGTCAGCTATGGAAGCAATGGTATCTGGAAGATCATTCCACATGGCAATGGCCCAAGGCAGTGTTGATGAATCCAATGTACGTGTGTTGCCATAAATGCGGGAAAAACTAAACTGATTATGAAGTCGTCTCGACATGCATACTGGTGTTACTATTGGCAACGGTGACAGCCCACTACTATGAACGTATTTAGGAAGTAAGCAAAGGAGAGCAATTAAGCGGCGTTTTTCCGGAGGCACAAGTGAATTGTCTAGTTTTATTTTTATTACACTTGAATATTGATTAAAACTGCCTGAAATGAGCGGCTCCATTTTGCACAGACTCTAGCATCGTGATTAGGTAGTTTTGGAAAGGGGACCATATTGGCGAGGCAAACTCAAACTGTGGGTGGGTGAATGATGGCACAAAAAGCAGCTCATCTTAGCTTCGTCCCACCTGCAGAGCATGACACCATAGATTGAGCTTGCAAAGGGTCAGATACAGTTACAACGTCCGCACCATGATTAAATTCGTATGCAACTGAACAGATGATGTCTGGCCTCTGATACGACTGATCAACATGGCCGAACTCCCACTCAACAATTTTGCATATATAGGCGAGTTTGTGCAGGCAGAAGTAACCATACTTAAGTAAACTGGGTATGTGTAAACTGTTTTGACTGTTTCATTCCAGTCTAAACTGTTGGTCTACTAGCTGGTACTCTTGCTGAAGCTTGCCAATGTCTATCTCACATATCCTCTAACGTGAGTGACGCGAACTTCATGACCTGGCCAGATAAACGAAGCATAGCTTAAAATAGGAATTTACTGCATGGACACGATTACCGAAGAAACTTCGAGTACTTAGAAAATAAAATCAACTTGTCTTTTACTCGCCAAGCTTAAAATAACAGGCAAGAAGCGGTGAAGTTGCATGTCGTGGTTGTGATTGTTGTTGCTATGATTGTTGTTTAGTCAGTTAGGTGTGTTTGCCTTTGGCTTACTCCAAAAGAATTCAACAAGTTGGTGGTTAAAGTTTTCAGTGTATTAAAAAAAAAAAAAGAAGAAACTAAGAGTGCAGTGCTGGACTGAAAATATGAACTGAATTTTTATGCTTCACTTTTTCATCCTCACATGCCCGTCCTGGCCGTGGATCAGTACCTAAGATCCTGTCCTGTCCTGTCAGGCGGTCCTGCATGCCGGCTCGGCGGTCGCAGGTTTGAAACTCACGGAAGATTTTTTTTTTTCTTCTTTTGTCTCAGTGGCTTTGTGCCATCTTATAAAGCACAGGTAAGACTCTAAAGAGAATCGGCAAAATAATGCAAGCACCAGCAGGAAAACTGAGGGCAAGTAGCCAGCACACTGTTCTTCTACAATGGTAGCCATACAACTAAAGTAGTCATGCCAGCAGCGGTCATGTGGATAGAAAACTGTTTATGGCAATTAACAGAAGATGCACTATTTTCAATATATGCACTCCACGGCTTTACTACATAATAAGTACAAAGTGCACTCGCTCAACTCTTGAATGTCCTTAAATCGACGTTAGTGCTGGTTGCACTGCCGGCTGACGGTATCGCACGGTCGCTAGGGAAACGCCTTAAAAGAGCACTTCAAAGACATCTAGTAAAACCTAATAGTAATTATTGGCTAAAATACTTCTGATTTAAGTTCCTACAAGGTTGTTCAAAGATATAAAATTAAGCAAAGGCAAATACATTTTCCCTTCACGGTCCCTTTAATAATGACCGCACAACTTTAGAACGGGATGGCTACGATTGCTACGACTGCTCTGGCAACCGTGAGAAAAAAGAGTGCGGCAATGCATGCATTCAAACCAACGTTTTTAGATTAGGTCAGCTGGAAAACACCGCGCCGGAGGCGGCCACATTTTGTATCCCAGCCGAGGAGCAGCGCTGGTGTCGCATTGAGAACGGCGAAGAGCGACCGGGTGCCCGCGCGTCCTCGCCGCGTTGAAGGCGTTGTTTACTGTGCAGCCGTCTCCCGTTGTGCGGCAGTGTGGTGTCTTGTTACGACTCGTTCCTTTCTTCTTCTTTTTTTTTGACTCTTACGCGCTCATCATGTGCCATTGTCTTGTGGGCCGAGGCTGATGCATCATTGCCATGCCGACCTGCAGCGCGCTCGGCTGTCGAAGTGGATATGGCTCCCAAGAGAAATCGGCCGTTCGGTGTCATTTCTTTAAGCCTCCGAATGACCCTGAAGTGCTGAAGGCTTGGTCTGCTGCCATTCCGCGAAAAAATTTCAAGACGTACGACGAAGACGTACATTTGCGATGTGCATTTTGAACCTCAGGACCATCGTCACTCGTCACGTCATCTGCGGCAGCGCTGTTCAGATTCCGCGTGGAAGGTGGTCAATTAGTCCAGGGGCGGTTCCCCAGATTTTCCCTAATGTCCCGGTTCACTTGTCGAAACCGAAGACATTGACTCGAAACCGAAGACATTGACGCCGAAAAGGAAACCTCCAAAAGCAAGAGAGGCAGCGAATCGAGTGGTTTGCTCTACCGAAAAAGAGGACGGCCTATGCTGCGACGACAAAGAAAACGGCGTTCCCGACGATTCATGGTCATCTTCCGATCCAGATTTTTGTTCGGAGGAAGGAGGCTCCTGCCTTCAAAGAATGCTCAAAGTTTGAGTCTTGGAATGTGGAGCTGAGAACTAAGGATTGATTGATTGATTGATTGATTGTAGGGTTTAACACGCTGACGCAACGCAGGCGATGAGGCGTGCCGTAGTGGAGGGCTCCGGATTAATTTTGACCACCTGGGGATCCTTAACGTGCGCCAAAATCTCGTACACATGGGCGTTTTTGCTTTTCGCCTCTATCAGAAAAGCGGCTGCCGCGGCCGGGAATCGAACCCGCGACTTCGTACTCAGCAGCGCAACGCCTCCACTGAGCCACCGCGGCGGGTAGAACTGAGGACGTCGTTTTCTTCAAGATCGCTGAGAGCAGCGGCATTGTTGTTATTGACAGGGCCGTTGCTGTGAGAAAAGACTTTAGCATGGCTGTAAGCTGAAGGGGAAGACTTGTTCCTCCAAGCGTGCACCGCAAACGCGGTTCGGAAAACTTAAGGAAGTGTCAGCGTTCCTCAGCTATGTCCGACAACCTGAAAGTGTGCACGGGATGCAGCTGTAGTTCATTTCCTTCTATTTCAGTAGCAACGACTGCTGTCAAGACACAGGACGTGTGGAGGCACGTAAATTATTGTGGGCTATCCCAGCAAAGCCTGTGCCCGCAATGCAAGAGCACAAGAAAAAATCTCCGCCTTCAAGAAAAACGAAGTAGAGCAAAGAACGCAAAAGGACAAACCAAGTCTCACCGAATGGTTCGTTCAAGAGCGCAGAACCTAAGAAAGAAGGTTATCAGAGCCACAGTTTTCCGAGAAAGAGGGAAGAAAGAAATTCGTGCTTTTGAACTTTCAAGCTAATGCGGCGGTAAAGTTATGGAAGCTAGTTATGAGTTAATTGGTCTATATAAAGCAAGACCGGTTTTATAAGTAGCCGGTCGTGATATCGAGGCATCATCCCAACACCTAATCGCATGCGGCTTTGATAGATGCATGGCGGCGGTGAATATGATTAAGCGTAGATGATTTGTCGACAAAAATAAAAAGGGCTATATCCTCTGCCACACGCGATTAGTCAGAAAAATAGCCCCGAAATAATGAACATAAAAGTGCATAATTGGCAGTTATTATTATTACTGTAAATGGCTATAATTGGTTGAGAAACGAATAACAACATATAGAAGCGCAACAAAAGGTCTCCACATGATCGCAACCCCAAATAAAGGCCACGAAAGGCCTTTCTTGTATCTGTCTTTCGCACAGTTAAATTTTGAATATGAACCCCTTCCAACTCACCGAGCTGTCTCTCATTCTAATACCCCAATTTGGCTCCTCGTAGCCAAATATCGGGTTATAAAAATTCAGAATTAACAAAAGCAGGGTAAGATCGCTTAAATATGAGTAGAACGTTATCGGAACTACTGCACAACTTTTTACTAGTCGACAGTGTTCAACTATTTTTCCTAAGCTGCCTTAACGGCTTCGCATTGATTCAGATATGACTTCCTTGCGCCTATCAACGCGCAGCAGTAGCAGACGAACCTCGGAGAACCGATCCCAACACAACCGCAGCGCCACCGCTTCGCGGGATACGGGCTGAGGCCGTTTCTGAGGCATGGTGGGTGCGCGCTCTTTCCCAACTGACCTAATCTAAAAACGTTGATTCAAACCCACAGAGGATTTGAGGATTCAGTGCCCCTTTAGCGCTCTCCCTGTACCCACCCTGGGCACGGGGATGTCGAGCAGCTGCCGGTTGCGCGCGTGGAAGGAGAACTGGGGCGCGAACACCAGCCGGTTGGCCAGGGTGCGCAGCAGGCGCTCAGAGTCTTCGATGGTGCCCAGAAAGACGCGATGGGTTCCGCGGGCCACCAGGCCCCGCTTGTCCACGCCGATCTCGTTCAGGGGCTCCTCGACGCCAAACGAGTCGTCGTACTGCAGCCGGCGGTGCAGCTGCGCCATGCCACAAACAGAAACAGCAGTTGCACCAGTGAGAGGCCCAGTAGTACTCGTGACGCGCATGTGATTTCACTGACGGCCGATATGGCCACCCCTGGGTGACAATAATGCATAAAGGTGGCAGAGTTCCTCTGTCTTCTGAACAAAGCGACAAGAATATGAATGAATGCGTGTGTATTTAAAGTGTGTGTGTGCACGTGCGAGTGCGCACGTGGGTGTTTGAGTGGCACTGTCAAGGTGGCAAGGTTTCACTTGTCTTTTGAGCAAAGTTACAAGAACACAAACATGAATGAATGTGCGTGTGTTTCAAGTGTGTATGCATGTATAAGTGCACCTATCACTGTCACGCCAAGCTTTAATTCCTCAAGCACGTCTTGACGCGGAACTCGACACCCTTCTCTTTGCGTCCGGACGGAATGCGAAGAGAAAAGTGTCGAGTCACTAAAGTTCCGAAAACTGTCACTAAAGTTCCGTCCAGAGGAAACACAACTCGCGTTGAGAGCAGTCTTTTTTTATTTTTACCCAACCTGCCAAACCGCTTCCGCTCACTGACTAGCCAGAATCACTGTTAATTATTACGCGAAGAGAAAAGTGTCGAGTTCCGTTTAGACGGAATGGCAACTGCCACAAAAGTTCCGTTTAGAGGACACAACTCGCGTTGAGAGCAGTGTTTTTTGATTTCTACCTAACCGGCCAAACCGCTTCCACTCACTGACTAGCCAGAATCACTGTTAATTATTAATCATTTTTAATAATTACAGATGATCGGACTAACTCTAGCTCAATCCGAACAAATCTCCAAGCCGCCACCCGACGCCCGCTTCACAACATTTTAGCGAGAGCAGTCGGTATTGATTTTTACCAAACTGGCCAAACCGCTACCGCTCACTGACTAGCCTGAGTCACTAGCTGTTAATTAATCACTGGTAATAATTACAGGAGATCGGGTGTAACTGGCAATGGTTACGTCGACCTTGGCTCTGATGAGTACAAAATTTAGACCGACCGCTCTCACCGCGTCAATTGTAAAGTGGGCGCGAAGTTAGCTGTTACAAAACGCTGGCACAACCACGAGAAAAAAAAAAAAAAAAAAAAAGAGCCAGGGGGGAACCAAACCCGGTACGATAGTGCCATTATCCGAGGCGCAAGCCCTACACCAAATATCAAAACTCAGCATGGCGTCTAATCAGCCGGTTTTACTTTTGTCTAGGCGGAACAGTACAAATTTCGCGGTGGCTCTGTCTGGACGGAAAACTAAGCTTTCATTGTATTCCGTCAGGACGGAAGGATAACCCGCATTGCTCCGTTACGTCTCGACAGAACTTTAGCACTTGTATATCGTTCTGTCTGGACGGAACGCTAGCCACATCCTTTTCCAAAATCCTTAGTCTTAAAGTCATACCCCGCCTTATATTTAAAGCTCAGTGCAGTCTAGTCTACTTATAACAATATCCAAGTGCCAAGGAAATCCCATCGTTATAACCGATGATTGTCATATGTGGGTTGCTAAATAAAAAGCTCCAAACATTTTATTTGCAGGCAAGCGAGGTTGTACTGCTACCTATTAGTGGAAAGGAAGCCACACTCGGTCAGCTTTGTTTGCTGCACATGAAGCTGGCGCACATCTTTTGCAAGAGCAGCTATAGGTGCTTCACCTAGCTGAGCGAAGGAAACGAAGTGCCTGAGAGACTATCATGCATTGGGCCTCGTGCGAAGGTGCTACCCGAGTAGGCTGTGCAACCGCGTCGTCAAAGTTGTCACTGCCACCGCTGTCCGCACGCAGCACGTATACGCGCAACGATTGCCTTTTCAGTGAGGCACTCGGACGTTTCCGAAACACCGGCCCTGACGTCTGATCTGCGGAAAAACGGAGGTAGTTGAAGAGGCACCCAGTCAAAGCAGCAGGCACGGGGACGGGGCCAAAACGGTGGCATCGGGAGGGGTGTTTGGAAAAACTGTTCCCCTCCACCTCTCGCTTTCTCGTAAGCTGCGCAGTTGACTCGTTTTCTGAGGGGAGGACAGAATGCGAGGCGCATCGCGGCGCGTGATGTTGGCGTGGTTGGCGTAGTTGGCGTGGTTGGCGTGGAAAGCCGGCGTCACCTCGCATTATCGGTGCTTGCTGTAACCCGATTCAATCGTTATAGCCGATATCGCGGCACTGGAGCATTGTAATAAGCGGTTTATTTTCCCACGGAAAGCATACAAAAGCAGACGGGGCCATAGCTGTTCATCGTTATAAGTGGACTTGACTGTATATGTATGTGTATATATATATATATATATATATATATATATATATATATATATATATATATATATATATATATATATATACATATATATATATATATAGATGCTTTGATTGCGAGAAGGGCTGTCTTTGGTTGCCGATAGTAAAAAATGGGTATAGCTTCTAACAAAACTGTTTATTGGTCGACGTTTCGATCGGATGCCGATCTTTCTCAAGACGTGTCTTGAGACGTGTCTTTACGTGTCTTGAGAAAGATCGGCATCCGATCGAAACGTCGACCAATAAACAGTTTTGTTAGAAGCTATTTACTATATATATATATATATATATATATATATATATATATATATATGTGGTGATTTTTTTTAGTTTCCAAACTGCACCCTCACCTTAAAATCGTGACCGCATTATGATTGAATAAATACGGTACAAGCCTTGCATCTCTTAAACAGCCCTTGGCAAAATCTCTTCCAGATGTACGGATTACGCAATCTGTCAGATAGGCTTAAATTTTTTGCAGTAGGTCTTGTTTTTATTTTCTTGCGAATCATTTTGTCAAGCACTCACCATCAATTCCAGTTCACCTTCATGTAAACTGCTTCCACCCTGTGGTCTGTCCGGAAACACTGTCAATTGGAGATTGTGCGTCTCGTTCTGAAATAACAGTAGAAAAGATTGGCCCATTAGCTACTATCTTTTGATCACAAATTTTGTATAGAATAGAACAAAAGATGAGAAAATGTTGTACGTTCGTTTAATTTCCATCCCTCTTAAAAGCAATGGCCGACCTGGTAACTATTGTACCCAATTATAATGCAAGCAGTGCAAGACTCACAGGGTACAGCACGTGCAGAATAACGGTAGCGTGTAGATGCAAAGAACCAAAACATGAATGTGTTTCGTCTTCATCTTAGTTCGCGCTGGCTAACACTATGAATTTTCCACTTTAGTTAGCATTTTCCTAGACAAATATCCGAAAAAAAAGAGAAACAGAATTGGAAGCTTCATATATTTTTTTGTCAATATCCTAAACAAATATCGCAGCCAAAATAAATTTACAAATACTTTGAAAATATTTTGCAGCGACTACTAGCAGCAACTTCTTGTCACTGCACAAGGCATACACACCTTGAGGTACATCCACGAGACGACTGGGAAATAGTTGTATGTGGTGGGCTCCACGATCGTCTTCGTCCAGGGTCGCTGAGCGTTCCTTCTGCATGGCCCCAACAGAATAAGGGCTTCAAACACTTGAACAAAACTAGATGTTTTGTTTCTTACTAAGACACAGGCGCTAAGACAACTTGTACTAACGCTAAATTTTCTCACAGATTTCCCCTGCCTATGTACAGCAGCGTAAGCAATGCGATACGAACAATAAGAAAAGCTTAGATGAGGCTACTTCAATTTAATTGTGCATGTGCCCCCAACACAGATTCAAGACAACGATGATACCGTCTGAAATTTAGGGGTAGAGGCAGCATGCAATATAGAAATGCTCCCCCTTACCTAAATGCATTAAACAGTAAAACTGCACATGATCCAGCAGCACAACCGGCACACGTGACAAATTTAGCAGCCCCAAAAGGTCAATGCAAAACTGCTTTTTGTTGTTATCCCCTATGGTAACTTTGTTCAGGGCCCTGAACATTGCACTACCCTTTGTGGCCAAATGACATTCCGTACACCTCCATTTACTGCTTGAGGATGACACATTCTGCCTTTCAACCAACGTTTCATACTGCCTCTGACTTTGCTAGCTGGGGCTGTTCCCCAGGCTATTTGGTTTTTGGCCCTTCGGATTTGAAGAAAATCGCAATGTGTATGTGCATTGGGTTTGAGTGATATATTAGCTATTGACTTAAATCATATTTCTGTATTGGTTCTTCCAGAATTAGCTACACTGTAGAAAATACCCAGTTTTCAATTCATTTTTTTCTAGTGTAGCACCATTATAGCAAAACATTGCTCAAGAACCTAAAAAAAAAATTTGGCCACCTTTACAATTCAGATGTGAAGACTGAGGAAACAGTGGAGCTGGTGGTCTTTACTAGCTTTGAATGGCCACGCATACAAAATACAAGTTTCTTTTATTCAAAAGATTTAGTGTTTTATAGTGCCCTCAGCACTTGACCAACAGCAAATGCTGCTTTATTCACTGAGGAATTAAACATTTTAAACCGCAATTTCAATTCTTTCGCCAAATCGTGTGTTTTCATGACATTGACAATGACGTATCTGCCGCAGGGCCTTAAAACTAAAGATAGCCTGCTGACCAGGGCTGCTACCATCTCACAGACGGCCGTTTGGTTATCTTGTTTATCGCCAACTTTTATAGATGGCACTGCAATACTGCTGAAGTGCCAGTGTTCGCACTGATTCTGGCTGGACTTCTTTTTACACCTGCCGTATTTTTATTACGGTTCATACTAATCGTTTTCTAAAGCTTAGGCTATGACTCAACAAACATGGTCACGTAAGCGACCGTCCAGCTTGTGTCATTTGGTCAGTGTTGTTTCAGACAAGTCCAGCGCGTCCGAAAGTTGTGTTAGGCAGTGTCAGGCGGCAAAGTGCCGCACTAACTGCTTCGGTGTTTACGTGTTCGTTCGTAACTATAATTGTTCACCACACAAATCTTACTGCTATAAAAAGAATATGGCTTAAATTTAAGCGCAAATGGCTCATTCGGCAAGCTCATTCGGCAACCCTGCCTAATTTGTGTTTGCTTTCGCCGGCCTCAGCCAATCGCACAGCTGCCCATTATACGTCATAGGTTGTGGTGCGGGAAATGAGCTAGTGGGTCGCATGGCCATGCTTTTTTTTTCTTAATTATATAGCTTATTTGAGTGAAGCAGGATTCCAACAAGGCAATGTTTCAAACGAACCAAACTTGTTTTTGGTCTGCGTGGTCCCTTTAACTTGGCTTTTCTTAGGTCTGCCCCTTTCTTAGGCGAAAGAGGCAGACCTTTTACCATCTTTCTTTTAAAAGAAACATGGTTAAAAAGCGAAGGTTTCTCTTTGCAAAATGGTTTAAATCAAAGTCCACAATCAAAACTGCCAAAGTCCGAAGCCAAAGTCCACTTCAACTCAGTCAAAGTCCAAAGCCAACGCCCGTGCTACGAACCCAAAGGAAATGCTGAGCGTCCTGAAGGCAATGATAGCGCAATCGGATCGACACCGGTTTCATTACGTGAGGGACCCAAGTTCGATTCTGACCACGGGAAGCGTTTTTTTCCTGCTGCGCACAGTTTTCTGTTAACAATTGTCATGGACAGAACTCGAGCGTAAACAGCCCCACTGAAACACCTGGTCTGTGCATGACCTGCTGTGCTTCGAGCATTACCTAGACTGTTAAAAGCATAAAACTGCTATATTTGAATTTCTTCTGAAGCATCATGCATATATAAGTATGTGTGGAAAAAGCATAAGCATACAAATATACAAAAAAAATTGATTCTGCAGCAATATTGAACGGCTAGCGTGCAGAAACCTTTTCATGAGAATGTAGAGTCAAGAAGTTTCTTACAGTGCAACAAAAAGACGTCTCCCTAGAGCCGGCAAAAATCCTTCAAAGTGGCTTCATTAAGTCAAATGCACTCGCAACAGCCGTGGCTTCAAATGCCAGCAGAGACTTAACAACGTCTTCTTTTCATGCTCATTTTTTTCCCTACTTGCTGCGGACACCTAAACATTTCTGCCAGCACTCTTTGTTCATTTTTTTTTTAGATGCCTTTTAGAGTTCTTTGACCATTCAGCCTATATCAAAAAAAGAACAAATAGTCAAGTACTTCAGTGAAGAAAAAACTAATTTTTATCCAGAAAATTACAAATGAACAAATCAAGCGTACAGCTAAAATAAAATGCAGTGACCATAAGATTTAGCTTGAGAGTATTCACAGAACAAGCTCTAGTTCTCCAAGGCATATGCCATGTGGAGCAGTGCATGAAACATGGGAAATAAAGCCTAAAAAGTCATTGTATTTGCTTCTACGGTGAAAATTACAACTGAAAAAAAAGTAACTTTGTCAGGCAATGATACTGCTATACAGGTTGATCACTGCTATCTCGGCATAACAGCCTTTTTTTTTTTTTTTCGAATGCTGTGGAAATAATACTAATTGTAAAAAACTTTTCAAATATAACAATATAGTAAGAAATGTTTTTCCAGAGACCACCCTGCATGATCTTGGTGTTGTCAATGTCGATGTTCTCTCAGAAAAAGCAACGAAGCATATGGTCATTGCTGTGCCACGCCTGAGTGTGAAGCCAAAAGAGTAGTGACATTACGTTCTCGTGCTTTCACTTTATTTGCATTATCTATTTCCACACATGAGCATGTTCTTTTTTGTCCAATGTATTCGCTTTTCCCTGTTTGTTGTATCGCGCCAATTCAGCATGCTAATTGATTTTATTTATCGTTAAAGAAATTTCATCCGGTGTTTGTGAAGCCAAAACATTCTTCTGCATTTTCACGATGTGACTACACTCGAACCCGACTATATTGAACCTGTTTACGTCGAATTATCTTGTATATTGAACTATTTCTGGTCACGATATATTTTAAGTGAGAATATATAGCAAAAGTTACACCTATATCGAACAAAAATACCTGTGACTCATGATATATCGAACGCCAAAAGCCACAGAAGTGCTCCCCCAAGTTGGCTTTCCCTTGAGGCAGAGCAGAAATAATTCCGCTGGCACACCCCTAAAAGTGCTTTAGCCCGGCCGTTCACAGGCAGCGGGCAGCTCTTTCCCTCTTTCCCCTCGATCTTTCTATTGTGACCGTGCCGCTGAGGCGTGTGAAGCGTGCCGTCGACACCCCACATGCAATAAACGATCCTGGCCTACCCGCCATGCTTTCTTTTTTGTTTCTTGTTCCTTGTGTTTGCGTCGATCGCACTTTGCGGGATCTGTTCCGAAGTGTAGCTGTGCTGGCTAGTGCTTGTGCCGCTACATAATGGCTTATTTGAAGGCTCTAGCTAGCATGAAGCGGCCGAAATAGCCTTTTGCCATGAAGCTGGCAATCATAAATTGAGTCGAACGCGGTGAGAAGTCGGACGTCCCCAAGCTGCACGGAATTCCCAAGAGCATTTTCAGCATGATCGGCAGGGAGCTTAGATTAACCTTTTCAAAATAGGTTCGGGGCAGATGTTACTGAAGAAACAGCCAGAAATTGCTTCAAACCTGCTGCCTGTGTTTGCCAGTGATGACGTTGAAAATCCTGAGGAGTGCAATGAAGCCACCGTCGGTGTTGCCAAAGTGTGGAGCGAGCTGTCAAAATTTCTGGATGCCATTGCCAGATCAACGGCCAGCGAGTTTGCGTGTGTGGATGATGGTGACGCGACCATGGGAGAGTTTGTAAGACTACACTGCCGACATTGTACTGAGCGCGAGCAAAAGCAGGTGCAACGAGGAAAGCAACGACGATCCTTTGCTCACAATCTCCAAGGTGATATGTGCACTCGCTCTAGTCTAGCACGTCTTCCCTTATGTGAAAGGTTGTGGCGTCAGCTGCTCCAACTCTTCAGCTCTTTCGTTACTGCAGGAAATTGACCGATATTTAGTGGTCTAAGAAAACATTTTTTCTGTGCTAAACATGTTGGTTAAGCACATATTTCAGTGACATAAAATGCAGATGATTCAACACACTTTCCAACGACACCATTTAATAAGTTTTTCACGAAGAATGATAGCAAAAAAAAATTATCAAATTCAAAATTTTTGTCTAGGCGTCGAAGAAAATAAAAACAAGGAAGTTGTGTATAACAAACCACCAGTAGTTGAAAAAATCTAGAATATACATTTTGTAGGTAGACATTTCAAAAACCTGTTCTAGAAAAAAAAAATTGATTTGTTTGGAGCAATTTGTAAGATATCAAAGAAAATGCTAGCCTACGTGGTGCCCACGCCTTGTGGTGAAGCCCAATTTCCACTTAAAATTTTGCAATTTTGGATGGTTCCTGATGGTTTGACATTATTAAAGACCCCAATTAGTCCCCACGTGATGTAAAAGCACCTTGTCAATGATTATGGCCAGCACAAGATTCAAGGCAAGCAAGCGATGCAAAGAAGTACACTTGGAGTTGTAAACCAAACTCGGTGGTGGATGCTTGTCGACGTTCTGATCGTCACTTATCTTTCAGAACTTTCATTTAGAGTTTATCATCTTCTGACTCACTATGGTAGCCCTGCTTGCAGGAATAAGGTGCGCTGCGCTAGAATCATGGCCAGCAAGCTTTCACTAAGTAGCTGTCGCACTATTAAGATAGGTAGTTCAGCACTGTGAGCCTCCTACATTGCAGTGCCACCTAGCAATTTTGAAAAGAAACAATATCAGACTTTGTCAGAATAGACAGTTGTACTGAGAAGCGATACTAGAGCTCCGGAAAAACCCTCGTACAAAAACGAAACTGGCCAGTAAACAGCTACTGATGTCCAAGGCCGATTGGAAGCGCTTTCCTTGTCTGAATTGATATCCGACGACTTGGTGTTATCTTGCGACTTTCAGCTGAAGCTGTTATTGCAGAGGAGAGCTGTGGGTGACCTAGAATAATGAGCGGCGTGCATTTTTTGAGGAACTGTAGTGGGCGACGTAGGCACCATGGCAAATTGGCTTGAAGTTGGGTAACCGTGCAGTAGCGCCAAATATGGATTTCGCAACGCAAAAACGAAACCAAAACTTCTGGAAATTGGTTGAAAATGCCAGGCCCACTTGTTAGACAGGTGGGGGACCTTCAGAAATAAGCTTTGGCAGAATAAAGCTACCCTTTCATTGAATCAAATATCACTAGCAAATAGCTGGTGTCATTTTCAGGTAATTATCACCTATCAACGCTGTTGGATTGCAAAGCTGACAACATAATTTGGTATTTGACTTGCTAGGAGTCTTTTGATAAACAAACATTGATGGTAATGCAGCATAACCCTGAGTGGCATGCTTTTTTGTCAAGTGCAACAGCTGAGCCCCCTTTTGCAAAAACACACGCACATAAGCTGGCAAAAAACGCCGTCAAAAATCTGTGTCGCTGCAGCAGGAAACTTTAAACTGATTCTTAAAGTGCAGTGGATAGACTAACCACTGTGAGGCGCATTATGTGTACGAGAAATGACTACAACATGCCGAAATCGGCAATATAAAGCATCGATCACGGGTGATTGATTTGAATAGGCGTGGTAACGAAAGAGTTAGACACTGTGGAGAAGTGCATAGCAAAATTATTCAAGCAGAAGATACAGGACTATTTCATGCAAAAGTAAGGCAGTTTCATCAATAAAGTGTTTTTATAAATAGTACGTGCTTTTACGACATCCAATGCTTATATAGAATTAGTATCCCCTATATCGAACTGATAGGTGTTGTTTTGCGAGTTAGATACAACCGGTTTTGACTGAAAATCTCTCAGTATGTTAGGAAGGAATTAAAGCTCGAATGCCAGAAATTTCAGATAAAGGACTTAGGCGAATGAAGCCAATTATTCCTGTTCACGCATAAAACATAGCTTGCTAAATATACCGTACTATTTACATGATTGTAGGTCGACTTAGAATCGAAGTCAAAGTTTGTGCCGCTTGTAACGGCAAGAGAAATGAGAAATCAGGGGTGCTACGAGCTGGGGAAAGCGTAACACCCTCGTTTCTATAGTTACGGTCGAAGTGTAGTGTTTACCATTGCATACATTCTGGCGTCAATAAAGGTGATGCCGACTTTGAAAGTTGGCGTTCCTGATCTGTGCCCCTTGCCCACCGTACCTAGAGCGGCTAACCTTCCACCAGCACGTTCGGAAGTGTACTGAACGTGATATGATTGTGCCTACGTCAGCGCCGCGCATTGATTCAAGGGATTCGATAATACTCATTTTGTTCATTAGAGACGAACAAAATGCTTCTTCAATGCGAGTAACATACTCTCGAATCAAAGGAAATCGCGAGTGGCTGCTTCTGCCAGCCGCCATGTTGTTTGTTTTGATATCGTGCGGCAGTAGCCACTGCTTGTAGCTTCGATGGTTGTCATCTCGCAGTGAATGTGTTCTCAAGATTGGGAATAAAGTTTCTCACTCAACCCACAGCACATGGTTATTCCGTGGGCTTATACAAAAGCTTTTCTTTTTTAACATCTACTGCACACACCGCGAGCGTACAGCTCTTGTGGGAGCATCGATTATTGATGGAAGAGCCGCCGTATAGGGGGTATTGGTAGTTGACGGAAGAGCTTCTCTTTGTGACACGACTTTCTCGGCGACCGCGTTGCCGCGTGCTTGTGTCACTTCTGTGTTGTGCTGAATTGTCTCGTCTGTCATGAGTACCCTGGGCGCGAAGAACTCTCTTGACGCTCGTTCACAGCAGCATTCAAATGGGCTGCTTTCTGCGTCCGCTTTTTCTTTTTTTGAGAGAGATGCAATTTTGCGGGGGTTGACCTACATTCGAGTCGACTTACAATCGTGTAAATATAGTACAGTAAAATCTTGATGATACGAATCTCGTGGGACCACGAAAAATATTTGTATAATCCAAGATTCGTATGAACCAACACAGACCAAAAAATTTAGCACTAAAAAAAGTTTTCCTTTATTTGTTTTTTTATTTCGCATGAAGAAATCCATGACGTTTTTCTGCTTTTTTTTAACCTCCATGTTGCCGAGCGGTCCTTTCTGGACTTTCGCTTCTTCCTCGCGGTGCCCAAGCACTACACGCCGTAAAGCATGAACCGCATGGCGCGTTTTTGGATGCGATTCTTGCGCGTCGGCGTTGCGCGTCCGATTTTTCCACGCCCGCGTCGGCGATTCCGCGCGCGCGGCAGCTTCTGCCTCGCTCAGAAAATGACGTGTGTCGCACGAGGCAGTGGGAGGAGCCTGATGACTTGCGCCAATGGGGAGGCACGCGCCTCATGGCGGCAGTTTCGAAGCACTCCAGACAGCTGGCTGGCTCCGCCGGAGATGTTTAGGCTTAGCACCCCGGCAGATATTGCATGGGCACTTTCACTAGCGGCGCGAATAATGTTTTATAGCACCGTTTTCACCCACATTATTGGCTCATTTACCGCACAAGAGTTTCGTGTGTGCTTTGAGTGGCATTTTAAACAGCAGTTTAAAGCGGTCGCTCGAGCGCCCCGCACCACTACGCGACCGAAGCCGCCGCCATATTGCCGTGGCCGGCCGCGCCCCGCACAGCATGTGGGTGGTTTCGCGGCGGCGTCAGCGCGCCTGTGGAGTGCGCGGCACGTTTTCATGAGGAAAAAACAACAGACCGGCCGTTCCTGGAGAAAGAGCATCAAAGATGGGAGAGAGATCCCGTACGTCGCCATCGCTTGCTCGCTCGGCAGTTGGGCGCCTCGCCGGCTCGTTCGTATCATCCGTCGGGCAGCGCAGGTCCGTTCGTAACAGCCAAAATTTTTCCCATTGCAAACAATGCAATCCCATTGCAAACAATGCAACTTATCAGATATTCGTATCATCCTGGAATTTGTATAATCCGGAATTGTATCAACGAGATTCCACTGTATTATGATTCTGCATGCATACACGCTTGAACAAAAATGTTTTGTTTTGATTAATGCAAGATTTGCTATTTTTACACCATGTCAGGGATTTTATTAAACAGAATCCACTATATTTATAGTTACTGGTACGTATACATGTATTGATTAAACAGAATCCACTATATTTATAGTTACTGGTACGTATACATGTATTGAATTGTGCCACGAACGCTAGTCAGAAAGTTAAGTGGTGTTGGGGTAAAGAGGAAAGCCTCCCGATAAAAACTCTCCACCAGCTTGGTTGAGCCAGCTTCTTGGTTACCCGTAAAAGTGCGGTGGTACCAGAACATCACTACGTGCAAGGGTCATGTACGGCCGCCCTTGGTCAGATCTCATAATTGTATCTACGTGCTCTTGTACACACCGGTGGGATTAGTGTAGTGACGCCAATTTTCCCCAGGTATTAAGCATGCGGTTTCACAAGAGAACAGTTGCCACTAGCTGAATGCTACTGGTGCATTTCCTGTGCAAGGAAGCGCACGACTGTTGCGCTTGACTGACTGTATCACACCACTTGATTTATTCGAAATAAATATGGAACTGATAGAAAAACTTTACAACTTAAGAATTGAAATCACCTCCACTTAATTCACTACCTTCACAATGCAGGTCTGTGGACCACTCCTGGTGCTCACGCAGGCGCGATTTCCCCCACTGCAACCACATTGTGGGGATACAAATTGCCCGCTTGTAAATTGCCTGTTCTTTGCGAACACTATTATTGCAGAAATAATGATTCCAACACATGCAAATAAGAAACCAGAGCTGCAAGCACCAATGCGAAAGCAGCCGGAGTGATCCATGACTGCTTTAGGAATGCACAGCTAGGAGATCCTTCAGTGATGCCCCTACAGGCAGTGTGCAAAGACAAAAGTTTTGTTCTCACTTTCTTTTGATAGTTCGACGTCCATTTGAATCGGTGTAGAAGGTCCCGCTGTTCCAGATGGACGTTTGATAGCGGGAGATGATCTCTTTCCCACGGCTGGGCTCCCGACCCTCACTGCAATAGAAAGGGACACACACATGGGGCATTGAAAAAGCAAAAAAGCAAAAAACAAGCCTACGCATACGGTTAGTGTTTTATGCTAATACTTAAAGGAGCCATGAAGAGAAAACACAAGTTTGGTTCATTCGAAAGATTGCCTCGTTAGAACCATAGCGACACCACTTATAACGCAAACTTCGCTCAAATAAGCTACATAATTAGGAAAAAAGGAAATGACCATGCGACCCACCAGCTCATTTTCCGCAACAGAACCTATGCCGTCACATGGGCTAAGCTCTGCGATTGGCGGAGGCCGGCAAAAGCAAACGCATGTTAGGCAGGGCTTACAGCTTGCATAGCGAGCTAAATGCCCGTGAAACATACTGCACATTCTTTTTATGACAAAGAACGGTGGAGTAAACGGTTGAAGGTCCGAACGAACTCGCAAGCGTGTGCGCCAATGCGTACGAAACTAGCGCCGCGGCCGAGCTCGACATCTCGCCGTCGCGCAGACGAATTTTCGGGTTCGAGGCTCTTCGGGGCCAACGAACCGTTCCAGCACGCACAGCCGCGACCTTGCTTCGTATCGTAATCCCTTCACAGGAGGTTGGCCGTCATATCGCCAACCAGCAAAGGTAAAAATAGAAACGAGGGGAGTAAGGAACAGCAAGAAGCGACGAGATAGTGCCAGTCGTCGCGTAAGTTTCGAATGGTGTTGGCTTGCTGCTGTCGTTACGAGCTCGTTTCCAGTTTACAACCACTGAAAACTTCAGTTTGTTCAGTTACGGCAGGGACCCTTACGTTAGCTCACTCCTGGGACATGCTGGCGCTCGTCGCCGACTTCGTCAAATCGCTCTGACCTTGGGGAAAAAAATGCCGTAAACACCGCGCATTGACGTTCGTATCTTTCTGGTCGAAGCAGAGAGCTCGCGCGAACGGCTTTCCATACACGACACCGGCCAACTGGCATAAGTGATACTGCTACTGAAATTGAACTATTATTAACCGTAATCAAAATACGGCACATACGTACCAGTCTATATTCGTCCGTCGCGACGGGGCTGACGAGGCAGCAGTGCCGACAGCTGGGCGTTCGTCTGTTGTGGCTATCGCGGAATGGTCGCTTTCCCGTCCACCGCGTATCCCACAACTCTTGCCGCTCGTGCACTTAGAAGCATTGAGCGTTTTTGTGGTGTGAGGTTGTTAAATGCAAGCCCGAGCTCCTCGGCGAGAGTTTTGTTCTCCGGATCAGGCGATTCCATGACTAGGGCTGCGGGTGCACTAGGTTTTACTAGTATTTTTAAAATGGCCGCCGTCTCGATCGACTCCCGCGTGTGGGTGCTATATGGAGTCGACATACTAAGTATCTGTTTCATGGACCGGCTCTATGACGCCATTGTACACGTCACGGAATGTTCAATTTTAGCGGGAGATTTAAAATTTTGGCTTAAATTGCCTTATTTCTCAGTGAATAAAGCATCATTTGCTTCCGGGAAAGTGCTTGGGGTACTATGAAACACCTAATCTTTCGAATAAAACAAACTTTTGTTTTCTCTTCATGGCTCCTTTAAGCTGAAGCTTAAAATCAATGCAAGACTTCGTAACTTATTTGTGTTAGGCAGTAAACAGAGACTGAAAACTTTAGGCATCTCTCTAATTTACATAAGTTATATTGTTAGAGTAACATAGTCAGTTTTGCCACCTGAAAAAACAAGTTATACGGAGGAACATATAAAAAATTTGGCACCCCTTTTTCAGTCCCAGAGGGAAGCCTGCAGCATGTAATGCTTACAATTACATAAATTGCAGCCAGACATAGGACTCTGTATTAGAACACATTTTTTTTGTGTGCACTAGTGTTCACTCTTTCATTCCTTGAGCGAGTCAGTGCTGCTGCCCTTAGGCTTCTCTCATAACCCACGGTGTTCCTGTTTCACTTCCCAGGTGCCTGTTGGCCTCCCAACTGAAGTGGTGTTGCCATCTGTCTTATCTTTAAAGGAGAACTGCACTAAAAACTTCGACCTCTTGAAAATTTCATTTTAGTCTGCCTAAAGAGACTGCGAGATACAAAATACAATCGCTGAAATAGATGTTTGCCCACCACAAAAGACCAGCAAAAATCTGCGATTTTGAAAAAGAAATTGAAATTGAAATTGAAAAAGAAATTACGGCCAGGCTGAAGTGACTTTGTAGCTGGCCAGTAAGCGGCCGGCCGGCTGAAGCAAACCTGTGTGCAACACTCCGCACTAGCAGCAACTGTAGGAGAAGCTCAATCGGTTCTCGATCAAAGCTCGATCGGTTCTCCTGGCTGGCAGGGGAAACAAGCACCCCGCCGGCCGCTAAGTCACTTCTGCTTCACGGCTGCTTGTGTGATCCGCCGGCAGGTGCAGTGTCGTCTGCGACGGAGCTATTTCAAATGCTTCTAACTGGTTAACAAGGTATTTTATGGGGCTGCCAGTCATGTCCCAGTTGGTTTGGTAATACATACTGTACATTCAATATGAATTTGGCCTAAGTGAAATTTGAGTGCATTTGGCCTTTAAGACGCTTGCTTTTTCTTTTCGTGATGGAGGAGCCCCATGACCAAGGTCTATGTCGGTCAGTATCCCAGCAGAACGACACCAGTTTCGAGAATGTTTCACCCATGTTTGATGAGGTGTGTTAGCATCAGCGTGCCATGGAAGCACATAGAAAAAGCATTGTGTGCCTTCAGAAACACAAATGGTGATCTCGATCATTTGCACCACAAATGCATGTATATAGAGTAATAACTTGTTAATTCAAACCAGAAGGGGAAGCCATCTCAGTTCGAATTAATGAAAGTGAAGAATAACAACAGTACACTGCAATTGGGATGCAGTAGGGCATGCTAGCAATTTGTTGCTTGAAAAATTTTTTGAAGGTGACAAGTTGTTGAAGGTGACAGCCAGCACTTATTGCTCTAACAAGCGAAAAAGTGGAAGGCCTCCTCTTCACCTTTTTCAAAGAAGAGACCAGTGACATCTCGTCTGGCGATTATTTTTGAGCAAACAGCCACACTGGTGCTTCGTCGCCCTCTCCCTCCTCCCCGTCACTGGCAGCAACAGGTGCTGCACTTCTGACCGGAGATATGATGCCCTCATCTGTCAGCACAGCACACACACACAATTTTACCTTCTCTCTCCATTCTTCTCTCCATTCCACAGGCAACGCAGCCTCGCGCGTAGGCAGTGGATGCATTTCTCTGGCTATGTACCACGTGCCAAGCCGCTGGCACAGTGGTGCGTAGTTCGCATTATCCACGGCAGTACCTACTTGCAATCGAATTAACGGACTTTTATACATAGATTTCTAGGGAGCTTGGCCAGACCAAATCATGCAGTTCGAATTATTTAATAAGTTCAAATTAGCGAGCTTTCACTATACTACGTGTCAAATGCCAGTCACGAAGCAAACGAATCTATCACTAATCCTGGAACCCACACAAACACCAAATGCGTGGCTGTGGTGATAGTGATACATTTGTTATAATTCAACTTTAAATTTAAGGCGTCCAACCAATACCTGCACGTTATAAGACTAAGGATAGTGGAGGGTAACGGACTAGTTCATGACCCCGTGCATCGTAGCGTAATACTGATTGATTGATTGTGGGGTTTAACGTGCCGACGCAACGCAGGCAATGAGGCACGCCGTAGTGGAGGGCTACGGGTTAATTTTGACCACCTGGGGATCTTTAACGTGCGTCAAAATCTCGCACACACGGGCGTTTTTGTTTTTCACCTTCATCAGAAAAGCGGCCGCCACGGCCAGGAATCGAGCCCGCGACCTCGTGCTCAGCAGCGCAACGCCTTAGCCACTGAGCCACCGCGGCCGGTATAGCGTAATACTACTAAGCTGAGTAATACAACCCTTAAGCTGAGGTGCAAGTCTGTTCACACCAAGGTTGAAAGGGAAATGGCGTTTGGAAATGGCGTTTGGGCACACCAAACGCGTAGTCCCACGCGTTGGGTGTGCCCAGTTGGTAATTGGTTGGCCTCGGAACACGAGACACTTGCATATCAAATTTTCCTCAAACTCCTGAACTTCTCAGGCTTGCTAATACACACAGGGAGAAGATATAAGTGCGCTCCATGGCGCTCCTTATCAAATGGTGTTTTAAGACAGTGACAATCGCTTGACTGAAGAGTCCCAATTTATAAAAAGCCTTTGTGGGAATCGTTGAAGGTAGGAGACGTCGTTCAGACACACAAACACTTATTTATTTAACGGTTGTAAGGAGCTACAATAACCGTGCCTCTTGTTAGGCTTCCGTTCGCGCCATCTTTCCTTCTCTCTCCTCTCTTGGCTTGGATTCTTTCGGTGGCGTGTCGCTATCTAGCCGAACCAAGCTCTTCGTTTTGAGTTTCGGTTTCGTTTTTCCACAGCCTTGATGGTCACCTAGCTTGTCACTAGCTTTCTCCCTCCTTTTTCCCTTGAGTAGAGGAATCACAACCCTTCTCATCAAAAGGGACAATACAATTAAATTAAATTCTCCCTAACGTAAAGAGTTGAGGACGGGTGCCTGATTTTTTTTTTTTCTGCCTGGTTGGATGGAGACGCCAACAAGGACATTGAAGGTTCTGCCGAATTTACCACTAACAGCGTGGCTGCGTAACAGGCTATAACATGCTGTTTTGAATGCCAGCTTGCTTGCATAATACAGCCAAACCTTGATGTAACGAATTTCAATGTAACAAAACCATCACGTAACGAACCATGGAATTGATTTTTACTTCAAATGTATGAACACCATGTTTTTTTTCCACCCTGTGTAACGAAGTCCTGTTTGCTGAAATTTCAATGTAACGAGGTTTCACGGACAACTAGGCACGAAATTTTGGTTTATAGAAGTAGATTTTGGGAGACGCAAGTGCCGAAATGGGGTCTCGATAAAACGCGGATGGCGATACGGGCCGCCCAATGCAGCGGAATGAAGCGAGCCGAGTCCGAGAGCGAGCCCCTTGCCTACCAGGTCCTTGCCTACAAACTGCGTATGGCGCTGCCGCCGCCACATGCTTTGTCCTTTGTTTGAGTTCGCTCCCGTTTGTTGGGTTCCATCATTCCAGCAAGTGCACGGCAAAGCATTTGTGGGTCTTCATGAGCCTTGCGCGTGCGTTTTTTTCACACCCGCATCCGTGATTGCACGCTGGCAGAGGCTTCTGCCTTAGCCAGAAAGCGACTCGCGCCGCGCGCGGCAGTGGGAGGAGCCCGACGACTTTCGTCAATGGGGAGGTGCACACCCTATGGCGGGAGCTTCGAAGTGTTCGGGGATGCCGGCTGGCCCCCCAGAGACAATTAGGCTTACCACCGCGGAGGTTATTTGATGGGCACTTTCCTATGAGGTTCTACAGTGCACTTTTTGCTCACGTTGTCAGATTTTTTTCCTGCATGAACAACTTCGTTTGCCCCTCATGTTGCGTTTCAGTGGGCGTAGAAGCGGTCGCTGGAGTTACCCACATTGTGCGGGTGGCCTTTGCGGCTGCGTCAGCGCGCCTGTGGCTTGAGAGGCGCGTTTTTGCGTGCAGAAAACGCTCCATGTGGTTCACGCTGATGCCCGCCTAGACTCCAACAGAAACAGAAACAGTGTGCCAGCCGTGTATGCACGCCACGATTTCATTTGAGGGAACCGCTTCACGCGGTTAACACTTCATTTTAACCGTGAATTTCAATGTAGCAAAATTTCAATGTAACGAAGTAAATCTCGAAGTTTACCGACTTCATTACATCAAGGTTTGGCTGTAGTAGGAGAACAGTGAAATGACTCCATAAGATGGCTACTGCAGTTCAAAGCTTAGCTAAGCACGCAACTTACCTGAAGGGTATGGGTCCGATGACCCAGTCGAACTCGATGACGTCTTCATCCTTGTACAGCCGGATCACTTGAGAGGCCCATTCACTGAACGTCTGGTGGATTTCTTGCACCAACGGCCCCTGGGGTGCAGAAAACCACGGTTGTTAGTGAAATAACCAGACTCTGCTAGCACTTCTCAGACACCTCCCCCACCTCTCGCTTTCTTGTAATTTTAAAAAGTTCCCATTCCACATTTTGGCAAATGCATGCTTCTACAGAGAGCCATTCAGTGTCACAAAATGTGACACCACAAGCAACAGTGCTGGACATATTGAGAAAATCCAGCGTATTACTAAATCACCAGCTTCAGTGGGTGGTGGGTGAAGAAAGTATATAGGGTGTGATTGGAGTGATGGCAGCACATTCTGAAAAACGTAATTCCAGGAGGCGCTGCTAGGCTTACGCGTACACTGTTTCACAGACATTTCTATGCCCTGGTAAATTCATTCTTGCACGAGTTGAGAGTGGCACTTGATTTGAGCCCCAGTGTCAAAAAGAGAATGAATGAATGACTTTATGGCAGAGAGGAGGCTATAAAGCCCTGTGGGTAGGGAATGGAAAAGAGGATTGGGAAAGGCAACACGTAAATGCTCTTTCCAGCGACAAGGTAATGTAAAAGAAATGGATGAAAACGAAGAAGAGAAAAAAGGGAAGAGACATTCTTTTTGCTAACAGTTCACCGTTAGGCCTCAAGCTTGCTTCGGCCGCCGCAACCTTCGTCCGCTGCTTCATCGTCAAAGCGCGGCGCATGCACACTTCGGGTGCACGCGCAAGTGACTGCATTTGGCAGGAGCTAACAGCAGAAAGCCCCGGTTTAAAAAGTGCACCGTACATATGCATAAGCCGAATGTCAGCGTAAGCGTGCCCCCATCAAGTGACCAGGCAACATGAAATGGCTGCTGGGCAATGAAGCGGCCGCCCACCTTGACTAGAGTGTAGTTGACTCGCCGTCCCAGGTCGATGGGCTGCTCGTCGGCGGGGTTGAACGAGTAGGCCCCCGAGGGCTTCTCCACCACGCCCTCGTAGGCCAGGTATGCGTACAGTGACTGGCGGAAGGGCACCTCCATTCCCGTGCTGAGCAGCATCACGCGGCTCAGCAGGCCAGTGACGGGGTCCACAAACAGCCGGTACTTCTGCTCGGCAGAACCACACGCGCTCGTCACTGAAAGCATCACGCACTTCCCAAGAAACTTGTCTATAGGTGTCTGTGTCGGCCATGCATGTGTGCATACTGGCCACAAGGATAACGGTGCTTTGTTAATCCAGCCGTTCCTGCACTCAAGTCACTCTAAGGGAATAATTCTCGCTGGCTTCCTTGCATCCTGCCAGTCATGCCCACCTGCTCACTCATCCGCTCACTCGCTGACTTATTCCGTAACTTGTTTGCATGCTTGACAAATTAATGTGGTGTTTGCTTTTGTGCGTTACAGCACTGTTATTGAACCAGCATTGACAACGTGCACCACCATAGCACGTGCCTGCAGAGAAACAGCTGAGTAATGAATTGAGCTAAAAATAACACACTAATGTATCGATCGCTAGCACCATAAAACAACAAGCATAAGCAAGCAGCCCAGCAACAGTTCATCGTCCATTTCACACACCAGGCGGCATTTTTCTGGGAGAGATGAGCCAGATTCTCTTTTTGCCCCCAGCTGTGCACACGCCCATTTGAAATAATTATTGTCAGCTCTGCGAAAGTGCGCCAGCATAAGGACAGACTATAGGCCAGTGCTTGGCTAATGAGCATCCATGACCTACCATGCTCTATTTGGAATGCACCACCTACCCGCACAGTTTTTGGTTAGATTACACAATTTGAGCTTCCACTTGCATGTTTTTGAGCTAGCTTGTATAGGCTTGTGAATCAACTTCAGCTGGCCATAAATTTTGTATTTCACCTTTAAAGGAGCCATGAAAACAAAATAAAAGTTTGTTTTATTTGAAAAATTTCGTGTTTTATAGTGTCCCCAGCACTTGTCCTGATGCAAACGATGTTTTATTCGCTGAAAAATTAATAAATTCAAGTTAAAATTCTGATTTTCCTGCTAAATCGTCTGTTTTCGTGGTCTGCAATGACATCCCCGGAACCGACCGCTCTGCAGCCGATTGGGAAGCCTTGTTTACCGTTATTGAACCTAGATGGTGCCACCATACCGTGGCAAGCCATTTTCTGCCTCTGGTTTGTTTTTGACCGTATTTGAACTTAGCTTGGTTTTGTTCAGGTAGAAAATAATCGTTTCGGGAAACATAGTGCTCACTCAACAAATAGGGTCACATAAGACCGTTGCTTCCGTCAATAAGCCAGTGTCGTCTGAGACTACCCCAAAGCGCCGCAGTCCTGTACAGCTAAACCAAGCATAGTGCGTGCAGTACCAACAGCAGTACACATCGGTGCTTCTACGTTTACGTGTGCTTTCGTAACGTCCACAGTTTGTGCCACCATTTTTACTGCTTTAAAAAGAATGTGCCCTAAATTTAAGTGCAAATAGCTCGTTCGGCAAGCTTATAAGCTCTGCCTAATTTGTGTTTGCTTTTGCTAGCCTCTGCCAATCGCAGAGCTGGCTGGTATGACATCATACGTTCTGTAGCTGGAAATGAGCGAGTGGGTCGCATGGCCATTCCCTTTTTTCCTGATTATATAGCTTATTTGAGAGAAGTTTACGATAAAAGTGGTGTCAGTATGATTCTAACAAGACAGTCCTTTGAATGAACCAAACTTGTGTTTTGTCTTCATGGCTCCTTTAAAGTACCATTAAGACTAACCCCTTTAAGTTTCAATGGTGGCTTACTACCTTATGTGACGGCGGCATAAGGTCAAAGCTAAATTTCAGGGAATGCTACCTGAGGCCACCGGCGCAAATGGGTATGAGACATGAAAATCGCCACGCGAGAAGGCTGGCAGCACTAGACTCCTGCGGGTCTGCTTCACCACAGTACACCCGAGTGAGTATAGTCATTCACAGTCACTACGATCAAAGAGGCAAAGATGGAAAATGGCAAGACCGTGTTGTGAGCAAGTGACAGTATACAAGTCTATTTCTAAACAGATTAAATCTCGAGCGTGACGTGTGAAACACAAGCATGACATCTGCATTGCAGTGTGCCAGCCGTGGAGAATATCTTTGAGTCAACTCACACACTACAAACTGTTTGCCAGTTTCAACTTTGTTGGTTTTGATGGTTGGTCATTCCGGTTAGCTGTTGTGATGGAGACACATACTGCGATGGAGACACAGCTGCTGTGATGGAGTTATATATTAAACCAATCAAGCGATGCTTGTGTCCCCCTTGTGGCGCTGTCATGCATTCACGTGTCCCTGGAACTAAAATATGTGCACAAGAACAGGATGAATATACATACGCCGTTGTCTATGGCTGGAGCCTCACTTCCACCATCGAAAACTGCACTGTTTTCACTGTCGCGAAGCGTAAAACCTGCCAGAGGGAAAAGAGAAAAGACATACACTAATGCATATCTGCTACACTACAACCACGACACAGCAATCCCGTAAAGCAACACCTTTGACGAGCAAGAAGTACCATATTTATTCAAATCTAGGTTGATACTTTTTTTTAAAAAGTAGTTCACGAAAGTCGGGGGTAGGCTTAGATTTGAGGATGCGGCTTGCCTGTCACCGCTAGACACTCAATGCCATGTTGCAGCCACAGGCTTGCAGCTTACAGGTTTGCAGGCTCCACATGTTTGAATGTATTGAAACCAGCTCTCAGTGTGCTGTGCTTGCTTGCTGACATTGCTGCATGACCTCGAGAAACGCCCATGTTCGCGGAACCATAGCACCCTCCAAGCAATGCCACTGCACCAATCAATGGAAGGTAGTTTTGAAGGTCGGGAGAACTTCAAACCTCCAAGCCCAGTGCAACTTAGGTTTCAATGAGAAGAACATGCGCCGATGGCAGAAGCAGCAGAACGAACTTTTCAACTGCGCTGCCAAGCTAATGACCTTCACAGGACTCAAGAAAGGTTGACACCCCAAGGTGGAGAAGGATGTTGGTGACTATCTGGAAGCAAAGAGAAGGTGGAATGCCTCTGATGATGGAGATACTACAGGCAAAGGCGAGGGAGGTTTCAAACATTTAAGGTGCCGCACAGACTCAGTTTAAGGCCAGCAGGGGCTGGGTCACTCATTTCAAGGAGTGGTTCGGGTTCAGCCTGCGACGGCATATGTCTGTGTGCCAAAGCCTACCCCCCTAACTTCAAAGGGAAAGCTAGTCGCATTCCAGCACATTGTTATGAAGCAACGGCTGGAAAAGAAGTACAGACCAGGCCAGATCAGTAACGTCGATAAGACCCTGGTGTACAGCATGTTACGGCGATAATTGAAACACTTCAAATTTTTTTCCTGAGTGAACCGCTGCTAGGTTCGTGCTCAAACTTCACACGAAGGTCGCATTTTGTTGTCTATTTTGTTTGACACTAAAAACAACGACGGTATTTACGTGTTTATTCTGAATATAAATAAAAATTATTTTCACCTGTGGGAAAATCGCGGCCGATTTGGACGTGCGAGCCAGTGCAAGCTGATCATGGAACGACGGCACCACCCGGGGTATGCAGGGTCTGTAGCCCTCCACTATGCTGTGAGGTGCAGCATAGTGGAGGGCTATAGATTAATTTTTACCCCCTGGGGATCTTTAATGTGTGCCAATATCTCTACATACAGGTGTTTTTCATTCTCTGCCTTTAAAAAAAAAAAAAAACACTGGCCATTGAAGCTACGATTGAACTCAGGTCCCTGGGCTGGGCAGCACAATGCCTTAGCCACTGAGCCACCCCGACCGGTATTGATATGTCCACACTGCCTGAATTTGTCCTATGCTTAGGTGGCAACACGACATGACCAGCCGCTGTGGAAGGTTGACTAATGTGCCCCATTGCTGATGCTGTTGGCTGAAAACCAATTCATGATGGCTGCATTTCTGATGGATGCAAAACCCAATACTAATACCGATGAGCATTTTGGTGCGGGCTAGAAAGAGCCTTGAGCAGCTCCAGACTTCAGGTTTGAAATGTCGACTTGGCACACAGCAGTCACTGTTATGGACGCACAAGCACCTCCCACAGCAGTGCTGGCTGCATGGCAATTTATAATGTACAGCCAAGTGTGACCAGGGTCATTTAGATTGTGCAAGCACTGCATGATTAAAGTTTCCAGGTTGCAAAAGTTATTCCGTGCGGTGCAACTCGTAGCTCAGGTTCAATTTCAGCTCATAAGGTCTGAATCTGAACTTTTTGTGCTACATGAGAACTCTGTCCGATGGCAAATGCTGCAGGCTGATGTGCTTGTGTTGACCTGTGCACCTCTTTGTCTCTGCCAGTCAAGCACCTCGCAAAGAAGTTAGCAAGGAAAAAACAAAATTCTTCAGCATTCCATGCTCCTGCCAGAGGAAAGGCAACTTTTATCTGTTTCCTAAAACAAGAAAGGACGAAACAGTGACGGGGAGAATCAAGATCAGAACTTGCCTTCGTATTTTCGTAGCTGGTAGGTGGTGACGCCCACAGGTGGCAAGTGCATGGGGAACACGATCTCTGAAGTGGCACCAGTCTTCCGCTCGGGAATGCGCAGCACTTTTTGGTGCACTGGTACCAGCTGCAGCCAAAGGGACGTGCCCGTTATTCCCATCCTTGCGCAGTTAGTGCAACATTCCTGCTGGGTATTACAGCGAAGCTTTCTATGCCACTCTGGTGGCGCTGAACACGCAAAATTTCTGCAGGAAAGCCAAGTTTACACAATGAGAGGGCACATGATGATAATGGTGGTGGTGATGACGATGATGAAACTCAAAGCTTGCTCCCGGGGAGAAAAAAAAAAAAAAAAAAAAAAAAAAAACGCCCTGCAGAAAAGCTAACTTACACAATGGCGTCCACAAAGGCACATCAAGTGCATTGAGAAAATAACGCTTCCTGTGGTCAGAATCGAACGTACTAGGTCCCTCGTGTTACGAAGCTGACGTCTGCCTGATTGCACTATTACGACACGGCCAAAGTGCTTTCAATTTTGGGCTTTGACTTTGACTCAGGTTGCATGGGAGAAAGTGTCCCATTTTAACCATCTTTCTCTTAAGAATAGGGGCTTCGATTTTTTTTTTTTTTTATCATTAAGGACAAATGCACACAAGCCCAAAATGTTCAGAGATGATTCAAACCCCAAAGTCACAGTACGTTCAGTGTTTCGAAGCAGTCTGAACCCCAGTTCTATGTAACGTGACTATCGCTGGCAGCAAAAAAGCACATTCGATGTTTTGTCACAGTAAAACTTGCTTAGCACGTAACCGCTAGAGCTTTAAGGACAGCATGAATTCTCCAACCTAATTTTAAACCTACCAGAGCCGTACCAAACCATGTTGCACATGTTTGTGGTCATTCCACCAGGTATGGGCTAACAAGGCTCCCTTTTATTTTGAACTTTTAACCGACAAATGCCCTCTGGAAAGGGATGCCCCCCAAGTGCTACTTAATGCCAAAATAAAAAAAAATGTTAAGAAGGCTGGAGTTATCTCACACGCCTCGAGTCATGAGCATGCCATGGAACAAGGCAATAAGTTACGCAGGAATTATGTAGTTTGTTTAACAGTATTTGCTTCCTTCAAAATGAATGCCATGGAGTGGTTAGGACGTGCATTGTATGCCCTTCTTATCTGTGTCTGCGCAGTGTTTCACACATCATCACTGCAAACAAACTAGCCCACCTTCAAGCATTATAGTACAATGTCTCATGCTGGCGTTTCAGATTTAGCTAACAAAAATGCAGCTGACTCTAATGAACATGATATCTCTCTCACTCTCACACACGCACACGCACACACACACGCACACAGAGTTGAACAAATTTGAACCGAGATGAAGCCAGTTCTGCTTCAAAACTGAGCCAAACATGCATAACACTTCATTCCGCCTTGGTGCAATTGCTAAACACAGGGCCTTCAGTCCAACTAACATATGCCAATAATGAATATTAACCTGATTCTAACTAATATCCAAGTTCCCCTAACCACGAAAGATGGGGTCTTCTATGATGACAGCAATTGAGCATCTCACCTGCGCGTCAATGACTTGACCGGGTAGTTCCTTGACCTCGTAACCACCCCCGGAAACTGGCAGTCGAGCGTACATTTCCACAGGCACCGACAGAGGGTTGTACACGAACACGAAAAACTGCATGGAAATGAACAACAGGCCAGCTGAGTGCTGAGTGCATCACATCTAATGTATACATTGCCAAAATTCATTACATCCCACTTTATATAATAATCAGTTGGTTTTGATCTATAAGTTGGCTTTGACCTATAAGCGCTTGGGCCATTTAAGGTTTGCAGACGACATAGTCTTGCTACGCGAGTCTGCAGAACACCTGCAAAAAATGCTTGAGTAACTAACTACAAAAAGCAAGGCCGTGGGGCTAAAAATGAATATAAATAAATCTAAAGTAACGATGAATAAACATGCCAAAAGTGCCCTGTTCAGCGGATGTAGCGACACACTAGAACAAGTAGAAGATTATAACTACCTTGGTCAGGTCGTCTGTGCTGATCCCAACCATGAGAAAGAAATCTGGCGCAGAATTGTATCGGCTGGGGTTCACTCGGCATACACTCCCAAATAATGAAAAGTAAGCTACCTTTATCATTGAAAGGGAGACTATACAAAACCAGTGCACACTGCCGGCGATGACATACGGAGCTTAAACTCTACACCTTACTAAACAACTTGAAAGGAAATCTAGGACGGCCCAAAGGGCCATGGAATGAGTAATAATCGGAGTAACACTTAGAGACAGGAAACGAGCTTCCTGGATCAGAGAACAAACTAGAGTAGAAGATATCATAGTTCAAATAAAGAAACAGAAATGGACTTGGGCTGGCCACGTAGTTGGGTGAAATGACAATCGGTGGACTACCAGGGTGACAGAGTGGATACTGAGAGACGGGTTAGGACAAAGAAGGCCAATTACTCGATGGAAAGATGAAATAAGGAACTTCAGAGGCAAGGAATAGACTTGAGCAGCATGCAACAGGAGCAGTTGGAGGTCAATGGGAGAGGTCTTTGTCCTGCAGTGGACCTAGTGGGCTGTTGATGATGATAAGCACGGTAATGACCACGCACTAAAACCAAACTGGGTACAGTCATTGACTTTGGGACCGTTGTCTGTATAAATTTGTGCTTTTGCATACCTGTTAATGCGCTTATAAACTTCTCTGACTTGGAAAAAAAAAAAAGAAAAGAAACACTCAGCAAATTAGGAAATTCTCACTCTCGATATTTGATTCAACTGAGAAAGTTATCTACACAGCCTTCAGCATTCAGAAAACAGTGTATTATTTTTTTAGTTTTAACTGACTTCTATATATAGGTACTTCTGGTCAATGATTGATAGTGCTTTTTAATAAAACCTACAATAAAAACTGTGGGTATGTTTGGCCCTGGAGTTAGCAGTGGTACAAAATGTTTCTAGTAGTTTTTGTCCTACAAAGCCCGTCTACTGTGTTCTCATAATGCATACAATGTTAAGCTTTTCTTCATGAGGGAACGAAACTGGATAACAAGTGAACCTGAACTACTAAAGAAAGAAAAACAGTGCAGCTGCTCTAAGAGTACCTGAAAAAACGCTACTGTAAAATCTCTGGCCCCCTAAACTCGCATGCTTCCTTAACGTAGTGCAGGATTAAACAAACTGGGTGAACGATTTCTTTCGGGCAATTATTGATATAAGATGGTCAATACAATATACAGTTAGGAATTTTTTTGTTTTCGATACGTAAACATTAATCTCTACATGTGGATGGACAGCCTGTTGCTGTTTGTATCTTTCCCAATTATGAGCTAATAGTCAGCGTATCTACATGTTTATTAATAATCAAACTTGTACTTTTTCTTTAAACAAGAATGCATGTGACAGCTTTTTCTCTGTCAGACCTATACACAAACAAACCCACAGACATGTGCCTATGCCCTTTTTTACAACTAAATTTTTTTTTGTGCGGGTACTCTTCTGTTGCTGCTTCTACACCCTGTTCACACACGGTCCTTTAGTATTAGATGCTGCTTCGATTGCAAGTATGCGAGTTGCTGGTCTGGTCAAGCCAAGCTGTATGCAGCCTTTCCCCCAAGGTATGCCTTGGACATGAGCACTTTTTAACTTTAGCCGAGGTAGCCCATTGGAATGCGTGTGTGGCAGAGTCCTACCTCGTCAGCCGTCTCAGTGATTTCGCAGCTACTGATGTTGAGCAGCGGGCAAAAAGTCAAGCAGAAGTCTGGCTGAAAGGTGGACCGGCCCCTGGCTGCTGGCAGCAGCAGTTTCCGGTAAGCCTTGTTGAACACGTTCTGCGCACACATGCAACGCCAACGACACCCATCAAGGCAACCACTACAGTCGGGGTTCCTTTTTCACATTGAGGTCCTGGATTTAGAGCAACCCACACATTAAAATCCACCCAACAAAGTGAGGGGGAATAAGATGCGAACAGAAAACAGCAGCTGTCTACAACAATCACTTCATGATATGTAAGGTCCTCATCTCATATATTACATGGCGATTGAGATAAAACAAACAGGTATTATGAGACTAAATTGCAGCCACCAGTATGTTTATTGTACTACATTTATCAATAGTGTGTTTACAAACTATAAGCAACCTACGTTATACAACAAAAACTGCTACGCACTTTTTCAAAAAACACTGAGTACCAAAATTTGCACCTAAAATATTGCTACTGAATAAAGCAATTACTGGCAAGATGTTTGGCTGCTTTGCTGTGAAAACATTTGTGCCACATAGCTGGAAACTCCATCTACTATATAGCACAGTTCTAAAAATATAAAGTGGTTTATCACACCAGTCACTGCTCTCCACCTAAGTTTATCAACCCACCAATGCTCAGTTAATCAGCGTGAGGTGTACGGCATCAATTGTTATTGGCGTCTACCAATGATGTACCAATTACAAGCCTTAGTACACAATGATAAACATTCCGGTAGCAAGAAGAATGTGCATTCCTGCTGGCCGCTGTATAGGATAGCAGCAGCTACTAGATACACTGACCAACACTGAGTGCGAAGCCTGACTATACTAGCGCGACTTTTATCACTGTGTACACAGGCCTGCTAATAGGGACAGAGTTGCATCCACCCAATGTCAAATCTGGGCAATTACAACTGTCATCGTGCTTAGGACAGCTTGCAAACTACGGAACGGCTTATCTCATCAGTCACCCCACCCTCTCCCACTTTATGCCTGAAACCTTTTCTTTTTGTCCTAAACACCATGCGGCCCTCGCAGCAGTAGACAAACCAACAATCCTAGTGGTGCTTACTAAAATAATTTTGCATTTATTAGTTGAGATGTTCCCAAGCATATTTTGCAGAGCAGTCTCAATGCTGTGCGTATCTTGCCTTACACAGGGAAAGTGTCTGTAGACAAATTCACTCCTTATCAATAGCACACACCAAAAATTTCCAAGGTTGCATGGACTGCAAACTTCCAGGGCACTGAGTGCTACTTTTAGGCTCTCTCAATCACAATGGGGCAGACACTTTCAGTTTGCCAATTTCGTGGCCAAATAGTTAGTGCACTTACGCCCCTATCCCTTGTGCCCACACATTGTGTGTCACTAAGGAAAGACAAGAGGAAATTTGACGCACCTCACATTGTTTGATACCAACATCAGTCATGTAAACGTAGTCCTCAGCCACATGCTGCTTCTGAGTGCCCCTGCATTGAATGCAACATACGGGTAAGTCAGTTGTTTGTGATCGCCACTGGTGGCTTTCTCTTTCCACGCAAAACTGTAGAACGTCACACAGGGGTGGCGGGAGGGGATCGTGATCGGTATGTGGAAGAAAAATAACAACGATGAGGCGCACCCTGAACTGAAACCAGAAATCCCACGTTCATAGGCAGAACAGGAGGAATATGTTCTTTTAGCTGCAACGATTCAGCTAATTAACAAATTAACCTTCATAAGTGTCAGTAGTGGATGGTAAGGGCAGAAGTTGCCCCCTCCCCTCTCCTTTTAAAAACCCGCATAATCAAAAGCCAAGGGACGAAGAAACTCGAACCTATGGTGAAACCGGGCGTTCAAAAAGCATACGACTTCTCTAGTTCATTATTTACTCAGTGCCTCACGATATGTAATCAGCTGTCTCCATTTAGTTTCCCAAGTCACGGCATGTGCCCCCCCCTTTCAAAGTCCACTTTAGCCTGGAAAATTGGACTCACACAAAATGGTGGAATTAGCATGTAAAATTTGATTTTTGCTTCCCTCAATGCTTCTTTAATTGTCTTAGCATTACAAACCTGCCTTGAGGTCACAGGTTTGATACGTGGAAGCAGGCACAGCATGTCTGACAGGGGAAAAATGCAGAAATGCCATTATGCTCAAAATTTCCACCTACAATGAGAATACGCAGGAGATCCATGCTAGTATTGTGTAGAGAGAGTGAGAGAGACACAGAGAGCTGCTTAATGGGAGCTGGTGAGGTCAGCCCTGTTAGTGACAAGGCTTGCTATGCCAGATGGGGGATGACTAAATGGTGAGTGGCGAGTGTTGGACATTAGGTGTACAGCAGGGAGAAGACAAACAAGGAATATTAAAAACGAGAGAAACAAGGGAATGCTGCTCTTTGCAAGAGTGTATCCCAGAGACTGGGTGATTATTCATTTTGGCACAGTATACTTCAATTTCATTAAGCAAAACACAACTTTGCATTAAAGGGGTACTGACACAAAATTTTGAAGGCGAGATAACTTCGGAGATATATTGGTGTGAACACACATACATCATCTGCAAAATATCAGTGGCAAATACAGCCTAGAACATATGTAAAATCAATTTTAAAGTGTACGAAATGCAACTGGGCAGCCAGCAGAGGACCTCGCGCAATCGACATCCCTGGATATTTTGTAAATAAACAACATTCAAACACGTCACGAGTTTGTGTTGGCCACTTCCGCACTGCCGGCGTTTTTCGCCGGCTCGCCACTCCAATTGGAGGTCATAGCTTCTGTTCTCGAGAACGAACAACCCGATTGCTCGTTGGCGGCGGAGGCGCTGTGATTTCATCGGCTCATCGGGCAGCTGGCCACGACCTAAGTTCTACAGCGATCCCAGGCACTCTATTTGTATTACTTTTTATTACATTGGACGCAATAACGCGCCGGGGACACGAAAAGTGCACTGAGCGAGCCGCACGGTCGCTGTGCAGGCAGCGGCCACGGCCGCGAAGTGGCATAAGCCGGCACAGGTAGCTCGAGTAAAATCTGTTTACCGCCGCACGAAATTGGATCCAAATCCGAAACATGGCAGCTTCTATGAGAAAGAAGTTAATGATGCGATGGCGGGTTGCTTTAAAAATTGTCATCTGCACTGCTTACGAGAGCGGCAGTCAAATATCCGCCGCAGTGCTAAGCCGAACACATCTGCAGGTGGACCTGTAGGCAGACCGGCTGGCTGCTCCTAGTGCACGTATTCCCACCCACTGTCTGGAGTGTCGCGCGTCATTCTCTAGCTGCAGCAGCAATTTGCACTCGCAGTGCCTGCGTCACGTCCACGGTCGCTTTTTATTTACCGTAAAATCCTGAGAGATGCCCCACCCGCGAAAGATAATCCACCCCTGTTTTTGGCACGATTCTCCATTTTTTCAAAAACACCGAAAGATAACCCACCCCTGACAATACGTAGCATCATTCCAGCCAGGGATGACGCCCATGGAAACGAGGTTAGCTAGCGTGGGTAGGGTGCGATAACAGGTCACAGGAACCTGAAACCCGACTGCGATAACAGGTCACAGGATATAAAAATAACATGTGCACATTTAGGTTGGCAATGCAATGCAGCCCGCACACATGTAGAACCGTAGCGAAATCCCGAACCTGAAAAGCGACTACCACGCATCCTTGAACATTCCGGTCATTCATCTTTCGTCGCGAAGCAAGAACGGAAGGATGCGGCAGAGCTTCGCCGTGGCGAAGAAAGTGGACGTTGTCGGATGGCACCGAAAGGCCGGCAGCAACGTGAGTAAGATCGCACGCCAATTTGAGCTGGATCGTAACCAAGTAAGGCAGTGAAACTCCACGTACGAAACTCTCCTTTAGGAGTGCCAGGGCAGAGGAAAGTTTAGGTGGTCATTGAACAGCGGTCGACCTGTGTTTTCCGAAGAGAGCGACGACGGACTTCTTGTATTTGGTGCGGTATATCAACAGCCCTCGATCGATCAGAAGATGGAGAGCTTCACGAGTGGCTCGCTTCGGCGATCCCTCCTTCTGCTGCCCTGCCAACCACGTCGAACTCCGTGCGTGAGGAGGTGGTCGACCTTTTGTTTGACAGTGAGAGCGACTGCTCGTTCAACACTATTGACGACGAATGAATACAGTGCTAATAAACACGTGTTCATTCTTTGGCTGCGATACATTTTTCAACTTTTTTTTACTGCACACCGAAAGTTAGCCCACGTCATATTTTCACTCGATTTGCTCTCGATCTTAGGTGGGCTATCTCTCTGGATTTTACGGTAACCGGCTCCCGAGATCAGTACGGGGGGGGCATTCATAGAAACTGCCGGCGACGCGAATTCGACAGTGCTACGGCAGCTCTGCTCTGTGATATCCGTCCGATGGTCACGTGGTCAGCTTTGTTCACACAAAATCCATTGTATCACGGCACCCGCTGAAACCGAAACTGTAAATGCCTCTAATTAAACAACCGTCGCACGCTGAGGCAAATGAGGTTTCCACAGGTGATAAGTAGGTCAATAGCTCATCGCAAAAAAAAAAAAAAAAGAAGATGCGAAATTTCTGTGTCAGTGCCCCTTTAAGTAATTCTTCAACATTGTGCGTGAGTGGGCGACTTGGTGGTTTAAAATCTGTCAGCACAGTTTTTTATGTGCCCATGATCACTTTTGTTTATACATACAAATGTAAACATCTGTGCGCGTGCACGCACGCACGCACGCGCGTGCGCGCACACACACACACACACACACACAGTGAATCAGAATGGGAAATGAGGGGCTCGCTGAATTAAGACAGAAATCAGAATTGATCTGTTTCAATGACCTACCACATTCTCCCCTTTGCTTTCCGAGGTTTTCTTGACTGCCAATTTTTATTTCTGTCTTAATTCAGTGGGCCCCTCATTTCCCATTCTTATTCACTATATATATGTGTGTGTCTATATATATATATATATAGATATATATAGATATATATACACACACACGTGCAAATACAGAGAAAAAAGAGAGAGAGTAAGATATAGAGCAAGAGAGACGTTGTTCCACATGGAAAGACCTTCTAAACAGACACATTTCACAGGAAAAGTGCAAGGCTACTGCTCAGGTTCGACAAGTGATACAGAGCTATATATACAATGTTCTGAACTTACGATATTGCGTCATGGTGCTGCAGCACAGCAACGGCCTTGGCTGCACACAGGGGAGGAAGAAATATCAGAAAGGGAAAAACTCGGTACGCCCTGAGTAGTGCCAGTTTGTGTGTCTATGCCAGATAAAAAAAAAAAGCACCATGCAATCATACAATATTGTAAATTATGGGCTGGTAGAACCACACTCATTAGAGCAGTTTCACTGTTGGAAACAATATGTGTAGCCCAGAAGTAATTCACTGCTTTAGCTAACCTTCATGCGGAAGTCAGAAGTCATTACAGCTGGCTGTCTATATAGTTATGCATTGCTAAAATATTCACTTGCGTATATTTTGCCCATTCACTCTTTTCCGCTCTAACCTCCCAGTTTTTGTCTTGTCTGGCATGCGGCAGGCAGGTGACATATTATAATAGGCCACCACAGTGAAAAGCCTCGCCTCAACTGATTGCGGGGTTTAGCCTGGGCTACGAGGTGTGCAGTAGTGGAGGGCTCCGGATTAATTTTGACCACCTGGGGATCTTTAAAGTGGCAAAGCCTGCCCTTGTTTCCAAACCTGTTTGTACACACTCAGCTTAATAAAGTTCTGCCTTCCCTCAGTCCCATCCCTATTTCTAGCACCATTAAGGATTCATCTATGCTATCCACCACTCCACAGTGCTTATATTTTTGTGACCAGGAGCGCGATTTAAATTTGGCGGGCAGAACAGAGAAATCCTCCTCTTTAGGGGGATTACAACAGTGCTCTTAATCATGACAAAATTATAGGGCTGCATTAAGGGACGATGGAGGGGACAAAGATGGGTAACTGCCACGGGTATTACCACAAGTAAAGGCCAGGAATGGAATGATGAAAGTGCGGTAGATGATGGAAGTAATCTGGTATACGTGTGTGAATACGGATAGTTTTGCTGCAGCCAGATACCTATTGCATTCTTGGGTGAATGTGGCCCCCAGTCAAACAAGAGCTGCGAAGAGATTAGTCTAAGACCTGTGCACGCAGTCCGTGTATGCTTGGGTGTCTTTCTCAAGCAGTTGCTGCTCGGCAATGCATTATGTCCTTTCACTGCCCTCGTACGACATCCAAACTACCCACCTTTACTTTCTGGCAACTGTACGACACGACAGTGCATATCATAAATATCTCTCGTTAAAAAATGATTAGGAACATGCAGCATCTATTATTCTTACCCAACGCTAAAATATGGTACCATCTTTTAACAGTTAAAGATAAATTTTGGTTCTCAGATAACAAAAAGCAGCTGGCAAATAACATTGGTGATGCCGTATCAAATGGCAAGTTGAACAGTTTTTGCTAACGCAGAATGATTTGACAAAGGTGCAGTTAATTGTGGCTAAAAAGAAATTGGCCCCCAGACGTAGTCAGCAAAATGGCACCGGGCTTGTGGATCCTGGAGCCTCCTTACCGAGTGTGTCAACGTCCGCGCTCTCGTCAAGTTGCCCTATAACCTTGAGCTGCTTGCACGCCTGCACAGGGGAAGAGGGCATGTGTTTACACATTATTCAGGACAAGGGCAACAGAAGTAACTGAGTGGAACAATTCAGGCGAATGACATAAGAGCTGAACACAGGCATTAATGACAGCTTGCAAGAGGTTATCGACTGCTGTGGTGAGGAACGGGTGGGAGGGAAAAGAGGAGGGGATTCCACTCTATGGAGAAGGAAACCTCTGCCAAAACTTTACAACCGAATGCAGAGAGAGAGAAGAAGAGAGAGAAAGCACTCAGTGCGTGTTCATTGCACGTGTATAGTTCCTGCGTTTTTGTATTTTGTTTGTTGTATTTACTTTGTCTATCATGGTTCCTCCTCACCTCCCTTTCTTGTCATTTTTCACTACATTTCGCAGGCCACGGAAAAAAACACCAGTTGCTAGTCATCGCCGTGTGTTGCTGTTCCTCGCCCCGTCTATTAGCGCGGTTTTGAATTCAGACCAAGCACGTGCTTAGAAGTGCGTGGCCACCGCTTCTGTGGTCCTTTTGATCTGGGCTGCTTGCATCATCTGGTCAGTTATCCAACACTCCCCTCCACTGCTTGAAGGATCGGTGTGACAAAGGCGGGCTCTGCTTACAAAAGTGTCTGTCTGCACGAGCCACCACATACACTCTTGATGTATAACAAGAAATTTATAAGCAGGAGGGTGTCACGCGAAGCATTCGCATGTGAAGGAAAAGCCGACGAAACGACAAAAGAAGAAGAGAAAGGCACGCAGCGCCGCGGTCATTCACCCGGCTACAGCGCCGAGTGCTCGAGGCGATAGCACGAGCTTGTGCCAACCCTTGTGCCAAGGCGCCAGCGCCAAGGGCCAAAAAGAGAGGTGGTCCCGTAGTAGAGAACACAAAGATGGTTGTGAAGCAAGACCAGAACGCTGGCGTCTGGGCAACCTGACCTGGGTCACGTACAAGGGGTCCTTCACAATGAAAAACCTGACGCCCTCTCCTGCAAGCAAGTAGTCCTGTCAGACATCAGCAGATGGCAGCGACATTCCAAGAGAGCTGCGTTGGCTCTTGGCGACGGGAGCTCGGAGCGCGCTGCACAACCATCAACCACAAGATATGACGGCATGACTCTGCTCCCGGAAAATGAGGTGTGAGGGACCCGTGACAATGACAACCACATACTGTGTTTCCTTTTTCCTTTACTCGTGAACTTAAACTATTTCCTCATTTGAAACTTTTGTTGCTTTCTCTATACCGCTTCACCATAGTTTTCCATTGTTTGTTCGGTTTCTCTGTCCATTGTGTGTATGTTGTTTGGGTTTCAGGTATATTATATAAACATGGTCTCGTTCACATAGCTTGTCATATGATTTATTATTGTCCCGTGTCCCGAACCTGACAGAGGGTATTGTCGACATGAGAGGTGGTAGTGCTCTGGGATGTCATTAAAGGTGGTTAGTCTCTCTCTAGCAAAGTAGGCCCTGTGATGAGGAACAATACTCACGCCGGCTCAGTGTGCGAGTTCGCGAGCCATTGCTTGTGCGTTTTCATTCCCCTCCAAGCCAGTGTGAGCTGGAGTCCATATGAGCTCCACCGAGCCCTCTAGTGGATTTTGCTTGAGAATTTTGAGTGCCGTGGGTGAGTTATGTCCCCCAGCAAAGCTCTGAATGGCCATTCTTGAGTCTGAGATTATAATTGTGGCTTTGCCTAGGTGAAAGAACTGAGGCTACAGCCATTTCCTCCGCCAAAGTGGGGGAGGTGGTCATGACAGTGAGAGTGTTAAACGGAGCAGTAATTCTTCTACTGTAGCACATGACCTATGCCCCGTGATGCATGCACTCCGCTGCACCAGGGTACACTAAATTTCCGAACCATTTAGGAGCTGCTCGACTCTTGCTTGTTGTCATGCCAAATTCTGAATTAGATGTATGTGCCTTGGTGTAGGCCTTACGATTATTTCCTCACATATATATCAGCAGGGATGGGCAACACTTCCTGTGCCTGCTGTGGGGCCGCCATGTTTTGGTGCAAGAGAATTTCCTGCCCCATTTGTGTGAGCTCTCAGCATCCTCTCTGTGGTGAGAGGTGCCCTTTGATGAACTCTTCAGATGTGTTGTAGACTCCCAGTTGGTTAAACCTGTCAGTGGACGCGTTGGGGAAAGTTGCAGGGCAGCTTTGTATTGCTCGCTTGAATGTAGGGTGTAGTATAGAGATGCCAGCTAATAAAGAAGGCTCGGACAAGCCAAAACCAGTCTCTTTCGTCTGTCCCATTGTTTCTATTTGTGATCCTTTTGAGCAGTGCAGTGAGCTGATCCATGTGGGAGCTCAGCTGCTTAAAGAGGCCACGCAGACAAAACTCAAGTTTGGTTCATTCGAAAGAGTGCCTCAATACAATCATACCTACACCACTTTTAATGAAAACTTTGCTCAAATAAGTTATATAATAAGAAAAAAGAAAGAAATGGCCATGAGACTCACTAGCTCATTTCCCACCATAGAACATGTGATGCTATATGCACAGCCGTGCAATTGGCTGAGGCCGCAAACGCAAACGCACATTAGGCCGGGTTTATAGGCTTGCAGAAAAAGCTATTTTCGCTTGACTGTAATACATATTCATTTTATAGCAGTAAGAATGGTGGGTTAAACAATGAAAGTTACGAAAGTACACGTAAACATAGAAGTACCAGTGCGCACTGCTGTTGGTACTGTACACACTATGCTTGATATAGCTGAACAGCAGTCCGGTGTTTTGGTGTTGTCTCACATGACACTGGCCAATTGTCTTACATGACCCTGTTTGTCAAGCATACCCGATTCCTTAAACAATTACTTTCTACCATAACAAAAACAAGCCAGGTGCAAATACGATCAAAAACAAAGCAAAGATGGACAGAGGTGCGGTGAGTATGGTGGCACCATCTAGGAGGACTGACGGTAAACAAGGCTCCGCGGTTCACTGCAGAGCCTAACAGCACACTAACGTTTGCTTGAACACCTGTCCTTGTTACGTCATTGCAGATGTCACGAAACACACAATTTGGTGGGAGAATCAAAATTTTAATACAAATTGATTAATTTCTCAGTGAATAAAGCATCGTTTGCTGCCAGACAAGAACTGGGGGCACTATAAATGACCAAATCTTTAGAATAAAAAAAAAACGTATATTGTCTGCATGACCAATTTAAAGGGCATTCGAAATGGGCATTCGAAATGGTTCCTTGCTACTGGTGCCACCAAACTTTAATGAGCTGTAAAATTAGTTCCAAGCGATGCATCAAAAAACCCCTTCCCTACTACATCCACCAGGGTTCATAGTATTGGAAAATATAAAGATTGCAGTTTTATGATTAACGCTGTTCTGTCTAGTGTTCCTCCAAAAATGACTAATTATGTGTAATTACCTTGGGAACTAATTGACTGACTAAAAAAATAATGGTATATCTGAAATAAGTGGGAAAAAAGCAGCAATACTGACAAGTTCCACCGAGTTTACTTAAAAATTAAAAGAAGTTGTTTTAGGAGCCATGTCCCCCTAAAAGGGACAGACAATCGATTTTTGTGGAGTGCATGTCCTCTAGCTCATATGACAGCCAGCGTTCAAGGAATTTCTAAATAAATTGATGGAAATAATTTTCATTTGGCACCACTTTCTGAAGCCTGAAAGGTGGCGCCATGTACTGTCTAAATGTGACACTGCCGTACGTATGCAAACAACTCCGTCGGTTTCAAAAACCGTATAAAGGAATCGGGAAGACTACATTTTATTATTGTTTTAGCTGAGGAGAAGTTTTTTGATACCTCTTTTCATCTTGCATACAGTTAAAAGCATGTTAAAGGTACGTTGCTGCGCGGCTGACTGTCATGGTTGGCAAAATTCCTTCTTGCAGCATACGTAGGGTTGGCAGATCCACAAATTCCACTTTGAAACGTTTTACGTCCCTATCAGAGAAACCGTTTCGGTTCAAGCAGTTTTAAGTGCTCAAGTGATCCCCTTTCATTTGGGATAAAAAGCCTATACTCCACAAAAATCAGCTGCCTGTCCCCTTAATGAGCTTTGAGTTAGACCTCTTCTACCCACGGGACCATGTGACCCTGCACCTGGACGGTGGTTGGAGGTGGCATAGCTAATTTTTCAAGGTGTAAAAATTCATGCAATAGAGGCCACCCCTTCTCGGCACTTTCACACCAAAACTTCTGGTAGGTTAAGGATGCTGGACACCTGGAAGGCTAGATTCCTAAATGCATCTAAAAGAATGAATAAAGTGAGGGAGTGTCCACGTGCCTGAAGCACGCCGTTGGCATGGCGTGCGAAGGACTTGAAGTTTGGTCGGCTGGTGTAGTAGCCAGTCCAGTAAGCGTGCTCCTGGTCGGCATATGGGAAGAAGTCGTCCCCGAACTCGGGCCAACGCAGGCCACTGTCATGCAATGCTTTTAGGTAGCATGCGGGCGTCGAGTAGAGCGCGTGCACTCGGCTCCCATTCGCTTGCTGGAAAGGGGAAAGAGGGGGAAATCCCCAAGGTGTTAACACGTTGGCATTGTGATGTTTTAAGGTCTATCTGGCTCACTCTGGACTATAAAATTGCACCACTAATTAACGACTACCCATTTTTAAATGATCCCCAACAGCACGAAAGCAAAGACATGGACACATGAATTGTCTACTGAATCCCGTTACACACAACATCTATGTAATATTGTGATATAACTGCACCAACCACAAAATATTGTGTGGAAGAAGCATTCATTCCTACTTATGAAGCATTGCTCAATACCCCTGCAGGTATGTGCTACTCTATGGGAATGTAACACAGGATTCAGAGCATGAGCACAGATTTCTTGCAGTCCACCCTCCTAGTGCTTGCGTTTGAAGTCTTGCTTCATTGATTAATCGACTGCTTGCTGGAGGCTTCAGCATGTGCACCAACCCTTAATGTTCGGCAACCTTCAAGCTGAGCCTTAAAACATTCCAAGCAAGGCAGCACAAGAGGTTAGGCCAATGACTGGGCCATCGCATACCCCTGTTGCGCACAAACCTTTGCATAAGCAAGTTGTAAACTGTCAAACTTGGGAGGCCTCACCAAGTGAATGATTGTATACATCCATTAAGGCTGCCACAGCAAGCTAATAGTGCTTTTGTGCAAGAAGCCACAGCAGAGAATAGCGGACGAGTTTCACTGCTCGTGGGAAGAGTGAAAAACGTACTGAAAAGCGTGTCCGCACTTAAAAGCCAGCAAACAGAGCAAGTGAACTGTATCATCTATCAGACCTGAAAATTTACCGCATGATTAAAAACTGACTGCGAATCGAATCAAACATTTTTGACTCCAAATATTATTAGTTTAGTGTGTATAGAGATTTTAAAACGTATATGTATATATAAAAGAACTTATGCAGTCAGGACTGAACACATCTAGGGTTGCCCCATTACACCGGGAAAAAAAAAAAGCAGCCCTTTGGGAGGGAGGGGGGGGGGGGGGGGGGGGGATATAAAAGGTTGAATTTGTGTTGAAAAAAGCCGCCATGTTTTTTCAACATGCCATGTCATTTACAGTAGCGTTTTCCTAGAGAAATAAACATAACATTTGTATTGAAAGTGACTGAGATTTTGGTTATTGCTCTTAATGTGCTGCATTGAAATGTAACCGTAAGTGATGCGCCACCTGCACCTGGCCGCGGCACCATGGCATTTCGTTCTGTGTCCCTCCCCTTGGTCCACCTCCATCTTAAGGAGCGCGCTCGCCCACAAATTTTCTCTGCTCACATATCTGCACAGCTTGTCAACACATATTTATCGTTGTACTAGTTGCTGAATTGATCCTTATGAAACGCAAAAAAAAAAAAAATAATAATAATACATAATAATAATCACGGCACTATGGCCAAGAACTTGGCAGACCGGCAACCGGCTTACTGTTTAAAAAGCAAGTCGGGCCGGTCAGATACCGGGTGGGTGGCGACCCTAAACACATCTGAGCGCTCATGCGCTAGTGCTTGATAAGAAAAAGTGGTACAGAAAATTAAAAATAAAAGGTTAAGACAAGGTGGCAAAGCAGTGGAACAAAAAAATCAAAGCCCCCTTGTTAAATGAAGAGAAAGGTGCTTAAAACGCAAAGCTTTCTCCCATGCAACCTGAGTCAAAGTCAAAGTTCAAATTCCAAACTGCTTCGACAGTGTCAGAATGGCGCAATCAGACAGACGTTGGCTTCAAAACAATAGGGACCCAGGTTCGATTCGAACCATGGGAAGCGTTTCTTTCTTGAGACGATTGATGTGCCCGTGTAGAAACCCATTGTGTAAGTTGACTTTCCTGCAGTACGTGTTGGGCGTACCGATTTGGGTTCTGGACTGGCTTTGGACTCTGATTTTGTACTTTGAAGACATTGGCTTTCTACCAGTGAAAGCTTCGTATTTCAACCATTTTCTCTTGACCCACGAGCATCGTCGTCATCAGAGAAAGTTTGCTTTTCTGCAGTGCATCTTCTGGTGCACACGGATGCCATCAGAGAGATATAGAAAGCTTCACTTGAAAACATGGCACACACTGCCATTAAAGAAATGCAGGTTGCTCAACATGCTATGAATGCAGGAAGTATATTTGACTAGCTGCAGTCCCTCCAGTAATTGGAACGAGGCTAGGCATGCTCATGGCTGGCATAAACGTACTGCAAGCCAAAAACTGATAACTCTTGATTCCCAACTCACTACAGTTGAACCCCTTTATAAGAGACACGTACCGGGAAGCAGTTTTTGTCTCTTATATGAGATGTCTCTTATAAGCAGGGTACCATGTTTTCACTTACTGATCAATCTCTAGTTAAATGTGGGCACCCTATGATGAAAATAAGCCCAAAAGAATGCTACAGGATGTTGCAAAAAGTTTATTTTTTGTTTTTCACCACATGTTTCTACAACATTCACTCATGTTTTCCACACTGTTTCCACCACATTCACATTTTGCCACTGCAACTAGAGAAATAGTCCCCAATCTTTGTTTGCTTGAAGGCTACATTCACACTGTTCTTCACAACAGCTTCTTCGAGTTGTCTGACGAGGTCAAGAGCTTCATGGCCACTGGGCCAAAGCTGTATGTGCTGGCGAACTTGCTGAAGTAGCGACATCACCTCGCCAGAAGTCGGGGGTGGGGCACAATCACCTTCGCTGTCTGACTCCTCAGTGGCACTATCTTCCTCGTCTTGCTCAAGCACCATTCTGACAATGTTCTCATCAGAGAGGTCTTCTGCCACAGGAAGATTGTCATCTGCTTCAACGAAGCCCTGGAAAGTGCCGCACTCTTCAAATTCGCTCTGGATGAGCAACCAGTGTTCCGGCTCGTCGTACCCGAAGTCGTCTTCATCTGGAGTGTCCTCATCCCCGTCTTCCTGCTGCAGAATAAAACCCGCTTTCCTGAAGCATCCTCTCACTGTGCTGCTCTTAACGTTGCTCCAGGAGCCAGTCAGCATTTCTATTGCTGTCCTTACATTCACTGTCGTTTCCCGCTTCTGCTGCATATCGAACAGAAGTCGTTCAACAAGCCGTCCTCGGTATTTGGCCTTAACAGCCTGGATGATGCCTTGATCCAGAGGCTGCAGCAATGAGGTGCAGCCTGGCGGAAAAAAGCTCAACTGAACAGCTTTCAGTGGCGGGGTCTTCATATGGGCTGAACAGCTGTCCAGAAACAACAGAATTTTCCTGTTTTTCCTGGCCATCTTTTCGTCAAAACTGGACAGCCATTTGTTAAAAATGTCGGCTGTCATCCATGCTGACTTGTTTGCTGAGTACTCTACTCCAATAGAGCAGTTCTTAAGGCAGCGTGGGTTTTTTGACTTCCCGATGACCAGAATACGTTCTTTTTCCGTTCCGTCCATGTTCGTACAGAACATGGCTGTGAAGCGGTCTTTAGACTTTTTGCCCCCGCTACAGTCTTGTTTGGCAAAGTCAAACGTCTTCCCAGGGAGCATTTTGAAAAATATCCCCGACTCGTCGAGGTTGTAAATGTCCCGTTCATCCCATCCTCTTAGGAGCGCTGGCAACGTCTCGCTTTTCCATTGCCTTACGGCGTTTCCGTCGGCAGCATTGCTCTCGCCACAGACCGCTTTATAGCTGAGGCTATGGCGACGCTTAAATCTATCAAACCAGCCTTGACTGGCATCAAATTCTATGTCGAGAGCGAACGCAAGGTGCCTAGCTTTTCCTTGAATTAAAGGCCCACTGAGCGGGATGTTTTTGCTGCGTGCATCTTGTATCCACAAAAGAAGCGCTTCTTCTAGGGCAGGATGGGCGGACTTACGCAGTTTCGATCTGCTTGCCCCCGTTGGTGCTTCCTTGGAGATCTGCTCTCGCTTCGCCCAAATCCCGCTGATGGTCTTTCTGGACAGCCCAAACTTCCTGGCGACGTCCGCCTGCTTTGTGCCGCAGTTGATGTCGGCTATGATATCCAACTTTTTAGCGACAGTGAGGCTAGTACGGCGCTTAACTGAACAGTCCGCCATACTGGCAAGGCCGGCGGTGATGCCAGTGATGCGCTAACGGCGTTCACAGCCAGGCGATGGTGCACGATCACGGAGCAAGAAAAACGTGCACGTAAGCCCAGCGTCGCTACGCCTAGCCTGATGTGAACCGAGTGAACTACAATAAAAAATGGAAGCATGCATGGAGACATGGAGTGGAGGCATGAAGTTGATTAAAAAAAAAAAAGTGGCGATGATGATAGGTAAAATGCGCCAGTGGCGTTCTCTGCCCCTCTTCATGGGATGCTTGCTTTGGTCTTGGCTTGGTTATTGGCTTGCTTGGCGATGGGTTGGCATCATGGCTGACGCCAGCTGATGCATGCTTTATTCGCATTTGCCGTCGTTAACGGAACACAGCGCGAGAAATGGTGGCGGTGCGCTCTGGCTATTCATCAGTGCTGCAGATTCGACACATGCGGTGTTCTTGATCGGGAGCAACGCGATCTAAAGATCCCATCGCGTGCTCTCGGTACTCTTGGCTCGCGCAGTTGCCCGCATGCGCGGTCGCGCTAGTAACCTTGGCGGTAAGCTTTAACCACTTCTGTACGTTGCGTTTGCATTGGCAGAACTTCTCGTCGTCGTTTCATAACTAACTGAGACACTCTGCATTTGCTGGAGTTATAATAAATGGCGACTGCGCGTGTCTGTCGTCCCCCTTTGTCTCCACAACGGACGCAACTGCAGTTCGCGACTGGCGGCATTGCATCGAAAGCTAAAATGTCTGTTACAAGCGAGGTTGTTGACCAAAATTCAAGGATAACTTGTCTGTTATAACCGACTGTCTGCTACAGCCGATGTCTGTTATAAAAGAGGTGAAATTAATGGGAAAGATAGGGCGGCCAGCCATGTGGGTGAAAAGTGTCTCTTATACCCGATTGTCTCTTACATCCGTGCCTCTTATAACGGGGTTCAACTGTATACATTGACATGAAAGTTCTTTTCAGCTTATAAATTTTACACAAGCAGCGTTCCACTTCAGCTTACATACACCCGAGCTTGCAAATGAATGTGCTAGGCTTCTTTGCACAGCTTTGGCGCCGTGCAAGAAAGCCAAGCCAAAGTCCATGCTGTGTGGTGAAGCTCTAAAGTTTGCATGTCATGCGGCCGAGCCAATTTTCATTGCTCCACTATTCCCAGATTTTTAATATCTGGAAACTTCGAGTACTTCAAATGGTAAAACTGAGTTTCAAGTTGAATAGCAAATGCTGTTCGTGAAGTATTTGAAGTTCTGAATATTCGAACACCTTTCATACAAATTCATTGACACTGAGAACTGTGTGGGTAAAAGCTGCTTTTCGCCCAGACTCCGACAGACCACAGTTGAAAAGTTTCAGGGGTCCCTCGGGCTATTCTTAGCCGCATTTATTGAGTGGAATATCGCAATGTGCGCACTGACCTCTGCGTTGATGTAGTGGATGAGGCTGTCCAAGTTGCGGAACCATTTGGAGGCGTCCCGGTACTGGAAGTCCATGCCCATGGTTACCACGGTGTGGTTTGAGGTGTAGTACTTGGCCTGGGGAGACGAAAGCAGCATTTTAATCAAGGTGCACACATGGCTTCACCCCAATTTAGTGGCCCCAATGCGAAATGAATAGTGTGACTGTGGGGTGCACCCTGGGTGGCTGCTGAAACACATTAATATTGCATTTGGGGAAACCTCAAAGCAGGCACTGAACCCACGATTTGTTAAATGATAAGGGAATCACCCAATGCAGACAAGTGAAAGTGTATAAATTTTAGTATTTATTCTTCTAAGCCTATCATTGCACTCACTTGCTCAATCTTATTTTAGAGTAACAAGAGACTGCTATAACTCAGTTTTTATGCTTGCTGAAATTTTTTTAGAGCCACAATTAAAACACTCTTGTCCATTTCTCCTTTCATAATCAAAAATTAGATTTGTAGGTTAATAGCTATCCTATTTCAAGTCACAGAAAGTTTTGTGAAGCAACCAAGAGCATTTATTCATATTAATGTGAACACCTGCACAACATACTGGAGTGGTTCTTATAATATCTCTCACCCCTCGTTCGAACACAGAAACAAAAATTTCTTAATTATGGGCGCTTTACGCACCGTCAAAGCTACACCTGGGCTATGTGCCGGGACACAGCGGAGGACGCCGGAATAATTTACACCAATCAAGAATCTTGATACCGCGCTCCGAAATCTTGATACATGGGCGTTTTCCCTTTTAGCCTCCATGAGAAAAAGGTCTACCGCAGTGGGTATAACGATTGCAGAAACATGCCATCGGTGTTGCTCGCTTTAGAGCCTGTCTTAATCGTATCCGTTCTTATTAAAACTTTGTATATCAACACATTGCTCAATGTTTACTACAAGCTTGCTGTAATGGTTTATAAAATTTTCATCCCCCTTTAAAAAGTAGACATTCTCCCAGCACACATTACAATTAATGCAAACACAAAGGGTTTTGTCTACATGTGATAGCATTTAGCTCTTTAAACTACATACAAATTACTGAAAATAAGCTACACCGTTTTAGCTATTTTATTTTGGAATTCTATAAACAATGACTTTAAAAAATCTAGCTTGTGTCACAACTTTATTAAGTTAAATTACTTAAGTTCAGGTTTAGCTAAGCACCTCTTCATGAATTTCCTTCTGTGCATCTTCCTGCAATTTTTTTTTAAATGCATCATGTGCCCTATGAGATGAAAAATCTGTCGTTGTGGGCAGCAGATGGTACCAAAAACAACTCACTGTCATCTCTCTAAAAAAAAGAAAAGAAAAGGAACAAACCATGGCAGGGATGGTAATCAAACCTAGAGACACATGTCGACAGGCCAGTAAGTTGACCAGTACTCTACACTGATGCCACACTGGACACAGCTTTTGAGGTACTAATACAGTGGAATCTGGATGATACGATTCTGGATGGTGAAAATTTCTGAGAAGTCCTGGTGAAATTACATTGTTTGCAATGCGTGAAATTTTGGCTGTTACAAATGGACCTACGCGGCCAAGCAGATGATATGAATGAGCCGGCGAGGCACCCGACATGTCAGAGCAGTCCTGACAGCCGAGCGATCAAGTGAGTGCGACGTATGGGCTCTTTCTCCTCTTTGTCACTCTTTCTCCGGGAATGGATGTACGGGCTCTTTCTCTTTTGTTTATAACCCTGCCTCTGAGAATGGCAGGGCTGTTGTGCAACACACCAAGTCTACCGCAGCTGTGTGTCTGGGCTCTGGGCAACACCGCTCCGGGGATAAGAATGCTTTGATGGCCTTGGGCAGGCAGGCACTCATGGTGCAGTTAACTAGCGACTCAACATCCCACAGTTGCTGGCGTGTCATTCGTCTTGGGTGGGGGGCCGCGCCTTCGGAATGCAGGGACTTCCAACCTGCTCCTTGCTGTTGCCGCCATCTGCTCATCGTGGATGTTTGGTTGCTGAGACGCATGTGCGAGGTTTTTACTGAGGATGGGCTTCTCCCAACCAAACCATCCAGGCTGTCAGGTATTTCATGTAAAAGGAAAGCCCTTTCCTTCAAGGAGAAGCTGGACATTCTGAATAAAGTCGACAGCGAACTGAAAAAGAAGCACAGCAACTTGGCGAAAGAGTTCAGCTTGCCGCCATTAGCGTTGTGCACCATTGTGGGGCAATGCGATGTGGTTTTAATTCAAGAGCCACTAACTACTGAAGAGTGAAACTAGCTCGGCGTAGAATGCTCGGCGCAGAATGCTCGGCGCATGATTTCGCCCCCGTTGACGACAATGTCGCCCCTTGCAGTGTCCGGACAATCGAAGGCATCGTTGACGAGAGGAAAGAGCCGGAGCAGCACAGTGAGGACTGCGACAGAAGTGAACAAGCACCGTCGACGAGCAAAACCCTGCCTGCCCTTGACGTGCTGCAGCGTGCAGTGAGCTTGGGCACCGTAAGCGAGGAGATAAGTGCCAAGTTTTACGCGCTCCAGAGAGGACTTCTCGGCGACATGGAGCTCACGAAAATGCAGAAAGACGTACTGAATTCTTCATGCGAAAATAACAAAAGAAATAAATGAAAAGTTTTTTTGGGTGCTCAATTTTTGGTCTGTGTTGTTTCATACGAATTTCAGATGATGCGAATATTTCTTGCGGTCCCGCGAGATTCACATCATCAAGATTCCACTGTACTTCGAACAAAAGGGGGCCAAGGGGCCCAACAATTTCTGGGAGCACTTATATCTGCTTACATGCTTTGAGCGCAAAAGTATTATGGCCTCCTTTGGCAATACTTCACAGCTGCATCCTGTGTGTGCCCTACTGCTTCCACGAAGCTACCATAATTTAGATTCATGGCTTCTCACCAAAGGACTTCGAATGGCCTGCAGTATGGTGTAACCATTGAAGAAGAAGAAAAAAAAAAGCGTGAATGAAGAGATGCACACATGACGTAGGAGTAAAGAAGTCTTTGAGGAACATCACCAGAGGAAGCCATGCTGCTTTTGCATTCAAAGCACGTAAGCAGACCAAAGTGCCCTGAGGAATTTTTTTAGCTCACAAACTGTGTTTTTTAAAAATTGGGCATTCAATTTGCTTCCATACTGCTTGCATAGATATTTTCCCTCAGCCAACCTGATAAATTTTGTATAATGTCTGTATTTTTACCTGAAAAATCTGCATTTTTTTTTTTCATTCATATTAAAATGACAAATACTGCCTTATGGTCTCCTACCAACTGGATACTAAGTGCACAAAAATGCAGTACAATGTTTGAAAACAAAAACTTCATTTGATGTGATTCAAGGATCGGTTTCTACCAAGAGGCCGCCAAACAAATTAAAACAAGCACCAGCGCAACATGCATAATATAAAATAGACTGTGACTCACTTGTTTTGTCATGATCTCGAGGAACTCTCTTGCCCTTCTTTGCCCATTGAAAGGCTAAAATAAAAGAAAAATGCAAAAACCAGTATTTCTTACTCAGAAATTACACTTCAAGCAGGTGCACTATATTTCATACCCCGTCTGCATTGTTCAATTAATATGCATGGATATATGCAGCAGATTACACATGATGAATGATTGAAACATTATCTGAAGCATTTCCCATCTTTGATTCCACTATCTATTTTGCTGTGGAACAGTTATTAATGCCAGTTGCTTAATTCCCATAGGCATAAATCTGTTGGTCCCATAAAAGCAGTTTTTTTAGCCTGGTGTTCACAGTTGTGATACAAACTTGCCAACATCGTCTATGAGGATGTTTGACGTTTGTTGTCAACAGGTGGATCTGACATTGTGAAAAGGTCTTAAAGCACATTACACTTAATTGGTTACAAGTTAAGAGCAGCAACGAAAGTTGTCCATGCGCCGTATCACTGCAACAGGCTGTTCTTCCACACGGCAGAAAGAGCTTGTTACTAAAGGTATTTGGGAAGCCCAATACAAGGCAGGTGCAAAAAAAAAACCCTTACCAACCCAAAGTTCTCGCAAGTGTAAATTTTTAAAGTCAAACTTGGTGAGAAAAGCAGTTGATCTAGCACATTAAACACAATCTCCTTTTAAAGGTCAAACACCTTGACGCCATGGGCTCATCGCTTCGGCGCATTGATACGCTTTGCGAGCTGTTTCCATTCTTAACTTGTATATAGCAGACTATAGTTGTTGTGGAAGGACCTCTATACCTAAATGACGACCTCACTTTGGTATACCGCTAAGCTTAATGTGGCGAGTAAAAGCAGTAATCTAGTGCTACCTGTGTATAAAGTGCACGAATTAGAGCAGCAGCGACTAGGAGAAGAAAAAAAAAAGAGAAAGAGAAATAAAATTGTCCTTACATCAATTGTCTCATCGACGCACCAGGCGTCGAAACAGAAACCCGTTGGAGGCCAGTACACGTTCGGAAGGACTCCCGTGAAGATGTCGCCCTTCTCACCTGCATATTGTCGTGGGTGCATGATTACAAGTTCACTTGTTTAAACGTTGGTGTAAGGTGGATGCTTGTAACCGTGCTTACATCTGCTGCATTATTTTCAGCACCTCATTATCTCATTAGGAAACAAATCCTCGTCAATGTGCTTACACTCAAGTCAGTTTGTTGGTTCCCTGTCAGTGTGCTTCCTACAGCACTGCTCACCGAGGTTTTTGGACAGTGCAGTGCAAAGCATGCCTGATCGTCTAGATTTATTACGTTAAATATATCAGCTTCCATGCTAACAAGAGCTCACATCTTTATATAAATGCATACATAATAGCCGACTAGTCCTGTATAGGTGTGAAACTGATTGTACTCGAGATTAGACTGAAGATGTGGTAGCCTAACTGGCAAGTGTCTTTTCACAACATGACGGGCCCTGAAACAGCCTACGGACCATGAAAAACCAACTTAAGATGGAAATGCTGCAGCGCATGTTTTTTTTTTTTTCTAAAGTGAAGTTTATATGGTACAAAATGTGTCGGCATACCATGTTCCATTCTTCCTAGCTATAAGCAACAAGTGAGGTGCAAATTGAAATAGCATGCTTGAGTAAAAACTTCAGTTTATGTTTGCAAGTATAAACTGAAATGTGTGATTCAAGTGTACTCATAAACTGCAACAGCCCTTAACTACTAAATATAAGCCATGTCATTACTTAATGTAATGAAAATATGTTCTCAGTGTTCAGATTGTTATTTCTCTCCATATTTTATTTATGCAGGTCCCCGACAATCGAATAGTCGTTTACTTTCTTGAGGGAGAGCAAGCGCTCATACTTCTTTTCCTATTTTTTGGGATGCTAGAACGCTTTAGTGAAAGATGACAGGCACGTGTTCATCACAAACTGAAACAAAATACTAATGTACGTCATGTTCCTTGGAATGATTGATCGATTGATTATGATGTTTAACGCACCGACGCTACAGAGGCGTCGTAGTGGAGGGCTTAAAATTAATTTTGACCACCTGGGGATCTTTAGAGGGACCCTGCAACACTGTTTGTGCAGTGCAAGTAAACCTGTGCGATGTTTAGATTACACTGCCAGGAACACCTGAGCCAAATATTACACACGCACATGAAGCGGGAAGCGCACAAATCGCTGTGAAAGACACGGAAAAACCAACCGCGCTCTCTTCATTTCTCCTCATTATGCACCCCTGGCATGACCTAAATGACGTCATTTGGGCCATGGCTGTCCTATTGGCTGTCGCTGGTCAACTTTGCGGCTTATTTCTCGCATTTCCTGTGACGATCCGCCGTCATCGGCGCTGTGTACCAACCACTTCTATGCCTGCACCTGTACAAACAGTTTTAGCGTTTCTTTTGTGTTTTGAGGGCGTGCGGAGTTTGAGTGAAGGACTCAATGCTCCCCTTTCAACAAGACCACTCAAGAACAAACGTTTAGTGCTTCAAAAACGCCCTACCAGCCTGAGCGCACACTTGCGAACAGGTAGCCATACCTGCTTTTTTGTGGCACCAGACCGGAAATAGACCCCTCCACGTTGCGGAGAAAAGGAGAAAACTCCCCGGCATGTGATATATCGAAGGCCGCCAAAGAGAACACTGCGAGCTGCCCCCCTCTCCGGGAGAGAGCGCGCAGCTTTCTTCGCGTTGTGCGTGGTCGAGTTGAGAGGGAACAATTATGCGCGATTTCTCATCTCGCGTAGTTTCGGTGATAGTGAACGGATTTTCATAATTCTTGAGAGAGGAGATTGCTGGGACGATAGACTTTACCCCAAAATACATTACGAGTAGTTGATGGTAAGTGTTGCAGGGTCCCTTTAAAGTGCGCCGAAATCTCGAACACGCGCGTTTTCGCCTCCATCAGAAAAGTGGCCACCGTGGCCACGAATCAAACCCTGCTCTTTAGAATGAGGCAACTGCGATGGCGGCCCGCACGACTGGTGTTAAGATTAAGACCAAGACATTGTAGTAACCGCTTAATGTTCCGTTTGCCCCAAGCATGCTGTGACACTTTCCCATCCCCGTAAATGATCTAAGCCGTGACGCACCAATGTATTTGTCTGCTCTCCATACGAACTCCATCTGCTTGTTATTCTGCCGCCACTCTTTGTCGTCGAGATGAATGCGGCCCAAGAAAAGACCGTCGAAACCCATCTGAAATATGGGACAAGAAGGAAATTACAATGAGCACAGTTTTTGGCAGAGTGCCACCAATCACCCACCAAAAAGTTCCATCCAGTTATGATGCACCCAATGGCCACAGAAACCACAACTCCAAGTCGCAAAGTATCCTGCTTAATTGCATTTCTCCAACAGCAAGAACAGGAAGCATTGGAAAATGGGGCTGGACGCACAAACAATCCCGTTTGTGACGGTGCCAGGAATTTGTCAGCAAACCATGTGTAATACAGCTGCTGCTGCTGCGGTTTGCACAGCGCTTAATTTATCCAGCAAAAGAGTTGCATATTGAAGTGTTTACAACCGCATTGCAGATCCGCAAAGTGGCAAGCTTCATGAGAGAGTGCAGATTCAACACTGTTGTGACAGATGCAAGGAAGAAAGACTGTTTTCTTCCCTGCGTGTCTTGCTTGATCTTCAGCCCCAGCTAGCAACTAGGCAGGTTCCTCTACAATTAAAAAAATTATGCCCTCCCAAATTTGCTGCCGTCAACTGAGGAGTAACATACACACATTTTGAGCAGAACTATAGGATAGTACTCTTCCTATTACTAATACTACTGCCACCTGCAAGCCAGCGCACACATCAAGTAATGTGGGTGGGTGAATAACTCGTACCTAGAGCCACAAGAAAGAGCACGGATCATGGCATCTGACTTCACTGTTGCTTGCCAGAGACTGGTGGATGCAGTAGTCGTTTCACTGCTGAATTAGCCTATTAACATGTACTACATCAGCTGCTGGGAAGAGAAATTCTCCGAAATTCTCGCAATCGTGGTTTGTAAACTTGCGTGGAACTGCACATACCACTGTACTTTGCATTTGCGTGGTTTGTCACCCTATTGTCCCACCCTCACAGCAATTGTCCCACTTAATGGGCAACAAACAATTATTCTAGTGCAGTTACTAATAAAAAAGTGTACCACAGTTTTGTTCCAACCATGATTTAATTTCATGGCACCCTTTTTGTATCAAGATGATGACATGTGCCATCTTGCCAAAGGAGCTAAAGTATGTGTGCTGAACTACTCTTTCCCTTTAGCGCCGCTATTCGCAGCAGGCTCAAATTAAACTTTATTCATAAAATGTAGTAACTGTTTTATGCTATACTACTTTCTCTAATTTTCCCCCCACCATCATTCAATCATTTTTTTTTTAGTCACCTCTACAGCCTCGTAGTTTACTGTCTTTGTATCACCTTTCCACACTAGGGTTTCAGGAAGGTGAATATTTCCCACATATTGATTTGGATGCATGCCACATTTCAAAAAAATGTGTCAAATCACATTTCCTTTCGGCAGACACCATCGTTTTGGGCATACTTCCCCACAAAGGTCTTCATTAACCAGCAACATGCTTCAACTGCACAAAGCAAAGCACTGCATTTGGAGTTACCATAGAGATTTTTCTTTCTGATATCAAATTTATCTGCCCCATAAATCTGTAACGATGTTGTGGACATAATTTTTTTCTCTCTATTTACTCACGTCTCCTTTACCTGTTTTGTTTTTTGGTTATTTTGGCTGCCTTTGCTTCTTCATGAACTACCATAGGGACAAAACTACAGCACCAGCTATTGGTTGCTGCTACAGGCTTGTGCCAGAGGTGCACAAGCCTGCACTTCTTGGCACAAGCGGTGCAGGCTCGTGCTCACGGACACCGAGGTGCCTGGCAAAATCTTATTTGTGGCTGCATTATGTAGTTTATTTAGCCCATGCAATATATAATAGGACTCTTAGCAAAAATATTGGGCCTCAGATCATTTGTAATGACCAGCAGAAGAGAAAACACCATGAGCTGTTTGGGGCCACTGCATGAACCATCGCAGTGACATCACACTGCTTTGCAATGTGTTTTCACAACATATAAGTCTTCAAAATTTTTACTTTCACCACTTTCATGGTTTACATGAAACTTTCATTTGTTCACGCACAGGTTGTACCAGATGCATGCGCTAGCAATTTGCTAAATCTTGTCCTGTAGACTTACCAATGTGCCGTCATAGCTGACATCAGTGAATGCTGAAACACTTGTTTGCTGTTCGTATCCATACTCCTGATTTGGCCATGAACTAAGCTGTTTTAGGTTGCCAATTGGTTCCTCATCATCGGAATGAATGCAACTTTCCCGCAATGTGCCCACCAGTCATGCTACCTCAGCATGGGCTGCCAATGGGGCCCAACTGCAACAGGAGGCACTTGGGGTAAGGGAGGTGTGGGGCTGCCTTTTCAGAGCACTTGTGTGGGAGAAAAATGTTTAGCTGGCTTCAACTAGTCTCATTTAGGCAGGTTCGTAACCACATTCCCAACTGGGACAGCTGCTCTCAGAAGGAGGCTGCTGGTCCCAACTAGAACCAGTACTAGCTGAAAGCAGTCCCATGTGCCACCAGAACAGCAACACGTCATGCACAGCATCCACGGTGCATTCAAAGGTTTTTTTTATTCGCTAGCAGTGTCTATTCTTCCGGCATACGGGAGAATATGTCACATGACAAGCTGCAATATATCGCATCAGCCGAACGCGAACTGGCGGTAATTTAACGATCTCCCATGAATAGTTGCAATTTCAAATCTCGGCATTTTACTCATGATTCCTTCACAGAAGGTAACAACCGAGGGATCATGCTACCTGGCCTAGACTAGGATGAGCAACTTACGTATGCGTAATGGGGTAAGCTCAACAAAAGCTTCGCACTTTGTAACTACGCCGGCAAAATAGCTGCTACTAACAACCCGAGTCATACCTCCATGTTCTAGCCACAGCTGGGTGACGAGTGCAGAAATGGCCGTTTGGACAAGGTTCCCATTATGTTACTTCACTTTTGCGCAACACGCGATGGAAGTAGCATATTTTCGCAGTCAGGCATTCATGACACAGCACGAGAGAAGGACACATCGTTCCCCAAGAAAGACGTCCGAAGCAGTTAGGTGACAGGACCATGATGGGTCGGACTGCGGCCCAGTTCATATTCACCAAACACATCTCCAACGCTTCTCTATGTCGCGATAGACTCCATTAATGTGGAATTACGCCACATGCCACTCACTTGCTGTCGTCTTCGTCATGAGCGAACACACGAAATAACCACGTATGGATAACTAACCACGCTTTTTTGTTATCGTCGCCATATTGGCTATACTTGGCGTGGCTCGAGTTGACTTCTCTGCAAGCTTGATCGATGCTTGAGCTTTTATTTCCTAATTTTTAGAACAATGAAAATGAGCATTGGATACGAAACAGTGAAAGTGAGCACTGGGCACGATATTTTGCGGCTATTAACTGCAGAGCTGTTCAAGCTTTCAGTTCCGCCGTATAGCGTTACCAAAAAAATGTTGTTTCAATTCGCGCGCCATCAGCCGCAAAGGGTTCGCACAACATCCGACAGATGGCGACGAGTGTACTGGCCAGTAAGAAGACGCATTGAAACATCCCCCTCGCGAGGGGCACGATCAAATGCAGAGCATTTCCGGGGGCGCACGACGTTAAGTAGTTTGCGTTACGTTAATGTTGTTGCACTTGTGGCAACTGCTGACGAGAGAGCGCTCGTCAGCAGTAATTTGAATGAGTCAACGATATAAGGCGCGTTCATAGCCTCGCATTCTGTGTCGGCTTTGTGGCGCAGTGGGTAGAGTACCTTGTACATTGCGTTCCACCCGCAGGGTCGAGGGGTCGAAACCTGGCGCCTGATAGTATTTCTTTTTTTTATATAGTAGGGAGGGTTGCGGTGCGGACTACGGACGCCAACGCGGGTGACATCGTGAGTTACTGAAATGCTCTGCATTAAAAAAAAAAAAAGCTACCGAGCGCACGTGAGCGTGCACCTCGTGAGGAGCGCCTAGCGTCGGCAAGTTCGACCTTCGGGAACACCCTGGCCAGTGTACGTGGTGTGATATCTCGCGTGCTGTACACCTCGCTAGTTCACGTGCGTTCGTGCCTGAAGTGGGGAGCACAGACACCCAGTTCGTGCTACAGACGCCAAGTTCGCTAAGCCGGTTGCCTCGGGTTCTAGCGCGTGCTAAAGCGATCCACTTTGAAAGAGAAGTGGAAGCCTGCGGACTTTTTAAAACGACCCGGGCCTCCCAGGCATGGGAGACCTTTCAGCGGCAAGTTCGGAAATCCGAGCGAGGTGCATGGAAGTCCATGTTCGGAAATCCATGCGAGGTCTCCGGAAATCCATGCGGAAATCCACGCGAGGTCTCCGGAAATCGACGCGGAGTTCGGAAATCCTTGCGAGGTCTCCGATGAAGGGAGAGGGGGCCGCAAGCTCTGCTCTTTCGCCGGCCTTGCACCGCTAATGCAAACTGTGCAATTTTTTTTTACGGCGGAGCTGTCATAGGTTAGGTTTGTGCAATTTTTTTTTACGGCGGAGCTGTCATAGGTTAGGTTCTGAGCAAAAGTGTGTGTGTCGACAGGGCGTGTAGAAAAAAGTTGCGTCGACAAATTTTTTTCTTGCGCAAAGCTAACTTTTCGGTGAATGCTCTATAGGTCTCAATCTAATGTAAGTATCTTGAAAAAAAAATTATTCCTAAATTTGCCGTTCGGACGAGTTTCATTTACTTTTCATAATTAGTTAGTTCAGAGCAAGTTGCAAACGTTACAGAATTCCCGGCTGCTGTCAACATGGTTAGCCCTTGTTTTCGTCGTAAAAATTTGTTGCCCGATGTTCTATGTACCAGAGGAAATGCAAAAATATTGTGTTCGCTAATAGGCGTATTACAGCAGTATAACTGGTGCAAGTTTGTATTGAAACATACACACTAATTCACTCAATACAGGGGGTTACAACAATAAATTAGCGTCTTAACAAACCTTTCCTGATCAATCCGCTTTTCCGCCCACGCTGAAACTTTACACGAAGGTCGCATTTTGGTGTCTATCTTTTTCTATGTTCTTGCTGGGCTAGTCTAAGTTTTGAGGGGTGAGGCCAAGTTTAATCAGATTTTACAAGGCTGTTCCGGTCGGTCCCCCACACTGACAGCGGATCCCAGGGAAAAGAACCCAGCTCCGCTTTTTCTCCAGCCTTGCACCACTAGTGCCAGCTGTGGCTTTTTTTTTTTTTTTGCGTTTTAGTAGCCCAAGGAGGACTATCACCTCTAAAATGGTATAGTAAGGGGTGCGCATACGCATATGCACCTTGTGCCCATACTCGAGCAGGCGCGAAAGTTGGCTTCACCGTTATATTACCCTATCTGCGGTGGTGCACCCTTTACAGGCGACACAATTTTTTTCTTCGAATTCTTTTTTTTTTTTTTTTTTGCTTCCGTTTCTCGGGTTAAGCTCTGCGGTTAAAATGCCCGGAACATTAGACTACGCCTGGCCCGCACTCGGACCACTTCATCCTGTGAGTTAAGTAGCATCAATAAAAGAAATGCTTTCTCGACGCGTTCTGGGCGTGTGCCGCCGCGAGCCCCTTTCACGAAGACGAATATCCCGGTGTGTTCTATAATTGCGCGTTCACCATCGAAATCATAGGCCGTTCGAAACATGAGGGAGGAAATACTCACCGGGACGTTCGCTTTTAAACGCCTCACGCCATATAGAACGGCCCACGCGCTTCTAGGGCACGTGCAGCCGCGGGAGTTGTTCGCAAATGCGAAAATACACGGAGCTCTAGCCATGTAAGCTTCGCTTAAAACGATTTTCGCATGGGAGAGCCGGATGACAACCTTGTAACTGCTCCAGGATGACTACCTTGGAACTGCCTGTCCCCTGGGGTATCTATCTTTTTATAGAACAAAACACGCGATGCCGGTTTTCTGGGCATCGGGTGTTTCGTCATGAATTCATCATTCGTGCAATTTTCTCGGGCGGCGGAATGGATTCGTGACTCTAGTGCATTGGGGTGAAGCGAAACTACGGGATTGCATAACAATGCAATAAAGTGTGCCATAGAGTGCTATGGGGCGTTCCAAACTGTTGTGCCATTAATAACCCAGTCCAAAATATTTTTGAGGTCCTTGCACTGCCAGACTAGCGTTGGTTGTGTATACAGTCTCGCATGCAGCAGTGCAAGATGACCACCGCTGTCTCATTTGGAGCGGAGATCTCATGATGTTTTGAAGACAAAGAGTGCCGACAATGATGATGGATGCGACCTTCCCGTCAATGGCAACGATGGCAATGCGTTTAGATGTACATGTAAGTACAGACAGTCAAATTCTTTTTGGGAAGCAGAAAACAAATGTCGCGTCTTTTTTTCTGCAAGGGCTTCCCTCGCAGTGCATTGCGCTTTTCGTCAGTAAACGGCGGCTGAAGTGCCGCTCGTCTTGTGCGTCGCATTGCAAGCACGAACCACCGTGAAGGCCCACCAGGACAGGCGGCTGCATACCTGGGCAAAGAGAGCGGCCTCCTGGCGTGCGTGTCCGAATGGGTCGATCTGCCAGGCGACGTGCGAGCGGCCGCAGCGGCCGAACGTTGCGTTCAGCCAGCGCAGTCCTAGAGACATCTCGTCCACCGTGGCCGTGTAGTGGGTCGTGGCCTCGTCGTTCATGCACCAACCGCCACCCGCGAACTCCAAACGGCCTGCAAACACCATTCACCCGTTCGTTGACCAAATACCGAACGATGGTGGTTCTCGACCATTAGCTTATTGAGAACTAGTTCTGAGCTTTTAAAAGTGACGGAGGACACCACGATGAGCTATGCTGATGCGTGTAATGTCGTCAAACAATTATCTCTGGCAGCTTTAAGTCACGATAGCAAAAAACTTCTATTCCCGCCTTTTGAGTGTGTGGGTGGCTTTCTCGCACAATTTAAGTGTTATCCAAAAAGCCGACTTTAAAGATGTGCTAAGCGGAGAAGTCAAACGTACGTGCCATGCCGCAAAGTTTTTTTCCACTGGTGACAAGGTTTGGCAATGCAGAAAAAGGGTAGTGTCGCTGAGGGACTCACGCACCGCCTGGAGCCCGCTCAAGGATCCCTCGCGGTCTGCGAGCCCCCATTTGAGAACCACTGGTTTATATGCTTGCGGTACCTTGCGGCAATGTCATCAGCATTATAGCAGCATATCGCACGGTGCTTCGGAGATTTCGTTACGGAATGTGCTTTGGACTGCGGAAATGGTATGAAAGGGAGGAGAATTTCTCCGGGGCTTCATTCAAGGCTTCGCCATTTCTGAGTTCGTCCAGTACACCCGCCTTCTCCCTCACATACCTTATGAGCATCATTCTTCACCACTCCCCATTAGATCTAGATATCGCCTTTAGTGTTGTGATATAAACTTGAAGCGCGGTTTGGATGTCATGGAGGAGGCGAAGAAACCACTTGGGTGAAGGGTTTCAGGCAGCATTATGGTCAGGATAAGTGCAGGGTTAAATTTTGATAGCGTGATTTTGTGACGCGCGTACGAACGTACACACATATTGTTTGCAGGGGAAGGCGTAATGCATATAGCATTCTGGGATTAAGGAAAACAGGAACTCGTGGCAGCCACTGCTGTTAGCAGATACTTGTCTTCGGCAATGTGCATGCGTCGCCTTAAATGCCCAGAAGACATTTTAACGGAGAACATTCAATTGTCACTGTTTCATAATTTGACCGAAAGGTCTACGCTTAGGGCACCCAAACAGAATAACGTATACGGACGGGTTCCACCGAGTTTTGTGCCCCCGTTAAGCCATAATGTCGTATAAGGCTCGTAAGCAGAATTAACATTTAATCCTTTCTCGCAAGGTTAGGAGGAGGGGGGAGGAGTTGATGTGGCGACTCAACATTAACGGAATGTTCGACCAATTTTAAAAATTGCTGACGCTGCATTGGCTAATGCACGCGCTGGGCGTGAATGCGTGCTTTGTCGATCCCAAAGCTGCGCAAAGCACATTCTCCATTCATTAACGGAAGCGCCGCAAAGAAGCGGAAGGCCGCGAGGACACGCGCGTAAAACTTCGGAGAAAGAACGGCACGCCCTCGCCCTCATCATGCTCACGTACGTCCACCCGGCGCGGTGCTGCTTTCTGCTGGAAGCTCCGAGTAAGCTTTCAGACTAGTGCAGCTAAGCGCAGCCGCTTAAACTTCCCCGCTCGTACATTAAGTACGCGGAAGAGCTCATTCGTGACGACGCGAGGAAGTGCCCAGAGAACAAAGGCGCTCAGACGTGAGCGCCCACGCGGAAAATGCCTCCCGTCTCAAGCTTATCAATCTCGTCTCGTGCTGTAGAACTAACTGCAGCCGTAGAGGATGCACCCATACCTCTAATTCGGGTCGTCTCTAGCCCAACCGCCTCCTTTCTGGACTGTTGGGCGCATGCGCACATGATTTCGGAAGACACTGTCTCAGCAGTTTTTTTTTTTTTTTTTCATTGATTGATTTATTGTAGCGTTTAGCGCGCCGACGCAACGCAGGCGATGAGGCGCGCCGTAGTGGAGGGCTCCGGATTAATTTTTACTACCTGGGGATCTTTGACGTGCGCCGAAATCTCGTACACACGGGCGTTTTTGCTTTTTGCCTCCATCCGAAAAGCGGCCGCCGCGGCCGGGAATCGAATCCGCGTCCTCGTGCTCAGCAGCACAACGCCTTAGCCACTGAGCCATCGCGGCGGGTCAGCACTTTTTTTTATGCGCACGCATGAAACAGTTCAAAATGGTGGCGTCCGAGTGGTTTTGATTGCAAAGGTGCGATCCCGCGGTTCCGCTTCACCACAGTGCATTCGACTGACCAATCCATGCAGCCAGCGATGGAATGTCGGCGAACGACGGCGTCGAGCATACGATTTGGCTCAAAAGTTTGGTCCGCATGTCCTGTGGCACCACGCAATGCAAGCATGACGTTCACAATTGCGAAATTCCACAGTGCAGATCGCATTCTTCTGAGTCAAATGGTGTGCATGCTGCTCTCGCGGTATGGGGTCGGTCATTCCACTGGTGTGTGGTGAAGCGGAACCACGGGATCGCCGTAGAGTAGCCTCCGGCGGGGAGCGCGTTGGTGGTCGTTGTCGCCAGCCGCACGGCGCTCGCGCGCGACCTCAAGGCCATCGACAGACAGCCGTAAAGTGTGTTTGAAGAGCGGATAGTTTGGGTCGGTTGTGGCCTGTTCGGGCTAAAAGTCGTACGGCACGATGATGGGCGTCGACCGATGACGTTGACAGCTCGCAGTGGCGGGTGTTGCATGATGAGGGTATATATTTTTAATTTAGACGGGTGCAGATACGTGTGGTCTTGGTGCCGGAGACGGTGGTGTTTTTACATGGAGAACCGAAATTAGCTGTTATTCCGCCGGCAGCTGTCCTGAAATTAGCGCAAGTGCATTCGACTGTCCTGTCGCAATTCGGGTTAGGCGGCAGGAATATGCCATAAATGTGGGATAAATAAGGGGTATATATATATAGAAATAAGGGTTGGCAGTCAAGAAAACCTCGGAAAGCAAAGGGGAGAATTTGGTAGGTCATTGAAACAGATAAAGAATTTGGAAAGAAAGAAAGAAAGTGGAGAAAAAATGCCCGCCAGGTGGGATCCGAACCCACGACCTCCAGAATACAGGTCTGGTGCGGTAACCACTACGCTACCGGCGGGGCGATTTTCCCCTCCACTTTCTGGGGTATTTATGTTTAGGTATTTTTGTTTCCTGTGCTTGGGGGTGGTAGCCAGCGCCACTCGGACTACTCGGGGTGAAGGGGACCTTCTTTTTAACCCCCGGGCCATGACTCGAGTGTCTACGACATGTCGAGAGTGGTCGACCAGCATTGAACCCCTTAAGCTCCCTATGGCACCAAGACTGCCAGAACAGAGGCCCTGGCTATGCATGTAGCGAATCAGAATAGGAAATAAGGGGCTCGTTGAACTAAGACAGAAATAAGGGTTGGCAGTCAAGAAAACCTCGGAAAGCAAAGGGGAGGATGTGCTAGCTCAATGAAACAGATAAAAAATTTGGAAAGAAAGAAAGAAAGAAAGTGCAGAAAAAAAAATGCCCGCCGGGTGGGACCCGAACCCTTATATATATATATATATATATATATATATATATATATGGAGAGCGAGGCAGAGAGAGAGAGAGAGAGAGAGAGAGAGAGTTCCTTACGGGAGGTGAATTCGGTGTCATGGGAAGATGGAGCGGGAAGTTAACTCGTCTGCACCTTCTGCGTGTGCGCACAGGAAAGGAGCGCTGCGCGCCTATAGAGAGCATCATCACGCTGAATGAGTGGTTTCTCCTACGTGCGTTTGCGTGTGAGAAATGGAAGCAGCGCGAGCCTAACGGCACCCCAGGCGGACGCCCGGGCCACGCGCCCTTGTTCGTGCGCGCGCGTGCGTCCGGGCGTCGGCTGATTGATTTACAAGCGCGGCGTCCTTGCGGTGGTCCGCGCCAGTGTCGCTCCTTTTCTCCCCTCCGCCGGCGGTGCCAGCTCGTCTTCTCAACGACTCGTGCGGGAACGCACGACGTGAATGGCCGCTCAGCGGCCGCCATAAATCTAGGCGACCGCCTGCTCTGCCTAGGGCGCCTCGCGCGTCCACCGAGGAACCCTAGCTCTGCCCCCTTTCTTGCGCCGGCCGCGCACGCGGCGGGAAATAAAGGCTTGTTGCGCATACCCACAATTCTTGCACATACGGACTGGAGGAGCGACAAAAGACACCTGCCGGTGAGGGGGTGCGGGAAGGGAAGGGGCATGCGGCAGCTCACGCTGTGCTGTGGCCGCGAAGAGCGCGGTCGTATATTCGGAGGAGCCCGGAAAGAGTGGTGTTGTTGCTCTCTCGGGAAGAAATGATCGTGTGGAACTAGACAGGCCCCGCGCGCAGCCGCAACGAGGGTCAAACAATAGTTCCGAGCCGACCGGCCTGCCTCATTCACCGCCACGCCGAGACTGGCGCCTAGGGGTTCCCTTCCTCCCCATAGGAATACCCAGCTTCAAGCACGAGGACGCACTAGTAGGGTTTGAGCGAATTAGACTATGCGGGCATGCTAGTAATGATAATGATAATGCCTACTGCCTCAAGGCGGAGAACTCGACGTTCTGCCTGCTTTGCTTTGAAACTGACAGGCCTAAACCAGAGGGAGATGTGTTGGTATAGTTGAACAAAGCAACCAGTGCCGTTCTAAACGTCTCCGTGCGGAAGTGGAACAAAAAATCAGCCTCGCATAATCCTGATCCTTCAAAGTACCTTCAAATTACCTTTAAAGTGAAATACTTATATTGGGTGCGAATTCTCTCTGGTTAAGTTTTCGCTGATTGATTGATTGATTGTTCGGTTTAACGCGCCGACGCAGCGCAGGCGATGAGGCGCGCCGTAGCGGAGGGCTCCGGATAAATTTTGACCACCTGGGGTATTTACAAAAAAAAACTGCTAGTTTTCTTAAAAATAGTTCTTCAAATATGCCTGTCACGATAAACATTATCAATCGTGGTTTTCTGAGGAGCTCGACGCTATAAAAAAGAAAAAGCTAAAGTAGGGACAACGTGCGCCGAAATCTCGTACACACGGGCGTTTTTGCTTTTCGCCTACATCAGAAAAGCGACCGCCGCGGCCGGGAATCGAACCCGCGACCTCGTGCTCAGCAGCGCAACGCCTTAGCCACTGAGCCACCGCGGCGGGTAGTTTTCGCAGTCATGAGCCACATCTAAGTAGGCTATACGAGAACCTAACAGGTTGACAACGGAATACTGCTTCTCGGCAAGGAAGAAGTGTAGGTCGACGTTGGCTAGCTGCGGGAAAAACAAAAACCTACTGTAGAACGGCTGCAATCTGCGCTAGTTGGTCCACGACTGGTGAAAAGCATATTTCCAACTTTGACGGATACGGACAGAAAATACAGGACCACGCCACTACGAATACAGACAGAAAAGAAGTACAGAAAATCGGCGTGCCCTGTATGACTTTTCTGTCTATATTCGCCAAAGTCGAGCTGCTTTTCGCAGCGAAAACACATCTCAGCTCCGACATGTGAGCCTTGCCTGATCTGTACCTTCTTGTTGTGTTTTATTTGGGCTTTACGCGTCGAAGTCATGGGATCCGGACTAATCTGGAGTACGCGCTCTGAGTCCTAAATTACTCAGTACCCCCACAGGTGCGTAAGCCAGCCCTGCCCCCCTCCCTCCTCGCCGTGGCAGGCGTTGATTGATTGCGTCGAGTGCCGCTACTGCGCGGTGATCAGTATACTTGAATCACGGCGTAGTATATAGTACGGGTCTCGCTTTGGAAACTGGGAGGGGCGGGGGGGCAGGATTTGATTTTTATGAATGTGATCCTTAAACGTCTCTTTAACGGCCAGTAAACTTGCATAAGAACCCGCGGTCTGTGTGAGAAATCAACGGTAGAATCTGCAGGAGTAGTCGTATGATTCCGGCTTCTGAAAAACTGGGGTTCCGTCACAGCAAGCCGGCCTAGTTGGAAACGATTCATGATTGGACTTGCGCAAAACAAACGGGGACGAGAAAGAACGACAAGGACGAGCGCCCTGTGCGCTCGTCCTTGTCGTTTTTCCTCGTCCCCGTTTGTTTTGCGCAAGTCCAATCATGGGGTTCCGATCCTATCACCAGAGGTGGACAAATTTAATGAAATTTGCGGCGGCCATTTAAGACAAGCGACGAATTCACGTAATCTATTGTCTTGCATACTACATGATATTTTAAATATCAATGCAGAATTTGTATAAAACGTGATTATCGGGCCTAGTGTACTCATTTGACGACACTACACAAAATATCTACGGGTGCCTTGATAACAAAATTAAAACTGCTATAGTTTTCTTAAAAATAGTCCTTCGAATATGCCTGTCACGATAAACATTATCAATCGTGGTTTTCTGAGGAGCTCGACGCTATAAAAAAGAAAAAGCTAAAGTGGGGACAAGTTTTGACGACAGGGAGGGCAAGGAAATTGGAATCCCGGTTCATCAAAACGTTTATAAATTATTAAATACTTGCACTACCATGTTGGCCTTCTGTCTGTAGGCTCAGCATGTAATAAATTTTACTAAAAGAGGAAATACAGTGTGTTCTGCTTAAAATAAACCTTTTAATTGCCTAATGAAGTACTTATTTGCCATGACTGACAATAAGTTATTACTTCTACTATCGGCACAATTGTTCCTTTCTACACTTATAGGGTCCAAAGTTTACGAAAACACACTGAAAAATCATGCGCCCCTCCGCCTACCGACGACGAACGACGACGGGTGAACGCGAAGCTTTTCCGTGAGGGATCCTTGGTTGTCGTCCGAGTTTCGACTTCGACTAGCAGATAGTGTGGACTTTGACTCGTCGAGCTTTGAATTTGATTCGCAAGCAGTTTGGAAATTGGACTTTTGATCGCAGCGGCTTTGAATTTGACTCTTCGCCATTTGCTTTTGCACCAAGAAAGCTTCGCGTTCATCTATCGTCGCCGTTAGACGGAGGGGTGCACGATTTTTCTAATTTTGCACGTCTATGCACCCCTCTCCAAAGGCAAATTGCTCCGACTGTGTCAAAGTGGTGCTCAATAAAGATAAAGAAAGTGTCAAAGTGGTGCAATCGGATAGATGTTGGCATCATAGCCCGGAGGAGCGAAGTTCGACTCCGACCACGGGAAGCATTTTTTTTTTCTTTCACTCCACTGACGATCATCATCATCGTCTGAGGGAGTTGGTTTTCCTGCAGTGTGCTTTCAACGCGACATACGCCATCAGCGAGGCATAGGAAGTTTCGCTTCAAAAACAATTTTTGCTGTAAATGAACATTCCAGGGCTGAAAGTGCTAAGGCAGGCTAGCAGTACAGCAGCCATGCCGACGGCTGTTGAGGGTCACCAGGAGAGAGAGAGAGAGAGAGAGAGAGAGAGAGAGAGAGAGAGAGAGAGAGAGAGAGAGAGAGAGAGAGAGAGAGAGAGAGAGAGAGAGAGAGAGAGAGAGAGAGAGAGAGAGAGAGAGAGAGAGAGAGAGAGAAGAGAGATACCTTTTATTCGCGCCACGGGTCCCGAGGGTTGATGGCGAAGGCCAGCCGCGACTTTGGTAGCAGTGCGCACCAGGACGTCCTGTATTACCTGCCTAGAGCTACCCAAGGCCTCTACTCGTACCTCGCTGCTGGAGATTTGAGGGAAGAGGTCGTAAGGGCCAGCCCACACGGAATGTTCGAAAGTGGCACAGTGGCTGCACTGGGGGCAGTTGGGAGACGGGGAAAAGAAGGGGCGGATGTGGAATCCGTTTGCAAGAGTCGCCAGCAACGGACGTGATGAAGAGTGAGGACGCAACGGGCGAATGATAAAAGGGTCTAAAGAAACGAAGGAGAGCGAGGCAGCAGAGATAGGAGAGGCAGCGTTCCTTTCTCAATAGCGCGGGAGCGCAAACCACGAACGGAAAGCAAGGGTCGCCCGTCTATGACGCACAAGAGCTGCGACGACAAATACAGGTGGTTAGTTTCTGCCGACCTTCGTTGCCGATATAACTGGCATCGGACGAAGAAGAGACTCTAGTTCGCGTGAAACATCACCATATAAAATGGACGAAGTGAGAAGGCTCAAGGGAGAATTACAATTCGTGCCCCTTTACGCCTTTCTCTCGTGGCCGAAGCAATGTTAGCCCTGGTTTACGCTAACGCGCTAAATTCAGCGACAGCTGACATTTTTAACAGCTGGAATGATATCCCTAGGAAAATTTCCCACTCCGCACAACTGACTTGGGACATTTCCGCGCACCTTATTTCAGCACTCCTATAGAAGACGCGGTAAAGCAGGAATGTGTAGGCGACGGGGCGAGCTGGCATTGAAAAAGGGTTTGCGTTCGCGCGTTTGAGGAATATACTCGTGTACAAGGCCGGAAACGCATCAACACAAGTTAAAGTTCATTCTGAACAGGGACATTTTTAATGGTCGTTTGCGAACGCAAGCGGAAAATGAAGCGAGAGCAAGCAGCACACTCTAACGCGCATTCAACGTTACACGAGTGCTCCTGTCAACTGCAGATAGGCCGGGCCGGCGCGGCAACAGGTGCCTGATTGGGCCGCCGCCGCCCTACTACGCTCCGGGGTGCCGCAGCAGCGCTCCGAAGATCGAAGAGCTCCTTGGGCTTTTAAAGCGAAGCTTTCTTATTTCTCCCGGTTTTCAGGGAGCTGCTGCTGTTGCTGCTGACACCTTTCCGGGTGCGCCGCTGGGTTTTATCTTACACCACATAACCCTGACTTGCGCGTATCGCACCCGCAGGGCCCGGAAAGCAACTCGCGGAGGAAGTGAGGGGGGAGGGGGTCACCCGATGAAGTAACACCAGATAGTGCTGGCTGCACTGTAGCGGGCCCGAGGGGCCGGCCGGGAAGCGACTGGAGAAAAGCTCCTAGGGAAGCACCAGTTCCGGCGGATACAACGTTCTCCCTGCTTGGAAATGGTGGCGACTTCACCAGGGAGAGACGTGGAACGTTCCGCGTTATACGTCACGTAATTGTCGACGCACATCTTCACTGCTCACAGTTCTGGAAAATCAGCAACTACGCCAAGCACATTAACACTGAAAAAATACCGCATGGCAGGTTCTTTCAACCGAAGTATACCAGGATGAAAGCGTCGGTTCTCATCTATGCCTGCGGTCCGCCAATATTTTTTCGTAACACTTTCACTATGAGGCTGCAGAAAGGGGGGTGGGGCATAGCATCGCAGCTATCGCGGCAAAACAAAATTTACAGCACACGGCTACTCAAGCATAAATGTGGCGACTATAAAGTAATGCAGAAGGCAGGATATGACAGCCACGAGGGTGTGCGTTTCGCTGTCCTGCAACAAAACATTGACAGTCTCTGCGGTAAACCAAGCAGGCCAAATGCGAAGCTTAGGTCTTGGGATTGTTAAGATGCCATTCTGTTATGGAACCACAGAGGTGCGTTGTCGTATTCGGTATACCCCTTTCTATGTTAAAGTTGGTTGCGCGGCGTTTATGAAACTTGGCGGCCCCACGATCCGTTTCTTGTGCCCGATTGTCGTATATGAACAATGAACAATGAACAATGAACAATGAACAATGAACTATGAACATTGAGCAATGAGCAATGAACAATGAACTTTATTGGCATCATGTTCAGAATACACAATGCCGGAGACCGGCAGAAAAAGCCATCTCAAGGACAGCTTGACGGAGCTGCGGGCCCCCGTTTTGACACCAGCGTGCAACAGTGCTCTACAGTACATAAAAAATAATAAGCCACGTAGAAATAGGAGAGATTGGCTCTGCGCATATCGGTGCGTTATGCGCAGAGATGGCCTTTGACCCCCTCAACTGGAAGTGAAATCAGCTTTATCGACCTCATGTCCACATCTACCTTACCAGTGAGGTTGTGGTCTACTTATTAGGCAAGCTGCTCATAAAGATCGGTCGAGCACCATCAAGAAGATGGCGCCACTGTAGGCACCACCTCAAGACGCGATACGGGTTCTCCAAACACAGCACCTATTCTGTGGACCAGACCACAAGATAATGTTCAGCTTTATCCTGTGAACCAGACCACAGGATAATATTTGGCTTTATTCCGTGGACCAGAACACATGATAATGTTCAGCTTTGTTCTGTGGACCAAGATTGCCAAGATCGTGGTAGAGTAGGTCACGCACATTTAATATTTGTTTTGTGGGTTGTTGGTCTACAGACATTTGCGGGGGGCAGGCCAACTTAACTTAGCGTTTTCGGCGTGGTTTGTCCACAGGTCTGTGGTCTGATTTACAAAAAACCTAGGATATGAACCTGGTAACACATATTTTGACGCCGATTATTAACGTACCGCAACATTTTTTAGCAAGCCTGCCCCGAAGTCAACTGAAGCCATGCCAAGCTTGTTGTTCCATAGTCAACATGGCGACAAGTTCGCGCGGGCCAAATACGGCGCAAACTGAGCGTCTTGTAGCGTCAAAACGGTCGGCATCTTGTCATCGGGAGTTGTTGAAGACGTTTCTTAGCCCGCCTAATTTTTGTGAACGTGAACTCGGCCGCATTTCGCCGCATCGTGGTGTGGAACGTAGGGCTCGCCGCTTCGGACGTCTTTGTTGATTTCGTGTGTTCTGTTATGCTGTGTACTAAATGCCTGACGACGAAATACGCTACCTGCATCGCTTGCTGTGCGTAAAGGAGAATGCTATTCTGATTCTGATAAACGGAGATGAAACCGTCGGGGGAGGGTAGAGATATACAGCTTTGCTGTAAAAGTATCTTGTCTTTGAAGCACGAATTAAGCGTTCTAGCTCGAGGCGTAAACAAGAGTCTCGGTGTTTTTTTAATACGCGTTACGAAGCGCTCTAGCGCGAGGCGTAAACGAGTGTCCGGGTGTTGTAGTACCGTGAAATGAGACGACGATTACGACGACGATGACAGGAGATGCCAACAGCCCAGCCCCTAAGTGGCTTGGTCCCTGAATAGAAGTACGTGGCGTTACAAGTTACGTAGAGTTAGTGGTCACGTGATTTTTTCGCTCTTGCTGAAAATCACCTCCCGTAGTGTACCGCCCTGCGGTCTCTCGGGTTCTGACGAGCTTAATTTGGCTGTGTACACCAACTGTTCTCTCGGAAGTTGCTCAGCATTTTGTTGCCGCTATTCCAGTTCACGATTTATTTCAAACGGGCCGTGGTATCTAAGGAGAAATGTATAGTAAAATGTACTCCCAGTGATTTTGAGTGCACGGTGGCTATAATATCTAGAACGACAGCGTTTTAAATGAATTTTAAAGTAGCAGTGACTGTGAAGTGTGCCATGCCAATCGCGCAAATTCATTGCAGTACGAATGATACTTCCTCAGAGCCATGCGCAATAACTGCATGCTTTCAATTATATTAGACATCCACACGTGTATGCTTCATAATTAAAAAAAAAATCAAATGGTTCCTCCTGTTGAAGCTAACCAGAAATCCTGGATAAATTAGAAAGTTTTGTATACAGATTTGAATTCCATGTTTTCTGGTTATATTGGGTTAGCATTTAAAATTTTTCGGTTTTTCTTCATTACTCTGCTTGGTTTTATGAATAGCTTTTTTAGCAAGAGATTTCCTCCTCCTCCTTACAGTTGTTCATTTTATAAAGGATACAAGCATGTGTCCCATGCACGATGCATGTGCTCAGCCTTCCCACAAGCATCAGCTGCTTAAGGGGGCTGGGAAATTATATGTACTGCTCCTGTAAATAAAGATTCTTCTTCTTCTTCTTCTTCTTCTTCTTCTTCTTCTTCTTCTTCTTCTTCTTCTTCTTCTTCTTATTATTATTATTATTATTATTATTATTATTATTATTATTATTATTATTATTATTATTATTATTATTATTATCATCCGCTCGTACAGCCGGCTGTGAGGTATGTCGGTGCACTAAGACAGCATATGAAAGAAAACAGCGTGTTTACGACGAAACGTTTCAGTCCACGGCCGTGCAACCGAATGCACTGAAGAGGCAAGGTTCTCGCACAAGGGTAGAGACAGATGCAAGCGAAAAGAAGAAACTTGTAGAGCAGACACGCAACTACACACCGCAACTTAGAGCTCAGCGGACCGGCGCACGCCGCCAACACTGCCGCCTAAAGTCCCTCCAACTCGCGACCGGAGTGCCCGCCCGGGAAGGCGCAGTTCTGAAACTGAATAAGTTGCACGACAGGACCGCGCCGAACAGCACCGCCAGGCGCCGCCTCAAATGGTCCACAAAATAAGGCTGAGCATTATTTTGTGGTCTGGTCCACAGAATAAAGCCAATTATTATCCTGTGGTCTGGTCCACAGGATAAAGCTGAACATTATCCTGTGGTCTGGTCCACACAATAGGCACTGCGTTCTCCAAATTTCCTCGGTGGGATGTATGCGGTGATGAACTCTCAACTGTCCTTATGAGCGGCAGCTGTGTAACGTGGCCGCCCACGGCAAAGCGGCGCGGATGAGGAGAGGGAGAGCCAAACCAGGGGCCAACCCAGCGCCGGGGCTAGTGAAATCGCCCACCTCGAAGAAGGCCAAGAGCGGAGCAGCGGAGGCGGCCGGAAGGCAGAACAAGCAGGTATGAGAGAGAAGAAGCTGAAGCTGCTGCGATGGACTTCACACACGAGGCGTCTACCTCAAGTGCAGCTGAGCGACAACTGCCGTAGTACAGCGCTTCCCCCACCGATGGCGCGCAAGAAGTACAATGTACAAGGAAGCGAAACACGCCACGACATGAAGTATTCTTTACTCCATGCAATGCGGACATATACGTTCGGAAATTCAGTACTAATGCTTTCGCATTCGCTGTTTCGTAAAAATGTTCAGGCGTCCCAGCATTTTTTTTCACTCTCATAAGGCGTTCTTGTTGCTCAAGATTTTCGCGTCTCTTCAGTTGGCTTCACCTGACGCTTAGACCGCGTTTCTTGATATCAGCATCTGTAAATAACTATAAATGCTCCGCGCAGCGCTTAAACTTTTTCGCATTTTACTTCGAAGGGAAACAGCGCTAAGACGGTACAAAACAAGGAGAGATTGGCCCACCCTACGTCCCTGTTGAATCTTGCTCGCTTGCTACTGGTGGTAGCGCTGGCCAGCGTGCCAAATAATACGTTCAACAAGCGCACAGCCATTATCATCGTACCTCCCGTAGTGTCGATCGCTTCGTCGACAAATCGACACCGGCGTAAGGCGCACACCGGACTTGATCACAAAGCAGAAAAAAATGGCGCTGAGGAATAGAGCTGTGCTTTAGTATACATCACCGACCAAGGAGAGAAAACAATCACTATATGAAACTATAAAGCAACTAGAAATAATTAAAACGTTCCTTTGAAACTATGGCTATAACAAGCAAATTCACCAAGGGCCGAATTCCGTAAAACGGCGGCCGTCATTTTGAAATTACACGGGATTGGCGTGAGACATGCATGTTTCTCTTGATTCGGGGGCCTTGTTAGCATGCGAGAGGACTAGAAAAACTGATCTCCGGCTCCAGATGAGAGACAAAGCGGCGACATCGAAGCGCGCGACGGTGCGTGCGCCGCTTCGAGGATTGTCTCTGACAGTGAGGAGCTGTGCGCTTTGTGCTCTCTTGGGACTCTCGCACGTTCACAGGACGACCGTGGTTCTACGTCATTCAACCCTGACAGTTGGTGTACTCAAACCTGCAGAGCCGGTTTCCAGTCTCTAAGCGTTCAGACGTCAGTGAGCCTCCGCAGTGGTCGTCCGATGAGGGGACGTTGTGGAGGCGTTTTGGCGCGTTGATCTTAGCAGACATCGCGACTTGTGGCTAACGACTCTTTGACGCGGGACAGCCCAAGGGACGCCCACATTCATGTAGCAGCCCGACATAGTTTTGCCCATCGTAGCGGCCTGACAGAAGCCGCAGCGGGCGCGGAGTTTTTACCCCATCGCGGTCGGTTTCCCGCGACGGCACGGACGTCCCGCGCTACTTTCTTTCATGGGCTTCACCGCCTTGCCTGCTACTGATGCTATAGCTTGATAACGCGGCTGAAGAGTGAAGCTGCATCCGCTGGCCGGAAGAAAAGAAGAGGACATGCTGAAAACCGTCTGCTATAAGGAAAAACCTGTATGCACGTTGTTTTTATTATATCGACCGGTTTTATGTCCTCTCCCTTCTTTTAGGTTATAGCTTTGACGGCGCCTAAAAGGACTCGTTGGCTCAGGGGCCTATATATAGGCACCTGGGCCAACTAGCCCTTTTAGTTGTTTCGTTCGCGTGGGCAAGAATTTAAAAGATTTTTAGGAAAGTGTCTTGTAATCTTGCCATGTTTTCGTGCCAGGAGCTACGCGCTCTCACTTCCTCTGCTTTGCTTAGCGTGAGTGGCAGTTTGTGTTGGGGCTTTGTGTTGGGGCTTCGAGCTTTGCCACGCGCGCGGCATAAAGGGTATGCACTCAATTACAAGTGCCAGCGATGGTGTGGTAAGGGCAAAGGCACTCGCAGTGTTGTGAGTTTGCATGTGTCTTCAAGCAGAAAACGTTCAAAGTGTTCATGCGCTGTCCGTACCGCTTAGCAGTGCCCACTGTTTTTGGATTCGTTGTTCGGGAGGGCTCAATTTTTGACTTGGGGGGACGTGGCGCAGAGTTTACACATTATATTGCGTCAGGCTAAGCACATGCCCTGCCTATAGGCTGACTGCGGTTGCCACGTGCTCGGAATCGGAGCAGAACCTCGAAGTTTCGGTGACGTTTACTGGTGGCATTTTGAAAAAGAATTCAGCCGACACGAGTGCTGAACCCATTTGCTGCAACGTTCACAGAGACCCCTGGAGAAATTACCAACCCGAAGCGTCGTGTAGAAGCGGGGTGGGCGCAGTCATGTAGCTGCAACTCGAGACCGACCAGGGAGTATAAGAAGTTGCAATGGAACGTCGTTCTCCAGGAGATGCTCGACAACGGAGCCGCCCGCCATCGCACAGAACTTCGCTGGTCGTGCTGGCGTCAAGGAAGGATAACTGCGTTCCTATCGACGTGGATTATTTCGGCTCCAGTGGCGTCACTCTAATAGGCTCGAATTATTCTAAATAGAGAAACAAAAAGAACGAACGGGGGGTTATTGCCATTCTATGTGGACCCCTGTGCAGTAAGTCGCCTCCACCTGCGTGCGTGTTTCTATGCACATGTTCATTTTGCGTGCTCGGGGATAAGCATCCCGCGATGTTCTGTTATTCAAGCTTTTTGAACATTTGAGTGATCGCGCAATGCTAGGGACAGACAGGTGTGGTGGCACGCATCAACGTAAATTCCAAACTAATAAACAAGTAAAATATGTCACTGAACACCGGCAGTACACGAAGGGCCCTTTGTGGTGACCCGAACGACCATCCCGACGTTTCCCTTTGACGCCGTGAAGCCGCTCTCCAACATCTGCGAGCACCATATTTTCTTCGGAAGAAAGAAGTGATGATGGCGGGGAAGACAGAAAAGAGAGCGGCATCTGGCAGACTCACTTTTCTCAATACAGCACTTGCTCTACGAAGAAACGAGGAGCAATTCTAGCCCTTCTGCTCCACTATCTGTACATTTTCTCTCTCTCCTGCTTCCTCTTTTCCGACTGTCCTGTCGTCAATTTTTCAAGACTGGCGCTTTCACGGTTCGCGGAGCTCCTCCCACAGGCCCCGTCCTTTCTCCGCTCCTCCCGACGTTTCCATCAGCGCAGATCGGTCGCGATACAGAAACGGTTCGGGTGGAGCAGTTACCGCGTAAAGCGGATCGCGCGATGGAGTCCGGAAGAGGCGCGCGCGGCGACGCTTCCCATGAATGAAGCTTGTATACACTGCCTCGGCCACACACAAGTTAACGGCCCGATGCGCGGGCTCATCGCCGAATCTTGAGCTCCAGCGCCGTTTTGAGCGCCGCTTTAAAAGGCGAACGCTCCCCCTCTCTTCATCTGTGCCGTTTTGCGGCTCCTTTATTTCCCGCGCTCGAGGGTCGGAGCCCATCTTTGAGAGATGAGGCCTCGATTCTTTCAGAAGGCCATCCTTCAACGCGCCCCAACAACGGAGTCGAGGAGCCGTCTTCGCGTGGCAACAATGGCCCGCAGTTGCGGCTCTGGCTTGCGGCTCTGGCTTGCCTCTCTCGCCCTCCCCGACCAGCATGCATACTCGCGGCTGGTGTGGGACCGCTGAGCACGGGACCCTCTTGGGCTCGTTTTTCTTTCGCACAGTTTGTTCGGACGCGTTGAAATGGTGCGTTTAAGACGCGCGGCTGCCGATAAAAAATATGCATTGTTCTGGTCTTTCTTTTTTTGTGTGTGTGACGTCCTGGAAACTAATCGAATATGAGAAGAAAGAAGGAAACAAACGAGGGTATTTTGGCGCATCTGATTGTGATGCGGCCAAATATCCTCTTCCTGCTGTTCATCGTGTTTTTTTAGCGTTCTCTTCGTCACTAACTCACCGGTGTCACTCCATCCCAGCCGAAGAGACTCGCACACATGCAATCAGCAACTCCCCCAGCCTTGAATGCCCTTTTGCTGGGCGCTGGTTGGGTATGTTGAACGCGTGCAGAAATGCAGGCTTCAGAAGCCTGAGCTATCGCACTATGGTATAAGCGCCTGCAGCAAAGTAATCAGACAGCACGAAATTGAGCACGGATTCGCAGCCGATGATGGCAAACAGCCGCCAAAGTGCACGCATTGGCTTGTCCTTCTCTTGCAGCCGTTTTTGGGTGCTCCCATGTCGTTCGGAGCAGGAGGTCCACAGACTGCGCAAACCTGTATCGCACTTTCACAGCGGTCACTGTCGACTCCCCTCTCCAGCCTGCGGTTGCTGGTGTGAACAAGCGCCATACGTGTTCGCACACGGTGCGCATTACTCAAACTATTTGCCCACAGTTCTCTGGAGGCCTACGACAGTAATGTTTTGATCTATCTCTGCGCTTCAGGTCAAATGCGACCACACGTGTATGGTACCGACCGTTTGCGAACCTGCATGAAGCAAAGTTCTGCCCACCCATTCACCTTGAATAAACATCGTTCACGTCGCATAACGTTTTCTGTTTTCCGCATATAAGTTATAAGTGGCTGACTATTCCAAGTTCCTCAGCTTACGTTAGGATCTGCTCGAGCACCTTTTCTCGAGGCAGGTGCGTTCGATCTGGCCACAACTGCCCACCAGATCAGTGTAGTTTCGGTGCAGAAGCTTGAAATTTTCCCTGACGGGTGCTCGCTTCTCCTAAGGAAGCGAGGAAAGTAAGTACCTCAACAGTACTTCGAAACAAAAAGTTCAGGCTCCAAACTTTAAAACCAGTGCGAATGGTGTTGGACGTTCAGTAAGGGCTATCTCGTTTAAAAATAGCGACATTTACACAATAACAGGAATATACTTACCCCAATGATATTACTATTAGGAATACTCCAGCTTCGGTTTTTAATCGTCTGTGCGCTTTACGCATACGTATTCGTAGGCAAAGTACTGTTTCAATGGCAGTCATTAAAAGAGACTATTTTGTTTACGAATGCGCCGAATGCTGCGAAACCGATGCTAATCCTTTTTTATTAAATTGTCGCGAAGCCGAGGTCTCTTGATGTTGTTTGTTCGTTTTTTGCGTTCTGTGGCCGCCGCCGGGGCTCTTCCTCCCAAGTGTGTTGTGTGAAAGCGCTTCGGACGCGGTTGGGCCCTGGCCCTTTTTTCTGAGAAACGGCTCCGGCGCGTGTGTTAGCCCGTCGGCCGACCAGGAGACGACGGATGTTGAGGGCGCGAGCCATCGTCTCGGCTTGTGTTACCGCGGCCGCGGCGTTCCATTCCCCCCCGTGGCCTGTGCGCTGGTCGCGTTCGGGCTCCGTGTCTTCAGTGTTCTTCCGACGACCTTCCTGTCTTTCCCCTTTCGAGTTTGTATGCACTACTTTATTCTCAACAGTAATCCTTTTGCCAGAAACGGGCGCCTTCGAGTTCGAACTTGGTGTCTTCTGTGTTTGATTTTTTCCTTTTCACTTTGGCGGGAACATGTCTGATTGGAGCTAAGAAGCGTCTCCCCGATTGGCTGCAGAAAGCCTTGTTCCCTAGCGTCCGCACTCTCCAGGATGCACTTTTTCCCCCAATACATCCCCCACCAGACCACTTAAGCGAATATAACGCGGCCCCTCTGGCTATTGGGGGCGGAGGGCGGCAGCTGCACCAGAGCCTTGCTGCTCGTCGTCGTGCCCTCCCGCCGGGAGATCGAGATCCAGTCAGCCATGTCCCGCTAAGTACTCTTAATCTTTTGACTGTCTTTCTCATCTATGTAATAAGTGTAATTGTTTCAAGTTTGTATGTGCTAAATGTCACCAATGTTGCCCGTAAATTAAAACAGTTAACTTTATAACCTCGTCAACGCCTCGACTTTTTCCCTCCGAGCGGCATGCTACTGTAGCGGCAGGTGTTGACCAAAATACGCCGTTACAAAATAAACAGCAGCCCATATCAATTCCAGGCATCATGTAGGACTATGCTGGCTCGGCTGGTAGGTTTCGGCCCCAGGCTTTGGGTAGGCGTATGAACGTCCGTGTACTTTTCTAGCAACGTCTGGCTCATTTTTTAACACGAAAGTGTTTTATTCCTGGATACACCAATATTTGACTGACTTCATATCCGTCACAGAAATGACGCCATTAGAACGAAGCAAACGGCCTGTAAAAGGTGCACCCCTGCACACAGGGTCTTCTTGCGGGGAAGCTCTATGATAATTCAGGTTTCTTGCGGGGAAACCCGGCTCTATGATAATTCATAAACGCTCCAAACCTGGCATTCTTCAACAATACGTCTTGCCTGAGGCCTATCTTCGTCTCATTTGTTACCAATCTTCAAGGTGCAAAGATTTTATCTGCCCATGTTATTTTATTTTCCCCTACCGGCAGCCCCAGGTGAGACACAAAACGTCAATCATTTTACCGCCGACTCAACGGAAGGCGTGTACGTGGCCAAAATACCGCCTTTTGAGCCCCAGTGACGCCGTCAAATATTTAAAAAAATCGTGAACGCCACCTTTGCTCGCAACGAAGGTATTTGTACGAAGCTGGATGACTTCACTCTGACTGCGGCTTAACAAGGACACCACGAGGGTCACCGGATCAACAGAATAAAACACCAGTGTTCACGAGGTCATGATCCCGCTCCTAATTCATTTACTCACGTGAGTGAACAAATGGCACCCACCCCCCCTCATTGCACGCTAACGAATCGCCACTGCTCCCCGCATTAGAGGACGTCTTAACTTGCTTACCAAGAGCTCAAGTAATGCCCCACGCATTGCGAAGCCATAGATCACAGTGGGACGGTGGGAAAGCATCGCATTTTGTTCCAAATTCGATGCTTTCTACGTGCCTTTTAAGGTGCCATTTCGCGAACGACCGACCAACCACCCACGGATGCAGGGCCTGTGCCTGTAAAGCGTGCATCACCGCACCACGACTAATTATGTGGCGAAGCAAGCACTAAAGGGGCTATTACCAGGCGGCTTCTCGATGGCTCAAGCCCGCTGTGACCAGGGAGAGAGGGCTGACGCCCCATTCGAGTCGCCTATGCCGCTACAGTGCGTAATTTGAACGCGAAAGTGCACGTACACGGCACTCAGCCGAGCTCAGAACCGCTTGGCTAGAGCGTGTGGGTGCCACGGACCGAGTCGCGGAAGCAGCGACGTATTACGAAGGGCAGGATTCTGCGAGTGCTATAAATATGATCTAGAGGGCTACGTAACATGTCTGCGAATCCTTTGAAGATCGTTTTAAACGTGACTGTCGGGTTATGGATCTACACGCACGTAAAGTTGGAGCTATAGCCGGCTGAACTTTACGTCTGGACTACCCAAACACACCCGGAATTTTCTTTCTGGGCATGTGTAGCTCGTGTCGGCTACTTGCTTGAACTCAATAATCTTTAACATTCATCGAATGCATGAACGTGAGAAATGCACGAAGGGAAATTAATAGGAGAAGCTCTTGCCTCTTCAGTGTTTTGATGATTAACCAATACAAGCATAGCAAGTGATCTTATCGACGTAAGCGGCAAAAGCTGCCCATAAAAAAAAGGCAATCCTTTCTCTAGACAAAGACGTGGAGAGTGTAAAAGACGAAAACGGACCTTCTTATTATGTGAAACCATGAAGAAACAAGGAAGTGAGGATGCAAGCAACAATGCGGCATTCCTGGCATGGCGAGGGCAGCTTTCTTTCTTATTGGCCTACCCCAAGCATGAGTAAGCGTTGTGTTGGAATACCTTGGTAAGAGACTCCCGAAGTTTTGCTTTCTTGGCGCCAGGAGACCTTCCAAATTTGGTTAGCAACTAATTGTATTATATATGTACTTGCCCATGCGGACGTTCCATGGACCCCATCCCGTAAGCGATCGGTGACGTATGTACATATGGGTCCAATAAATATGCAAACACTTCATCGGTATTCTAAAAGTAAAGACCGAAGTTAAACATTTTTAAAGCTGAACTTAGCATTAATACCACTAGGCGATGCAGTAATGTTGGCCTGAAGGCGAGCGAAAGGACGTGTGTTGAAGTGACGAACATCACTCAATCTGCTTTTGCCGCCGATCCACTCACTTCTCAGGGTTGAAATCTATCAGCGCGGTAATAAGTAAAACCGCCATTTTCAATGGTTTGTTTTTATTGTTCACTTGTTTTCGATAATGTGATCCACTAGCTTACCAAAAGTTTGGACCGATGCAGCGAGTTGGCCTCTTAGTAATGAAGGGACACGTACTGCCTTCTCATGATGCTGTTGCACTAACACCAATGGCTCTGATCTTATTGAACGTCGTAAAAATAAAAACATTATATGTTTCTGGCAAATTTCAAGTAAAATTTCATTTACATTACTTGAGTTTACCTATCAAGCGCTAATTAAAATCTGAAACTTTACATTGTACGTCAAACACGTCTGTGGTGTCGAGATGCGGAGGAACATTTCGGTTACCAGAATCGCCGCTATGGGTGCCCCTCAATGAGGACACTGTAATGAGCTCAGTATTACGTTCCACGGCCTGTTAATCATATGCTCCCCCAGGTGGCTGCCATGCATGCGCTGTCAAAATATCAATAGCCCTCCTCACCCATTTTATCCTTGAGAACATACGCAAGGTGTGAGGGCGTATCACAGTCCGTGTGACTTGGGAGTCAATCAAGCGCACCCGCCTCGCAGTCAGACAGTGTGTATAGCCCGTAAGCGCCCCCACCGGATAATTGGCTGCACATACTATAGCTGTGCCACATGTCAATACGATAGGAGTGCGCTTTCTTCCTTGCTGAAAAATAACAAACGGAGCAGGTTCCCTAGACAGCAAGCCAGCTCTTGCGCGTGAGCGTAAGCGCCAATATAGAGCGAGATCTATCCCAGTGGCATCATGCGGAGTCAAAAAATCAATCAATGTCACGCGGTGCGTGCTCGTGAAACCAAAGATGCAGATCCAGGCTCGGGAAACCGGAGCCTGCATCTGCAGCTTCTCTGGCCTGACGTGACTAAGCCAACTACCAAGAGAAATAGTCTCCTTGGTTCCGTCTGTCACACCAAATTACCAATGCGACAGTGTAACTATCGTCAGCTTGAGCAACGCCTTCTCAGACGGCAAACACCGCGGTGGTTGAGGCGCTGTGAGACAGAGAATGAGGTCGCTGGTTCGATTTCCGACCAGTTTTTTCTGAAGGAGACGACAAAAACGAAAACGCCTCCTTCCACAACGACACTGTTCATAGCCAGGGTGAAGCTTCGCCAATTATAATGGCACTGTGAAGTTGAGCGGCGTGCATGGCTAAGTAGCAGTGGTTATCTGTAAATAAATTCTTCTAATGCTGCCAAAATGATGCGCAAAAATCATTCGCGGTATCGGCTAGAGCTGACGCTGCTAATCATTACACTAAAGTGGTCGCCTTAAAAAAATTGTTTGGCGGATACCCGGTTTCAAGTAGCTTCATTAAATTCGCTTGAACGCAAAAAATGAAAAAAAAAATGAAAGAATGCCTACTTTTTCTCTCAGCCCATTCGAGGGGAACATATGGTTAACAAAGCCGCTATCCGCAGATGATGTATATTCATTTATCGCCAATAAGGGAAGCCACCGTATGATATCGGGTCACCAATTTCCAGGGAGCGCACCGTATTTATTCGCGATCATAATTCTAGTACATAATAAACAACCAAAGTCATTTATCCGACAGATATCATCACTGGATTTCGATCGATGTGAGAGCCGGAGAACCGCTTTTAAAAAGAGACCTTGCATGGACTCTTCAGCCGAAGGCTGCGCTAGTATTTAATCGAGACGCCCATAAGGCAGTTGCTCCGGCCTCTTGCCGTTAACCAAATGCACCTAGGAAAAACGACAAGCGCTACGTTTTACGGAGACCTCCATGTGCGCAACTTTCTCTGACGTCGCTAAGGGCCGACGAAGCCCTTTAACGAATGTCGGCGCTCGCGGTTACAAAGAGACACTGGATGCCCAACCCTCTAGGGCCACCGAAGCCGATATTTTTTTCCGCGTTTTATCTCGGTTCCCCCGAAGCGTTTTCAACAACATGCGGTCGACACAGAGAATTCAATTTCACAGCTACCCGCTGCTCCAAATGAGTTTCTTTTCTTACTTTTGCAAAACCTCCCTGTTGGAAAACCTCTTTACTTGTGTCTAACACAGAGTCTCAAAGAAACCATGTAAGCGACATCGGCCTCTTAGTGACTCGAACGTTTTCGCAGACTTTTTTTTCCCCCCTTTCTGCCGCGAACTCCCAAAAGTTTCGGATAGCCGGCTTCATCAAATTCGGTCGCCAGGAGTTGGTGGCCTGTAATGGGGAACAAACTAAAAAATTGGTGGTGAATGAGAACAGCAACCGTGGATTGCGTTCTTAGGATAACTTCCGAGAATTCCCTCGCAGCTATACTAAAACAACAGAAATAAAAAAAAACGTGCCAGCGTGTTTAACGTTGCCAGCGTTAATGCAAACTCCTAAGTAATTATGCGCCATTGTTGCTAGAGAAAAAGCGCTTCAATAAAAGTGGCTGAGAAGTGAAGACAAAACGTCCAGCAGAGGCCAATCGGGATTCGCAATTATACTTTATCTTTTTTCCTTCGGCGCGATCCTTTTAACGTTCTAACCTCGAAGCGGCTAGTTTCTGCCACACGAGTGCAACGAGCAGAGCCTCGAAAAAGCCGTCAACAATGAACGCTCGTTGGTTCGCGGATGAGGCGGAAAACAAATTAACGAGGCGCACGGCGCTCATCTAAATTCTTGTCGCGATGGTGCGGTAGACGCGCATAGCTTGAGTGTGCGCACGTAATCTGCCCGGCCAACGCGCCAACAGGCATCAACAGGGTTCCCCAGACTCCGCTGTGATCGGTGCGCCGCAGCCTACGTCCCACTTGCCCGTCTTTGGGAGCGACATGCTCGGAGGGAGGGTGCTAGTCGGAGCCCTCAAAACAACAACCAACAGTCGGTAATGAAGGAACACTTCCGCGAACTGCTGCCGCCGCTAATTCTTGTAGACACTTTGATTTACGCCCTGCCGCTCGCGATGTATTTCGTAACGTAGGAGAACGTGCACGCTTTATTAAGTTAACTGGATTCGGCCTTGCCTAATCGTACTTTGAAGGTTGTGTTGTTCAATTTGGGCAACTCTTCTGTTCTCTCTGCCACCACTGCGAGCTTTGCATAATACAACGATCTCGCCATAACTGGTGCTCCATCGAGGGATACGTGCGTTCCTTCGTTGGAACAGCTACTTCACAGTGACCCTGTATTTCGTGGAATTGGTAACGTCGGTTCTTCTCTCCAAAATGGCCTTGTTTTGCAGAGCAGCCGGATTGCACATTCCTGCCACTACCTTATTTTGTATTCGGTATGCACACTTTAAATGATTTCAACAAATGAATAAGCTGCATAAAGTAAGGAGCAAACATTTCCTCGTCCTTCGGGAGCCCGGTTGAGCTGCCATCGTTCCACAGTCAATGCGATGGCACGTTGTCGCGCACAGAGTTGCTCAAACGTTGTTTCAGAAGCTGCGTCGCCTCAGTGTAGCAACGGGACCTTGGTCCTTGATCAGCTCACCCGAAGCACATCACACGATCGTTGTCAATACGTTAGGGCGTGGTGTGGTTGACGTAAAGTCCACGGCACGATAAGCACGCAAACAATCGCGCTGCGAACATCTGTCATCGGCGTGCTGACCAAGGCTTGCCCGCCTCTCCCGCAGTTTGCCGCTCACGCGGCCGGGCAACAGGCAACAGAACTCGGGCCTGATGAACTTTCTTCGTGCCCCTGAAGCACCTCTCGTCGGACTGCAGAGGCCTTTTCTTTACTTTTATTGTTTTTGTTTATCCGCAGTTTCTCCGCAGTGTTGCGTCGTATGGCCGTTAGTTTTACAGAAGAAACACGATTCTTGAGTTGCATTTTGGTGTAGCATTGAAGCTGACGGAGCATGCTTTTGTCGGTCATTTGCGTGCGATCTGGGCCTCCTTTGGTGTTGTGCCTCGTAGTCGAGAGTACTGAAGGTTTTGGGACTTACGTGGGACCCATGTGCTGACCAGTCGCCATCCAAGCCCCAACGGAGAAGCGCCGTTTGTATAACGTTACGTTCCTTTCATTAAATAAGTTATTTAGCTTTTATTTAGTTATTTGCTGCTTCCATTCAGTTCAGATTGTTGCAACTCTTGCCGCGCGCCAAGAAATCCCAAGAGTTCGGCTTTTTTTCAGTACCCGTATGTGTCGGTGATCCGTCTTCATTTATAGTAGGCAGTTCGGTCGTCCCCAGGCAATAGACGCTTCAGTTCCGTCGACAGAGGGATTGGTAAAGAATAAAGATGTCTAACTTATCCGGAGCCTTGTCTTGGGCCAGTTTTGCTATGTACTGCATATTCTCGTGTTTCTCCGTCTCGGCGGGCAATGGGTCTGAGTCGTATGGGGCGGAGTGCTGATCGTTCCCAAGGCGGAACCAATGGAGACACCGGGAATGGTCAGCTTGACTGATAAGCAGGTCCCACCTCTGAAGCGCTTGTTCTTGAGGGAAGTGTGTGTGTTGGGGCAGGGGGGGAAGGGGGGGGGGGAGGGGGGGTCAGGTGGAGTTTACATTGATGTCAACGTTTAGTCTCTTCCAAGAGTGTAAGAGTGTGACAAAAATGAAAGTGGAGTCGCTTGCTCCAAGATGTCTATGCAGGAATGCTGGGGGAGCCGGGCTATGGGTCTCATTGCAACCCGGTATACAGGATGCAAAGGTCGTGCACAGACGTTCTACAGGCAACCTTCCTTAAAAATAGCTCTTATCAGTAGGTAATTGAATAGCATAAAAGTAGGAAAGTTGCTTTTTATCAACAAAATTTTTAAAAAACTTCTTGTTAACAAAAATTGTGGCCTTTAGCATAGAAGCAACGGCCACGTCTATGAAAATAGGGCGGCAATTTCAATGCATTTCAGTGATTGCCGCAGGATAAGTGTTGTTAGGGGACGAGAGAGAACTCAGAAGAAAGGGGGGGGGGGGGTAAACTGTAGCGCAGAAATAAGGGAAGAGATCCTTCCTCAATCTTCGGCTTCGTCACACGTTTTATATGCAAAGCATATCTTGGTGATCTCCAACATGTTTTTGGCATCATGTTTTTTTTTTGTGTGTCCCTTTTTGAAGACGTTTTCATCTCCTGGGGACCATACATCATTGAAAAAAGGCATTTCTGCCTTAACAGAGATCATAAACCCGAGGCACATTTGGGCAAGACGCTTCCCAACTACTCGTGCCGGTGGCATGGCTTATATATGTCGACATTGTGCAGCGCAAGGAAACCTTGTAAAGATTCTGGCGAAACGTAAGCACATAACTCAAAATAACAGCGTTCTCTCAACTAAAAAATAAATATTTAATTGTTTGTAAAGGCAAAGGCTAAAAAAATGGGCGCCGAAAACAGGCGAGCCGACATACACCGTCACCTCCTAAAGGCTCCAATCCCGTCCACTTCAGCCGCATACAAGTCATCTGCCTGTGCACCGCTCGTGTGACGCATGCCAGCCAACTGTTTTGTTTTTTCATCCAGAGTAATTGCAAACTGCCCCATGACCTTATATTAGGACTTGATTATTTCCTATCATATCCCGCCGCCATAATCGGTTTCTATTGACTCGGTCTGGCTGCTGATCCTTTTCTTTAAGACGAGACCGACAACAAGTTTTATTCTACGGAACACATTCGCTTGCACCCAAGAGTCGTGACTTACATCACGTTGTCGTTAAAGGGACCCTGCAACACTTTCAACAAGCTCTTTCACTCTTTCCTTCGCGTCTGGAACCACTGCGAAAGCTTAATCGCCAGCACGGAGCGGCACTGGGTGATTTGCTCGTCGCACCAGATACGCCTTACATTTCTGCTTTGTTTTTGTGTATTTTTTTTTAAGTTGCTATCGAAAAGCGTTCATTGCTGCAACTGAAGGAAAACCATCCAACAGTCACTACATGGCCATAGTGACGTATTTCTAGCCGTCGAAGAACACCAAGACCGGGAAAGAGATAAAAATTTTTTGAGCGAGTTTACAAGTTATCTGATGGGCATAGAGCAGTAATTTTTGGCTGAGGTACTTTGCGGCCCCTAATCTAAGTACTGGGTGTGTTCGGTGACCACGCTCTGCAAGCATTTAAGATTTCAAAAAAGCTGAAAAAAGTGTAGCAGGGTCCGTTTAAGCCCACCCGTCCCCAGCGGGATCTTCTCTCTCATCATCAACGTGTTACGCGCACTGTGCGGTTGACTTTTACCATCGCGGCAGTCGGTAACAACGAGGTCAGCCTTCAACCCCATAATTTTGGCTTTTCTCATGAAGTCCTGCCTCAAGAAATGACGCTGGCCCTGCTCTCGCCTCGCCCTTAGCCGACTTTGAGGTTTCTTCCGCCCCCGTCGACATACCAGCACCACACACTGACTGATCGGACAACGTGGTTATCGACTCCTGCTATTTCCAAGTTTATAAGTATCCCGTTGGTCGCGTCTTTGGTAGCTGCTGTTATCTGAGACGAAAACCAATGGAAGCGTGCCAGCGTGACGTATATATACCGTTCTGTGCGCAGGCTTTTATATCGAGTCGGTGTTGGCTCACCACAACGCCCCGCTCCGTCCCTCACCGCTCTTTTAAATGCAGAGCATTTCTTAGCCTCGCCTCTTCCTGCGTCGGACGGCGTCCACAGCTCCGCGTCCGCAGCAGGTGCGCCTCTCCTCCTTCCCTCCTCTCTCTCAACAGCAGCTGGCGCGCGCATGCGTCGTAGTCAGCCCGTTCGCTCCGTCGCGGTCTCGGCGTAACAGGTGCGTGATAGCAGCGCGGTGGGGCGTGGAAGGGCGCGCTGCTTGCGCATGCGCGCTCCCCCCCCCCCCCCCCCCCGTACTGCTCTCCCTCTACTGCGCGCTGCAAATATAAAGCGGCTAGCGGTCGCTCGTGCTTCCGTCACTGCGTTGCTCCTTCCTTCCTTGGTTGACGCTCGCTTCCACGTTTACTCGTGTCTGCTACTCCAGCATCACGGAAGAAGCGATGGAAGCAACACTGCCTTCAACCAGTACTGAGGCCCCAATGCTCTGAATTTACTCGTGTTCCCCTCACGAGAAGGCGCGGGAATTTTTTTTTTTTTTTTTGCCGAGCTCAGATGTGCCCCAGAGAAATCTGTCCTTGTTTTACAAAAACACACGCCCGGCCCTAAACGACAACCCCTCCCAGACCCAGAATTAAGCCTGCATGGCATTCTCATCCCAACCACACCTACAATTCGCGTTCTGGGACCCACTATCCCATCGGACGGCGCGAGCATTTCTACCATCCATTACTTACAAGGAACGCTATTACTAATCACACACCTCATCAGGCGCATTGCTACTACAGCTAAACCTGGATGTAACGAACCCCTGTGTAACGAATTCCTGGATTTAACGATTCCCCATTGCCACCCCCATTGTAGCCCGTGTGTTTGCGACCTATGTGTAACAAAATATTGCGGCGGTTAACGAAATGTGATTGCTTTTTTTTTTTAATCAAACATCGGCCAGATAAACGAATACTAGCACTACTGAAAGGAGCAAGCACCAACGAAAACGTCTGGAATTCCAGACGTTCGAAATTCGTCATGATGGTGATGACGAACGGAGCGGCTAGCGCCATCCCGTGGATAACGTAGCATCCACTTTTGGTTTCGCTTGTGCTATAGCGTGACACCACACCAGGCAGCAAGAGTAACTACACCACGGTTTTTTCGCCCGCACAGCAAACTACCGCGCGTTTCTATGTGGCAGTGCGGTTTTGGTTCGAAAGTTTTGAGGTGCTATAGGTCTCCACTGATACCTGTGGTATCGGTTTGTCAGTGATGAGTTCTACTGCCAGAAAACTAAAAGTTGTGTCTTTTCAAGACAAGTGCACAATTTTAAATGCCGTCTCCACCGGCGAGAAAGAGAATGTCGCCCCCTGGTACAGTATCCAAACTAGCACCCTCCCAACAATTTTGAGTGCGGAAAAAAGAATCAAGTTCTCAAAAAGGCCCCCTATCAGCACAAGTTGAGTTCTTGAAACGCGGTAAGGCGCCGAAAAGTGTCAAAAGGCAAAAGCGATGCTTTAGTTACGTTTGTTAAGGCGGGGATAAATAACCTTATTTTTTGGAGAGCCATGTCATGAAGTTTTCTTTGGGCGCTTATTAAGGTCATGCGAAAGTCGCAGGCGCAACTCACGCAGTTTTTCGCTGCGAAATAAATCCTTGAAGGGTGTATTTACCTTCACTGCTGTCTAGCATTTTGGCTTCATTTCTGCTTCATTCCCGCGAGCCTCCACTCGAAACCTGAATGTAACGAAAATTGCGAACTTTTGCCAATTTCGTTACATCCAGGTTTAACTGTAGTCGACAAGGACTGAAAGAAAACGCCCTCGTACGCCTCATTCGAGCCCTACTAATTTGCCGCACCATATACTAAACCTATATCTGGCTCTCAAAAATAGCGATATCCAAAAAACCTCGACATAATCATCCTGCAAGCCTATAAATTAGCACTAGGGCTTCCTCCGACAACTTCCATGGCCAAATTTCTTAAGATGGGGATACATAACCCCTGGGACGAACTCCGAGAGGCCCATCATGTCACCAGGATTGAACGGCTCAAACTCACACACACTAGCGATCACCTCCTACGTCACCTCGGCTACCAACTTCCAGACACCCACAACCCCCGCCATCGCATCCACCAGAACTACGCAATTGTATCTCCGTCGACCCTAGTCCCCAAGAATATGCACACCGTCCATAATCAGGGTCGCCGACAGGCACGCTTCCGAATGCTTCGCAAGATGCTTGGAGTCAAGCCCCGAGACACCCGCTACATTGACGCAGCCCATAGCCCTCTTCAGCCGCCGACCACCCGCTGCCGCAAGCGGACATTGTTCCCCGTCGCTCCTACTCCTGGCAGGGGACGGGGGCGGCGGGGTCCGCGCACCACTGACACGACGGTGGTCCATTTGGTTTTACTGCGTGCGCGGACAGACGACGATAGAGTCGGTCGTCATTTGGTGTGTATAGCTACGCTGTGTATGCGTGCGTGCATGTGTATACGTTGTGTCACGTACTTTTTTACGCTGTGGCACATTGTCGTTTACCGCCACCTAGTTATTCGAGCTTTAAAAAAAACCGCTGATCATGGTCAGTCCGCGTCGGTGGGTGCGGGTAAATTTAGGAGGGAAGACGAAAAAAGAAGGGAAGAGGACAAATAATAATAAGAAGAAGACGAAGGCGAAAAAGAAGAAGCTCGCTCCGTGATCGCTTGCGGATTTGAGAAGAGCAAGCTTGACGAAGACAGCGAGTGAAAAGTCGTGCGGTAATGGAGGACAAAAACGGGGAGATGCAGAACATTGCCGTTGGACGCCCACTGGCCGAAAAAGCGGACGGGTGCCCGGCTGAGACATTCTCCACCAACGTGCGCAACATCATGGTCTCTGCCAAAGGGCAGCCCCGCCACTCTTCTAGCATCGGCCGTAAGAAGGTCGTTGGCGGTTTGCTGACCTGCAGTGGGGCTACCCTGGAGCTTTCGTCGCCGGGGTGCAAGGTTACGACTTCACGGCTGGGCCGCATCAACTGGCGGCAGGAGAGCGTGGCGGTGCAGTTCATCCCAGAGGACCTTCTGAGCCACGTCCGCGTCATCCTGCTCCTTCGCCACCCGTCCGTCCAGGAGGCCCTGCTGCCACAGCCGACCTCGACGCCCCGACTAGCTGTGCGCAAACGGTACCAACACACCACTGTGGTGACGAAAACAACACAATTGAGTTGAAGAGCAACTAAAATGAGTACTCAGCATTACGTTTCCCAGTTTTATTTCACATACATTATAATTCAGTTTATATCACTGTACAAATAGTATCGGCTTACATCCTAACACTGGCAAATATTCGCAATCACGTTTTTGCCGTTCTCATCCGACAGTACTTCTCAATTACCAGGTGGCCGCCCATTTGATATCCCGCCTGTCGGCTGATGCTACGGATGTCATGGATGTAGATGCTCGTCGAGGAGGGGGGCTTGAATCTTGCCAGTAACTCCAACGACATGTACAACGCCTTGGCGAAGGGTGTCTGGCCGCTACTCACCACCAGGAAGAGACAATGGTGGTGATGGAGCGTTTGCGCACGGGCAGTCGGGGCGTCGAGGTCGGCTGTGGCAGCAGGGCCTCCTGGACGGACGGGTGGCGAAGGAGCAGGATGACGCTGATGTGGCTCAGAAGATCCTCCGGGATGAACTGCACCGCCACGCTCTCCTGCCGCCAGTTGATGCGGCCCAGCCGTGAAGTCGTAACCTTGCACCCCGGCGACGAAAGCTCCAGGGTAGCCCCACTGCAGGTCAGCAAACCGCCAACGACCTTCTTACGGCCGATGCTAGAAGAGTGGCGGGGCTGCCCTTTGGCAGAGACCATGATGTTGCGCACGTTGATGGAGAATGTCTCAGCCGGGCACCCGTCCGCTTTTTCGGCCAGTGGGCGTCCAACGGCAATGTTCTGCATCTCCCCGTTTTTGTCCTCCATTACCGCACGACTTTTCACTCGCTGTCTTCGTCAAGCTTGCTCTTCTCAAATCCGCAAGCGATCACGGAGCGAGCTTCTTCTTTTTCGCCTTCGTCTTCTTATTATTATTATTTGTCCTCTTGCCCTTCTTTTTTCGTCTTCCCTCCTAAATTGGCCCACACCCACCGAAGCGGATTGACCATGGTCAGCGGTTTTTTTTTAAGCTCGAATAACTGGGTGGCGGTAAATGACAATGTGCCACAGCGTAAAAAAGTACGTGACACAACGTATACACACGCACGCACGCATACACAGCGTAGCTATACACACCAAATGACGACCGACTCTATCGTCGTCTGTCCGCGCATGCAGTAAAACCAAATTGACCACCGTCGTGTCAGTGGTGCGCGGACCCCGCCGCCCCCGTCCCCTGCCAGGAGTAGGAGCGCCATCTTACGGGGAACGATGTCCGCTTGCGGCAGCGGGTGGTCGGCGGCTGAAGAGGGCTATGCGAGACAGCCGTCGACGAGCAGGGCACTGCTGTTCACAAATACGATCTGGGAGTACATTTTTCTCGGGGCAACGTAAGAAGCATCATGTCAAAGTATGATGGCCTTTGTGAAATACCTCAATATGACCCCATGTATCCCCACAGAGTGCTATACATCGAACGCTTCTAAAGCCGGCTTCACTACTGTACACAAAAGCATTGCTGGGAAGACATTCTTTTCAGGGGTTGTGCAACGAGTCTGTTATCAACTTATGAAAAGCCTAGCGGCTCTAGTGTCCTCAATCAAGCCATTGTTTGCCAATACGCCCTGCAGGAAAGCCAACTTTCCCTGACGATGACAATGAATGATCGCGGGTAAAGTGAAAGAAAAAGAAAACATTTCCGAAGGCCGGTATGGAACCTGGGTTCCTCGCTTTATGAAGCCCGAGTTAACACGAGTGCTCAATTTAGACCTTTTTTCGCACACAATACACGTCACGGATAGATTAAAAACCGTCGGCCGAACTTTGGCAGACAGAAAAACGTAAAATAAACATCAAACGTACACAGTTCTTCTAGTACAGGTAGCCATTCCAGATCGGGCGTCTGAAACTTGTGCACTTCAACGAGCGAACTTTGCTCACAGTGAGGACGTGAGGGTCAGCGTGGCGCACCGCCATCCTCGACCTCCAAATGGCATGCAAGCCTAGAGCCATGATGAGGTCATATGGCACACTGTTGTCACCAGGTACGCAAAAAAAAAAAATCGTATGCCTTGGGGCCAAACGGGAGGGTCTATATTTAAGGTACTTTGTAACACATCCCAGAAAACGATTACGTCCCAGCACTCCACGAAAACGTGCTCAACAGTTTACGGTGTGTTGTGCAAAGTGCAAGTTGTAGGACCAGAGACAAAAAAGCCTTTCTGCTGCATCCACGTCTTAACGGGCAGTGTACCGGTGTGCAGCTTAAAAAAAAGGTTTTCACAGACGCCGGGACGGCCATCTTCTTAACACGAGATAACAAGTCCTGGCCAAGAACAGATATTTACACTGATCGGTAAAGTGGAACAGGTAACAACACATTCTTCAAGTCTTTAATAAATGCCTTTCTTGACACTGTTGCAGGGTACTCCAATGAAAACCGTACTGCTAGAAACCCGAAAGAGTCTACAACCTCTTTCATATAGCCTTTAGGGCTGCTACAGCTTTCGTTTGCGGGCGAGACAATAAACGTTGGCAACGCATTTGACCGTACACTTTGTAAAAATGTTCGCAGGAAAGGGTCATCGTACCCCGTAAAAACAAAAACCGGTTAACAAGCTCGCGAATATAAATGCGACACAACCCAACTCCGCCCTCCTTAACTCGCGGGAAAAGATTGGTCCTACTTGAACGCTCCCAAGCTGAAGACCAAATGAACACGGCAAACACGCGATGTATCTTCTGAACCTGAACTCGCGAACAATGAAGGACTTGCATCACGTACCACAGTTTTGCTAAAATAAAAAGGTTTCAAACTGTGGCCGGTCGAAGCGAACGCCGAGCAGGTACCGATTCGCGCCGTACACCCGTACACCCCAAACCCAAACGTTGGGCCGACGAGCAAGCGTTGCGTACCTCCGGAGTAGCACATAGTCGCAGTGAGGGATTGGCCAACCAAAGAATCCATCACGTGAAAGCTTCGCGAGATGTTGATGATAATAACTTCATTTTGCCTAAAACTGGGTGAAAGGAGGAAGGAGAAGTGGGAGCCTTCCTTAATTCCTCCCCCTCAGATGGTGGCCTGCAGCCCGTGGCGCGAGCGGCATCTTCGGCCAGTTGGACGACCTTGATCCGTATTTCGGGGTCGGAGCTAACCAAACAGGTATCCCACTGCTCCATACTGGTGATTCGTAAACATGCTCGTAGAGTTCGTGGCTGAGCATCACAAGCCCAAATCATGTGAGTGAGTGTGGCTCGCTGGGCGCACAACTTGCATTGATCATTGTAAATGTCGGGATAAATGTGGCTGAATAATGCAAGACTGGGGAATGCGTTAGCCTGCAGCAGACGCCAGGTTACAGATTGACGTCTGCTGAGCGTGGGATGCGCTGCGGGATATTTCTCGCGCTCCATGCGATAGCGTTGAGTGATGTCCCGTTAGGTCACCAGCCTGTCCCTAGCCCCCTAGTCTGAGCCAGCAGCGTCGTCAGGGCAACCCCGGGAGCTGAAACCTCGGGCCGCCCCATGTGCTAGCTCGTTGCATGGGAGAGATGCTTGGGCCGCTGTCTGTCCAGATTATTTGCACGTTGCGCAAACGAGCGGCTTGGACGGAGCATAAGATGCGTAGGGCGGTATACTGGAGATCCTGCCAATTTCGTAATTCCGGAGAGCTGTTTCAGAGTCGCTCACGACGGTTTTAGCCGTTGTGGAGGTGACGGCAAGGGCAAATAGAGTGCAAATAGATTAGTGCAAATAGATTAGTGCAAATAGAGGCGGATGCCAGAGAGCTGCCTTTAGCATCTATTGCCATCGTCGTCGTTAGACGGAGGGGTGCGTGATTTTCTATTAATAGAATTTTCGCGTGCGGCGACAGTGTGACACTTGAACCGTAACAGACGGGCAGGCGAGTTTCCTCGTCGATCCTACTCAGGAATGTTTTTAAGCATTTAAAAGACTCTCGCATTGTGTCCCAAATTATTTGTGCAGGAGAGGAGGTACACGTCATCGTCACCTCCGTCGGACCAAGGCTTAGTGCAGGTCCTCGTCACACATGGGATTGGAGGTTTAACTTCTTTGTGGGATTGCCTCAGCGAACGAACGCTCTGCCACGAGCTTTTAGTGCCACGCGGCCACAAGTGAAGGTTCGAGCGGCACTGTGGAGGCTTACCGCTGTCGACGAGAGCACGGACCGACGCCTGCCTCTCGGGCGTCTGCTCCTCCCACCAGCGGCTGAAGAATGCCATCTCGACGTAGATGAAGCGCCGATCGGGCTTGGCCTCCAGCTCCTCGACCACCGAGTCCAGGATGGTGCGCACGTCTGCAAGCAGAAGGAGCAGAGACAAGGCTCGTTATCTGCAGCGCCGGGGTTGAAGAACGATAATAACATCCTTCCGTTTTTATTCCCAGTGGGCCTGCGCCTGAGCAGAACGTGAGATTCATTTTATTCAGTACCGTCCTTGGCGGCGGTACTATCATGTCCGTCTGCCTTGACATTCGTACGGTGATAAGAAAACATTTTTAAATGGCTTCTGAAGATCCATACGACAAGCGTATATATATCGTCCAGAGTAGACCACTCGCTTGTCTCGTACTGCCGTGACCCCCCATAATGATGTCTTGTTTTTAACATTGTCCGGTCACATCAACAGAGTGGACTCCGCATGATAACCAGTACTAAAGTTTTTTTTTTATTCTACTTCGTGGTGCAGGGGTCTGAACTTCTCTGTAGACCGACAGCGGCGTCGTTCCCCCTTCTGGATAATCTGATGTTTTATACCTGTGCTACACGGCCGTTTCAAAGGCCTTCCGAAGGCCATTGAACCAACTGCCTGTCGAGTGTCCCATTGTAAATACATTAGGCGCACTTGTAAGCGCGCGTTCAATGGTCAATAAAGCTGCTGCGTGGCACAGGCGTCACAGAAATGAGTGACTACTTTTCGGAAAGACACCCAGCAGTCATCATGACTTAGTGCTCCTTAAAGCTAATAATGACAAAGAGGCACAGTATGAACACTTTACGTCCTCAACTTGTTTCTTCCTCAAATCTGAAGGCAACAAATTATCCCATCTACAGGTTTCCGCTTGCAGCTTCTGCAAGCAGCTGCCTCTCGCTCCTGAGTCAATACATTAAACTTCCTTTGCCACCACTGTGATTTTCCTGAATGAAGCAAACGCATGTTTTTGGAATGCACAGACATACACTGTTAAAAATCGCCGCAGGTGGGCTTCACCACAACCCTCCAGAACGACCAATCATCGTGACCAAATACGCAAATATGGCTCATGACGAGGCCCAGCATGCGATTAGAGTAAAAAAAATAGTATCCAGCGCAGCTGTGGCCACGATGATTGGTCGTTCTGGAGGATTGTGGTGAAGCCCACCTGCGGCGATTTTTAACAGTGTACTTCGAGGATCGCTCCCGCTTCGTTCTAGGCATGAAATTGATTGACGCAAATTTTCGAAAGTTTTCTTACCGAACGTATGCCACCGCGCAATCAAGCGTGCCCCAAGGGAGGTCTACGGGTTAATTTAAGACAATTACCTTCAATAAGGATCTTTTTTAGAGCCTCGCAGCTTCGCCATGTATAAGAGCAGAAGTGAAATTGTTCGTCATTCTGTCCCCTACCTGGTCCGTCCGTTATTCCGTTACACTATATTCCGTGGGAGCGGTGCAGCACCAGAGAGCGTTCAGCTCCACCACGGAACAGAGCTGCTTTTACGGCACGCTAGGGAACGAAAAAGAACGCGATAGCATTGAAGGGCGTTAAAGCAAAAACTGTTTTGTCCTGATTACATTGACATCAATTTTATCGCGAGCTTTGAAGAAATTACACCGATATTAGGGAAAGCACACGCAGCAGTGGTGACTCCACAGCCACTTTCCGGCAATTTCTCTGCGACGTCAGGGAATCTTGTTTGTGCGACTGGCGGCCGCCAACCTATAGGCCACTGCCAGGAAACGTGACTGGGCGATTGTGCCGGGGTCTGCAGATCCGTTTGGGCATATGCTTTTGGCGCTGGTCCATTTCGCGTCACTCTGCCCATAACACGTCACTGTCGCGAGAAATTCGATAGCTTTCTCAACATTAATTGCCTTTTCTCTGATAAATACGTCTTTCGTGGCTGGGGTGGAGCTCAGTGATTTAACAACAGTTCTTTCAAATTGAACAGTGTAGCTCCCAGCTTCCCCATATAGGGGACGTTGAAGGGGAGAGTGTGAGGGGGGGGGGGGTAGTGTGACGAATGAGTGGCACGAGGAGCGGACCAATATGTGTGTTGGATGTTGGGGTGTACACCACATGCCTGACAGCATGGGACGCCTGGGTGGTTGAGCGTTCCGGGTCGGAAAAGGTCGCACGGCGTGACGGATGTAGGTGGCTTGACGGCGCGTAGGTGGTGTTGGTGAAGTGCGGTGAGGGTGGAGGGAGAAGGCCGCGGGAGCGGCGGTTTTCTTGCAGTTCCTGCAGCCTGTCTGTGCCTCGTCAGAATACGTTTTAGTGCGGACCCAGCTATCCCGCGTGCACTGAGCGGATGCGCACTGCCTGCTACCCGCGACGCATCGCCGCTTGCGATGTACAGTCCACAGGAAAGCAAACAAAATATTCGCTGCTTTTGAGCTTTGTTTGGCCTGGACAGCCGAGTGGATTGCTATTTTATTAGCCATTATGATTCCTATGAAACGCACTAAGATTCTTTGAAAGTCGATAAATCAGGCTGCGCGCTCAACAGCTGCTAGCTGCAGATATAGTGCTACCCAGGGCAGAGGGAGCTGTAGACGCATCAAAACTATACACCACAGAAGGCCTACGAAAGCACGGGTCTTGTATTAAAAAAAAAAAAAAACGCGAAGAATTCAAGAGTCATGAAAAGGCCGTACAACTTTAAGATGTCGGTGTCACCTTGCTTTGCGAGGCCATGCTGCAAGGTTTCAACTGCATCTTAAACGAATAAAGTTAGCGCGAAACGAGAGCGAAACGGGCGAGACCAACGCCAGTCCCGTACATTTTATTTCTAGTTTACTGCGTGCTCCGTACTTACTTGAACCAACTAATGTACAAGAATGTATGCTATTGAGGCACAGCTATCGTTCGTTACGAAAAGTAACATAACCAGACCTCCAGAATATATTAGTCTGTAATACGGTAAATATACCCGATGCCTTCCTACATAAAGGCCCGGCTGTTTTTTTATTATCCCGGTTGCTTAAATTTGAGGTTAAGGCCAAAAATAAACTAAAACAATCGCGCGGGGCATATATACTGAAGTTCATTTTTCTATTGGCGTTCTGTGTGATACAGAGTTACTTAAGCCGCCCTCTTGCCAATATCGCTCCATGCTTCCGTTTTATGGCACCACCATTGCTGTTTTCCGATCCCCGGGTGCGTTCGAGGTGAAGCGGCCGCCCGCGCAGCAGTCACGATGCCCCATAATAGGTTTTTTTATGCGCGTACGTGCGCGTATAAATTACCCCGCCGCTCTGCCTCTCTCACCTGCTAAATAACCCGGAGAAAACGGCCGAGTAAAGTGTCATTCGCGTCAGTTTCTTCGCTTGCTTCGATTCGCTGTCGTAATCGCCGATGCCCCGCTTTGTGGGAGAAAGAAGCGAAAGCGGCAGAGAAAATTAAATCACGGAAAATCAGCGCCTTAATTCGTTCTGGAAGATCGCGCTGAGCTGTGCATGCGTGAAAGGAGCGTGCATCGACGCTGCTCTGGTGACGGCAGCGTTTGCAGGCGGAGCCTTGCATGCTTTGAGCACTCGACGAAGCCTAAACAGAACATGTTTGAAGCGTCTATCTCAACCGCCGCTCCACCGGTCTTGTACGTATGCGTCCTTTCGCCCGCAGACGAATCGGTGACGGGCCGATAGGCCAGCCCACGAATCCCCCCACTCGGTTCACACCGCAACCCCGCTGCTGCTGTGCTACTAAATTATTGCTCCGGTCCCTCCACCAAATTCGATCGTCATCATCATGATGAACTATCACAATAATGGCGATGGAGGTGCGTCGTGACGTTCACACATGTGTACAGGCGGGGACTTAATATCACGCGAGCGCATGACAAAGGCCACCGATGCGCACTCTGGAGGCTTGGCGCCTGTTGTCGAGACCGGGGCGGCGCGCATGCGCGTCCTTTTTTACTCGCAGGCACGCTGATTTTCTTGCTTCCTGCAGCGGTGCTGCGACGGTCACCGAAGCACGGAGAGAGAGAGAGAGAGTAAACGTTTATTAATACGACCCGTGTCCGGGTCCGCGCTCAATGAGGTTGAGATCAAACGACCTCCTGAAGGAGAGTTGTCCACGAAGAGGTCGTCTTGGCGAGGTGGACATCCCAGGCCTCCCAGGAGGATCAGCGTTACTCGATCGCCTTGTGGTGTTGACGCCAATTTTGACCTCCAGAAATGTGTTTTTCTTGCCAGCCTCAGCTGCCGTCTTCATTTTTATAGTACATGCCAAGTGTTTTATATCTTTCATGCGCAATATTTGATACCTTGGTGTGATCTTTATGAGTGAAACGTCAGATTATACTGCATGTCGTCATAGCTATACGGGCAACACGTCACTGATTGCTTACGTTGTGCTTACGCAAAAAAAAAAAAAAAACATGGCGAATTTCCCGGGAATTTGTGCAGTCGAGAATGGGGCCCTGACCCGTTGCTGTGGCTCAGTGGCCAAGGCGCTACGCTGCTGAGCACGAGGTCGTGGGTTCGATTCCCGGCCGCGGCGGCCGCTTTTCTGATGGAGGCGAAAAGCAAAAACACCCGTGTGTACGAGATTTCGGCGCACGTTAAAGATCCCCAGGTGGTCAAAGTTAATCCGGAGTCCTCCACTACGGCGTGCCTCATCGCCTGCGTTGCGTCGGCGCGTTAAACTTTCTTTGTTTTTGTTTCCTTGTTTTGGGGGGCGAGGTTCGACGCCAAAAGTCCCTCACCACGACCGCCACCAACGCCTATATTAAACATTATCTGACGCTGATAACCAGCGCAGTCTCGTTTTCGCCTTTGGTATGGTTCAGATGTAAAAAGAAGTTGAATGTGGGCCATTCTAACGTAGCATGTGCAGGAAAGGAGGAAGCATAAGTTGATGCAGCTGGGGACTGCTTTTATTAAAATAGTATTTCGCTCCAATAACAAACGTCGTGAGGCAATTTCTGAGTCAACGCCTATGTTTGTTCCTTATTACGAGGTTTATGGAACCTGAAAGGAAGAAGGATAAAAATGACCAACCGGGGTGGCTCAGTGGCTTTGACGTTGTATTGCTCAGCACGAGGATGCCAGTTCGATCCCGCCCTCGCCGACCGTTTTTCTAATTGAGGAAAAAAAATTGGCCGCGTACTACTGATCCTTTCGTTGCAAACGTCGTCAAAAGACGACAGTCTTTATCGACTTTTGTCAAGTAAATGCCTCCCTTCACTTTCCCGCTCACCTCTCATGTTGTTCCTCTTGCGTCGCGCTCCTCCCAAGGTAAAGACGCCAAAGGTTTGCTGAAATAATTTTAAATTTCCCGCGTTCCACTGCTCCAAACCGGGTGTCCCGATGCCAACGCTGCCGTACGGCGAAGACGCGCGTGAATCGCGGCGCCCTACTTCAACGTTTATAGAACCGCGTTACTCCACGTGCGTTGCAAGCAGAGAGCGTGGAATCTATCTAGTGGAACCTTTCGTAACTGTTGCCGGTTGATTTCTTAAAATGCCGCCAGAAGCTATAGTGGCGCGGGCGACAGCAGGCGACGGCGGAGGGATTTTTTTTTCTGCAGTTGATGGAGTATTTAATCTCGCACAAATCGAACAAGTACGATTTTTTATAAAGGAACGCTGCTAATATCACTTCTGTATTACTTTGTTGTCTTATATTTGCGTAATGTCTTGTTGTTATTCATCAATATTGACAAGTATGAACATTACACCGGACTTAGACGGGCACATTTAGCTGTGACTATATAAGACTATTGCGCAGGGCATGTTTTAGTTTGGCCGGGTGGCTGAATCGGGTCACAGACAGACAGACAGACGGACAGACATACAGACAGACCAAAATTTCTAGGTTGAAGTAGCCCAAGAAAGACCATCGTCTTTAAAAACCTGAAAGGTCCATGTGTGGAGATTTTAGCACGCGTTAAAGATCCTGAAGTGGTCTAAATTAAACCGTAGCCCTCCACTACGGTGCGCTTAAAGCTGTAGCGTCCGTTTGAAAGGGAGCAGATGGCAGCGCACGGCCTAAGCGTTTCCTCGGGAACCGGTAACCGTTATTTTGGCCGGTCAACTGCGGGTTCGGGTTCCGCGAGATAACAATAACGGTTCAGGGTTATAGGTTCAGCTCCGGCAAAAATAGCGGTTTAGCGCCGGTTTTTTGTTATTGTTCGGTACCGGTTGGACACCCTGATGAGATCCGAGATTGAAGAGAGAGGGATGCGCATTAGTTACTCGAGTACTGGCTCATTACCGGCGGTTCACCTTTTGTGCCCTACCCTTAAGAAATTTCTGTGTGCGACATGCTAAAATGTAGGGCGCAAGTTTGTGACTGCAGTGAGAATACGGCCATATCCCTCTTCTTGTTAGCTGGCCATCTTACTTCCAGTCCAAGTTGCGCAGCACACCAAGTTTTGTTCGTTCGCTCGGTCGTTCGTCCGTCCGTCCGTCCGTCCGTTCGTTCGTTTGTCCGTTGGTCCGTCTGCTCGTTTGTCCGTTCGTCCATCCATTCATTCGTTCGTTCATTCGTCCGTCCGTTCATCCATCCATCCATCCATCCATCCATCCATCCATCCATCCATCCATCCATCCATCCATCCGTCCGTCCGTCCGTCCGTTCGTTCGTTCGTTCGTTCGTTCGTTCGTTCGTCCGTCCGTCCGTCCGTCCGTTCATTCGTTTGTTCGTTCGTTCGTTCGTTCGTTCGTTCGTTCGTCCGTCCGTCTGTTCGTTCTTCCATCCGTCCGTCCGTCCGTCCATCCGTTCGTTCGTTCGTTTGTTCGTTCGTTCGTTTGTTCGTTCATTCGTCCGTCCGTCCGCCTGCTCGTTCTTCCATCCGTCCGTCCATCCGTCCGTTCGTTCGTTCGTCCGTCCGTCCATCCGTCCGTCCGTTCTTTCCTTCGTTCATCCGCACGTCCGTCCGTCCGTTCGTTCGTTCGTTCGTTCGTTCGTTCGTTCGTTCGTTCGTTCGTTCTTTCGTTCATTGGTCCATCCGTCCGTTCGTTCGTTCGTTCGTTCGTTCGCTCATTCGTTCGTTTCAAACAAGTAATTAGACGACGCAAGGACTGGCTCGGGAAAGTACATGCAGGTGATGAAAGGTGCTCATAACCTTCAAGACCCGTTTTATCGGTGCGCAAACAGTTCGGCACGCAAACTTGTGTGCGACAGTGTCGCTATTCTGCATTGAGACTGCTTTCAGCTGATCTTACTCTTCCTATGCTTGCCGCAAGCCGCTCTCGAGAGGAATTGTGGCCGAGTCCGTATTTCATTTATGAGAACAGTCACGCAGAGCATTACAAGGATGGGAGGAATAGCACAGGCACACACCGCACCTTTTTCCTCTCGTTCTTGTCTTGCGTTAATATGGTTGACGTACCATTAGCTGAGTAGAATGAGCGTCATTCATGAACAATAGCTAGATGTCCATTGAGCTTCACCAGTGTTCGCGTGTTTTATTTCCATAGCAATCAAGTCTTAACAGAAGCCTGAAGAAGGGGCACACGCGACCGTAGTACGGCCGAAGATGCTGAGGGGCCTTTCTCGCTCTGTCTGCTGAAATGTGACAGGCCAACTTGCGCGGCATGGCGAAGGGGGGATAGGGCAGGAGAAATAGGGCGCCTATAAACACTCGTCGGACGCAGTGTGTAATTGAATGAACTATGATCATCGCTACCACTTCAGTTTGGAATCGTGCCACTTAATTTTCTCACCCCGCAACGGGAGCGGACCCGGCCTGTCTCATAAATAATGTAGCCTATAAAAAAAATGAAGACATGAGTGACTGGGAAGACCAAGGAAGAAACGTATTACACGGTCGATTTCTCTGGCAAACGGCTTCCGACACAGAGGGGTGTCCAGATGCTTACAGTAAGCGGAAGTGCCTACGGTATGCGCGCAGAAAGGCAAGCCCGGCCTTGCTCACGGCGGTTTCGACCCTCGGAGCCAGCCAGCGGAAAGCTCGGATGGATCCGATAGCCTCTCCGCCCTATCAATCCCCATTCTTTTTCCTACGCCGGAGGCAAGATTGCTTTGGCAGATATATCCGAGGGGATCTTCTCTCCCATGCCAACGCAGGCGCCCGCCGGGTCTGTCGAAACATCGCCCGGCTCCCACACCTCAGATCGCATCGTTGCCCTTGGCATGAATAAACGTCAACACCGCCCACCGCTGCTAACCTCCGCTTGTGTTTCGAAGGGCGTGCGGCGATATGTTGTCCGTATTGTTTAGCTGCAGACAGTCTAGGAAAAAAAAGTACAATGCTACCACGTGTAGGTAACCGTTGTGGTTGGCTTAGGCCGGGTTCAGACTGCTGCCGCAACTGTCGTAATAACTTTAAAGAATGACGTCATTTCACGTCTCAGCCAACCGAACTGCGTGCACACGCCGTTTTTTTACCTCCATAGATCACGATATGAATTTTGCGTCGGCAGTCTGAACATAGCCTTACTACAAGACCCGGCAACAATAAAAAAGTGGGATTATGTATATGTCAGCCAGTCGTTCGAAGTTCAGTAGCACGCGTGGCTCTTCCGTTTTGTTCTTGGCAATCGAATCAGGCTCCACATAGGAAAATGAGAAGTGTCCTAATCTAATCTGGCGGTTATTGTGTTTGTTCAACACCAAATTGAGTTGCGCGAGAAGTAGGAGCCGAAAAGATCATTTCTTTTTTCTCCCTTTTTTTTTTTTTTTTTTCGGGTGCGCAGCACGCGACCACTGGAAGTATAGTTTTGTTTTGCGAAGCGCCTCCTAGTGCTGATGATCAGCGTATCTTAGACGTGGAAGCAGCAAAACGCCCGACAGCGACGGCAGTAACTTGCGCACTGCTGCAAAAGCGCGAACACTTCGCAGCCTCACGACTAGAAGTTGGAAGCTACACGCCCCCCTCAATACAATTTTTTTTTTGTCTAGGGTTGCCCACCGCCCCGCCAAACGAGGGCGCGACTGCGCGAGGCGCTTCCCCCAAACTCGCTTCAGGCTTCTGTGCAAAGCAGGAGTCGAGGTGCTCGCCCTCCAAACCATTCTTCTCTCATGCAAGTAACGGTGCTTTCGTGTTACAACACAAGACCTCGTACGCAACAACGAAGACGGATCTAACCTAACACGGCCATTCTCTCTTTCGCGCCTCAGTTTTACGAAGAAAAGCACAACACATATTTCCCGTTTTGCACTTGCACCCGATGCCCCTAATACGCCTTTTGTTTTGTTTCCTTTCTGTCTTCGAACCTCCATACCTCCCGTAGACTCTGTTTTTTTTTTGTTTTTTTTTTTTTCTGGGCGAATTTCCCGCTAGTCGTTTCGAGCGGTCGTGTGTTTGTATGTGCATGTGCTAAGCTTCTCCAGCCGCCCCCGCTTGGGCAGAATCGCTTTTCCTGGGCCGGCTTTGGGCCAGGCATCACCCTCCGCGATCTTCCGGAGACATAGGGAAAGCGCTTTCCCCCTAAGGACGTTGTTTTAGCGGGAGGCCCGTTCTAGCGTCAAGTTTCGCCGCCTCCCTCCGCCTTCTGGCGCTTCATCTGGCCCCCTTTCACGCGACTAGCGCCGTTTCCCCGCACGGGCGCGACGAGTAACATTACCGATAAAAGCCTCCCTGCACATACATTTGCGCCGTCGGGGCACAACACAGGGCCGAGGGAGGCCAAGATGAGGCGTAAACAAAGGAATAAACGAAAGTAGCAGATCTCGCGCGCGTCAACGCCCTTTGTGGAAGTTTACAGAAATGAGTTTGAGAACCTTTTTTGGAAAGTTGGAAACGAGATCTAGCGATTTCTTAGAGCTGATGCCAATTTTAGTCGGCGAAAGCGGGCCGGCTTAAGCTATCCAAGTATTGATCTCAAGGGCTATTTTGAAAGCATGCCATGCTTTATACGTCTACCCGTTAGCGAAAACCAGCTGGGGAACTAAAGTCGAAGCAAAGTGGGTTTTGCTTCGCCACTGGGACGAAGGAGGCTAAAATGGGATTCCGCCTCTGTGTGTCATGGACAAGTGCAGTGTAAAGAGAACTTAATAAATACGAACGTTAGAATGTATACAACAAAAAAATTGGCTGTGGCTTAGCTCAGCTAACCTTGGATATGCAAAGCAACTAAGCTTGGCTTAGTCTGTCTGAGTCTTGGTTTCGCTCGGTTAACCTTTGATGTAGCTGTATTGACGACCATGGCTCAACGCCGTTTGGTCCCGTGCAACGCTCACAGGAGGAGGCCCGCCTGGCTTTCATTCGCGGCGAACGCGGTGTTCCTCTTCGCCGGGAGCAAGATGAGTCACGTAGCCCGAGACGACCCAGCGGCGCATGCGTGGGAGCGGTGGGCGGCGGGGTTGGTCAGCTGCTGATCAGCTGAGCGCCCGCAACCGCGCGCCGCTCAGCTGATCAGTTGAGCAGAACGGCTGAAAACGGGGCCATGCGCGCAGCGCCGGAAGCAGGCCGGGCGAATCACGCGATGCGCTTCGAGGGGTGTGTCGCAGGGGGTGTGTCTGAGGTCAAAAGGTGAATTTGCGCATCGGCGGCGAAACCGCTGGACGAAAGTAATAAAGCTTTGCTTTAAAAGCTATCGCATGGCGTACGTGCACTGAAATAAGCCCGTAGCTGAACAACCAGTGATAAACGAGTGACCAAAACGAACCAAAGAAGCGAGACTCGACATGGGGTAAGTGAAAAAACACACATTACAAAGTTATAATTGCCGAAATGAAACACCGGAAGACAAAAATGAGCCAGGAACCCAAGAAGCGTGCAAATGACACTACAATGGAGCAATTTCAATGCCTAAATGTGTGTGTTTTTTTTTTTTCATTTAATGACACCGGGGGACCAACGCCATGAGAAGGCCTCCTATACTGGAGCATTGTTAACTTCCTTTCCAGCTGTTAGCCAGGGCGCTCTCTTCCGCGCAACAAAAGGCAGAACATCGTCCGCTGGCCCCGCGCTCATAAGGAATTCACCAGACCGAGCCTCTTACGCAGAACAAAATATTGGCAATATATACGCCGCGAGATGTCATGCTGCCCCCTAAGCCCGATCGAAATAACTTGCCGAGGAGCCTTCAAAACGGAACAGCTACGCGCTATTTCGTGATAAATTGCGTTTCGGGAGGAATCACATTCCCTACAATCCGCGGCAGGTGCCAGCCCCGTGCTGTGATACGGGCTTCCTGTACGGAATGCAAGCCTGGTTTCGCAGCCAGGCGAAATCTTTGGCTCTCGCCGTAAGGGCAGTAGTCACTAGCCGTCTCTAAAGGTTCGCTGCGAGCTTCCTGAAATTGGTTATAATGGGGTGTCCAGGCTGGTTCTCGCAAGCGGCGGGCAGGACGGTTTTCACGCTCCTGTTGGACATGTTGGACGCATACCTGAAAAATTGCTGCTATAGCTTTGGGGCCAACAATATCCGAGAGAAGCTATAGAAACATCGTAAGTCGTATATGAAAGATGCAGTACCTTACGTAAGTCAGTTGGCTGAGACGTCACACTTCGAAAACATTACGACACTTGCGACAACCGCGTAAGCTGCAGGCGTAAAACAAACGGCGCAAAGTGGCCGAGAAATATTTATGACGCCCTCGGGGCAATCAGAATTTGATACATAGTCGGGATATAACGGCAGGTTGAGATTGGCCAGGCTTCTTGGCAGTTGCAGAAGCGGGTGCACGACCTTGTTTGACTTATATCCCGTGTAAAAAAATATGATAGATTTACTACTCACGTGCCTGCCGCGTTAAGCTTTCCAAACGGCCAGCCATGCGACAAACAAACGGTGTCGCCGAAACAGACGACTCAACTACTTAGCTCTGCTCTGAAAGTCTTAGATGGTGGCGCGACCGAGACACGGGTCTCCACACCACCTTATAGCAAATAGCAAACGCATCCAAATTTTCTTCGCTCTCTAGCTTTCCAGGGGTGGAAGAAAAATGCACAACAAGCTCCTAAATCTAAATTGTCGAATAAATGCACGATTAAGCTCTCCGCTCTATACCGAGCACCTTTGTAGTTTGCTTCACTACTGCACACACGTGTGATGCGGGGAAGACAGTTAACATCCAGGCACTATATAAGCAGTAGGACCAATTATTGTATGCCTCCCTTCATAATCCCGCATGTATATCTATAGCGAGTCCTCAAGGTAGGCTTCACTGCTGCCTATAAATGGTTTGCTGGGAAAATATTTTAGAGGCAATAAAAGGAGTCCGATATCAAAGCACCAGGGCCCTAGCGCCTTTTACTAATATAAGCCTTTTCGTCTGCGGCGAAAGTATGACACGAAAAGCGTTTTAGACAGTTAGACAGGTCTTTTTTGTTGGGCCTACGTTGAACTTCGTAAGCATTTAAAATACCCTGGACACAGTTGCACCCGCAACTTCGTCCGCGGGACCTCCCCGGCCAGATGTGAACGCCCTGGAGCGTAACGATTTTCTTTTCCCTCGTTTAACTGGACACCGGACAATACAGAATACTCCGAGACTGGCATCAAGAATGCCGTGTAACTACCCCGCCTTTTAAATGTAGGGGCCCGTCGTCTGCGTAAGCCAAGCGGAAGGAGGCGAAAAATGGACGAGCAGGAGTTGGCGACATACACAAGCGGAGACAGCGGGCAGCCATGTCCACTGTATGTGTACGAGATTTCGGCGCACGTAAAAGATCCCCAGGTGGTCGAAATTAATCCGGAGCCCTCCACTACGGCGCGCCTCATCGCCTGCGTTGCGTCGGCGCGTAAAACCCTACAATCAATGAATCATGTCCACTGTATGCAGCGCGACGTATTAACGAGCAGTCGAGTGTTCACGTTATTGCGCACCACGAAGAAACCTAGGAAGCCGGGTATTGGCGGTGAGCGCGAACACAGGCGGCGCTGCGAAGCGCGCCTCCGTGACGTCAGCTTAGGGATTCTCGTATTTGTCGTCTGCTTCACTCAGGATCGCTCTCCTTGCTGTTTCATTGCGCTCGGTCAACGTCTGATGCTTGTCCGCACCAGAATTGGCGTGTGGGTAACTTTTTATCATAATAATAGGCTTAAAATCGCATACACTAGCTCATAGTGTCAATCAAAGTATAGTTTTGGATACCGCTACGGGAGAAACATTGCTGGCGCCACCCCATTCCTTGCGAAGCCGGTCCTGTGCGGAGCGCGAAGAGTCGGAGCTAGGTGTCAGCTTCTCATCTAAGCATTCGAACAAAAGGAACAGTCAGCTGCTAATAACCGACAACAGCGAATATGGAAGACCAAAACAAATTCTAGGCCTTCAGGGCTGTCGGCTTTGGCAGAAGGCATCACGATTCCCGGTAATCATATGTAAGGTAAAACAGTTTTTGCAACCTTGCCGAACGCTCGAACGCGTTTTGTCACATCACTTTACGTTGTCAAGGCATGAAAGTTTGCCGACATGCACTATAGACTGCAAAAACTGTAGGCTGAGTTCCAAATAACCCACTGTGTATATACGCGCGTGCTGATTCTATACCAGGCATCTAACCAGTATGGAGGTTTATTGAGCAAAACGAGTCACGTCTTCGTTAAATTTATAGTAACACATATATGTTTGTTAAGACCTGGAGAGATATTTCGGAACATTTTGCACAGCCATATCTTCCCGATATTCGGATATGCGTTTTAGGAAAACTGCACTCAAGAGGAGGAGAAGGAGTATGGGGAGGAGGAGAAAACTTTGTTTAACAATTAAATCGATCTGGTTAGTGGGCCGGGTCCTCAGTCCAGGACAAGAGAGTAAAAGTAATTTTCTTCAAATCATAGAACGCCATCCCGAGTAGAATAGGATTTGTTCTTCGCGCCTGGAAGGGTTGAAAAGCAATAAGGAGCTACTTGGAATTCTTCTTCGGTTTCGAGTCATGTAATATATGCAGGTATACTATTTATTACGTTACTTAGCGAGTATATCATGCCTTCAACACCGTAATCATGTCATCATTGTTCGAGTTGAGAGTCAGTTCGTTATGATAATGATATGATTACGATAGAAATTCGGAGCACAAAAGCCGCCTTCGAGTACTGTGGACCACGTTGTTTAGGGCGCGATCGCGGTGGCGTAGCACAAACCTCCTCATTGTATTTGCATGTGAATAAACAAAGCACGCTGCGGATATGCACCTTCTTGCACGCAGCCGTAATGAAAGCCAATTGCCATACAAAATGAAGGAAATATCCACACGACCTTTGTGAGGGTCCCAAACATCCCGAAACCTCGTAATAAGAGGTTGGTGACGGCGCAGAAAAATTAATGCGTTGGGCAGAAAAAAAAAAAGCAAGAAACATTAACCCGATACAAGACTACAACGAAAGAAACAGAAGAAAGCCGCTTTATTTCCTGCTGTGCGATGAGCGTGTAGAGGCCGCTGTTTGGTACGTAGTATTAGACTGTTGAGTCTTCATAGGAGCGTCTCAAAAACACTGCAGGGAAGCCTACGCATTTTGGATACTTATCGAGAAGCTCTGATCGCTGATCCTCGCGAATAAGCAAGAAAGGACGAGTTACACACGATCTTCTGACCGATACTCTGAAGGAAGTTGTTCTCTATCTCTTCGTGTGTTGCAAACTTGCGGGGGATACAGCTTCAAATTATTCAGGTGCGTCAGAAGCTGGCAAAATTACTGAGTCGCTAGAAATACGCTTTTTAACGCACTACAGCAACGAAGCGGGCGATTTCTAGCCCAGGCACTGTTGCCCCTCACAAGCGGAGTGTAGCAGACGACAGCGGCGCGAATCCCTAAGCCGACGTCAGAGCCAGGGGGCGCCACTCAAAGATCTCACCGCCAATACGCCTCGAGTGCGGCCTGGAGGGGCGCCACTGAAATCCCCCTAGCGGCCCGTTTCGAAAGCAGGCGCGGGAGCCCCCGGCCCGTTCCGCCCTGTCGCCGTTGCTTTTTGGCTCGTTCAAGACAGCGATTTACCGTTTGTCCGCGTTCGAAATACCGGATAACGTGGAGCAGGCACTCTGTTTGCAAGCGTGGTGTGTTCACGAGAGTATAAACGTTTATGACGCGATCTTAGTGAGATCTATATGAGCGCCGGGCGTGTGTCACAGGCCGGCGTCCCGAAGCCAGCATTTGAATGCAGCTGATCGCAATTCCGCTGCCCTGAAATTTAGTGGCAGTGTCTCCGTATGCGGCCGTATACACACTATGATGTAAATCGACTTTGTGCACTTACAAAATCCAGCGGAGCACTCATACCTTACAGCACGTAAGTTACGCCTGCCAGTATCACATATCAGATATTGATCAGTACCATGAACAAGCCAATGCGGCATAAATTTCACAAACACTGTACCAAATAAGTACGATGGATAATGCAAAATTACACCCCGGAGTCAGCATACGACGACAAATTTAATGATGGGTCGTCTTGTCCCGATGTGAACGCTCGCAAAGATTCATCTGTTACATTTATCCTCCACGAGAAGCGCGAAGATGGGCTTATAGAGTAATCCGCGTCCGTGACCAAACTCTTCTTCGAAACATCGTCATATGACACAGGGAGACTGCAGAATCTAGCATAAACCGAAATCAGAGACCCTTATCAGATACGACACTCTTCCAACGAGCCCGTGTGTACGAGATTTCGGCGCACGTTAAGGATCTCCAGGTGGTCAAAATTAATCCGGAGCCCTCCACTACGGCGTGCCTCATCGTCTCCGTTGCGTCAGCGCGTTAAACCCTGCAGTCAATCAATCAACTCTTCCAACGACACCTCGTATCGCTTGTGAACTGCCTACCCTGTATTCTTCAAAAAATGCGTTCGCCGAGTGATCAGCCGTTCTTTGAAGGCAAAAAACAAACTAAAAGTGAACACGCAGCTTGTGTGTGTGTGATTACTAAAACGTTCAGTCGTTGATTTCGCTCCGCATTTGTAAACAAGGATAGTTGAGCGTCCTCCTCCTCACCCCCCCCCCCCCCCCCCCATGTCTAGCGAAATATCACTGCATTTCGCATCTAGTTGGTCTGGTGAATACTACCTTGCTCAAACAAACGTCTTTAGCATTTCAGAAGCTGCACTCCGTTTTTTTTTTTCAGTCCCGTACGACTATTATATTTATTCCTGACTTGCCGACCATTCTTTTTCCCGTGGTTTCATTAACATATACCTTGCTTCTTACTATAAGGCATGAGTGGGCACATATCTGACAATGCACAGCCTTTGAGTGTACTTAACATTTTAGCGTGGCTTATATTCCCATAAAAGGCGCAAGTTTTTGTCAGCAGTTGGGTTATCACATCCCCGAAACATATTTTTCTACGACGTACATATTCGAAGCAAAGCCGCATTTGTTGTCTGCACTGCAAAACGAACCAACCTGTTACAGTGCCAGTATCAGGACTAAACAAGGCGACAATAAATAGAATTCACTTGTGCTGACGTGTTCGAAGGTGACAGCGGTGATATGCTGCTGCCGTCGCCGACGCCCGCAAGAGCGGCCAAAACGCGCGCAGAACCGCCTCCCCGGGTAGCTCTTGTTGGCGTTAGAGCGCTCTATCAAGACGCAGCTGTTTTTTTTTTTAAGTGCCTTAAACATGCAGTTAGCTTACAGACGTCACCATAACAAGTTGTTTAGTGCGCGGAAAGGCAAAGAGAAGCGAAAGAGAACCAAAACACTGCATGACCACCTATCAGCCACGCAGCGCTAATCCCGCTAACGCCGCGGAGAAGCGGCGGCAGGCGGCGCAGCGATCGCGAATCTCGAGGCGTTATTGGTGCTAGACCCTGTCTGAGAACTTCTGCGAATGGCCAAGGCGAAGCGCACAGGAATTCTGGAGCAGGTGGCGATGTTGGGCAGGTCCAGCCGTAAGCAAAGGGCCGATGTCTACCACACTTATAAATTCTGGCAAAAAGAAGCAAACGCCATCGGCCAGTAAGTAGGCCACTAGACTGCGTGCAGCCAGCGCAAAATTCTCGGCCGATACCAACGAGGCGCCGATAGATCCCCCCTCATTTTAACGTTCGAGATGACGTGTCCCCTCCTGGAACGAGTCCTATATAACCCTGGTCACCTGAAAGCCGTTAGTGAGTGAGCGCTCAGTTGTAATGAAAAACTTCGTGTGACTTGAATAGCACGAGCACAGTCATAAGTTGGCTGTACTTCTCTGTGGGCAGGCCTATTCCCGCCTCCAACACAGCGTGCACTAACAGACTAGCATGTCCACACAACGCCCTCGGCCGCACTCAATGCACTAATACAAAAAAATTCCCTCGCACTTCCCCGAGGGGGAGAGTGTGTAAGTGCGAATGCACGGTTGTTGATTGCGCGATTATGGTGGATATCGTGATCTTGGAGTGGAGAGGAGGCGCCCAACACCCGCAGTCACTGAGCGGAGAGAGGAGGAGGAGAGTAGCGCCCGCCGTTACGGCGAGGGCTACACGAGCGCCCTCACGCGTCGGAATGCGGAGCGCCCGCTACGCGAGCGAGAGCTCTCCCGCCCGAAGTGGAGAGGAGGCGCCCAACACCCGCAGTCACTGAGCGGAGAGAGGAGGAGGAGAGTAGCGCGCGCCCATCTCCCCCCGTTGCTAGGGAAGACGAGGAGGAAGACGAGGAGCGCGCGCACCCGCAGCTGTTGCTATGCGGACGACGGCGGCGGACGATTCAGGCTCGCTTAAGAAGTGCATTCGCACTTAAAACGGTTTCACGCGTTCACGTTGCTGCGCCCGACACAGCCTATTCGCCCCTCTTATTTGGCCCGCTGGACTGTCTCGCGGCGATGAACGCAAAAAACCGACTTCGGAGCAACTTATGCAGGAAATCGAAAATCTGCTTGGCAAATTGACCTCAGCGGCCAAAATCCTCCGTGTTCTGATCGTTCCTCTGAAGGTTACCTCACAGAGACAAGTGTCATCTCATAGTGTGAGCGCGGGCGCTATCCCGCGCCGCAGGATCCCTCCTCCACAGATTGACTGCCTCGATTTCAAAGTGGTAGCTCGTTCGTTCCGAGGTCGAGACGATGCAAGTTAGCATCCGTTTTGGCAGAAGTTAGCATCCCGTTGGGCGGAAGCCCCGAGGATACCACCAGCTGTAGCGCCGGTAGCGAGACGTACGCGTTGCGAAATGCTTTCACATTTAAATGCAGCTACGACTTGGAAGTGCGGCCGAAAACGAGTCGGTCAGCTGTGTCCTTGAGCAAAGAATTGTACGCAGAACAGCCCTGCGACACAATAGCCTTGCGTGGGCTAAGTTTGCTCGCGGTTGAAGAAAAGATATCAGCCCGACAATAGCCGGACAACGAGGAACAGAAGTCGTTTTCACTTTCTTTTTTCCTGCACACCAACACACAGGAAGAGAATATAATATGTACGAGTTAAAACAACTCACGATACATTAAAAAACACAGAATTGCTTCTCCGTTTCATTTTTTAAAATTTTCTCTCATGCCTGCTTTTTTATCGCGAAAAGAAAATATTTTGCCTCTCTGGGATCCTCTTTTCATTATTTCCCGCCACGCGATATGCGTACATCGATCAGGCAGGCCGGCACCATGAAGGCGACAACGTATGTCACCCATATAGCGGCAGACAGCAGCAGCAGCAGCAGCAGCGAAGAGCGCGCCTTGTTTGAACGGCCGGAAAAAGGGGCCGCGGCCGCCTCTGAGTCAACACTCCGGCGGCGAAAGACGGCGGCCGCTCGTGAAATGCGCCCCTGCAGCGGCTCGCTCAAGCGCCGGCGCTGGCTCATTTTCAGAGTCCACGTCGCGCCATTCAAGATTCACGACCCGGAGGGTATATTCACGACGCCTTGACCGCCTCTGCGGCTGACCACAGCGGACGAGAAGACGGTACGTGAACTCCGCCTGCGCGCACATATATACAAATACAAATATAAATATAAATATAACTATATATACAGAAAGAAACGCCGGCAGTCTACAATGCCAAAGGAGGCATAGGGGCACGGTTAGACAACCTATTTTTTTACCGTTAGTGATGTTACTATTTTTACGAATTTATGTGAGCAAGAAAAAAAGAAAGAAAGAAAGAAAAACACACGCCCAGAGTGGGGACCGAACCCACGCCTTTCGATTTGATCTCGAATGCCTTACCAATTCGGCTATCTGGGCGGCTGTGTTTACCTTCACTTTCTGGGGTATTTATTTTTACTACAACTGTATCTGACGCTTGAGGGTAGTAGCCAGCGCCACTCAGACTACACGGGGAGAAGGGGGCCTTCTTTTCAACCCCCGGGGCGTGACTCGAACGTCTACAGCCTGTCATGAGCGATCAACCGGCGGGAAACCCTCTTATGCTTAACCCTCTTGGCATTAAGGCTGCCAGGACCGACGCCCTCGCCAAGCTATCGCAGGATAATATGGTTTGGATTGGAAATAAGGGCGCGGTAGAAAATACAGAAAGAAATACCGGCAGTCTACAACGCCAAAGGAGGCATAGGGGGATGGTTAGATTATTTTTTTATCGTTAGTGATGTTACACTTTTTTTTATTAATTTCTCCCATACATACCCCAGAAAGTGAAGGAAACACAGTCGCCCAGATGGCCGAATTGGTAAGGCATTCGAGATCAAATCGAAAGACGTGGGTTCGGTCCCCACTCTGGGCGCGTGTTTTTCTTTCTTTCTTTCTTTCTTTCTTTCTTTCTTTCTTTCTTTATCACATAAATAAATATAAAAAGTGTAACTTCACTAACGGTAAAAAATAGTGTAGGTTCCAGGGTGTCTAGCGACCGGGAAAACCGGGCAAAGTCAGGGAATTTTGAGCCACCGGGAAAAGTCAGGAAATTGTCAGGGAATTTTTGAATCAAGTAATACCAGTCAGGGAAAACCACTTTGGGGCCTGCCCACACAGTTTTAGAATAGGGTAAACCAGTGTTGGAGGCCCCCAAGATGTTACCGAACGCAACACGTTCGCGCGCGACGAAAGCGTGAACCGCATGAAACGTTTTCTGGTTTTTCTGCAAGGGAAAACGCGGCGCGTACGCCCGAGGCGCGCTGACGCCGCCGCGGAAACCACCCGCACGGTCAGTAATTTCCCTACACCCCCCCTAGGGGGTGTGTAGACCCCCCCTAGTTTTTCTGGACACCCCCCCTTGAATCCCCAAATTTCACTCTTGTCAGTCCTTGTATGGACCTTTTTCAGTATCGATCTGCGCATGCGCGGGCTGCCCGTCTGCTATTCTTGGCAGTAGCCTAGGGCAAAATAAACAAAAGTGCGCCCCCCGAGCTTGCTGTTAGCGTTGCACGTATTTATTTCCTTTTTTTTGACAGCTCGTGGCAAGTTCGTATGTGCACGCAAAAAAGGATTTCAAAGGAAATGGGCAAAGTTGCGTTCTTTGTTTACAACCGTAATCTTTGCAGAAGCTCTTTCAGCATGTACATTTAAAATGGGCAATTTGGCGAGGCGAAGCGCTACGGAAGCTAATCCTGCCGTTTTAATAAATCTGGAGCGTACAATCGGTGCCTGATTTATAAGTGCTGCATAATTAGTGTACTACTTAAACATTGTTTCAGAACTCAAATTTCGTCACTGGCCCTGGTAACAAGTTCGAAAATGTCCTTATACGTTGAAAAATGGCGAGAAATTAAAAAAAAAAAACTGAATACGGACCTTTCATGGTAAAAAATGAATTTCTCTAAATTTGTTTTTTTCTTAGATTGAATAGAAAGCACCGTCTCTTAAGTGTGTATATATATATATATATATATATATATATATATATATATATATATATATATATATATATATATATATATATATATATATATATATATATATATAGCGAGAGAGAGAGAGAGAGAAAATGAAAAACGTACGTCACGGGGATGAGCGTTTGGTTAACAGACGTCTATTATTTAACTAGTGGGATAAAAAAACAGCTTTTCTAGTTTATGACCTCCCCCCCCCCCCCCCCCCCAGAGCCATTGAGACACCCCCCCTTGATTCGATGCCTGGGGAAACCCCTGCGCACGGTGCGTGCCGAACGGTAGGCGGTGGCAACATGGGGGCAGCACCGGCCGGCGGCCGCGGAGTACTGCGGTAGCTCCAACGGCCGCTTCTAACCGCTCTTTAAAATGATACTCAAGGCACAAACGCACTGGCTTGTGCAGGAAAGGAGCCACCGCAGGCACGAAATCGTCGACGCGGCCGTGAAAATACCGCGCACGAATGGCGTGCAGAAACTCGCCGTGCGGTTCACGCAGCTGGCTTAGGTTGCTGGGTGCATTTGCGGCAGAGGGACGTCTAGGTGGTGCCCAAATCGCACGCAAAACGGGCTTTTTTTTCGAGCGAATTTTAATAGGCAGCGCTTTTTGGGAGCTAATCTTGAAAGAACTTCCTTATGACATCATGAGCCAGAATTACATAATCAAAAAGGAACATGGTTTAGCGCGAATCCAGTGAACCGCATGGGGTGTTTTCTGCTCGCGAAAACGAGCCGCGCACGTCAGAGGCGCGCTGACGCTGCCGCGGAACTACCCGCACGCTGCGAGTGGTGCTGCCGGCGGCGGCAACACGGCGGCGGCTTCGACCGCGAAGTGGTGACGGGAGCTGTTCTCTAAAATGCCGCACAAGGCACGCACGAAATCGCACGCGCAACGCGCACGCGCAACGCACCATGCGGTTCACGTCGCATGTCAAGCCAGGACAATCAAGAAAAAAAGCAAAAGGTGCTTGCTGAAGCGCAACTTGAAGCTTCTATCCCGCAAGATGAAATAAACTCTCTGAAGCCGTAACTGAAGGCAAGCAAACCTCAAACTGAACAAACTGAAATTAATCAACGTGCCTTTTGAGAATTAGGGCACTTGCAACAAATGTGTTTTTCCGTATGATAGAATGTGTTTTCTCTACGCTTTTTATATGCTTCACGGACCGTTTCCACAAAATAGCGCGTGTTGTATTAGTCAGGGAATTTCAACTAAAATGGTCATGGAAAACCTGGAAAAGTCAGGGAAATTGAATCAGACAATTTTCTAGACACCCTGGATCCCCCTATGCCTCCTTTGGCGTTGTAAACTGCCGGCATTTCTTTCTGTATTTTTTAACGAGCCCCTTATTTCTGAACTATATATATATATATATATATATATATATATATATAGCCTGCAAACAAGAAACGTACAAAGAGCGCGAGAAGATAAGGTAAGTAAAGACAGAGAAACACGAGAAACACATTAAAAAAATAAAGTTTACTGACATTTCAGGAAGAGGACTTTTTTTCTTTCCTCTTCCTGAAACCTCAGGAAACTTGATTTTTTAATCCTTTTCTCGTGTGCCTCTATCTTCACTTACCTGATATATATATATATATATATATATATATATATATATATATATATATATATATATATATATATATATATATATATATATATATATATATATATATATGTGTGTGTGTGTGTGTGTGTGTGTGTGTGTGTGTGTGTGAAATTAGGGGATCGTTGAATTAAGTTTGGCAGTCAATAATGCCCCAGAAAGGAAAGGGGAGAATGTGGTAGGTCCTTGAAACAGATGAAGAATCTTGAAAGACAGAATGAAAGAGGAGAAAAAATGCCCGCCGGGTGCGATCCGAACCCACGACCTCCAGAATACGCGTCTGGTGCGATAACCACTACGCTACCGGCGGGGCTGTTTCCCCTCCCCTTTCGCGGGTTAAGGTATTAAGCTATTATTATTAAGTTATTAAGGTATGTTAAGGTATTTTGTTTCTTGCGCTTGGGGGTGGTAGCCAGCGCCACTCGGAATTCTCGAGGTGAAGGGGACCTTCTTTTTAACCACCGGGCCGTGACCCGAGTGTCTACGACATGTCAAGAGTGGTCGACCAGCGTTGAACCCTCTTTAGGCTATGGCACCAAGACTTCTAGAAGAGAGGCCATCGCTATATATATATATATATATATTGTGGGGATCCTGACGCCCTAGCCATTGCGCGATCACTGGGTTTGTGTCATTACGCGGCGCGCTTCCCCTCTCTCCTCCAAAATTCCGGCTCGTCTTGGCGCCACTGCGTAGAGCCGAGCCGTCTCTCAAACTCTTGCGTGAGGTGAAGCCTGCAGAGACCGTTGCGGCGATAAAACACTGTCACGCAGCGGGCGCTCCGCCCTGGTAGCGGAGCTAACCTCACCTCATTGGTCCGTTTGAACGATGCCCGAACACGACTCTCGCCGGGAGGCGAACGCGCGCCCTGCGCGGGGGTCCGTTCGGGGAGACGCTTCCAGGACGCCGAAGGCGTTGGCCGAAGGTATGTGACGCTTTCTTTACCAGCCGGCTGCAACTCTGTTGCACCGGCGAAAGCCCACCAGCCCTTCCGGCTGCGGCCCGTGCCTAAGGCTGCTCCTGTTGCCCCTACGCTTGCATATAGTAAGGCCGTACCTACCACTCGACGATCACGCCGTGCGGTACGCGCCTGTGAGCGAATGGGCCCCGTCTCCCTCGCTGCTGCGAGCCGATCTGGCCAGCACGGCGATGCGCGCGCGCACAACGTGCGTGCACCCCGGAATTTGCCCTGACAGAAGAGCCCACTGGCTCTGCGCCGACGGAACGTGCGCACTTGCGCGTGGCGCCCCATCGCCCCTTTCACCTAACGGGAAGTACGTACGTGTACTGTAAATTCTGTAATTGGGACTGTAAAATATGTGACTAGAATGTTAGTATAAAATAAACGTCTTCCCTCCGTGCCCTGGGCATATTCCTTTGTCGCCCCTTTCTCCACCTGCCCAACAGAGGCGGTGTTAAGTTGGCGCGACGGCGTTTCAGTATCGTGAGCGTGCTCAACTAGCTCGAACCCGCGGTGGTTCCTCGCGGTGTGCATGAATGCCTGCCTTGTGCAATGCTAGGGTTATGCATATTGCGAGGTAGAGAGGCACCACAAACTGACCGCCTTCAGCAGGCGAACGTAGCCGGGCGGCCCTGCACCGACGAGAGCGGGACTGGTGGCCAGTTGTGAGCTGCGGAAGAAGGGCCCTCTCCAGATACGGACAATGTGGTGTTGTCTTTGGAGCCCCATCATGCGTCATCGCCGCCACGGCTATCGTCAGGCTGCTGCGCCGCTCACGCGGGGCGGCAGCGACCACCAGCGCTGCTCGTCGCTCCTTGGCGGGGCACCCATCGAGTGCCACGCGAGGTCCTTACCTGAGCAGCGCCACCGTGGTCATCATATCTGCCGGCGTACTGGTCAGGCCGCGTCCGCTCCTGGCCTCAGAAGGTGGGAACGGTCACCTGCCCGTCCGGACGGGGGTTCACACTCACCTGCTCACCCCTGTGTTTGCTAATGGGGGCTGCTGTCTCGGAGCAATGGTGAGCCCATTCCGAAGCTGGTACCTTTATCTCCCCTCCGTGATCACAACGGACGTTTCGTCGAAAAACTTTTGCGCGCCCAGCCGCCGAACATTGCGCAAGCCCCACGAGACTGCGCCTCCCGCATTTTTGTAGATACCAGTATTTTCGTAGTAGCTTAGCGTATTTTGTAGCATCCTGTGTCTCCTGACTTGCCGTAATTCATTTCTAGAGGTAGCGCGTGTTCTTTTTTTTTTTATGTAATCATATGTAGCGTAGTGTGGTCCCGCATGCATATGTTATTGCTATTATTATTATTATTATTATTATTATTATTATTATTATTATTATTATTATTATTATTATTATTATTATTATTATTATTATTATTATAGTGTCGCATTCATTGTAATCCTTGTATATTTTATTAGCTTTATTTTTCTGTGTGCATGCCTGGCCGATTACTGTCATGTATATTTCAGTGTCGGTTTCATTGTACATTGCTTTATATTCACTGTATTCTGATGTTTTTATTTTTTGTTTCTGCATGTTTTACAAGCCATTATGTAATCGATATTTTCAGTGTGGCGCATAGTTTTTTTTTGTATTTATCATTCGTGCTGGAGGGGAATAGTTTAGTTAGTGTAGTCTGTAGAGTCTTTTGATGGGCTGGGGGCTGAGACTGCTTTGTGCATGCATACTTTTCTACTCTTCGCCGTCTTTTGCATGCCTGGGCGATGGCCGGTCAACTCTTCTCAGACCGGCGAGGGCATTTAAGGAGAGGGGAGTGTGGGGATCCTGACGCCCAGGCCATTGCGCGATCACTGGGTTTGTGCCATCACGCGGCGCTTTTCCCCTCTCTCCTCCGAAATTCCGGCTCGTCTTGGCGCCTCTGTGTAGAGCCGAGCCGTCTCTCAAACTCTTGCATGAGGTGAAGCCTGCAGAGACCGTTGCGGCGATAAAACACTGTCACGCAGCGGGGGCTCCGCCCTGGTGTTGGAGCTAACCTCACCTCATTGGCCCGTTTGAACGATGCCCGAACACCACCCTCGCCAGGACGCGAACGCGCGCCCTGCGCGGGGGTCCGTTCGGGGAGACGCTCAGGAGGACAGCCGAAGGTGCGTAACTATTTTCTCACCGCCCGGTCACAGCTCTTTTGCGCCGGCTCTAAGCCGCTAGCCCTTCCGGCTGCCGGCCCGTGCCTTCGGTTGATCCTCAGTCCGTTCACTCACATATTAGCCGTACCTGACACTCGACGATCGCGCCGTGCGGTACGCGCCTGGGAACGGAAGGACAGTGTCTTTCTATTGCGAGCCCATCGGCCAGCACCCCAGATTTTGCCCTTATTGCTGAGCCCACCGGTTCAGCGCGCCGAGGACGCGCACACTTGCGCGTGGCGCCAGATCGCCCATCGTCCCTTTCCACCCACGGGGATGTTGAACTGTAACTGAAGGGGTTGGCGCGAATAAACGCCTTCCGATGTACTACACCGGGCTTATTCCTTTGTCGCCCTCTACTCCACCTGCCCAACAGAGGCGGTGTTGAGCTGGCGCGACGGCGTCTCAGTTCCGTGAGCGTTCTCAAATAGCTCGAACCCGCGGTGGCTCCTCGCAATTGCGCGATCACTGGGTTTGTGCCATCACGCGGCGCTTTTCCCCTCTCTCCTCCGAAATTCCGGCTCGTCTTGGCGCCTCTGTGTAGAGCCGAGCCGTCTCTCAAACTCTTGCGTGAGGTGAAGCCTGCAGAGACCGTTGCGGCGATAAAACACAGTCACGCAGCGGGGGCTCCGCCCTGGTAGCGGAGCTAACCTCACCTCATTGGTCCGTTTGAACGATGCCCGAACACGACTCTCGCCGGGAGGCGAACGCGCGCCCTGCGCGGGGGTCCGTTCGGGGAGACGCTTCCAGGACGCCGAAGGCGTTGGCCGAAGGTATGTGACGCTTTCTTTACCAGCCGGCTGCAACTCTGTTGCACCGGCGAAAGCCCACCAGCCCTTCCGGCTGCGGCCCGTGCCTAAGGCTGCTCCTGTTGCCCCTACGCTTGCATATAGTAAGGCCGTACCTACCACTCGACGATCACGCCGTGCGGTACGCGCCTGTGAGCGAATGGGCCCCGTCTCCCTCGCTGCTGCGAGCCGATCTGGCCAGCACGGCGATGCGCGCGCGCACAACGTGCGTGCACCCCGGAATTTGCCCTGACAGAAGAGCCCACTGGCTCTGCGCCGACGGAACGTGCGCACTTGCGCGTGGCGCCCCATCGCCCCTTTCACCTAACGGGAAGTACGTACGTGTACTGTAAATTCTGTAATTGGGACTGTAAAATATGTGACTAGAATGTTAGTATAAAATAAACGTCTTCCCTCCGTGCCCTGGGCATATTCCTTTGTCGCCCCTTTCTCCACCTGCCCAACAGAGGCGGTGTTAAGTTGGCGCGACGGCGTTTCAGTATCGTGAGCGTGCTCAACTAGCTCGAACCCGCGGTGGTTCCTCGCGGTGTGCATGAATGCCTGCCTTGTGCAATGCTAGGGTTATGCATATTGCGAGGTAGAGAGACACCACAATATATATATATATATATATATATATATATTGTAAGGCGCGCACCAGTAGTCTTGGGGAACGTCTTTATTAGGCGAGCCTTGTCCTACGTGACAGGGAGCGAGCCCCAGAGAACAACCAAGACGGGCGTTGATGATGATAGACAACTGATGACGATGATGAAGCATGATTGCATGTGGAAGACAGGCGTCCGGTGTACGAGTCCACTGGCGCATACCCTTCTGCTAGTACTTCGCACATACCGTTTGTGTACAACTACCGGGGGATTGTCCGGACGCACATTCCTCTGGTGTCGGGGCACTAACCAGCGCTTACAATATCCCCCCCCTCTGTGGAGCGGCCGACTCGGACGCTAAGAGTGTGTAGGCCGAGAGAAAAATGGCTTGAGCCGGGAAACGTGCACGATCTCGGGTCCACGACAGCGACGGTCGGTGACACTAGCGTTGGGGGTCACTCGGTAATTCACAGGGGAAGTCTGCTCTACAATGGTGTAAGGTCCGATGTAGCGGGGCAAGAACTTCTCACAAAGTCCTGGGGCACGAAGGGGAGTAGAAAGCAGAACTTCATCACCAGCTTTGAAGGAGACAACGCGATGCGTGGCGTCATAATTGGCCTTGCGCTCTTCTTGTGTAGCTGTTGTCCTCAGACGAGCTAGATGACGGGTATGATCCAGTCGAGAAATGAACTCATCGGGTATGTTGGTTCTGGGAAGTACTGGTGCGGACAAGAAAGACGTATCAAGAACAGAAGCTGGTTGGCGGCCATAAACAAGGAAAAATGGCGAAAATCCTGTAGTACTTTGAACGGCGGTATTATATGCGTACGTGACGAACGGAAGAATAATGTCCCAGTTTTTGTGGTCCGGTTGAATGTAAGAAGAAATCATGTCGGAAAGGGTGCGGTGGAACCGTTCGGTCAGGCCGTTCGTTTGAGGATGGTAGCTGGACGTAGTGCGGTGAACAGTCTCGGCTGCGCGGAGAACCTCTCCAAGCACGGCAGAAAGAAATACACGACCTCGGTCGCTAAGAAGAACTCGGGGAGGACCATGGCGTAAGAAAATATTCTTCAAAAAGAATTCAGCCACCTCGGTAGCGCAGCCTGTGGGAACAGAAGCCGTTTCCGCGTAGCGAGTGAGGTGGTCTACGGCGGTAACAATCCACCGATGTCCTGCCGAGGTAACGGGGAGAGGGCCATAGAGATCAATCCCTACAACTTCAAATGGAGATGAGGGACAAGGCAGGGGTTGGAGTGTCCCTGCGGGGCCGGAAGTGGGTCGCTTGCGATACTGACACGCGGCACACGACGCAACATATTTCGCCACGCTAGCGGATAGGCCGGGCCAGAAGTATCGGCTTCTTATGCGGTCGAATGTCTTGTGGAAGGCTAAATGACCTGCGACAGCATCGTCGTGAAATGCCTCCAAAATTTTGGGTTGAAGAAGACGGGGAATGACGGGCACCCATCTGTCGCCTGTTGGATGGTAGTTGTAGCGGTGAAGAGTGCCGTTAATAATTCGAAATTTGTTGAGTTGTCGTCGTGAGCGGCTGTTGCTGGGTCGACTCGCCCCGCTCAATTGGTCAATGAGCTTCCGGCAGTAGCTGTCGTTTTTTTGGAAAGCACTGAAATCACTGGGTGGTTCCACGCGAGAGTCCACTGGCGCAATATTTAAGGATTGCGTTGTTTCAGAAGACGCCTGAATACCATCTTGGGTCGAGGATAACGGGCAACGTGAGAGGGCGTCTGCATCTGTGTGCTTCTTGCCGGACTTGTACACAACGTGGTAGTTGTATTCTTGCAAACGAAGCACCCAGCGTCCAAGCCTCCCAGTTAAGTTCTTGAGGGAAGCCAACCAACAAAGAGCGTGATGGTCAGTGACCACAGTGAAATCCCGCCCGTACAAGTATGGCCGGAATTTCTGGACGGCCCAAACTACTGCAAGACACTCCTGTTCTGTTATCGTGTAGTTCCTTTCCGCAGGTGTCAAAGCGCGACTTGCGTAGGCAATTACTTGCTCTACGTTGGAAGGTCTTCGCTGTAATAACACAGCCCCAATTCCGTGTCCGCTGGCGTCGGTGTGAAGGATGGTCGGTGCTTCCTCATCGAAGTGTCCGAGAACAGGGTCGGAAGTAAGTGCGTGCTTCAATTTTTTAAAGGCTGTTTCACAGTCCTCGGACCACATAAATGGGGTACCAGATGCCAGGAGTTTGTGTAGGGGCGCAGCAATTGAAGCGAAGTTTCGGATGAAACGACGAAAGTAGGATGCCAATCCTAAGAAGCTTCGGAGTTCTTTTTGGCGGTCTGGGCGCGAGAAATTCAGCACAGCATTCACTTTATCGGGGTCGGGCCGGATTCCCTCCTTGCTAACTAGATGGCCCAATACTTTAATAGATGTACTTGCGAAGCGGCATTTCTTCGTATTGAGGGTCAGTCCGGCATTGGCAAGGCAGGTTAAAACGTCATTGAGGCGCTGAAGGTGTTCTTCGAAAGTGGTAGAAAAGATAACTATGTCATCAAGATAACATAAGCACGTCTTCCATTTCAAACCACGCAGGACCGTGTCGATCATTCTTTCGAATGTCGCCGGGGCATTGCACAACCCGAACGGCATTACGTTAAACTCGTAAAGACCGTCAGGCGTGGCAAATGCTGTTTTTTCTTTGTCTTGTTCGTGCATAGGTATTTGCCAATACCCCGATCTCAGGTCTAGACTTGAAAAGTATTCTGCACCTTGCAAAGTGTCTAGAGCATCATCGATGCGAGGCATCGGGTATACATCTTTGCGGGTGATGTTATTTAGCGCCCGGTAATCGACACAAAACCGCACGGAACCATCCTTCTTCTGGACTAAAACAACAGGTGACGACCATGAACTCGTTGAAGGACGGACTATCTTGTTTTTGAGCATATCGTCGACTTGTTCCTGAATGATTTTTCGCTCCTTTGGTGAGACGCGATATGGGCGGCGGCGAATAATGCAAGAACCATCTGTTTCTATTCGGTGGGTGGCTGCGGATGTTTGCCGCAAAACGGAGGAGGAGGCGGAGTCAAATAGGGTTTCGTGCTTGGCCAGAAGATCCAATAGTGTTTTCTTTTGCTCCGGTGTGAGATCAGAACTGATAGTATCATCAATGGCGTGCGATGGTGATTTATGACCGGCCGAGCATTCTGCAGATGAAATAGACTCGAAGGAAATGACGCTCACTGCTTCGTCGCGCGGAACAGAAGCAATGGTCGCGCCTTGAGGTAATAAAATAGTCTCGGTAGAAGTATTCTGTGCGACCAGAAGAGCAGTTCCACGAGAAAACCGTATTAGGCAGGGGGGTACAAGAAGACCGCGAAGAGAGAACTTTCCGGTAGGAGTAATAAACACATCGCCATCGAGAATTTCGGCACAGTGAACGGAGAGCATAGCTTCTTGTCCAGGAGGCAGAGAAAAATCGCAGGAGGCGGCCACCAGTCGTAGTTCTGGGGAATCAGAAACACTGGCCAGGTCAGTGTCGGTCATACGAAGCAAGGGTTCTTTGCACGAGATCACAGCAGACGCCGATTTAAGAAAGTCTCAACCCAATATCATCTGATGAACACATGAAGGTAGTACTGCGAGCTGAATGTGATGTCGAATGCCGGCAATGGTAACACGGGCTGTACAGACTCCGGAAGGTTGGATCATGGCGTTGTTAGCACCACGTAGAGAGGGACCAGGGTAGGGGGTTCGTACTTTACGCAATTTGGAACACACGTCTTCCCGAATTATAGAAATACTAGCACCAGTGTCGACAAGAGCTTCCACATCAATTCCTTCAACAACAACAGATAATGTGTTTGATGGCCGATCAGGGGGACTTCTAGAAATCCATCGCAACGCAGTTTCGCCCCCAGAAACTGCAGTTTCTAGTTTTCCGTGTGGTAGTTGGCGCCCTGGGAGGCCGGACGAAGCGGCGAGACAGAGCGGCGGCGGGAGGCGGACGGCGAACTTCTTCTCGGGACCCGGGGGCTGCGTTGCTGATCCGGGTGGTCGTTAGGCGAGGGAAAACGTCTGGCGTCGTGGAACCGTTGGGAGTAGTATTGGTAGGATGGCTGACGGCTGCCTTGTGGGATGGTGGAGTAGGCGAGTCTTTCGTCTTGTTGGCGCCGTCTACAGAAGCGGGAGACATGCCCCCGGATGCCGCAATAGAAGCAGATGGGTCGCGGAAGATGCCAAGCCGGGTAGCCGTACGCAAACTGCGGAGGAACAGCAGGTGGCACTGGGTAAGGATTGACATGGCCTGGATGCGAAGGGACAGGCGGTCGACTGACAGGAGCAGAGACAGTTGCCAGAGGGGAACATGCAGGTTCAGGGAGAGGTGCCGTCAGAACTGGAGCACTGGGAGCAAAAGGCAGTGGAGCCACCAAGGCGGGGTCAGAGACTGGGTGAACGTCCGTTCTAGGTTCTGAGGGAGGCACAAGGGAAGCCAGCTCCTGCTTGATTAGTTCACGCAGACCCGGTATGGAGGCCTCGCGGCGTGGTTCGGACAAACCGTGCGATGTCTGCACTGCCAGTTCCTCGCGGATGATCGAACGTATCAAATAGCGCAAATCGGCTTCGTCCGTCGAGGCGCGGCTATCCCACTGGATTGGCTGCCGACGCAGTGACTGAAGGTCATCGAGGCGCTGGCACGTCGTGACAATCTGGCTAATGGTGGTAGGGTTTTGTGCGGCCAGCGCGTTAAATGCCAAGGGGGAAATTCCTTTGAGGACATGGCGCACTCGGCTTTCCTCCGTCATGTCTGTATCCGCACGGCGGCATAAGGCGATGACGTCCTCAATGTACGACGTGTAGGACTCACCAGGTCGTTGCACGCGCTCGTCCAATTTCTTCTTGGCGGCTTCGGTACGCATGGATGACGCACCGAAGACTCGGCGCAGCTCCGATGTGAAGCGCTGCCAGTCAGGCAAGTCGCGCTCATTGTTGTGGTACCATGTCTCTGCTATTAGGTCAAGGTAAAAGCCGACGTGCCTCCGCTTGAGGCAATCGTCCCATCGATTGAAGGAGCTGACTCGCTCGTAATGATCCAGCCAGTCCTCCACGTCTTCATGGGGAAGCCCAGTAAAAGACCGGGGTTCGCGCTGCCGACAGGTTATTGTCCAGGCTGGCGCCGATAAACTCGCCGAGGGAGCACCCATGGCGGCGTTCACATCGGTAGGGCCACCTTGCGTCATAGTGATTGCTTGCGCCTTGCGCCGACCTGAGCGGAGCTCCAGGGGTAGGCCGGGGGTCGAGGTACACGGGATCGAAGGAGCTTACCTCCACCACTTGTAAGGCGCGCACCAGTAGTCTTGGGGAACGTCTTTATTAGGCGAGCCTTGTCCTACGTGACAGGGAGCGAGCCCCAGAGAACAACCAAGACGGGCGTTGATGATGATAGACAACTGATGACGATGATGAAGCATGATTGCATGTGGAAGACAGGCGTCCGGTGTACGAGTCCACTGGCGCATACCCTTCTGCTAGTACTTCGCACATACCGTTTGTGTACAACTACCGGGGGATTGTCCGGACGCACATTCCTCTGGTGTCGGGGCACTAACCAGCGCTTACAATATATATATATATATATATATATATATATATATATATATATATATATATATATATATATATATATATATATATATATATATATATATATATATATATATATATATATATATATATATATATATATATATATATATATATATATATATATATATATATATATATATATATATATATATACTAGAAATGAAGGGCTCGTTGAATGAATACAGAAAGAAAGCCAGCAGTCCTAGCGCGCTAAGAAAAGCATATTGTGGGGGGGGGGGGGTAGTTATTTTTTTGGAATAAAAGTAATCACTTTTTAAGCTACAACGAAACTAACGAAAACCACATATTCTGGGTGGAGTCCAAGCCCACAATCTTCGGATTACGTCCGATGCCTTAAAAACATCCAACGTAAGACAGTTATATAGCTGGACAAACAGGTTCAACTCCGCATCAACGATGGCTGTATTGCTAGATGGGGCCAAATACAAATGTAACGACGCTCATCTACTGGCAGCACACGTTAATGAAATCTCAGATTACCCAAGTAAGTTCTTAGCTCTCCAATTACGCATGTCCCACATATGGTTGCGTATATATGGGTTCGGTGCGCCTACACTAGCTCAGCCTCTGAGATGGCGAATTGTTCTAGTCCGGGTGGTGACGCTTCAATGGAGGCACGAGGCGAAGCCTCGATGGAACGATAGGTTTTGCGCGAATTACGCGATCCAGTCACCCATAGTTTTTAGCCCAAATAATGCGGACTCCCTCGAGGGAGTGCGGCGCTTCCCAGTGCAAGTCTCAACCTGCGACACGTTTGGAGGAGCTCCATCAGGTTTGAACACCCCAGAAAGCGAGAAGCTGCATGTTATTATCGTTCCCACTTAGCTTCAGAGTTCGTGCCCAGTTCGACGAGCGGCCGTCTCGGGGGCCTATCGCTTAGCGGAGGCGCAAGTAATTGAAATGGTCAGATCGGGCGGGACAAATAGACGGGGCCCCGAGAAGGGAGGCCGCACCATCGCTCTTCCGGCCGAATCGTTTCCGTTCCGCCGGGAGAAGGCGCCTTGGCCGCGAAATGAAAGCGACACGGGCCCGAACGACGCGGAAGCGAGTTCGGAAACTGGACGAGAGAAAGGGGGGCGGGCAGCGGCGCGAACGGACCTTGCCCCGGGTATGCTATTTGTTGAGATGTCAAATCCTGCTGCTGGGTAATTAAGTGCACACTGGCTACGGAATCCCCGCCATGTGAATCGAGTCGGCATGCTCGGAACGGGTACTAGAAATTCGCTACACGAGGATTACATTTTTCTCTCGCAGACCGCTAGTATCTACATATTCGAGCAAAAAAAGAGCGGAAAATTTTGTAGTTAAAGTGATCGTCAGCGCAGAAACGAGTCTGAGAGTCTAATAAATAATGTCCTGTTGGACAAATTGTTGGAGGCGTGGCTACACGGGTGGTTGTTGGGAATTTCAGTGTCAGATAAGTTGACTTCTATAGTTAAGGTTGTCTATCTAGGCCCGATGTATGTTTCGAAAAAAAAAAACGTTCTTCAGGTGAGTCTCTAAGCGTGGTTTTTTCGTCAGCACGCTTTTTAAATGTTGTACTCCTGTATTAGAGTTAAAGTACAAGGCATCTGATCCGTTTTGACAGACACCAATACAAATTACCATTAACTGGCCTATATGCGACGCATGCGGCAGTTTAGGACCTTCTCATGTGCAAGACATAATCCGCGCGCGAGTTCTTACTTTTCAGGAAAAGTCGAGGGATTTTCGCAGTTAATGTTTCGATGAGCAGCATTCAGGACCTCGGAATTCGGGGTATTCGAACTCTTTCGTGGCGCGAAACACCAACAACGTCACTTGTGTGCCTTGCATAATAGAGAGCCTGAAGACGAAACATTTGGGCGATACCTTTCCACCTGCTGCCGCTGCTGCCGCTGCTGCCACTATTTATGGTTTTGTACATCGCTTAGCCCACAGGTAACATTGCCCAGGTTTAAGGCAAAACACAAGTACATAAACAAAAATTACAACGCTCACTTTGAATTAAAAATTCTCGTCGGATGGGATTTCACGAAAAGAAAGAAAAAAAATTAAAAAACAACGTCGAAGATAGGCGGGACAAACGTAGAACAAGAACATTGTATATAGAGATAAACAACCTTGCGCTGCTACTAGTTTCAAGCAGCGCACAAGAAAAACAATCCATAAAGAAAAAGAGGCTGTCCCCGTTAATTAAAAAAACGTTGCCGAAGAGGAGAGGCGAGATAAAAGTGGAACGAAAACAAAGCAAAAAAAAAAAAAGGATTCGTCCTCCCACTGTCGCGAGCGACACCACACAAGGCAAAAACAAAAAATACAATTTTGTTCCGCTGGTTATAAAACTGTACCGGTGCGGTTAACACCACCCGGTCGCCCCAAAACAAAGCGCGACGATTCCAGTGGGAATGGTACGCACCATATGACCATTCCTCGGCAGAGAGTTTCGGCCCAAATTTTTTTGTTTTGTTTTAAGTTAATTGAACGCACAATTACTTTTCTCAGAAACGAAAGGCAAGATGAAACGGTGTTTACTCACCGATTCCCGTGTTTTAGGCAGTAGAAAGGATGCCAGTTCAGTCAGGACGTGCGCTTTTTTTTTTGTACTTGTAAAGAAATTGGCAGAAAGATTATATGATATAGAGAATTTGTAGAGTCCCCAATGTCTTGACATTTGAGTTCAATCTTCAGTGAGTTCATAATAATTTAAAAAAAAAAACAGGAGCGAATTCATCGTGCCAAGCATACCTGAGGCTCTGAGTTAAATTTCCCTGTTTGCAAATTTCCATGTTTCTCTGTTTAGTAAAATAGGTCACCTGCGAATTTGCATTGACGTGGGGACCTCAGTACCAGAAAAGGGCAGCAACTCGCATGAGTATTGAACATTTTTTTTTAACAGGCTGCATTTTATGTTTATGCTTGGAATCGACACGGCGGAGGGACAGTAGCGCAAATGCACGCCTTGTGCGGTTGTTCCTGAGCAGCTTCTAATCTTGACTCAAATCCCGTGCTGGGCATCGTCGATCCCCCAATTCGCAAATTTGCTAACGCGGAATTCTCCTTCCAAAGCGTTGTGGTGAAGCCGACCTGCGACTGTTCGTTAGAATGTAGACGAAACATTGAACGAGCTAAAGACGCAGGGTTCAAACTTATCCCGCACTTTGAAGAAATTACAACGCAGAGAAATTGTTTAAATCAAAGACCAGTAAGAAAGGTTTGCCGTATACGGTGGGCGCTTTCCTTTCGCACAGTCACGAATTTTCTAGGGTTTACAGTGCTTCTTGATGACCAAACTAAATCAAAACAATGTAACAAGCAAGAAATGTTCAAAACTAGTAAGAACGTCCTCGAGGGACGACACACGCCTTCCTAAGTTGAAAAGATTCGTCAAGTAATTCTGAATATACGACACAAAATGGCCGCGTGTCTGCTTACTTCTCTGCAAATCAGAGTTACTGGATATTGTATGCCAGTTGGTAAACTCCCCATTGGCCCCACGTATCAGAAGCCGGTCTTAGGCTGCCCCCTGCGCCGGGGCAAGCACGGGGCAAGTGGACTAGCCTGTCGTCTGTCGGCAGAACGTTGAAGTAGTACTCAAGCGCTTGCGGCTGCGCCGTAAGTCATAAAAAGGAAAGCCGCAAAAACAGAAGTAAAAGCCGGTTTGCTCAAATCAATTCAATTTTGCCGCGTTTCACTGCTCGCACGCCATCTACTGGAACGTGTTGTTACTGTTGGACTTCTTGGAATGCCGCCACAATGAGGCACCGTGAGCGTTTTCTTTTTTTTGTAATTTTGGGTCGAAGCATTTTTTTAAAGCGTACTTGTTAATTGCTATCGCAAAAAACAAGCAGCCGTGTATTTTTAATCAAAAGACGACTGCAAATATCCCTTAGGTATTGATATGCTTTGCTTCAAATATGCCTAACGTCATCTTTGTGCTCAGCAATGTTAACAACTATGAACACTGCCACCATATTTAGTAGTTTGGAAATGTTTTGCCGGCATAAAAATATCGTTCAAGAATTCTTTTACCTTTTGGCCGGGCGGCTGAATCGAAGGGCAGGCGGGCGAGCAGGCAGGCAGGCAGACAGACAGACAGACAGACAGACAGACAGACAGACAGACAGACAGACAGACAGACAGACAGACAGACCAAAATTTTCGGGTTTAAGCAGCCCAAGACTATCGTCTTTAGAAAACAGAGCCAACTGCGAAAAAGCAAGTGCACGCTGATGTCCGATGAAGTGATGGTCTAGCGAAAGTGGCCATCATTTCATCGTAGAATCAAAGTAATTCACTGGACAAATCTTAGGTTCGGTCAACCCGTTCCTCACTGACGTCTATCCACCTCCGTCCCTCCGTCCTTGAGACGAGGAACCACACTGGGACAATGCGCGTGCTTGATGGCGTCTCGCTGCCGCCGGACGCCGAACAGCACTCTACGGCTTTCCACGTGGCTCTGCGCATGCACAGGCATTGCCCAGAAGCGCGGTACTTGTGTCTTAAACCCAGAAAAGCCTTTTGTAAAAGTTACAAAAGGCCTGTATTGCCGCGTAGTACCAATACAGCGGTGCAATGCCGTTGGAATTATTGATCTACATTCAGTATTAGCTGCGCGAAAAGCAATTAAGTGCACCTCTCCCCCTTGCCGATCGATTCCTCCTCCCTCTCTGCTTCTTTCAAAGCAGCTGGAAACACTGGGAGTAGCCATGTGACATCGCGACGCTCGGCTTCCGTTCTTTGCTAGCTACATTCCTGCGCCTAGGCACGCGTCAATCGCTGCGGACCCGCCTTTGCCTCGGGATCGCGCAGGAAGGAGGAAGAGCAGCCGGAAACCAATGGCAGTGACGTTGCCGGCAGCCGACCTCACCGGCGATTGGGCGAATCAGGGGGGCGGCTCGCCGTTGCGTCAGCCGCGATCGCCGTTGCGTCAACCGCGACCGGCGTAACGTCAGCCGCGGTCGGTGTTACGTCAGCCGCGGTCGGTGTTACGTCAGCCGCGGTCGGCTCGCTGCGGCGTCGCGCTGATCGGCTGAGAAAGGCGATCTTCAATAATCGTTTACAAATTATCAATGTTGTACGGAACGGCGTTACAAGGAACGGCGTTCCTGGAACTAGTTCCTTTTTGGAGGAACGGAGTAACGCCACCATTCCATTAAGGGTCGGTGGAACTGTAACGGTAACTCGTTACGTTTTTGAAGGAACGGCAGGAACTGCGTTCCTGCCGTTACATCGGTAGGATTCAGCTGTTTTTGATGCCGGCTCGAGTAAAAAAATACACAAGTCGCTACTGCATTTCTCTTCCTATAAGCTGGTCAATTTGCTTGCCCTTCAGCCGTAAGTGTTTCCTCAAAGGTCAAAGGCAGAAGACTAACCACGCAGCAGGCCGCAGCTTGTGCTTGCTTTCATGCTGGTTGAACTTACGCGGTGTTCGACGGGTGCATAGCATAGCAGCGAGAATGCTTTTCATCTTTCATCGTTTGCCTGGGGAGGCCAGGACGCGCGTCTGGCCGATAGAATTGGTCCCTGGCGGGGAAAGATTGTCGAATACGGGATCCGGAGAATTCCGTGTCGGACATTTAGGTGCAGGACGTTTCGGTGCGGACATTTCTGTGCACGGACATTTTTGTGCACGACGTCTTATCCCAGACATTTTGAGTCACGGGATGTCCCAGGCATTCTTTGAACATTTTAGCTTTAATATTGTAATTTCATGGCCAATTGATATGATTTTACGTACGACACCTTTGATTGCGCCGCCGTGTGTGGAAACGAACGCTAAACCCTGGCGGAGCATTGCCACATAAAACCCATTTTCTGTAGTAGATGGTAAAAATTAACGCTGTTAATTTGCATCCGTTCAACCTTTTTTTTATTGTAACATTAATGTGAACAACCCTACTACTTTAAGTGTTACCAAAGCGCTTTGCTTTCACTTCACCCAACGGTGCAAGACGCTACTGCTTTTAGTCCATCCTCCCTCTCCCCCACAACAAAGCATCCGCGAAAAAAAAAAAAACAACAACAGAAACACGAGGTAGATTAACCGCATGTGAATTCCGTTTTAGTTATTTTCTCAATCAATCTCGTATTCGTTCCATTCGGTGTCGGTTCTACTTAAAATTAACCAACCAACGATCGCACCTACGGTGGCGTTACGTAGGGGAGGAGAAGGCTGAGCGCCGCCGGCTACCAGCCCCCTTGGTAGAGAGAGAGGGGTGTCACTTGTAGTTGACCATTGCGTCAACTTGACTTCGAAAACTTGAAAACGACTGTTGCTGCTCTCGTCACACTAGCCTATTCAATTTTTTTGCTCCTCATAATGGGAGAAAGCAATGTATGCCTGGGGTGACCATGATATGCGCGTTCTGATGAGTTGATTTCCAAGGGGGCGACTGAAGGCAAAGAAAGAGCGATTCCTGGAGTGGAGGCACCATCGGTACTACCCCGACACGCGGAAGGGCGTAGCCAGCAAACGATAGTGGCCATTGTGTTCTCAGCGGCTTTTTGGGTGGCTTTTTTGTTGCACATTATAGAGGTTTCGTGAGCTCCTGATGAATGTAAACATTTTTCTTGAATCACTGCGGTGAGGCTTCGGAGACAGTAAACTCCGCCACGCCTGTAGGATTTTCAGGTTAAACCGAAAATAACATGACTGAAAAAGAAATCTGATCGAGATTAGAGCGTGCAGGCGGGAGGGGAGGGGGGGGGGGGGGCGCTAGGACAAAGAATTAAAATGTGGTGAATGTAGGCATGTAAACATAAAACGAAGGTTGCTTTTCCCCGAAAAGGATTAGAGCAATTTGTATGCGCAACCCACATGCGCTTAATCAACATTTAGGACATTACAAGCTGCGGCTGTTGTCAAAAAGGCCCGTTCTTCCTCCACGACAATATCCTAGACCAGTGTTCGCAAATTCATTTGAGCAAGGCAGCCCAGCCTACGTAATACCCTTCATAAGGCTTTCTGCATTCTGCGGGCCTAGCTAATGTTTGTCACGTTTTGGACATTGAGAGTGTGCATGTAATATTTGTAGGTTGTGTAATTTAAAAAAAAAAGATACAAAAAATCGTCGGACCATTGCAAACACCGTTTAATTGTCTTAGCTGAAAAAGAGCGACTATAAATTAACAACCTGCCGTAAATGAAAAAAAAAAAACACCGTGCTAAAGAATTCAATCGGCTGCATAACAGGTGTCCCCAGGAATAGGTATTAAACAAAAATATCTAACCGTAGAATTTCAAACAAAAAAATCAAAAAATAAATTCACTGATCCAGATTGTTGTCCATAACCCACGTTAAGCGGAAATAAAAATATATCGGCTGTCGCAAACAGGCAAGCACCGGAAAATTTGGTCGCCGAAAAGTTCGCGCACCGAAATGTCCATACACCGAAATGTCCATGCACCGAAACACCCGTACACCGATATGTCCGTACACCGAAATTTCTGCAACGAAACAACCTGCACCTAAATGTCCTAGAACCGTCTGGACTTTGTCCGGTGCTCCCTGAAAAAATTCGCCGAGGAGATTTTATTGTGATTATTTTTAACTCCAGATCATCTGCTGCCGGCAGTGTTAATATTCGTATAATATACGTAGTTCGATGCGAGTTTTAAATTTCTCACTTAATTTCGCCCCAGGATTATCCGACACTATATTTCAATTTAAAAACCTAATTGTAACGTTAATGTAACGACACGTTCCATTCTTCGATGTGGAACAGGAACGCGTTCCTTTCGCAATAAAGGAACTTGTAACGGGAACTCGTTCCAAAATTGGGAAGAAACGAGGAACGAGCTTTCGTTCCTATTTTAGAGGAACGTGTACAACACTGCAAATTATCCGTACAACGTATGGGGCTCACACTTCGCTCAAAAATCCCCGGTTATGTGTTCTACCACCTGAATGCATTTGATTTCCACCTTCACAAAGCTTTTCTGGGTCTATTTAATAATGAGAAGCACGCTCTCCTACGGAATGCCTCGCAGTCACGAGGGTTTCGGATGCGTTTCGCTCCACTGACGCCGCCTTTTTCGCTCAGTGGGTCTTTTAGTGCTCTCGCATTAATAACAGACCGGAAATAGAGCTTCACAAGGAGTTCCCTGCACAGCGTACGCGCAACGACGCCAGCGAAGTCACCGGTGGCACGCAGCAGGAGGGCCGGGGGCAGTGCAGAGCACGTCGCGAGAACCCGAGGGCAGAGGGGATCAATCGCCGCGCCACGGCCGCCTGCGTTACGCACAGTGCGCGCCGCACGGATGCGCATGCCACGTGCCTGGCATGGGAACGCCGAGGGATTGCCCCGTACTGCGCCGTACTATAGCACGGCGCATCTGCTGGCTGCTGGTCCCCAGATCGCTCGCAGAAGCACAGAACAGGCTAGAGCGTAGTGAGCAGGCTAAGGTGCACCCGCCGCACCGGACCTCTGCGGCTGAAAGAGACCGGCGCTGGCTGTGCGAGCTTTTTTGTGCCGTTTAAGAAAACACAGGCCAAAATTTCCACAACCGAGCTCTCCACAGAGCTCAGTCACAGCCCCGCGCACGAAGGAATCTTTGCACGCCCGCACTATTTTAATGCTGGCACGTCAGCCTATTCAGGATGTGTGCACAGTGGCACGTCCGTCGCGTTTCCGCTTCGCGACATCTCGAACATTACCAAGCACTATAATAGCGTTCTGGAACCACACCCTGACGCGCACCGCACAACTGAATACGAAATATTTCTCCAGAAAGTCCTGAAATTTCCCACACGCACCCTTGTGCTCGTCTAATGATCATCCTGTCGAGTCCGCAGCCTACGGGCACTCTCGACAGGCGCCATCTTTACTGCTGGTGCTGCCTGCTCGCCGCTGCCGATCGCACTCGCGTTTACGTTCGCAGAATTCGGCTTCGTGAGCGGTCTGTTCTTTCTGCGAGGCAACTGAATCCATGACCGCACCATGCGCGGAACGCCATGTTGTGTGGCTGGTTTCGTATATCTTTCCTCTTCTTAGGCCATTTGTCAGCACCTGCTTTATTGGTTAGCCCCACCTATCATTAGAGGGCGGCGTTATGCAGTATTGGGTGGTTTCTTCCAAAGTGTTGTGCCCGAGCGCCCCGCCCGAATTCGCTGCACTGGGCGACGCGCCAACAGGGGGGCCGATTCACGCCTCGTCCAAACCACACCAAACCGCCCGCGGCCGACAGGCCCAAACTTGCATCTCCGCAGAGTGGCCTCTTCTTTTCCCGTCGCGGCGGCTCGGCCGAATCATGCATCGGGTGAACGACCGGCAACCGACATGCCGCCACATGCCTGGAGACGGCGACGGCGTCGCCTTCCCTTTCGCCGTCGTGGCGGCTCGGCTGACGTAACCGCTTCGCCTCCATTCGTCGGATTTCAAACTTAGGCCAGCGAGTGTCCTGATTGGAGCGATTCAAACTTCTCGGGGCCGCAGTCGACTCCCGGGGGTATAAAAACCCGCCCAGAGGCACTTATCGGCGACACTTTTCGGAGGCACGGAGTGTAGAGATGTCGCCTTTGTGCGAGCCATGTAACGCTGTTGCTACCCTTGTACATACATATTGTATATAAATTTTGCTTCAACTTTTCGCCCGCTCGAGAACTTCATCGCTCTGCTCTGCGCCGCGTCGATAGCGGACGGAGCAAGGCAACGCCGCTACACCGGTGACTGCGCTCAGATGGCCAGTCGCAACAAGGGGCACTTATGCCCGGCAAATTTTTTTCCGTTTGTCTAAGTGACGAATCCGCTACATGTTCGAAATGCATGCAGCCGTTTAGGATATATTCCCTTCGCTGACATAACGAAGCCACCAGGGGAAGGCGAAAGGGAGGCGGAACTTTTGTATGCACATTTCTCGTCAACTAAAAAAAAAAAAAACTGGCCAAAAAAGCTAAGAGCAAATGGGGGTACTCATTACATGAATAAAGTTATGAATTAATGTTTGCAAGTTTTTTTTTTCAGTTTCAGTTTTAGTTTATTAATTCAGTTGAAATGGTACAGTGCATAAATTACTCTAGGAGGTTCCATAGTCATAGACTGGGGAGGGACTGGGGAGGGATCAATGTCCCTCCTAGAGTGCAATGTATTTCAGATATCGAATAATACAGCCGCAAGGCAATGCACAAGATTTGGCATAGCCTAAATTCCTTAAAAAGATGACCCCAAAATTGGTATCAAAAGCACGGCCAACAGTGAAAACCTAACAGTTTGTGCCCGCACAAAATCATCTTGGAAAAACCGGTCTTTCCGAAAGAGGTTTCATCTTCGGAGAGCAAAGCGTATACGACGTAGGTGGAAGTCACGCTACGTACGGGCCCGCGCGGCACTGAACACTGCGGGCGATATGATGAGCCCGCAGGAGTCGGATTGCTTTTCTACTCCTTGTCGGCGGCTTGACCGGGGCATTTGGCCCGATCGAGATGCCAAGCCAACAACCCAAAAGCGGCACGAATAAAGCATACATCACCACGGAAGTAATCTCCCAAAGTTGGGGCGGAAGGTCCGCTAAATCCTTCTCCTATTCTTTGCGCGTGTGGGTACCCCCCCACACACACGCACGCACGCACACGCACACACGCATATATATATATATATATATATATATATATATATATATATATATATATATATATATATATATATAAACAGAATAAGGGTTTTTCACCACTTTCTTTCTGACTCAAAACATTCTTCACCTGTTTCTATGACCTACCGCATTCCCCCCTTTGCTTTCCGAGGTTTTCTTGACTGCCAACACTTTTTCTGCCGTATATATATTGTAACGCTACATAACTTGTTGAATGTTGTGCACAGACAAATCTCCCACTTTAAACCACGCAAAATTGTGTCCATGAACCTTTCAAATGTAGCTGGGGCGTTACAAAGGCCAAACGGCATGACGTTAAATTCAAATAGCCCGTCAGGAGTCACAAAAGCCGTCTTCTCTTTGTGGGCCGGATCCATCAGAATTTGCCAGTAACCAGATCTTAAGTCAACTGACGAAAAGTAGGAGGCGGAGTGCAGACAGTCAATAACATCATCTATGCGAGGAAGAGGGTACACGTCCTTCTTTGTAATTGCGTTCAGGCGTCTGTAGTCAACACACAATCGCCAGGAACCATCCTTCTTCTTCACCAGGATTACCGGCGCTGCCCAAGGGCTAGCTGATTCCTGTACCACTCCCTTCTGTAGCATCTCGTTGACCTGGTCTGCGATGACCTTCCTCTCGCCAGGAGAAACCCGATACGGTTTTTGCCGGAGCGGGCGGGCGGTTCCGGTGTCTATGCTGTGGCGCGTTCGAGAAGGCGGGATTTCGGTCTTGTTGCCGGGGCTGGTGGAAAAGTCAAACACTGTCGCATGCCTTGAAAGGACATGGGCTAACGCCTCCCTCTCGGCAGAAGAAAGACCTTTGTTTATCATCTTCAAAAGCTGTTCGTCACGCGTAGCGCAGTCACCCTTGAAATCGCAAGTTTCGTCCCTCACTGTTGCCAGGGGTACTCTGGTATCCTTTTCAAATAGTGCAAGCTTCATCCCTAGCGGCAGAACGGTACTAGCGGCTGAGCAGTTAACTGCGCATATGGAACTGCGCCCACCATGTACGGAAATCAAACAGTGCGGCAACAAAACATCCTTCTTGACGCAGTTCGGCAGAATGGGCTCAACAATTGCACAAAAGGAAGGCTCCACAGCATCGCAGACCATGACAGGTATAAAGGACGCCGATCGGGGAGGTAGAACCATGTCTTGCGAAACAACCAAAGCGTGTTCGCTCGAACGTGAAGATTCTTCGGCAAGTGCAGAGTAAAGAACACTGCTTACACAGAGTTCGCCAGTCGCAAAATCTAACTTAGCACCACATTCTTGCAAAAAGTCAATACCGAGAATAACTTCGTGTGTAGACTTCTGAAGTACCGCAAATTCTGCTTTGAAGCTTTTGCCCCCTAATGACACATCCACTGTACAAGTACCAAGGGGCCACAACGGCTCACCACCAACGCCTCGAAACGTGGCACTGCGATCCCAGCTGAACATTACTTTAGTCCCAAGGCTGTCTTTAAATGCCTTACTCATCACAGAAACTGTTGCCCCAGTGTCAACCAAAGCCATCGTGGGCACACCATCAATTAAAACTTCAATCTTATTTTTGACCATGTAAACGGGCAGAGGTATATTTCGTAAAGGCTGTCCGGCGACCTCACCTCCATCGGCCGCGCCGGCTAGTTTCCCGGCGGTGGCGACATTGGACGGCGCCGAGGTGATGGAGACTAGCGCTGGCGTAGAGGCGGTGGAGTTAAACTTCTGTCCGAAGAGGGGGAGCCATTGCGTGGACCGGTCGGCTGGTCGTTATGTGTTGACGACAGTGGTGGATACCATCGAGTGCCAGGGTTGAGGTTATTGGGCCGAGGAAACGTGAACGTGGGATCGTCGTTGGGTCCTTGGCGCCGACGGCGACAAAACCGCGAAATGTGGCCGACTAGTCCACATCGATAGCAGGTGGGTGGTTCGCGACGAGGATACTGCTGACCAGGCGAGAATTGCCTTCTTGGAAAACTCGAGCGATGGTGCTCTTCCGGGTAGTAGACGGAAGTCCGGGTAGTAGATATATATATATATATATATATATATATATATATATATATATATATATATATATATATATATATATATATATATATATATATATATATATATATATATATATATATATATATATATATATATATATATATATATATATATATACATACAGTAATACCTCGTTAACTCGAACTCGCATATCTCGAAAAATCGGCTAAGTCGAAATTTTCCGCGGCACCGAACATTTTCCTATACGTCCCATGTATATTTTTCCCTTTATCTCGAAGTATTTTTGGGTCGGATTGCGGATAACTCGAAATCTTTACTGGGAGTGGAACGAAAATCCCGCCGCCGGACCATTTCACAAGATTCGCGCGATGCTGCCACGGCTGAAGTCCGTCGATTTTTTTTTCTTATTTAGCCGCACCTGCCATACGTCGATGCTTTCCGCGAACGCGAAGTGCGCGAAGTCTCAGCCCAGCGACATATCAACTTTGTCAAGCAACCCTGTGGCACGTCATGTGATACATGCGCTGAGCAGGGAGGCCCTCTGCCCACGCTTGACGTAGTTTGATTGATTGATTGATTGATTGTAGGGTTTAACGCGCCGACGCAACGCAGGCGATGAGGCGCGCCGTAGTGGAGGGCTCCGGATTAATTTTGACCACCTGGGGATCTTTATCGTGCGCCGAAATCTCGTACACACGGGCGTTTTTGCTTTTCGCCTCCATCAGAAAAGCGGCCGCCGCGGCCGGGAATGGAACCCGCGACCTCGTGCTCAGCAGCGCAACGCCTTAGCCACTGAGCCACCGCGGCGGGTTTGGCGTAGTTTGTCTCGTTCGCTTTGTGCAGTGCACATGATTTTCCCGGAGGTGTGATTTCCGTTCATCTGCGCAAACCACGCGGTACGGATTTTTCGCTGACTGTGAGTGCAGTGCTCGTGATTTTCCCTGAGGTGTGATTTCCGTTCATCTGCGCAAACCGAGCGGTACGGATTTTTCGCTGACTGTGAGGAGCGGCAACTTAGCGTGAGTGCGGCAAGCATGGCGTCAAAGCAGTGCAAGTCACTAACGCTAGAAAAAAAGGTTGCCCTAATTAAAGAAGTGGAGAAAGGAGGCCGAACGAAATCGAGCATCGCGCAAGAACCCAGCCGGTTAAAGTCTCTTGTATGTTATTTTTTTCTCTTTCAAACCTGCACGAGAAGAAAGATTAGAAACTGCCGCTGAAGAGCCGGTAAGTAGTAGTGATTTTTCTGAAGAGCGCTCATTTTTCCCGGCGATTAGCGCAACTTTGCTTATCTCGAAAATCCGTTTATCTCGAAATTTTCTCTGGTTTTTACGACTTCGAGTTAACGAGGTATTACTCTATATATATCAGGGTGTCGAACCGGAATTGAACCGGGAAAAAAACGGTTACCGGTTCATGTCAAAACGGTTCGGCCACGCGCTGTTGACAATGTGCTATAAATGCCATTTGTGTTTTTGTTTTTTAAGTGCCATCAACTTACACACACCTCGCTTACATATTTTTCTTCTCCAGTCAGTCTTAGGAATGTAAACACTGTATCCATGAACCATGACATGGAACCAGTATTGGAGGCCTGTATTGCGCTGGCCGCGGCTTGCACGGAAGAAAGAGAATGGGAAGACTGTGCAAAAAAGATATACATATAGCGTCACGGGATGTCATTTTCCTACAATATCGTAAATCCTAAATGCTCCTGTGTGTTCTGTGAGTTCTTTCAAATAAAGAAAGCTGTATTTTCCCCCCTGGTTCCTTCAATTAATTGCGTACACGCCGAGGTGGCGGGATAGTTAGCCAGTTCTACTTGTAAGTGGGTTTGTAAGGAGGTCGCGGGTTTCACACCGACTGCGTCGGACGCAATTAGATGAGAGAGAGAGAGAATAAACATCTCTAATTTAGTCCGAATGCGAAAGCGTTGGTGAGCTAGGCAACCTTTGAGTGCACATTAAGGAACCATTCCTGGTAGAAATCCCTGTACCTTCCACTACGATGTATCTCGTTTAGTATGTGCTGATTTCAGATCTTTTATTCGCAATTTATTTTGATATTGTTGTTGCAGTTTGTCATTTATAATTACCGAACCGGTTCGCGGATCGAATTAGTCGAACCGGAACTGAACCGGAACAAAATAAATTTACCTGAACCCGAACCGTAACCGAACCCGTATTTTTTTCGGTTCGACAGACTGATATATATATATATATATATATATATATATATATATATATATATATATATATATATATATATATATATATATATATATATATATATCCCTACGTGAAAAACAGTAAAAAACTTGCTTAATCAGCGGCCAGTGGATTGGCCTACAGCCTTCATCAGAGTAACATACAAAACTGGCGGCACACTGCTTGTCGGAGAAAGAAGCGCGGGTATTCAGCGGGTATACATTTGGGTATTTATCGGGGGGGAGGGAAGTTTTTACGTCTGTGTGGTGGAAGACAGACAGAGAATGCACATATGACAGTGATTTTTGAAATGCAGGTGCCTCTAAACTTGCCAAGACACGGCAATGTAGAGAAATTTGCGGAGAAACAGGTTTACTTTTCATCCTCCGGATGTTACTTGGGGGGGGGGGGGGGATAGAGTTGTAAGTTGAAGTGCACGTGTGCCCATGCACCGATCTGCGAGTAAATTTCGTCATCGCACATCGATTCACGAGTATACGTGCTCTTAATAATACCAGAGCAGCGTGCGATTCCTACGTCGAGTGCCTCAGGGCAAGAAAGATACTAGCTTGATAAAAATGTAAGCATGACTTCAGTACGCAGAAATCAAGGGCGATGTCCGGACGCAAGGGTTTATGCCCACCAACCAGCTTTATACTGTAGATATTTAAATCATTTATCAAATAGGTATGATATCGAATTTTCACCAAATAGTTACATCCAAGCTCTATTTAAAAGGAAGCATTTGTGCCACGTTCAGTATTGCAAAGGGGGTGTGTAGGGGAGGCGAAGAGACATGATGGGGAAGTTAGGACTGAGTCAGGGGCAGTAGAGGCACGAAGAGAAGTGCACACCGGAGAGGGGAACAGGAGGAGGATGTGGTAATGGGAGAGGGGTATACGAACGGGGAGGCGTCACGTGTTTGGGGCAAGTGGAACACTGTCGTCGACGTCATTTTCGGCGAAGCAAGCATATGCACGAGCTATTATGTTTTGAATTGATTTCTTGTTTCTAGTTTTGTTTATAACTTTTTCATCTTTATCGTGTCCTCCCCCCCCCCCCTCCTTTTCTTTTTAGGGTCCAGCCTTGCTTCAAAAACAAAAACAAAAGATGGAGTTCTGCGTAGGCCACGTTTATATCATCAACGAAGGACAATCGAGAAAGCTGGAGAATACAACGGTGATTCGTACGTTGTCATCAAACATGTAAACGTGGTGGACTAGGTAACAACCAGTTTACCGAACGCTTCATGGCTCTGGGTATCCATAATAGTCTAATGGAACTTGTAGAAGCGCAGCGCACAGCCTGATACCAGCGATTATCTAGCAGTCACACAGGACGCCTTCTACTCCAAAAACTAGGCATTTCGTACGCCAGCCAACATGGTTACCAAGAATTAGCTACCTCCTCACATTCAAAAGGCCATCTACGTCTCCCCTATACCCAGAAACATGCACCCGGTACACCATCAAGATCGCCGTCATGCCCGAGCGTCTGCCCTGCACCAGCGTTTCAGAGATGACCCTGATGTATGCTATGTTGACGCCGCTTATTACCACTCTACGCGCGCCATGGCCACCGTGGCAATCAATGCTAAATGCAACTCTCTGGCATCCGCCTCTATTTACACCAATTACGCTGAGGAAGGAGAATGGGCCGCTATTGCGCTTGCCGTCGCCTCCACAACGGCTAAAACCACAGTGAGCGACTCTAAAACAGCTCTCCGGAATTACGAAATTGGCAGGATCTCTAATACCACCCCACGCATCTTACGCTCGTCCAAGCCGCTCGTTTGCGCAACGTGCAAATAATCTGGACAGACAGCGGCCCAAGCATCTCTCCCATGCAACGAGCTAGCACATGGGGCGGCCCGAGGTTTCAGCTCCCGGGGTTGCCCTGACGATGCTGCTGGCTCGGACCAGGGGGCTAGGGACAGGCTGGTGACCTAACGGGACATCACTCAACGCTATCGCATGGAGCGCGAGAAATATCCCGCAGCGCATCCCACGCTCAGCAGACGTCAATCTGTAACCTGGCGTCTGCTGCAGGCTAACGCATTCCCCAATCTTGCATTATTCAGCCACATTTATCCCGACCTTTACAATGATCAATGCAAGTTGTGCGCCCAGCGAGCCACACTCACTCACATGATTTGGGCTTGTGATGCTCAGCCACGAACTCTACGAGCATGCTTATGAATCACCAGTCCGGAGCAGTGGGAGACCTATTTGCTTAGCTCCGACCGCGAAATACGGATCAAGGTCGTCCAACTGGCCGAAGATGCCGCTCGCGCCCACGGGCTGCAGGCTGCCATCTGAGGGGGAGGAATTCAGGAAGGCTCCCACTTCTCCTTCCTCCTTTCACCCAGTTTTGGGCAAAATAATGTCGTTATCATCATCATCCCCAGTGAAGTCTCGTAAGCATTACTAAAATCGGGCGTTGAAATGACTTACGCGAGATAACAGGGTATAGCGAAGAAACATTGTACGGACGTCATGAGGGTTCGCCGGAAAAAACTAGAAGCACCCTTTCAGGAATGGCGTTAGATGGGGAGGCAAAATATCTCCAAAGTTATCTGCGGCTTGCCTAGACGGTGTATTTTGGAATTAACCTGGCAAATATTGGAAATACGAGATATCAGAAACACTAAAGCGATTCAATATTTGCTGAATCATTTTGGCGAGTAAATATTCAGATGCATTAAAAATTATTCATGACGCGTATAGGGAAAGCTTAATGATTATGGTGAAGGTAAACGCGAAAAAGTTGTAATTTCAAACAGTCAGGCTGGTAAACGGTGTTTTAGAGTAGGCATTGAAGTTATAAATCGAGGGGTACAATTATCTTATATAGTTACTGTGTGTAAGCCCAAACCCCAACAAAAAAAAAAAAATGCAGCGAAGCATTGTCACAGCTCGGGGTCCAATCGGGTAGTACACAATCGGGGAGTAATATTTAATAGCGGTCCGGGACACTGAAAAGCGAGACACGCACTCCCCCCCCCCCCCCCCCCCTCCCCCTTTTCTGGTGGAGGCGAAAAGCAAAAAATTATACCATCTTCCCACGTGGGAACCCTGAGGAGATGCAAAACCGTGCACACTCAGGGTTCCCACGTGGGAAGATGGTGTAATTTTTTTTTCTTTTAGCCTCCACCAGGGAAGCGGCCGCCGCAGCCGGGAGTCGAACCCGCAACCTCGTGCTCAGCAGCGGAACGCCTTAGCCCCCGAGCCACCGCGGCGGTTCACTGCCAGAATCGTTGGCGTCCATTGTCAGCTCATCGGACGGCGCAGACCGAAGCAGCAACTGAAGGGAGCAGCGGCGCGGACCTGGTTTATCTGAAGTGGCGAGGAGGAGGGGAGAAGAGAAGAAGCGCGCACAGCTGTTGGGGAGAGGAGAGAGTGGCGTTATATAGAGCAGATGGAGTGGAGAGGAGGAGCGGAGGAGCAGTGCACACAGGTGGTGTGGAGAGGAGGAGGGGAGAGAGTGACGTTATCACAGCTGGCGGGGAGAGGAGGAGAGGTGCGGACGGACGCCGGAAGGACAACGAATATAGCTCCGAGCAAGAGATGCTTTGCATCTAAAACGCCCGTGTGTTCGAGATTTCGGCGCGCGTTATAGGTCCCCTGGTGATCAAAATTAACCCGGAGCCCTCCACTACGGAGCGCCTCATCGTCTGTGTCGCGTCGGCGCGTTAGACCCCCCCAATCAATCAATCAACCACTCCCCCCCAGCTGGTATAAAGCCACCTTAGTCAAAAGTTCCCAGGCGGCAGCGAGTGGAACTGTAGCACCAAGAATTTAAAGCAGCAGCCTAAATTTATTTATTTATTTATTTATTTATTTATTTATTTATTTATTTACAATACTGCTAGCCCTTACAAAGTGTTCATGCAAGAAGCACGTTCAGCCGCCGCTGAAAATTTTGGGAGGACCTACATTCTGTAAACACCTAGCGATAAGCGCGTTCCAATCAACAATCGATCGCACGAGAAACGACAACTTAAATACACCTACCCGCGGTGCATATGCCTGAAAAACAACAGAGTGATTGGTAAGAGCCGACACCCGTCCTGTAGGGCGCAGGTATATTCCAGGATCCGCTTGGTAATTGTTATGGTAAAGGTCGTAAAGGAATATCAAACGAGCTATTTTTCTACATGTATCCAATATGTACAAAGTGCACGCATTGTCCAGACGTGGCTACACGTGTACACGTTGTACACATGTAGCTACGTGCAGCTACGTGTACAACGAGGAGCTAGCGGTGGTGCGCTTATTCTACAAGTAAGTGCAGGCTCAACAGGTGTATGTTATGAGAGTATTCCTTATGTATGCCTAAAATTAGGACGCAAACAGCGGCCGAGTCATCGAGTTGAACGGATTTATTTGCATGCGTTAGCGGTAATCACATACACTGATGCTTTAAATGCATGTCTAATGTCCAGCCAGCCGTTGAGTCTACACGTTTATTTGACCACCTGGGATTAATTTTGACCACCTGGGGATCTTTAACGTGCGCAGAAATCTCGATCACATCAGCGTTCTTGCTCTTCGCCTCCATCAGAAAAGCGGCCGCCGCGGCCGGTAATCGAACGCGTGTACTCGTCCTTAGCAGCACAATGCCTTAGCCACTCAGCAACCGCGGCGGGTCGACACTAGTCCTGCCTAGCCTTCAAAGTTCTAGCATTACCAGGTAGAGGAGGGTGGGGGGGCATGGTTCACAGGCGCCTTATCATACGTAATGCGGTTTCGATGCTTGTTTTGTGGTTTCCTGAAACTAATTCTGAGCTCTATGCTGCATGCCTAATTAGCCTGACACATGCGTTCGGTGTCTTAGGCCTTGGCGGTTTGGCGTTTTTGCCTGCGAAAATGAAACTATTGGGGGGTACACGCATACAGCTTTGCTGCAAAAAAAAAAAAAAAAAACTTCAGTGTATTTTGATCTGCATGATGCTGTTTGTTGAACTAAGTTTAGCTTCATCGACGAACTTCTTTTGAACACTTATTTTTTGCAGCAGCAAAGTGAAGGCACCGAAAATGGCTGCGTATAACATCGGACAGTAAACATAAACACAACGGTCGAACCCTCGGCAATTTTTGGTATCAGAATCTGGAGCGAAGTGGGTTTTGAATAAAGGTCGATCCAAACTACAATAACATCTCAACAGGATATTCAACGAGAATACTCAACAGCGTAAACACCGGAGAATTAATAGCCTCCTGGGGAAGCACGCCACAAACGCATCACAGCAAAGGGGCTTCGACACGGGCAGTATAGCGGCCACCCTGTACGTACAAGTGTCCATCAGGCATGCACGCACGGATGCGGGCGCCCTTCACAGCGTTCGGGATATCGCTGCGTGCCCACGGGGGGGGGGGGGGGGGGGGGGGGGGGGCTCGCAACAAGATGACGGGGTGGCTGCCAACGCGGCCGCGGTGTCATTTCTCACCCGCCGATGACGCGGGGACCCTGCAGGTTACGACGTCAACACCGCGCCGGAAAATAGCGGCACTCAGCCACGCCGACGAACCGTGCCGGAGGGGAGAAAAAAACAACCAAAGGACACGGCGGAACATCCCACGAAAAGCGCGAAAATATGCCCTCCCGAAAGCGTGGAGAAAAGGGGCGACGCGTGCGTGCGTGCGTGCGTGCGTGCGCCAGCAATATTCGGTGGGGCCATGTTGTGTGGGCGCCGACAGGCATTGTTTCCGCCGCTGGCGCGCTTATATCCCCCGCGCCGTGAGACGACAGTTGCCGTCGCGATCGCTGGCGAGGGATCGCAGGCCGAGCGCGCTCGCTTTCTTATCGCTCGAGGTGGGCAGCCCTCGCGCGCTCCGCGAGGGATCCCGCTCACGTCTCGTGATTGCCCCGGTATATGAAAGTGGTGGCTAGATTGCATCCCTTCACTGCCGGCATCCATAAATGTCGAAAGTAATTTCAGGGTGAAACGTTTTTTGGGCCTGCAGCTCAGCATTTCGTGGCGGCGTGGTTCTCGCAGCAGCACGCGGTCAAGAGGGTCAAGGTCAACGGGGGGCGAAGTGATGTGCAGAGGGTGAAATTAATCTTTGTTGTGATTGGTCTAGAGGCCGCTGGGAGAGCGAGTAAGTGAGTGGAAAGAACGGTGCAAAGTGGAGAGGAGGTACCCTCCATTCGCCCGTGAATGTGCTTCTGGCCGTCGCCAAGAGGGCCTCGAAGCACAAGGCTCATTATGCTACGCAGGGGTCCAGGCGCGATCAGTGTACTTTGACGACAGGTGATAGTTTGAGGAATTGGATGAGTGGGGATCGGGCCATTCTGGAAAAAAATTAATTTGGCAAATTGCTAAGCAATCGTACTGGGACGTGAAACCTTCCTCTGTGCTGCCGCGTAACCGGCGAAAAAAATAAAAAGAACATGGTATGCGGAGCAAACGTCAAGAGATCGGCAGCAACATGCAGCAGCGCGCAGCCTAATAAGGTATCACGTCTCAGTGAGCGATTCTTAGCGATCGATTTATGTAATTGTTTTTTGTATCTTCCTGCTCATAGTTACGGAACAAAAAATGGCAGCCACATGGCTGCGGCAGCCACAAAATATCGGGCGAAAGCTGAACGTTTTCCATCTGAGCAGCGTTGTACAATACCCCGCTGCGGGTACTGCACTTTGCTATAGACTCCCGAGGGCGAACACGGGATTGAGTATACGGGCAAATGTTAGCGTTTGCTCTCTAAGCAACTGATTGATTGATTGATTGATTCATTCATTCATTCATTTATTCATTCATTCATTCATTCATTCATTCATTCTTTCATTGATTCACCGTGGCGGCTCAGTGGATAAAACGTCGTGCTGCTGAGCCCAAGTAGGCGGTTTCGATCCTGTCACCGGCGACCGCTTTGCGAAAGCGAAAACGCCCGCGCGTCGAGATTTCAGCGCACGTTAAATATATACAGTATGGTCTAAATAAAACTGTAGGGACGCGTATCGTACACCGCATATTCATCAAGTTCAAATGTACAGGGCAAGGTGTTTACGATAAGCTTTACAAATTCATCCAACATCTTAATAATACGCGAAGTCTACTTTTACAACTTCGTCATGCTACTAGCCGTTTAAAAGTGAAAGGATAATCGTATCATGGAAGGTCTTAAATAGCTGAACATCGTTGCTTAACTTTTTATTAACGTCATCAGAACACCTTTTTAGTGGGAATGTAGCAACGCTGTAACAAGTTCATTCGTTAATCAGCAGGACTATTTATTGCACAGTCCTAGAACATGGAAATGTTGTTCATTAACGGCAGATATTGGTATAGTGTGTTGTGTATACATAACAGGTTCAGCTTTCCAGATCATTGCTGCTCTTTCAGGGGTGATTACTCTGAAGATATTTAGTGCATATGCCAAGTATTTCCGGACAGCTAATACTGAGGATGAACGCTTTATTTGGGCGCAGTTTCAAGTTTGCCTCTACGAGCTTCCAGAGCCATTTAAACTACCCCATTGAAACGTATGGGCAGTAACTTTTGACGACGAATTGCAAAGAAACTATTTGGAGCTCCGCAAAGTGTTTTACAATGTGTCTATCCTAGGCAACTTCTTGATCAAGGGAAATATTCATTTTAGTAGATTCCTGAGCGGACGGAATGTTGAGCGAGGAAGCTGTGCGTACGTGTGCGTGTGCGTGCATGTGCGCGTGTGTGCACGACAGAAAATAGTTGGCGGGATCGCTTCCAGGATGAATCAAGGGCGGAGTTTTTTCGCTGTAAGAGCAATCAAGGGGAAAGGCAGGAAAGATTGTACAAGTGACCCTGTCAGATGTACCGTTTTTAATGTCTTCATTTACATGGTTTGCTCAGCCTGATACAAAATAAAATCATAAACCATTTTCACAAAGCTAGAAAAACTCCGGACGCAGGCATGCACTGAACGATAAACGAACTCCTGTTTTTTCCATCGCGCAAATAACCAATCAACTCGTATATCCTCGGAATTGTCACTCACCGAGGCTCGATTCGTTCTGATGGGTACTGGGATGTATCTCGGCCAAGCTGACCAGCAGAGTAGCTTGGAGTGCCATCACTCTTAATCCAAATCAGACGTGCAGTTTTACGCCCTAAACCCTACGTGCGGATATGCTTCCCCGCAAAGCCCTCTGGTGACGAATCACTACGACCGAAGTTCAAAATTTCCCGAATTACTGCTAACGGCTTGACTTGGCAGCATGATACGCCCTGCAGCACTACGCAGGTCAATCATGGCGTTTTGCGGTGCTCTAACTGCGAGACTTAGTCAAATACCTGTTGACGTGCAAATAGTCTCCGCCCGCAGTTCGCCTGTCAGTGCCTCATATTTGATCTAGAGTAATTAATGGGTAAGTACAAATGATCGCAGTGCGTCTGATCCATCCCCTTGCGCTGTCGGACCTCCCGCCTCCAGCGAGAGCTTTACGACGTCGCGGGAGCCCTCGAAGACTCGAGCCGCTCTCGCCCCGACGCCTCCCTTGACGCGCGCGCTGGCTGCCGGAAGGCACGGTGACCACCGCGGCGATCTATATGTGCCAGGGGAGCGTGAGCCCCTCGCAGGGGACCCAGATCGGCCCATTAATCTGAAGCCGCGTCGCATGACGCCCGCAGGGCTCTTCATCCTCCGCCGCCGCTGCAGTCCCCGAGCCGCCTTGGGCGCCCATGCGCTGACGCTTTGATGAGTGCGCGCCAGGCTGGCTGGCCTTCTTCGGGCCGCACGAACGCGCTGCACACGTTTATTTTTCCTTCATTTTTCGTTTTTTTTTTTCTTTCAGCCCGCAACTTCTTGCGATAGCCGGCGCGTTAATCCGCTAGCAAATGTCGAGACGAGCTGTCCGAGTGCCCATGGTTGATGGCCGCGCTAGGAAACTTGGGCAATCACTCAGAAGAGATAATTAAATTCTCATACGCGCCTTCCGTTAATTTGTCTAGCAGCCGCGACCGAGAATACTTCGCGGAAATAAAGTGTTCGCTTTTCTGTATACGAAGTCAGCGTAACATCGGTGAATACACGTCTGTTATTTAGCCGTAGACGTTTCTGTGCCGTCCTCATGTCACGGTAAAAGAAAGAAAGAAAGAAAGAAAGAAAGCAAGAAAGAAAGAAGGAAAGAAAAAAAGAAAAAAGAAAGAAAGAAAGAAACTGATAGTAGGTGATGAAAATAAAAATAACTTATAATAAAACAAAAACGATAATAAAATATTAATAGATAATAGTTCACTGTTAATAAAATATTTGCGGAAGTAGCTATGAGAGTTAATTTAATGAAAGTAGTTGCCTAAATGGAATACATTACCTTCTAATATTGGTACAGTGGTCAACTCAGTGATGTTTCCAACCTGCCCATCCAACGCTTTTCAGGAGGAGCAAACCTTTCGCAAACCTCGCACGAATTTTATCCCTTGTCAGTCATGTGTCGTCGCGACAGCTCAGTTAGGCGGCTGCCAATCGCACAAACGAGGTTCCGTGACATCATAGAAAAGTTGCGGGAAATTGGCTAGGGGGTCGCGACTGCTTCACACGTTTTCTTTAATATCTCCGTTATTTGTTCGAAGATTGCGATCATATTGGTATCATTGTTCTCGGGACTAAGTGGTCTTTCTAATAAACCCAACTTGTATTTTGTCTTCATGGCTCCTTTAATAACCCTACCATGATTGCTGCTTTTCCCTTCTCATTGGCATTAACGTATCATACTGCGTCTCTTTCCATGTGTATGCCCCGTTTTAGATGCGACTGCATCTCATTCACTCCCCTTGTCCCTGCATCCGGCGTCGTCGGCGTTGTTGTCGGCGTCCGCCCCTCCCCCATTCTCCTCGCCGCGTGAGCTGCGCTCTCCGCCGCTCACCCCCCCTCCTCTCCGATAGCGAACACTCTCTCGCGAGGGGCATTGGATTGGATTCGATTGGATTGGCTTGGATTGGCTTGTCTTGGCTTGGATTGGATTTGGCTTGGATTGCATTAAAGTGGATTGTGTTGGATTGTGTTGCGTCATAGACGCGGCAGACGCACTGGCGCCGGCGCGTCCCCTCACCGTTATGCGCGCTATAAAACGCGGTGCCTGCGCCGCTCCGCTCCATCGTTCCAGCGCCGTTCCTCCGCTGTCCAACGCTGCAACGTGAACCCCCTATGCGTCGCATCTACACAGGGGTTCCCGCGAGGGGAGGTGGGAGTTTTTTTGCCCTTCTGTTCACTCATTTTCGCGCTTTTATTTCTTTACCTAACTCAGGAAATCCTTTGAATTGATTGTAAGCACCCCCAATTTCTGCAAAATACCCAATACCCGCGTATACTGTGCAGCAGCGTAGCTTCTCGACAGCTTCAATGCTTTTGGACTTGGCTATTACGCTTTACCCGGAGGGCATATCGGGTGAAACAAGTCATGGCGAAATACTTACGTTCCTACGTACGCGAGCACATGTACAGTGGAACCTCCCATTCTCTTAGAGAAAATCCAAACAAACTGGTAATCTATCACACGTTTTTCACCAAACCGGGAAAACAAAACGCAACAACCAGGAAAACGCAGCAGTGAGGGAACCTTCGAAAATGAACGAAAACAGCGTAGCTTTGACTAGCAACTGTGTATTTCTGCAACTTTGGCTTTCAAACCTTAAAGAACTCGAGAAAGTAGGAATGCTGCTTTTTGCGATCGCAGGAAAACACCGCGCGTGGCAATACAAGGTCCCCAGCGATGTCGACTCTCTTCCGCACTGGCTGCTTGTCTACTGCGTTTAGTACGTCAGGCTTTTCCGGGAGGGAAAGCGCCTCCCGATTTTGCGACGCCGTCAGGGCGCGACAAAGTTCGCGGTTGCCATTTAAACGGTGTTCTCAAAGCTGAATCACACGATGACGACGAGAGCGCGTGCTATTCTTGCAATGGCGCTTTTATGGCAAACACGCACTTCCGGAATTCGGAAGTAAACTTCCGTTGTAAGCGCAGTGATGATAATGATAGCATAGAGTAACATAGGGCCACCTAGTGGTGACGAATCGCACCCGCGTGCGGCTTCATGCAGTCAGTTCCGTAGCTAAGCCTGGCCAAGGCTCGTCAAACGTCAAAATGGCGGTCCGCGCATTTTGACACTCCGAACCCGACCAGGCGGTTTCGGAGTGTCAGATTGGGCGAATGATTCGGGAACGCCCTGTGAGCCACGACGTAACAGTGAGGATTATAATACATGGGACTCTATGTGACCTGCGCGGGGACCAGACAAAAACAACGTAGCAGCCGGGAAAACGCAGCACTCGGGGATCACTGAAACGCGGCTAATATCAGAGTCCGTCAGGAAACGCACACGCACAAGCGCCTGCATGTGCATGTTTATGCGTGAGTGCGTGCGTGTGTGTGCGTGATAGCCGAGAAGATCTTCGTTACAATCTTTCTCAGATAAATTATGGATTAAGTCACCGCGTTTATTCTTTTTTTTAGTTCTAAATAGCGCATAGGAAAAGACGCCCTGAGGGGTCAATAGAACATACTGTGTTCAGTTATGAAGTTGATTGATTGTGGGGTTTAACGCGCCGACGCAACGCAGGCGATGAGGCGCGCCGTAGTGGAGGGCTCCGGATTAATTTTGACCACCTGGGGATCTTTATCGTGCGCCGAAATCTCGTACACACGGGCGTTTTTGCTTTTCGCCTCCATCAGAAAAGCGGCCGCCGCGGCCGGGAATCGAACCCGCGACCTCGTGCTCAGTCAGTTATGAAGTGCTGCCTGGTTGGGTAGAAAATAACGTCATCGAATGAGCTAGCCTACCAGCCTACAGTGAGGTTAGCTGTATACGGCTGGGAAGGCGTTGGGGGACACAAAACAGCACCACCTCGGGCCTACGAACCGAAGTCCGGACTTTAGGCTTCCACCCCACACTCTCACGCTCGCTGCGGTGAGGGTTGCCCCACCCTGGCTTCGTTCTACTGGGCGATACTGCAGCAAAGGGTGCTGAGGACCTTTGGGAGCGGACGGGGCGCCACTGGAACACTATAGAAAGAATTCGTCGAGCGAGGGCAGCTTAGCGTGCTGGTCGATGAGCACTCATGCATTAAATAGGATATCATAGGATTAAGCGCGAGATTAGAAAAACAGGCGAGGCCTTTAAGGGCGTTGAATAGCGCTCGTTTTGTTGTTGTTGTTTCCCAGGGCATCGACAAAAGAAGGAGCTGGAGTAGGATGCTTGATCAACAAAGATAGCAGATGATGCGAAGGAATTGCACAACATTAGCGAGGTGGTCCCGGCCGTTGTGATTAAGCAAAATAGCACGCAAGAGGTGAAGGTAGCACAAACCTCTGCACCAACATGTCGCTACGTAGATGAGATTGTTCGCAGTTTTTACGAGGATGTTGAATCGGCAATGAATGAAGGGAACACACAGTACACCAGTGTGGCGGAAAACTCTATAGCGCGAAAATAGGAGGGAAGTAGGGAGGTGAGCGTGCTTAAAAAAATCCTTGGACTAGGTATAGCTGTGGTGATAAACTGATTTGCGGAACTGCATTCTTCCGGAAGAGAGGATACAAGAAACACATACAGGGAAAAAGCCCCAACGACAAAAAAACACACACAAATATCACCATTATAAGCGCCAATCCGTGGACATGACGTCCGAAGCGCTAGGTTGGAAGCAGTAATCCCAGTATGGTAAGGTAAAATTAGCCCATATCTCAGATAGAAAGGGTGAACGCAGCAAAAAGAAGGAAACTACACTAGCAGTCAGTGAGAGACGGGGCACACGAGATTAGTAAAGTGCGCACAGAACAAATTCTCCGAAATAACCGGAAAGGGTGAAATTGGCGTAGACATATTAAATTGCAACCTAACTAAGGTGACCTCGGAATCAGCACCAGCTGTGGGAGGAAGAGAACATCCAAACAAACTGGTAATCTATATCAGAAAACGAGCGAACTTATATAGAAACGCGTGATTATGAATTCAAGTGACAAGAGCGAGGGAGCAAATCAAATTGGCGGAGTTGTCGAAATTGTTTAGACGAAGCAAAGTTAGCGGCATTTGGGCCCACTCCATGGAAAACGCTGAATAAACATTAGAACTAGGAGGGAGCTCAAGGTCGCCCAAAATTCCAATTCTTCAATTATGAATTCATGGTTGATGCATGCATGCGTCGGGGACCGAGAAGGGGCTGCCAATTTTCATTCCCAACTGTTCAAAATTTCATTCGGCTCTAAATACAGTGCTCCTCGCTACTTCTCTTGGCGGCCTCGTTTACTGATAAGATAAGGCAGAGTTACCCCCTTTTTTTTCTTGAGTCGAATAAATCACTTCGTCAATATAAGCGTCTTAGCCCGGCGAAAACAAATTATGTTGCCGCTGACGGTCGCACGTGCGTGTAAAGCAGCTGAACCCTTTTGCACGCCAGTTCGCCCGCTGGGTTCTTGTTATCCCAGTTGCCGCTGTTCGTGCGGCGCGTATTTCGTGCGGGGCGCGACGTGAGCCGACCGCATACACACACCCCGCGCTAAGCAATAATAGCTATAGCGCGCCGCATCGCACGCCGGCTGTGATGTTCCGTCGTGCCGAATTCATTACCGAATCGACCTGATGTGCAAATATTGGCCCTGCGGCGAAGAACGCTGGCGCCATTCAGTGCGTGTATCCCCACCCTGTTTTTCAGCCTGCTAGATCGCGGGCGTACCGAATATAAACAACGTCAAGCAAATCAGAAGGTGACAGTATACACCGCGCTAAGGGATCCGCCCCGATGTTTTCGCGACATCCCCGTGGTTTCCGAAAAACAAAATTCGTAGCAATCCGCCACGGCGCATGCGAATAGGTCGCCCAAAATTCCAATTTTCGTTTTAAAAAGACCCTGAACTAAGTGGTAAACGTTGCATAATTCGTTCCTGATGAAGTTTGAAAACGCGCACGCCCCGTTCTGGACTTTTTAAAATAAGGCCCGAAGACATTATTTTTGTCAAATGGTACAAACCACAGGCTAAAAATTTTAGAGGTTCCCAGAAGAAAAGTCAGAAGTGGAACCTCAGCGATGCAGGACGCCAGCCATATGTGTCAGTGCAGTTTCGGTGGCTCACTGCACTGCCTTTCCGGGCGCCGTTACAGCCTTCGAGGTGCCCTTCCCGAGAGCGAGGGTTCCAACTTTGCTGTCACGAGCAAACATGTTCCGGTACATTTGAAGGCAAAATTAATTTTGCTAGTACCTAATAATTATTTTTGCTGGGAAATATCTGGGAGGTCCACTCTTCAAGATGTTCGCGGGTCTGCTTCGCATCAACGCAGCTGAAAAATCCATCACAGCCAGCAAAGGGGCGCAGTGGGCCAATGACGAAGCTCAGCATATGACTTTTTTCGAAAATTTGGCTGTTGATCGGAAATCACGCATTGTCATACTAATCGTTTGTCTGATCTCTTTGTTCGTTAAACGATTTTTCGGTCAGGCGCATTGTGGCGAAGCATTTCCACGGAAACTTTTTTAAGAGTCTTATTTCACAATGCAGAGGGGTTTATATACGCAGTAGGGCTGATGCGCCCTCTTTGAGCGAAGCTTATATAGCTAGGGCTCCATGTACTTTTCACGCCTGCCAATACAAAGTCGCTTGTCTTTGAAGCGCACGCCGTTGGAAAACGAACGTTTTAGTGTGTGTGTGCTATTATCACGCAGTCACCAGCGAAGTCGCACGCCGTTCAAAACATTGATTTGAACCTCAAGCCTCTACCCCCATCACTTGGATATGCACTGTGATTAGATTAGTTAATAATAATAATAATAGTTTTCAAGTTCAAAAAAAAAAGGATTTCGACCTCAAGCTTATATATATATACGTCTCATCACATGGATATACATTTTGAGTAGATTACTTATCAATAGCCCCTGTTAACGGAAGAACGACCGAAGCGAGACCTTGGCCATGGCTACCCTTCGCGGGGACGACAACTTTACTAACACTGTTAACGGAAGAACGAGAGAAGCGAGACCTGGGCCATGGCTGCCCTTCGCGGGGACGACAGATTTAATGACACGGTCTACACGATGATGGTGACTGATTGGCGCATACCCATCGGGAGATTCAACATCCTCCCGCGCCCGCAACATCCTGGCTTCTGTTACTGCGCTGTTACTGCGTCTCAACCAAAAATCGCCGTGGTTCTCTGACGTTTCTTTTCGAGCGATGCCCGAACTGAGTCCCACCGTCCATTAAAAAGCTTGAGTGGATCCTCGGGCTCCTTGCAGACACGCGCTGTTGCTCCGGTCCTGACATATTTTCGACTTCTCCACGCTGGGTCGCCCATCTAGATTTGCCAGTTTCGTTGAGTCTCTGTTATGTCTCCTTTTGCTTCTCAACTTCCAGCGGACTCCTAGAAAGTCTTGATAGTCGGGGTGCCTTGGACCTCCAGGGAACGAATGCTTGTTTTGGATGCGCAGGCTGACACGATCATGACGGTGCCCAAATGTCGCCAAATTCTTCGTCGGCTCAAAACGGCTGATCATACCTGTCCCTCCGCACGCGAGAAAATTGCTGCGAGGATGAACAAGAAGTCCACAATCCTAATGTTTCGGTTTCGTTTCGCAACTTGAATCCGTGTAAAGCTGTCATGAAGTGCTTTCCCCTCTTGCGTTTCCAACGGTGCATCTGCCGTCGTACAACTTTCAGCAGAGCATGGCGCCGCCAAGCCGAGGGGAACGGCGCCAAAACTAGGCGTCCAGCTCGCTGAAACGTTTCGCGAATCCAGCAGGTCGTCTGTAGAAAGTGTAGTGGGAGCGGTGTCGGTAAATTATCCATTTTTCGGTGTTGCGGTCCCCCCTGAGCAGCGAGTCTAGCGGTGTTCGCAAATGGCTCTTGTGCCTGGCTCGGATTCGCTTTTCGATAGTTTGCGATTCCACCGTACTTATTTTTGTGCTTGGGGTTCGGTCACAATACGGCTTTACGGTTTCTTCATACGCAGCCGAAGCGATCAGCCAGCGTGATTCCGCTTCTAGGCCTTCAGGTGGATGGAACGGCTCAGACTCCTGGATGGGTGCGACCTCGCGCGCTGCTGCAACGTTTGGTGCTAGCCGGTTTTCACAAATTTCCGGTAACGCTTCACCCCTCAAGAAGTTCGGAAAAAGGGTGTACTCGAACTGAGGCTCACACGATAGTTGCTCTATGATTTCGTTCACGCCGTTTACTTCACGCGTTCTGTCATGTACTTGGACGGGAGCAGCGGAGTTGTCCTTGTATGCGGCTGGCGTGGCCTCGCGTTCTTCACAGTTGTTCTTTGCCTGAACGCTCGACGCTACCTCGCTGCTGGCTCTCGCGTTGTCAATATCTGGTACGTGGCTGTGGGCCGTCGTCTCGACACGGCACCGATACCCCTTGCACCCACGTGGCTCACCGTTGAAGGTTGAAACCTGCAGCATCGGCAGCACAACTCGCGAAGTCGACGTGTGCGAGCTGACGTGGGAGGTGTCGTGTGGACGGTGTGAAGTTCTCTTTCCGGTAACATTAATGCCGGCTGCCCGCAGATCGTTCAAAGTCGATCGCAACCGACTGAGGGCTCCGCATATCCTTTCCTGATAGTGCATTACGTCGTAAAAATCATGCTCAAACTCATCTCCTTCGAGAAGCTCACCTATCGCCATGTTCAGCTCGTTAAGTTCAGTGTCCTTCTTTTCCAGCTCGTTAATAGCCAACTGCAAGTCCAACGCAGACGGTGACGGAACTTGCCGGAGCTCAGTCGCTGCCTTTAGCAGCCTCGAGACCGCAGCGCGCAGAACCTTCCGCAACGAACGCAGGGTGTCCAGGTCATCACCAGCTTGGTACTCGGGGGAAGTACAGTTGCTCCCAAGCGGGGTACCCTGGACGTGACGGTGCGTATCTGCGTCCCGTTGGAGGTTCCGGTCAGTCGTAGGTGGGCGGTCAGGGCCAGCCATGCCGACCTCCGGCTGAGGGCGGGGCTGATCAGCGGAACAGTCGAAATCGCGGGGTTCTAGGTACCTCAAGCCGGAGGGGACGTAGGTGGTCTCCTTCGTCGTCGCGTGCGGTCATCCTCCCGGGTTTAACGGCACCAGAAAATGTTAACGGAAGAACGACTGAAGCGAGACCTTGGCCATGGCTACCCTTCGCGGGGACGACAACTTTACTAACACTGTTAACGGAAGAACGAGAGAAGCGAGACCTGGGCCATGGCTGCCCTTCGCGGGGACGACAGATTTAATGACACGGTCTACACGATGATGGTGACTGATTGGCGCACACCCATCGGGAGATTCAACAGCCCCATTTGCAAGAACAGTATACTTTCAGTATACTGGCTACCACCCCCAAGCACAGGAAAAAATTACACTGACATAAATACCCCAGAAAGTGGAGGGGGAAAATAGCCCCGCCGGTAGCGTAGTGGTAATCGCACCAGACCGGTATTCTGGAGGTCGTGGGTTCGGATCCCACCTGGCGGGCATTTTTTCTCCACTTTCTTTCTTTCCAAATTCTTTATCTGTTTCAATGACCTACCACATCCTCCCCTTCGATTTCCGAGGTTTTCTTGACTGCCAAACTTTATTTCTGTCTTATTTTCAACGAGCCCCTCATTTCCAATATATATATATATATATATATATATATATATATATATATATATATATATATATATATATATATATATATATATATATATATATATATATATAAATATATATAAATATATATATATATATATATATATATATATATATATATATATATATATATATATATAAATATATATATATATATATATATATATATATATATATATATATATATATATATATATATATATATATATATATATATCATCAGCCTATCTACGCCCACTGCAGGGCAAAGGCCTATCCCATTATTCTCCAATTACCTCGGTCCTGTGCCAACTGTGACCAATTTATCCCCGTAAACTTCTTAATCTCATCTGCCCATCTAACTTTCTGCCGCCCCCTGCAACGCTTGCCTTCTCTAGGGATCCACTCTGTTACCCTTAATGACCAGCGGTTATCTTGCCTTCGCATTACATGCCCTGCCCACGTCCATTTCTTCTTCTTAATTTCTACTAATATGTCTAACACCAGTTTGCTCCCTGACCCACTCCGCTCTCTTCTTGTCCCGTAATGTTACACCTATCATTTTTCGCTCCATTGCCCGCTGAGTCGTTCTCAATTTAAGTTGAACCCTCTTAGTGAGCCTCCAAGTTTCTGCCCCATAGGTGAGTACCGGTAAGATGCAGCTGTCATACACTTTCTTCTTCGGCGACAATGGTAGGCTGCTATTCATTATCTGAGAATGTCTGCCATATGCACCCCACCCCATTCTGATCCTTCTAATTATCTCTGCCTCATGGTTGGGATCTGGGGTCACAACTTGGCCTAAGTAGATATATTCGCTTACCACTTCCACTGCCTCGCCACCTATCTCAAACTGCTGTGCTGTCCCGAGGTTATTGATCATTACTTTAGTTTTCTGCATATTCATTTTCAGGCCCACGGTTCTACTCTGTTCGCCCAGTGCGGAAAGCATGCTTTGCAATTCGTCCCCCGAGTTACTAAGCAAGGCAACGTCATCAGCAAATCTGAAGTTACTGAGGTATTCTCCATTAACCCTTACTCCCACCTGTTCCCAATCCAACGTTCTGAATACTTCTTGTAAGCATGCTGTGAATAACATTGGAGAGATTGTGTCTCCTTGTCTGACACCCTTCCTTATAGGTATTTTACTGCTCTCCTTATGGAGGATGATGGTAGCTGTGGACCCATTGTAGATATCCTCTAGTATTCTTACATAATGCTCATCTACCCCCTGGTTCCGTAATGTCTGAATACACACACACACATATATATATATATATATATATATATATATATATATATATATATATATATATATATATATATATATATATATATATATATATATATATATATATATATATATATATATATATATGCGCACGAGACAGGCTCCCCCTCCATCATCCTTTTACAGCTGCTGAGGTTGGAGCATTTCAAGGCATTTGAAGTTTTTAAGTTTCTTGAGTAGCAGTGACGTCACTCAGGCCGCATCGCGGCTATTGGTGGGCTTCCCTTCAATTGCAGCTACAAATTCGTAAACAAAACTGCAATACAAGCAAAACAGAGACCAGAAGAGGTATGTTTATGCTGCGGCGAGCAAATTGCACAGTGCCGCTCTGTGCTGGCGACAACCATACGTTTCGTGCTTTCAGGCACAAATGCGAGAGGTGGAAGACCATTGGAAGATTTATTGTCAGCGGTGGAAGACCATTTAAAAGTGCTTTCAAATTGTTCCATTCTAGAAAAAGTCCGTGAGTCTGGTTCTCCACAATGCACCTAAAAGACCGACGACTGCGACAAGAGGGGCAAAGTAAGGCAATAACGAGGCCCGGCATGAGATTGGACTCGAAAAATATGTTCTGCGTTGTTACGCCACGCGTCAATGACATTTTGCGTTGCGTGATGTAACAGCCAGGATCAAATTTTTGAGTCCAATCATATGTTCGGCATCGTCACGCGCAAAATTTTCTCCCTTAGGACCAACCACTGCACATTATTTTTGTGGTAATTCACACCCACGGGCATTTTCTTAGAGTGCAGAGATAACCAATATCAATTCTGCACACGCTTGGCAAATATAGAATAATAATAACGCAGTGACATAAATATGAAATTCCGACCATCCAAAAGTATCGACTGATTTCAGAGCATTTGGTTTCAGCGCTCGGAAATATTACGGAACAGAGTAACGCCGGTGTATGGGATGAAGGGCTCTAGGGGGATGAACGGACGCCTGGTGACTCACCCTGTATACGTCTTCTACATTGACATACCCTAAAATAAGGCGCAGCAACGTAGCGCCCATGGTTCTGGTGCCGCTGCTTCCTTAATCGTTGACGGACATAGCAAAGTGCACCACCGCTTACACAACTCGAACGCAGTGTTCCTAGTATAGCTCCATAAAAAGCTGCTTGCAAAAGCCAGAGAGAGAGAGAGAGAGAGAGAGAGAGAGAGAGAGAGAGAGAGAGAGAGAGAGAGAGAGAGAGAGAGTTTGGAGGGTGCGGGAAAGGAATGGGTCGTCTGTGGTAAGGGATGCCAGTTTTCACCACTCGTTACCGGTGCTTCTCGGGTGTGAATTGCGTGCGGCAGCGCACTTAGGCGGCGAACATCGATTTAAGCAAGCGCGCGTCGATCAAAGGTCGGAAAGGCGCGGCCGCCATAACGTTGGCTCGTCCAGGACTGCAGAAAGGTCTGCTTTCCTTTTTTTTCCCCCCCTTTTACTTCTTTTTCCTTCCTTCTTTATTTTTCTTTTTTATTTCCATATTTCTTCCATTCTGCTTTCTTTCTGCGCAATTCATGCATGTATTTTTTTCCTTCCTTGCTTCCTTGATCGTTGTTCCCTTATTACTGTTTTATTTAGTTCCTTTGAATTTTCCGGTTGCGCCTTCCCCCTTTACTTTTTTAGTGCGAAAGCCCTATTAGCCTACCTCGGCTGATTCCGCGGATGTAGAAACTCAGACACTTGGTCATTCGTATTTTCTGGTTTATAAGTCGCTTGCGCAAAGGTTGATGTGCAGCAGGAAGAAGGGCGACGCGGGTATGCAGTGGCCGGACGTTAGGACTAACGTCACGCTATGAGATCTAGTGGCGCCCAGCCAACAGGTACCCGCAGCTCGACGGGCAATAAATCTGACGTTGCTTGGCATGTCGTTAGGCTTGGCTGTCGTTACATGTTACAAACGACAGTACCGTTACTAACGACGGAACAAACCCGCATGGCATGTCATGCAAAAAGTGGCGAAGATCCTAACTGCAAAGACTATCAGAGCATCGCACTATCCGGCCATCAGTACCGGCATTAGCGTCATCAATCCCTACTGTCCCCAAGGATAATGGTACATACAGGATGTGCACCGATTACAGACTTGGGAACTCCTAGGCGGACTTGCTTTCATAACCAATGGCAGGAATAGATGATGCCATCAATAAGACAGACGGTTCCTCCTGGTTTGTTCGACTACATCTGTGCAAAGGGAATCGGTACGTATCGCTTCAAGAAAATACAAGCGCTTCACTGCTTCCGTAGCTCATTTAGGTACGTACAGATACAACCTGACGAAGATTTTTTCCAACCTAACTTCCATTAGGTTGGAAAAATTCTAGCCTCTGGTTCCAGAAAATTATGGACACTGTCCTCCAAGATGAGTTATCTGGGCATTTTTGTGGAGCATCACTTCCTAGGGGGGACCGGCTGGCAACGGGTCATGAGCTATTGACAACGGCCCACTGACTCCGGGTTCGTGAAAACCTCTTGGAGTATTACAGATCAGCTGTCTCCTAATGAAGAGGCTACGTCACGAGGATCCGGTCTAGGGCTGTTTGCACAATAAGGTTTTCTGATTCGCCCTTCTCTCTAGGTCAAACAATTTTCCCAGGCTCCACTCCTCTCCCAACGTATCCACCATCGTCAATCGTGCTTGTGTCATGGGTGCGCGGTCACGCCAGTATTACCGTCAGCATTACGTGCATAATTTCTCGGTCCTGTCATCTTCTGCCCTTCTCCCAAGAGATCTGTTGGCGGGTAAATAAAACCTCTGACACCGAACTCTAGTCATCGTCTTACCACGTGCAGTTCCAGTTCCTCGAGACCTCATCAGGGAAGAGGAAGCTGTCCAAACGGAGGGTCCTGTTAGATGTGTCCCTCACGCGAGTCCGCACGCATGGATGGAAAAGGACCCCCGCAGAACAATCATACGCCCCACCTGCTCTGACGCTACGGCAGACCTCCTCCATTTGATATTGGAATGGCATGGAACCCAGGACTGGAAACAAAACAAGTCGCGGGGCAGGTCTGTACTTGCGGCAGTGTCCGTTGCCCCCCTGTCCTGCCGGCCGCGCTCAACCGTACTCATTCGGGACGCTAAGCTGTTTTCTTGCATCTAACCCCAACTTTTCTTTTCATTCGCTAAGCCCTGAAACTACGAAGTAGGCGTACTTACAGCAAACACAGAAGAAAACAAAATAATTTTGTTCTAAAATATTACATTGTGTCTAATCCGGCATCAGATGGTGAAGGTGAGTTTAAAAATGGCTATAGACGTGTGTGAATGCAGCGAAGTGACAGTTCCTCGAATTCAGGGTGTGGTCCTGCCCGCCTTGAAGGCCTACGAAAGAAGCAAAGGTGGGCCAGATCTCCCCTTGGCCTCTCTCGTGTGCCTGCAGCCAGATAGTACCAGCATCGGAATCAACACGGCCTTGGAGTTCGACGAAGCAAATAGGTCTCCACTATAAGCATCGCGAAAAAGAAATCCGTTTGTGTTCCCGCTAACTATGTCTAAACGAAGAAGCCCGAGAGCTTGTCTTAGCCGAACGGCCCGCCCGACCGGTCGTACACCAGGTGCGGCCTTGCGAAACTCGGCGTCAGCGCGAGGGCAGAGCGGCAAAGGGCAATGCACGCACCGGGCGGCCGTCGAGAGAACGCAACGGGAAGGCACTGGGGCAGAGGTAAAAGAGCGCGCTGACAGCTCGCAACCCATTTTCCCTCCCAGTGCCTTCTCTCTGCCTCAAATGGCTCCTCCTCATCCTCCATTTCACCCCAGACGCTCCAAGGAAGCAGTTGGGTGTGTCTGTGAGGAGATGTGCATTGCACATTGGGCTTTCCCGCCTAATTATTTCGATAAACACGCACGCACGTACGCACGCACGTGCGCGCGCGCGCGTAAAGACAGCGTACATTTTTCAGCTCAAACTTCAACATTCAGTTAAAAGTTTCGTGTACCATTTCATTTATCTCCCCGTCTAGTACCGCGCTGTCTTAAAAAAAAATAGTCTTAGCCAACTCGTCCATTTTACCAACCTAATTATTTCCACGTAAAAATCTGCAGCAATCATTCAGTTAAAAGTTTCGTGTACCCCTTCATTTATCTCCCTGTCTAGTAACGCGCTGTTTCAAAGAAATGAGTCTTAACCAACTCGTCCCTTTTACCAACCTAATTATTTCCACATAAAAATCTACCGCTATTAAAACTGTCTAAAAAAATTGGGTCGTAAGTTGGCCCAAGGAAGCGGGTTCAGTTCCCCGCCGCGGCGGCCACTTTTCTAATGGAGGCGTAAAGCGAAAACGCTCGTGTGTTCGAGCTTTCGGAGCCCGTTAAAGGTCCCCAGGCGGTAAAAAGTAATCTGGATCCCTCCACTACGGCGCGCCTCATCGCCTGTGTAGTGTCGGCGCGTTAAACCTCATAATCAATCAATCAATCAATAAATCGAAAGTTGGTAGACAGATTAAGGAACCCATTCACCCTCCGGCTTTCTCTTTTCATTTAGACCTGCGGTCTAACACACAGTTTCCATTTTCAAACTGTAACGGATAGCCAAAAATGCAGTTTTAAGCGCATGCCCTTCAGTAGTTGTTCGATTGTCATCACGCCTGTAGGCACACAGACAATAAAGTCTGTGAGCTTTCTTGTAGCTTGCTCTTACTCGATGATTGGTCAGCTCGTGGGAACACTACTGTAGAATCTTGATCTTATCCCCTCAGAAGGGTGAATCTCGGCCATTAACACGGATGGAATGGCGTCTTTCGAAAACATTCTGCTCCCACAGGTCTTGCCCCATGCTGTGATGATTAATCATACTATTAAAGGGTGGATTTTCTTTAATACTAATCATTGCTCAATCGTACGCTTAAGGGGACCACACAGACAAAACATAAGTTTGGTTCATTAGAAAGATTGCCTCGTTATAATCATGCTGACGCCACTTTTAACGTAAACTTCGCTCAAATAAGTTATATAATCAGGAAAAAAGAGAATGGCAATGCGACTCGCTAGCTCATTTCCCGCACTAGAACATTTGACGTCATATGCACCGCCGTGTGATTGGATGAGGCCGGCAAAAGCAAACGCAAATTACGCAGATTTATAGGCTGGAGGAACGAGCTATTTTCGCTTAAGTGTGAATCATATTGATTTTATAGCAGTAAGATAACTGGGGCAATTCATGGAAGTGACGAAAGTACACGTAAACATATAAGTACCAGTGCGTACTGCTGTTGATACTGCGAGCACTATGCTTGTTATAGCTGCACAGCAGTGTGGTGCTTTGGGGTTTTCTCACACGACACTGGCCGGTTGACGTAAGCGACAGTGTTTTACGTGACCCTGTTTGTCGAAGATACCCCATGTTTCCCAAAACGATTATTACCTACCGTTACTAAACAAAGAGGAGAACAACGCAACACAGGCGAAACACAACAAGAAGAAAGTGACAACCACGAGCGCTGGTTCTCACTCGCGGTTGTCACTTTCTTCTTCTTGTGTTTCATCTGTGTTGCGCTGTTCGCCTCTTTGTAATTATGCACCAACTCGTACAAGTCTCAACCATAACAAAAATAAGCCAGGTGCAAATACAGTCAAAAACAAAGCAAAGGCGAATAGCAGGGCAGAGCAGTATGGTGGTGCCATCTAGGGGAACTGACGGTAAACAAGGCTCCGCAGTCCGCTGCAGACTGAACAGTGCACTTGAACAGCGCACTCGCTTGAAGGCACTTCCTTGTTACACCATGTCAGACGTCACTAATCAAACTTTTAACTTAAATTGATTAATTTATCAGTGAATAAAGCATCACCTGCTGCAGGACAAGCGCTGGGTACGTGGCACTATATTACACCAAATATTTTGAATAAAAAAACGTATTTTGTCTGCATGGGGGCCCCTGCAAGCAATTCTAATGCCACCGATCCAACAACAATCAGCTCACAGATCATAGTTCCTAGATGCAGAGCGGGTGAAGTGAGCGCTGCTGAAGACAAGTTCGTAGTACCGCGTTAAGGCAGCAGTATCTCAGGAACAAAAATAACATCACAACAGTCGTGCATTTGATCTAGGCGCACTACAAAGGAGCCATACAGGCTGGTCTCAAGTTACGCCACGTATGCTCCTAAATCGCTGCATACACAGCCGACGGCTATAGGTGTAGGATCACAAAGCGTCATATTTACCGGCGATGCCTATGGAGCAACGAACTTAAAGCCAACACGCTGGGCAAGCAGTCTGTACATGACGTCTTTTCTGATGTAAGGGGGTCACAACTCACAGTTGTTGTAGTAGAAGTTGACCGTGTGGACCCATCCGACATCGTTGTGAGTGTGGCTCACGATGTGCACGTTCAGGAAGCCCGGCTTGGTTGCGTGGCAGGCCTGCGAAGGAAGAGCGTGGACAATGAGGAGAAAGGACGCTCTCGGGGCGCTGTGGTAACCGTGGACACGGCCTCCCTCGCAGATTCCATGTCAAAAACTGATGCGCTGTTCTAAAACTACGTTCTCTACCCCACCGCGTACACCGATCCATCGCCGCAGTGTGCAGAACGCTCATCGCTGTACAGAGCTATCCTTTCTAGGGACCGCTAGAAAGTGTGCGTTGAATTCGCTTCTCGAAGACGCCTGAAGCCCGGCACTATATGGTGCGTTTTTTTTTCTTTTCGAATTCGGTGGAGTGAATGTCCGCTCTTGCGAAATTCGCCGTGCCTTCCACAATGCTAGGAAGCTGTTTTCGCATTTAGGAAACACGTCGTTTGCATGCAGACCCAATTATGCCTGTCGCGGGTGAAGCTTTTGGTGCTCCTCAAAAAAAAAAAAAAAAAAAATCGAAAAGGAACATCGTACGTTTTGCGCAATTTATTTAAGCCGGAAACTCACTGTGAAACCGTGACGTTCACTATGCCGGACTATACGCTGCTGAAGCTGCGTACCCACGAAAAGTTCGACCGTCCCAAAGATTTTGCAGTTTGCCGCAACAGCAAAAATTGATCGCTCCGCCGCACGAGCGGTGCCGCAGCCACGCATTCGCAGGCAAATTCGCACCGTGTTGAACGACCCTCAGATGAATGATCGCTTCGTAGGGTACAGCCCAGCAACTCGGTCTTAGTCCTATATAGAGAGAGAGAGAGAGAGAGAGAGAGAGAGAGAGAGAGAGAGAGAGAGAGAGAGAGAGAGAGAGAGAGAGAGAGAGAGAGAGAGAGAGAGAGAGAGAGAGAGAGAGAGAGAGAGAGAGAGAGAGAGAAGGCACTTTATTAGAAGAGAAAGCCGAGATGTTTGCCGGAATTTCGACACCGACATGCTACTCGGCGGGGGAAGGGGGAGGTGGGAAAAAGGCCCCATAGGTTACAGGGCAGAGGAAAGAGGAAGAAAAGAAAGAGAAGAAATAAAAGAAGACAGAAAAATAACAAAAAAATGACGCTCAGTTTGCGAGTAGTGTGATTAAAAAGTCTGTCTGTCTTCTAAACTCTAAATCACTGCAATGACGCCAATCCGTCCAGATAGTCGAACAACGCCGCAAGTACTGTGCGTTGAGCTGGTGGAGATAACCATGGACCAAGAAGTACTTCCAAGGTCATTGGTCCTGGGCTGAGGCGCTCTAGTTTCTGCACAAGACTGCACCTTGCGTGTATATATGCGGAACATTCCAACAGCAAATGCTCCACGGTTTCCACCGATCCGCAGTTGTCGCAGTAAGGGCTCGTGGTGACACCAAGTCGAAAAAGGTATGACTTCGCAAGCGCTGCGTTGAGACGAAGTCGGTAATGTAATGTCGCTAATCGGCGGGGAAGTACCTCTGGCAGCCTCATCCTGAGCTCAGCGTCTACGGTGGCGTAGGAAGGCATGGTGGTGCTCTGGAAGGGACCATAGCCGTCACTTTCGTGCTTAACATCCAGGCACAACAGAGCGTTCCCTCTGCGTGCCTTCCCCATTGCTCGTGTCGTCTATTCGCACAAACAAGCGAACAGATGATAACTATGAATAGGCGAAACATTTAGTAATCATGCCACAATTATAATACAGCGGCCATTCCCGCACTTCACAGCACGCAATATAATACCCCCGTGCGTGCTTACGATGAGGTTAGTTTGGGAATAGGTGAAATCCCCAGGTTCAATGAGATATTACCTTCCTGGTAACATAAAAAAGTAAAACCTACAGTCAATGCAATTTCAATGTTTAAACGGAACCTTAAGCCCTAACCACATGGACGCGCAATCACGCGTCGCACGAGCGTCGGCGTCGTTCGGCGACAACGCGCGGACACGCGGGAGAGGGCGAGAAACCGCATGAGACCGGCGAAGTCGCGCGCCAGCCGCTGCGGCGGCGTACGTTGCTGGACACGTTTGTATTAACCATGCCATCCTATTAAAGTCGTTTATGAGCCGTTATTGTGGATTGTTGAAATGCAGTTATCAAGACCCTAGCTTTAGCAAATAAAAAAAAATATTTGCGGGCAAATATTGACATGCTGCGAAATGTATTTCAAGCAAGTCATTACCGTCAAATCTGAAAAAAAAAAAAATAAGATAGGATGATGAACGAAGACGCGCTTCGCGCAACTTTACTTGCTACTATATTTAACCTTGATGTTATGCACCAACTGCAGCTTAATAAATTCAAAGTGTCAAAGCAAATTTCAGCGCTGCCTTGATACTGAGTTTACTGTCGAACGTCAATTTATAGGTTAAAAGGCAAGGTACTCGGGCACTTCTTGTTTGCCTTGAAAAAAAAAAAAAGCTGATGAAACGCTCATTGCAATAAAAACAACAACAACAAAAACAGCCAAGATTCGAACCATAGACTTTCAAAACAGAACACCAGCACCCAAGCACCCAACCGCACGACGTACGCCAGAAGAGGCGGGGACCTTGAATTCGTTACTAACAGAGGCTGTCAACGGATATTGCCGAGTGTGTTTAGTTTTGGCCGTATGTGAGATATTTGAGCCGTGGTAACGCTTGTTTCTTACGCACTCATCTTGGAGCCGAGGACAGTTATGCTATTACTACAAGCGATGTAACCACAGCCCCCTTATTTGAGTCAAGAAAAACTATCGCACATCCTCGGTCTACCCTGCGCAAGCCACGGTACCGTAGCCACGAATGGAATGGAATGCGCCACTAGCATTCTGGCGTTGATAAGGCTTGCGCCTCACGCACCGATCTTGCAGACAAGCCGCATTATGCTAATACTGGAAGCGATGTAGCCAGAGCTCCATTATTTAACTGACAAAAAGCTATCGCCAATGCCCGATCTACCCGATGAAAGCCAAACAAGCCACAAATGAGAATGAGCGCTTTCGAACGAAATAGCTTGCAATTTGTCTTTAACCGCAAGTTAAAAAGAGTGTGTACATGTCCATGCTGCTAAAGACGTCGATATACTTCATGCCTTGACATTTCGAGCCATCTTGTGAATCTAGAACGTCACCTGTAACGGTTCATCAGTGGCCTACCATTTTATATCACATGGTCGGATTTCAGCAACCGTCCTTAACCCTTTCGGCCCTGATTTTTTTATTTCAAGCAAAACAGTATTTTCTGTGTGTTTTCTTAAATTTTAGGGTCCCATAGGCCCACAAACGAAAAATAGAGCTGGAAGTAAAAGTAGTAACATATTTATAATGAGGCAATTAATTATGACATCTGGCAATTAAAAATTTTGTGTAGAGCAATGACATCACTTTTGCACATTTTCCTAAACGTTGACACTACATGATCCTAAAAACAAAAATTCAGCTTCGTAGTGCGCGTATTGATAGATTTACAAGCTTGGGAATAAAACTGAGACCGCCATTTTTTAGCCTCAGTGTCGTAATTTCGACTTCACCGCAGCTTTTTCTTTTTTGTAGCGAGTAGCTCCACTGAAATGAAACAACAGTGATATCTATCGCAATAGGCATCATGGAAGGACAATTCCCCCCAAAACTAGTAGTTTTGGTTTCGTTCTCTATGCGCTAAAGGAACTACAATGTGATGGCGTTAATTGACGCCACCAGGGGCCCTATTCTCGACTGCATAAATTTCCGGCAATTCTGGCAATTTGCCAGAAGTCTTTTCTGATTAGCTTTCAATTTTGGTCACGTACTTCCGGCTGACAAAGCGGTTGTGTGTGCTGTCGTCATTTTGACGTTCATGTCGTTTACGGAAACCAGTTCTAAAGTTTGCCTTATTTCTCGTTACTAAAGAAGCTTAATTCTTGGCCGGCAATGAAAAACCAGACTAAATGCAGCGGACATGACAACGTAAGCCTGTCTTTGCTATTCAACAACAATACTGCTTGTAATACACCCCCCTCTGTGATTGGCTGAGAAGGCGTGACGTAATTTAAACAGTTGGCGGGAACGATTACGTCATGCATTGGCAACTTCAGCCTGCGTAAAAGTGACGTAATGATACGTAACAGCTTGAAAATGGCGGCTGTTTTTGTCCGAAAATACAAGCAAAATAGGGCAAAAAATTGCCCCGGCTTGCGGCGCCGCGAAATGTGCGGCAATTTGCAGTAGGCGCAGTTTCGCATGCGCGCTGTTTAAAGCATGTTTCCTACCGAAACAAATTATATAGTTTCAACTGCTTCCAAGTCAGCGATCATGGAGCATACAAATAACGTGCAGTATTTTGCTTTTATGTTTGGCAATAAAATAAAAATTATTTGTTTGGCGTAACTGCAACATAAGAGGGCAGGACAAGCCTCACCATGACAAAGAGAACCCAATGCATGGCATTTGTCCATACTCGTCCTAGTAAGCTGTTGGGTCACATGATCGAACTCAAGAGAAAAATAACAAAGAAAAGTGACTATTTGGTTCATTACAGCCCTGATTGAAGTCGAGCTTGACGAATGAGTGAATCGGCGACATCGGTGCGCTCCGCGGTTATCAGGCGTAGCGCTTCGCTGCTCTTATGTGTGAAAGAAGTGATGGTCGCGGCCGTCTTTTTCTGTGATCACGCCATAAACTTGTAACATAGCAGCAGACGATGGCGTGGCGGCGGTGGCGGCAGGGAAGGTGATAACGCAACAAAGCTTGCATTGAAGCAGAGAGCCCAGCTATGTTACTAAAAGCGATTGAAAGAAATAAATAGATACGTTAAAAAAATTGTGTGATGTTCTTTAGCTCAACATCCGCCTTTCGCTCGCTTTTGGATCAACGTTACTCGATCACCTTGTGGTGTTGACGCCAAATTTGACCTCCAGAAATGTGTTTTTCTTGTCAGCCTCAGCTACAGTCTTAATTTTTATAGTACATGCCAAGTGTTTTTATATCTTTCTTGCACAATATTTGATACCTTGGTAGAGATCTTTATGAGTCACTCGTCAAATTACACTGCATGTCGTCACAGCTATAGGTACAGCACGTCACTGATTGCTTACGTCATGCTTACGCAAAAAAACATGGGCTAATTGCCAGCAATTTGTGCAGTCGAGAATAGGGCCTTAGGAGACAATGCTATGATGATGATAATAACTTTATTTTGCCCAAAACTTGGTGAAAGGAGGAAGGGGAAGTTGGATGTTGCGCTACACTCGGTTGGCTCGGTTTGAAACGGAAAGTAAACGATAAATAGATAGAAAGCGCATAACAGTTACTATCTGAGATAGCCATAAAATCCAACTGACGCCTGCGTTAAAGCTGAACCTTCGCAGCAAGCAAACAAAAAATACCGACACACACACACCGATAGGTTTTCTCATGCTCCTTCGTTTTGTTTTGTCGGCGCTTTTATTTTCGGTGTTCGAAGGAGGAAGAACAACAAAGTTACAACGTAGGGTCTCTAACTTATTTGCTTGTTTGTATTCTTTTTTTTCAGCGAGACAAACTGGACTGAAAGGAACTTTATCCCGCGCTCTGGTGCTGTCCTCCCATGGCCGACAACGACGAAGTGGCGCTTCCGTTTGTCGCCTCTATGTCCTCCTCAAGCTTGAGAAGGAAGTCCCCGGGGGACTGTGCGCCCTCACGGTGTCGCGCCGCTCAACCCCGGTGGAGAAAAACGACACTCATCTTTACTCTTTATTTACACCAGCGCTCGAGCGCTTAAACTTCTAAACACGACAGCTAGAACAGAAAAAGAAAAAAAAAACACTGAGCGCATCCATAGCAGTGATAAGAGCTCGTTTTTTTGTGTGTGTGCGTGTGCGTGCAAGCCATCGCTGGAACTTTTTATTCCGCCGTAGCGCTGAAGTACGACGCTCGATCACTACATAGCTAGCTTTCTGTGTACGTAAAAGCAAGGACTATTTAACTCGCATACGCCCGCCCGCCCTCTGCAACGCGAAGTGTGCATGCACGCGAATGCACCTTCGCCTGCCCCACGATTTGTGTTTTAACATAAACGTTTTACAAAATTTTCAGCCACAAATGCGTCGCAGTTCACAAACGTAAGCTTCAGATGCTTCGAGGGAATTTTGTATTTTGCGGGACGGGAACTACATGAGCGACAGCGGACTATTATCTGTACTGAGCGTTTCTAAGGGGATGTTAGTAAAAACGGCGTCCCCATTGAAGCAAAATGTATTTCTCTTTGTTATTAAGGCGCGTTTTTACGTGAACAACTAGCGATTTCTCAGATTGACGAGTACGTTCCTCGTGATCGAGGACGGCCTTTGTATATCCTCTTCCGGGTTGACGTTAACGCGAAGGAATTACGCCCTTTTTTAAATTACCAGTCTGATTTGTCAGTAGCTGCGTGCATTGTTTACACTTTGAATAAACTTCAAAATATGTTCAACCAGTACGCTTAAAACTTAAAACCAGCACACTTAAAGCCAGCACGATCCAGTTTTTGGCATTAAGTTATTTCGTTCACCTCACGTCGTGGATTCCCGGGCGGTCTAAATCAATTCGTAGCCTTCCCCTACGGTGTGCCTCATAGACGAGTTGTATAGCTACGGCTTGTAAAGCCCCAGTTCGATCTTTGATTGAGAGTAAGCCCCAATAATTTCAGCTGTTCAAGATAGTTAGCAGTTTCATGACAAGTGGTTTCGTGTAGATCCTGCTTGTATAACCACAGAGACATGCTCACCATAGACTACCTCATGTTTGACTTTCGCTCCTCCGTGCCTTCCCAGAGACGCATCCTGACAGACTCTTTTGAAGCCCTACAGGCTCTAAAATGTCCTACGTCGACCAATACCATCGCCAACAAAATCATTCATCAGATCTCCATCTTGAAATCTAGAGGCATTCATGTTCGCATCGACTGGTCACCTGGACACGAGGAGTCATCACCGGGGAACCAGGCAGCCCACTCGGCTGCGCGGGAGTGTATAACCTCTAGTCCTCCGCTGCTACCCGACTTGGCTCCTCCACCTACTGAGACATTACCACCAGCGATACAGCTTCTACGTTACAAAAAGGAAAAAAAAAGACCGCCTCAAGGTCCTGACTCCAACCGGCTTTTTATCCACCCTGCCCCCGCTCCCAAGATCAGCCGAAATTTTCATAAACAAATATTTTGCTAATGCTAGCCTTACCCCTGAGACCTTCCGTAAATGGTACACCCCGTCTCTACCGCCTCGATGTCCCTATCTGCGCCTCCCCCACTCCCGCCAATCTCCAGCACCTAATTTGGCACTGCCCGAAGTTCGCGCGCTACAGAACCTTCAAGCCTCCTCCAAATACAACCTCTCTTTACATCGACCCTCGTACACTGGAACCCTCCATGCTGGCTTTAATTGCACACTTTTCCCTAAAAAGCGGTCTAGCGCGAGCAGCCTAGAGTCGTGAGCCTGCTCTCCTCACCCCACGCGGCTCTTCAGCATTCTTAAGGAGCCCACCTGTTTTGGGTCGAACTGTACACATTTAAGACGTCCCAAGTTACAAACCCCCCACCTTCTACTTCCCCTTCCCCCACTTGACGTAGAGTCTTCCTGCCACAATAAAGGCTACCTCCTCCTCCTCTTTCTTCTGTGATACTCTTTTTCTTTCTGACATATATGCCGCAGTGAAGTAGCAAGCTAAATCACGGATGTGTGTATAACCAAGAATAATATTTCGGAGAAAGCCCCTATGTAATCCCCGCTTGGGTCCTTAGGGTACCTAAATAAATAAATAAAAGCAAATTATACCTGACGAAAAAGCGCACCTTTCTTGAATCACCCTCTCAGTCAGAAAGGGGGATGCGCCGTATACAGGAACAGTGTCCGCGGTGCAACTTATGAGTTTCCAGACGGTGAAAGCGAAGTGAGGGAAATAACATTTCCTTTTTAAGGCAATCCTCGTGGCTCATCTTCATTACAACGCACCCGATTGGCAAATCCATGCAGCCAACGATAAAATTTCGGCGAATGACGGTGTCGATTTTAACTCGAAAGTTCGGTGTGCGCTGTGGCACCATGCGCAGGCATGACGTTCTTCATTGCACAATGATAACACAGCGCAGATAGCATTTTTCAGTCAAATGGTATGCGCGTTGTTGTCATTCGCCAAATTTCTTTGATGGCGACATGAATTGGTCACTCGAGCGCATTGCGGTAAGCTGAAGCCCGAGATTGTCTTGCAGTGTATACATATATATAGGAGCGGCGCGAGGTGGTTTGTCGGTATCGCGTTTTGCGACCAGGGGCCCTATTCTCGACTGCACAAATTCCCGGGAAATCAGGGAATTTGCCGGAAGTCTTTTCTGATTGGCTTTGAATTTTGGTCACATGCTTCCGGTTGACAAAGCGGTTGTGTGGGTTGTCGTCATTTTGACGTTTCATGCCGTTTACGGACACCAGTTCTAAAGTTTGCCTTATTTCTCGTTACTAAAGGCGATAATTCTTGGCCGGCAATGAAAAACCAGACTAAATGCAGCGGACATGACACATTTCATTTCATTTATTAGTTCCTTAAGGGCCCGAAGGCATTACATAAGGGGGGGCAAATACATATAGGTAAGACAACAAAAAAGCAAGAAAAAAATAGTCACTGACACATTTCATTTACCTACACATGACAACGTAAGCCTGTCTTTGCTATTCAACCACAGTACTCCTTGTAATACACACACCCTCTGTGATTGGCTGAGAAGGCGTGACGTAATTTAAACAGTTGGCGGGAACGATTACGTCATGCATTGGCAACTTCAGCCTGCGTAAAAGTGGCGTAATGTTACGTAACAGCTTGAAAATGGCGGCTGTTTTTGTCGCAAAATACAAGCAAAATAGGGAAAAAAATTGCCCCCGCCTACGGCGCCTCGAAATGTGCGACAATTTGCAGCAGGTGCAGTTTCGCATGCGCGCTGCTTAAAGCATGTTTCCTACCCAAACAAATTATAGTTTCAACTGCTTCCAAGTCAGCGATCATGGAGCATACAAATAACGTGCAGTATTTTGCTTTTATGTTTGGCAATAAAATAAAAATTATTTGTTTGGCGTAACCGCAACATAAGAGGGCAGTACAAGCCTCTCCATGACAAAGAGAACCCAATGCACGGCATTTGTCCGTACTCGTCCTAGTAAGCTGTCGGGTCACATCATAGAGTTGGTCACATGATCGAACTCAAGAGAAAAATAACAAAGAAAAGTGACTATTTGGTTCATTACAGCGCTGATTGAAGTCGAGCTTGACGAATGAGTGAATCGGCGACATCGGTGCGCTCCGCGGTTATCAGGCGCAGCGCTTCGCTGCTCTTATGTATGTCATAGAAGCGATGGTCGCGGCCGTTTTTTTCTGTGATCACGCCATAAACTTGTAACATAGCAGCAGACGATGGCGTGGCGGCGGTGGCGGCAGGGAAGGTGATAACGCAACAAAGCCTGCATTGAAGCAGAGAGCCCAGCTATGTTACTAAAAGCGATTGAAAGAAATAAATAGATACGTTAAAAAAATTGTGTGATGTTCTTTAGCTCGACATCCGCCTTTCGCTCGCTTTTAGGTCAACGTTACTCGATCGCCTTGTGATGTTGACGCCAAATTTGACCTCCAGAAATGTGTTTTTCTTGTCAGCCTCAGCTACAGTCTTAATTTTTATAGTACATGCCAAGTGTTTTTATATATTTCTTGTACAATATTTGATACCTTGGTAGTGATCTTTATGAGTGACTCGTCAAATTACACTGCATGTCGTCATAGCTATAGGTACAGCACGTCACTGATTACTTACGTCGTGCTTACGCAAAAAAACTTGGGCGAATTGCCGGCAATTTGTGCAGTCGAGAATAGGGCCCCAGCAAACAGTTGGGAGGCTGACGCCGCTCCGCGCCACGTGGGCGGACTGCTGACAATAGAGAGTTTTAGCATAGCGTGCTCCGTCCGCTAACGCTACGGCGGCGGGTAGCGGGGCGCGACTGGGGAGAGCAAATTCGTCATGGTGGGGTGGATTAGTTCCGCGCGGCCTGCCTTCACCATGCCCGCTCTTTCCCTCCGCTGAGGGGCAACCTCCTCGCACTCCCCACGCGCGCATGCGCAGTCCGGTCCCGCTACCCGCTAACCTTAGCGCAGCGACGGGAGCCGCTATGCTTAGCGTGCTCCGTCCGCTAACGCTGCGGCGGCGGGTAGCGGGGCGCGACTGGGGAGAGCAAATTCGTCACGGTGGGGTGGATTAGTTCCGCGCGGCCTGCCTTCGCCATGCCCGCTCTTTCCCTCCGCTGAGGGGCAACCTCCTCGCACTCCCCGTGCGCGCATGCGCAGTCCGCTCTCGCTACCCGCTAACCTTAGCGTACCGTACGGGAGCCGCTATGCTAAAATAGCTTCCACAGTTGGCGTAAGCTGCGTCGCAGCGACGCCGACGGGCGAATGGCGCGAACGCCGACTGATTTCAAGCTACAAATTCTACCTTTCGCGTTCCGCAAGCTGAGCTCGTCGCAACGCAACCGTCTGCCGCATACGCCACAGAGCAGGATTGAAGTGGTCGGACCTTTCCTGAAGCGACCCGCTAGCAGGACGTCGCTCGCCAAGCACGCCGACAAGACAGCCGCCATCCCGCAAATCAGGCTCCTTTCACTGCAGATTTCGCTGCACATTTCACTTTCGTGCTTCACCGATACCTATGACAGAGGAATCAACCACATTTTTCGCCTCCGTCAGAAACACAGCAGCCGCACCAGGGAACCGCACTCGCTACCTCATGTTCAGCAGCGGTTTAGGCACTGAGCCACCACGGCTTACTAAGAACGCTAATAAATCAGGAAGAAGAGAATGCGGATAGCCCAGAATGGTAGTAGGCCAGGAGCCTAATCCAAATTCCAAAACATGGCTCGATTCAGGACGCTACTTTGAAAACGCTAGTTGCGACGGGACGTTACTTTAAAATGTTAGCTGTGGGCAGATGGCTGCAGGAATGTGCATACGTCGAAGAAATCATGGAAAGGCGGCACTTCCGCACTCTTCCTCGTTTGCTTCACACGCATACAAGACGCGACGCTGCAGCGTGAGCGATGGACGCTTTTTACGCCCGGTACAATGTTAAAGGAAGACGGAGGAGAAAAAGAGAACAAAATGGAGACCCGTCACGTTGACGGCTATTACCGAGGCGAGCCGCAAGTATCGCCCATAAGGAGCGGCGAAAATGGGCGATTTTCCTCAGCTCGAGTGCCGCCCTGCGATCGCCGTCAGGTGTGTGCACGTCTCCTCGTACGTGGCACACGCTATATCCAAAATTACCACAAGCTTCGGCCAAGAACCCGCGTGCACGCATGCTTTGTCGCGTAGGATGAAAAAAGGGAGCCGCGAATCTCGATGGTCCAGAAGAGTAACTGACGCTTCGATGTTCGTTCTCTCCCTCTCGCTGAATTTGACTTATAATAGCATCTGTGAAAACCACCGCAAATATATTGTTATGTAGCCAAAGACGACGCAGTTTTCTTAAGGAAAAACAAGCTTATTGGAGCGAACTTGTGCTCCCCTAACAACTCAAAGAATACACAGGCGGTGAAGCAGCAGTCAACAAAGTTACGTACGCAGGCTAGAGTCGGCGAATCGAATGCCGCGGCGTCTACTCTGCGGGCATTAATCTTTGGGCGCGGGTGTTTCCCGAAATGTTTCCCGAATGAAACACGCGCTTCAATCGGGACACTGATACCACAGCCCGGCGCAGCCGGGCTTTAAAATCAAAAACATAAACAAATTCAATGCATTGGGTCGCGGCAATATTGTCGGTACAGTATCCCCGTTAATAGTATAAGCAGAAGGTTACAAAAGCCAATGTTGCTGTTTTCAAGCATTACGAACATCCAACAAAGCAACGATGATCAGTTTAGTAAAACTTTATTGAGGTTGAGGATTACTGACTGCTACGGACGTCACACGCGCACAGCCAAAAGTAAAATGCGGGGAGTATTCGTTCACTCGATCTATCCGGCGAAAGGAAAAAGAAGTTCAGGCCGCCATATTTTAGATTTTGCAAGGCGCACCAGCAGTCCTGCTACAGGCGTGCAGTGCAAGATCCGGCGAGACAAATAAACGCGCCAGAGAGACCGGCCCTTCGAGAAGCGGCGCTGTCAGTCGTAAAGGGAGTGCTGCCTATAAACCTCTCGTAAAGAAACGATTCCCGGGTCAGTCATAAAACAGGCACGTGCCCGTTTTTCTTTGTTCCCCAACAGACTGCCATCTCCCAAAGTCCCGAGCCGCTCCCGTCCGCGCACTCAGCTTTTCCACCCTTTCTCTGTCCCGCCAGGCGCAGGGCAGCAGGACGCCGCGCAACCACGCTTCGCGTATGGGCACCGCGGTTCTGATTCGGTTCCTTGCGGGTTGCCGCATACTGGCCACATGTGACGGGCGGAATGAGCTCCGCTGTCACAAGCAGCTCCAATGCCTGCTGAGGCTTATCTGCTTCTTTTTTAACGTTGTTATTATTATTTTATTTTAGCTGTCGTTATATGCTCTCCCACCCTCGCAATCATCCCTTGCTATGGCACATACGTGTACACGCTCTTTCCTTTACATACACTAACAATTGCAACGTTCTTCCTTGTTTTTGGTTCACTCTCATTCTTCTTAGCTTCTTGTTTCTAAACCCTTGTGTCTTTACTTAGTTGTTTATGTGTCTTCTTTTGCACAGTGCATAATTTTGCCTCTTACTATTTTTGTGTATTGTGTCCTGTCCCCGTCTGAATTGTTTTCTCATCTTCAGTTTGTTATATAATCCCTGTGTAATTACTATACTAACACCTATGCGTTATGTGACCGTAATTGTTGTTGTCCTTTTGTTTGTAAATGTACCAGCACTTAGAACTCACGGTTGTTCTTCTACACTGTAAATTTTTTTATTTATTTATTTATTTACTTATTTATTTACTTTATTTATTTATTTATTTATTTATTTATTTATTTATTTATTTATTTATTTATTTATTTATTTATTTATTTATTTATTTATTTATTTATTTATACATCATTTCGGTACAAAGCAACCAGTGGTGTGCTCCACGGCTCTGTCCTGGGACCCTTTCTTTTTTCCCGTTTTCACTAATAATGTTGCTTCTGTCAAACCTTTTCGATTTTGTTGCATGCTGAGGATATTAAAATATTTAAAGACCTGCGTAATGTTCAGGACTGTAATTCTATTCAGGCTGATATCATGTCATTCCATCGTTGGTTTTGAACCCCTCAAAATAGTAGAACAACGAAACAGTTGCAATGTTTCTGTGAAATTAGAAGCGCTGCACTGCTGAGTGGGACCTAAATTCGAGACTTGGGGGTACTCTTTGGTTCTTCTCTAGCTTTCTCTTCCCATGTTACACAAATTACCCGACGCTCTCTTCGATGTCTGGGTGCTGTTTGCAGGTATTATAGAGAGTTTCAAGGCCCTCTTCCTTTCCTAAAGTTAAATTCGGCTCTCTGCTTACCTCTTCTCGATTACGGACCAGTTGTTTGGAATGGAACATGCAAGTCCAACAGTGACCGTATCAAAAGGGTTCAAAACAAGTCCATTTCAATATTTCCGTCTCGTGCAAGCAGACGTAATAGGCAGCATTTCTTTTCTGAAAAGTATTCCTACTATTTGGTGTCGACAAATGCGTGCTGATCTCATCTTTCTTTATAAAATGCTTCATGCCGGTATTTTGTATGACGACCTGGTTACATGTATTAATGTCAACGTGCCGCATGAACTTTTCCGAGCATCTGGGGCTTTCAGAGCGGATGCTATAGGCAGCTTTCGTTCGCCCATCAGCCGAATACAAACTTCATTTGATGCCTATTCTGATCAGCTTTATATATACCAAAACTCTCTTCTTTTGTTTTCTAATGACGTGAAAACTGTTGTAGCTTAAGAGTTTTTATGTACCCAATGCAAGTTTGGGAGCCCATGATGTGTTTTATTTTATTTTTTTTTTTTGCTAGTGTGGTTTCACTTTTCCTTATTCCTTGAACTTGTATTGGTTTGAGTGTCAGTGTACGCTACGCAGAACTTTTTTTCCGCATTTTGAAATCTTCTTTATTTTTGTTTCATAGTTTTTGTTTTATGTGGTACTTTGTCTCTCTTATGTGCATATGATGCTTCTGTTGACTTGTTTACTTCCTTTTTCGTGCCGTGACGTTCCTCCGCCTGTGTGCCGGGGCTAGCAACACTGGGCTGTTATTGGCTTTCTGAGATTTTCGAAACTATTCTTGTTGTATTGTTTTCGTCTTATATGTGGTATTTTGTGTGTTAAGTCGTCTCGACTTCCATTTGCTTTTAAACATGGCGCACCACCAGCACGAAGGCCCTATCGTTGTTTCTGGGCACCCGAAATATTTTATTATTATTATTATTATTATTATTATTATTATTATTATTATTATTATTATTATTATTATTATTATTACAATCATCATCATCATCTGCAAGGACTTCTTGCTGAAGTCCAGCCGGCAGTTCCTCTGAAAGCAAGGAGGAAAAAAATTGGCAGCGTACCTGCTTGCTTCGCTGGACGTGTCATTAAAGACAACATTCTGCCACCTCTCCCTCGCAACGCCCTCTCACACTGTCCTCCTAGCCTCTACTTTCCCCCATAATGGGTGCAACTGAAGTTTGCTCAGTTCAACCTTCCCGCGTTCGAACTGGTCGCGCGTCATCTGTTGGGACCTTTTCGTTCCACTGTTCTCGAAACAGCTGGACGAGAGCTTCTTTATGGCATTGGTACATTTATCGCCCCTACTTTCGACACCATTTTTACCGCGTTTTATTTCAGCCAATTCCGCGGCTGTTTTTAGTTGGCGTTGCTACTGTCGGTTACGTGCTTATGTTTTGCTTCAAATATGCCTAATGTTTTCTTTTTGATGAACAATGTTAATATGTATGACGCATGCCACCAGTTTCAGTACTGCGGAACGGTCTTGCTACATTTATTCTCTCAAATTTTTTGCTGAGAGGCTGAACAGACAGACAGACAGACAGACAGACAGACAGACAGACAGACAGACAGACAGACAGACAGACAGACAGACCAAAATTTTTGCGTTTAGGTAGCCCAAGAAAGGCTATCGTCTGTAATAGCGCTTTGATACCGGGGCACTCGGCTGTGCCTTCAGTGGGTCCCCGCCCACATCGGCCTGGACGGAAACGAGCGGGCAGACGAGCTGGCCGCCGGGGCTCACGCGCTGCCTCCCTCGGACATGTTGGCCCAGGCGGCAGCGGACGACGCCCGCCTGCTCATCCAGCGACACCTCCGCACCGGGCATCCAGACCCGCGGCTGCGTGTCGGAGGGGGTCTGCCGCCTGTGCGGGCATCACGCCTGCCTCGTCGACTGCGCTCGGCCGTCCTGCGCCTCCGCGTGGGGGCCGCGTGGACGTCAGAGCGGAAGCACCGACTGGGGCGGGTGGCCAGTCCCGCCTGCACGCACTGCCGAGCGCCCGTGCAGTCCCTGCCGCATGTACTGTACGAGTGCCCCAAGTTTGCGGCAGGGCGGGCGGAGCTTCTGGCCGTGCTCCGAGGGGTGCGGCCGCTCGAGGAACTGCTTTGGCCCCCAGGAAATGCCAGGGAGCGGGACAAAGTGCTCGAGGCCCTGGGAGCATACCTGGGGGCCTCGGGGCTCCACAATGCACTAAGCTACAACTCTACGTAAATGCCCGGGTCGCAGTGGAGTGTAGCTGTTAGGGTAGAATTCCTGTGTGTGTGTGTGTGTGTGTGGGTGTGTGAGTGGGTGTGTGTAAGTGTGCAGGTGTCCTACTCCTTCGTGTCCTGTATTTTGATATTTATTTATTTGTCTAGTGTTTCTTTTTTTTTGTGTGTTTTTTTTTCTCTTTCACCTAACGTTGTATATAGGTTATTCTTGCCCATGTTTTATACATTTATGTTAGCCCTCTACCCTATCCCCCTATGCCTATGTACTCTTTCCTCCCTATCCCACCTCCCCCACACCAGCAGGCGTTCCGGTGTCCGCCCCTAGGCGAGACAATTAACGCCTGTTGGTGGACCTTCCTTTCTTGTTTTTGTGCAATAAATACATACATACATACCCAGTGCTGTAGGTACTGTCCTCTCTATAAGTTGACTTACACGCTAGACTCCGCGTGAGTCAGCACATTACGCCGATAGCAGTACTGAAGACGTCTTGCGGTAACTGCGATGGTAGCAACGGAGCCTTACACACTCCTAGTTTGAGCTACTTAGCTTTCCACTCGAGTTTGTTCTCTGATGCGGGGTGCTCGCTTCCTATCCCTAAGCGTTACTCGCGCCATACTTCTTTCCATTGCTCGTTGGGCTGCCCTGAGTGCTAGATAATAAACGAGTGTTCAGAAGATGCGGCTTGTGTTACCACTGCGCGGGCAAGCACGTGATTGAGCTTACCGCACGGACTTACGGCCCCGCGTCGAGTGGGATCGTCATCCAAAAAGCGATGTGCGCCGACTACATCGGGCGTTAATTCCGTGGGGCTGGGATCCATAAGCATGCAAGAGATGTGAAGCAATGGGAAGTGCCGCGATGCGAATCCGAAGAGACTCGGAAAGACAGGATGCTGGTCAAATGCGATTGCATACTACGGGGCCCAAAGGAGAAAGCCCCCCAAAGCTATCACTGAGCCCTTCTTACGCGGTTGCGTACGCGGCTTTTGGATGTTTTAACAGTTGCATTTATCTGTTCACTTCGAAAATTCGCAAAGTGGATTTCTGCACCCTTGAACCGTTACTAAAGTCCACATAACTATCCAGATGCCTTTTTTATTCTAGTTAAGTCTCTCTCTCTCTCTCTCTCTCTCTCTCTCTCTCTCTCTCTCTCTCTCTCTCTCTGGTAAAGTTTTTTCTCTCTACTGTTCAATAGCTGTTGACCAAATCTGTAGTGTATACTGTTATGTCAAGAAGTATGCTTTTATTTCTGGTTTTGAAGCGTCTGTATGCCACCTACATCAGGGATTTAGTTTCTGTACTTTTATATTCTTCGTGCGGCAACAAAAGCCCTTTCGACTGCCGCAGGATGTGTAAACAAACGTCTGACTTTTTATTATTAATATTATCATCATCATCATAAAAACAACTGCGTACCTGTACCTGCGTGTGTGCGTGCGTGATGCGTGCGCGTGCGCGAGTACGTGCACGCACGCACGCGCACAAAGTTTTCCAACTGTAGACATCAGGCGGAGAAAACAGACGGGCTGACACGGTCTAATGTCAAACTCGTTTTGCGACGTCTCCTCCACCCTACACGCCAGTGGACGGGGTCGATCAAGCCACTCCGCGAGAGCGCGCAGGGATCATTGAAATGCGCGCTCGTGGATCCGAAGAGCGAGAAAAAGAGAAAGAAACGATTCCGACAGGCCGCGGAATTCGCGAATGCGACGACAAAGCGAAAGTCAGCCGCGAAGCCTTTACGATTGCTGCGAACGCGCCTGCGCTGGGACGTCGCGCGCTGCTCGCGATTGCCCTTGTATGTCGAGCGGAGAGCAGCCCCCACAGGCTCTGCGAGAAAATAATACGAGCAGCGGAGTAAAACAATCACTCCGCTTCCTTATTGTTTATCGGGGCAGAGGGACGAAATGACCGGGAGCTACTTTTCCCGCCAAGTGCACCTCGCAGAAGTGTACAAGATACGGGAAACAGCAGATTAAAGTGGCCCCGTCCCGTGAGAGGAGCGTGATTAAAGTTTGCGCATCAGTTGACGCGGAACTCTGAAATAATCTGCGACCTATGGCGGCGAAGGATGTTTTGGGCAATTTATTTCTTGGGTAATTTGTTGAAAAGAATTCGAAAATATCGGTTCGATTCCGCTTGGCTGAGGAAGTTTTAATCTCTTTAAAGCTAAGCAGAAAGTGCGGGCCGGTGTTTACTTCGCAGCTTGTTTTAAGGAACATGTTTTTTTTTTTTTACCTTCCGATTAGCCCCATGAATCAGTACATCCAAATGATCGTCTCGGAAGCCCGTCATCAACTCCTTTCGCGCGAAATAGCGACTTTGTCGAATTGAGCTCCATCGTACAACTCCGGGGGTCTCTTTACTTTTTAAAACATACTTCACACGACAGACGAAGACAAAACAGAGTGGACGCGGTACCGGCTTACGACTTTCATAAATTCCAGTAAAGATGTGAATTACTCTGACACTTGAAAACATTTATCCGATTGAAAGTGTTACTAATAAAATTAACTTCAAACAAAGCAATTGTGTCTTTGCAAGACAGCTATTACACCATGGGCTATACCTGACGACATATTTTTAACCGGGTACAATCGTCCGACCAGCCAGGCGTAGCGTGCGGTCTGGCCGCGGCAGCGTCGTTTCCATTGCGGAGAAGTGAGTTACGGCAGTTATAACCGAAATTATTCGCGAGTTACGCTCGCTTAAAATAATAAGTTTAAATTACAGAATTAACGTCGTGTATACCGACTCGCAGGGCCCCGAACAGCCAGGGTCCTAAATGCCCCAAGAAAACTTGCAAGATCAATTTTTCATTCTTCAATCTTCTAACCACTGTAGCCGCGGCCTCGGGAGAAGCAGAATGGCGAGGAAAGGGAGCACGGGAGTAGGCCCGGTATACGCCGCTGTTGCAGTCGCCGGAAATGAAAAGGGCCGCCGGGCAGCGCGACACAGAGAAAAAGAGCCAGGCAGACACACACGTGCCCTCACTACCGGGTCCAATCCCGTGAAGCGCTCGCCTGGGGCTCAGTGAGCGGCAGCCGGGTTCCAGGCGGGGCCGTCTCTGCGGAAAACGCCTGCACATTTTGGATTTCATCCCGTTCGGCCCCGCTGCGACTCTACCGACCACCGTGCGGGACGAAATTTCTCCACTGGTGCCCGGGGGCCCAAGTTAACGCCGCCTTCGCTCGCCTCGCGCGAGAACCATTCTACAGCCGAACCCGCCTTCGTGTCTTTGCTTTGTGGCTAATGAGCTCCGTGCGGGGCCCCACGATATGCTGCCCTGCACCACTCCTCGCGATGAGATTAAACCGAAACTCCGAGCGAACGTGAAGTCATCGAGGCAGGTCGTTCTGTAGTCCTTACTTTGTTTATCGTACGGATACTGTAACTCTGCACGGAACATCCCAAAACAGTAGCTGACGTCCCCGAAAAGAGAAAAGGAGCAACGCGACCTGGCCCACTTTTTCAAGGAGCCTCGGCCGATGCCTCTGCACCTCTACACGTTCGCTAAAATCCCTCCCCCACCTCTTATCTGTCTTTGAATACAATGTTGTCCTCTCTCAGTCAAACTTCGTCCCCTTTCCCATCTAGCGCACAAAGCCACCCCTTAGCAAGGACTCTTTTCAATGGTAACACTTTATCAGTTGTATCACATTCAGCCAGCTTTAAAAAAGGACAGAAAAAGTGCCTTCGATTCGTTGATTGTCATCGCTTAATATCATGGCAACTTATATGGTCATTCGCCCGATTTTCAACTCCAGATAATGACACCCTACCGTAGTTCGGTACCGCGGCTGCTCGGCAATAATGAACCACGAGGCCCCGCCATCTGTTGGGCGTTGCATGCGCGCAATGGAAGCGGAGTTGATGGGTTATGTTCTGGACCGTGCACTGCAAGACACTCGTGTGGTTCAGCTTCACCACAACGCACTCGATTGGCCAGTGCATGCAGGATGACATGTGGGCGACTGACGATGTCGTTCGCTCTCCCCTGTGCCACCACGCAGCGCAAGCGTGACGTTCTGCATCGCGCCGTGCCCATAGGTCGGCAAAACAGAAAGAACTCACTCAAACTCAATCACATTTTTGTTCATTCACGCTGTACTCAATCAAACTCAGACTCAAAAACTTCGTCTGTTTACAAAATCGCTCGTACTCACTCATCAAACACTCATTTGTAATCGTACTCACTTGTACTCAAACTCATTTGTCCTCACGAGTATTCGTACTCAATCTGTATTCACGAGTACTCACTCTGTACTCATGAGTACTCAATCTGTACTCATGAGTACGCACTCTGTACTCATGAGTACTACTCATGAGTACTGCTCATTTTTCACTCATGAGTACTACTCATTCTGCACTCATGAGTACTCAATCTGTACTCATGAGTACTCGATTTGTATTACTCACGAATAATCAACTTATCTGTACTGTTAGCTAGGTCTTAGCTCGAATGAAAGACTAAGTAGAAAAAATAAATTGTTTAATTGATTAGAAAAACACAGGTTACATATAAATCAGGACAGAGGAAGAAAACGTCTGACGCGGTGCACTGTCGTTGAGCGACTTACTGCGCGAAGGCAAGTACATGTGAGAAAGCGAAACGGAACGTAAGCACTCGCGTTGCGTCTGGCGTCTCCTCTTGTTCTAAGGCCGGGTCGGGCTCAGGGGAGCTCGGGGGTTGTTGGTGCAGCCGTGGCCGTAAACTGCGTTTTTCTGTGTGTCTTCGGGTGGCAGCTTTTGTCGTCCGTTTTCTTGTTTGCACTACTGTTTGCACTACTGTACTCAGGAGTGCATACACTCAAGAGTGCAAGCACTCGCAAAAACAGTATTCATGAGTATTGTACTCATGAGTGCTGTGTACTCACGAGTGCTGTGTACTCATGAGTACTGTGCACTCATGAGTACTGTGTACTCATGAGTACTCATATTCATTAGTACTTAAACTCATGAGTACTCATACTCGTGAATACTGTACTCATGAGTACTCATACTCATGAGTAGTGTACTCATGAGTACTGTACTCATGAGTAGTGGACTTACCCCTGTACTCACTCGTCATCGTACTCACTATTTTTTTCTGGGTGTGTGATCACTCATCATCGTACTCACTCGTGAGTTTGAGTACAAATGAGTACAAATGAGTGTACTCACGAGTGAGTACGCCGACCTATGGCCGTGCCACAGAACAGCTCACCTCTTTGGGTCATACGTCATGCACGTCGCCGTTTTTCGCCGAATCGGCTTTCTTGACGGCACGGATATTGTGGTGAATCCTTGTGGTGAAGCCCTCAACGGTATTGTGGTGAATGTAGATAGCTTTACCTGAATTTAGGGCACAGGTTCTTTAGGAGACACGTTTCATTCTTTCAGGTGATAAGCCTGCTCACGCATTCTACCTGGTCGCTATTTGGAAAGTTATCAGAGATTCTTTACGGTGATTCAATACCAGAACCGTGGTCCCCAATGTGCTCCCACGTCGTTCGGTTTGCCGGTGGCCCTCGTTCAGAGCAGGTTTTTTTTTTTCCAAAAAATTGCCAGTGTAATGAACGAACATCACTTGCAGAGCAACCAGCACCCCAGTGGGCCATCTTGACGGAGTCTTGGGCCGCCCTTCAGTGTTTGGCGCCTTACCCGAAAGATCAACTTGCATTTGACATAAATTTCCGACATCTGCAGGCTTTGGAGGCACACCACTATGTAGATATTCAGCGGCTTCCTGCCCACTGTGGAATAATTGGGAGCGTCAGGGCGGACTCGATCACGCATCCCGCGTGTGCGCCAGTATTACCCATTCCATTCACAAGGAAACATGTCCCAGTTCTTCAATCAGGGGTTGCCTGGAGCATACAACGATCTGCGTGGGCGCATGCCCCTTGAATCTATGGAGCCCCATCGTAATTTCAAGATGCCGCATGCACTCACCGAGCATGACGAAGCGGTTTGACACCGGATGCGGCTGAATGTAGCCCACACAAGGCACTTCCTCGCCAAGCTCCACCAGGCTGCTTTCCACTCTGCCCACTTTGTGACGTGCGCGAGGACTTGCACCACCTCACTTGTAAATGTGCGCGGCCTTCAGTGCCCAGAATGTCTCCTTGGGAAGCCACTCTCCGTACGACTGCAAGTGAGCAACGTGTTGGGCCCCTGGTCGTGCCCTAAACGAGCTTGCCGTGAGACCAAATTTCTGCTGAATGTCCTCAAAAACTTAACAGGGCTGGCCCAGTGCCTATAAAGAGCCCTCTACAAGCATTCGGATCATCATCATCACCATCGTCATCTCATCTTTTATTATCATTAGTTTCTATAATCATCTGGCGTAACAAGCCAGGCGTCTTTGCCAGGCTAACTTAATCCTTTTCATTACAGACCGTTCTCTCTTACTAGCAAAAGCAGACGGCGTGTTATTCTTCGCAGCGTTCTTTCCATGGTCAAAGCTCGGCATGCGAATTCGTGGCACCGCGCCGAGCGAAGACAAACCGGTGTTGGGCCAAGGATACAAAGCTCCAACCTCCCTTCTATCGGGGAAATGCTCTACCCGAACCGTCCTCGCAGGACCGAGGTGCTGCGCGCTATATAAAAACGGGCCTCGATGCAGCACCGTGATTCTCCTTCAACTCGGTGCGGCCGAGAGAAACTGGAGTGTATTTCCTCCTGCCATAACCACTGGTCTCCTACTTCATCACATGTCGATATGGCTTTCCTTTTTACTATTTACTCCCCTCCTCTTAGCGGTTCAGCTATACCGCGCTCTTCTCGATATATATTTACATGGCGCACGCTCTATTTCACATTGTTCCATTTCACCGTGCTCTATTTACGGGGTGATACATTTCTGGCGCTCAGTTAAGGTCTTCTCTTCGATATCGTTTCACTAAAGATTGCTCATCGGAAACGCTAAGGAAAACCGTCGATTAGGAAGCAGCGGATAAGTTTCGTAGATGTGTTTTCTGCGCTGCTGCATTGTTTAAGCAGGAAGCTTTCATTTGGTATAGGGCGAAGTAAAATTGTGCAGCGTGGCTTCATGTCTCGTGGGCGCCACGTGGCGGGCTGGGTCGTTATAGGCTTTACAGAAGGACCCGCTCATCCCGCAATATGATACGCGCGCAGCCTCTCGTGTGATTATTTTTCTCTTTCTGTCTGCCTTTTTGCTTACAGGTGACATCGTGACGAGCTCACCCGTCAGCATGTTGGATAAAGAGCCATAAGTATTTCCATAAATCAATCAATAAATGTATAAACAAAAAAGTACTTTTAGCGACGACCCTTACTGTTAAAGGTTAGCGCCGAGACTGGCATGTTTGAGACGCACCTCAAACAGCTCAGTTTGCGCAACACGGTGACTCAAGCTTCCTACAGACAGTATTTCAATGCACCTCCGACAGGTTCTTGCCTACGTGATGCATATGCGAACACTAGCGTGCGCATGTGGCGCTAGTGAAAGTTGTGGAAGTCCGCGTGCTTTCTCAGCCAACCACTTTACCCCCTCCCACTGGCAGCTTGAACTCCGTAGAGAGTTAGGAGGCACCGGCTCGGGTTTAACTGTAATCGCCTTTGCTGCTCTGCCATGGCCTTCAGCGTGCATGTATGCGTGCATAAGCACATCGCACACTCCAAGTGCCGGCCGCAGCAAGTCTCCGTGGTGAACGCGGTAGCCACGTAGTTCTGTTTCGCTGCTTCTCCCACACGCACCGCATCATTGCGCTTCGTGTAGAGCCCCTAATCCCGTACTAGGATGAAATGCCGGCGCTTTAGTGGCCCCCTCCCCCTGAGAAAGCCACGAGTCACCGCGGAGGCAAGTATGCTTAGTGGGCGCACGACGGTGGCGACTTGGTCGGTGGAGGTCAGCGGCGCCCTAAGACGACCATCGCGCGCTGTTCCGGGCCGCGTCATTCGACCAGGAGCGACTGCCCGCGGGCTTGCGTGTGGCAGCGTGCTTATTCCGCCCGTTCCCTGTCCGGCCCGTTGCCCTCGCGCGTGTTCACAGACACGCCGCGGCCGACAAAGCGGGGAAACCCGCGGTGCGTGCCCGTTTGCTCTCTCCAGACATTTCGGTACCGGTTTTTCGTGTCCCCACGCTATGTCTCGTCTTTTTCCAACATCGTGGAGTTTCGGGCCCAGAACGAAGGGGGTAAGTTCGACGAACCTTTATTTCGCCTTCTCCGAAAGGTGTGCAACGACGTGAGGGGAGAAGAGAGAGAGGAGGGACGAGATCTCCCGCAATGTGCCTTCGGCTCACGAGCAACGGCGGAAGTGAAGACAGCAGATTGAGCATGATACGGCATCGTATTGCCATAGGGATTCTCCGCAGTGAGGGTGTCGCTAGCTTGACTTGCAGTCAGCCTGTGCTACTCGATGTTCGCAGCTCCTTTTTTTCCGGTGGAGTAGGGGCTGGTTACTGATGTCGAGATATGCATACTTTTTGTGTTCTATTTTCTTTCCTGGAAACGATGTTTAGAGGAGAGCAAAAGTGGCGTTGGTGTGAGGGGGGCTAAAGCGGTGGGCTACTGGAGGTCGCGGGTTCGCCACCTAAGCCGTGCAGGCTTTACTCGCGATGGAGGCAAAATACGTAGATGTACAGGTGCCCTCATAAGTAACTGAAACAAGGATTTGTGAATGTCACAAAATATTTGTCTTACTGGCTTTATGACAGCCATTACCGGATTACATGCAGGAAGCTTTTTTCTATTAGAGTGGATCCCTTTAAACGCACACCAATGCAACCAGGCAGTTTCTGGAAGAAGAAATTCCCGTAAATTTACGAGACCGTGTTCCAATTACTTTCGAGATTTCACAGAACGTTAAAGGTACCCCAGGTGGTTTAAATCAATCCACTGCCCTTCACCAAAGCCCTCCTCACACAGGGGGTCTGGGTTCGATGCGTAAAATCAACCTCTGACCTTTTCTTAAAGAGACCACGAGGACAACACACTTCCCTGGTTTATTTGAAAGAACTTGTGTTTTAATACTCAAGTCCTATCATCCAGAAAGTTGTATTTCCCCCAAAAGAGATAAAAGACGTTGAAACACTTTCACAATTCTCGCTACCCAACGTCGTGACGTCACTGATAAAGTACCAAAAACAAAGTAATCAGTGCGTTAACTTAAAGTTAGTGCACACGTTCCCTCCGGGAGTTGCGCATATAAGTTTGCCATATTTCCCGCCGGAACACCAGGAACACTTCAACGCAGAGCGCACAGCGAGCGTGCTTTCTTTCTTTACTTCACTAGTCCGAATCGCGATGATCGTGCGTGCCGCGGAGTCATCAATTGCAACTCAAAACACGCAAGGTGTCATCTAATCACAAAAATAAAAGAGCGATAACGGTACGTGCGAAAACACGCCACTGCTATTGCGAGCACGTAAAATAACGTCTGGTAAGGCGTAATACCAAATCAAGTTGCGCTTAATCGTGATTGCGTTCAGAGCCGCCGCGATTTTTTTCTAACTTTGCGAACAAATCTGGGACATACAGCCCTGCCGGGTGCTCCGAGTAATTCCCAGACGCGTGAAATAAGCGCTTTGCTGGAACAAACGTCCATCACAACCACTTCTTACCCCGCACTGCACGTTACGCGCTTACACGTGCTACGTTTGGCACTGAAATCGACAGGTTACGAAACCGTAATAAAACTGAAAACACAGGAGGGCATCCAAGCGAGGAAGCACAGAAAAGCAGAATGACCAGAAAAAGCATGTAACGGTAAACGCGCCGTAAAAATTTAAGCCGCGCAAATAAAAACAACATCAAAATATGGAACTTGGCTTAAATATAACACTGACAAGCCTAAATATATATGAGAAGAATGTTGCGTTACGTAAACGCTAAATTCTAACAGCCCTATTGTGCTGTGGTCAGTCACTACGCATGCGCAAAGGTGGCGGGGAAAGGAAGAACGGCTGCCGCAGGGAACAGCAGCAGTAGCGGCGTGGCCGTGACGGTGGCTTCTCCGCAGCGCGTAAGTTCTTAGGATGCACGTTACGACGCTCAGCGAATAGGGCCGCGAGCAACGGACTGAAGACAGAGGCGCAGCTCTCGTCCCGTGGGACCAGAGCTGCATCTTTATACAACACTCGACACTATTAAACAAGCCCACTTGCTACGCTTGATTTGACTCGAAATTGTGCTTGTAAAGTGCCGGACACCAATTTCTTTGCAAAAACATTCGTTTTATCACGCAATTTGCTGGGATCCGTTCAAGTGCAGAAAGTAGCGTTCCCAGAAGTCTTGTTAGTTTTCTTTGGACAAATTTCGGTGCGAGCACTATACGCAAGTACAACTTCAAAACCTAATTCTAAATCTCTGTTACACTTGGAGGCCCAGGGCGCTCTATTTCCGACGAAACTAAGGTACCCTAACTTTTTCTAAAACTACCGATTGTTACGCCACAGGCCATCGGTATCAAACGCCTTTTAATTCAAGGCTTCCAGAAAAAAAATAACAGGGCATGATAGAATGGGCTATATGTACAGGTGCCCCCAAAATTAAACGGAACGCGGGATGGAGGTTTTGAGGGCATTTCGCCGCAATGTGCCTAGGCAGCAACCTTTAAGTGACTTTTCAAGAAAGCCAATTTAAATCGTGTAAATTAAATCGGGCAGCACATATTTTATTTATGCCGGCAGCTGCATAAAAGAGAAATTATTGTGATCTTACGATGCCGTGCTCCGTTTACTTTTGGGGGCACCTGTACTTGGAACACACTATGGACCAGAGCAGGGAAGTTGGTGTAGCTCCAAGAAAGATGATCCGTATGTTAGGCTAAGCTTGACGGCTGCGCAAACAGGCTGACAGCGCACTTAATTGCCGGTAGGAAAGCGCGACAGAAGCTGACCCAGAATGATCAAGAATGCAGGAGGAAAGAGGGAGGGGGGGGGGGGGGTGGGGGGGGGGGGGGGCTGAATCTTAACTCTTTCCCGTTTTGGGTCTGCATGCCACTGGCGAAAAATGGGGGCGGTGGCTTGGAAGTGAATGGACGGTTCTCTTTAAAAGAGACGCCGCCATGGCCTGTTTTCTCTAGAAAACTGCTTCGAATTGAGCACCATACGGCTCCGATATGCCTATCGCTGGCAGTCGTGACGGCGCGTCCATATCATTTATTTCATTGATTGAGGGGTTTAACGCACCGAAGCTACTCATCGGAATGAGGCGCGCCGTAGTGGAGGGCACCGGATTAATTTTTGACCTCCTGGGGATCTTTAACGAGCGCCGAAATATAGACACATGGGCGTTTTCGCTTTTAGCCTCCATCAGAAAAGCAGCCACCACGGCCAGGATCGAGCCCGCGTCCTTGGGCTCAGCAGCACAACGCCTTGGCCACTGAGCCACCGCAGCAGGTAAATGTCGTTTGTTTGAAATGTCCCGTTCTTTTCACAAACGACAAAATAAATTCCGAATTAACTATTATCTTCGCGTTTTCTCTTCTCGGTTTTTTTATTGGGGGGAGGGGGGGTGTAAACGCTTTCTTGAGAGTACGCGATCAAGAAAGTTGTTCTTAAGCGGAAAGTAACTCCTCGAAGTAACCCTAATGCAATCGCTGCCGGGCAGACATTGTGGCGCTTATTTTCATTCCTTATTCCATGCGTTGAATTGGATGGTGGCCTTATTTCTGAGAAACATGCTGTGCGAAATGTTCGCTTTGGGTTGGAGAAAACATAGGCAAGAAAAAAAAGCGCACATCCGTGTTGCTACCATAATTTTCTGATACAGGAAGTTGGCTTTCCAGCAAATGCCTTTATGACAAGAAGAATGGCGCGGCTTGAGATATATAGGGAAGTCGGCTTCAATGGTGCATGTTTTTTTCTTCTTAGCGGAGGGAGGGAGGGCGGGGGGTTGACGAGTTTTACTGCACAAAGGCAACAATACGTTTAATGCTCGTTTATTTGCATAACACCGGTCTGTTTCACACACTAAGACTGGTTAATAGTGTCATTGCATCGGAATGAACTACTAAAAACGCTGACAAACTTGGGTTGGTTTTTCAGCAGCAAGTATTTCTATGAGACCTTTGATAGGCAGCCAAGGTTTTTTGTTTGTTTAATTTGTTTGTTTTCGGAAAACGCAAACTATCATTCCCTATGTGTTCGTACGAAGGGAAGGAGGGGAGGCACAGAAGGTCGGCTACGCGTTTCCCCCATCGACCTAGTAAAGCAATTTGAACATGATACCTGCCGGACAGAGGCGACTGGGGCGTCATCTGACAACCCTCGACCAGCCCTCGACCTGCACTGTCCCTTCTTCTAAGTGTTACCGCAGGTGGCCAGGTTTCTACTCCCGGGAGTTCCTGGGCCCAGTCAGGTAGCCACTCGTCGTCACCAAGTCTTTGCGAGGTGACTCGCGCAGGGACAGTTACTTGGTATAGGGATTGGGGCACGGCTTGGGAATTAATTAGTGTGCCTGCGAAGTAGCCCGCGCGTTTGACAGTTCTGGCTGTCGCCCTCGAAAAAAACACGGCCTGGTTCAGGCATCCGGCGCGGCAATGCTGTGACCTGCACCACCGAAAGCGCTCGGGGGCTTTCAGGCCAGGTTTACTAGCAAATTGTGAAGCCACACTGAGCGTTAGAAAGAAGGTGATTAGGAAAACTTTGCATGTCAATCCAAAGTTTCAGTTGACGACAGCTCGTGTACTAAAAGCGTACGTTTAATTACCCCACAAGAGACATGCACTGTGTTGGGAAAACGTTTGCGTAGAGTCCCCCTCTGCCACAAACCGCTTTTTTTTTTTTTCATATCGCGCTCTTTTGAGCTCCCAACACCCAGTTCGTTGTCACTTTTCTTCAGTACAGGGATGCGAACCAAAGCGCTTAACAGCGGCCACTAGCCAGCTGAGTGCGTATACGCTAATCCACAAATACGATCAGATCGGCGGCTATGTATGCGGCAGAATCGCGCATTATTTACGCATGTTCGACAGAAAACTTGTAACAGTCAAAGCCGGTTATAGCGAACTGCAATATGCGCCACGATTAGTTCGATATATATCTAATAGTTCGATATAGCCGAACCCGCCTATAACGAGTTTATTGTTACGAGTTCGCAATACGCGGGAATCCCCTTGCCATCCCCGCATGTAGAAACGAACAAAATAAAGTGTGTCATTACCATACACAAAACAATAGATTTATTGCAAATAATAAAGCTACTTTCCGCCTTAACGCCTGAACTGCCTGCTTCCAAAAAAAAAAACGCGGTGATTTTTGTTTTCCCTTTCGTTTTGGGAGCGTCAACTAGCACAGCATTCTTTACACGAGACATTGTTTGCACCAGTTCGAGTCCGTGTCCTTCAATATCGCAGAAATATTGGCGGAGAACACCGACTGTTGAAAGCACTTCATTAAGCGTCGGACGGCTTTCACTCGCGACATCCTCTGCCTCCTCGGTGCTTTTCATCAGCATTACGGCGGTGCAGCTGACGGTGCCCGCGTCCGAGGGGCTTACAGTGACGGTAACGTCGTCGTCGACACTCAGGAAATCTTTGAAGGACACTCCTTTCGGCACACCATCGGGAAGGTTTGCGAACGGTCGTCTTGGTCCGGACTCACTGACTGGGCGGGTTCCGTCGTGAGTTGCGCGCGTCGGAAACAGTTACGGAAAGTGTCGGGCGTCATGTCACTCCATACGAGGCGCAATCTCTCAGTCAGTCACGGCCTTTGCCCAGTGGTCGCGGCCAATCAACGTCTCAATCGCCGCTCCGAGACCATGCATTTTGGCGGCCATTCTAGGCACGCCGCGTTCGATATATCAGATGTGAAGTTCGTTATAAGGAATACGTTTCGCGTGTATTTCCGTAACTTATCTATTTTAGTTCGATATATAACATAATTCACTCTATCCGGGTTCGTTATAGTCGGGTTTGACTGTAGTGAGTGCCCCCGCTTTGAGACGGCCTTCTGTGCTCTAGTAGCTGGCCGCAGCCAACAAGCGGAAGGCTGAAACGTCTATGTTATTATTCGTACGTATAACTCCCCGCATTTATTTCCCTTTCAAGGGCTGACCGGCATCGCGTCGACTCCCGTTGACGCGCGCATCCAGTTTTCACGTGGGACGAGCTCTCCGGACGAGTGCCTCGAATCGACGTTGTCGAAAATCCCCCCGAGACCGAGCGCTCAGCCCAATGTACTATAAGCGTCTCGTGATGGATGGATGCCGTGAATGCATTAGAGGCTGCAGCTATAAGCGGTGCCTCTATAAACGCCCGGAGCCACCACCCTCATTTTTTTTCCGCCGCGTTCCTCCTGTTTACATCCCTGCTTTATCTTTATTCGCCTCGCGCTAAGCAGAGGTGCCCAGTGGCAGCGTGTAATCCGAGGAGGATGAATTCTTCAAGAAGTGAGAGATAAAGCAACGGCCCTTTACTGATCCCTTCTGAACGACGAGCACATGACATTCGAAAACAGAGGGGGACGAACACGGCGATCATACCATCGCCAACACGCGGTAATTTTTTCGAGACCTGCATGTCAACGAGGTCGACCCTGGCGAGAAAAGTTCCGCAAAGCGCGATTTACAATGTGTGGAAGCTCACTTATAGGTGCTACAGTGTTTCATCTGAGCCCATGGACTTGCTATATGTCCGTACGTGTTCTCGGTGGCCCTCCTCACGCCCATAAATGAGTAAATCGGGAGTAAAATTGGCAGGGGATCTATAAATCGAGCAACATTTTTCCTATGTGGCTACACTGCAGCTGCTTTGTATGCGCTGGTGATTCTCCTATCCTTAATGATAAATTCCATTACACACAGCAAGCTTCGCGGTAGACTCCTCATTTTCACAAACAAGTGTGCTTACTTTTCTTCCCATTTTATCAATGGCGGTTCCCGGGAGTGCTACCGATCTTAGGGATACAGATCAACGATCTGTAAAACGTTTATCATTTCACTTGTACAGCCACGCGTGTTAATAGCCCTAAACTTCCGTGGGTCTTCTGCAGCACCACGCGCCTTCCCCACGGTGCGCCGGGTAACTCCTCGTCAAGGCTTACTCGCGCACGTAAAAGATGGAGCTTGTACTCTAAAAGACGAACCCTCTGAGCCCGCGAAAACTTCTTACGCTCTTAAAAACCCCCGCTGGCATGATTCAGCACAACGAACCTAAATGGCCAATAATTTCGATCAAATGAGCCAAGTGGGCCAATGACGACGCCACGCATACGAGGCTTGAAAAATGTGGTGTGTGTAGAGATCTGTTCAGTTCAGTTTATTTTGCTACGATCAGTGAGAATAACATAAGGGTGGGCCAAACGTAATCTACATCAGGTGTAGAAGACGTTAAAGAGTTGAAAGGAGAATAATTAGCTCAAGAGAGAACTTTTTGCACAAAAAAAAACAACAGATACGACATCGTAAGGAAGGTCAGTCTAAACCTGATTTCTATTAAAAAAAAACGCCAAAAAACTGGTGAAGTTTTCATTAAGTCGCGCAAGGCTTGAACAATAGTGAAGCTGCGGTATTTTTATCCACATAAGCGCTGGACACATCCCCACGCATTTGAACAAGTTTTTTTGTTAATTTATATGTTCCGCCGTCTCTTTACGTGCACGACGCATGCGCGGCGTTCCTAGAGTCGCGTTGAGGTTCCGTGGAGCACGTGTTACGCCAGTTATGGCGTTGTTGGTTGCTAGGCAACGCGAGGCGCTCCTCGGGGTTTTCGCCAGTTTCTTTTCTTTTTTTGCTAAATCCACTGCGCGTGCCGGGGACTCTGGGCAGTCGCCGCGAGGGACGCGCTCACGAGCGCTCGGCATTTTCTTGGTATTTTTAAAGCGTTACGCGCCACATATTAGCTCCGCTGTTAGAAGTAGCAGTATGAGCATCGGGCAGGCGAACTGTAAGGAGTGAGCTGTGCGACGTGATGTGGGGGCGCGTGGAACGATGTATAAGGTGGGTGACCGAGGGAACCACAGAAAAATTTGTGTAACAGGCAAAGACTGGCAAGGAGGAGGTATAGAAAGGCCACATTCTAATCTTTAAGCAGATGCGTTGATATGATACGAATACAGAGAATGAATGCATCTCATGGCGCTGATCTCAACACACTCTAGTCCGTTGATTAGATACGAAATGAATGCTACGGTTTCCAGATAGGAGATGTATACTTGAGCTAGGAGCGAACAAGGGATTGACAAGCTAGTAGTCTTACACTCTCAAGACTGTGGTGAAGCTGACGCCTAAAAAAAAATGGTGATTTGTTGGTGGATGGCGTGATACTAGTAATATGACGACTCCGTGATAGGTCATTAGATAATGTGACTTCCAGATATTTATAGGATTGACCGTCTGCTACGAGTCTCTTGCAAATAGATTGGCAAAAAAAGGGTTACCCCGCGATGAAAAGAAACAGCTTTGCATTAATCGTAGTTAAAGGGGTCCTGAAATACCTTCCGCCGATGCATGGATGTACATGTACGCAAATAAAGCAATGTATTTGCAATCTCCTCCCGCAAGAATTATGTTAAAGCGATGAGTATTAGCTGAGAAATCATAAATCAAAAACCGCGCATTATCGTCGCTCCGCGTTTCCTCCTCCTTTCGACTTACTCTACGCTGTTGACGGCGCGCAAGCCTTGCCTCCCATGATGCTGCGCTCCGCAGCGGTGACGTACTTCCGCTATTGCGCTGCTCAGACTGTCGTCTGCTACGGGCAAGCTTTGTTGACACCATGAATCCCGCATTCAGCTCAAGGCTGGAAAAGCGAACGAAAAACCCGGCCGCATGTATGCGGCGGCCTGGCCTTGCCCTTTCGCGGTGTACGTTGCTGGCGGCACATGACTTTTTATCGGCGGCGAACTCGCAGCCGCACGGGGAGGGTCGTGCGCTCGTTCCCTTGATGCACCGCGCACTGTTTATCCAAAAAGCGCCGTATCAGATGTGGCCCCGCTGGTGCCGGGTCTTATTTTGCGGCGGTGGTAATTCCTGCCGGCGGCATGTGAAAAAGTCATATTAAACCACCTTTCCTTTCCTCCATGTATTAAACCGATACAGAACCCATGCACAAAACGCTTCAATCATGTGACCAGTTCAGCTTGGGGCGACGCGTGGTGGAAAGCGGCAACGTTGGCAAAACATGCTCCGTCGCGGCTCTGAGCTTTCTAGCGCTGGAGCGAGCGCCATTTCTTTGACAATCTCAAACATCGGTTGCCTTGGCAACAAGGCACAAACCACTCCAGAAGTCAGTTACGGTTGCGTGATCCCGGTTCAGCTTGGGGCCCCACTTCGCGACATGTGGGCACTGCAGGCGTACCACTCACTCCCATTGGGAAGTGCGAGATGCGTTTGGCATTACAGGAGGCGATGGTGTATGTGTTGTGGACGCCTTTGTTTCGCGATGAAATGCGACGTTGTGCTTCTGCGGATGGATAGTGCTTCCCATGGTCTGGATTATCTTTCTCGAGCGACGTACGACTCAACCTCGCATGGGGTATGTGCAGTGTGCGTGGCTAAAAGCCATCGGCTTGTGCGCCAGAGTTAAGTGACTTGCTGTTCGTCCCCGCAAACCGCGCGCGAGGTGAGTACCGAATTTACGACGGGCAGGAGGCAACCCATCCTCTGACAATCGTGGTTCAGACTTTCAACGCATGTTGTGACGTTGTGTTCGTTAGAAACTCATCTCTGGATTGTTTTGAAGTTGAATAAAATGTATGTGTCAAACCCGGGCATTCGGCTGAGGGCGTTCTCTGCGATTGCACGAAAGAAGTGCCACGGGGCTTCAACGCTTTCTTTATGGAACGTACTCAGGTAACAGAATATCCATGTCGTGTTATGGCCGTGTTGCATTCAATACAAACGGTTAAGCGTTTATTTTACACTTGTTTCGTTTGTTGTAAAATGCCCAAGCACTGCACTCCGCTGGCAGATCAGCCGGCGAGCCGACGCTGAGCAGACGACTCATCTCTTTGCCGGAAGTGCGTGAAAAAGCCGCCCAATAGCAGGATGTCTAGCTCATGACGAACATCTGGGAATCGATTACGTAGACATGTGAAGATGGCGGCGTCCAAAAACACGAAGGGAAGGGTGAGAAAAAAACGACAAACTTTGCAACAAAAGTGTGAGCTTTCCGCTGCGCGTAAAAGAGTAATACTTGGCACAGAGGACGTTGACGACCCAATCTAACGGTTGCGCTAGTTCATTTAGTGTGCTCAAAATGCCTTTCAGGGCCCCTTTAAGTGTCATTAGCCATAGCTTACGCCATCTGATATTACGCAATGCACACATGGCTCTCTGCATTGCGTAGTGTCACAGCGCAGAACGATGCTTCAGTTGTGTGTCCCACCTAAGTTTTGTGTCATCTAATTTTGCCCCTTGCACACACTCGTTGGTCATTACTGAGCAACGTGGCAGAAGAGATACACGAAAAAGTGTGGAGCATAGTGTCTACAAATCAATCCCTGCTCGAGATAGAGGTATATTGCGTTTAACAGTATCCATAAAATGATATTCAAGGACGGGATAAGCTGGAAATTATTAGTCTCAATGTGGCCACTCGCATCAACACAAATTGCCTGCGACTAACCCTGAAAGCAGGCTTTCTGCTCGTGTAGGAGGCATTGCTACGACGGTCACTTTCGCTGCGAAGCCCTTCTTAGGACAACAAGAATTTACAGTGAAATTGAAATGCGTTTACAGACCTCACTTTCCTTAAAAGCAGCCTATCGAAAAGTGCGGGGAAATATTAGCACAATTTGGTGCAGTTCACTCTGAACAGTGGAATTAACCAGGCCTCTGTACCCTTGGCCCTTTTTCCTGTGTTTGTATGGCGGCATCGCACCCCGGCAACGCATCGCTGCCCTTTGTCGCTCCTAATTGAAACCCATTTTATTCACTCCGATGCGATAGTGAAATCAAATAACACTGAACAAAAAAAGAAAAATCAAAAAGCCACAATGACCTCGGGGCAGAGGGGTGTGGCTTCCCTGCCGCTGCATCGTACCCTTTGAACCACAGTTGGAATAGCTTGTAAGTTCTATAAAGGAACAAATTACCAACACTGCTGAGTTTCCAATCCCATGCAACCAGTGCTAAATCATAGCTGTTCCTCAAAACAACTGCACTAACCAACAAAAGAATTACGCAAAGGACGTTTGATCCTGGAAAAACCCGCCACCACATTCACAACTTCACTCTTAAAACCTGAAGGATTTAACTTTCTCACTGACTCACTCACTCACATACGCCCGCACGCACGCTCACGCCCACCACAAGTTGAGAACAGGAACACGCCTGCAGAAAGTTCCGTGGGCCTGCTTCGCCCCAATACCCCTGAATGATCAGCTGCTGCGTTTAAGGACCCACTTAACACGAATATGAAGCTCGGAATACGATCTGGCTTGGACAAGAAAGCTGTTATGGAGGTGATAATGATGAGTGGTGACACCAACGGTTTTGCTATGTATCCGGAGCTGAGATGAACCTTGTCAAATCAAGAGAATTTGGGATGGGCTTGCGCGGTTACGCAGCTGCGCAATTTATTCGCATAACATGGGGTTGTAGAGTGATTTAGTACACCGGGGTTCCTCTAGACCTGATTAGGTACAGCGGGCCTAATTCGTCTTTGGCGCTTACCACCGTGAAGGGCAAAACGCGGGCATGGATTTAGCGGCAGCTATCTTCTATATATTCGCTCAGGCTGAAATGTGAAATGCATTTCTGGTCTCCAAACTTACTTATGTAATGCAAATCTCTAGCTGCGCCAGAGATAAGGTTCAGGCATATCATAGCGTGTTGGCTACTTTCGTATGGCTGTGCAGGTGGGTGTTCATGCACTGGGGGGTCCGATGGTGTGGGTCTATAGCGCATTAGTCCATCAGCTCATTTGTCCAGCATTTACACACACACGAAAAAAAAATCAGTGGGAGAACATGAGAAGTAGAGAACAGAAAGTTGAAAGTTGAACAAATTATAATTAATGAAACAAAAACATGAAAACTGAAAACCTAGCTATTTTCTCTTTATTTGTTTTCCTGCGGGGGCTGCGCTGGCAAATGGACAATAGCAGTGGTCAGAGGAACGCCGAAGCCGCGTAGACATGGTGCATCGCTTGGGAACAGAAAAAAATTATCGCTTATCGTTATTTATTATCTGCGAAGTCCACCGTATATCGGCTCCTTCCCCCTTATTACCCTCGGCAATCGAGTGCAATGCCTGTGCTAGGCAATGTTTGACCACGGCAGAATCATTTGCGGCATCCCACCCTAGACATAATGTCGCCACATTACGTCGTATGCGGAGGTGCCGAAGCATCAAATTTCGTTGCCAAACACAACTGCGGGCTTCCACATGCACGCGCATACTGTATAACATTCCCAGATGTCCGTCCAAACGCTGATATCTTCCCCAACTGCTTTGAAGGCGGTGCATTATTCTTGCTTTCCTATCTCTTTAGCCGAAGGGGAGCCTGTCTTGGACCTTTGGTCGCTGAGCAGGGAAAAGACACTGCCCGATATTAAGCAAACCGGGCGTGGACGATGAAAGTGCCCTATGAAGAGGCGCGGCGGCCTATAGCGACGCTGCGCCGCGGTGCGACGTCGGTGGCCGCTCGAAGGGAGCGCATGAAGAGGGAAAGTTGGAGCGGCCGTCGTGTTCGTTGCTCCGTGAAACACCCTCGTCGTGCCTCAATAAAAAGGCAAGGACGTCGCGTGACGTCTGATTCAAAGCACGCCACCGGCGGGCTGTTGCAATCCAGTCTGAAATACCCCTTCCATTCAGAACGAAAGTGCACGCGAAGGGAAACAGTGCGTTTCGTCCCTTACGCTTTGAATACGCAGGAATTGGCCGGGACTATTTCAGTTCAGTCGCTCCTTTCATTAAAGGGAGTGCCGATTATTCTATCTGCGCATTCTGCAATGTGCGCTTGAAAGGGAGGAGCTGCGTGGTACGTATGAAAGGACGGCCATGTGTGCTTGCTACGTTAATGTTTTTTTTTTTTTTCTGTCGAACTCGTTGTGTACACTAAAGCGGAAGGCAACCGAAAATGTTGGTTTGTTCGCCTTTTTTACATTCATCCGTGGTATTTCCCTTGTTTCTAAGTTAACAATGCCATGATAAAGGGACGTTGGTCACTGTTCTTCCAGCAGGAAAAAGTCCTGAAGGCTCGAAAAATGAACGAAAAGCCTGAAATAAGACGGAGGGTAGTATAATTATATTTATCTACGAGGTGTTCGAAGGTAATATCAGTCAAAAAATACTAAGCGCAGGTGAAATCCGTTTACGCCCATCGATTACGCCTCCAGGTGGACACGAAGTAAAATAATCGTTGCAGTAGTTCTCAATCGTCCTCAAGCAAATGAATAAATTAGTAATGTTTAAATAAACGTAATTAGGATACGTGTCTCGGTTGAAAGTTAGATGCAGGCATTTTCTAGACTGTTAAGTTTGATAAAATTCCCGTAGCGAGTACGTGAGCAGCCACCCGTTTCGAAATTTGCTTGTCAGACCAGGCAAATCACATAATCAAGATAGCCCCAAAAGCCAATGCCTCACCTCTTCTCTTCCAGTATAATAAATGCCGTCGCCAAACAAGAGCGAAATAAAAACTGTTTAATCTCTGCCCTGTTGTCGAGCGCGCGAGAGTGAGAAAGGATCTCGTATTATTCCCGCGCCATAGTAATGCGGAATGCCGTGCACGATGCCTGCCGAGCGGCACACCGAATACCTTGGCGGCTTCGAATGCGTGATTAGCCGTATTTCGTAGCAAGGTCGGAGACGCATATACCCTCGAACACGGGCTGCTTGTGCGATTCTAAAACGTGGAAATGTACTGGACCAACACTGCGTTGAAGTTTTCAGTAGAAACGCGTGTACCATAACTACTAGGAACCAAATAATAATTATGTACTTTAGGGTAATGGTACATTCGCAGCTGCGATTACGTGTGCACTTTGTACCCGTCTCGAAGCATAGGTGATGAGCAGAAGGGTTAGTTATTTTAACTCGCCAATAAGTGCAAAAAAAAAATACTACAGCAGCACAAATGCAGTTTTGTAGGCAAATTATGGCGATGCGGACGTTATTTGCCACAAGACTACGTAACGTCCATATGACCAATCAGGAGAACATCTGAAATTACCTTTTCCAGACAAATAACGTGTCTGGACGAAAAGGTTTTATTAAGTGGCAGTTCAGCCAGAATTATTCAGTGGTGTGCTTGCTGGTGTATGACTCTAAACACCGATAAAACCGTACTAACTCGTGTAACGAAGAAAAGGAAACCCTTTCCAGAGGGCCTAAACACAAATAAATGTTGTAAGTGTTGTAAATTTGAATGTATTTGCTGTAACTTGACTCATGCACATTGTAGGATGTAATATTGTGAAGTGTATTTTGAGATGTATGTGATGTAGCATGTAAGTTGTAGAATGCAGTATAGGATGTATTCATTTTGTATCGGCTATGCATTTCTTTACGCTTGACATGACGGTTGTTATGTCAGTTTTCTACCCCACCCCTGTAACGGCCCAATCGGCCAACAGTACCTGGAAATAATAAAAATAAACTACAAGTACAACTTTGGTTCATCACTCCCAAACGAACGATCACTCGCAAGCGAGCGCTTGGCTAGAGAATACCAATCAGGGCCACACCACTACCCACCCACAGGTTTTTGGCGACGGACATCGGTTCTCCTGCGACGAATTCTCTCCGGAGTTGTGATTACGCCGACGGTCATCATCGAAAGCGATGCTAACCTAGCTTCCTCAATGTAACCCCAACTCGTTCCTCGTCCGCTAAAGACTGAAGCTATGAAATAAATTTAATTACAGCAACAACTGCAATGGTGGGCACCTCCTCCTTGCCCCTTCTGCAAGTACTGTCGACAGCAGTCCAGTGTAAAACAATAAACCGGCGGCCACAAGACCCTGAACAAATATCTAGGAGCACGCCGGTGCAGCACCTTCCGACAAATTTGACAAAATTGAAGAGTGGCGTCTTCCCCAAGAACTGGCAGCCAATCAAAAAAGAAAAAGATATTGCGCTCCCAGTTGGGCTGAGTCGATAAATGCACACAAGCAACTTTCCCAAGGATGTAACCCAAGCCTTGTCGCTGCCCGTAGTTCCCGTTTCCTCTCTCTTACATCTCTTTTTTCATCTCTGTGATTCAAATAAATAAATAAATAAATAAATAAATAAATAAATATCCTCGTTTCTCAAATTTTCTACCTAAGTAGTTTCTCGTTTCTCAACTTTTCTACGCTGTCGCGTTTGGAATCTGCCTAATCTCAGTACGTTTCCGCTAGCTGTCATACCCCTGCTCCTTCTGTTGCACGAGTGCTGATTTCTCGCTCATTCGAATTTTTTTATTTATTAATTTACAGATACTGCAGGCCCTTCTCGGTCCCATGCAGGAGTGAACACAAATACATGCACAGCTCGACAGTACAGTAGTGCTGCTTGGCGCAATCTTAAAACGCCCAACACATCTAGTTCGTCTAGTTGCACTAAGCCGCTAAAATACGTGTTTTTGCTGTTTGATTGCCGTGTGCGGCTAATAAACGGACCACCACTTTGAAATGCGTCATTTTTCAAGCTCGAGTTAAAATTGCTTAGCGTGCGCCAGCCAATTAGCACGGCGGCCTATTCGTCGGGCAGTGCGTGTTGGTGGCGTGACGAGAAAACATGTAAACGGCAAACTGCGACGAGCAAGCCGTAACGGGTTCGGAGGGCAAACGTTACACAACGTTTCTCAAAGTTACAGCACAATTAGCGCGGTTGCTTCTACAGCGTGCACGTGACACGAGCAGCGGGCTGAAATCAAAAGGCGGCGAGCCAGGCTCGCGAGAGCGCGCACGTGGCAAAACCGTTTAGCCCAATCGTTTGGTTCTGGTTAATAAATACGACTGACGGATTTGAAGCTTCCTTGTCAAACTAATGAGGTCTGAGGGCGAAAACATGCAGTTATTGACGCAAACCAAAGTTTACGTTGAAGCCAGGCAAAAGTTAGGGAAGAGATTGGGCGGTTAACTTTGAAGTGAGGTCATTACATCGTCCTCAAAAGTAACGTTGACGGTGAGAGAATGGAGACAGAGATCGTACTTATCTACTGTTAAAGTAAGATCGATGTTTGCGCAGTTATTTGCCCGCTCCTGGTGGCGATTTCTCGCTTAAAGAGCTGAACGCGCAAAAGGATAGAGATCAAGCCAGTTTGTTTATGCGTGAATTGCAAAACGGCGCACAGAGTTGACGGGACAAAAATAGGCCGCGTATCCACTCGCTTCGCTGCAAATTTCGTGGAAAGACCACAGTCTTCTGCCGCCCCTGCCATGTAATTGCCCCCCTTCTCTCCTCCGCCCACCCCTCACGTTCCTCCCCTCCCGGCTCACTCCTCTCGGGATGCACACGCTGGAGGCTTGCTCAAGACCATTCCATTTTCCCGCGTCCCACTGCTCGCGCGCGCCACTTATTGGAACCTTTCGATACTGTTGGACTTGGAATGCCACCACGAGGTCTAGGCTCAGGCACGAGCTCTTTTTTGTATTTTTGGGCCAAATATTGTTCTAAACGCGCAATTTTTATTTGATATCGCAGATATCAAGCGCAAATTTATTTTCAAATAAAAGAACACTGCCTAGTACCAGTTACGTATTTATGTTTCGCTTCAAATAAGCCTAGTGTCTTATTTTTGTTCAATAATGTTGAGAAGTACGATGTATGGCACGGGATTTAGTTGTTGGGAAGATTTCGCCAATATGAACTTCTTGATTCAGATTTTCTTTTTGTATTGTAGCCGGGTGGCTGAATCGAGGGACACAGACAGATGGACAGACATACATACAGACAGACAGACAGACAGACAGAGAGACAGACAGACAGACAGACAGACGGATGGACGGCGGATAGACGGACGGACGGACGGACGGACCCACATTTTTGGGTTTAAGTAGCTCTAGAAAGACTATCGTCTCTAAAAAAACTCCCAAGCATTTCCCCGAGGGTGAACATGGTTAAGTGCGAAGGCACGGGGTGATGCTATGAGGGGGAGTAAAGTTAAAATCCGTTGGCATTCGCCCGTGAGCGCGCGCGAGCCGACCCACGGAGGTCTGGCAGTTTATCGCTGCATATATAGGGGGGTACGCCGCGCCGAGCCAGGTGGCGGAGAGAGGAGGCGAGCGCAAGGGAAGAGGGACAGCGGCGCACGGCAGCTGCAGCCGAGCGAGGGGGAGAGGAGAGAGTGTGACGTCACGGTGGAGAGAGTGGCGCGCGGCAGCTGCTGGGGAGAGGAGGCGCGCTGTGACGTCATACCATTACGTCACGGCGCGAGGAGCGGTGCGGGGAGCGGCGCGCACCCGCGCAGCCACGGCGAGAAGGCGGAGCGAGCGTGGTCACGTGGTGAAGTGACGTCACCGCGCCGTTGCTACCGACGCTCCTCTCCGCTCCACGCCGTTGCTAGGGAGAGGAGGACTGCGGACGCCGCCGCCGCCGCCGCCGGCGGTGGAAGGTTTGGGGTCGCTTATAAAGTGCATTCGCACTTAAAAAAGAACAGGACAGGTGGCGTGCTGTCTAACAACTTCCTACGCGTTACAACGCCCGCACTATTCTGTTCTTTCTGCGCTTTTTCACAAAGCGCTAAATTTCTCTACCTACACCGTAAGCAAAACTGTTAAACAGGCCTCGAACAAGGGCTGCTAAATAGTGATGTCCAACGATTATCCTTTTTTTTTCGCGTTTAGAAGCTGTGCTACTGCCAGTAGAAAGCGTTAAATACGCTCCACGTAGCAAGTACGCCAATCAGAGAATGATCCTCCTTTATCGCACAGTTTTTTTGTCGATATCAAACATTTTCATAGCGGTAACTGAAAACAAACCGCCGAATAGGGGCGGTGTGTGATCTGTAAATAAAGAGAAATTGCGCATACGAGGCCACGAATCATTTCGAGATTTGAAGAAACAGGAATAGGTACAACCGAATGTACTGGATGGAATCACTGACGTTTTATGAAGCATTGTAGGAGAAATAGAAAAAAAAAATCGACGAATTAATCCCGGCATGCATGCGGCTATAGCCTTCTTGGTGGTTTACCGAATGTGAGTGTGTTCAGTAATGTCATTAGAAATTTAAAACCAGAGGTATTTAACAACTTTTGATTACCAACAATGGCAAATCGTTGAGCAAGTAAGCTGGATCGGCTGGGTGATTAGTCTCGTGAGTGAGTGAGTGAGTGAGTCTATGATGACGAGTTTCGGCGGCAACAGCGAGCACGAACCGTGGCACAGACCCTCGGTACCACGCCTCCAGCGACGCCAGTTTTTTTACCAGCACGCGAGAGCGCGAGGAAAGCTTGTCGCGCACTCGGCGCGTCTCGGTACACGTAGAGACTGCGCAGTCCCACAGGGCAGGTCTCGCGTCGCAATCACGCGACACTGAGCATGACGACTACGGCGGCCAGAGAGAGATAATGGCTGCCGAAGAGCGCGCGGTGTAATGGGCGCCGTCGGCCGTGCGCAGCCACGCGACGCGTCAGCCTGCGGTGGCGACGAGGCCTTGGCGGTTTCGGAACGAATTCCATCCGCCTCCGCTCGCGTTCCTCAATAATTCAGCACCTGGCCCGCTGTCGCTGGCTGGCTTGCCCGTCCAACGGCGCCAATGCCCTCCTTCTTCGGCCGGCCCGAGATAATGGCTGCTGTCCGGGAGGGCCGGCACGCCCGAGGCGCGCAACCCTTTCCTCCATGCGCGCAAGGAAAGACAAAGGGCACAGGAACAGGGCTCTGGGCCGGGAAAGAAAGGGCCACGAGGGGAAATTGGGGGCCAGGCCGTCTCTCCCTGGGACGGCATCGGGGCTCCCACGTCTTTTATGGGCCACGGCGGCGGACTTCATTCGGTCCTGCGGTGAAACCGGCTTCGATTTATGGCACCCCGCTCTGAACACGCTCTCGGGGTGCCCCGGCTCCGGGGTAAAGGCAACACGCCTCCGGGCTAATCTACTGCGAAGGAATTCCTCTCCTGCCCAAATATGGGAGAGCAGACGTGACGTATTGCTCCTCGTGCGTTACGTCAGCTCACGTGACAGCCCATCATAAGCACACGTTTACTGGTGCAGCGGGTCAAGCCCATTTCGAGAGAACGAGAACGCCACGCCACTGACGCCTCCAGGTGCAGCCGGCGCGGCTAGGGACTCCACGGTGGAGGTGGGTGAGGAGGTGAGGAGGTGGGCTGCGGAATTCTGAGTTTTGTCCATTTCACATTCGTTCGAGAGTATCCACTTTGAGACTCGGCTTTTTTTTTTTTTTTTTGAAACAGACACAAACTCAGACTCTCGCGCGCACCCCGTGCCCGCTACTAAAACAACCGCCCAGAAAATGGAGACGGAGAACGAAAAGTTCGGACGGCTGGGGAAGGATTGTTCTCGGAGCTATGAGACAATGAGTGAGGCGCCAAGAGACGAATGCTTGCGACGTCGCAGGTTTCCTATCCCTGCACACCGGGGTTAACAGGAGGGGAGTAGGGCGCAATTTCTGTTTAAAACTGTGGCACGTAAAATGACACTAAGGCAGCGAGACATTTACAGTGTATTTCCGAACAAAGTTGTTTTTCAGTCCCCTGCCCTATCGATTCCTACCGTAAAAACACGCGGACATTTCCGTGAGTGCGATTGGGTGTAGTGTGACCTCCTGCTGCATTTTTTATATTGACTAAATTTATGAACAAGTCAATATAGTCAGCCTCGTACAGAAGACAAATACTTAGGCGTGTACTTCACATCATCATCATTATGTTGACATCAACAGACAGATTATACACTGTTGCTAAAGCCAGTAAATCCGTAGTATTTCTGCACCGAAATACCCGGAACTTTCCTCGAGATGTACAGGTACCGTTGCATAAATCAAATGATCCGACGTGCGTCCTATACTAGATTACGCTTCCGCTGTGTGGGGCCCCTATACTCTGACTGGCAAAGAAAAATAGTGAGTCGCCATCTTGACCCTGCACGCGAATATGGATGTCTATCGAAGCTGTTTAAAATCAGTACAACTGTTGATAGGGGTTTACAATGCTTTATTGCTTTACAGCAATTCAAGTGACGAGCGTATTTCATTCGCTGTTGTAAACCGTGATTTTTGGCCAAGACGAAATTCAAATGCAATCTGTACCGCGTGGTTGGTTGTTAAAGGGTTGCTGCATCAGGCGAGTTAAAAATTGTCCCTGATGAATGCCAAGAACCGTCCTGCTTGTCGGGTTTCGCAATGTAAGCATTAATCGCCGACGATAACCATTTGTGTGTCATATTCTTGCTGAGCCCTGTAAAGTGCGCTTGCATGAGGTTCTCAACGCATGTTTTCGAGGGCAATGTTTGTCAGACTGTGTGAGTTTTGGGACCTATACACACGAAACAAACTCATGAACAACACTGGTCAATAGCAGCACACCTCTGCGGGTATTTGCTGCACTGAGGATATGCGGAGGTGAACTGCGTGAGTACTGGGACTAGCACAAAACGAGAAACCCAGAGGGTAAGCGGCGGCCATTGCCCCTCGGTGGGCATGCGGGTATGACAGTCGTCAGGCTTAACGGCACGTAGCTCTAACGTTGAGCCCAACGACGTCCCAGGCAGCATCAAATTCATTGTACACGGACGTCGTTAGACATAATGCTAGGAAAATCGTTTGAATTGTTGGTCAATACGCACGCCGGTACGCTTCGTTCTGTGGGTGTTGAATTCGCTTGCGTGCACGCACGTCAAAGAAAAAAAAAAGAACCCGAAGAACAGCCTTATGACTTTACAAGATGTGACACGTACATCGCAGTTACGTAATAAGATGTGACAAGATGTGACACGTAATACATACTGGGGCAAGTAGAGAATTCAGTTCAACGCGTTCAAAACAAACGTTAAGATGGGTAATAATCAAAGATCGCAAAGAAAAAAACTCCGTTTGAAATTGTTTCACCACATGCATGTACTTTTTTTAAAGCTAGTATTCCACGTGACTATTATATCGCCACTTCGTGTATCTGCCCGGAGTAGTCATAGTTACTAAATAAATACGTCAGTGTAAATGCCCACCGCAACGTTTCCAAGTCAATTTTTCCCTAAAATAATTCGACAATGAAATCGGTTGCCGTCGTACAGCTGCTGTGTGTTAACAATGACTCGTTTTGCATTGCCTTGACCGGAACAGCGTCAGTGAAAGTGCGACACGCTTATTATGAATGGCTGAAATTTGGTATTTTTGTATTATTTTGTCTTTTTGTTTACTTTCCGTTAGAAGCCGAAACGCGTTGTTGTGACGCGAAAACTGTGGATGAGAATGCGTTGTCCATCCGAACTATGGCGCGGTGGCATCGGATCCCTAAGCTTGTTTTCTATTTCTATGGTTCTATCTGAAAACTGAAAGTGCGCAGCATGTGTCACCTCCTTCTGTGATTGTGTTGTCGTAGTGTTGATTGACTAACATCTGTACTCTACGTTCGTTTTGTAGTTCGTAACCTCCCCTCTCCGCGGAAATGCCTGAATGGCGCTATAGGCATAAAAATAATAGATAAATAAACAAGTAAATGCTCTACTTGCGTTTGTTCGCGTGCTTAGAGGAGTTTATGGGTATGTATTTTAAAGGTAAGCGCTCCAAAGCCTCTTGCGATTGTGGCTGTCCCGTCTTCCGAAATGTGACACATCGGAGTGTACCGCGTACCAGTTACAACTATTTCTGACGCATGCAGACCGAGGCAGTGTCGACAACGCACCCGCCACTTTCCAAGTGCACGTTTAGCGCCTGGTGGACATAAATGTATAAAAAAGGGTCTCAAGCTCCCTACTGTGCAGAAAAGGTCGAAATGCGCAGTGCAAGTCTATGGGAATCTTCCGTGCCTAAGTAAGGGCGAGGTCACGAGCGTGCAGAAAGGCATTGGGGCGTGACTTCGGATCCGAGAGGGGCGAAGAAGAGAACTAAAGGGCGTGACGACGACAAAAAATAAAATAAAAAAAAACGTGCGGGGGGAGGAGGCATGATGAAATAAACGGACAAGAATGGTACGCAGACACTACAGAACGGCCCAACTGCCGAAGCTCAGCAGAATACGACGGCAAAGCTTCATTTGGAGCAGGCGGATTGCAAGCATTTTATACTGTACTAGTTTGGCGCGTACACGTACCCCTGAAGTTAATATCGATAATTATTCTAGCACGGTGACGAGTTGAGGAAACCGCCTGCTTTGTAGAGCCGATGCTACTTCGCGGAAGAGCACATTATTTTTCGCCGCCAGGCCTCCTCATTTTGGTATACGCGAAGAGCGGAACCACAACCGCAGGGGAGTCTCCTTAATAAATCAGGGCCGCTCGCGTTCCGGCGGAACAAGATTATCCCCATCAAAACGGCCGTCCAAAATGCGGATTTACCTACCGTCGCGTCGCGTGAGTGCCTTTGCACGCCTCTTAATTCGCCAGTGCCCAGCGCAGCGCGGGACTGCTGCGACAAAGTGCGAAGCGCGGAAAGAAAGGCTCTCCGGGCATAAACAGGCTGCCGGAATCCTATGCAAATCACGGCGCGCGCAAGGATTACGCATCTCCCAGACGTTCTGGCTCGTTAGCTCACCCCCACGCACACCCATCACGGCGGCCGCTCCTCGCGCAATGTTCAGCGTCCCTGCGGTGGCACGCTCGCCGAAAGCATGTATGCAGAACATTAGAAACAGGCTCGGCACTCTTTGTGACACTGACTTCTCGCCCAGTCTTCTCGAGCTGCGCTTTATCGCGTCCCCCCCTCCTTTAGTCTACTCCGGCGTGAAAGCCTTAACGATGCGCAACGCACGTCGTGCGGCCTGGGTCCCGCAAATTGTCGCGAGAGCGAGATTAATGCTCGCGAGAGTGCCACGTCTTTGTAAGGTGTCACAATTAGTGGTCCTGCGGAGGCACGAGTGAAACTTTTCGGCCGGAAAATTTTGAGGGCACTGTGGAGGGCGAATATGAAGGGCGCTGGCTGAAGCCGCCATTCTGGAACCCGCATGCCGGGATGTTGGAGATAAAAACGACCTCTTTATAAAAGCCCCGAAAAAATGCCTTCTGAAGTCTTCTCCCGGCGTTCTAACGCGGAGTACATTATGACCGGAATGCCCGAACGCTGCGTGTGGCGTCCTGTGGTTTCAAATCGATACGCAACAATAGGAAAATTCATTGGTAATTTCGCAGATTGGCTGTGTTTATAGACTAGACATTGGTTTCAAAGGGACTTTGCAACACTTTTCTCGACTGTTTTTTTTTTTTTTCTAAATCTGAAATGCTTTCAGGGCTTAGTCAACAAGCGCTTCCAGTACTCAGAATACGGGGTCCCGGGTAGCCCGGCCAAATACAAATGTTACTGCTCTACAATCATCAGATAACTTAATAACTTGCTCACAAGATTTTTCTCTTTCACGGTCCTGGCGTTGTTCGTGCTCGCATGACGTCATTCGAGCGATGTCGCGGCAACGGACCGGCGTCCTTTCAGTTGCAGCAACGCATTCGATAGAATTAGAAAATCGCCACGAAAGAAAAGCAGAACCTGCAAGGCCCATCTGCTGCGATATACAAATTAGGCCTTGCCGCTCTGTGCTGGCAGTGACTAGAGCTGCCGCAGTGCTTCCAGACACGAACGAACGATTTAAAGCGTTTATCGGCAGTGTTTCAGGGTCCCTTAAATGGCTGGTCTGCATTACAGTGTGCGCACAGACGGCAAGCTGCGTTCCCGCGACTCGCCGGCACCAGACAAGGGCCACGCGGCGTATCTGACGAACGTGCAGCCGTAGACGTATACGCCTCATGCATGCGCCTCGTTCTCGCGTATCGCAGGAATTATGAAACAGGTGTTGGCGGGATAAACCGAACTAAAAGATACCGAATCGTGCTTTTTTTTATTCAGGAATGCGCAGCATTCATTGAGGAGAACATGTTGCAGTAAAATAAATCTCTGGCCCTTCCAAAAAAAAAAAAAAAAATTGGCCGCGTATCTGCTCCTTTCGTTGCAAATGTCGTCAAAAGACGATAGTCTTTGTATACATTTGGCAAGGAAATGCCCCCCTTCGCTTTCCCGCTCACCTTTCATGCTGTTCCTGTGCCGTCGCGCTCATCCAAAGGTAAACACACTAAAGGTTTCCGCAAGGCGATTTGAATTTACCGCGTTCCACTGCTACAGGCTGGGTTCCTCGATGCCAGCGCTGCAGCACGGCGGAGACGCGCGTGAATGGGGGTGGCCGACTACAAGGTTTATAGAACCGCGTGGCCGTGCTCCACGTGCGTTCCAAGCAGAACGCGGAACCTAGCTAGTGGAACCTTTCGTTGCTGTTGCCGCGTGATTTTTCATATGCCGCCAGGAGGCGGCGGTTTTCTTCAGTAGATGTAGAATATCATTTTTTATCGAAAAACCAATCATCCATGAATTTTTTAATAAAGGAACACTGTAAATATCCCTGTGTACTAATTATCTGTCTTATATTTGCGTAATGACTTGTTCTTGTTCAACAAAGTTGACAAGTATGAACATATAAACCAGGCTTAGACGTTTGCATTTGGCTGTGAGTATATAAGACTATTACGTAGTAAGCATTTTACTTTGGCCGGGTGGCTGAATCGAGTTACAGACAGACAGACATATAGACAGACCAAAATTTCTGGGTTTAAGTAGCCCAAGAAAGACTATCGTCTTTAAAAAAAAAGGCCCAGCTTGCATAGTGGTGCAAGGCCGGAACAGCAGAGCTGGGGGTCGTCCTAGCTTCTTCCCTCCTGGAATCCTTGGCCTCACCCCTCAACACTTAGCCTTAACACTTACGCTATAGCGTAGCAAGAACATCGCAAAACCTAAAAAAAACGTAACAAAACTTGAAGAAGCTATTTTTCGCGGCTTCGGCGCGATACTCGGGGTTGGATCCTAGCTGTCTCATATGCTCTCGAGCAGCGACACGACGGCGTTCGCGCCTTGCTTCTTCTTCCTAGGGAGTTACATACTTCGTCGGCAGACACATGTTTTGCGGGAGTGTAAACGATGTGCTCGGCGCGGAGTCACGATACGCCGTGTGCCGCCGCCGTGGCAACACCAAGTCGCCGCGTCGGCGCAGTGACGTCATGGCTAGGTGAGGCTTGGCTCCGCCTACGAAGCTGCGCGAAGGTCGCGTCGGGGGAGTTCTTTTTTTCCTTGTTTTTTTTTTTTGCCAACGCCACACAACCAAGTTCAAGCCTAAACAGCTCCGCTGTTAAAAAAAAAACGAATACTGGGACACAAACCCACACCGTTAGTGTGAAAATCCACAACTGTACCCCTACGCCACTCAAGCCAAACAGCTCAGCCGCATTACTATAGTTACGCAGGAGAGCGTAGTGAGCGTTCCAAAAGAACCAGTAGATGGCGCTAGTGGGGGTGCGTCTAGGCGGCCATGTTTGTCCAACACGCAGCCTGGCGTGAAAGGTGATCAATGGACAGTGTAAGATGTGAAAGAGAAGGGTGCGCAAGGAAGTGCGTCGTTCAGATTTACCCGGGCTGGACACCTTGCAACCAGCTGCACTTTACGCCAAACAAAACATATGTCTTCACATCTGAACCGTGCAAGAGTGAGAGAGTTCTTCAAAACCTAGTGTGAAGAGAGTAAGTAGAGGAGGAGACGCATTACAACCACTTAATCCTGTGCTATCCGCGCGTGCGGCTTGTGCGCTCGCTAGCTCACCGAGCGATGTTGGCACCTGCTATTCCCATCCTCTTTCAGAGTCATCCCATGCATAAGTTGTACAAAGACTATATCTTACTTCTCTTACCGCAAGCCCCACATCGTAGTTACTAAGGTTCGAGAACGAGTCTACGACCCCGTGAACGATGAAGCACTCAAGTTAAACACTAGTGCGTAAACTTGAAGAAAAGTGATCTAGTACATAGTCCCACAGCTGGTTACGACTGCTGAGAAAGTATGCCGCATTACGTGCTTTAGGCTCCCCTCGGCCATCGAGAAAAAGCTTAAGATTTCTTTTTCCCCTCTTGTCAGGGTCCTTTTTTCTTAGTTTGCCTGCGCTTATGACTACACCCTGCCGGTGACAGCGGCCTTCTTTGCCCAGAGCTTCATTTGAGATGCACGATGCCAGCGAAGATGAGCAAGACGGAATACCGCAAGGAGACAGAGAATTTGGAGGGCGAGTGACACGTTTGTTCGGGTAGACTGCAACCGAAGAACCCGATGTGAAGGAGGCGTGGGCGTGCTGCGCTGTAACGTCCTGAATGACCATTTGTTTGTCTTCCTCTAGTTAAATTATTAAAAAAATAGCAGTGCAAGACATCATATTTGACTCGAAAAATGTGACCTTCCCTGTCGCGTCATGCGGTCAAAACGTCGCACTTGCATTGCGCAGCGTCACAGCGCAGACATTTTTTTAAAAAGCCGAATCATATGCTTAGCCTCGGGATTGGCTCGTTTTGCCACTTTGTTGCCAAATATTGGTTACTCAGGTATGATTGTGGTGAATTACCTTCATACACACATGAATTGGATCCCCTTTGCGTTCCCCTTATCGGAACTATCGAATAGATGCTTTACATCATTACGCACGCTCAATAAGCCATTAGTATCTAGGCTCCAGGCAGAGTGCCTAGATACATGAGAAATATTCGCCAATACACAATGATAAAAGTTTATATATACATAAACACACGTACGTAAGGGTCTCGAAGGGAAGGACGCAGCCGACCAAGATCCAATGGAACTCGCATTCCGTGCTCTGTGTTAACCACGAATATCACACTCACCCCTCCGAAAAAGATGGAAAACGTCTCCTCATCCAACGCGTGGGAACACCATCTTTCCCCATACCACACGGGGATCTCATCGCTTAAGAATCGCAAACCATGGTCAGGATACAAACCAACACATCTATCCACAAATATAGATGGGCGAAGCTGTTGGTAGGAAATGTCCGGGATGAACCTAAAACTGCTGAATACGGGCGAACACCCACTCTCTTCTGCAAAACCTGGTCATAGCCAATCAGGATACAAACCAACACATCTATCCACAAATATAGATGGGCGAAGCTGTTGGTAGGAAATGTCCGGGATGAACCTAAAACTGCTGAATACGGGCGAACACCCACTCTCTTCTGCAAAACCTGGTCATAGCCAATCAGGATACAAACCAACACATCTATCCACAAATATAGATGGGCGAAGCTGTTGGTAGGAAATGTCCGGGATGAACCTAAAACTGCTGAATACGGGCGAACACCCACTCTCTTCTGCAAAACCTGGTCATAGCCAATCAGGATACAAACCAACACATCTATCCACAAATATAGATGGGCGAAGCTGTTGGTAGGAAATGTCCGGGATGAACCTAAAACTGCTGAATACGGGCAAACACCCACTCTCTTCTGCAAAACCTGGTCATAGCCAATAATTCCAACATTACATATCAAACTTGTATCGACACATGACAGGCTACCCTGACAAGCTTGTCGCCTCAAAATAAGTGTGAGCTGTTTCTGGGGTCCTGGAATTCTGGTAATAAATTTTACCAGATAGACACTTCTCTCTCTCTCTCTCTCTCTCTCTCTCTCTCTCTATATATATATATATATATATATATATATATATATATATATATATATATATATATATATATAGAAATAAGGGTTGGCAGTCGAGAAAACCTCAGACAGCAAAGGGGAGGATGTGGTAGATCATTGAAACAGATTAAGAATTTGGAAAGAAAGAAAGAAAGTGAAGAAAAAATGCCCGCCAGGTGGGATCCGAACCCACGACCTCCAGAATACCGGTCTGGTGCGATAACCACTACGCTACCGGCGGGGCGATTTTCCCATTCACTTTCTGGGGTATTTATGTTAGGTATGTTTGTTTCCTGTGCTTGGGGGTGGTAGCCAGCGCCATTCGGACTAATCGGGGTGAAGGGGACCTTCTTTTTAACCCCCGGGTCGTGACTCGAGTGTCTACGACATGTCCAGAGTGTTCGACCAGCTTTGAACCCTCTTAAGCTCCCTTTGGCAACAAGACTGCCAGAACAGAGGCCCTCGCTATGCATGTAGCGAATCAGAATAGGAAATGAGGGGCTCGTTGAAAATAACACAGAAATAAGGGTTGGCAGTCGAGAAAACCTTCACTTTTCTTTCTTTCTTTCCAAATTCTTAATCTGTTTCAATGATCTACCACATCCTCCCCTTTGCTGTCTGAGGTTTTCTCGACTGCCAACCCTTATTTCTGTGCTATTTTCAACGAGCCCCTCATTTCCTATTCTGATTCGCTACATGCATAGCGAGGGCCTCTGTTCTGGCAGTCTTGTTGCCAAAGGGAGCTTAAGAGGGTTCAAAGCTGGTCGACCACTCTGGACATGTCGTAGACACTCGAGTCACGACCCGGGGGTTAAAAAGAAGGTCCCCTTCACCCCGATTAGTCCGAATGGCGCTGGCTACCACCCCCAAGCACAGGAAACAAACATACCTAACATAAATACCCCAGAAAGTGAATGGGAAAATCGCCCCGCCGGTAGCGTAGTGGTTATCGCACCAGACCGGTATTCTGGAGGTCGTGGGTTCGGATCCCACCTGGCGGGCATTTTTTCTTCACTTTCTTTCTTTCTTCCCAAATTCTTAATCTGTTTCAATGATCTACCACATCCTCCCCTTTGCTGTCTGAGGTTTTCTCGACTGCCAACCCTTATTTCTGGGTTATTTTCAACGAGCCCCTCATTTCCTATTCTGATTCGCTACATATATATATATATATATATATATATATATATATATATATATATATATATATATATATATATATATATATATATATATATATATATATATATATATATATATATATATATATATCTGTTTGGATTATCAAAACCCAAACTTCAGTCAGGCCAGCGCAATAAACACTTCTAAAATTTGTTTGAAACTGTTGCTTTCTCTCTCGAACTGACCAACCCCCCGCAGCCGCAACTTTTCACGCCAATATCTTAAGCCACGCAAGCGTAGATGGACTCTGAGTTTCCTGCGCCGCGGTGATTAAAACTATAGCGGCTACCCTAGCTCTCGTCCCTGAATTTCAGTATTTGGAAAGCACAAATGGGAAATGCAGTAACTCCGTTCCAAAACGCTCCCTCGACGCCGGAGTATAACGCTAGCGCGTCATACATCTTAAGACGTCAACGTAGATGTCATCTGCTTCTTTTTTTTTCACCGCCACTTAACTTATAGCACTGAAACACGGTGCTTGACTCATCCTCCATACACTTAACAAAAAACACTCGTCAGAAAAAAAGCTATCGGGATTATTGCTGGGGAACCTTGGCATTCCCCTTCATAAAAAATTTATAATGAACTAAGTCAAATGCCAGTGCGTATAACTTGCTATTATAAAACCAGTCTTTTAGTTCGCCGGATCATTCATCTAGCCCTTTAGAATAATCCATATTTTTGATACCTGAGTGTGATACGAGACATGCTATTCATAAAAATCTTAACTTGCCCCAAGCACGTAATATATAGAGCCGTGGAACAACATCGCTTGCTGGAACCGACATTTGGAAGGCTATGTCTCTAAATATCAAACGCTGAGCAAACATGCATTAAAAAACAAGTACACATTGCTTCTGAACAGTAGTATTCACCTTGTTTGTCAATATCTCAAATGTGTAGTTGCATTTAATGTGAAGCGTTCTCGTAAAAATGATTTGTACTAATCACTGTGTTTTTGAAATAGATCCATCACTAGCCTTGTTTGCTGAGGATCCAGGTGCTTGCATCACCTTTTTTATGTTATGTGCATTCTCTCGAAATAATAACAATAACAAAACAGCGTATACGACGTAACAGTATAACAACGTATACGATTACACGGGAGAGAGAGCGAGAGAACAAACTTTATTAATCTCTGGGATTAGGAGGAGGGGGGGCGGAGGACCATAAGGCCTCTGCGACGTCGAGTGCCCGTGACGTCACCAATAGTTGATCACAGATGTCTGGGCTCCCCAGGGCCTGTTCCCAGAGGGTGGGGGAGGGGAGAGGGTGGTATGGGGAGGCTGGACACTCACCAAGGGAATGGTTGTGGGTGCCCAGAGCCCAACATGCTGACCAATTAGGGGATGTGAAAATGTGGGGGTGTGTGTGGACCAGTTGGGTGCGATGGGGAAAAATGTGTGTTTGCAGAATCCGCCACATGTGAGCTGCAGCGGGGGTGAGGGAGGGGTGGGGGGAAAGGCAGAGTTCGGCGGAGGAGGCGGTAGTGCAGGGTAATGTCCCTGAAAGTTAAAAGTGCTTCAGAAGCCACTGGCCTAGGGGCCCCATGGGTAGCCGTAAAAGAAGCGGGAGCTCGGAGAGTCAAAGCTCGAGCATGGTCATGTACCGCCTCATTAGCGCCTATGCCAGTGTGGGCCGGAGTCCATACCAGTGCCACGGGGTCGGAGGGGAGATTGGTGAGTAGAATTTTGAGAGCGAGGTGGGGGGGGGGGGGGGGGGGGGCGGGGGGGAGAGAGATGCGTCTCTTAATGTAATTCCGAATTGCCTGCTGGGAGTCAGATGACATGAAGAGGGGTGGGGCTCTGGGTGAGAGCAAGGGCTATGGCTGACTCCTCCGCCAAGGTGGGGAATGCGGTGCGTATCATGGCAGAGCTTACTGGAGAGTGGCTGATGTCGCCAACAACAGCGAGAGCAAACGCTTCACCCTCAGGGTAGGCGGCTGCGTCTACATAGTGCGTGTGGTTGGAAGGGGTGTAGTGTGTCGCATGATACTGAGCGCTGGCCAAGCAGCGGTGGTGATGAGAGAGAGAGAGACAACCTTTAGTAGAAAAGGATGACCACTGGTCACGATGGGGGAAAGGAATGGTGAGGGAGGGTAAGAGAAAATAAACAAATTAATGCTGGTCGTTCTCAGTAGACTCAATAACTGGGCCAGTTCTTGGAACCTGCAATTCATGGGCCAGTTCATGGTGATCGCAATAGGGTTTGTGCACATACACCAGTTCGTTCGGGGGAGGACCCGCTCAAACAACCCGTGCCAGACCGCTTTTAATTGAGAGGGATGCATGTTACGAGGTAGAGGCCGAATTCGGATGAGGTATCGGATGGGTGGGGGGATGGGCAGGGGGGGTTGGGGGTGTGTTGGCGGGTTGATGCGGTGATGGAGGATGTGCCGGCCTGTGGGGGTAAGGGAGAGGCGGACATACTGGGCGGTGCGATGAGCATCGAGGAGTTCCGTGATGGTGTTGTGGAGGCCGAGGCTAGTAAGGCGAGAGCTGGATGCCGAGGGGGGAAGTCCCATGGCTTTGAAGCCATGGGCGAGCACTCGTTGCTGCTCGAGCGTTCGCGATGTCGCTGGCCTCATTCATGGCTTGCTCATCCGTCACCTACTGTCCAGCGGGAAGATATCTCAACAAACGTCTTAAGCGACTGCTCATGCTCGGGATGCAGTTGCAGTAAATTTTAAGAGGACGGCGGACATTTTGAAGCAACAACTTGCCACACATCGTCTAATTTTAAAGGTTGAAAGTGCCAGAACTCCCACGTTTCACAACATAGTGATTTTCATGAGCTAAATTTATTATCTGCGACGATAACGAGAAAAATAGGGACGTACAAGCGTTCGCCTTATTCTGCACTTTTGTTTCTTGTCTGAGGTGCGCTATTCCGTTTAGAGAAGAAAAAAACATGCCAACAAGCCGAAACTCCTTCTATTATGATAAGTTGTATTCTTAGCTACGAAAAATGCAACTGAGTGAGGGAGCGTGCATGCTGTGAAATTGTGTGTATTCACTTTTTTTTTTTTTTTTTTCAGTGGCTGCGCGCCCACAATCGACGGGAAAGCACTCGCCGCGGTGGCTCACTGGCTAAGGCGTTATGCTGCCACGTGCGGGGCCGAGCATTCAATAGCTGGCGGTCGCGGCAGTATATTTACAACAGAAGCGAAATACAAAAATGTCCACTTTGTATACGAGGTTCCGGCGTTCGTTAAACAAAGGTTCACACCCAGAGCGGTGTGAATAATTTCGGAGCCGCCCTCACGACAGCCCCCGAAATCCTGAATGTCAATGTCAATTTCTTGCTCCGATAAATGCGCAGGAACGACGTCCAGCGCCCATTGTGAAGTTGCTGCGCGCGGCTCAGCCGCGGAATCTGGCGTGCCGAGCTTGCACATCTTTTTCTCGCGTTATGCCGGCGCTGTTTATGTGTCTGATGCCGCTCATCCAGCCGCCAGGGAGGAAGAGCAGCGACGATCATGTCCGCGCACGCATGGCCGCCGTTGTTCTACACCAAAACTGGGCCGCGGCAGCCGCTGGCGTGGCCCGGCACGTGCCTCTGTTTACAAACAGGGCGGGCCGCTCTCTCGGCAGCGGCGGTCTGCAGGCCGGATGCACACGCACGGCTTCCTTGCGCGGACACTGTGTCGCCGCGGTTACACCCGGACTGTGAGAGGCCCGTCTTCGCTGCCTTGTTGGCCAGGCAAAGCCCCCACGTCAATGGGGGTTGAGAAATCATTGTCGTCACAACAAGCGTTTCAGGGCCATCGTGTGCAGGCCTTTTTTTATTCCGTGGTTAGAAGAGCTGGATGTCGTATAACAACACTGCTTGGAAAAGGGAAATGTCCGAGTGCTGCCTTCCCTTCCAACGGCAAGCGTCACGCTAGTAGTAGTGGACAGTTCTCCCCCTCCTCCCCCCGTTGGTGCTGCACGTGACAGCTGCTATAATCTTATACCTGTGCTCTTTAAACTGACAGCTGAGCGCTCACTTGGAAGTGCACCTTGTGCATTTGCGAGGAGGCACTCGATAGACAATTGGTTCGAAGGCCTTCCGAAGGCCTTTGAAATGGCCTTGTATCACAGGTATTATTCGGTGACCAACTGAAGAGCGCAAGGGGACCACTAAAGGGACTTTTAGCATTCTGTGAAAAGGGCTTCTTATCGAGTTGTTGCCTGCAGGCAGTTCTCGTGCGCTTCCTACACTTATCGGCGGTGTATCTATTGGCCACGGTTCAGTCAGCAGCGACAAAAAGAAAACTTGGTTCAATAGCTTGCTTGTGGGAACCCGACAGCTGTGGTCGCAACGTGTGCTCTCGGACACAACACAACCAAATGGGCGGCGCACTTTAGCGGTGCACTTTAGCGGCGCACTGTGTGAATTGCACGCTCGTTTAGGTAATCGCCACGAGATGTGGCGAAGAACCAGGATGTGGCTCAAGGCGGAAACCCCTGCAGATGCAGCCGCAAGTTGAAACGTTACGCTGAACGAATGCGCGCCTGTAGTATTTATTGATGGGGAGACGCGCCGTGCCCTGTCGCATTGTCGTGCGCCGTTGCGAGCGGGAGTGGTCTCGGCGACTCCCTCCGGTGTGGCGGTTGTCGCCACTTAGCGGCTTCTCCGAGGCCGTTAACTGCGGAATATAAAAAAAAACATAAATATCGTATGAGCAAGGGGCCCGTTCTCCTGCTCGTGTCGTAGACGACAGGCGCCTCTTATGGGAGCTTCAGACCGGAAGCCTTCGAAAAGCTACAGGCGCCGACCATGTTGGAGATGCAGTAAGCGAAACTCTGGGACGCGCATGTTAGCTACACCCACAGTGTCTCCTAGCGAAGCGGCCCTCCCAACTGAAACGACCCCGCACCGAAATGGCCTTTCACTTGAACGCACGATTTCGGCAAAGTTGCGCTGAAAACAAAAGGACGAGCAGAAACTGTTGTCGATCTTTACTCTGACTCTGCAGAGCCGCTTGTGAGAACCAATGTGGTACTGTTGCGAGGAAGGCGTGCTACTAAAAGCGATAGATATCTTTGAGGATCTTGACGATGGAATAGTATGGGGCAGGATTCACAAAGCACTTCCTGTCAGCAGAACACCGCGTACAGATACTGAGACACAAACAGCTGACGGTCGACGACTCCAGCATTAAAAATTACCGTTGAAAAATTGGTCGCGTATCTGCTCGCTTACTAGCTATGTATTTATGCATTGCCTCAAATATTCCAAATGTTTTCTTTCTGATGCACAATGTTGACAAGCATATGGGCTTCCAGATTTAGTAGCGTGTAAATGTTTTCCCTCTATAAATTTCTCATTCAATAATTCTTTTAACTTTTGGCCGGGCGACCGAACCGACGGACCCGGACAGACAAATAAACAGACCAAAATTCTCGCCTTTCGGGAAGGAGTCCATCGTCTTTAAAAGCTATACTAGCTCGCGATCGCAATGTCGGAATATTTGTGCCTGCTGAATTTCTTCTACGAGCTGCACGTGCGGCCACTTCGTGGTGCTCACAAGCCACCACCATCGTGATCGCCTCTCGCCTGCAATCTTATTCATCCCGTGTGCGAGGTTCTCCCGCGGTCTCCGCGTTTTACTCCCCATATATGTTTCATCTACAGCGCAAGCAAGGTTCGTAAGCATAGAATACGCAACCAAATGTTTGCATGGATGTTATTAGCAGTAGTGATTTTGCTTGTTTCCATCCTAGTCGTAGGGGCAAGTGTGGCAGGATTTTAGCGCGTTGACCTCCTGTCACCGTGTAAACAAGGCAGCCCGAAATTAGTGGTCCCAAATTAAAGAACTCACTCACGCCGAGTTCTGTGGCTTAGCAGGCGAGCCTGCCCGCCCTCGCCGCGAACTCCCCCACGTGGCCCTGCGCTTGCCCAGGCGTCACCTAGCAAGGGAGGCGCGCGCTCCTCTTCTTGTCCTGCCGGTGTCATGCCCGCGTTCGCAGCCAATGGGAATTTAGGAGCCATTTCGCTGCTACAAACGCCACAAACGCCGGATTTTTCGCTCAGTGGGCCATTTATGGTTTCGTATTGAAAACAAACTAAAAAAGACCGTAGACCGGGTTTCGAGAGTCGGATTTGGGTGAGCTGCCTTGGATGCGCACAAATGAGCGCTTCTTTTGTTTTTGTTTTTTGTCGGACTCGATCACTTCCATCCACGGTCGGTACGTTGAGCAGTAGGCTGTTCAGCGGAAAGACAAATTAGAACAGTGGCGTTGCCACTTATCCGTATTTTCCTCTTCTGTTTTTCTTTCCGCTCACCTCCGCCATTCGTTTCTGTCCCTTCGCTTTCCTTTTATCGCCTCCTTTCGATCTTTCCCCTCTATACGCGCACTTCCTCTCTCTCAAGTCCCTACCTGTTTCCTCTTCTTGGTCGAGTTTTTTTTTTTTTCTATTTCCCTTTCTTCTCCCTTCCTATCAGAGAGGCTGGAGCAAAGCACAAAAATAAAGAATAAACCAACCGTTCACCTTCATTGTTTCCCCGAAGCTAATACGGAGCAGCCGCCTAACCACTTGTTAAGACCCTTCTCATTAGAGCTCCTTGCTCCCTCCAGAGCGCAGCAATTAGTTACGAGCAAACAATTATACCTACATAAAATGCTAACGTAATATTACAAAGCGCAGCATTATAAGAACGCGAACAGCTGCTCAGCACGCTAAAAAGTTTCCTATCATCGTACTCCGCATCTACATCAAAAAAAAAAAGAAAAACGAGGGGCAAGCTTTTTTTTAATTACCTGACAAGCCACTCCGGTCGCGACATCCTGCGTCAGTCCCTTGAGATTTGGTTGAAACGGCGCCTAACAAGAGTTTCAGCTACGTTCATTGGTCGACGCGTCCTCGGCATTTTCTTTTTCGCTATCGTCCAAGCGCCCCCGCCGAGACGACGAAGTAGCAGTGACCTGACCTTACCACCTTGTTGTTGGACAGGGCGGCCGGCTATTTTGGGGCGCTTTTGCTGCACTACTGCACGCAGCGGGCCATTCCTCGGCTTAGGTGGCGCTTCCCGCGACTCCTGCTCAGCTGGGTGGCGTGTGTCGCGCGTCCGGGGAGAGAGTGCGTGCCTCCCGAGGCACGCGCTGCCGCCTTCATTAGTTTCAAGAGCCCTGGACGAAGCGTGCGAGCGCCAGGCTGGAGGCAGGGCGCACCTGATCGCGCGCATCTCTGGCCGCAATCCACCCGACACCGTGGCTTTGCCAATAACAAGCCGGGAAAGAACGGGCGAGGAAGTTCTGAGAAGAACGCACCACTGCGCTTATCGATTTGTCGTTGATAAACCAGCGAAGGTTTTTCAGGTTTTTCAGGTAGTGTTTTTCAGAGAGTAAAAATAAGTAAATGCGACTGTAGGGTGTGGGGATTTGCATGTATTAATGTTTGGCTGCTATAAGCCCGCCTGTCTAATTTGGCAGTCCTCGCTGAAATGGTTCGGGAAAGGCAGGAGCACTGCCTTTCCGACTTGCCGCTGCAGCTCAGGCACATGTTGTTCGATTCACCTGCCATACGTAAACCGAGTTCACGCAGATTAGTGTAGAGGTATAAGACACACGCGGAGATTATTCACTGAGGTGGCCGCATCAGCACTTGGCTTGTGGGGACCGATGCCAGCATTTGTGAGAACAGACCCATAAAGGGTCAAGGGTTGGTGCTCCAGGCTGTTGCCGGCGGCCATTTTGATGTGGATCACTACGTCCATTGTTGCCGACGGCTGCACGCGGTGACCGGACCAATCGTCCCACGGTGCACACGACACAGTGAGTTGCGGGCCGTGCGGGCTGGCTTTAGCGTTGGAATAAGTGGGCGTGACGAAAATACGTGTATCGTGCCCTCGGCAGGTCACACATAGGCTTGCTTCGTCCCCCGCAGACGGGACAGTTTGCTTTAAGTCGACGCCAAAGTGCAAACGAAAAGCATGAGAAATAGCAAACGGAACGTGTCAGATTTTTCGATACTTTTTGGTTGACTCCCGTGCATTTAATTTTTTAGGCTGTTGAAACAAGTATCCCTAACACAAAACCCCTTCCCACGCATGTCAAACTTCAAATTTCTTGTCACTTATTACTTATTGTAGCCTTTTGCGGGCTACGACAACTAAGCACAACGAAATAAAAAAAAAATGTTCTACAGAAACAAAAATGTCCGCTTATATTGGCAATGTTCTGAATTTCTATTTACACAAAACGCGTATGAAAAATGCGACAGTATCAAAGTTTACCAGGTGTACGAGCTCCACAGTTAAAGTTCCGTTGTCTATTCGCACTCAAAAACATTTTAATACCTGTCTCATCCCTGACCGCTTACACCCAAGGCCGCTGATAAACGCACGCGCAGTGCGTAACAATGTTTAATGCCGTGACACCGTATACTAACTACAAATTACAAGCTCTGCGCTGTAATATTGCTTCCTTTCTCGAGAGGCAGAGAGGGGCGCTTACTGGAGACAAAAACTTAGCTCTTTGTGCCCAGGTTCGAGATGAAAGAGGAGGGTTGGTGATGAGGGGTGTTATACATTGGCTTCATGTACGAAGCTCCGAAGCGCCACCGTCACGGTTCTGCGGCGTTCTGGTGGTGGGCCCGTCGGCAGTACCCATCGCGAACAGCTGGAAGGGGCTCGGCTTTTTCTTGATAAGTATACGCCGCAGGGGCTGCTTGCGAGGAGCACTGGGGCAGGGCAATCCTACACTCTAAGCTGGGTAACCCTTAATAGAGGTATACATTTTCGAATTTTTGTAACCTATAATTTATAAGGTACAAATGTAACCTATATCTTCGTAACCCTTATATACGTATACACGTAAGGGTTACTCAGTTATCGGTTACTTTGCCGCTTTCAGCATGTATACCTTTATATAAGTTACATCTACCGCCGTCCAAGGACACACACCTGGAAGGTGTCATGTTGAGCGCCAGGCGCGCTTTCGCCGGCGCCGCTGTGGCGCCCCGAAGGCACATTTCCCGCGTGGTGAACAAATATCGCGTTAGTGGAAGACGATATGTGCGACCATGCTGTCCATTGCGCCGTCTAAACTTTTGCGTCGGGTGTATTTTGTTCGTCCCTTGAACAAACTGCCGGCCACTGGGCTGAAAGAGAAGTTACTTTTATAATTCCTAAAATTGCGGTACTAAAAAGCTTGAAAATGTTGTCTTAATATATATGCATTGCATTACCTGTTCGATAACCGTTACCAAGGTTGTCACCCGAAAATCTTTGTGAGTATTGGCAACGCTTAAGTCTTATAAACAGGCATAACTAAATTTGATGTTTGCATCAGCTTTGTGCCCTTTAAGAAACCAGTATCAAACATGCATTATAGGTCTTTTAATAAATTGCGGGCATAAATTTTAGCGTTAGTTAAACAACATTAGGCTTTAGGGAAACCAAGCTTTAGTGGAAACATGCACTTGATAGCATACTTCAAAAGGACGCCAAAGTTATGATAACATAGCCTTAAGCCAAAAATTCTTGTCTGACAACTTAGGCCATGATTATCAAAAGAGAATTGCAGTACATTCACACATATTTGCGCATTTAACAGGAACACATTTTAAGAAGTTCGGCGTCAGTAGTTTTGAACATTCACATTTATTATTATGAAACACCTGTAGGCTATTTATTAAAAAGCAAAGCTGTGAACCACCCCAATGTAATTATCGTTCCTTAATGAATATTAGACGAGTGCGGATTCCTCGGCGAACTGGTGTTTCCTATATTGTTTTAGATTTCCAGGTAAAACTCGGTTTATTCATATATCCTTATTAAACCTATTTAATAAATATTGCGTGAACAGCTTCACAAACATGGCCAAATATACAGATACTTTACCGCAATATTTGCACGGATGTATGCAAAGTATTTCAAATTGTTTGGTACTGCAATTGAACAATTTCAGACGAATTCGAGTTTGAGCTACATTTATAAGATGGCTCTCAGAGGTGCACTTTCCCAGTACAGCGTTATTGTCATGGTTCCCCACAGAAAAAACGCAGAATGTGGGAAAGTAGAAAGAACATTTATTACAAATTCACTGTGTCATACAAAGCAGTGTTTATGGCTATGTTCCCTGCATTCTCTGTTTCACTCAGAGTCTAATATTACACTTGGAATTCACTTGTCTTTACGAATCCATCTTTATACTTCCCTCTTAGGTTCCTCTTTACAGTTCCACCTGAGTTGTGATTCCCGCGCCAAGTTATCGTTTTTTATGCAGCACTAACAAGTTTCTAGGCCGATTGCAATCTGTCTTTCGGACAAACTTTAAATTGGATCCATAATTTCCTGCATGAAAAAAGGCGCTTGGAAAAATTCAGAGATAAGCTTCGCAATTTATACGTAGTACACAAGCAGGCACAAAATCAGGGCACGCTGAAGATTTCCCCGAGGTCATCTGAATGACTTGTTCCCTGCTGCCGCAGATGGAGGCATATATGTAAGGGGCCGTCACTTGGATTTCCCCACCTTGATGATGATGATTGTCTTTTTATGGCGCAAGGGATTTCCCCACCTTGAAGAGCCATCTACAGAAAATTTCAGAAAAAGAACAAAATCCAGTGCAACCATAAGCCCCTCACACCAAATCACAGGCATGTGAAGTACGAAAAATATATTGCACGAAAATGAAGACGGAGACCAGAGAATGAAATGAAAGGCCACACCAGAGAAGGAGTGATTTACGGCCTTTAAAATAATTTCCCATCATTTCAGTAATCGTTACACAGGGAAATTTGGCCGCATTGTTCAGAACAACGCGAAGCCGCTATAGTCATACCGGCCAACCTTCCCGAATTTTAATCGTGCCGTGTTCCTGTTTATCTCGCGAAATGTTTCTGCATGCTCACCCAGAACAGGCAGAAACTTTGGGCTACGAGATAAGATGACTTGCAAAAGAGAAAGCAAAAACATTTCCGCGCCTTCATGTGGAATCACTAGTACACGCAACAGAGCGAACGTCGCACTAAACCCAGGAAACGTGCTTTCACGATGCTGACGCCGTCTGCGGCACATTTTTGGCTGTACTTAAACATCTGCCTCCCCCCCTTGTACTGGCAGTTTCATTTTGAACGAGGATCCCACGTGGAAGCCGAAACGTTTTTCATTTCAGTAAGATGTTCTTCTACCGGTGGTTTCTTCCTCGGCTATTCGTAAAAAGGAATCGCCAACTTACATTTTTTCTTCGTTCAAATGTGTTGTGGCATAGGATACATCTAGAACTTGTACCGATCTTCAAGTGGCATTCCCGGGAGGTCTGTACCGGTAATTCCTGAAAGGGCACCCTGGGTTAATACGTAATAGGCTTTAGAGCTGGGCAGTTGGTATACATGCATAGTGAAAGAACACCTCAAACTTGACAAGACGAAGAAAAGAACACAGCGCAAGCCCTCACTAACAACTGGAGCTTAAGTAAAGAGCTCTTTTCGAAAAAGAGTTCTTCTTGTTGGCTCTTCAAAACCACGCATCTTATAGAATAGGTAGAGTTGCTGAATAACTACAAGTTCCATGCTGGGGACATCGTTAGGTGAATTCATAAAGTTCATGTGGTAACGAACTGATAGAAAGAGTCACTAAACATGAGGCAAAATAAGATACGAAATATAACATCATAACACTTGAAGTAAGGCATCGCATTTTTACAAGTGGATCATACTTTTGTCTGTGCAGGTCTGGGTGCCAACTATACAAAGAATATTTGAATGAATTTGTTTTAGTTATTGCATTTTCATACCGTTGTTTCCACGGAAATCAGACTTCATTTCAACTTGTGTCATACGCAGGGGAGTCGTCGTCAGCTCAAGGAACACTGCCTGCAAGAAAAACAGTAGTGCTCATAAGTCATAGCATAGGTACCCAGATGCAACCACACTTTTCGAACAGCCAGGAACCGATGAGGGTGCAGCACTCATTTTTACACCTGCACTTACTTATCTCTGTGTAATTCGTAACAATTTCTGTATCATCAAAAAACAACAACAATCAAGCAGCCTGCATGCTGGCTCATACATACCACCATTCTGTAAAGTCGCTCTACTGCACTACACTAGTATCACGCGAGACAACCATTTGCCCTGCAATACCACGCGAATAAATAAACGACTGATTTGTGCGAATTGGAATAATAAACCCACTTAACATGGTGACTACCTCGAAATAACTAAGACCAAATTTACCCACTCAAGGAAAAGAATGACCAAAATGAATTGTGTTGTAGATATAAAAACTTTTTTTTTGTGCGGTAGGGCAAACTTTCACAAAAAAAGAGGCTTGTGCTGGACAAAAGTCAGTTTAAAAATTTCGGGCAGCATTTAGTGGACTACTTTTCTGCAGCACACACCTTGTGTTTATCCGGATATATTACTACAAGACCACTAAACTAGACACCATTCTGAATATATGCAGCGAGAAAAATGAATATTTCCCGATGGCTGAAACAAATTGGGAAAAAATTAAAATATTCAAGCAGAGCTACCTGACAATTACATGGGCCAATAACTCGTCAAGTGCGCCAGATGCAGCCAACAGCGTAAACAAAACGCTCAACACATGAAGGCGCGCGGAGCAGAAAGCAGGTCACGAGCGCCGTTATCTGTTTAATGTACGGGCTTTCACGATCGTCCGCTCTAGTCTGACGCAACGAACGCAAGCCCGTGATTTCATTCAATTGCCGTCGCGGGCAACAGAAAACGTCCAGCGAAGCAACCAGTCGGGTAACGAAAACCCCTCTCGAATGCTGCAATTTCAAATTGAAAAGCCTCCAGCGAAAAGATACATCCAATGAAAACACGGAAACCGTTACGGGAATATACTCACCGAGTTCGCTTTCACTGGCGCAGGGGCATTGGTCCAACATGCGAACTTGACGCTGGTCGTAGAAGAACGGGCCGTGTAGCGCTGCCAGTCACAAATGGGCTCGCCGCAGCCTCCGCGACTCACGCCGACAAATAAGTCTTGTAACAGCAATCCTCGCTTCTTCGTAGGGGTATCACAGCAGTAAGAAGGCTCGAGCGGCGCGAAAACGCGGCCACCGGGCCTGCGGGCGCCGCCATTTCTCTATAGGCCTCCTGCGCTGCCCAGGGGGCGCTGCGCAAGCGGCTTCCGGGCAGTACTTCCGGGTAGTACAAAGCTGCGCGGGTCCCATAGGATCCCGTGTTGACAGAAGCAAAATGAGCTCGACGCTCCCGATTATTTTGCGACGTGGTCACCAGTTCATCCCCGACGCGTCCGATCTATTTCAGCGATCAACTTGGCATTAGGGGAAAAAGCTTTACAGCGCTTAACACGTTTACAGCGCCGACGAAAGTGCCGGGACCGTGACGGCGTCTGCTACTCGCAGGTTCACCGATCGATGGTCGTACGGAGTGAAATTTTAAGTGAAATTTCTAGTTTAAACTAATACTCTAGGTGACAGAGACTTCTCAAAAACAGCCAAGAAGAGTGGCGCAATCGGTGATGATCGCGCTTTAAAAAGCCAGCGAGTCCGGCGGACCGCAGGCTCGCCTGCTGCGGTGCGCCGCTCTTTTGCGTACCTGAACACTATGCGTGCACTTTCATTAAACAGTGGTCGTTTGCGTCGCCGTTACGAATACACGGTGCAGCGTTAGCTAGCCGTTTTGTTGCGTGTCTCAGTGACAAATTGCCGCGACCGTCAGAAGCGTGAAATCTGTTTTGCGATTCCGAAATTAGTGGCTGTAAAACAAAGTGGTCGGGCGAACTAAGAGGCCGCTCGCTTTCCTTGTTTGCTCTCGCTTTACTTAATTACGCTCTTGCAGTATACATTCCCAGATCGCACTTAATAGCCTAGAATGAGAGTCAGCAACGGCCGAGTTCCATGCAGCCGACACGGCGGAGGGCTGGACGGGAAGGGGGGGGGGGGGGGGAGGAGGGGAGGAGGGGGGCTTTGAATGCGACGAGAAAAATTTCAGCGAATTTCTAATAATATTTGACAATAATCTGGCGAAGTGTGAAGATGGGGGTGCAATTCAACTGGAGGACGCCAATTCTCTGTTCTTGCCTCGCTGTCTAACTCCATTTGAAGTCAAAACTGGCGTGTCGGCGTTCAGATTCGACGACCCCTGCACTAGAAAACCAACACAGTCAGTGATGATCGTATGTAAATATTCGGGGCCCCGCGCCGTGCATGCGGCTGTGTTATGTTATGCTGTGTTATAGAAGTACACATCTCTGCAGGCAGCGGGCGTGTGATTTGGTGCATGTTTTGCGTCCTTTAATAGCGCTTAATTTGTTTATTTGGCGCTATTGCCCCACTAGCGCGCGCTAGTATACATGTACCCTCCCGTTCGTAAATCGTGCGGCGTAAAACGTTACGCAAGAATCATTTAGTTTGCGAAAATACGAAACAAAATTTCCACTCGTTTCAAAGGCGGTGCCAGGCCAGCAGTGTCAGCTGAGTCGGCTGCGCAATCCTTGCGTTCGCTTGCATGCTCCCGCTGAAGCAACCTTTTGCAGTTACCGCATGATATAGAATGAGCAGCGTTCCGTGTTTATGCTACTCGTGAACTTTCCTTTGTCGACCGCACGCAAGAAGAAAAAACTGTAACTGTCGTGAAACAGTTAAACCACCCGACCTGGCGATACTGTCCCACACCGCGACCATCGCGAAAGCTCGCTAAAAGAAAGCCGACAAATCGGCTTCTTTGAGCGGATATTATTTTGTTTAGCCTCTGCAACTACTTTAAGGGCTATTTCATACAATATGCAGTCATTTAAACTCGCCACAAAGCGCCACAACCAACTTTAACTGTGGCTTGTAATTGAAAACACATGGAGGGCGGCGAGGGTCGTCTGCTTTTGTACTACCCAGAGGCGTTGGCCGCTAGGGGCGCTGCATGTCGCCAAAACTCCAGCGCAGGAGGCCTATATCCCGTCATGCAACAGAGAAATCAACGGCCGCCTGGAGAGAAGGCGCGACGAGCATCTCTTATAGGTTACAGGGCGTTTTATAGGTTACAACGTAAAGGTTACATGACAGATTTTGTTGATGTAACCTATAAATCATTAATGTAACCTATAAACCGCTTTTAACTTCACGCTTGTAACCCTTAGAATGGACTGGGATAAAGAAAACATCAAAATGGATCCATTGTAACCTTTATTTTATAGGTTACATCCCTTTAGAAGTTACATTATGGGTTACAAAGATTAGAGTGTAGACGAGTAGCTGTATAGTGCTGGTAACGAAGGGTAGTCCTGAAAAAAATGGCACGCTCCCAGTTTCCTTTCTACAGTGCCTGAGTGTGGCTGGTATCGAGCTGTCGGAAGCTTGGAGTCTCTGCAGTGCGCCTCAATAGGGGGTGGTTATGGAGGTTTCTGTACGGATGCAGAGACGGCAGAACGAGGCTGTTCCGCCTACTATACACTCGGGCGGCAAGAGCGGGTACAGTGGCGGTTTTTTCATGTTGCAGATGATATTTCCTCGCCTACGCTTTTCATTTTCGACGACCTCATCGCAGTCAACGAAGCGGTTAGCTTGTACTGAGAGGGAGGCCGTCCTGCGTGTGGGGAGCACCCAAGAGCGCCTTTGCGAAGTAATGTGCCCCTTCGTTTCCCGACTTGTGGGAATGTTCTGGTGTCCACCTGAGTTCAACGTATTCGCACGAGGCTGTTTTGGATGGGTTTTGGTTATTTTTTAAAGGCTGTTTCACTTCTAGAGCGGTGTTTGCGGCATTCACATATCCCTAGATGAATATCCGTGTAAACATAGACATGCTGATAGTACCACCCCAGAATTTCAGACGCGTTCACAGAATCGAACGCCCCGAAAATAGTATCAAGTTAGGCTGCTTTGGTGGAACGAGGACCGAGTGCCAGGGGCCGACTATGACAGGGTCGCCATGCAAACGCCACCGTGAAAGTGCTCACTAAGCGCTGCGTCGGTTTACACATAAGTGCGTTTGTACGTTTCTCCTCCTCTGCCAGATAGTGCATCGCCGCGTGGTGTGTTCCGGCCTCAGCTGGCTGCACTCAAATCCTTGGGAATGGGTTTCAGTGGTGTGATATTGATGTCAGGTCTACTGATGATGGAAGATGCTCAAAGCTGAAGCCGGCTGGTCGAAGGATGAGTTCGGCGCTTGTAGATCCAAAACTGATGACTTCTGCCTCACTGTGTATTTCTTTTTTTTTTTTTCCTTCAAGGGTGTTAAAGCCAAAGTACGTAAATATAGGTCTTCAAGTTCCGTCATTCTTCGAAAGTATCTTGAATAGCATATAGCTTTGAGTTTCAGCTTCCAGAAGCTCTTGCTAAGCCTAAAATTGACTGCATGCACGGACCTTGATGCAAGAAGGCGACTAACTATGGGTCGCGCGACTTGTCCGCTAGCTACCAACGTTTTCGAAGCTATTCGGCGAATTAGACGTAAGTTTTTACGTTACATTTGGGTGACGCAATCAAGCCACGTCGTGGTGGCCCCCGACAGTCCTGGACAGTCGAAAAACGCAACCGTTGCTGTATTCCTGCTGGATTATCTGTATGCCTGCAATTGTCAGTTTCACAAATTCGCGAAAGGAGCCCCCCGACTGCCGAATCTTTCGGACGCAGTAACGTCTCTGAGCTGAACTAAATCAGTTGTAAAACCCTCAACAATAAGTGTTCACAAAACCGGAAGAAACATAGCTCCCACGTGATTTGGTAAACCTCCATGCAGCCTCGGAAGCGCTAATGCACTTTAATCTGTACTAAAGTCAGGCAGGGCTCACGCAACCAGCTCGACGTAAATTTAACTTCAATTTAATGAACATCGCCGCAACGCTTAACAACTTTCAAAGTTGCAATTAAACCATCAAATAGGCCTGTCTACAAAGGATTTTACAACTTCAATCTAATGAACATCGCCGCAACCCCTAACAACGTTCGAAGGTGTAATTAAGTCAACAAATAAACGCGTTTACAATGACCTTTGTAAGAAGTGCGTGTGCTTTCTTTTCTCTTTTCTTTTTTTACTTGAACCATCAGCTGATCCCACAGAGGGTAAGAACCACGTTTCTGCTCAGTGCTGGCAAGCTTTGCGTGCCATATCGTGATGTTTCTGCGAAGGAAAATTTCACATCCACCTCAAAAACTTTCCTTCGCAGAAACTTACTCCACCTTGGGGACTTCCCCTGAATCTGGTCGATGTGATCTTTGCAAGAAGCCCTTGGCCACCCAGGCAGCCAGAGGATAAGTAAACCCAGCATAAAATACTTCAAACGTCTCCCCTCAGATCCTTATTCCCTTCGATACAGGAAACCGTTTTGAATAAATTTTCAAAAACTTCATGTCACAGTGACGCCAAAAAATGGGGTGGAATTGTCGTGCCAACTGAACGACGCCCAAATCTGCCAACATCTGATGCACGACACGTAATCGCTACGCCGGGATACGTGAAGTGCTCGCTATAGATGTGAATGCGATCGAATCAGTAGCAGTGCCTGTCTACATCGTGGCATCTGAATAAACATATATCGACTAAGTTTGCATGTGTTACATTTTTTAGAAAGGAAAACCACAATCAGCTGCGCATTGCATGTCGTCTTACACATGGCGTGTATGCCGGAGCATTCATTGCCCCACTCTGCAGTTCCACTGGAGATATTTTATGCCGCGAAAAGCACACGCCCTTTGGCAACACTGCCAACGCGGAAGTAGTTACCTCCAACGCGCACAAACGGGAAATCGCTGTAGTAAACGTGGGCCATGGTGGAAGGGACAATGGAAAAGCTGCCGTAGCGACCCGCGGCTACTTCCAGATCGGGCCGCTAGGGGCTTTCTGTGGCGTTCGCACAAGCAGCGCGTTAATGTTTTTTGCTTCGGCACTGAAACTCTGTTTGAAAATATTAAAGATAATTACACATTGTGCAATTAAAATCGCGTCCCTTAATGCTCCAGCGCTGATACCACTGGGAATTTTGTCCGGGTACACTACGGAGAAGCAGATCGGCGGCAGCTTCAGAGCGAAAGCTCTCCAAGCCATTCCTGTAGAGGTTTGGCTACGCGGGCAGAAAACTGCGGTAACTCCTAAAAACATGAACTTTGACTGCAACAACATTTCCCACGAAAAAAAAAAGCCGTATATGTAGGGCATACATAATACAGCTTACCTTACTACTATCACCCGTGAAAAGTGTCATATAGGTTGACATTTCTTATTTGCAAAGAAAACCTTGCGCTCATTTGAGACTAACTACGAGTGCCTAACAAAAGTTTGGTAGTTTTCTTCCAATTCGAGGGTCCCGATGGAGTTTTTAACTATGGTACCCTCGTCTGTATAACATTGTTATTGTGCTACTTTTTTGGAACCACAAATAATAATAATAATAATAATAAACAGACTCGTTGCGCTTGTAAGACGACGTTTAAATCATGAAGGCCACTGAAACTCTCCACGAGCGAGTCGGTGCAAGCAAGGTGAGAAAGCAGACGACATTTATATGCGCGGTGTGAGGACAAATATTTCTGACAGCCACCTACTCAGGAATGGCGCCGCAGCAATAGGTTACCGGTAAAAAGCGCAAGGGCTCATGGGTGCATTGTCTGCTCCCGCCCAGTCCCGCCACTTCCGGTTCGAGAGCTCCCTGACCTCCCGTAGGCCGGCGGCTTTCACGCGCGCGTGTGCTTGTTGTTTATCTGTTTCAACCGAAAAAAAAAAACCGCTCATTCATCGCACATTAAATGAATAACAGCGAGGAGTTCTACTAGGGGCTCCTCTACAAGGTAAGCACTCTGTGACAAATAAAAAACGCGCACACACGCGCGTGAAAGCCGCCGGCGTACGGGAGGCCAGGCGAGACCTCGAACCGGAAGTGCTGGGAGCAGACGACGCCCCCTTGAGCCTTTGCGCTTTTGACCGGTCACCTATATACGGAGGGCTCGGGATTTTAGAAAATGGTGCGTACAAATTGCGACATCCCCGGTGTCCGGCGCTCCGCCGACTCAACGTCGCTAGCAGGCACATCGCGCGCTGCGTCCTCACTCGTGGTCACTAGAGAGCTGAAAGTCAGCGGGGGCGTTGACTTTCGCTCCTCGGAATTCGTTGCAGGGGGACGTTTGAAATCCAGTGTCCCTTGTTGGGCCCGGGGGGAGCCTGGAGAGGCGCGAAGGAAACGGAGGCCGCGGGAGATGAGGATAGTCGTCGCCCCTTGCTTCACCCACTACGCACCAGTCTTGAGCTTAGGCGCGGGAGGCTGGAGGGACAGACATGGGGTTCGGGGGTAGCTTTACAATGATGATGATGATGATGATGTTTGAATTTTTATGGCGCAAGGCCTACTAGGGGCAAAGAGCGCCAATGGATGAGCTTCGTAATCCAGTTTGAGACCAAGGACAAAGGTACAATTTTCGACCCGACCGGCACATCGGAGAAAGGGATACTGTGGCTGGAACCCTTCTTTCTTGGGCTTCGAGAGCGGTAAAGTGCTTCCAGCTTCTCCGCCCATTGCCAGCCAAAAGCACGTGATAAATGTCAAAGCGTAACAAAAGAGATTGCCGGCAACTAATTCCCGTTTCACGGTGTCCCGTTTAGGTTGAAAACAGTAGTAGTAGTAGTAAACGTTTATTGGAGCAAAAGGGAAAGGGAAAAGGGTGGTGGTGAAGCGTCCCTAGTCCAGAATGCCTCTTCCTTCTAGTAATGCTTTCGGCCGTTCAGTTATGGTGCGTACACATCGCGTATGTTGCGAACGAGAGTCATGTCGGCAACAACACTTTTCTGTAAGAACGCTTAGTGAGGAGGCCGTCGTCGATGAAAGGCCAATATATTTACATTATTTAGAGAGGACCCTATTGTGAACAGTGATGTTTATGCTTCGCCTAGTCATCTTGTTCTTGTTCCAAGCAAGCTTCTGTTGAGCTCGCTGCCTGTTTAATCCTTGTCTCCACCGAAAGTTCTAACAACTTTTTCAGAATTTCAAATGAGTGTAAACTCCACGGTCGCTGCAGTTTTCGAGCTTTCGAACTGCAGCGCGGTTTAGACCCGCACAAACAAATTCTGCCAAACGTCAGAGAAAAAAAAAATGCACCCGAAGTCCCCCTAAATTGCTCGCATTCCCATGCCACTAAAGTAACTTTAAAAGTTCGCTGTTGCTAGTTGGCAGCTGCGAAAGTAGAAAAGTCTCGCACCCTATAAGCGTAAATAGTTCCGCAAAAGTGATTAATTAGGTAAACTTAATTACTTGTCATTCCGCTGTTTTCCACCCTGTTCCTGGCGCCACTTTTAGTGGGACGAGGGGCCGTCTTCTGCGAGGCCACTGTCATCGCTAGGGCGCGCAATTAGTGTTAGGGATCACGAGAGCGAGCCACCATGTCAGGAGAGAAGTTGGGGTGAACTTCACTGACTTGTAAGCATGACCGGATTGATAAATGAGCCTCGCGTGCAGCTCGAACGGGGCTGGTAAGGAAGAGGAGTGCACTGGGGAGCAGCACCCAACGTGAAACTGTTCCACACTCCCAAGCGCACTCAGAGCTCGGGACTAATTTGCGAATAGTGGCCAAAACACGTAGCGAGCAAAAGCAAAGCATGCCACCTCCATCACATCGCTCTAAGGTCCTCCATCAACGCTAACTCCATACCTGATGTAAGATACCGCGCATTCGTGCTCCGGAAGAAGCTAACGCAACAACAAAAAAGAAAACGCGAGTAAATATTGTATTGACGACACCGCGACTACAAAATACGAAAACCAAAATTTGAATATAGCACGCACCGCAAAGCATGTTAACCGAACCTCCTCCAGATTTACGAGAACCTTGCTTATAAGACGAAAAATACGACCGAGTGGGAAAAAAATAAATCCGTGCTACCGTATAATTTCACGAGTAGCAGCGCATTTTCTTCTAAATCATGCCCCAATTTGCATATTCCTAACGGGAACAAAGAAACCACTTTTTTTTTCTTCCTCGCCTCGGAGTAGAGGCAATTTTTACGCGCACCGCACCCCAACCCACAGCGGGGAATGTCTGAGGACGGCAATATGGGTCACAGTTTATTCAGCAGCAAGCCCTTACGGCCACGTCGCCGCAGAGTTTAGCAAGCAGCGCATTTCTCGACGCAGACGAGCTAACGTCCACGCCGTCAAAAACCCCTTGATGCAAATAAGCCAGGCGTGTCGAATGAGCCACTTTCCTGTCATTTGCATCCAACAGGAGGCAGAGGAAGACTCGAGCCGCAGCATCGGCGAAGGTAATGTGTCCTCTAGGCGGCGCCTTACTTTCGAGGCAGGTCGGCGCACAAGTAACACATTCTTAGTGGGGCGACGGAGGTGAATTAAAGGCGACCATTCCGTTGGCGTCTCAACCTTGTCAGTGAATTATGTCGCGCCGACAGGCATAGTGCATGTGTACCAATGTCCACGCGGCTGATACATTCCTGGGCGCACGATACGGAAGTGACCCACCGTCATCGGCACAGTGTCCGCCCGTACCTGGCGCCACTCCTGTGAGACAGGTTCACCACAGTGCTTCGTGGCGGCGCTTTATGATATCGTAATCGAAACTCACGCACTATGATTTCGAGTACAGCGTAGCATGCGCACCTTATTTCTTATTCTAATGTCGTTTTGACGAAATGATATGAGGCAAGTTCAGGGACACACTCCGGTTAGTGCATGTGAGAAAAAGTGCGCACCACCTCGTTATGAATCCGGGCTGTATTCTGGGCGCTCTGCTGGTAGCTAGTTCGGACCGCCAGCATCCTCAATGACGATTAACCCAGACAAAGTTCAGTTTGATATCAAGAAATGGAACGGTTAGTGACAGCAGCAAGTGGACCTAAGAGAAACGCGCGCTAACACGTTATAACACGTTCCACGTGTTGATCCCCATTGTTGATCCACGTGTTGATCAGATCGCAAATATGCGATGGCTTCCCAGCCGTCGCATATTTGCGCACCCGTCGGTTGAGTCATTCCCAAATGTTAACTGCCGACGAAATCCTCATCCTTTTCTGGCTGCTGCTGTATGAGCCATATGCGCCGATCATAACCCAACAGGCACTAAATCGCGCGGCAAACATGTTCCGAATGGGCAGCTTGGCGCCCGCTAGGAGAAAAAAAAATCCCTCTTGTAGCGGTTTCGTCTCACGGGCTACTCGTAAGGTCAATTTCTTTTCCGTCGTTTTATTGTAACACGGGCGGTCTATACATTGCTCCATGCGGCCGGTGGTCCTTCAGTGATGACCACACGATGCAAAGATAGCTGAATTTAAGTTACTACGTGCTTCCCTGGCTATGGCCCACGTTAAGAAACACAGAATTGTGTATGGAAGTGCACGTGGGGCAGGAGGGGTGATACAAAACGTAACTCCGTTGAGGGCGGCCATAGCTGAGAAAATGTATTTTCCATTCGTGTGCGTGGATCTGAGTGTTTTTTTTTTTTAGTTTCTACTCTCAGAAACGTTGCATACTCGCAGTTACTTACTAGCCAGCACCAGTGGGAAATCTTGGTGGAGCGCACTACACTATGCCGTCGTTTCACATCGGCAGCGCAACAACACGGCGGCATGAGCCGTGGCCGCTGCAATGACGACGCCGTAAATAGCAGCATGCTCGCGCCAGCCTGCATGCGCACCCTAGTCGTTCGTGACGACCACTCTGCTGCGGAAATGAATCTGAGAATGCACGCGGCGGAGTCAGGGATGAGGGTGGACGGAGAGCAGGGAGGGCGAGGAGCCGGCGGGTGGCTGTCCAGCCCGAAATGACCTGGCCGCTTTAATTTCCCGCAACAGTGGAGGGCCATGTGCGCCGGGGCGGAGGAGGGCAGATCAGTGGGCCCTAAACGAGACGGCAAAGATGGCGGTAACGCGATTAGTGCAACTTAATTACGGCTAGAGCCGTCGTTGTGGAACTGTGATGATTTCTTGTGCGTGAGTATGTGCGTGTTTGCGCATGGGCGCGTGTCTTCTGTGTGCTTAGCGCCGCCTCGTCACTGATACGTTCTACGTTTAGTTATTTCGGATGTATCGTCTTATTGGGTCGCCTTGATGGTATGCGAATAAAAGAAAAAAAAATGGCTGACGATCGACCAGGGACCCAAGGCCACCGCAATTAGTCCGCGTAATTTCTCCTGCGCCACCGTGCGTTCCTTATGCAGTGGCGCAGGTGCAGCGCGTGATTCGACTTGAAGGCGGGTCCAGTCGACCCCTTCGTGGCTGCGTGGGAACCCACGAAGGGGTAATATCCTTGCAACTTTATAAAAAAAGCCCGCTCTAAAAATGCGAGTGCTCTTTATTTTTTTATATTTTACGTACCAACAGTCGCAAACCCGCTTCAAGAAAATAACACACGTTCAGGTGGCTATGGGAAGCAACCTTTTCCCGTTCCAAAAATACCGATCAACACGTATACACCTCAAATCTGCGCCCAGACAGCCGGGAGATTAACGCGTTGGTTTGCAAATATTTTGCGTTACGCAGGGAACTACCGAAAAGTAAACTGTTTCACAAAAATGTAAAACATGGTTCGCGTTATTGCGCTCGGCGTGAGGTGCATCCGTCCCCATAGTTCCTATAGCTGCATGGGCGTATGCGATGACGAATTTTGCGAATCCTTGGCAAATGACGAATTTTGCGAATCTCACTGTCTTTGGGCTCGATAAAGAACGAGCCCTCCGTATACCCAGGCAGACGTTCATCGCCGACTTCCCCGCCGCGTCGCATATTAGAAGCCAGCATCGGGTGCCCGGCATGCATGTTTCGCAGTGACCGAACGCCGCAATGCCTGGCATTAACAGGAGCTAACATGAACTAAAGCGTCCGTATTCAAGGAAGAGAAATGCGAGTGAATTTACGCGAAATTTTCCTCTAAAACAGGAGCTGCGAAACGCCGAAGGGTCAGTGAGTATTAGCACAGCATTATGCCAGAGCGGTCGCCATGAAACCTGCTGTTCCGACTGTTGCGCAGCGTGCTGACCCTGGGAGGGTCACCGGGGGTCAGCAGAGCCAACCTTGAGCACGGGCGCTTCTGGTGAGCACCCTACCTTCCCATCTCCTCGTTCAGGCGTTTGGTTACTCTACCGAGTGAGATCAACCTCGCTCGGCCTCTCCGACTACCCCTACTGAAGCGGCAGCGCTGTTACTCAAGCTGGATTGCGGCGATCGCACGTAGGATCGCGCATCGTGTGACCCTTCGCCTGGTACCGCTACTGACGCGGCGCATTCATAGGTGCGAGGCGCACACGGGCTGTTTGGCCGCACTCAGACGTTACGATACGCAACGGAAAAACGCCCATCACGAGGGAAAGAAAAAAAAAAATCATGCGCCCCTACGTCTCACGACGATGGTTGAACGCGAAGCTTTCTCGTGATGTATTCTTTGGTTGGTCAGTCCTATACTGCGAGTATGTGCTACTCCGGAGGTACGCACCACTTTTCCAGAATAGCCACAGCAACTCCGGGGTGTGCACTCCGTAGGCCTAAATTTTGCGTTTGGGGTGTATACTGCACGAATCGGTACCTGCTGCTCGGCGTTCGCGTCGACCGTGTCGAAATGGAGCACTCGGATAGACGCCTGCTTCATAACGCGAGTGACCAAGGTTCGGTTCCGGCCACGCGAAGCGTTTTTTTTTTTTTTCGTTCACTTCACCCACAATTATTCATGATCATCGTCAGAAAAAGTTGGCTTTCCTGCAGGGCGTATTGGCATAAAACGGCATCAGGGAGAAAACCTCTTCGCTGCGTCACGCAGCGTTTTCTTGTGTTGGTTGCTGAGTGTAAACACGACGACGCGGCGAAAGCGTGCACTGCTCATGCGTAGAACGGGTGGTCCGGATGGTGAGTCGACAATGAAGCGGGATTAAGCCACCTTCCTTGCAATAGTGTTCCCGTACTACGCTAAAGGAACGCTAACCCGCCGCTGAAAGAGCGGACTGAATTGGCTGCTGACTTCGTGCCCTTCCGCCCGCTGACTTGGGGACGAGGCAAGGAGCACAAGCTCTGGTGACGTAGATGTCACGTGGTAGGCGGTCTAGGAACCAAGATACCGTTCGGAGTGTTCCTGTCGATCCACCTTAAATGCGTAACCACAATTAACGATTTTTGCGATCAATGCGGCCTGCGGGGACGGCGAAGTGGCAGGATTGCTCTTTCTGCGGAACCTCGGTCGCTCACTCGTGCCGCGTCGCTCGGTTCCGGCCCGACAGAAAACTTCGCGTGTCGCCGGGAAGTGGTAGGAGCGGCAACTGATAGAAGCAAGCGCTGTGTGGCGTAACTACCGGCCGCAGTTTCTCCGCGGACACTGCGAGTTTCCTTCTCCTCCGGCGGGCATTCTCTGACAGCTGTGCCGCCGCCCGACCATGAGCCCTGACCGATCAAACTTATGAGCGATCGGCTGACGAAGGGTTGTTTGTTTTCGGGTAAAACCCGACTCTAGCCGATTTTTGCACCCCGAACGTGTTTCAGGAGAATCAGGTTAAACCCGATTTCTCCACGAGTACCAGTTTGAAAAACAGCCCCCGATTTTTACCCCCCCGATTCTCAAAAAATATAATACCCGAAAACGAGCAACCCGAAGTATAATGCACGCCTGTACTCGAATTCTACCGGGCGCGAGAAAGCAATCCCGCCCTTTTGCCGTGAGCAGCGGGAGGACGCGCTGTCCACGCAGCTACGGTTCCAACTGGTATGGAAAAGGAGGAGGGCAAAGCACGAGAGGACCAGTGGGGAAGTTAGCTAGAGAAGCGTCCAGTTGGCTATTGTACTCATGCAAAGAAGGAAGCAGGTATCAAAAAAAGAGAGAAAGCTTTGTTTAGATACTACGAATAAATTACGAATGAAATGAGTAGGGTCTTCCACAGTCTGTCGAGACACGCCGAGGGTGAATGCCTGTGCCCTAAGATTGTCTGCACCGAATAGGGTTTGCGGAGTGCAACAGAGAATCTTTGCCTCTGTGTCGTGAACCGGACACATTGGCATAAGAAGTGTTCCGCTGTCTCATCGATGGCGCATGTGAAAGAGTTCAGCTTTCACCTTCTAGCCATAGAAGACAAAGTAAGGCAACGTCTGAACGAGGCGTGTCAGTTGGTAGGTGTCACTGCAGGTTTACAAGTTAGAGGCAGGAGTCGGAGAACTATCGGGTTCAATTGGGCCAGGGTGATTTTTCAAGCTATTCATCCCAGTGACACAGTGAACGCAGCGAGCGTGAAGGCTCTATGCAGACTGATGGGCCGCTTTATCGGCACAGTAATTCCCAGCGATGCCGCAATGGCTTGCGATAAACTATATCATAACCATACGTTACTAACTCGCCATAAAAACGGACCAAGCTCAAGCTTAAACAACACTGCTGCTAAAAACGTCGCGGCCACAAGTTGCTAATTATATGGGCCACGGCTGCGAACTCATATATGGCCTGCTCGGTTTTGCTCCATCTTGTGTGTGCGCGCTCGTCTCGTTTATGTTTTCGTTTTCTTCTCTTGTCCCCGCGTTAGTTTGCGCCTCCCGCCTATGCAATCTACAGGTACGTGCGCTTTTCCTGTGTGCAGTGAAAAACATGTAATCCGACACGCGGCTTCTCTTATTTCATGCGCCGCGTGGGACGGGGCTGAGACCACCGCACCCCTTGACTTTGGCCTGCGCTCCGCTCTTGCGTGCGAACAGTTTGGGCGGCTCTTTCACAACGACCCGTCACCTGACACGCCTGCACGGCGCTATGTTGGGGCTGTTTTCGCAAACGAGGATGTTCGAAATCCGCTGCAAATACGTGGGCTGCACTACTGATGGAGCGGAACTTCAGAGAAACTGAGCTTCCGTTGTTTTTTTTATTTAAACAAGACTAACAGCATTGGTGCTTTGTTTTTTTTTTTTCGCTAAACCAGAGAGAGAGAGAGAGAGAGAGAGAGAGAGAGAGAGAGAGAGAGAGAGAGAGAGAGAGAGAGAAGCCTGACGTGAAGCTCATGCGGAGGCTATTTTCAGGTGGAAGAGCAGTGAGCCTCGTCACAAAGGATCGAGATGGAGCCTCGGTGTCGGCCTCAAGCGCCACCAACCTTTGTCGTCTGCGTCTCACCAATCAACCGCACCTGTTCATGCGAAAGCATCACATGGCCCATTGAGCGAGAAAGCCGGTGTCAGCGAATTCAAGCTCCTAATTACCCACGCGCCTGGAAAACGTTTCGTAGCGCGAGACATTCCATAGTGCGAGCTTAAACTCGGCAGTAGCGAAAGGCACCCGTCCATGCCAGTGCAGCACAGATGAAAAGTACAAGGAAGCAAAAGAACGCATCCAAACAAGCGAACGGACAGGCAGCGACATTCAGTACAGCCGTCAACTTTTACGTTACATGGCGGCTAAAAACGAGCAGCGGCGCTACGCGTAGGAAACAGATCGAAGCTACTTGAAAGCGTTGACGGGGAAGCGAACCGCGAATCAAAGCGTCTCAAGCGGCAAGAGGACAAAGCGCTTCGTAAACGCAAGGAGGAAGCAAAGTCCCCTTTCGTTATTTCGTTCTTTTGCTGAACCCTTTATATTTTAGAGATAGATGTCGGCAGCAGTACATCGACCTTAAAGGAACGTGTTTTCGAGTTTCAACTCTGTGGCACTCGTCCGTGTTTTTTAAAGCTGTAAATCTCTTATGCCGAAGGGCAATCTTTCGCAATAAAAAAGAGTGACCGTAGCCCCCCCCCCCCCCTCCCCCCCTTCCCCCCAATGCGCCCAAGCTCCGCTTTCAAAGCTTTCTGTAACGGTGACCGAAAAACCAAATGGATCGTCTTGTCCCTTTATCCGTATTATGGCAGCATATTGGATTATGACGGGCGAAAGTCCGAAGCATGACGGAAAGTCAGCGCTTCGAACGGCGACCCAAAAGACGATGAGGCGCTTGCGAGACGTGCGAACTGACGCAGTCGGAGATACCGCATTTTTCCCATTCTGCGCACCCTCTGATTCTAAGCACCCTCCCCTACTTTCAGAAAAAAAAAAAAAAAAAATTGGAAAAAAAAAAAAAACGTCTGCACGCGAACCTTAGCACCCCTTTCTCTAAGCAACCATCGCCAAGTGGATTTCGGACGCGTGCTAGCGGATCCAAGTTGATGTTGTCATCAGGTCATTCATGAAGTGTTCAATTACAAACCACTTCGACGGCACAGGAGACGACCTTCTGTGGGGTACAGAGAGCGGCGGCTCAAACGGTGCAGCGGCCTCGAGAGTTTCTCGTGAATGTTTACCAATTGAAACATTATTCCTTGCGCCCGTCTCGTCGAGATATCACCGCAAAAAAAGTGTGTGTGTGTTGGGGGGGGGGGGGGGGGGGGGGCTGGTAAATTTGTTTTTCGAACCTAAGCACCCCCCCCCCCCTCTCTGCCTTCGGGCATCGCGATCGAGGAAGAAAGGGGGGAGGTAAAATAGAGTAAATACAGCAATTTCATTTCTCATTGTTCTTAAGGGTTTCGTGATGTCTTCAGCATCAACTTCATCGTTATTAAATAAAACTGCATCCCGTATACGCCGAGTCTACTCAATTGCCCTGAAAACTTCCAGGCTCTTTTCTCTATCTATGGCGCTGGCTTACCGTATACCAAATCCCCAATTGCCAAACCTCCGTACCAAAATCCACAATGTTCTTGTAGCGGTAGGTTTGATTCAGCGGTAACATTTATGCCGTAGCTAGGAGCTCGCAATAAGCACTACCACGAAGCATTCGCTCCCTCATATCTTGCTGCTTCCAGATAAGTTACTGCGAAAAGCTGCAAAAATGACGCCAGCCAACTTCATACTGTTACGTGGCGGTAGAAGGAATGAGGCGAACCATGGAGGATGACGATGCGATCTATTTAGAGTACGAAATAACCTATTTACATTATTTACAAGACAGCTGTTGCAGAGCGTTTGCCCACGCTGCGCGCCCCACACACAGCTCCTCTTCGTCGTCCTTCATCGGGCCACAGCGGCGCATACCCTACTCCGCCCTTCTTCGTCTCCTCGTGACAATACGTATAGTATGAAGCGTTATGAAACTATGATGGGCTTCTTTTTATTTTTCCGGAGTTATGAAATTTCCTCCGAACTGAGAACGCTGCTGCCTCTTTATGCATTCGCAAGCTAGGGAATGAATGAATGAATGAATGAATGAATGAATGAGGCCGAACACCTCATAGGTGTAAGGAAGAAAAGAGGAAGAAAAGGATCTTCCCATGGTCAGCCTGGTAGCTTGTATATGCGTTAAGGGAACCATAAACTTCTTTTTTCTCTTCATGGCGTTCTATTGATTCCGTTTCTTCTGTTTTCACCTACAACTATAAAGTAGGCCGCGCATTGTACACTATTACTTCCTGCGTCTTGGGCGTATTCCAGTGAACACGTGTCCATTTCGCACAAACCCTGCGGCCACTTCGTAGTCTTTGTGATACATCGGTGAAAGTGTACAAAAGTGGAGAAGAAATGGGAGGAGGGGGGGGGGGGAGCTGTTGAAGTCAATTCACGGCGTCAACGCAAATCTCTCACACAACCCATATTTTTTCCCAGGACACCAACCAACTGCCCAAACTGCAGTCCATTGTGCATTGCACATAGTTTGTTATGAGTGTTTTCGGCGATCGTGGTTGCCATTCTGTAGAAAAAACAGCTTTCTGTCAGGACAAAAGCGTTGCCTTCTGACACTGACTTCGTCGCTGATGATACCAGTCGGGGAAGCTACAGTGCGCTATTGTTTTTAAATACAGACGAGCATACAAGATAAAGCCAACGTGCAATTACTTGTCTCGCGTCAGGCCCCACTTTAAATTGCCCCCTCAAGTGAGATTCCTCAAAAAAAAGGAGCACTACGCGCGCCGCCGCATTCATTTTGGTCGCCCGAAGACGCCATTTATGTTCACTACATGCCGAAATTGACGCAGCTCCCGCAAAAAGCAAGGTGCGACTGAAGTGCAATCGAGCGCAAACCACTTCTCCCGTGTCGGCGTTCCACATGCCCGCCTGCCATTCCACGTGCTTGTTTGTTCCTTTCGTTCTTAAGGTCCGTTCTCTCTCTTTTTTGCGGTGTGTAGGTGTTGGCGCCGCGGGCGGGATAAACGCCCTCGGGTTTCTCCACCAAATACATATTTTATACAGAAGGGCCGGCGTAAGGAAAATCCCTTCTTCGGCTCAGCGTTCAATCCGACCCCGTCACGCGCGCCAGCTCATCGTCTAGCCGACGAGATCACTCGGGTTTCGGCATTTCGTTCCAACGCCATTTTGCTGCCTCACGCGCTTTACCCGCCCTTTCGCCCCGGTTCCTCTCTAGCTGCTTCTCCGCGTTTTACCGCTGCAGCTCGACCACGTTCGTCTTTATAAAGTCGGCGCTGCACTGATTCCCTTTGATGCTCGGAGCAGCAGCAGCACTCACTTTCCGCTTTCTCCGACCCTGCATTTCGCTCGCAGTTTCCCCCTCGTGCTTCAAAGTCGCCCAGCTTCTTGGCCCGGCGCGGCAGACTTCCTTCATCGGGGTGCGTGCACCGCCCCACCCCCTCCTCCGCGTGGCGATCACATAAATGGGCCCAAATATACAATATAGCGACGACGAGTGTGGTCGCGGATTTCCCAGCCGTCACATTCGAGTGAACGCCACGCCCCGTAAGTTATACGGTGAACTGGGGGCAGACTGCGCTACTGCGCGGCACTGCGCGGGACTTGACGACAGGGCAGGGAGCCTGAGGTAGTCAGCGGTTCCAGACGCGAGAGAAGCACGAGGGAGAAGGCGGGGGAAAGGCATCGAGGCCTGCTGTCATCGCGAAGGTGAGGGGGTATCCACATGGTGACGCGTGGGCGAGTTCCGCAACGATGTTGCCGCGCGTTTCGGGGTCGCATCTCTGCGTGCAGCCGTCCGAATCCCACGGATGGCGCACACCTCCAGAATCTGCTCGCGGCGGATCTGTTTCCCCCTCTTCAGCGCGATTTATTTCTGTTTATTTTCGGGGAAGCAGGGAAACAAAAATGCTCACGAGAGCTGTAGCGAGTTCCGCGGAGAGCGTTTTCATCATAGCGGCCCCAAAATGTCACCAGCGTCGCGGGTCATGGCCTGCATTACGCTCCCGCGAGGATTACTTTGGGACGCCGACTTCTCTCGACGTCCTCGAAAACGTCTCCGGAAACACCATCGTAACGGCGGGCAGAGGGGTCGCTGTGACCAGTAACCTTCCGCTGCATTCGTGGGCGTCTGGGGCCCGAATCATGACTGCGTTCGAAATCCCCAAGCATCTTAAAAGACGCCCGCAAGTTCTCCAAGTAACAGGACCGGGAAAACGTTACGATTGACATACTTTCTATCCGAAAACAACGACAAAAAAAAAAACAATTTAACCTTTTCGGAGAGAGAGAGAGAGAGAGAGAGAGAGAGAGATAGAGAGAGAGAGAGAGAGAGAGAGAGAGAGAGAGAGAGAGAGAGAGAGAGAGAGAGGAGAGAGAGAGAGAGAGAGCTCTTTATTTGATGAAAGCGGAGAGGTTTGCCGGCATGTTCCCGCCTAACATGCTATTCTGCGGGGATCGGGAGAAGGGAGTAAAGGCCCTAAAAGAAGTAGGGCAGAAGAAAGGGGAAAAAAAAAAGAGATTCAAAGAAAAAGTGAACACAAAGCTTTGCGTGGTGAGGTAAAAGTCTG